>NC_060121.1:770668057-771918057 GCF_021461395.2 Schistocerca americana | reverse complement strand
TCGTAATAAAACCCATTAACTGAATATTCATCTTTACCTGAGTGTGTACTTTCAAATACACACTAATAACATACCACCAACGCGTAGCCAGCACTTGACTTAATTTGTGCGTACTAATACTATTTTAAACATACAAGTACCCAAAGCAAGACGCAAGGGGTAATGCGCGGTTCCTTCAAGTGTCAACCACAAATTACCTATTCACGACGACAATAATGAAATTTTTTTCGAGCAATTAAGAATAATTAAACTAGCGAAACAAAGTAGTACACAATAACGCATAACATTGTAATTATAATAGTGCTCTACTCACTTATTACCCCTTGGCTTTCTACTTCTTCCGCTACTCGTCCGCCACTCTAACTTTGCAGTAGCGCCCAACTATTTTATTCCAAACATTATCAGTTGTATATTACACTTGCTGAAGATAAACCACTGCGTACCATGAAACATCTGATAAAAATGAAGCGCTTGAAGAAAGGAAAAAAAAAATAGCATAAAACTATACTGTAAAAAGAGTGAAGTATATATAATCATAATTTTAACATGGCCAACAATAAGAGGCATTTTACTGCAATATGGTACAACTTTAAGCAATATTAAGTAAGAGCCGTAGAGGGTACACTCACAATTCCTACAGTGTAGTTACAGGAACTTTTTACTTAGCATTTATTGGAAAACTCTCCCTAAATTGTAACATGATTGACCCTAATAGACGACTTAATTTTCGCAAGTATTCTGGGCTAAACGATATGAGGATTTATTTCACCATTTATCTAGACCAAGCCCAACATATGTCTACAGAAAAAAAGTATTGCTGCCCATTGCTATTCGATGTTGTGTTCCTAATCAATAGTTCTGTTCTGGCCTCTTCCCTATTGTACCATGTAAAAGGGAAGTGCCTTACCAGACAGCGTTTACATTATAAAAGGCAAAATGTATATACTTGGTACTATCACATATTCATTGGTGAAGAAACATTTTCGTTGATTAGTCATTTGGTTCCATGATCGAATTTAATCCAAGTCTAAATACTATAGGTGTGCCATACGAAAGCATCTTCAAAACAGGCAAGCAAATGTCACAAATCAGGAACAGCCACGGAGGACCAAACACACATGAGCTGAGTGAGCAGTCTGAGGCTCGGCTTTCTCAGCTTTGCTCAGTCCTTCTCGGAAATAAACGGTACATCGCGATATTTCCTTTAGTGCTGCAATGTGGCATTTTCCGGTCGGCACAACTCTCTTCTGTCCGGCAGAATCGTGGTGTCAGCGCAGTTTACCCTTCGCTATTTGTTCGTGATATAAGGGACGTTCACAAATCCACTGCCTGTTTGCACAAAAAGAGGTAATCTAGGGATCTATTGTCACAAGTCTTTAAAACTGAATGGCGATAACAGAAGAGAGGTATTAGAATATTCAGTAGCTAGTATGCAATCACATAAGTGATGGGTACTGCAAGAGCAAAAAATTACAACGATCGCTAGGCGGGATTCATTGTTCTGTACATCAATAAGCACTTTGTGCTAACGCTGCAAGCACAGTACTTATGAAGAAATTGGTGGTATGAACAGTAAAGTTTCTGAAATTGCACATATTATACCACTGTCAGCTGTGACAGTTTTCAATGGAATTGAACGAAGAGTATGGAGACTTTATTTTCTATTGTAAAGTACCTTGGTTAAGTACAGGGCCATACCTAGAACAGTTTTTTTATGTGAAATCCGCAAATTAGAACAGCAGGAATGGATTTCAGATCTCACATTCATGAGAACTTAACTGTCCACTTCACACAGTAAGATATTGCAAGATATGAAACAATTTATTTCTGTATTCCATGATATTTTGAGAGTGCATCCATGACACTATTAACTCATATACTGATATTTTGGCTGATAGCCTTTCACACATTCTCAAGGTGAGTCGCTTGCGAATTTTTTAATGCACTTGACACTGTGGAGTTCGCATGTAAAAAGAAAATTAGTTTGTAGGATGGACAAATTTTGAGAAGCACAGACCAAGTTCCTAAGCTCACTTACATTAATGAAAACACAAGGTCTGAAGAATTCATTGTCTCCTGGAAAGAAATATAGGCATAGTTTTCTAAAAGTTTTGAAGACCCTGTCAATCTTACATCTTTTTCTTTTGGGCTGTTTTCGAGGCCATTTGCTGTTTCAGTTGGATGTGGCCCTGTGCATATGCAGATATAACTGATTGATCTGCAGTGTAATTTCTGTTTTAAAGATAAATCCTTTTACATTGAAATTTTCCCGAATTCCGATACTAAGAATTCCTACAATGAGTTTGCGAAAATGCTGTATTTTGATCAACATATGTGTGTTTGTGTGTGTGTGTGAAAGACCTTTTATCGATTATGAAACCAAATAAGTCGCGATTATGTGGCAGTGTGACTGAAAAAACCGGGATGTTGTCTGTTCTTGTCTGTATATTGTTGTTTTGCTTGTGATCTATGTTGTTGAGAAAAGTGAAATATGAAACATGTTGTATACAGTGCGACTTCATTACCATTGAAATGTGGTGAATTCAAATTTTCTCCCTCCCCATGCTCAGACAGTGTGTCATAGTGGTGGGGAAAATATGCAACTAGGATGAACGCAATAGAACTCATGCCAGGGCACAGTTCATGAGTCGAGTTCTTGGCTATCCCAGCCATAAATTTTGGAGAGCTGCAATCAGCAACTTATTTACTAACAAAAGTGAGGCTGCGTGATTACTGAATCTCTCCTCCATCTCTTCTTGCTTCTCTTTCTCTCTCTCTCTCTCTCTCTCTCTCTCTCTCTCTCTCTCTCTCTCTCACACACACACACACACACACACACACACACACACACACACACACACACACACTCACACATACACATACATAATTAATTTTATTGCCCAAAAAGAAAACATTTTTATGAGTATAACACTTGCATAGGCAAGCCAGTAAATATACACAAAGAAGACAATGTATGCATATATAATTAAAAATTATAATCACACAATTCTTCAAAATTATAGAACAATTATGAATTAATAAATTTTTTACAAATTTCTCAAACTCCTTCAGCTCCAGAGTCTTGACTTAGTACAGTAGTTTACTAAGTAACCTAATGGACGTGAATTTGAAGTAGTTTAGAGTTTTGGCATAGAAACAGTAGTTTTTTTTATGTCGACGCAATGTTGTGTATTATAGCTATGGGCCTCAAAATCCATAGGATAACTGGACAAGGTTTTCTTAATGTGTAAGAGAGATTGAAATATGCATGTACTTAGGGAGGTTATAATGTTTAGCTTAATAAATAAATCTTTACAATGAGTTATAGCTGGGACTTTGCACTTCAGTCTGACAGAATTTTTCTGAGCTACAAATGACCATTCAGAATAGCAGTTATTTACCAGTGTGTGAGAAGAGAATGAATATTAACATAATAGACAGAGAACGAAATTTTCTCATCTACTGTTGCTTGTAACTTTCTGATCATAAACATTCCCTCAGAAATTTTTCATGTTAAATAATTTACATGTGGCTGCCAGCCTAAATTATTTTGCAATCACAATGTCTAGAAACTTTATGGTCGCCTTCTCTAAGGTGTTTCTAATATTGTAGGAAATATTTAGTTCCTGAATTTTTTCTATGTCCATAGACAGGCTATTAGCATTGCACCAATCAGACAGCAAATCTATTTTGAATTTGGTACAGGCATTTAAGCTGCTATTAAGAGAACTTGTAACTCTTAAACTGATACGATCTTCATATAGACAACAGTCTGAAGAATAGTCTATTCTTCTGCTCTGTAAGGCACTCATACAGAACATTAACAAAATTGGTCCCAAAATTGACACTCGAAGAACACCATAATTACTGGATAGAAACCTGGAATACTGGTTGTTGAAATAAACAGTTTGCAAATATTTACTTATCATTTGAAAAAAATTGTGTTTCTTGCACAACATTGCTCTTTCATTTTTAGAATTGTTTAACAATTAATAAATTGAGCTCATGTAGTAAATTAATGATTCACACCTCATCAACAAAATTCGGTGACTTCACTGTGGAATGCTCAATCGAAGAGGCACTTCATATTTGATGAAAGGACTTGAAAATTATCTAACCAATGACAATTGTCTACAGTTCAAGAATCTAAGCAACATAGATCAATGTGATGAATCTTTATAACTAAAAGTGCTGACTTAGCAGCAAAGAATTGTATGGCTGAAAGTGATGATTTAGTATAGTCACGTAGTGAGGATTTTGTTGTCTATTGACACAGTAAAATTCCAATATCTTCAAGGAATCAATACTTAAGCATATTTTCCTATCTGTTCCATGTTAATTTTACACCAAACCTTTATGTCATGTGCCAGAAGGCTATTGAACACACAGCAATGAAATTTATGTAAGACATTAGGTACCTGCTGTGTGCTACAATGAACCTAAAAAATATCCTTGCTTCCTTTCCAAAAATGTGTAGAAAACAAAGTTATTCAAAATTTTGACACATTTCTCTTCATTTATAATTTTATTTAAAAATACAATATTTTACATTGTTTCTGGTACCAGAGGTGAAGACAGTTGTTATCTAAATGCATACTGAAAATCAATGAACTGTCTTGAATAGCTCTTCAGAAAAAGGAACTTTTCTTACACAGAAATGTTATAGCTGGGAAAACATTTTTTTAGAAAATAAGCTGAGTTTAAACACTTACAGATTATTAAAAACAACCTAATGCATAAATTTTATTTTTGTCTGAGTACAGTGTGTGCTCCAGCTTTGAATTGCTACATCTGGCTAACTGTCCTGCAATTTTTGTCATTACTCTCAAAGGTCTTTCAGCATCTTGCACTCTATAGCTGCAATGATGAAGACCTGGGATCACATTCTCCCCAGGAATAATACCAAATTTTTGTAATACCCAACACTTCGCGATATTTCCGCAGTTGTATGTGAGAACAGCATCATGGACTCATATTTTTAGTGTCTACATATCTACAAACACAGTTCTTGATAGACGATTCCAAATCAAGCTGCTGAAACACTCATTTGGATTTTGTGTTTCTCTATCCCAACTCTTCTTCAGTAGCTGAGGGCTGTCCAGATATCCAACTATGAGCTTTATAGCAGCAACGAAAGTTGCTGAAAGACTGTGCATAGGTGAATAAGAGTCCCCTGTCACCTTTTATCTGTTGAACTTGCATCATGATGTGTCACCTTTTGGGAAGAGATCATGACCTGGAATTTCAGTTGTAGAAGATGTAGAACTAAGTTGCCCAAAAAATTCAAAAGAGCTTTTAATTCTGATTAAAAACTTCCTGGTAGAGTTGCCATTTTATGCAAGGTGATGGATGATTCAGCCCCCTTTGAATCTGAGTTTGACAAGTGTCTGCTCTACCTTGGCATATGCCTCCCATGATCCATCCATCTACAGTATGCGCAACAGATCGCTATTGACTGTGATTCTAACTAATGGAACTACATTAAGATAAATGAGAAGGAAAGGTTGAACATAAAATCTTACTGTCACAGCAAATTGGGGCATGAGAGATAAACACTCAATGTTAAATAAAACAAATGTGCTAATAACAATTTTTCAGGAAAATACTTTGGAGAGTATATGAATACATACCAAAGATTCAAATTCCATTAATACATTTCTTTTTTTAAAAACCAGTGTGACTTGATGGGCGAAAAACAGCGAGATTATCGTTTTTAACCACTACTATGTATTGGTTCCCTTAAAATATCCATTGAGGAACAGAACAGTGGTGGTGTAAAATCAGTGAAGCAAATAACAGATATCAAATACTAAACCTTTCTTGCAATATTACTTTTTTTATTTCTTTTTGTAATATATATGATGTAAGATGAGAAAAATTAGGAGTGTGCCTGACAAACAAAGTGAACCCACATAGAAAGATAACAATTTACCCTTTGGAGACAATATGTGTGAGAATTGCACAGACAAACTATCACATTAGCAGTTCACATTGCAATTACAGGTGCTAGACCGAAATTAACTTATTTCATAGTATTGCAACAATTCCTGGTGGTTTGCATATGCTTCTGCATCTTTGCTGTTAAAGCTTATTTAAGTTTGGTACTTTTGATCATACAGTACACATGTACTTATATATGAAAAAACTCTGCTAGATTAATGTGATGGTTTTATATTAATTTATATCAACTAATCAGTTGTTTACATTTATGATACTTTTGAGGAGATGAGTGGTAGTAAGCAATGAGCAGTTGCAACGTTGTCCTGAGAGCAAGTAGTGGACAAGGCAAGACTCACAGCTGGCCATTTCTCATCCAAAAAAGAAGCTTTCCACCAAATGTTCAAGAAAATATGAGCAAAATATTATTATTCATGAACAAGAATTACATGTAATTGCTGAATATTGTATTTCATTGGTTAGTTGTCAGTTGATAGCTATCTAGAATCGATGGCTCCAAACAGGCGAAATGTTAAGAAGAATGAATAAAAGATTAAAGAGAATTATTAAATTACTTTATTAATGGACTTGATACTGTTGGAGAATATTTGTTCTTCATTTTGTAGTAGACATAAAAAATGGAAGATTCCATTCTGGGTGAGCTGAATAGGACTAAAACTCTGTTGATTGGATCCACTTCAGCAACCAGGGGAAGAAAACTGATTTTTTAGCTGGTGACTATCATTGAGTGAATGCTGAATGTTCGAAAGTAGTTCAAAAAGAAAATCAGTTATAGCATAGAACATACTATTTAGAATAATCTTGAAGAAGAATATCCTAACTACAGTAAAAATAATTTTTGATTCCAAGAAACCTATAGCAGAAGACGATCTGTCAACCAAACTAAGGAAGGTAATCTATAGGAAACAATGTATAAATAAACACAAGAAAAGAAGAAGCTACTGTCAGTAGCGACAAGTTAGTAAGGAACTTGTTGTGCAAGTAGGAACCTAAATTTTGTAGTGTCGCAGCAATCTTTGTTAACAGTTCTGTTCTATCCCATACATGGTGGCAAGTAGAAGAAAGAGTTTTTTTAAAAAGCTATGAAGTGAGACTTTTCTTTATTTATTGCTATGACTTGTTTCATTTAACTGATGTCTTTGACATAAACGTTCTATGTTCATGCCAAACTTGCTTGTGGGTGTGACAGACAGTCAGAGGTGTATACCAGTTGCATAGTGTTTATGAACAAAACGTCCTTATCGTCTATCTACACTTCAGTAACGAAATGTTAAACATGATCTAACTACTTTTAAGTATACAGTAGAGTCCTGATAATTCGAGCCCCGGTATTACAGGATTCTGTGTAATTCGAGCTGTCTTAAGAAAATTAAAATATTTCGTAAAACTAGAATAAAAACTCATTTCCATGCGACGTCTGGGTGTACGTTTTACACGCTTTCGAATGTATTGCATTTTGAACTTTCTTTCAGTTTTCCATGTACAATGCAGACAAAACTGTCCCACTTACGCTAGGTGCGCATAGGCGATTTTCCGTCGCGCCATCAGTTTTGTCTCAAGAACGAAACACTGTGGCTGAAATATGATCGCGCGCACCTGTGATTAAACAGCAGTGCCGATTTCAGAAACGTAGCCTGCTCTAATTCACGTGAGACGCGACAGTTGCAGATGTTGAATGGATCACACGCACTGGCACGAGCTCACGTGCACTGGCGATGCTGTTTCTCAGTCGCTCTCGCAGTGTGTTCGCAGACAGACATGTTCTGCTCGCCAGCAGCCTGTCTGACAATGGGAGTTGCGTTGCGGAAGACATTTTAATTTATATTGAGGTCACTTATTGCAGAAGGAAAAAATAGGTCAGCTCCCTACAACAGGATATTAAAAGAATAACGTGAACGAGAAACTATGGGGTGAAGTGTGCTGCAGCGTCATTCGGAACTAGACTGAATTGCCTGGTCCAGGAAAGAATAACAAAGGTACTTCAAAGTCCACTAATTTTAATTCACTCACGTAGACAATGTCACTACCATAATTTATATTTTGTCATATTGGCAAGGTCCTGATCCCTGTGGAGTCACAAAGTAGTTTGCAAAGTAATCCTTAACCTGCATCCCACACATATCAACTCCAATTCCTGTAGGCTCTCAGTGCTCCAGAAGGCATTCATATGACTCATCATCGATTTATACATTCTCATTTCATTCTTACGAAATTGTGTAGAATACATCCTTTTACAAGCATGTGTATCCAAATCAACAGTCTGATGACATATTCTCTACTTATCAACCATAATCCCAAAAGTACATTCCAACATTCTATAGTTATAAAAACACTGTTTCATTGTTAGATTTCTCTTTGAATAAGGCTGCATAAGATAGCGCAAATGCTTCATCTCCTACAAAACTTTAAGTCTGAAGTTCTCCTTCCTCGTCATGAGGTAATTTTTGAGGATTTGTAAAGTTTAACTCATTAGCTTTTAGTCTTTCATAGAAGTCTGATTTCTTGAATACATTAGAATCCCCACTGGCGCCATATGAGTCTAAAAACCGTTGTCGAAAAAAATTCTTGTAATTATAAAACTCTGAGCCACTATTAACAGGGTTCTTCAGTCTTACATGCTTTCTGTCCATAGAATCAATGCAATTTGGAAAGTCAGTTCTGTTTAAAAGCTCTTTGAGAATAGTCGTCCAGTCACCCTGAGTTTTTTTGGCCATATGAATAGGCTGTAGACATTTCCCAACTATTTGCATGTGTTGTTGCTGTTACGGTCTTCAGTCCTGAGACTCGTTTGATGCAGCTCTCCATGCTACTCTATCCTGTGCAACCTTCTTCATCTCCCAGTACCTACTGCAACCTACATCCTTCTGAATCTGCTTAGTGTATTCATCTCTTGGTCTCCCTCTACGATTTTTACTCTCCACGCTGCCTTCCAATACTAAATTGGTGATCCCTTGCTGCCTCAGAGCATGTCCTACCAACCGATCCCTTCTTCTAGTCAAGTTGTGCCACAAACTCCTCTTCTCCCCAATTCTATTCAATACCTCCTCATTAGTCATGTGATCTACCCATCTAATCTTCAGCATTCTTCTGTAGCAAAACATTTCGAAAGCTTCAAGCTTCTATTCTCTTCTTGTCCAAACTATCTATCGTCCATGTTTCACTTCCATACATGGCTACACTCCATACAAATACTTTCAGAAACGGCTTCCTGACACTTAAATCTATGCTCGAAGTTAAAAAATTTCTCTTCTTCAGAAATGCTTTCCTTGCCATTGCCAATCTATATTTTATATCCTCTCCACTTCGACAATCATCGGTTATTTTGCTCCCTAAATAGCAAAACTCCTTTACTACTTTAAGTGTCTCATTTCCTAATCTAATTCCCTCAGCATCACCCGACTTAATTCGACTACATTCCATTATCCTCGTTTTGGTTTTGCTGATGTTCATCTTATATCCTTCTTTCAAGACACTGTCCATTCCGTTCAACTGCTCTTCCAAGTCCTTTGCTGTCTGTGACAGAATTACAATGTCATTGGCGAACCTCAAAGTTTTTATTTATTCTCCATGGATTTTAATACCAACCGTCTGAGCCTTTGATTCAGACCCTCCACTTGGCTCTGTACCAGAGGTCCCCAATGGGTCTGTCTACTATGCTGCGAATGGTCAGCTCTGCTTTCATATTCAGCTTTCTGCTTCTGCTGTGGATGAATCAGCGAAGTTCTATGAGCACTTTAGAGTGGAATGGGGAAATCTCTGTTATTATTCTGTCTTCATGGACAGAGAAAAGTATGAGTCACTTATCAGCAAGGCTAAATCACTAAAATCTGGACGAAAAAGGGATGGCAACGACTACAAGTTATTGAAGAGATATGAAGTCTGGAAGTGAATGGAGTAACCAAATTAATACAACTGGTAACTGAAGAAGGTAAGATTAAATATTAAATTTATGATGAAGAACTGTGTGATGATCATGTAATGACTGGCCACAGTGGATGCGATCAAATGATGAAATGCTTGAAGCCAAAGTTCTGTAATATAAGATACAGAGATGTCCAAATTTATTTTAGTTTGTGTGAGCCTTGTATACGAAAGCAAAAAGGTCAGAAAAAGGAAAATAAGTGAAGCCAATGCTGTTCATGGAGCTAAATTCCAGATGTCAATTTGATGTCATCGACTTTCAATTGTAAGCAGATGGAGATTACATATTCGTTATTGTTTATCAGGACCACCTCACTCAATTCGTTGCTCCCTGGGCACTGAAGTCCAAAACAGCTGAAGAGATATCCAATGACATTATTGACATTTTTGCATTGTTAGGCGCTCCCTCAGTATTGCAGTCTGACAATCGTAGAGAGTTCATCAACAAAATAATTAGCAGTTTAACTGAACTATGGCCCAATTTTAGGACTGTCCACGGTAATCCTAGACACAGTCAGAGCCAAGGCAGCGTAGAGCGAGCAAATCAAAACATAGAAAATATGCTAACTACATGGATGCAGGAGCGCAACACTGCAGAGTGGAGCTGTGTATTAAGATTTGTGCAGCTATAGCGCTGTACATTTTGGAATTAAAAGATCTCCTTACAAAGCGATGTTTGGTTTCCCTCCTAAACATAGTTTGTCTTCAACAAGTTTACCTCCTGAAGCGTCGATGCATGTTCAGTCTGAGGATGACCTTGAAAATATAATTAACCAAGTGAATGTTAGCAGTGACACAGTGACTGAATCGTTGCAGAATAATGATCACAGTAAATCTCCACTGCAAGAGGATAACATACCAACAGGAACAGAGGTTGAGAACAGAGAGAATCAAAGTGTTCCTGACAATACTGACTGCTGCCTGATTGATTTAGATGAGTCATCTCACGCTATTAAAAAACACAGAACTGAAGCGTACGGGTACTTAGAAGAACGAGCACAAAGAATGAAGCAGTGTTCAGATCGCTACTTTCCAACAGTGGCAGAGGGCTGTACTGTGAGAGGTGCAGTACCCGACTTCGACAGAGGAAGAGGAAATTCTAGTTCGATCTTGGGTGTCGTCCTCGAGACAATGGCTGATGGCTTCTACCGAATCGGGATGAGAGATGGTCTGTTGAGCCAACTATATGCATGGTAATAAATTGTTTGTTTTTAAATAATTATGGAAGGGTCGATACGATATGCCACTGTGGATACAACTACAACATTTTGTTTCAGGTCCCAGTTCAGCATTTGCTCTCTAAGAATAACCTCAGAGGGGGAAGTTCCAGCAGAGAAAACTGTTACTCTGAGGACAGTTTTGACGTCTCAGTCGACGGGAAGCGGCCAGGGATTCTTCAAATGCAACTGCCAGCAAAAATGGCAGACTCTGAGATGCTTTTGCAAAAACAAAAATGTGTTGTGCAGCTCAAAGTGCCATGGTACCCTTCCTCTCTGCAGTAAGTGAATTGTAGATAATGTGATTATGTTTTCAAACTACAGGTGATAAGTGCAATTTTCGAAGTACGACAGTTTTATTATTACACCCCTGGTTCACATTCCTTACCTCTTGGCAGTGAAGGTATACATTCACTAGTGATAGTACACTGTCCCTAATCAATGTGTATTGTTTGACAGAACTGGAATCAGTAATCATTTTCACTAAATGGGCCAGTGAAGGTGCACTATCACCTGTGATGGCATACCTTCCCTGAAACTTCCATTATAACATGTGTATGTACAGTGTACAGTACATAGTTATTTGTGTGTTTCTTAATGTTTTAATTCATACATTGCCATGAATGATAGGAGTAAGAGGAAATTTGTGCTGTTGAATGTCAAACTGGGGGCTTTGAAAAGACTAGATAATCGGATACATGAAAAAACTCGCTGCTGAGTGTGGAGCGGTGAGGTGTCAGTTGGATATTGGATTAGAAACAGAGACAAAATTGAGAAGTTTCCATCAAACGAGTGTTCTACTTCGTCGTCTGGACGAAAATCAGTGACGAAATCTGAGTATGAAAAAACGAGTGAAGCTTTGTTCTTTTGGCTTACTCAACAAAGACAAAAAGGAAATCCAATTTCAGGGCCTATTCTGCAAGAAAAAGATGTATTTTTAGAAGTGAGTTAAAGGAATATGAGGACGATTTTACTGCAAGTTTAGAATGGCTGGATCCCTGGAAGAAGCGATACAGTGCAAGGCAGCTTGGAATTTGTGGTGAAAAACTTTCTGCAGATTCTCAAACTGTTACACAATTTTGTGAGAAATTAAGAAAAATTGCATAAGAAGGAAATCTTCCTCCTGATCAACTGTATAACTGCGATGAAAGAGAGGTAAATTATAAAATGCTCCCATCTAAAACTCTAGCCTCAAAAGAAGAAAAGGCTGCCCTGAGCTACAAAAAGCATAAAGCCAAGTTAACAGTTCTTGTTGCAGCCAATGAAAGTGGAAACCATAAACTGAAACTGTTGGTAATACAGAAGTGTGTTAAGCCTAGAACTTTCAAAAAAATGTCACTGCTTCTGCACTGCTTGTTACGTATGTCCACCAAAAATCTCCTTGAATGCACAAAAATATTTTTAAGAAATGTTTTTTCCAAGATTTTTTTTGAAGAGATCAAAAAATACCTAAAGAAAAAGTGCTTGTCTTCCAAACCAAACTTAACCTTACCAACACTAGTTCACAATCTGATGAGGAAAAATTACAGTGTGATGGTATTGGTGCATTCTTCTTACAACCCAACATGACGAGTTTGATACAGCATGTAGACCAAGACCAGTTAAGACAAAAGTAAACCGAAGTCACAAAATAAATACTGTGCCATCCATTCTAATGTGACAGGTCTAAGAAAACTAATATGAAAACACAGATTCTTCGAAAATGACTGTACAGTGTGAGTAGCTAGCTTTGTACAGCTATAGTAGTCATATTCATTATTGACAGCACAGGTTCTGTCAAATTGTTACAGCCTCCAGCTCCAATGTTACTTCCACTGTCGAGTACTATTATACTACAATCACTGTGTGATGCTGTCACTGTAACCATTTACTGTTCTAGCCACAAATGGGGCGACACATTTGCAGACTGAGTGGGATAGGCACCTAATATGTAAACTCTCTGAATATATTCTGAGTCGGAAACGTACCGCTATGTACATTGTGTGACAGAGGTGATGCACAGAAAAATTCTAGGAAATGTCAAGAAACCTAATCATTGTTCATATTGATTGTCAGTTTAACGAAAATCAGTCTAAAGGATACAAATGCCTATGAATATCCATCAGAATTTTCTTTGAGGGTACCAATAAAATATCAAAAACGACACTACTGCTATGGTAAAGCATAAAAATTACATCATGAATTACTATGGATAACTGAAATAAAGTTGAAACTTCCTGGCAGATTAAAACTGTGCCAGATCGAGACTCGGACTCGGGATCTTTGCCTTTTGCAGGCAAGTGCTCAGTGGGTAGACCACTTGTCCACAAAAGACAAAGGTCATGAGTTCGAGTCTTGGTCTGTCACACAGTTTTAGTCTGCCAGGAAGTTTTATATCTGAGCACACTCTGCTGCAGAGTGAAAATTTCATTCTGCAAACATCCCCCAGACTGGGGCTAAGCCATGTCTCCACAATATCCTTTCTTCCAGAAGTGCTAGTTTTGTAAGGTTCGCAGGTGAGCTTCTGTGAGGCTTAGAAGATAGGAGACGAGGTACTGGCGGAATTAGAGCTGTTAGGATAGGTTATGAGTCGTGCTTGGGTAGCTCAGTTGGTAGAGCACTTGGCTGCAAATGACAAAGGTCCCAAGTTCGAGTCTCAATCTGGCAAACAATTTTAATTTGCTGGGGAATTTCATAACAGCGCACAATCTGCTGCAGAGTGAAAATTTCGTTTTGGAAACACCCCCAAGCCATGGCTAAGCCATGTCTCCGCAATATCCTTTCTTCCAGGAGTGCTGGTTCTGCAAGTTTTGTGGGAGAGCTTCTATGAATGTTGAATATAGATAGAATACTGGTGGAATGAGAGCTGTGAGGATGGGTTCCAAGTTGTGGTTTGGTAGCTCAGTTTGTAGAGCACTTGCCTGAAAAAGATAAAGGTCCTAAGTTCGAGTCGCGATGCATCACACAGTTTTAATCTCCAAGGAAGTTTCATATCAGCGCACACTCCGCTGCACAGTGAAAATTTCATTCTAAAATAAAGTTACCATAATTTAAAAAGACATTAATAATCTTTTGAATAGAAAAACTGAACTTAAATAGGAGAATTTTTTAATTGTGATAAACGAACTGACAAAAACAGAGAATAATAATAGCAATTTAGCAAATATATATTTAATAATAACTATAAATCAGCTCAAGTAACATGCAGAAGTGTCTCAGGATGAATAAGATCAACTCTAAGAAGATTTATAACAGGTCAGTGATGAACTAGACTGATAAAAGACTCATTTTAAAAATGAAATGGATAAAAATAATGAAGCATCAAGAAAGACATAGGTAACAGTGTGGTTGGTCTTAGAAGAAAATTTCTAGTTATCATTAACACATACAAAAGAGTAATGGGAACTGCTCCACTCCACTTAATATGCAAATTAGATAAAGTATATGTAACATTAGAATCCCTTAACAAAAAAAGGCCACAGAATGCATTAGCTAAAATTAAAATGGAGCTCCAAGAATTAGTTGAAGTATTTTCTGAAATATTGTATCACTGTTTTAAGAGATTGTAGCTTTTAACAATTTTTTTAGTACAACAGTCATCAAAATTCTGACTTTTATTTGGCATAAAGACTATTTTTATTGCTAAATTGCTTACATTTACTGCTCCATTACTTATGGCTACTTGTTTATTATAATTATTCGATTGTTTACTCTTTGTTGTGGTGTTCCACATACTTAACTGATATGAGTAAATGAGAATGGAATTATTCTAGGTCACTGCCTTCCCATCATTCCTCTCATGACATGAACATATCTTCTCATTGCATTAACTTCAATAAACAGCTCTCACTAGTGTCTCATCAGCAAATATTTAAGTAAGATTCAAAGAATTTTCTGTATCCATTCCAACATTTACTATTGAGTCCTATGTTGAGGCATTCTTGAGCTAATTTCTGTTGGTTATCCTGAGACCAGTCTATTCCATTAGAACATTAAATTAAAATCTTCAAACTTTTGAATTTCTTTGCATTCAGTACACACCACTTAACAACTTCCATCTTCAAAAGACCAGGAATGAAGCTAACACCTCATTCCAAAAGGATAATACTGCACTTCCAAAGATTTTTAAGAATATAAAAGGATATCATATTTACTGCTGCTAGACCTTTTATTGTTGTTCTTGATTTAATACACACCTCCAATAATTTACTTGTATGCTGAATTTCACTGGACGTATTTTGAATAGGTGAAGAGCATTTTACAAATAATGTAGGGAAGTCTAACTCCTTTAGTTATTCACTATCTATTATCGTTAGAAAAGTTTTACAGAGTATTAAAAAAATAATGAAGTGGTTGTGCTTTCGATCAATGATAGAATTCAACAGACAGAGTTCTAGGTACCTTTCATACACCTTCTTGTTTGCTTTGAATGAAAATTGAAGCAGAGGAGGTGGGATAAAAGTGAGCAGGTAATAGACTGCAAAATATTCGAAAACAAACAACGCAAATGTTACTATGAATATAATAGTTGCATGAATTAATTTAAACCACAATCAGGGGCGTTGCAATATGATAAGATTTGATGTCACCTTTTTGTTAAAATGAAGGGAAATAGTTTACTAAATGACCACTGCATTCCATCTTGAAGTCTTCTCATGATTCACATGGATGTTTATTCGTTCCTTCTGCTTTGGGTTTGGTAGGTTACAAATAATCTTTAAACTGTCTTCAGGTCTCTCTGAAACCAACTGATTTCCTCATTAATACACTCATCTTCTTCATCAGCTACTTCTTTTGAATGTGCATAGAGAATGCCCAATAAAATTATGTGAAGGTGAGTTATATATTTTTTTCATACTTTCATTACTTTTTTACTGGCTATTAAGACTGAAAAAAGGAAAATTTATATCATGGTGCGCAGGAGCCGAAAGTGTTTTAGTAACCTGTCATTATTTCTAAGGACATTCATAAGGTTACTAGCATCGTATTGAACAGTTCTGTAAAATTGTGTGATACAGGTGTATTTGCAGAAGGACTGTCAAATGTATCAAATGTGGCAATTGTTACAATAGTAAAGTGTTAAGTCATATCTTAGAGCAGCAGAAAGTAAACCTACAATTCCATCCCTTAGCCTCAAAAAACACAACTCCAAAGTGTGAGGCAAGACTTCTTTACAAATGAGGTTTCTTGAAGATAGGTAAAGTAGGTCCTTCTCTTCTGAATGTATCTTCTTTATCTGGTTTGGCAGCAATTTTTCTTTTACCCTTTTCTCTTTCCCTTACCTTACCTCACCTCTGTGTGGAAATCAAAGATCTTCTATATTCTTACATATGTTCCATTCAACGAACTGTTCTTCGTTTTTAATTGGTGATATCAAAGCAGTTTAAACACCAAGCTTACTGATGTTCCTTGACGTTTCTTACAGTCAAATTTATCTAAAACTGCCTTGAATGTCTGTGAGACTTCAACATAATTTGAACACTTTGATAAAGTTAGTTTGGGAGCATTTCCAAAACACAGAATGGTAGTCACACAGTAATAGCCAGCACATCTCTTCAGAGTCGGCAGATAAATGCTTAGATTTTCAAAATTTTCCACATTCTTTCACCATGGAGAGCATGATTTTTTAAAAACTAAATCCGTTGCAGTTGGTATTGTACTTTCTGGCATTTTCTCTTGATGATTTCATAAACCTCATTCTTCTTCCACTGTATATGTGATCTTTGCTATTGAATTTCTATAGGCAAGGCTGACTCATCTGAAAGCATTACGATCTTTCTCTTGGATCAGTATGTTGCCTGAGAACGTTAGGTTTCAATTAAAAAACAAGAACACAATTATTCCTAGATAAGACAGTATTTAACTGAAGAATATGGTGAAACAAGCAAGTCAGTTGCAACAGATGCACCATCTCCACTGCCATTTTTTATGTACAGTATGTCTTCTTTGAAACAATCATTGCTACCCACTTTGTTGCATCAGGTGTGGTTGTGTTCAGGGAAGTTATGAGATTGTTGACTTTTACAGTCAGTTTTACTTGATCAGTTCCACTGTCCAAGCAATTCATAACATAAAGCTGGAACTGAAGAAGGGAGTTTGAACATGACAAGGTACCAAAAAAAGATATACTAAATCTCTTTGGGTGCTGTTGGTTGGTGGAAGTGAAACCTATAATGGAGCAGGACTGTGCTACACGAAAAATACAATAAAGCCACCACCTGATCCAGTAATTGTTTTCACACAACACTGTCTATTATTTTTTTATGTTCAAGCAGATGGTGACCTATAATTTGTTTATACTAAAATTTAACTACATGAAATGAGGAATTGTTTCAGATAGAGGACTGTAATACTAAAACTGTGTGAAACTTAGTTTAAATCTTGAAAAACATCAATAGTGATTATTATTATTATTTCCTTCACTTTCTCAGACGTTAAGTCCGGTTAAAAATGGAGTGACGCAGACCTTGATCAAGCGTCACTTCGTTTTAACTGTACGGTATGTGTTATATTGCATTTAGGAACTTTCAGGTAATTGAACATGTATCAATAATTACGGATTTCTGTAGTTGTATATATACGTTTGGATGTAGCTGTATTGCATTGTTGTACTGGTGGATATTGTGTGGTATGACTCCTGTAGTTGATAGTATAATTGGTATGATGTCAACTTCATCCTGATGCCACATGTCTTTGACTTCCTCAGCCAGTTGGATGTATTTTTCGATTTTTTCTCCTGTTTTCTTTTGTATATTTGTTGTATTGGGTATGGATATTTCGATTAGTTGTGTTAATTTCTTCTTTTTATTGGTGAGTATGATGTCAGGTTTGTTATGTGGCGTTGTTTTATCTGTTATAAAGGTTCTGTTCCAGCATAATTTGTATTCATCATTCTCCAGTACATTTTGTGGTGTATACTTGTATGTAGGAACGTGTTGTTTTAAAAGTTTATGTTGTAAGGCAAGCTGTTGATGTATTATTTTTGTGACATTGTCATGTCTTCTGGGGTATTCTGTACTTGCTAGTATTGTACATCCGCTTGTGATGTGATCTACTGTTTCTATTTGTTGTTTACAAAGTCTGCATTTATCCGTTGTGGTATTGGGATCTTTAATAATATGCTTGCTGTAATACCTGGTGTTTATTGTTTGATCCTGTATTGCAATCATGAATCCTTCCGTCTCACTGTATATATTGCCTTTTCTTAGCCATGTGTTGGATGCGTCTTGATCGATGTGTGGCTGTGTTAGATGATACGGGTGCTTGCCATGAAGTGTTTTCTTTTTCCTTTTTCCAATTTACTTTCTTCGTATCTGTTGATGTTACGTGATCTAAAGGGTTGTAAAGGTGGTTATGACATTGCAGTGGTGTAGCCGATGTATTTATATGAGTGATTGCTTTGTGTATTTTGCTAGTTTCCGCTCGTACTAGAAAGAATTTTCTTAAATTGTCTACCTGTCCATAATGTAGGTTTTTTATGTCGATGAATCCCCTTCCTCCTTCCTTTCTGCTTAATGTGAATCTTTCTGTTGCTGAATGTATGTGAAGTATTCTATATTTGTGGCATTGTGATCGTGTAAGTGTATTGAGTGCTTCTAGGTCTGTGTTACTCCATTTCACTACTCCAAATGAGTAGGTCAATATTGGTATGGCATAAGTATTTATAGCTTTTGTCTTGTTTCTTGCTGTCAATTCTGTTTTCAGTATTTTTGTTAGCCTTTGTCTATATTTTTCTTTTAGTTCTTCTTTAATATTTGTATTATCTATTCCTATTTTTTTGTCTGTATCCTAGATATTTATAGGCATCCGTTTTTTCCATCGCTTCTATGCAGTCGCTGTGGTTATCCAATATGTAATCTTCTTGTTTAGTGTGTTTTCCCTTGGCTATGCTATTTTTCTTACATTTGTCTGTTCCAAAAGCCATATTTATATCATTGCTGAATCCTTCTGTTATCTTTAGTAATTGGTTGAGTTGTTGATTTGTTGCTGCCAGTAGTTTTAGATCATCCATGTATAGCAAATGTGTGATTTTGTGTGGGTATGTTCCAGTAATATTGTATCCATAATTTGTATTATTTAGCATGTTGGATAGTGGGTTCAGAGCAAGGCAGAACCAGAAAGGACTTAATGAGTCTCCTTGGTATATTCCACGCTTAATCTGTATTGGCTGTGATGTGATATTATTTGAATTTGTTTGGATATTAAGTGTGGTTTTCCAATTTTTCATTGCTTTGTTTAGGAACTGTATCAATTTAGGATCTACTTTGTATATTTCCAATATTTGTAGTAACTATGAGTGGGGTACACTATCAAAAGCTTTTTGGTAATCAATGTATGCGTAGTGTAGCGACCTTTGTTTAGTTTTAGCTTGATATGTCACCTCTGCATCTATTATCAGTTGCTCTTTACATCCTCGTGCTCCTTTGCAACAGCCTTTTTGTTCTTCATTTATAATTTTGTTCTGTGTTGTATGTGTCATTAATTTCTGTTTAATGACTGAAGTTAATATTTTGTATATTGTTGGTAGGCATGTTATGGGGCGATATTTAGCTGGGTTCGCTGTGTCTGCTTGATCTTTAGGTTTCAGATATGTTATTCCGTGTGTAAGTGTATCAGGGAATGTGTATGGGTCTGCAATGTAACTGTTAAATAATTTAGTTAGATGTGAATGTGTTGAGGTGAACTTCTTTAACCAGAAATTTGCTATTTTATCATTTCCAGGGGCTTTCCAATTGTGAGTAGAATTAATTGCTTGGGTGACTTCATGTTGCAAAATTATCACTTCAGGCATTTGTGGTATCATCTTGTATGTGTCCATTTCTGCTTGTATCCAACGTGCATGCCTGTTATGTTGTACCGGGTTTGACCATATGTTGCTCCAGACGTGTTCCATGTCTGTTAGGTTTGGTGGATTGTTTATTTTAATGTGTGTGTTATCTATTGTATGGTAAAATTTCTTTTGGTTTGTGTTGAATGTTTGGTTTTGTTTCCTTCTATTTTCACTTTTTTTGTATCTTCTGAGTCATTTGGCTAATGCTTGTAATTTCTGCTTCTTTTCGTCTAATTGCTCTGTCGCTTCTTGTTGTGAGATTTTACCTAACCTTTTTCGTTTTTTTTCCGAGATTTCATTTCTTATAAATTGTGTTAGCTGTCCAATGTCTTTTCTCAGTTTTTCTATTTTGATCTGTAGCCTGTGTTGCCATGCTGGTTTTGTGGGTTTCTTCTGTGTGTTGGTAGGTTCTGATCTCTGCCTAGTGTGTATATTTAGTGTAGTGAGTGCTCCTATATAAACCAGTAGTTGTAACTCTTCCATAGTTGTGTTTTCATTTATTTTGTTGTGTATGATTGTGTTGGTAGTTTTTATTGTTGTTTCGACTTGTGGGTTATTTGGTGGTCTATGCAAGAATGGTCTAATGTCTGTATTTGTGTCTTTGTATTCTATATATGTTAGCTGAAATTTTTCTTCTATATCTAACATCTGTGTCACTTCGTATTCTATTTGTGCTTGTTCTGGTGGCTGTCTTAAGATTTCGTTTTCCTCTGATTGTTTAATTGGTGCGTGTTGTTCTTTGTTTGTTTGCTCTTGGATGTTTGAGTCCATTACTGTATTTTCTTCTTCTTCTGATTGCACATTATTTTGTTCCAGTATTTGTTGTACTTGTTGTTTGATGTTTTCTAATTCTGACTGGGGTATCCTGTTATTTTTTATTATTACACGGATCTGATCAGCCAGTCGTTGTTCTGTTAAAAATTTTAATTCTGGGTATCTGGTAATAAATGTTGTGTATACTTGTGATCTGTATCCAGTTGTGTTGGTTCCTAGGTTTGTTGCTTGGTAATAACAGAACATGAGGTGTCGATTAACTTCATCTGACCATCTCATCCTCTGTCTTTGTTTTCCTTCTAGGGTGGTTGCAGGAAGCATATCCTGCAAGACACCTCTATTTGGATTTAAATCATTTTCCAGTTGGCTAGCAGTGTCGTTACCATTGTGGGCGGGCATAGGGTTCAAGCGTCGTCCCCGACCCTGACGGCGCTTGTCCGAGGCTTCTTTAGTTCTGTCCTGAACCAACTAATCACACTAAAAGGGGGGTTAGCCCTATTAGTGGCTTGTTCTTTTCGTCGTCTTTTACGACTGGCAGAACATACCGGAGGCATATTCTTTTCCCGGGCCTCCACGGGGATTATTATTATTATTATTATTATTTCTTTACTTTCTCAGACGTTAAGTCTGGTTAAAAAAAATGGGACGTGACGCGGACCTTGATCAAGCGTCACTTCCTTTTAACTGTACGGTATATGTTATATTGCATTTAGTAACTTTCGGGTAACTGAACATGTATCAATAATTACGGATTTCTGTAATTGTATATATAAGTTTGGATGTAGCTGTATTGTATTGATGTACTGGTGGATATTGTGTGGTATGACTCCTGTAGTTGATAGTATAATTGGTATAACGTCAACTTTATTCTGATGCCACATGTCCTTGACTTCCTCAGCCAGTTGGATGTATTTTTCAATTTTTTCTCCTGTTTTCTTTTGTATATTTGTTGTATTGGGTATGGATATTTCGATTAGTTGTGTTAATTTCTTCTTTTTATTGGTGAGTATGATGTCAGGTTTGTTATGTGGTGTTGTTTTATCTGTTGTAATGGTTCTGTTCCAGTATAATTTGTATTCATCATTCTCCAGTACATCTTGTGGTGCATACTTGTATGTGGGAACGTGTTGTTTTATAAGTTTATGTTGTAAGGCAAGCTGTTGATGTATTATTTTGCTACATTATCATGTCTTCTGGGGTATTCTGTATTTGCTAGTATTGTACATCCACTTGTGATGTGATCTACTGTTTCTATTTGTTGTTTGCAAAATCTGCATTTATCTGTTGTGGTATTGGGATCTTTAATAATATGCTTGCTGTAATATCTGGTGTTTATTGTTTGATCCTGTATTGCAATCATGAATCCTTCCATCTCACTGTATATATTGCCTTTTCTTAGCCATGTGTTGGATGAGTCTTGATCGATGTGTGGCTGTGCTAGATGATACGGGTGCTTGCCATGTAGTGTTTTCTTTTTCCAATTTACTTTCTTCGTATCTGTTGATGTTACGTGATCTAAAGGGTTGTAAAGGTGGTTATGAAATTGCAGTGGTGTAGCCGATGTATTTATATGAGTGATTGCTTTGCATATTTTGCTAGTTTCTGCTCGTTCTAGAAAGAATTTTCTTAAATTGTCTACCTGTCCATAATGTAGGTTTTTTATGTCGATGAATCCCCTTCCTCCTTCCTTTCTGCTTAATGTGAATCTTTCTGTTGCTGAATGTATGTGATGTGTTCTGTATTTGTGGCATTGTGATCGTATAAGTGTATTGAGTGCTTCTAGGTCTGTGTTACCCCATTTCACTACTCCAAATGAGTAGGTCAATATTGGTATGGCATAAGTATTTATAGCTTTTGTCTTGTTTCTTGCTGTCAATTCTGTTTTCAGTATTTTTGTTAGCCTTTGTCTATATTTTTCTTTTAGTTCTTCTTTAATATTTGTATTATCTATTCCTATTTTTTGTCTGTATCCTAGATATTTATAGGTTCTGTTTTTTCCATCGCTTCTATGGAGTCACTGTGTTTATTCAATATGTAATCTTCTTGTTTAGTGTGTCTTCCCTTGGCTATGCTATTTTTCTTACATTTGTCTGTTCCAAAAGCCATATTTATATCATTGCTGAGTACTTCTGTTATCTTTAGTAATTGGTTGAGTTGTTGATTTGTTGCTGCCAGTAGTTTTAGATCATCCATGTATAGCAAATGTGTGATTTTGTGTGGGTATGTTCCAGTAATATTATATCCATAATTTGTATTATTTAGCATGTTGGATAGTGGGTTCAGAGCAAGGCAGAACCAGAAAGGACTTAATGAGTCTCCTTGGTATATTCCATGGTCAATCTGTATTGGCTGTGATGTGATGTTATCTGAATTTGTTTGAATATTAAGTGTGGTTTTCCAGTTTTTCATTACTATGTTTAGAAACTGTATCAATTTAGCATCTACTTTGTATATTTCCAATATCTGTAGTAACCATGAGTGGGGTACACTATCAAAGGCTTTTTGGTAATCAATGTATGCGTAGTGTAGCGACCTTTGTTTAGTTTTAGCTTGATATGTCACCTCTGTATCTATTATCAGTTGCTCTTTACATCCTCTTGCTCCTTTGCAGCAGCCTTTTTGTTCTTCATTTATAATTTTGTTCTGTGTTGTATGTGTCATTAATTTCTGTGTAATGACTGAAGTTAATATTTTGTAGATTGTTGGTAGGCATGTTATGGGGCGATATTTAGCTGGGTTTGCTGTGTCTGCTTGATCTTTAGGTTTCAGATAGGTTATTCCATGTGCAAGTGTATCAGGGAATGTGTATGGGTCTGCAATGTAACTGTTAAATAATTTAGTTAGATGTGAATGTGTTGAGGTGAACTTCTTTAGCCAGTAATTTGCTATTTTATCATTTCCAGAGGCTTTCCAATTATTATTATTATTATTATTATTATTGTTGTTGTCAGCCCTACAAATTTTATGATCAATTATAATATTTTTAATATAAGTAATCAAGATTATAAATCACCATAATATTATGTTTGTCTGTATAGACCGATTCCAAACAATGTCTTCATATAACAAAATACATCGCTGATCTCTTGATTTTTGCAGTGCATTTTCAGCAGTCGTTATTGAGAGGGATGTGTTGTGTGCTGATAAGTTCTTAAAATGGACATTTTAAAGGAAAAATTTCTACAGTTCAAGTTTTTGTCTCTTATGATCTGTTCTTTTTTTAATGTTTTAAAAATGGACATTATCACGAAAAAAGTTTCACAACAGTTCATTCCTAAAGCTGACACATAACAAAAAAATCACAGTCGTTGTTCCCTCTATTCAAACAGAAAATATGCTTCTAGACATACTCTGCCATTAAGAAACTTCGAGGAAACTACAAACATAAGTATTAACAGTTTTACCAGTTCTGTGAATTACTGTATGTCTTCTTCTATTGGCACTACATTCCAGGATGGGACTTCACTTCTCCATGATTTTCGGCCATTCCTCTCTGGAGTTCACTGCAGACCTCCAGTTATGCAGTTATGGGATCCAACTTGGCTAGCGTATTTTCCAAACTCATCACTCCATCTCAACCTCAGTTGATGAGGTATCGAATATATTGCTTCCCCCTACTTACACCTCCCGAGGAGATCACAAATGTAAAATTAGAGAGATTCGAGCCTGCACGGAAGCTTTCTGGCAGTCGTTCTTCCCGTGAACCATATATGACTGGAACAGGAATGGGAGATAATAATAGTGGCACGTAAAGTGCCCTCCGCCACACACCGTTGGGTGGCTTGCGGAGTATAAATGTAGATGTAGATGTAGATGTAGTCGTCCTCTTGCTGTTCTTCTTACAGGTTCACTGCACCAGGCTTTTCTTGCAGGATCTGTCTCATCGAATCGTATTACATGTCCAGCCCATCTCAATTTACACAGCTTTATGAACGTGACCACACCTTCCTTCTTTTAACACAAAGCTCATCATTCCGTCGTCTTCTCCAACTTCCATTTTCATAACTTCGATTAGAAGCATATATGTGGGCCATAATTTCAGAGAAATTGCCGCCGTTTGCTTCTATTTTTGCACCCAGACAAGTGAAACATTCCATTCGCTCAAAATTGATTCCATCAAGGGTTACTGCGGGCTGCGAAGGTTGGTTTGTACCATTATACATATACTTGGTTTTTCCTTCATTAATTTTCAGGCCCATCTTCTGTGCCCTGAGTTTTAGAGCTGAGAAAGCACTTTGTAGATCTCTAAATGTTCCACTCATTAGATCCAAATTATTTGCATATCCCAACAGTCGTATGAACTTACAATAGATAGTATTTCTTGCCTTGATACCCGATTCAAGCACTACTTTTTTGAGAGCTAAACTGAAGAGTAGGCAAGAAAGTCCATCCCCTTGTCTTAGCCCAGTTCGTGTGGGAATCTGGGTTGACAGGCTAGACTGCAATCACACAGTACATTGGGGGGCGCCTTAGGGTAACCCCTATTTAACACACCAACTTCTCAGTCATCCAAAATTCCCACATTGCCTCATAGAGTATAGCTCAATTTATTGTATTGCGTCATATGCAGATTTGAAATCAATGAAAAGATGGTGCAACACCAACATTAAATTCGTTGATCATTCCTACCATTTGTCGGAAGGTAAACATCTGGTTAACAGTTGACTTTTCTGGTCTGAACCGCATTGATAACTTCCAGTAAAGCTTTCTGCTACGGGTGAGAGTCTACTAAACAAGATATTTGACAATACTTCATTCGCAATATTTAGGGGTATTATGCCTCTGTAGATACCGCATTTAAATATATATCTTTTCTTGTGTATCATACACACTATTCCTACATTCCATTTTTCTGGCAACTCTTCCTTTTCTGAGATAAGGCAGAAAATCTTGTATATCCTGCGATTTAACTCAACTCCTGTGGCTTTCAATAGCTCTGATGTTATATTATCAGTCACTGGTGCTTTATTGATCTTCAGTCAAGCTTTTGCTTCTTCTACTTCTCCTTGAGAGAGGGGTGGGGACTATGGCCTCATCAGCTGCTTCTGGGTGGATTACAATCTCTTCAACAGGGGGTTCTGGAGCATCCAGCAGTTCACTAAAATGACCTACTCAACGTTCTGATACATCTTGGTCATCAGTTAGTAATTCCCCTTTTTTACTTTAACTTATATTAATACTTGGCTTAAATGTTCTTCTTTCACTGTTACTTATCTGATAGAATGTTCTGGCATCATTTGTTTTTCCAATTGTCTACATTTACTCAATCTGCTTTCTTCCCCTTTCGCTTTTCTTCTTCCAGTGCAGTTTCTTCTCTTCTTTCCTTTTATCTTGATAATTTTTTACTGCTAAATGTGTATACGATATATCAAGCATTTTCGTATAAGCCAAGATTTCTCGTGACTTATTCTCTTACAATCTTCTTTAAATCAAGAATTCCATGGTTTTCTCATTCTTTCCTTAGAAATTGTTCTGCTGCTTTAATGACTGCATTCCTGCAAGCACTCCATTCCTCACTTATACAAGGAGTGTAGTTTGCAAGGTTCTCAGTAACCTCCTCAGAGCACATTTTAGCAGTCTCTTCATTTTTTAGCTTTGATACCATATAATTATTACACCACACAACAATAATTCACCACTCTATTGTGTTCTCAAGTTATTCGGAATTATTGACACAGACCATACCAATGTTCACCACTAAGGTTTGCTGAACGATTTTAAATATAATTTTTATCCCTTTACAAAAGAGTAGATTAGAATTAGGTGACATCAGCCAGAATTTAAAAATAATGATATCCATTAATGCAATGAAAATGTCACAGGAACGATGTCAATAACGACAACAAAACTTTGTTTTAGACTGGGAATTAACGAAGGACTTGTAATTTTCTGTTGGCAATGACAAATGGACTGGAGCATGTGATGAGAAGTAAAGCCACATTCAAATAATGTAGAGTCTTTAAATTACTCTTTCTCCATTATTTTGAATGTGAAGAATATAAGTAAGAATGAGTGCTGATGACCTTGCTTTTCAGTGCCCTATACATATCATCAGCAAGTGAAATCGGCCGTAACAGAGTGAGAAGTGGAATCGGAAGTGGAGAGGGGAGTGAAGACACAGTGAACATGGGGTAATTAAACCAAACAATAAAATTAGAAAAAGGAATTGTTGAACCAGTAGAACTGAGTAATTTCGATGAGTAAGTAATATTTTTTAAATAAGCTAGTTTATGAAAAAAAGCAACGAACATTCAACAGTTATGGAACAATCAATTATGGAAACTTTTGAATAGTCTATGTGCAAGAATGTTTCAAACCTCGAAAGGTCTATGGACAATATGGGCAGGAAAATTTCAATGATCAAACAATCAATTGGCGAAAAAATAGAAATTCTATCATGTTGTTGCTGTTGTTGTGGTCTTCAGTCCTGAGACTCGTATGATGCAGCTCTCCATGCTACTCTATCCTGTGCAACCTTCTTCAGCTCCCAGTACTTATTGCAACCTACATCCTTCAGAATCTGCTTAGTGTATTCATCTCTTGGTCTCCCTCTACAATTTTTACCCTCCCACTACCTCCAATGCTAAATTTGTGATCCCTTGATGCCTCCGAAACATGTCCTACCAACCGGTCCCTTCTTCTTGTCAAGTTGTGCAACAAAGTCCTCTTCTCCCCAATTCTATTCAATACCTCCTCATTGGTAATGTGATCTACCCATCTAATCTTCAGCATTCTTCTGTAGCACCACATTTCAAAAGCTTCTATTCTCTTCTTGTCCAAACTATTTATCGTCCATGTTTCACTTCCATACAAATACACTCCATATAAATACTTCCAGAAACGACTTCCTGACACTTAAATCTATACTCGATGTTAACAAATTTCTCTTTTTCAGAAACGCTTTCCCTGCCATTGCCAGTTTACATTTTATATCCTCTCTACTTCGACCATCATCAGTTATTTTGCTCCCCAAATAGCAAAATTCCTTTACTACTTTAAGTGTCTCATTTCCTAATCTAATTCCCTCAGCATCATCTGACTTAATTCGACTAGATTCCATTATCCTTGTTTTGATTTTGTTGATGTTCATCTTATATGTTCCTTTCAGGAGGATACATTCCATTCAACTGCTCTTCCAAGTCCTTTGCTGCCTGTGACAGAATTACAATGTCATTGGCGAATCTCAAAGATTTTATTTCTTGTCCAAGGATTTTAATACCTACTCCGAATTTTTCTTTTGTTTCCTTCACTGCTTGCTCAGTATGCAGATTGAATAACATCGGGGAGAGGCTACAACCCTGTCTCACTCCCTTCCCAACCACTGCTTCCCTTTCATGGCCCTCGACTCTCATAACTGCCATCTGGTTTCTGTACCAATTGTAAATAGCCGTTCACTCCCTGTATTTTACCCCTGCCACCATTAGAATTTGAAAGAGAGTATTCCAGTCAACACTGTCAAAAGCTTTCTCTATGTCAACAAATACTAGAAACGTAGGTTTGCCTTTCCTGAATCTTTCTTCTAAGCTAAGTCGTAAGGTCAGTATTGCCTCACATGTTCCAGTACTTCCACGGAATCCAAACTGATCTTCCCCGAGGTTGGCTTCTACCAGTTTTTCCATTCGTCTGTAAAGAATTCGCGTTAGTATTTTGCAGCTGTGACATATTAAACTGATGGTTCAGTAATTTTTACATCTGTCAACACTTGCTTTCTTTGGGATTGTAATTATTATATTCTTCTTGAAGTCTGAGTGTATTTCGCCTGTCTCATACATCTTGCTCACCAGATGGTAGAGTTTTGTCAGGACTGGCCCTCTCAGTAGTTCTAATGGAATGTTGTCTACTCCAGGGGCCTTGTTTCGACTTTGTCTTTCAGTGCTCTGTCAAACTCTTCACGCAGTATCATATCTCCCATTTCATCTTCATCTACATCCTCTTCCATTTGCATAATATTGTCCTCAAGTACATCGCCCTTGTATAGACCCTCTATACACTCCTTCCATCTTTCTGCTTTCCCTTCTTTGCTTAGAACTGGTTTTCCAACTGAGCTCTTGATATCCACGCAAGTGGTTCTCTTTTCTCCAACAGTCTCTTTAATTTTCCTGTAGGCAGTATCTATCTTACCCCTAGTGAGATAAGCCTCTACATCCTTACATTTGTCCTCTAGCTATCCCTGCCTAGCCATTTTGCACTACCTGTCGATCTCATTTTTGAGACGTTTGTATTCCTTTTTTGTCTACTTCACTTGCTGCATTTTTATATTTTATCCTTTCACCAATTAAATTCAATATTTCTTCTGTTATCCAAGGGTTTCTGCTAGCCCTCGTCTTTTTATGTATTTGATCCTCTGCTGCCTTCACTATTTCATCCCTCAAAGCTACCCATTCTTCTTCTACTGCATTTCTTTCCCCCAGTCGTGTCAATTGTTCCCTTATGCTGTCCCTGAAACTCTGTACAACCTCTGGTTTAGTCAGTTTATCCAGGTCCCATCTCCTTAAATCCCCACCTTTTTGCAGTTCCTTCAGTTTTAATCTACAGTTCATAACCAATAGATTGTGGTCAGAGACCACATCTGGTCCTGGAAATGTTTTACAGTTTAAAAACTGGTTCCTAAATCTCTATCTTACCATTATATAATCTATCTGATACCTTCTAGTATGTCCAAGATTCATCCATGTATACAACCTTCTTTTATGATTCTTGAACCAAGTGTTATCTATGATAAATCATGCTCTGTGCAAAATTCTACCAGACGGCTACTTCTTTCATTTCTTAGCCCCAATCTGTATTCACCTACTATGTTTCCTTCTCTCCCTTTTTCTACTCTCGAATTCCAGTCACCTATGACTATTAAATTTTCGTCTCCCTTCACTACCTGAATAATTTATTTTATCTCATCATACATTTCATCAATTTCTTCATCATCTGCAGAGCTAGTTGGCATATAAACTTGTACTACTGTAGTAGGCATGGGCTTCGTATCTATCGTGGCCACAACAATGTGTTCACTGTGATGTTTGTAGTAGCTTACCTGCACTCCTATTTTTTTATTCATTATGAAACCTACTCCTGCATTACCCCATTTTGATTTTGTATTTATAACCCTGTATTCACCTGACAAAAAGTCTTGTTCCTCCTGCCACCGAACTTCACTAATTCCCACTATATTTAATTTTAACCTATCCATTTCTCTTTTTAAATTTTCTAACCTACCTGCTCGATTAAGGGATCTGACATTCCATGCTCCGATCCGAAGAACACCAATTTTCTTTCTCCTGATAACGATGCCTTCTTGAGTAGTCCCCACCTGGAGATCCAAATGGGGGACTATTTTACCTCTGGAATATTTTAGCCAAGAGGACAGAATCTAAACTGAGCAATAAAATGAGACTAGTGATGGAGGAACTAAGAACAATAAAAAATCAATCTTGTAAATTTTCAAATTGAGAACAGAAATGTGATTGGAATATAATTTGCTTTGGAAGTTGAAACTAACATTGCTGTTAATGCTGAAAATTGTGATGAATATGAGTGATTTAGGAGAGAGGAGAATGTAATAAATTAATGTAGTACTGCAGGAGTTGATGATGTGAGTGATGTAGTCAATGTTGATAAACAGAGTAACTATTTTCTGGCTTTTAAAAATATGTTTGTATTTTAAGAAAATGAAAGTGAGCTACAGATATTTGAGTTGACAGTAGCATATTAGTGTTCAACGCTAAGTGCAGAAAATTGTTTAAAATAGAAATTTGATAAAAATGAATCTGTGTGGAAAGATTATCTGAATTTAGTAAACAAAAACCGACTTTTGGAAAAAGTGCCTGTTAGCTTTTTGTGAGCAATTTAAAAGCAATTCAAAAAGCTTTGTGTTAATTTAGTAAACAATTTTATGTGAAATGTTTGGTTCAATGAAAAATTTCGAAATTACAGCTACATTGGGGGAAAGAATAATTACAATATATAAAATAGAGGTTAAGTTTGTTTTTGCTCAAAAGATTCACACTTTTGGTTTGACAAAAGACTGCTGGGATATGTATTTGTGTGATGTAATAGTGGCATTATGTATGGTTATAAGAATGAAAGGAAAATGTAGTGCAGAATGTAGTATGAATAGAGTGAGAAAATCACTAGATAAATTGAGGATCATTTTTACAAAAATCAACAGCTACAAAATTTGCCAAAATCAGTTATACACATTTTTGTGTACTTCTAAATGAGATAAATCCACTACAGTACACAGATTTTATCAAAATATACCATTTGCTTGTTTAATTTCGCACACTATACCGTGAAATTCTTCTTAAGTCGCCAACTACCTAACACGAATTTTGTCAAATATTAATATCTACTGTTTGTCGTAGACATTTATTGTTATGCATATATTAAGGCTTTATTTTTTCTGTATATATGTTGTTACACTTTGTTTTGATTGTGAGCAAAAGGCAGGAATTACCAAAACTACCTTTTACTCTTAGCAGATATTACTCTACAACTATACAGTGACATAGATTAATGAAAATTAAGTGGGTGATATATATCACTACACATGACTTTAAACACAGATGGGACATAGAGCTAATGAAATAAGATCTGCTATGAAACACTTTGTCAAATTTAGGATAGAAGCTTCTTAAGGAAAGCAATCTCATAGCCCTGTGAGGCGGAAAATAAAAAATATTATCATAATATCAGTTGTATTACGACTTTTTCAAACAGCCAAAGTTTTCCACAAAGTAGTTCACCACTTTCGAATCAGGGGTCAGAGTTATACATCCCCTGATAGGAAACGTGGTCTAACTGAATAGTAACGGAGAAAACTTAAAAGTATAACATTACCATCGCATTATCAAGAGGTTCTGAGTCACCATGGTACCTGTATGGATCTGGACAGGGACTGATGTGCATACAATTTCTGGACCACTGCTAATAAATTACTGACAAAGAAGCTACCACCCAAAATCTATGAATTCTGAGTTCTTAACGAAGAAAACTAACATAGGTAGTTTGAATACATTGATCACTCAGCTGTAATATAACCTAGAAACCATGTGAGTGTCGAAAAAGCTGACAATGTAAAGAAATGAATGAGATTTTTCGATACTTCATCAGAAGAAACCTAAGAGTTTTATGGGAAATCAGCAGAGTGTTGTGATGAACAAGACAATGAAAATAGTGAAGTACAGTCCTTTCATGAACATATTTATTAAATTATTATTTGTTCAGTAGGTTAAACTAAACTATAACATTAATGTCATAAAATAATTAGTGTTTGGATGTTCACTTTTGGAAAAAATCATGATTTTAAGTAAAAGCAGATAGAAATGTTTTTCGCTGCTTTATTGTTTATCTAGAGCTTATTTGTGAAACATAATTTTGCAACATATCATCACATTAATGGACAACCATGGTGTATAGATAGTGTATTCAATTATAAATCAAAACGTCATGGGTCCCAGGTTTGGGCTCAACCACTGCTTACATTTTGATTAAGAATCGTCTGCAATGGTGGCCAAAGACTTCCAGCATTAGAGATCACCCTCGTTCTGCCAACGAACTTGTGAAAGAGGGCAGACAAGGGAGTTTTACAGCACTCTTTTGCAGTTTGGTTGGGAAAATGTGCTTAAAACACGGAAGATCAGCAATTATCAATGGCATGAGTTGCAAAGTCAATGGAAACCATTGCATTACAGACACATAATATGTATTCGCATGGTATGTGGCTTATAATTGAGAAATTGAAAAAATATGTTAATGGTCTATCCAATGACAAAATATTCTGTATTAGTCCCACATTAGAATCTCGTGGAGGATATTGCGAACAGGAAGGTGACCATGAGAAAAAGATGGAATAATCAATGACAGGATGATGTTCTAAGAGCCGGATCAAGGAATGGCAAAAGTTCGAATGTACACTCCTGGAAATTGAAATAAGAACACCGTGAATTCAATGTCCCAGGAAGGGGAAACTTTATTGACACATTCCTGGGGTCAGATACATCACATGATCACACTGACAGAACCACAGGCACATAGACACAGGTAACAGAGCATGCACAATGTCGGCACTAGTACAGTGTATATCCACCTTTCGCAGCAATGCAGGCTGCTATTCTCCCATGGAGACGATCGTAGAGATGCTGGATGTAGTCCTGTGGAACGGCTTGCCATGCCATTTCCACCTGGCGCCTCAGTTGGACCAGCGTTCGTGCTGGACGTGCAGACCGCGTGAGACGACGCTTCATCCAGTCCCAAACATGCTCAATGGGGGACAGATCCGGAGATCTTGCTGGCCAGGGTAGTTGACGTACACCTTCTAGAGCACGTTGGGTGGCACGGGATACATGCGGACGTGCATTGTCCTGTTGGAACAGCAAGTTCCCTTGCCGGTCTAGGAATGGTAGAACGATGGGTTCGATGACGGTTTGGATGTACCGTGCACTATTCAGTGTCCCCTCGACGATCACCAGTGGTGTACGGCCAGTGTAGGAGATCGCTCCCCACACCATGATGCCGGGTGTTGGCCCTGTGTGCCTCGGTCGTATGCAGTCCTGATTGTGGCGCTCACCTGCACGGCGCCAAACACGCATACGACCATCATTGGCACCAAGGCAGAAGCGACTCTCATCGCTGAAGACGACACGTCTCCATTCGTCCCTCCAGTCACGCCTGTCGCGACACCACTGGAGGCGGGCTGCACGATGTTGGGGCGTGAGCGGAAGACGGCCTAACGGTGTGCGGGACCGTAGCCCAGCTTCATGGAGACGGTTGCGAATGGTCCTCGCCGATACCCCAGGAGCAACAGTGTCCCTAATTTGCTGGGAAGTGGCGGTGCGGTCCCCTACGGCACTGCGTAGGATCCTACGGTCTTGGCGTGCATCCGTGCGTCGCTGCGGTCCGGTCCCAGGTCGACGGGCACGTGCACCTTCCGCCGACCACTGGCGACAACATCGATGTACTGTGGAGACCTCACGCCCCACGTGTTGAGCAATTCGGCGGTACGTCCACCTGGCCTCCCGCATGCCCACTATACGCCCTCGCTCAAAGTCCGTCAACTGCACATACGGTTCACGTCCACGCTGTCGCGGCATGCTACCAGTGTTAAAGACTGCGATGGAGCTCCGTATGCCACGGCAAACTGGCTGACACTGACGGCGGCGGTGCGCAAATGCTGCGCAGCTAGCGCCATTCGACGGCCAACACCGCGGTTCCTGGTGTGTCTGCTGTGCCGTGTGCTTGATCATTGCTTGTACAGCCCTCTCGCAGTGTCCAGAGCAAGTATGGTGGGTCTGACACACCGGTGTCAATGAGTTCTTTTTTCCATTTCCAGGAGTGTAGTAGGAAAGCTAGAAAATCTGAAAAGGGAAATGCAAAGGCTCAATATAGATGTAGTGGTGGTCAGTGAAATGAAACGGAAAGAAGTTAAGAATTCCTGGCCAGATAAATATGGGGAATATCAACAGCAGTAGAAACTAGTATATAAGGAGTAGGACTTTTTACGAATAGCAAAGTAGAACAGAGAGTGAACTATTGTGAACAGTTCAGTGACAGGGTTGTTCTCATCAGATGTGATAGCAAACCAAGAACGACAATGATAATTCAGATATACACACCAATGTTGTAAGCAGAAGATGAAGGGATAGCGAAAGTATATGAGAATACAGAACAGGTAATTCAGTATGTACAGGGAGACGAAAATCTAGTAGTCATCGGGGATTGGAACATAGTTGTAAGGGAATGAGTAGAAGAAAGATTTATGAAAGAATATAGTTTTGGCAGATGGAATGAGAGAGGAGAAAGACTAATTGAGTTCTGAAATAAATATTAGACGTTAATAGTGAATACTTTGAGCAAGAATCGCAGAGGAAAAGATGTCAAAGCATGGGATTACATCATGGTCACACAGAGATTCCAAAATCAGATACTGGATTGTAAGGCATGCCGAGGAACAGATGTAGATTCAGATCATAATTTAGTAATGATGAAGAGTAAAATGAAGTTTAAGAGAATCATATGGAAGAATCAGTGTGAAAGGAAGTTGGATACTGAAGTACAAAGGAATGATAAGTCACATTTGAAGTTTGCTAAGGATGTGGATACTCCAATAAGGAATATTACAGTGGGCAGTACAGTTGAAAAGGAGTAGATATCTCTAAAAAGGGCAGTGACAGTTGTTGGACAGTCAGGTGTAGGTACAACGAAGAAAACTCTGAAGAAACCTTGGGTAACTGAAGAAATGTTTCAATTGATCGATGAAAGGAGGAAGTACAAAAAAGTTTAGCGGAAGATAGGAATACAGAACCACAAAAATCTATTAAGAATGAAACTGATAGGAAGTGCAGGGCAGCTAAGACGAAATGACTGCAAGAAGAGTGCAAAGAAATCGGAAAAGCAATGACTGTTGGAAGAACAGGCTCAGGACATAGAAAAACAAAATAAAAAACCTTTGAAGAAATAAAAAGCAAAGAGGACAACATTAAGAGTGCAGTCGGAATTTCACTGTTAAGTGCATAAGAGAGAGTGGATAGGTGGAAGAAGTTTATTGAAGGCCTCTATGAAGTGGAGGAATTGTCTGATGATATGTTAGATTAAGAAATTGGAGTCGATATGGAAGACATAAGGGATTCAGTATTAGAATCAAATGTTAAAAGAGATTTGAGAGCTTCGAGAACAATCGAAGCAAAAAGGATAGCACTCCATCAGAATTTCTAAAATCATTGGCAGAAGTGGCAACAAAAAGACTATTCAAGTTGGTGTGCAGAATCTATGAGACTGGAAATACACCATCAGACTTTTAAAAAAATTATCATCCATACAAATTCAAAGATAGCAAATAAGTGCAAAAAATAATGCACAACCAGCTTAATGGCTCATGCATCCATGCTGCTGATGTGGATAATATACAGAAGAATGGAAAAGAACAATGATGATAAGTTTGGATTTAGGAAAGACACAGTTCTCACATTGCACTTGATAGTGGAAGCATGGCTTTAAAAAGTCAAGACACACTCATAGGATTCATCGACTTAGAAAAAGTGTTCGACAATAAAAAATTGTACAAGATATTCGAAATTCTGAGAAAAATATGAATTAGCTGTAGGAAATGTGGGTAATATGCAATATGTACAAGAAACCAGAGGAAACAATTTGACTCGAACATCAAGAAAAAGTGCTGGAATAAAAAATGCTGTAAGTCAGGGACCCAGTATTTCACCCCAACTGTTCAATTTGTACATCAAAGAAGCAATGACAAAAAAAAGAATTGTTTAAGAGTAGGATTCAAATATATATATATATATATATATATATATATATATATATATATATATATATATGTGTGTGTGTGTGTGTGTGTGTGTGTGTGTGTGTGTTTGAACTTTTCGTTTATTATGAAAATCATACTCTGAAATCTGTAAAGATTGTTTTTCAGCCCCAGATATGACCACTTCAAGTGTAAAAACGTACAATTTGTATGTATTGAATGCTATTACATAAAATTAATTCACTAATGTCTTTTGTGGCTGATGTAGATGAGACTGTAAGAGATGTTCAGTTAGACACTGAATTACCATGCAAGCGATGTAACAGTAATGAAAGAGACACTGAATGATCATGTAAAAGATACAAGTCTGCCACAATAGATATTGAATTATCACACAAGAGATGTTAGTCTACACTAAAAGTGAAGATAACCTTTAATTCAAGGCACAATTACTGTATTGTATAACTGACAGAAACTCATATTTTGAACAGTATTGGGTAGAACATTTTGGATTTATTTTATGAGCATAACATGGAGCCATAGGAGCAATGGCATACATGACATAACTTACTACTAAAAATTCATCTATAAAATAGATAAAAAAGGCCTAAGGCCTAAATTGTACAATCATACATGAAATAAAGAGAATGACAGCTGCAGGCATCAAGAAATCTTTAAAAAAATTTGTACCGTTTGAAAATTGTTGGACTCACACTTAGCCAAAGAAACTTTACATTCAGGAAATAGCTTATTTGAAATAAAACATTTCCATTACTTTTCAAACTTAAACATTGATCAGTACCATAGCATCGATGTCAGAATTATGCCCACACCACATGTTTTAAAAATTCTTGGATGTTTATTATAATGATCTGAACATTAGCACAGCTTTAGTTTTTGGTATACAACACAACACATACAGTAAACTTATCTTACCTTATCCAGTAACATTTTTTACACAACACTAATTAGTTAATTTCATTCATGTTTAAACCTATGGTAAAGTGTAATTTGTTTACATTTAAATAAAAAATATGCAATGAAAAATTGTTTCAGCTGGGCAGTTGTAATACTAAAAATTTGTCAAACACATTTAATGATTTTGAATGACAGCTATTGTTATTATTATTGTTTTTCTTCTTTCCTTTCTCAGACATTATGTCTGGTTAAAAATGGAAAGTGACACGGACCTTGATCAAGCGTGACTTCCTTTTAACTGTACGGTATATGTTACATTGCATTTAGGAACTTTCGGGTAGTTGAACATGTATCAATAATTACAGATTCGTATAGTTGTATATATACATTTGGATGCAGCTGTAATGCGTTGATGCACTGGTGGATATTGTGTGGTATGACTCATGTAGTTGATAGTGTAATTGGTATGATGTGAACTTTATCCTGATGCCACATGTCCTTGACTTCCTCAGTCAGTTGGATGTATTTTTCAATTTTTTCTCCTGTTTTCTTCTGAATATTTATTGTATTGGGTATGGATATTTCGATTAGTTGTGTTAATTTTTTCTTTTTATTGGTGAGTATGATGTCAAGTTTGTTATATGGTGTTGTTTTATCTGTTATAATGGTTCTATTCCAGTATAATTTGTATTCATCATTCTCCAGTACATTTTGTGGTGCATACTTGTATGTGGGAACATGTTGTTTTATTTGTTTATGTTGTATGGCAAGTTGTTGATGTATTATTTTTGCTACATTGTCATCTTCTGGTGTATTCTGTATTTGCTAGTATTGTATATCCGCTTGTGATGTGTTATTATTGTTATTATTATTAATATTAATATTATTATTATTATTACTATTTCCAAAATTATTTATGATCATTTTCAACATATATAATATCAATTAAGAGAATTATAAATTACACATAAAACTGTCTTTGTGTGTATAAATTGCTTTCAGAAAACATCTGTGAATAACTAAATACATCGCTGATCACTTGGCCTTTCTGGCACACTCTGAGCAGTCATTGTCAAAAAGGGTGTGTTGTGAGCCAATGTCACATTAAGGAGGACATTTTTGTAGAAAAGTTTGGTAACTCAAAATTTTCTATTTTGTAATGTCTTCTTCACAACAAAGTTTTAAAAGATGAAAGTAATTATAAGAAAAAGTTTGAAACATATCATTGCTTAAGTTGACAAATAGCTGAAACCATGATCCTGTATGTCTTTCCTTCAAAGAGGAAATGTACTTCTACATATACTCCACCAGTGAGAAAAACCAAGAAAAATACACAGAAGAGACAAAGATAAGTAATAAACAATTTTACAAGTTATAGAAATTATTAACCACACCATACTAATTACCACTCTTTTGTGTGCTTCACATATTGAGAATTATTTATACAGTCCACATCAGTGTTCATCACATCATAGTATGTAAGGAGACTCTAAATGTTTGAGAGAACAGACACCATGCAGAATCCACAGCTGTGAAACATTATATGTAAATTGAAGTGGTAAAATTGTTTATTACTTATTGTTGTCTATTTTGTTGGAGGGGGACACTTCTGTGTGAGAAATAGCACCTGAAATGATAAGACACATCTTCAGTTCCTTAGCTGTACACAAAACCAGAATTATGCAGCAAGCCTTACATCACTGATGACAGATTGAGTGCATCGTGGCAGGGACTCCAAGAGAGTCTTCTGCAGACTGTCAAGCGAATGTTGATTTCCAGAGAATAAAGGAAGGAAGGGGGGAGGGCTAGGAACTACAACAATGTTATTTCTTGCCAAAAATTGTTTGATGAATATTGTCACAGGAAAGAGTAGATTATGGTCTTCTAACATCCAAGTGATTGCAATAGTACTACACATGCCAACCTTTTCCTTTCTTTCAAGGCATACCAGATAAGAAAAATTAATTGTCATTTACTCCTGGAGACACAAATCATTTGCAAGCAATCCACCGATTAAAAAAATCAATTGTATTTTTCAATCTGCTTATCCTCACTTTCTTGGTGTGGGGAGAGTTTATGGTATGCCAGTCCAAAATTCGGTGTTTTGTATGCAGATTGTATTCGAAAACCTATGAGTTGTCAGTTATGACAATGTGTGAAGGCTTTCACGACCGGATGACATATCTTCTGGTAAACCTTGCGGGATGTAAGGTCGTGGTCCATGAAACTCTTCAGCTCCTAACGTTTCGTCCAGTGCTTCGCTGGACATCTTCAGAGGGGTGTTTCTCCTCCGGTGAGTCTTGCCGACTGACGGGTCGGACATCTGAGAGCGACTTATGTATCGTAGAAAGTGGGCGTGACCAGAGTTACACGTGATATGCAGAGATAACCTTTGTCAGAGATAAAACTTAACTATCGATCGTAATCTTGTCACGGATAAAACTGTCTAGCAATTCTGTAGTGCTACTGTCCAAATATCACTAAGTTTCATGGTCTCTTCTTTCCGATTAAAATTATCCCTATGTTTATATATTTCAATTGCTTCTCTACAAAGACAGACGGATGGAAGCTTGAAACAACAGATTTTTAGAAAAATAACGCACACAGACAGATACTTACATAAAAACTCTAACCACCATCCAAAACAAAAAAGAGGTGTGATTACAAGTCTCGTTGACAGAGCCAGACGGATTTGCACGCCGGAGTATCTAGACGACGAATTAAAACATCTGAAGCACGCTTTTGAGAGAAATGTCAGTCGGCAAGACTCACCGGAGGAGAAACACCCCTCTGAAGATGTCCAGCGAAGCACTGGACGAAACGTTAGGAGCTGAAGAGTTTCATGGACCACGACCTTACATCCCGCAAGGTTTACCAGAAGATATGACAATGTGGTTGAAGAACTATGGGTCATGCTGAAGGTGAACCGAAACTGAAAGATACATGTACTTTCGAGTGTTCTGCTCGGATGTGGGTTTCGCTGGATCCATCTGTGTGCATACATATCACATGTTCCAATCCTAAGTTAAAATTTGTCGTTACTACACATATTCAAATTTGACTCACAATTGTCCATTGTCAATGATCTGATCTCACCAGGTACTGCACGCTTTTTACATTGTTATTCGTTCGTGAGATGAATGGTCTTCTTCCAGAGTTTCGTCTTCCATTTCTCTTTGGCTTGCTAAAAAGCGTTTGAGCCATCCGAACACTTTGCTTTAGATAGGATCCATTCTGCACAAGATCTTTGTAACTTTTCTTAAGACAGAGTAGCGGTTATATCAAGATTAAAAGAAAATTTTATGGGGAAGCGACACAGACATTTTCGACAGTCCATTTTCGCATGCACTTGAAAAACAGATCTTCACTTCAGACGCTCTCAACACTCGTGCATCACCTGTTGCAAATTTCAACTAGCATAAGTCAAGGGTACGATTCAACACAACTGCCATGCAAACTGTGGAAGGAATTTTTGGATATGGAGATGGCAGACAACTATGTTGTCAACTCATGTGCAGTGTCACCAGTTTGTTTATTTTTCTAATACACTGCCTTTTTTGTTATTGGTATGTTTGTGTTCTTGACGTATGGCATTCCAAATGTTCTTGCGAGAGCCTAAAGTTCAGCTGTAGGGACTGTGTGCAGAATGACTGTAACTGGCCACTTGCAGCCCAATGCAGTACCAAATATGCACCATGAGCGACATATAAACTGATTGTGAAAGATTACATTATATAATCACATATATCATTGTGCAAGTTTGGTCAACCACATACACTCTCTTATGAACAGAACGTGTTTCACATGCAACAATGCTGATATTTTGTACCTCAGGCACTTTAACTTTTTATGCGGAAGGATCAACAGTCAGCACATATTATATGTAACACATGGTAAAATTAAATGTAAATAAAGATGGAATTGTCCTCAACATTAAGGTTATTTTAAACATCACATGGTTTTTTTGTGTGTGGTATCTCCCTGCCTTGCTCTGACCTCTGACCTGACTTACCCAACCAGCTATAAGGAGTGTATAATTGAAAGAGCACTCCAATCAATGGTGTAATTCGGCATTTTTCACATATCCAGTTCACTGTCACAGGGGATGGAAGTGAAAAGTAGCAGACAAAACCGTGATACTAAATGATGATTTCCCAATATGGTGTGACAGTTGAAGATGGCAAAACGAAACCTGAAGTTTTAAATTTCACGTTCAAGAAATCGTTCACACGGGAGAATCATACAAACATGCCATCATTTGACCATTGGACAGACTACCATATGGACGACACAGTAATAAGCAACCCTGGTGTAGAGAAACAACTGAGAGATTTGAAAGCAAGTAAATCATCAGATCCGGATGGAATCCCAATTCGGTATCACAAAGAGTACTCTACTGCATTAGTCACTTACCTAGACTGCATTTATCGTGAATCTCCCGCCCAGTACAAAGTCTCAACTGACTGAAAAAAAGCGCAGGTGACTCCAGCATATGAGAAGAGTAGAAGAAAGCTACCGCAAAATTACGGACCAATATCCGAAACTTCTGTTTGCTTTCTAAGGACTGAGAGGCTTATGCCCACGAATCAGCATGTTTTTAGAAAGCAACGCTCGAGCAAAACTCAGTTTGCCCTTTTATCGCGTGATATACTACGAACTATGGATGAAGGGCAACAGACAAATGCCACATCTCTAGATTTTCAGAATGCATTTTACACAATGCCCCATTGCAGGCTTGTTAACGAAGTTGTGAGCACATGGAATACGTTCACAGGTACGTGCGTGGCTCGAATACTTCTTAAGTAATAGAACCCAGTATGTTGTCCTCAACGGCGAGTGTTTATCAGAGACAAATGTATCGTCGGGAGCGCACCAGGAAAGCGTGATAGGTCTGCTGTTGTTCTCCATGCACAAAAATGATTTGGCAGACAGGATGGGCAGCAATCTGTGGTTGTTTGCTGATGATGCTGTGGTGAACGGTAAAGTGTAGAAGTTGAGTGACTGTAAGAATATACAAGACGACTTAGACAAAATTTCTAGTTGGGGTCATGAACGGCAGCTAGCTCTAAATGTGGAAAATTGTAAGTTAATGAGGATGAGTAGGAAAAATGTACCTCTAATATTCAGATACAGTATCAGTAGTGTCCTACTTCACACAGTCAAGTCGTTTAAATATCTGGGCCTAATGTTACAAAGCGATTCATAATGGCATGAGCCTGTGAGAACTGTGGTAGGGAAGGCGAATGGTCGACTTTGGTTTATTGGGAGAATTTTAGGAAAGAGCGGTTCACCCGATAATAAGACCGCATGTAGGACTCTGGTGTGAGTACTGCTCTAGCGTTTGGGATCCTTGCCAGGTTGGATCGAAGGGAGAGATCGAAGCAGTTCAAAGATGGCCTTCTAGATTTGTATCCAGTAGGTCCGAACAACAAGCAAATGTTACAGAGATTCTTCTGGAATTCAAATGGGAATTCCTGGAGGGAAAGCGACGCTCTTTTCGAGAAACACTATTGCGAAAATTTAGAGAACCGGGATTTGGAGCTGACTGCCGAACGATTCTGCTGCCAGCAACATATATTGCACATAAGAACCAGGAAGATAAAGTATGTGAAATTAAGGCTCATATGGAGGCATATAGATAGCCGTTTTTTCCTCACTCTATTTGCGAGTGGAACAGGAAAGGAAATGAATACTGGTGGTACAGGGTACTCTCCTCCACGCACTGTATGGTGGCTTGCGGAATATCTATGAGGATGTAGATGTAAATGTAGATGATCCCCAGAACTTCCAGTTGGTAGGCTGACACTATTCTTCTTATTCCCAGATTCACACACTTCGAGGCAAAGACGGGGGTTTCAGTTTAGTCAATTACAATAGATTTCTTATCTCAAGTTCAGGGGTGCCGTGTTACACCTGAGAAATTGTGTGAAGTTATTCCGTCCACTCCCTACCCACCCCCCTCAGCTCATGAGGTCCCTATCCTGCCCACACACCGGTGCCACTTCCATCCCTTGGATCAATGAGATTCCATCTCCCCCTCCTCATATTCTGTAGAACCAGAGCAACTGCATAGGTTCCATCATAGTTACAGTATCGTCATGAAGCATTAGCAGCCTCCAGGCACCATCTTAAGCAGAATAAGAAGGCATGTAAGAACACTTGGCCCCTTCCTCTCACAATTAATTACTATGTTACAATTTTAGGTAATTTATTACAATTGTAATGATTTTTCCAATTACCTACAGCTCCATTCGAAGGTATATGTAAATACGATGTTAAGCAATTACTTCAGCACAGTATTTAACAGATTATCTTAATATCCTAAGTGAAACAATTTCTGCAATGCATTATTTAATAACAAAGACGTTGCTGGCGAGATATTGTATGTTTAACAGATTATGTCAATATCCCGACTTAAATCATTCCTGTTATGCATTATTAGCAACAGATACGCTCTTGTTGAGGCTTTAAATGTTACCACAACAGGATATACTAGCAAATAAACTCTTGCTACATACCAAATCAACGCTATCTCTGCGTGACTAGTGTGACGCCTTGGTGTATACGTTAAAATGATTGCCTTTGTACAGGGAGAAATACGGCAACATAATGATGTCACAGTATATTCTGCAAAATCTAGGTAAATATCAACAAGATTTATAATGTAAGGCGCTTTGACAATGTGGTGTGTGACTGTGGTGCAGCTGAATTCCTATAATGTAATGACGTCGTAGGATAACCCTCAAATTTGCGGAAAATTTTGAAAAATTGGTCCAGTAAAGTCGAAGACTCCAACGCACTCATTAAAAAGCATGAAATTATTTCTAAATTTGATTCTTGTGAGTTATTAGATGTTTTTGCTGTTCATATTATGTAAAAATGATGGAAAATATTAGTACATCCACACCTCTAGGCGAAATGTGAGTGACTGGGTGCTATACTACTTAAAAATGGTAGTCATTATTACAATAATTAATTGTCCAAAATGGCTGCCTTCAGGTTTTGTATCTTAATTAAAACAATAAACAATGAAGTATTGGGTGTTTTCAGTAATTTGCTGTAATTTTAGCGAATTTTTCCACAAATTACTGCAGTTAGTACACGACTATAGTGGCCGGCACAGCCGCTGCCTGCCACGAGCAGGGGCTACGGGCTCTGATTCGCCTGCCTCCCGGCTTTGTTGCCATGTAGGTACCATTAGCGGTGCAGTAGGTCAGAGCAGCTGAAAGCTCAGTGTTACCCTGCTATATCGAGTGTTTACGTCTGATCTCAGTGTCTTATTGTCTTCAGAAAGGTGCTTTGATGTGTTTTACTGATCTGGCCGACAATGAAGAAGCGTGAATAACTTAAATTTGGCCGGCCGCGGTGGTCTCGCGGTTCTAGGCGCGCAGTCCGGAACCGCGCGACTGCTACGGTCGCCGGTTCGAATCCTGCCTCGGGCATGGATGTGTGTGATGTCCTTAGGTTAGTTAGGTTTAAGTAGTTCTAAGTTCTAGGGGACTGATGACCTCAGATGTTAAGTCCCATAGTGCTCAGAGCCATTTGAACCATTTTGAACTTAAATTTGGCGCAAATTCATAAATTTACTGTTAAAGCGTATGGTGTTTCCAAGTCAACTGTAGGCCTTATTAGCAAATCTGTGTCATTGGCAGAATCTCCAGACATGAGTGATTGTTTCGATTCTCCAAGAAAGGGATGCGAACTTGAACAGAAATCAACCGACTTTGACGATTTTATCAAAGAGCTCGTGTGGAGAACTGTACTTGGATATTACGACAGAGGAGAGCATCCAACATGTAAAAAAATACAGTCTGACCTCCGTTAAAAAAACAATTGCTCGGGCTCAGAGACCTCCGTTTTTCGTCCTCTCTGCTCCCTTGGTTTCCGATTAAAGAAGTGTAATGACGGACGGAAATTCTTAATGGAACGCAGAGATGTTGCAGCAGCAAAACCGAAGTTTTTGCGCACAGTGCACCTCTTGCGTGCTGAAGACCCCAGGCCTGTAGTGTACTTGGATGAAACTTAGGTTTTACGAAAATCACACTAATAAGTATATATGGCACGACTCCAAAAGAAAGGGCGTTTTGGAAGTGCATACTGGTAGAGGTGGCCGATTAATCATCGAATACGCTGGTTCATTAACCACAGGCTTCATACGAGAGGTAAAACTTATTTTTCGTTGTGGAAAAAGTTCTTGCCAATCCTACTACCATTCAGAAATGAATGGAAAAGTTTTTAAGAATTGGTTTATTCGACTGTTGTCTGTGGTGGAAGAGTGGTCAATTATCGTGATGGATAACGCCAGCTACCACTCCATTCAGACAGAAAAGCTACCACGTTCAAATTGGCGCAAGGCAGATATTATGGAGTGGTTAAAGAGAATGTTTCATTTTCAGTCGATGAAACGAAAGCTGAACTCCTGTCTAAGGAAGAAATCGTAAGTGCCAAAAAGACTTACGAATTTGATCAGTTGGTAAACGAAATGGGACACCAAATGGTATGTCTACCCCCCGTATAATCCCAATGAATTGATATGGGCCCAAGTAAAGCGAGAAGTAACGAAAAGAAATACTACTTTCAAACTTGCTGATGTCTAGAAGCTAAAACACGAAGCTCTTGACAATGTTACTCAGCAGGACTGGGAGAGGTGCGTAAAATACACACAAGCATTGCAAGAAACTGATGTCTCGTATCAGGCTTTAAGAGACACCGTAGTGGTATCTGTGACGATACACCTGGCTCAAACAAGCGACAATGAATCTGGAGACACGGAGCCAGAAGATCCTTCAGTTTAGGTAAGTGCCAGTTATCTAAAAAGCTGACTTCATTTAAATGTTTGTCTATTCATTTCATTTACAGAGGACATACTGAGAATGTTTTTCCCTTACAGTAGACGTCTGATAAATTCATCACAAGTGGTGGCGATTAGTTAACTCGACAGTAACTGTCAATTAAAATAAGACTCAATTCTGCATTAATTAACAACAGTTTTTCCTAAAAACCTGTATCGAATGCCTTACATTCGGATATAATCTTACTGCATTATGTTTACTTGCACATTTGAAATTTAACTACTTTTTTTTCATAGAAGGATTTACTGGCTGTTTCGTAGTAAGGGTAATGCAGTTCATAAAATGACAAAACGTTGTGGTGCTTCTGTATCGACTGCATATCTAAACAGTGCAGTAACATCAGAACAGTCCCAGCACCTATTCTGATTCTCCGAGAAGAGCATATAAATCTATGATATTTGACGACTTATTCAAAAGCTGGAACGTAGACTTGTATTACTTTAGTATAACAGAGGATAGTATCCGATGGCTCGATAAATACAGGTTAATGTCCGTGATCAAATTGATTATTCTGGCCAGTCACTTCAGTGCACTGTCTTCTCCGCCCACAAGCACGTATTGCGTGCTGACTATAAGAGGCCTACAGCAAATTTAAATAAAACTTGGGTATCACAAAACCTTTCGAACAAATTTTTGCTCAACTTCAGTGAAAATATTGGCTTCAAAATAACTACAATTACTTTTGTGTAGCGTGTATTGGCGTCTTGAGTGATGGATGCAATGACGAAGGATATGTATTAGCAGCCAGTAAAATATTTTCGGGAAGTAGGGAATATTCTTGGCCATATTAAAGTGAGCCGTCCCAACGAAACTCTTGGCGACGGCCTACAACAACTGGCGAGCTGCTGCTCACGGAATATCTCGGAAGTAATTTGCCTCTGCACGTGGTACGATACAATAATGATGTCTGAAATGTTACCAAAAATAATTTTGTAGTTTTATTAACAACTTTCTCGTGGGAAGTTTCCTCGCAGTCCGACAGAATGAAAATTGATTAGCGAGTGCAATTTTCGTTACGCAGCCGGCACAGTTTCACACGTCTTATAATATTTTATTTTTTATCTCAGAATACTTTTATGTTTCTGAAATAAAAGATGCAGCATATGTTCATATTTTTTTCAGCCCAATTACATTAGTGATTCTATTACTACCTCAGGTTGAAGTAAAAAATTATTTTCCTCCAAAATTTCTGGTAACGTTAGTTTTCATTTTTTTCCCCTAGCAGCTAGTGAGAATTCTCTTTTGGGAAGTACTCCATCATATTCTAGACTAAAAATAGAGTTGCCCAATATTTTTTTAAAATTTTTACGAACATTTGAAATTAACACTAAAGAAACTGGCAATGCTGTAAAATGGCGAGATGACCTTGAAGCCTTATTTTCGTGGCAACCACTATAGTGCAAGAAATCAACGTCTGCTACGAGGAAACACGTCCCCATGCTGTCAGCATGTTTGAAACTATCTCTAACAACCCTCCTGTGTCCACTTTCTCGATAAGTTCAGGCTAGTGGGAACATCTATCAGTTTCCTTTATAAGTCGGCAGGAGTGGAAAAATTTGATTCTCGAGAGGAAAATACCACATTCCCTTACACAGGGACCACGCCTTATCATCAGTAGACACATAAGAACCAATTTAAACATAAGTACACCCCTGCTTGTACCTTCTGCAGGTTCACTGACGAATGAACTCATGCCTTCATTTCTGTTTACTGGTTTCCTGGATGGACAACGAGAGATTGCATGAAATGAAACACTTGGTCAGGTCACTAATGGCCTTCGGAATCTACCACACCACATCTTTCACACTGGACCAATAAGAAACAAGCTTCCCCTCCTCCCCACCACACTTTTCTTACTAGAGCAAATGAGTGGATGGCATCTCCAGCCATAGAGAATGAATCATCATGAAACGCCAGCAACAGGAGAATCAACCTGCCCCCTCGAGCAGAGTAAAAAGAGTAAGAAGGCTTTTATGTTCAATTAACCTACCACAACACAATATTTAAACAAATTAACTCTTGCTGCATCCCAAACATGTATCACTCTTACGTTAACAAAAAAAAAATGGTTCAAATGGCTCTGAGCACTATGGGACTTAACATCTATGGTCATCAGTCCCCTAGAACTTAGAACTACTTAAACCTAACTAACCTAAGGACATCACACAACACCCAGTCATCACGAGGCAGAGAAAATCTCTGACCCCGCCGGGAATCGAACCTGGGAACCCGGGCGCGGGAAGCGAGAACGCTACCGCACGACCACGAGCTGCGGACCTTACGTTAACAACGTATGTGCGATTTTGTAGTGTGTGTTGAAAACAAGTGCGTTGCCGTATAATCAGAATAACTTTAATTTAATAATGTCAGTACGTTCTCTATATGTATCACAAAGCATGAGCCCCAATTAACATTCCAAAAGACAGTATATAGACAGCAAGCACTTATTGGTCGCCAGTAATTGGCGGAAAAACTTTGTGGATAAATTGCTCTCATTAACGGTCCAGAATTCCTCTCGACGACATTACGCCCGCACCGGCCTCCTCCAGATTACGATTACACAGCCCTCATAAAAGACAACCATCTAGTACCCCCCCCCCCCCCCCCCCCCACACACACACAGATTAGACTCATATGCGTGCTATCTGAAGCAACCGCTGAACGCAGTATGGAGACAACCTGACGGGCAGTTAGAACAGAAATTTTTTTTTCATATTTTCGGATTTTTATCTCATTATAAAACTTGCAATTTTCCGAATAAAATTATGAATATATCACTTAAAAACTCACATGGGAAATATTTTTTTTATTTTTTTTTGAAATATAATCTACACTGGTTGAGAATCTTAAAATTTTTATGGGCATTACTTCAAGATCTAACAAAATCTGTAATTTTTTATATAGAAGGCTGTGGATTGCTATGTTATAAGGGTTAAATTGCGTGTTTGTATTGGTAGCACTGTGAAAAACAGTATTGTATCACTTTATAATATAAATACGTGTTGTATATCGAAGTGCTAAAGTCTTTCTGAGGAAAAGTGACAAATAGACTGGTAAATCTCCCAACAAATAAAGTATGAAGCCAGGACGAAGTGTTTTTAAGAAACGTGGGTTTCATGCTAACAGATTTTCAAATAAAGGGAAACATTGTGTTCAACATGTGGCATGTGAAGTTACAGACAATGAAACACAGGCAAACTCATCAGTATCTAGAGAAACACCTATCAGTGCTTCGAAGATTAAAATAAAACGTTGTGATGCACAGTTTTCTTAAAACTAACGTGATGTAAATGGTAGGCTATGTTATATTCTGATAGATTTATATATCCTAAAAAAGGTGTTAGGTGAACATGTGTGTTGTAAAACATGTGGAGGTCCAGTTAATTCACATGAAGACAGTGAGGTATCAAATGGACAAGCCAGGAAACTTATCATTAATTGTGCCAGTTGTGAGTATACTCATTCAGTTTGGAATTCTGATAAGTGTAAAGACAATTATTTTGAAGTAAATGTTAGGTGGTTTTATGGATTGAGGGCTATTGGCAAAGGACACACTGCAGCAGAAACAATGTGCGCCATGATGAATACGCCATGCCCACCTTGTAAGATCGACAAGTATGTAGGATTTATTGGAGCTGCTGTGGAATCTGTTGCATGTGAGTCAACGAAGGGCGCTGCAAACGAAGCTGTTGAAATAAATGATGGGATGACTGACATACCAACACCTTTTGATGGCACTTAGCAGAAGTGCAGCTACAGTTCTAAGAATTCTGTTGCTATGGCGACCAGTGTGGATACCGGAAGGGTAATAGGTTTCCAGATTTTAACCAAACATTGTTATAAGTATAAATCAGGGAATGAAGAGGAGCATATCTGTGACAGAAATTGTGAAATTTAGTAGATCTGTGAACGAAATGAGAGTGTGTTTCACTAAGTTCTTAGGTGATGGAGACTCAAAAGCATATAACAGTGTAGTAGCCGCTCAGCCTTATGGTGAGAAGATTATCACAAAACTGGAACGTTTTGGCCATGTCCAGAAGAGGATGGGCGCCAGTTTGAGGAAGTTGAAACAAAGTTTGATAGACAAGAGGCAACATTGGCAGGGTGAAAGTGCTACAGCATATGGGAATTAATCGTGGAGCAAACTGCATCAGACAACTTTAACGGATGGACAAGGTTCGCATTGATAAAGCAGAGTATGCACCACAGTTGCCCACTAAGCAGTCCAGAAAGAAGAAAAAACTTGCAAAAAGATCAAGAGGATGAAATACAGTATGGTGCAGGGCGCTTCTGAGTGACTAAAAATAACAAACTAAGCATGTGTTAAGTGAGTTACAGTCTTTTGAAACTTCAGAAGCCGTTCCTGACAATTTACATTTTGTGTTGCATTTTTCCCTAAACCTCAGAAACCACTCCGAGTAGAGTATTTAAATTTTCAGGGAGTAATAACATACATATCCTGAGTCTATTGAACTAAAAGAAGAACATAATGTTATGTATAATTAAATTTATTTAGGATAACATACAAAAAAGTATACAAAATTTTAACTATGCAATTAAAAAATTGTATTTCCGAAAGCAGTGACTGACATGCAATTATTGTAGTTCGGTAGACTCAGAACATACAGTTTAAAATCCTGTAAAAGTTTCATGTAAATGGCTACAGGGGTTCCTGAAATACAGGGAAGAAGTCACTTAATTTGTCGGCATAGGGCGTTCCAACTCCCCTTAGAAACATTCTAACTCTCCTATTACTGCACAGCTCGTATATGCAGTTGAGCGTATCTGCAAGCTGCTGGATTTGCCAGCACAGTATGATTACCAGAATATGTCGATGTCCTGTGTTAAACAATTTCAGAAATGGATTATTTAACAACAAACACACTCGTATATCCACTCCTGCTTTCCCACCACTACAATAGCATCTTCAAGTTTAAAGTGCTGGAAGTTCAGATTTCATCTACATCTACATCTACATCCATACTCCGCAAGCCACCTGACAGTGTGTGGTAGAGGGTACCTTGAGTACCTCTATCGGTTCTCCCTTCTATTCAAGTCTCGTATTGTTTGTGGAAAAAAAAGATTGTCGGTATGCTTCTATGTGGGCCCTAATCTCTCTGATTTTAACCTCATGGTCTTTTCGCGAGATATACGTAGGAGGGAGCAATTTACTGCTTGACTCCTCAGTGAAGGTATCTTCTCGAAACTTCAACAAAAGCCTGTACCGAGCTACTGAGCGTGTCTCTTGCAGAGTCTTCAACTGGAGTTTCTCTATTATCTCCGTAACGCTTTCACGATTACTGAATGGTCCTGTAACGAAGTGCACTGCTCTCTGTTGGATCTTCTCTATCTCTTCTATCAACCCTATCTGGTACGGACCCCACACAGGTGAGCAGTATTCAAGCAGTGGGCGAAAAAGTGTACTGTAACCTACTTCCTTTGTTTTCGGACTGCATTTCCTTAGGATTCTTCCAATGAATCTCAGTCTGACATCTGCTTTACCGACGATTAATTTTGTATGGTCAGTCCATTTTAGATCACTCCTAATGCCTACTCCCAGATAATTTATGGAATTCCCTGCTTCCAATTGCTGACCTGCTATATTGTAGCTAAATGATAAAGGATCTTTCTTTCTATGTATTCGCAGCACGTTACACTTGTCTACATTGAAGTTCAATTGCAATTCCCCACGCCATGCGTCAATTCGTTGCAGATCCTCCTGCATTTCAGTACAATTTTCCATTGTTACAACCTCTCGATATACTACAGCATCATCCGCAAAAAGCCTTGAAACGTCCCCTTTGAAAAATTATACCTGACAGTGCTTAAACTGACACACAATATTTTTGGCGCAACGCAATCTGACTTTCAGTAATCCCTACAAAAGAATGGCCCTGACTAACATTAACCTATACGTTTCACAAATCACTTACCTCACAAAAATCTTCGTTACTCGAACTACTGCAATACAGCGAGCGCCACTACTGCCAGCTAAATAAAAGATTCAAACTACTGAAGGCACTAACTACTGATAGGCATAGTTAGCAAATGAAAGATTTTGATAGAGAACAAATAATGTATTTACCTCAATAGTGTTCAAAAATGATAATATATATACAGCAGTTCATGACATCCATTCTTACAAATGTACTGTTTCTGATGGACACACGTCCAGATCATCCGCTCTCAAAAATGCGCCATCTCACTTCCCCACATCCACCACTGCTGGCAGCTCACCTCCAACCTTGCAACGCTATGCGCTGTTCACATCCAGCTGCCGCTGCCCAACACTACAATGGCAGACAACAATGCAAACTAGCCACAGACTGCACATAGCACAGCCAGTGATTTTCATACAGAGCGCTACGTAACGTTGCCAATAAGAAAACATAAACAGCCTACTTACATAGCCCCCATCCACCCCACAAAAAATTTTACAAATTGTTTTGGGCAGTGGCCAATAATGATTTGATAAAATTTTTCATAATTACAATAACAAAGATGTCAAATGCACACACTTATTGATACAATGTTGGTCAAAAGCTAAAATTTTCTCACAGTCCATCATAAAGACAGTCCTGATCATTCATCACAGTAAAATTGCAGTGTTTTTCTCAAAGTCTGAGCAGTAAAAGAAAACGCACACAGAAGTAGTGGATTTCCATGCAGTCTTGAAGAAGTAGTGTTGTCCTTCCAACAGAAAGACAGTGCTGACTCTCGACATGCAGACAAGTAATGGGTTACAACAGAGCAAACCCACAGCAGAGTTATTCAAAGTTTTGAGGTATATTGGTAGGCAGGTCATCACAGAGCAGACCCACTGTAGTCCTGGTAGAGATTACGGTATTGGTGGGCCACTAGAGGTGCAGACCCACTGTAGTCCTGGTAGAGATTGTGGTATTGGTGGGCCACCAGAGGTGCAGACCCACTGCAGTCCTTGTAGAAATAATGGTATTGGTGGGTCATCAAAGATGCAGAACCATTGTAGTCCTTGTAGAGATGGCCAGCAGCCATCTGTTGTGACTGTGCAGGTGCACAATCACCATTGAAGAGTCTTGGGGATAATATAGCAAGTCCATAACCACCACTTATGCACTCACAAAGTTTTTGGAATCGTCCTTAGAACCAGCAATGCTGTTATCCAGTCCCTTGCTGAATTATTAACACACGTGCAAACACTAATAGTTCCTACTTCTCACGTATTGTCCATATACTATGACCAACAGAAACGTGTGCAGTGAAATGGAACTTACAAGTTAATAATATGATGAACTGGTGTCAATTACAATTTTATAACATAAGAATACAATTACAAAGGTACAAAATACATCATTAAAGAACGTAACAATACAGATAACATTTGTAGTACAAGCTTTACAAAAGGATTGAAATAACATACACATCAGTGTTACAGGAATTATGACATGAGTACATACATAAAAGATCAGAATAACTTTCGAAACATCAACTTCACACATGAGCATTAAAACAAAACAGAACAAATAATGTTTAAACATCTTTACAAAGTAAATAACATAGTATTAGAAAAATTCTACAACATAACAACATCAGCTAAACACATGAAGACAGGAAAAACACAAATACACAAGGGAACACAAACACATAGTGGGATAACACAAGGAAAGGACAGGGTTTCTTTTACTGCAGTATTTTGCAAACAAAACTTTCTTTACTTCTCGGAGATCTCCCTTCGTTCATCATTATTTCCAAAAAGTCCTATCTATACCTGCTTTCTGTACTTTTTTCGTATGACTTCTCAATGCATTTCTTCCAATTCATCGCAACTCATTCTCTTATACAGTCTACCCCCTCTTAAGCTAACTTAAATCTACTGAGCTCAGATGCTAAACTAAAGGATGAGGCAATGCAGCAGCACAAAACAATTAATACAAACAGCAATGAAAAATGCAAAATGGCAAAGAAAGCTACAGTAAATCTAAATTACCAAGCAAATGCAACATTACAACTAATATGAGCCAATGTGCAGCAACAAGAAAAATAAATCAGTAGTAAAACTGGCTTAATAGAGTAATACAAAGTGAAATTCAGTAGCACTTAGCCTGGTACACAGCAGCAGCAAATGCAATAACTTATACCTAAACATGACAAAGCTCAAGCAGAAAAAATAGTACACTAAAGACAACAATGCAGATAAGGGAAATGTCTATTCACACCTTAATATCTATGTCATTAAATCGGTGCACCACAAAAACTAATTCTACAAAAAAATACCAAGTACTTGAAAAGAAAATTATATATGAAGTTACTGTTATTAGTCCATTCTTATTGTTCTTTCCATTCCAAGAGCTCCTTTTTCAAAGAATGTGGATCATAAAATAATTATTTAATAGACCTGTTGACAGAAAGTGTTCACATTAGCAAGTGCATTTAATTTTATTTTATGAAACCAATGCTGCAAGACAGCTGGAAACCAGATATCAAATGAAATAAGCAACTATGTACAAAGTAAAGCATAAGAACATCATTCAGTAGTCATGAGGCATTTCATAAGTTAGTGGAAATTCTCTCAATTCTCGTAGAAAGACACTTGTCCTAATCAGGTGTGCAGATGTGTGAATATTTCCCATCAATTCATAAGCATAAGTAGCACAAAGTACGAGTAATCATATGTTTCCAAGTAATGAGCGTGTCGTCTTTGCGATGCTTTCTACAAAGGAATGTCAATAGCAAGTATAATGGTCTCTCTTTTTTTTTCACCTGTGCCTCTGAAAGGCACACACTAATGGCTTTTTTCCAGGCGACTGTTGTGCAGCTGGGTGCCCATGACTCATTACGTGAAGGTGGTCACTTAACTTTCTTACTGAAATATTTACGACACCAGTTTGCATTACAGTGACAGTCTCATATAAAAAATTTTACGGGTCGAGAATTTGCGTTGCAAATGTGCAGAAACAAAATCCTATGAATATAACAGTGTTCAAAAAGTTTTCATCGGCATTGTGATACATTCATGCCTTTACACACATTTCTTAACTCTTAAAGTACGATTCTTGGTTTCCAACATCCTTTTCCACAAATCATAGTCCCTAACCACTACTCATTATTCATATACATATTCGTCGACACTTCTTCAATATTTCATCAAAATAAATACGTAGCATAATCGAATTCCTCATTTATGGTAGCATCATCTTATTGATCATAAGCATACCTCAACAGCATAATACACAATGTCATCGTAATAGTAACATCATAAAAACTCAGCCAAATCTCAAAAACATCATTGCTTTCAGCTATAATGTTAAAACCTAAAAAAAATTCTCTGCTCATTTCAATAGTGTAATCTACCTCAAACGTACTTTAAAAATCATGATCCCATACCAAATACATCATTCAAAGCTCTCATAGTATCACAATGGTTTCGAAAAATATATGAACAGTTCACAAAGTACAGACAAAATACAATTTCATAAGTGTGAAGTTATCCAATTGTGTAAGTGCGTAAACATCTGTCACTGATGTAGTAAAAAAACATGTTTGTCTCTCTCAGTTAAATGATCAGACAGCTGTGTAATTATGTGTTAGAGAAATGTGGTACCGATGTGTAAAGTTGTATAAGCAAATACCATATTAGCTAGAGCTTCTTGTGCTTGCCAAACACATGGTACACAAAGTAAGGGTGTACCCCCCTGAGGATTAATGTAATTATACCTCTGGTGTTACAGATTACAGCAATGGAATGAAATATATCATGGAAAACTTTCTTTGTAATTGAAAAATCTTGAAAAATAAATGGTTTAAGTACAAAATTAATCACTCAAATGCGTGTCCTGTAGCGCTAAATTTGCGTCTTGCTGTAAGATAATTCTGTGGAACTGTCGTAGTTATCGTCCTCTGTAAGCAAAGTTCTGCTGAAGTCAATGTACTTACCTCATCACAAACGAAAGTGAAATGCTTTGCGTATAGATATCGTAGCTATTACGTACCTTACCGTGATCAAGAAAGTACTATAATGTAACGTATTGTTGTGCTATGAAAAAGGCTGTTTCATTGTAGCTATACCACAATAGTTACTACTAAAACATGTTTTGCTTTCCAGAATAATACAGAAAAACTGTGCTGATATAAAACAGATACAGCGCAAAAGCAATAATATAAATTGTGTCTAACTTTTGAAGCTTTTGTCCCATTTGTTGCATTAATTGTAATAACAATGCACTGGTGTCTGAAACATGTTCCTCAGTGCTATTCGGCAATGCATTTGAACCACCAATATTCGCATTTTGAAAGGCAGAAAATGTCTCTTGACTTATTTGAGAAAACGGCGAGGACGCAAAACCTGAATCTACAGTATTTGCAAGATTGTGTCCTGTCATTTCGGATTCCTGAGGCAAGCTGTTGCTGACCGATCGATCGATAATGCTTCCCTGTTCACTAATTGTTTCACTGCCTACACCATTATTTGCAGCCCACTCCATTTCCCTATGCACAATTACCAAATTACTACCTTGAACATTAGTTAATTCATTACACGGTGGCGCTAACACACTGATTTCGTCTTCACTGTCATTTCTCAGTTTACTTTGGAGCCTCGTATTACGTTTTTCACACGCCATTATTGTCACAATATTTCACACGACAACACAGAAAAGCACAATTTGAAGAGCAAAATAAGAAAACACATTAGCATAGCACTGAAAATAATGTCTACTTAATTGCAAGCGCAGCTGCGAAATACTTGGTGCAAATCTACATGCATGCCACAACTGTTTTACTGTACGAGAATGAAAAACTAAAACTACAAAGGAAATTCTCTCTACAATTACGCGCTAGCAACAAACAAAAGCTGCACTAATTGCACAAACTACAAGAAAACATCAGAAGATTGCAATGAGGTATCCTCGGCTAAGGGTTGACATATGAAACGTCCCCTTTGAAAAATTATACATGACAGTGCTTAAACTGACACACAATATTTTTGGCGCAACGCAATCTGACTTTCAGTAATCCCTACAAAAGAATGGCTCTGACTAACATTAACCTATACGTTTCACAAATCACTTACCTCACAAAAATCTTCGTTACTCAAACTACTGCAATACAGCGAGCGCCACTACTGCCAGCTAAATAAAAGATTCAAACTACTGAAGGCACTAACTACTGATAGGCATAGTTAGCAAATGAAAGATTTTGATAGAGAACAAATAATGTATTTACCTCAATAGTGTTCAAAAATGATAATATATATACAGCAGTTCATGACATCCATTCTTACAAATGTACTGTTTCTGATGGACACACGTCCAGATCATCCGCTGTCAAAAATGCGCCATCTCACTTCCCCACATCCACCACTGCTGGCGGCTCACCTCCAACTGCGCAACGCTACGCGCTGTTCACATCCAGCTGCCGCTGCCCAACAATACAATGGCAGACAACAATGCAAACTAGTCACAGACTGCACACAGCACAGCCAGTGATTTTCATACAGAGCGCTACGTAGCGTTGCCAATAAGAAAACATAAACAGCCTACTTACAGCCTCTGTGAACTTCCGATGTTATCCACAAGGTCATTTATATATATTGCGAATAGCAACGGCCCTACGACACTCCCCTGCGGCACACCTGAAATCACTCTTACTTCGGAAGACATCTCTCCATTGAGAATGACATGCTGCGTTCTGTTATCTAGGAACTCTTCAATCCAAACACACAATTGGTCTTTCATCATCATTTCATCATCATTGACTCGCAAGTCGCCGAAGTGACGTCAACTAAAAAGAACTTGCAATACGGCGGCCGAACTTCCCCACATGGGACCTCCAGGCCAACAATGCCATACGATCATTTCATTTCACACAATTGGTGTGATAGTCCATATTTTCTTACTTTGTTCATTAAACGATTGTGGGGAACTGCATCAAACGCCTTGCAGAAGTCAATAAACACGGCCTTTACCTGGGAACCCGTGTCTATGGCCCTGTGTGTCTTGTGGACGAATAGCGCGAGCTGGGTTTCACACGATCGTCTTTTTCGAAACCCATGCAGATTCCTACAAAGTAGATTTCTAGTCTCCAGAAAATTCATCATACTTGAACATAACATGTGTTCCAAAATTCTACAACTGATCGACGTTAGAGATACAGGTATATAGTTCTGCGCATCTGTTCGACGTCCCTTCTTGAAAACGGGGATGACCTGTGCCCTTTTCCAATTTGTTGGAACGCTACGCTCTTCTAGAGACCTATGATACACCGCTGCAAGAAGGGCGGCAAGTTCATTTGCGTACTCTGTGTAAAATCTAACAGGTATCCCATCAGGTCCAGCGGCCTTTCCTCTTTGGAGCGATTTTAATTGTTTTTCTATCCCTCTGTCATCTATTTCGATATCTACCATTTTATCATCTGTGCGACAATCTAGAGAAGGAACTACTGCGCACTCTTCCTCTGTGAAACAGCTTTGGAAAAAGACATTTAACATTTTTAATATTTTTATTTACGGCTGAGATCATCGATGCTGTAACCGCTTTATGATCGCTGATTCCCTGTTCTGCGTTAACTGTTTCAAACAGTTCGGGTCTGTTTGTCACCAGAAGGTCTAATATGTTATCGCCACGAGTCGGTTCTCTGTTTAACTGCTCAAGGTAGTTTTCAGATAATGCACTTAAAAAAATTTCACTGGATTCTTTGTCCCTGCCATCCGTTATAAACGTTTGAGTCTCCCAGTCTATATCCGGTAAATTAAAATCTTCACCCAAAACTATAACATGGTCGGTAAATCTACTCGAAATATTTTCCAAATTTTCCTTCAGGTGTTCTGCCACAATAGCTGCTGAGCCAGGGGGCCTGTAAAGACATCCAATTACCATGTTTGAGCCTGCTTTAACCGTGACCTTCACCGAAATTATTTCACACTTCGGATCTTCGTCAATTTCCTTCGATACTATTGCACTTTTTATCGCTATAAACACGGCTCCCCCTTCACTGTCCAGCCTGTCTCTGCGGTATACATTCCAATCTGAGTTTAGAATTTCATTGCTATTTACATCTGGTTTCAGTCAACTTTCCCTCCCTAGTACGTTTACATCTACATCCATACCCCGCAAGCCACCTGACGGTGTGTGGCGGAGGGTGCTTTGTGTACTATGAGAGCATTGTGACCGTTTATTAATGAGAGCAGTTCTGGGACCTTTCTATAGACGCTCCTGCAGCTTACTATTAGCACATTAATATTGTCATTCCCTGTTGCGTTTTGCCTACTGCTACCTTGTCGCGTTTCAGGAGGCGTCTTGTCGGGCCTAGGGACGGAATTCTCTAACCTAAAAAACCCATGAAACTTCCTCTCCTTTTTCTCATGTATAGTTATAGTGGCAAGAGTTCTGGAAACATCCCATCTATGACAGTGTTATTGCAGAGAAAGCACAAATCAGCTAATATCAGATCTAATTCAGTCTACAAATATTGGCACTTTATTTGGAGCTAAAATAAATGTTGTGTGACTAGGGCCTCTCGTCGGGTGACAGTTCGCCAGGTGCAAGTCTTTCGATTTGACGCCACTGCAGTGACTTGCTCGTCGATGGGGATGAAATGATGATGATTAAGACAACACAACATCCAGTCCCTCAGCGGAGAAAATCTCCGACCCAGGCGGGAACCGATCCCGGTTCCTTACGATTGACATTCTGTCGCGCTGACCACTCTGCTGCCCATGTCCGTAACATTTGCATGTGATTATTTCCTATTATAGTCCGCACTCTACTGTGTAATAACTTGTGTGATAATTGTGCCCAATACTATTGTATCTACACTCCTGGAAATGGAAAAAAGAGCACATTGACACCGGTGTGTCAGACCCACCATACTTGCTCCGGACACTGCGAGAGGGCTGTACAAGCAATGATCACACGCACGGCACAGCGGACACACCAGGAATCGCGGTGTTGGCCGTCGAATGGCGCTAGCTGCGCAGCATTTGTGCACCGCCGCCGTCAGTGTCAGCCAGTTTGCCGTGGCATACGGAGCTCCATCGCAGTCTTTAACACTGGTAGCATGCCGCGACAGCGTGGACGTGAACCGTATGTGCAGTTGACGGACTTTGAGCGAGGGCGTATAGTGGGCATGCGGGAGGCCGGGTGGACGTACCGCCGAATTGCTCAACACGTGGGGCGTGAGGTCTCCACAGTACATCGATGTTGTCGCCAGTGGTCGGCGGAAGGTGCACGTGCCCGTCGGCCTGGGACCGGACCGCAGCGACGCACGGATGCACGCCAAGACCATAGGATCCTACGCAGTGCCGTAGGGGACCGCACCGCCACTTCCCAGCAAATTAGGGACACTGTTGCTCCTGGGGTATCGGCGAGGACCATTCGCAACCGTCTCCATGAAGCTGGGCTACGGTCCCGCACACCGTTAGTCCGTCTTCCGCTCACGCCCCAACATCGTGCAGCCCGCCTCCAGTGGTGTCGCGACAGGCGTGAATGGAGGGACGAATGGAGACGTGTCGTCTTCAGCGATGAGAGTCGCTTCTGCCTTGGTGCCAATGATGGTCGTATGCGTGTTTGGCGCCGTGCAGGTGAGCGCCACAATCAGGACTGCATACGACCGAGGCACACAGGGCCAACACCCGGCATCATGGTGTGGGGAGCGATCTCCTACACTGGCCGTACACCACTGGTGATCGTCGAGGGGACACTGAATAGTGCACGGTACATCCAAACCGTCATCGAACCCATCGTTCTACCATTCCTAGACCGGCAAGGGAACTTGCTGTTCCAACAGGACAATGCACGTCCGCATGTATCCCGTGCCACCCAACGTGCTCTAGAAGGTGTAAGTCAACTACCCTGGCCAGCAAGATCTCCGGATCTGTCCCCCATTGAGCATGTTTGGGACTGGATGAAGCGTCGTCTCACGCGGTCTGCACGTCCAGCACGAACGCTGGTCCAACTGAGGCGCCAGGTGGAAATGGCATGGCAAGCCGTTCCACAGGACTACATCCAGCGTCTCTACGATCGTCTCCATGGGAGAATAGCAGCCTGCATTGCTGCGAAAGGTGGATATACACTGTACTAGTGCCGACATTGTGCATGCTCTGTTGCCTGTGTCTATGTGCCTGTAGTGCTGTCAGTGTGATCATGTGATGTATCTGACCCCAGGAATGTGCCAATAAAGTTTCCCCTTCCTGGGACAATGAATTCACGGTGTTCTTATTTCAATTTCCAGGAGTGTATTAATCCTGGGAAGAGTCTCAGACTTAACACATGACGAAAAACGCATTTGAAAATTCGTAACGTTTATCTAACCATGTTATTCAAGTTATAAATAATTGCAGATCTATAAAAATTTCACGGGATTCCAGCCTCGTCAAGTGATTAAAATTACAAGAGCTTTTGGCCAAGCACTGCTTGGCCGTTGTAAAGTGACGTTACTGCCAGTGGGTTGCTGGTATGTTCATATATACACTATTTGATGGCTGTGACGTCAATGGTGCTGGTGGCATCGCCACATATGGGCTTGGTGTTCGATGTCCCCGCTTCTGCCATCCAATCGCTGGATCCCACGCCACTCTGTGGTGCAGTTTAACGTGTTAACGGTAATTGTTATTGCAAAGGTTTCTTTAATTACACAGTTCCAGAACAGAAGCTGTTACTGCGAACCACAATAGAAGTTCCATCATATTTTATCCGTTGACCGTTTTTTAATTTAGCTGGATAGTGTAGACGATAATATCATCTCTCAGCTCCTTTCTGCGTTGTTCTACAGTGTGTACTGTTCGTCCGACATAAGACTACCAAGTATTCTGAGACCTGCTGCCTCTTTAATTGGTCTCGTTAGTCGACGGATTTTTCTCCGAGGCCTAAAGGCCGTTTTGATCTTAAGCCTTTTCAGCAGCCAGCTTTCCTTGGCCGACAACGAGGCACAGACTTGGCAAGAGAGAAAGATTCTTTTCCTGCTCTTCGTAGCTCGGCTTATTGTGTTATTTGATTGAAATCAAATCCATCTTTAGATCTCCAACTGTTTTATCTAGGGCCAGAAAACGGTGAACAGCATATTGAACATGTTTTGCGCCGGTCTCATGACGGTTACTTTTTATGCGATTTTTCTCGTCAGATTTGGTACGACGTTGCCATGGTGGATGGGCTTACCTAACAGTACCACAAGTGTTCAGTGCCATATTTGTGGTGTCATGCACATTGCACAGTATGGTTGGTTAAATGTCAAACTCACACTACAGCCGTTGTATTGCTATTTATCTGTCATTTGCACCTGAACCCATTCACCTTATGATGCTTACAGTGGCACCCAGAGCGAAAGTTTTTCTTATTTTTTTGTTTTGTAAAGTTCCTCCCTCACTCAATAATATTCCATTCAAATATGACGTCATTCTAAGCATCAGTTCCTTTTGTTTTTTACAGTGATTTGAAATTGGATCTTTAAATATAACCATCCTGTGTATTTAACCACACGTTGTTGTCAAACGTTCCATTTAAACTACACACACACACACACACACACACACACACACACACACACACACACACACACGCGCACAGATATATTTAAAATTGCTACACCAAGAAGAAATGCAGATGATAAACGGGTATTCACTGGACAAATATATTGTACTAGAACTGACATGTGATTGCATTTTCACGCAATTTGGGTGCATAGATGCTGAGAAATCAGTACCCAGAACAACCACCTCTGTCCGTAATAACGGCCTTGATACACCTGGGCATTGAGTCAAACAGAGCTTGGATGGCGTGTACAGGTACAGCTGCCCATGCAGCTTCAACACGATGCCACAGTTCATCAAGTGAAGTGACTGGCGTACTGTGACGAGCCAGCTGCTCCACCACCATTGACCAGACGTTTTCAATTGGTGAGAGATCTGGAGAATGTGCTGGCCAGGGCAGTCGTACATTTTCTGTACCCAAGGCCCGTACAGGACCTGCAACATGTGCTCGTGCATTATCCTGCTGAAATGTAGGGTTTCACAGGGATCGAATGAAGGGTAGAGCCACGGGTGGTAACACATCTGAAATGTAACGTCCACTGTTCAAAATGCTGTCAATGCGAACAAGAGGTGACCGAAAAACAATCCGACCTTTATCAAAGCCGGAAACGTGATGGTACGCATTTCTACTCCTTAAACGAGGCATCACAACAACGTTTCACCAGGCAACGCCGATCAACTGCTGTTTGTGTATGAGAAATCGGTTGGAAACGTTCCTCATGTCAGCACATTGTAGATGTCACCACCGGTGCCAACCTTGTGTGAATGCTCTGAAAAGCTAATCATTTGCATATCACAACATCTTCTTCCTGTCGGTTAAATTTCGCGTCTGTAACATGTCATCTTCGTGGTGTAGCAATTTTAATGGCCAGTAGTATATATATATATATATATATATATATATATATATATACAGGGTGGTCCATTGATAGTAACCGGACCAAATATCTCACGAAATAAACATCAAGCGAAAAACTACAAAGAATGAAACTCGTTTAGCTTGAAGGGGAAACCAGATGGCGCTGTGGTTGGCCGGCTAGATGGCGCTGCCATAGGTCAAACGGATATCAACTGCCTTTTTTTAAAATAGGAAACCCCATTTTTATAACATATTCGTGTAGTACGTAAAAAATGTGAATGTTTTAGTTGGACCACTTTTTTCGCTTTGTGTTAGATGGTGCTGTAACAGTCACAAACGTATAAGTACGTGGTATCACGTAACATTCCGCCAGTGCGGATGGTATTTGCTTCGTGATACATTACCCGTGTTAAAATGGACCTTTTACCAATTGCAAAAAAGGTCGATATCGTGTTGGTGTTTGGCTATTGTGATCAAAATGCCCAACGGACGTGTGATATGTATGCTGCTCGGTATCCTTGATGACATCATCCAAGTGTCCGGACCGTTCGCCGGATAGTTACGTTATTTAAGGAAAAAGGAAGTGTTCAGCCACATGTGAAACGCCAACCACAACCTGCAACAAATGATGATGCCCAAGTAGGTGTTTTAGCTGCTGTCGCGGCTAATCCTCACATCAGTAGCAAACAAATTGCGCGAGAAGCCTGAATCTCGAAAACGTCGATCTTGAGAACGCTACATCAACATCGATTGCACCCGTACCTTATTTCTATGCACCAGCAATTGCATGGCGACGACTTTAAACGTCGTGTACACTTCTGCCACCAGCCACAAGAGAAATTACGGGACGATAACAGATTTTTTGCACGCGTTCCATTTAGCGATGAAGCATCATTCACCAACAGCGGTAAAGTAAACCGGCATATTATGCACTATTGGGCAACGGAAAATCCACGATGGCTGTGACAAGTGGATCATCAGCGACCTTGGCGGGTTAATGTATGGTGCGGCATTATGGGAGGAAGGATTATTGGCCCCCATTTTATCGACAGCAATCTAAATGGTACAATGTATGCTGATTTCCTACGTAATGTTCTACCGATGTTACTACAAGATGTTTCACTGCATGACAGAATGGCGATGTACTTCCAAAATGATGGATGTCCGGCACATAGCTCGCGTGCGGTTGAAGCGGTATTGAATAGCGTATTTCATGACAGGTGGATTGGTCATCGAAGCACCATACCATAGCCCGCACGTTCACCGGATCTGACGTCCCCGGATTTCTTTCTGTGGGGGGAAGTTGAAGGATATTTGCTATCTTGGTCCACTGAAAACACCTGACAACACGTGTCCGCACATAGTCAATGCATGTGCGAACATTACGGAAGGCGAACTACTCGCTTTTGAGAGGAATGTCGTTACACATATTGCCAAATGCATTGAGGTTGACGGACATCATTTTGAGCATTTATTGCATTAATGTGGTATTTACAGGTAATCACGCTATAACAGCAAGCGTTCTTAGAAATGATAAGTTCACAAAGGCACATGTATTACATTGGAACAACCGAAATAAAATGTTCAAACGTACCTATGTTCTGTATTTTAATTTAAAAAACCTGCCTGTTACCAACTGTTCGTCTAAAATTGTGAGCCATATGTTTGTGACTCTTACAGCGCCATCTATCGCAGAGCGAAAAAAGTGGTCCAACTAAAACATTCATATTTCTTTACGTACTACACGAATATGTGATAAAAAATGGGGGTTACTGTTTTAAAAAACCAGTTGATATCCGTTTGACCTATGGCAGCGCCATCTAGCGGGCCAGCCATAGCGCCATCTGGTTTCCCCCTTCAAGCTAGATAAGTTTCGTTCTTTGTAGGTTTTTCGTTGGACGCTTATTTAGTGAGATATTTGGTCTGGTTACGATCAGTGGACCACCCTGTATATATATATATATATATATATATATATATATATATATATATATATATATATGTGTGTGTGTGTGTGTGTGTGTGTGTGTGTGTGTGTGCTTTTATAGTGGAAAGGTAGCGCATTCTAGATATCTAATGTCAAGACGAAGCTAATGTATTCTCCTACATGTGGATCAACTGCTGCAGCAATATGTATATCGACAAAATTTTAGAGGGATGCACTGGAAACTATTTAGAGCAATGTTAAAAAAAATCTATGGCTACATTAAAAGCAAACGTTAAATGCTTTCTCTAATGGATCAAACGCATGGAGACTAATATCACCTGTATGTGAAAAAATTATACAGTATAGTTTTCTTCACAGAATGAGGCATCTTTTGGTAAAGTAGGACATCACAGGCACATACCAACATTCTACGTACAGAGATACCATAATATATAGATAGGTTAATTCTTAATATGTTTACATGGTGACCTTGACTCTCCCTTCAGAATACAGGTCAGCACTAAGAAGTTATTATTTTAGCTCTAAAATGTGGAACTGGCAGAAAATACTAGTGTTTATCGACCTGAGTGTTGCTCTACAGTGTTAAGACATTATGTTATCCCTCATATCCTGTGTGCAGAAACACATTTGCTCTTCATCAGAGATGTCTAAAGCTATGGTCTACCATCCATCTCACATTCATTTATGGTATATGATCGAAGTCTTCACCCAGCAGTGTTATCAGTCTAGCAGTCAGCAACTGACTGCCTATCTGCATCTTATGGTTTAATGGTTAAAATTTGCCACCATGCATTACTATTATTATTTTAAATAACCAAAATAAAACTCTGCTACAATGTGGTACTGGTAAATGTTAAAATGAGTGTCCTAATGGATTATTGTAACAGATTCTTATAGACAATATGTAGATTATCTATAAACGGCATATTATTAAAAGAGTGCTGTAGAAACACATTTATGCTCTGTCTACAGTACACCACACTAAGCTAGGATTGACAGTCATTTTGTAAACTGTTCAGAAAAATTATGTTTGCACATATTCAATTCCACTGATCTGCTTGGTGACTGCATATTCAGGAGGGACACCCACCCACCCACACGTAGACTATCTCTTGATGGAATTCTAATTTATCTCTTGGTGGAATTCTCTGGTACACATTAGATTCCGTTGCTCTGTTGGAGGACTAATCATTCATCATGTGCAAATTAAATTTCAAAATCATAAGGCATATGTACATATGTTAGCTAATTCTTTCACTGGTTCTTGGTAGAACAACATTATTAATAAATGGAAAGTACTAACATAAGCAACATGGTGCTTTTAATTTATTACATATATATATATATATATATATATATATATATATATATATATATATATATATATACGAGAGTTGAACCAAAAGTAAGGTTCCCATATTTTTTACAAATAGAAAACATTGTTCATTGTCATTAATTTATACATAATTGAAAAGCTCACGCTTTTTTCTATTTTTCAACATAGTCTGCATTTTTGCGACACACTTTTGAAGACAGTGCTCCAGCTTTCGTATTCCTAAGTCGAAGAAGTATCCTGTGAACCTGTTTAGGAAACGTGTGACCTTTGCTCGGACTTCATCATCGCTCTTGAAGCCTTTGCCTCCTAAGTGTTCCTTTAGCTTGGGGAAGAGGTGATAATCGCAGGGGGCTAAGTCCGTGCTGTACAGGGGATGGGGCATAACAGTTCACCCACATTTCTTCAAAAGCTCCTGTATTTGACGAGCGACGTGGGGTCGAGCATTGTCCTGAAGAAGCACTACTCCTTCCTTCAGTTGTCCTCTCTGACGATTCTGGATTGCTTGCTGGAGTTTGGTCAACGTTTCACAATATCTGTCTGAGTTTATTGTCGTCCCAGGTTGCATGAAATCGATGAGGAGTACCCCTTTCTGATCCCAAAACGCAATCTCCATAATCTTTCTTGCCGACTGCGTTTGTTTGAATTTCTTTGGTGGTCGTGAACCGGAGTGACGCCACTGACGAGATCGTTGTTTTATTTCAGGGCTGTAATGAAACACCCACGTTTCATCTCCCGTGACGATAGAGTCCAACCAACAACTTCTCCTTGTTGCCTGTCCCCTCACTTTGTTTTAGAAACTTGCAAACACAGTCGAGGAGGTTGCTCCTTGTGTCCATCAGTTAGCATCCAGGGGACCCAATGAGCACACATCTTGGGATAACCCAAAGTTTCTGTTAAAGTTCTTTCAATTGTACTATGGGAAGATTCAGGAATGAGTTCAACAATTTCACGGGCAGTGACCTTCCGATCTTCGTACAGCTTACTGTTGATCTGGACAATTGCATCCAAAACCGACTGCCTTCCACTCCCTTCATCACTATGAACTTCTGTGTGACACTCAGCAAAAGCCCTGCACCATTTGCAGACTTGCTGAACGACTTGCACTCTTCACCATAAACCTCAGTCAGTTGCCACTGGATCTCCACAGGCAGTAACTTTCTTGCATGGAGAAACCGGATTACTGCTCGACCCTCGCACCTGGCAGGAATGGCGATCAACACTTCCATCTCTGACGGCTGCCAAGCCAACACTGGGCGACATAGTGAATTGCAGCCAGATGGGCTCGAGAGTGGGGGAACCACTGCACATGGCATTGTTGTCAGATTTAGCGTAGCATCTTCCCTCAAAGCTGTAGCTCTTTGGGAATTTTACTTTTGGTACAACCCTTGTATATATTGTTAATTATATCTGACAGAAGGCCATAGTCACATGATATTTTATTGTTAATAAATGGAAAACACTAACATAAACAATATGGTGCTTTTCATTTATTTTATACTTTATATATATATATATATATATATATATATATATATATAATAACATAAATAAAAAGAACCATATTGCTTATGTTAATGCATTTCATTTACTAATAATGTTGTTCTACCAAGAACTGCAACTTTAACGGTGCATTTGGTAACGGCATGTGATGAAATACGTACATTCAAGGTTCATCCACCATGGTGGACAATCCAGTTAAACTGTTGGCAGTATCACTAACGCCTGATTCACATTATAAAGTAGAACCACTGCTGGATAGCTATACATAACGACATCTTACACATAGAAGTACTGAGGAATATTGAGAGAGTGGTTCCCATTATTGTGAATCATCTGGCTGCTTATGGACTATGGGGTTAGTTAGTTGCTAGCATGGGGACATTTAGTCAGCGCGAGAGCATTACGGAGATGCTGAACAAGCTCCAGTGGCGGACACTTCAAGAAAGGCGTTACGCAATACGGAGAGGTTTATTATCGAAATTACGAGAGAGCACATTCCGGGAAGAGATGGGCAACATATTACTACCGCCCACATATATCTCGCGTAATGATCACAACGAAAAGATCCGAGAAATTAGAGCAAATACGGAGACTTACAAGCAGTCGTTCTTCCCACGCACAATTCGTGAATGGAACAGGGAAGGGGGGATCAGATAGTGGTACAATAAGTACCCTCCGCCACACACCGTAAGGTGGCTCGCGAAGTATAGATGTAGATGTAGATGTAGCTGTGTCAGACAGCTCAAGTGTGGACCGTAGCCAGAAGCATATGACATGTATTCATCTCACAACAAGCACATCCTGGAAATTAGTGGTAGTATACAGGTTTACCAAAAATCATTCTTTAAGTTTATTACTGGGTTATTTTTAAGCCTTTTGGGGTAACTGTATTTAATGTACTTTGTTTTGGTAGAGTGGCACGAATTGTCAGCAGACTTACTGGGGGTCAGATACATGACATGTTGCTGATAGAACCAAGACTGGCTAAGATGATGATACAGTGAAACACATTTACTATTTGGGGTTATGCATTCGCAACCATGGCAAGCAAAAGTTCCACCTTCTCAGAGGTTTCTGCTTACTGATATAGACAATCATCATCAACCACCCAGTATAAAGCACATCTGTGGTTAGCATGAATTAACAGTCTTTTATCAGGGCAATCTGTTTACCTGCCCACCAGAACTAATGTATACCTGATCTGCAGCTTTTGTGGGACTACAGTTATGGTACTGTCATGTGAATTCATTATATGTTTCTGTATCATGCCTTGACAGTTATTTTGTGATGAACGAGAGTAGAATCTGGGTAGTAAATTGCGCACTTCACTAACTTAATAACAACCTGAGACTCGAGATGGATGTATAAAGCAGAGAAAAATATCTGATTCTGCTAGCACGTGACCACCCCATAACATAACATTGACATAATTTATTCCATAAAGCTATATGTCAAAATAGTTGCACATTTACTGCTTTGTTGACATGATACAGTAGCTATACACATATTATATTTTATATGAGAAACTGCTTGAGATTGCACTGCTTGACTGATTTATGCTTATATGTTGATAACATGATCATGATGTCACTTAAGGTCATGACTTCTTGAATTACAATACATATTGAGATTACTGATTAAAAAGTGCATTATGTGATTGGCTGGTTGGTTCATGATGTCACATTCCACCTATATGTCAGAGATGATGATAGTAACACGAAACATGAGAAAAAGGAAATGAGGATATCCATTAAATCTTACTGTCTAGCACTTTAAACATGATGATTTTGTAGCAGTATATGGAAAGCATATGGAATGTGAAGATAACCATGGCTATATACCAAGACAGTTCACCTATTGTTACAAATTACTTGCCTGTGTGCATCAATCTCACTGTGCTACACTATCGGTAATAAGTCACCACAAACATATATTTACACATCTGACTCGATCTAATCTACCATTATTTATCACCTGCATAAAGCATTTTGGGAAAAGATTTGGAATTTTCATGTGCTTTGGTCAAGGATGTGCAATGTATAGCCATTTACCAATCAAAAGTGTGATCATTCTCAATAGTGGATGAGAAGGATTTAGTGATTCTCATTGTATGGCAGAAACATTCATAGGAAGACCTAAGTTTGAGAAGTTTAAGGCACTAAACCAGATAAACGTTTTCTTTATGATAAAACCACGGTTCAGAATATGCAAAGACCTATTGAAAGTCATTGTTTCCCCTACAGCAAATATGAGAATGAAAAGGAAATCTATACACACTTCAACATCATAATATTAATGTACATAATGGATGTTGAAGCATTTTCATCCCCATACTCGTGAAGAATTGTAAAGACTAAATGACAGTATTGCGGCATAAAAAATAAGGTTATAGACTGGTGCCTGCCAATATTCCTCTAGCCTTACAAACCACAATGAATACAAGGGTTGGAACTTTAATAGTGGCAACTATGTATTTACAGCTCATACAATTAGATATGTGTTGAAAAGTTTTACTGACTTACTGACCTTCAAAGTAGTCGCCAGCATTGTGTATAACCAGTTGCCAGTGATGTGGAAGTCGTAGGATACTGTTAGCAAAGCCAGTTGTGTTGACAGTTCGAGCGACTTGGTCTATTGCCCTAAGAATTTGTAGCAGTTCTGATCTGAATGCCGTGAAGTGTTTCCTTCAGTTTAGAAATTGAGTTGAACTTATGAGGTCTTAAGTCAGGGGAGTGCGGTACGTGGTATAGCACTTAGCAGCCCCATCAGTCAAACAAATCAGTAACAGCTTGCACTGTATGTGCTTGAGCATTGTCCTGCAAAATGATGATCAGGTTCTGCAGAAAGTGTCATCACTTCTGTCTCTATGCTGTTCATTTTTGGAACACAGCCTATGACCAGATATATATAAAGTTATAGATATATAATCTATAATTATTTATCACTTGCATCACACATTTTGGGAAATGTTTCGAATGTGCAAGTGCATTTTTCGTCATGTGTTACCTAAAAATAGATGAGGTTACAGGATTTCCTCATCAGCCTGAGATATGATGGTGTTGGGCATAATTATTGCACAACCTGTTTGACGAGTAAAAATATGTTCCCTGCAAGTCACACAATAGAGTGCAAACTATAAGGGGAAATCATCATATGCAAGAATTACAGATACCTTCCAAACAAAGTGCCATATTTACAAGAAAAGAAGAAAAGATTTAAATGGGTAGATATAGGTAATATCTTATCTGCAGGTTTCTCATTTCGGCATTATCATGCATAAACACTAGGGCTACTGAATTTGACTCTGATATTAGCTGACTTGTGCTTCATCTTCAACAACACGACCATAGACGGGACGTTGTCAAAGATTTTACTGCTATAACTATACACAAGATACAAGAAAGAACAGGAGAAGAGGATAAATAGTAAATCTGAATGTTCAGTACTTTAAACCCGATGATGCTATTGTAGTGACGGGAAAGCATGAGTACATGTAAGAGCATATTTGTCATTAAATAATTCATAGCTGAAATTGTTTAACACATGATATCGACGTGTTTTGTTAATTATACTTTGTTCACAAAACCAATAATAATAGTGTTAGAATGTTTTTAAGGTCGTCTCCATAGTGTGTTCATTGGTTGCTTCTGAGAGCATACATGCATCTCTAATCTCGATGCATGAGTGATGCTGCCAGATGCTCGTCTTTTAAGAGGCTGAGTGAGCATTATCTGGAGAAGGCAGGTGCGCGCTTAATGTCGGCGTTAGCGAACCAACACAGATCGATGTTTCCTCATTAATCATTTTTGCCTAGGATGTTTTCCAAGCAGTTGCTGGTAACCAGTTTCTTCACACTGTCCGCACGTTGAGGGCTTGGAGATTCTTCCCCCAATTAGATGGTTAACATATACATGAGGTAGAGACGCACTGGACTCTTCCAATAGATCGGAGTGACTGTGATGAAGAGCGTTTTCTTAATGCGAGACAGTGATGGGGTGTGGTGGCATCACATGTTAACACCGGTACTTGATAAGTAGCATTAGTTTTAATTTTTGCAGCGTATGTTTGTAGTTCAGTCGAGTATTTATGTCATTCTTCCTGAAAAGATGGGAGACAATAAGTCAAAATATTGTACCTGGAATTGGTTTTGTATACTTGATTGTTTATGCCTTGTTTTTTAACAATATGACTGCGCATATTAATAGTGCAGGGATAGTGTAGGTTTGGCACTTAGTAAGTGGATATTTGTTGATAAATAACGTATTGTGTAATTTATTAAACATTCAAGCAACTTGTATGTGTTTTGAGATGTTGGTTGGGGCTCATGCTTTGTAATGTATATAGAAAATGTGTTGTAAATTTTAAATTATAGTAATTCTTTCGATAGTACAACACACTCGTTTTTAACACACAGTGCAATGACACACATAGATTAATAATATAAGAGCGATGTACTCTAGGAATGTATAAAGAGTTCATTTGTTTAAATAGCATGTTGTAGATTAACTGTACTTTCAAACCTTCTTACCCTTTTTATTCTGTCTGAGGTGCGCAGCTTGATCCTGCTGTTGCTGTGTTTCATGATGATTCACTCTCTCTGGTTGAACAGAACAAGAGAGATGCCACTCATTCATTTGCTCTAGTAATAAAAGGTGTTGCTGTGTTTCATGATGATTCACTCTCTCCGGTTGAACAGAACAAGAGAGATGCCACCCACTCATTTGCTCTAGTAATAAAAGTGGAATGGGGTGGGGAGAAGGGAAAGCTTGTTTCTTGTTGCTCCAGTGAGAACGATGGAGTGGGTAGATTCCCACGGCCATTAGTGACCTGACTGAGTATTTCATTTCACACAGTCTCTCGTCAGCCATCCAAGACACCAGTAAACAGAAATGAAGGCATGTGATCATTCATCAGTAAGCTTGCAGAGGGTACAAGGACATATGTATTCATGTTTAAAGTCGTCCTGATACTCCTATTGCTGATAAGGTATAGTCCCGGCGTAAGGAAATATGGTATTTTCCTCTCGAGAATAGTATTTTGACACTCCTGCCCACATTTAAAGGAAACTGCTAGGTGTTTCCGCCAGCCTAAACTTATCGAGGTGACGGACACAAGGACTGTTGGAGGCAGTGCTAAACGTGGGGAGTGCATGGGAACATGTTTTCTTGTAGCAGTGGTTTATTTCTTGCACTAGTCATGTACTCAGAGCAGTGATTTGTGGAAAAAATCCTTAAGATTATAGTAAATTACAGAACGTACCCATTACTTCGCTGTTTTCTGTTAGTTAATATATGAAACTTGATACCAGCCATTTTGGACTATTAATTATAGTAATATTGATGTTGATTACCTTTTCTTTAAGTAGGCTAGCACCCAGTTGGGCTAGTTCGCCTAGTAAGTGGATGGACTAACATTTTCCATCATTTTTGTAGAATTCAAAACGCAAAAACATCTAATGACTCACAAGAATCAACTTTAGAAATAATGGTGTGCTTTGTCATGAATATGTTGGCGTCTTCCACCTTACTGGACTAAATCTCAAAAATTTTCCGCCATTTTGAAGTATATATTGACATCATTACATTGCACTAACTCAGCGACACCACAGCCACACACTGCATTGACAAAGTGTCTTACATCATAAATTTCGTTAATATTTACAGACATTTTGCAAAATATTTCGAGACGTCGGTAAATTGCTGTATTTCACCCCATAGGACTACGTGCTCATTTTAACACATACACAATGACGCCACAGTACCAATACAAGAATGATGTTGATTTGGAATGGAATATGAGTTTATTTGTGTGTATATCATGATAACATTCAAAGCCTCAGAAATAGCGTATTTATTGTTAGTAATGGTTTAAGTCAGGATATTGACGTAATCTGTTAAATACGTCACTTACATCTACATCTACATCCATACTCCGCAAGCCACTCGACGGTGTGTGGAGGAGGGTACTTTGAGTACCTCTCTCGGTTCTCCCTTCTATTCCAGTCTCGTATTGTTAGTGGAAAGCGCGTGTTTGCCATTTAATAATCGATTTTGGAAATTGTTTAGCTCCGGATAGTAACAAAATTTGTTAAATAATGCGCTGAAGTAATTGAGTAACATCGTATTTACGTATATCTTTGGACGAGCTGCAGGTATTTGGAAAAATCAGTAAAACTGCAATAAATTAACAAAAACCTATAAAATAGTAATTAATTATTAGAGGATGGGGTTAATTGTACTTACATGCCTTTTTATTCTGCCTGAGCATGATGGATAGAGGCTGCTAGTGCTACATGACGATCCTGTCGCTAGGCCTTATAGACCTCAAATGATGAAACCCACACAGTTGCTCTAGTTCTACAGAATATGGGGAGAGGGAGATTGGCAGCAATATACGGGTAGGAGGGGACCTTTCTGGGATGAGGGGTTGGAGGGAGGGGGGGGGGACCACGCACAATTATCTCAGGTGTAACATGGTACGCTTGACCTTGAGATAAGAAATGTATTGTAACCGACAAAACTGCAACCCCCGTCCACCCCTCGACGTGTGTGGACCACCATTGTTTGTGGACCCAGATATAAGAAGACAAGTGTCAGCCTCCAGACTGAATATCCTCGGGTTCAATCATCATTTAGTAACAGGATTTTTTCTATTAGTTTTGGCATCCTTCCCCCTGTCTATGATTTGCGTATCTGAAAAATGCCAGGTTACATCGTGAATTAGAGTCCACTTTCAGCTATTTCTGCCCTTCAATCTGGCCGAGTAAATCAATTCAAAGGTCAGATGAAGGCAAGGTTGTACCACCTCCAAAAACACCATCTAGTGTTCAAAATAACCTTCGGGTTGAAGACAGGTTCACCTATTTTGCATTTTATTTATGATGTCACGTTGTGATATATATATATAATTAATATGTGTAAAACGAAATATGCGTGATACTTCAGAGCACTTACTACAGATTGCTTCCATATAAATAGTAAATGCGCCTGAGATAACGAATATCAACACTGTTGCGTGTAAAAGGCATCATGTTTATAAGAGAGTATATGTTGTTGGCAAAACTTGCACAATGATGTCTGTGATGATAAAATACAGTCTTTCACAGTCAGTTTATATGTCGCTCATGGTGCATATCCGGTACTGCCTAGGTCTGAAAGTGGCCAGTGAAGGTCATTCTGCACCTTAGAGCTAAACTTCAGGTTCTGGCAGAAGTCATTTGGAATTTCATTCATCAAAGGCACGTTGTTGTTGTTGTTGTTGTTGTTGTGGTCTTCAGTCCTGAGACTGGTTTGATGCAGCTCTCCATGCTACTCTATCCTGTGCACGCTGCTTCACCTCCCAGTACGTACTGCAGCCTACATCCTTCTGAATTTGCTTAGTGTATTCATCTCTTAGTCTCCCTCTACGATTTTTACCCCCCCCCCTCCCCCCATGCTGCCCTCCAATACTAAATTGGTGATCCCTTGATGCCTCAGAACATGTCCTACCAACCGATCCCTTCTTCTAGTCAAGTTGTGCCACAAACTCCTCTTCTCCCCAATTCTATTCAATACCTCCTCATTAGCTATGTGATCTACCCATCTAATCTTCAGCATTCTTCTGTAGCACTACATTTCAAAAGCTTCTATTCTCTTCTTGTCCAAACTATTTATCATCCATGGTTCACTTCCATACAAATACACTCCATATAAATACTTTCAGAAACGACTTCCTGACACTTAAATTTATACTTGATGTTAACAAATTTCTCTTCTTCAAAAACTCTTTCCTTGCCATTGCCAGTTTACATTTTAATTCCTCTCTACTTCGACCATCATCAGTTATTTTGCTCCCCAAATAGCAAAACTCCTTTACTACTTTAAGTGTCTCATTTCCTAATCTAATTCCCTCAACATCACCCGAGTTAACTCGGCTACATTCCATTATCCTCGTTTTGCTTTTGTTGATATTCATCTTATATCCTCCTTTCAAGACACTGTCCTTCCGTTCAATTGCTCTTCCAAGTCCACCGAGCGAGGTGGCGCAGTGGTTAGCACACTGGACTCGCATTCGGGAGGACAACGGTTCAATCCAGTCTCCGGCCATCCTGATTTAGGTTTTCCGTGATTTCCCTAAATCCTTTCAGGCAAATGCCGGGATAGTTCCTCTGAAAGGGCACGGCCGATTTCCCTCCCCGTCCTTCCCTAACCCAAGCTTGTGCTCCGTCTCTAATGACCTCGTTGTCGACGGGATGTTAAACACTAATCTCCTCCTCCCTCCTTCTCTTCCAAGTCCTTTGCTGTCTCTGACAGAAGTTGTTTCGTGATTTCCCTAAATCACTCCAGGCAAATGCCGGGATGGTTCCTCTGAAAGGGCACGGCCGACTTCCTTCCCCGTCCTTTCCTAATACGATGAGACCGATGACCTCGCTGTTTGGTTTCTTCCCCCAAATCAATCCAATCCACTCCAATCCAATCCTTTGACATATTAAGTGCCAGCCGCTGTGGTCGAGCGGTTCTAGGCGCTTCAGTCCGGAACTGTGCTGCTACTACGGTCGCAGCTTCAAATCCTGCCTCAGGCTTGGATGTGTGTGATGTCCTTAGGTTAGTTGGGTTTAAGTAGTTCTAAGTCTATGGGACTTATGACCTCAGATCTTAAGACCCATAGTGCTTAGAGCCATTTGAAACATTTGAACATATTAAGCAGCAACAGAACATCCAGCTTGAAGGAATCACTTGAGAATGAGAATTTCACTAACACAAGTTTGGAGCGTACTGAGAAACAACTGAGATAAAACAAGGTTGAGTAATAGGGCAAAGGGAGTGTCGCCCCACTCTCCATTGTTGTCAAATTTATTCAAATCGCGGATCCAAGATGGCGGCGATAGATACGGCAATGTCACAATAATGCCATGGCGGGAAGTTCAAATGTTGGCAGGAAAACAGGTCAATGGGCTACCACCACTAACCTAATCCCCTCCCCTCCCCTCCCCTACTCCAGGAAATGGTGGGTGTGGTGTCACTGACAGACACCACACTTGCTAGGTGGTGGCCTTTAAATCGGCCGCGGTCCGTTTGTATACGTCGGACCCGCGTGTCGCCACTATCAGTGATTGCAGACCGAGCACCGCCACATGGCAGGTCTAGTCTAGAGAGACTTCCTAGCACTCGCCCCAGTTGTACAGCCGACTTTGCTAGCGATGATTCATTGCCTACATACACTCTCATTTGCAGAGACGATAGTTTTAGCACAGCCTTCAGCTACGTCATTTGCTACGACCTAGCAAGGCGCCATATTCAGTTACTATGTGTTGTGAACAGATAATATTGTGAATCATGAACCGTCAAGAGCGACGTTCATCATTAATGGATTAAAGTTAAGTATCAAACAACTTCCGTCCGCTTTCTGAATTCTAATTCCTTGTCATGTTCCAGGACTCATGTCAGTATAGTTTTTCCCTCCTCACGCCAGCCTGCGTGAACTAAAATGCGTGCATTTCGGCCTCCTCTAGTAACACGGTGTTGGCTCTTTTGCCAACACAACAGTGGGAAGTTCAAATTCCAGCAGGACAATACAACACACCATGGCTACCTCCACCAACCTAAGAAAATGGCGGGAAAATAGGTCACTTGGGCCACCTCCACTAACCCAAGTCATCCGACCGCTACCTCTACCTAGGAATTGGTGGGAAAAGGACTCAAATCTGTGCTGGGCTGCTTCATAGAATGTAAATGTACATACACAGACATACAGAAAACAGAGCAGACACTCTGCAAATGTGGAAAAAGTGCGGTGGAGGCGATTGGATACAATCGAGTAGAGTGCTATACTGTGCCTCCCGATCAGTACCTTTGTTCTAGCTGTTGGCAGCTGTACTACACTACTGGCCACTAAAATTGCTACACCAAGAAGAAATGCAGATGATAAATGGGTATTCATTGGACAAATATATTATACTAGAACTGACATGTGATTACATTGGGTGCATAGATCCTGAGAAATCAGTACCTAGAACAACCACCTCTGTCCGTAATAACGGCCTTGATACACCTGGGCATTGAGTCAAACAGAGCTTGGATGGCGTGTACAGGTACAGCTGCCCATGCAGCTTCAACACGATGCCACAGTTCATCAAGTGTACTGACTGGCGTACTGTGACGAGCCAGTTGCTCGGCCAACATTGACCAGACGTTTTCAATTGGTGAGAGATCTGGAGAATGTGCTGGCCAGGGCAGTAGTCGTACATTTTCTGTATCCAAGGCCCGTACAGGACCTGCAACATGTGCTCGTGCATTATCCTGCTGAAATGTAGGGTTTCACAGGGATCGAATGAAGGGTAGAGCCACGGGTGGTAACACATGTGAAATGTAACGTCCACTGTTCAAAATGCTGTCAATGCGAACAAGAGGTGACCGAGGCGTGTAACCAGTGGCACCCCATACCATCACGCCGGGTGATATGCCAGTATGGCGATGACGAATACACGCTTCCAAGCTGCGTTCACCTCGATGTCGCCAAACACGGATGCGACCATCATGATGCTGTAAACAGAACCCGGATTCATCCGAAAAAATGGCGTTTTGCCATTCGTGCACCCAGGTTCGTCGTTGAGTACACCATCGCAGGCGCTCCTGTCTGTGATGCAGCGTCGAGGGTAACCGCAGCCATGGTCTCCGAGCTGATAGTCCATGCTGCTGCAAACGTCGTCGAAATGTTCGTGGAGAAGGTTGTTGCCTTGCAAACGTCCCCATCTGTTGAGTCAGGGATCGAGACGTGGCTGTACGATTCGTTACAGCCATGTGGATAAGATGCCTGTCATCTCGGCTGCTAGTGATACGAGGCTGTTGGGATCCAGCACGGAGTTCCGTATTGCCATCCTGATCCCACCAATTCCATATTCTGCTAACAGTCATTGGATCTCGACCCACGCGAGCAGCAATGTCGCGGTACGATAAACCGCACTCGCGATAGGCTACAATCCGACCTTTATCAAAGTCGGAAACGTGATGGTACGCATTTCTCCTCCTTACACGAGGCATCACAACAACGTTTCACCAGACAACGCCGGTCAACTGCTGTTTGTGTATGAGAAATCGGTTGGAAACGTTCCTCATGTCAGCACGTTGTAGATGTCGCCACCGGCGCCAACCTTGTGTGAATGCTCTGAAAAGCTAATCATTTGCATATTACAACATCTTCTTCCTGTCGGTTAAATTTCGCGTCTGTAGCACGTCAGCTTCGTAGCAATTTTAATGGCCAGTAGTGTACATTTAAAGGAATTTTAGAACACGGAACGAGTGGTTATCTCATGATCGCATGTGTAGACTAGCTTAAAAAATCAATAGAATTGCGGAGAATACGTATAAATTGAGGGAATATACACCGAAATGTGGGGAAATTGAGGAAGTACTTGCGTGTCTTCTGGTTGGCGCAGAACGATTTGCACATAGGAAGAAGTATGCTACAGGAAGAGGAATACGAGAAAATATCGACATGAAAGCAGAGGGTAACCAGGGAAACACTCACTTTTTTCTATAGAGGCAGCATCCTACTCTCAGTCATCAGAGGACTTCCATCTCACGTGTGATGAGATGTAACACATTCCTCTAAACGAACTAAGATTTATGCAATGTACTCCATTCCCCTGTCGCATCTTGAGTGTAAAATCGATACTACAGTTTCATAATTAAGTTAGTGATAGATGTTTGTGAGACACTACAATCCCCATGTATACATCTGCTTGACAAATTTGCTGTTTTCAGGGTTAGTGGTGGCATGACTTGTAATTTCACATGTCGGATGCTGCTCCTATGCGTTTACCTGTTTCCTTGTAAGAGGTATTCTCCGTTACTAACGATCATTTTATATAGGACTGATCTGGGCATAGTATAATTTCTGAACCGTGATTGGATGTGGACACTACAGTATACATCTCTGAAAAGCTATACTGTGCATGTATCACACAGAGCCACTGTTTTATGGAAGTAAATTTTTCGTTTTACAGTTTATTACTGTAGTTTATCGTAGAGAAACCTGCAAGAAGGATGGACGTCATGTGCTGGGAATATATTTCTTATATTTGGAGTATTAACAGCTCTGCATTCCACACGACTGATAAGTCGAAAAATCAAGCAATCTAACACTATAGCCGGTTTTAAGTGCAGAGCCGTGTAGCCTTAGGAGTGCATGTGTTTATGTTCTCTCTTACCAATACCCTCCTGGTACTGATCACAGACACTAGAACAATACTTTAAAATTGATATCATAGTTAATTTACGTGAAATGCTTAGAACTCCATCCCTCTGGAGCTGCGTCATGCATAAAAATCACCTGTTTCTGTTTCTTCTTGACTATCTGCTATTACATCACAACACTTTCAAATCTGTTACTATACATCGATAAGGAGTGCTAACCTCCTCAACATGGGCGCATCTGGAGAAACCTTGTGCACTTGGTGGGCGAGGACTTGGCAAGCTCCATTCATTCACGAGACACAGAATTAAATTGGTAACAGTGCTGCAGGGTGGGTTGGTCAAAGACAGACAGGCAGGTCTTTCAGTCTCTAATTTTATCCTAAGACTGCGAGAATGGTCTGTGACTCGCATCCACATAGAAATAGATCGTAAATTAAGCACTATGCTCGAGATGCTAGAAATATGTAGAGCGCTGTCTGGTATACTTTGCTGATTGATGTGTATGTTTGAGAATTAACAATGAATGGACATACTGCACAGTCATTTATCTACATTCGCGATAATATTCGCAAAGTAGAAAAGGGGAGGTTTGGCTATGATACTGAAATTTTGAAACATGCTGTCGCATCATTAGTCGGTGTTGAAATTACTGTAAAATTGCTAAAATTGTTCGCACTATCAACTGTGATGCTTCGTATTACAGTATATCGACAATGTCTTTTCCATACCGTCTACTGGCACACTGTTGGTTACCACATAATTATTGACTGACATCACTTGTTTGATTTGGAGAAAGAGTTTTGGTGGAGGGGCAACACCTTCTGGGGATGGATTGCATCGAAACAGTGATCACGTACATGACTGCAATATGAGGAATCAGTTGAAATGGAACGCTTAGTCATCAGCTATTCCGTCAGTGTGACAGTTGGGTTTAAATGTAGAGTTCGTCAATCACCTTCGGACTGCAGTTTTGAAACTCTCCACAATGCCGCCAAACTCTTCCAGTTTGCTTATGTTGTAACTGTCTTTTATTTAAAATCATCCAATGTGTGTAGTGTATTATAGTAGCAGCAGTAACAAATTGACTTATACCGTCTGGCATCTAGTTTTCTGTGAGAAGCAATGGATCAGAATGTGTTGATGTCAGTTTAGAACCTGACACAGACATCGAAGTCATGGTGGCAAAAAACAAAATGTATGGCAGTGTACAAAACGCGTTACAGCACAAAAAAAAAACAATGTTTCAAACTATGATGCAGTGTCACAGGGAGGGTCTCTTTGACTTATAATATAGTTTGTGGGATACAGTCTCTTCCTACAGTACAGGTGATGCAACTTTACACTGGTCTGTGCAACTGATCAATAGCTGTATATTTAATAGGATCATCACACATGCTCAATGCTGGCACAAAGATGGTATTTATTTTCGATGTATGGGAGGAGAGAGATGCAGTAAAAATCTTATCGAGTTCGCTATCGGATGAAGTTAGCGGAGCTTTTATGCTTCATAATTTTTCTCTGTTGGATGGTACAGAGCCAGCTGTTGTGGCCGAGCGGATCTAGGCACTTCAGTCCAGAAATGCGTGACTGCTACAGTCGCAGGTTCGAATCCTGCCTCGGGCATGGATGTGTGTGATGTCCTTAGATTAGTTAGGTTTAAGTAGTTCTAAGTTCTAGGGGACTGATGACCTCAGATGTTAAGTCCCATAGTGCTCAGAGCCATTTAAACCATTTGATGGTACAGAATAATGAAGACAGCATGTTGAGGTGATAGACATGAATGGGCCGTGAGGGACGCGGATCTGCTTCAGACAGCCAAACTTGTATGTAGTTTAGGGACGCACCACAATGCAGTAGCAAAATCCTTGTCTTCCCCCAGTTCCCATGTTGTATTTTATACTAACTCGTGGTGCAGGAGCATGTTTCGTTTGGTGCTGACCTTACACATCCTAAATTGTTGCCGGTGCTACGATAACATGTAGTCATTTCCACGGAATGCTCAAAACAGGGTCCTGTCACACCAACTCAGGTCACTCTGTTTCTGCACGGGTTGCAGAAGGTGGTAGATACAGCTCTCTCAGACTTTGGCTCAGTTCCTACTTAAATTGTAACGAACAAATGCACAAAGCTGCAGAAATGGCAGCAGTTGCAAGAGGCATAGGGACTATCTAAAATTTTACTATAGCAGAAAGTTTCGAAAAAGGTGACTCGTTTCGAGATATGAGAGTGCCAGAAATATGATTCACTAGTGACTGTAATCATTAGAGAACTTCTCCATCGCTCACAACACAGGTATGTTGTTGAATGGAAAGACTTGATTCCAAATCATAGACATCATTTCTACCGGAGAGTGTAACACTAGAGATCTGAAAAACATGTGTACATTTTTCACGACCTCAATAAGCACACCTTCTACTGTTTGTGATCCTTCTCCATCAACCTTCGCCTACAACCCAGCGGATGTATTGCAGAACCTCTGACATGGCAGTGAGACAGAATGTGTTACAGGAAATGGAGAAATATCTAGCGGCGTTACGAGGGAGTTGCAAATCCGGTTTCAAGCCACGTTCCTTAGCCGAATCACTTTCTAAACTCGGTTATTTCATCACGAGGTTGCACCGTTGGCGACGTGTAACCACACTGTTGGTCTGATAATATACACTTCGGCGATCACCGTCTATATTAGTGCCACGGTATTTGTCTGAAAAAAAACCCCACTTCATTCGGAGGTAATGCCATACCTCGATTTATAAATCTGGTATAGCTTTTAACATGGATTCTTACTGCACCTGTAGGACCAAGACTGCTTGTGACAGTAATATGGTCGTTGCAATCGTGTTTTTTTTAACATATAACGGTTTGTAAAACAATTACGCCTCTCTTTCTAAGACACAGTGGTAGCACTAGCAGCAAATACTTATGAGACATGTCCAACCACCGCTGAATTTCTCTCAGTAGTGTTTCGCTCTCAAGAAAAACTTATGAGGCATGTCCACCCTTCGCTGATTTTCGGTCAGTATTATTTCGTACCGCCAGCAATCAGTTATTGGCGGAGTATTATACTTAGTAGTAAGGGATGCGTGATGAATTCGCCTTGAGCATCAAGCTTATAAAGTATGAGTGTGTGTTCCGACAAGTGCAAAGGGACTGACTATGTCCAGTCGTAAGGAAGGTATGGATTCGATGTAGAATACTGTGATAGCAAAGGGGAAAGTACGTCAAGTCATAAGAATGGTACAGATATTTCTATTTCCAGGCCCACAGCCGTCAGCAGGGTGTATACTTCGGTCATTGTCGAATGTCGTCCAATTGAGACCACCATCGTAATATTTAATTGTAAGTACAGTGATAAAATATATATGTGGCCGGTTTCCTAGGAAGATTCTGTCTGCGCCTGTGACCTGTAGTGGGAATGATTCACATTTCTGGCTAACGGTAGGAGCTGTCCGAATGGAGAGGCCTGTTGGGATGCAGGAATGTAGCTGAATTAACCATGGCATCTTCTAGACGGCTGAATAGCGGACTAATACTTAGTGTGTGTTGAATAGCTTTCGTAATTGCGTGGAAATTTGAGAAGACTCAATATAGACTTGTGTTTGCGCTGGACAATTATTCCCTCCCATGTAAATTGTCTAGTTGATTGTTCTACACATTTCGCCTCTATGTTTGGTTGAGAGAACATCGATTGTGGTGTGCGCATCTAGCAGGTGAAAGACGAGTGGAAGACACGTTTGCTGGTTCTTTAGACATGAGAAACACCATAGTTGACTTTTTAAATTACAGGGATGATTTGGAATCTGTTATATCACAAACATCGTTATTCGCGAGTGGAAATATGAGTTTCCCCTATTTTTTTCGAGGTCTTCGCAGACGAGATCATTTTCTAGTTACTGAGTGGTTTACGGCAAGCTCACCTCACTAAACTTTCGGGTTTATACAGAAGTAATTTCCAGTCTATATCTTCGTAATTATGTTGCACGAGTGATCTGTAGGATACTGCTGTGTGCCTGATCGAGAAGTATCGCGTAGGTGGTATAATATTCTGGCAAACCATGTGAAAATACATGTGTTCTTGTAATCCCAGTCTGGAGATGTGTGTACAAAGCAAGCAAGCAAGCATATAAGTCAGGGCCAGAAATAGTGACGTCAGAGTGCCAAGGGTAACTGACCCATTCTTTGTATAACAGTTCAAAAATCAAATGGCTCTGAGCACTATGCGACTTAACTTATGAGGTCATCAGTCGCCTAGAACTTAGAACTAATTAAACCTAACTAACCTAAGGACATCACACACATCCATGCCCGAGGCAGGATTCGAACCTGCGACCGGAGCGGTCGCTCGGCTCCAGACTGTAGCGCCTAGAACCGCACGGCCACTCCGGCCGTCTGTGTATAACAATCTTCGCGGTATATGTACGAGTGTTTGGTGGTCGCTACTGCATGTCCTATTGTGAGGGAGGTATAGATTCAGCACACCGATAGTCGTAAGGCGAATGAAAGTTTTTTTTTTTTTTTTTTTTTTTTTTTTTTTTTTTTTTTTTTACGTGCGCTATAGATACTGATATTCATTCCAGAACCACGATCGTAAAGAGGAGACATATCCAGTAAATTGCTCGGTGTCAGACTGTGGCAGCAATCCTAATATTTAATTGTAGCTACACTGATAAGTATGTGTCTGGTTCTCAATATTCTTGTGAGTCTGGAGATGGCCGTAGAAAGCGTAGCAGCAAGGAAGCAGGTTGGGCCAGAAACAGCATCTCAGTGGATGCCTTTGTTTCAAGATGGGGCTGCCGCATCCTTTGTACACCAGCTGAGAGAGTCCGAGAAAGCTTCAGGCTTATGACAATTTGGCTCGAGGCTGTCCCTGGGCGGATGAATAGTGAACTAATACCCAGTTTTCGTTGAGTTGCCTTCGGGACCGTGCGTGTCACGTGTATACTCTGCAGAAATTTGAGAAGATTCAATATGATGAGTGTTTGTGCTGGGAGTATTGATAGCATTCCCCCCAGGATGTGTGGTCGTCCAGGCCGGCTGGTCTCTCTCTGGTTGACACGCTCTTCCGCGGCTGCGGTCATGGGCCGCGTTTACGGCAGTAGTTTCCTCTGTCGGCGCTGCACAGTGCCATGGTGAATACATGGGATGCACTTGGCAATCTGTAGATACATTTGCAGGGTTTAACTGTCAGTGCAATATGGCGATCTGCACAAAATAGTTTTGTCACTGAAAGTCTCGTCTGCAGAAAAAGAGGCAGACAGTGCCTATACACCTCTGCATCAGTAATTTGACAGGTAAATTCAGTAAGAGCCAATCAGAAAGTTCCATTCATTCACAAGATATCCTTTTTGCTGGGGCATAGGAGCCTCTACACAGCAGTCAGAACGTTTGTGTTTTGGAGATGTTTGTTGAAGCAGTATTTAACGATTTCCAGGAAGGGTGATACGTGACAGATGGTGTGCCACATTAGGACCATCAGGAGGAATGTATTCAGTGTTATTCTGGGCTATTTTCGTGAACATTTTATGTTGGGACAAGAATTTCCATGCGGACAAGCTGAGACATCACGAAAGCTCCTATAAAAGTGACCATTAACTATTTCTGTGATACTTTACAATTTTCGAGAGGTCGACTTGTCTCTTATTTGTATAGCCATGTGACGTTGGTATGACACCGAGAACCTTTCAGATGCCCCTGCATTGGTGAGTAGCTATGTTAACATTTCGCAGCAATGCACCAGCCATGCTGAGCAGGTAAACACATCCACAGCTAGATGCAGCTTGCATGTCATGTTAGGATCGCTGGGAACAATGCACCCTGTGCTGTTCTGGGAGGCATTGGAACAGATTTCTATAGCTCGAACTGTGACGCCAGTATCCACAGGTAGAGAGATATCGTTCCAGCAGTGGTAAACAAGCATGCATGGTCCAGAAGCGTGTCGCCTTGGAGTTCTGTAGGGGGGCGTTCCCTGATATGTCGTGGTCGAGATAATTCGAAAGCATTTTTTTACATGCAATGAGTGTTTGTGCACTACATTATTTTCGGCTGTTTAAGTGTTGTGAGCCTGTTTGCATATGCATTACCTTTGGACAATTTACGAGTTGTTTTCGTGTCTGTTGCATTATTTTGTGAACAGCTGCGCAGGCTGTGCAGTGCTTGATTTTGACAGATGACGATTAGCAAGCATGTGTGCAGAGCCTTTTACATGCATTATTTTGATAATTTATGAGTTGTTTGCGTCTCTGCACATCAGTGTACTGCATTATTTCAGTGATTTACAAGTAGTTTGCAAGTCTGTAGGCTGTGTATTGTGACCCCAAGCACAGTAGAGTGAGTGTTTTATATCAGTGTAATAAATAAACTATGTGAAATCCGTCCCTAAATAAATTGTTACAAAATAAATAAAGTAACCTCCTTCCTCTCTACAGCAGCCCAGCACTGGCTGAGACCTTTTCCCGCCATTTTTTCCCCCAGACCTCCATCTTGGATTATGTCATGGGATGGACGACAGAGCCCTCTGGTGGCGGTACTATGTACTAGGTCAATTGAACTCTGGACCTCATGGTGAACACACTGGATGGAGCTACTGCCTTGGGTCCATCGTATCAAGCATCCCAGCACAGGTTGAGTCCTTTTCCCACCAATTTCTAGGACGAGGTGGCGGCCAGACGACTTAGGTTAGTGGAGGTGGCCTAAGTGACCTATTTTCCCGCCATTTTCTTAGGTTAGTGCAGATAGCCATGGTGTGTTGCATTGTCCTGTTGGAATTTGAACTTCCTGAGATTTTCTGGGGGAGGCAGGGGGTTAGGTTCGTGGAGGTAGCCCAATTGATCTATTTTGAATGTCCCACCATGATGTCATTGCAATGTTGCCATATCTATCGCCGCCATTTTGGATCCACCATCTTGAATAAATTTGGCAACAATGTAAAGTGGGAGAGATGCTCTCTTTGCCCTACTACTGGGCTGCACTCCCAAATCGGAAGCCATATCCAACAGGATAAAACAGCCCTCAAAGATGATGATCGACAAGAAGCATGAAAGGCACTTTGTTTACCACCTCAAGGAAATACGACTAAGCCGCCAACAGGCCCTACCATTTACGCACCTTATTGAAGCCAAAAAATAGGACGATGCACTGCGGAAGATGAAGTGTAGCAAAGCAGTAACAACATATTCCCAGAGTTCAGAAGAAATACTGGGACCAAAACTCGCCAGTGGCTTGTTAATTTCTACAACGACGTAATAGCGATACAAAAACTTACATCTCTGTTTTCTTTAAAAAAGCAAAATTACAGCGCTTGCCAAACCAGGAAAGGACGCTACACGCCCTGATACCTACAGGCCAATCGGCCTTCTGAGCGTATGCTACAAAGTACTGAAAAAATAATCTACAGGAGACTCCTCCCTATTGTTGAATAGTGCATGCTCATCGAATAAGCCAGCTTTATGCCAGGGACGGAAGAAGCTAAAGATGGCGGCCACTTTCGTTAGCATAACTTGTGTCTACGAGATGGCCGAGATGGAGAGACTATTGCTAATACTCTATAACCTAGCCCCTGCAAAGCTTTTCTCCCTCTTAGTCTGAAAAGCTCAGCGACAGAATCTCTCAAGTAATGTTAAACGGAAGAAAAAGCTAATTCCAAAGCCTGCAGAATAGCCTTCTTCAGGGCTCCGCTTTGGCCTGACTTTTGTATCTACACGCCGGATGTCCTGGCCACAACGTCTCGTAATTTCATGTACACGAATGATACAGCCATAGCCACACAAAGCGCGGACTTAGCCCAAACAGAGGATACACCCCCTCAAGACCTCCAAATAATAAATGAACATTTTAGAAAATGGGGACTTCAGCCAAATCCGAATGAAAAAGAAGTTTCAGCCTTCCATTTAAATAACAAAAAGGCCCACGCTTAGTTGAGAATACACTCGTAATTAACCAGCTTAAGATAAAGTCAGTACCCTAAATATTTAGGAGTGGCGCTCTGTCGAACTTTGTCCTCCAAACAATTTCTGGAAAATGTCTCAGCTAAACTGATATTGAGAAGAAAAATGGCAAATATATCTAGGGGAGCTGATTCCAGCACCTCGAGAACCAGCAACATATCTTTGGTTTACTCTAGCACTTAGTATTGTGCCCCTGTTTCGATTAACAGCCACCAGACAAACCTTGTTGACTTCCAGCTGAATCAAGCAGTGAGATTAGTTACTGAAATGATCAGGACAACTCCTACTCGGTCGCTACCTGTTCTGAGCAACATAGCACCACCCCAGACCAGATGTCTTGCTGCTCTAAAATCTCAGCTACAAAACGTTCTAATGAACCAACATTGCCTTTTCACGTCGATTCTGTCTAACTCGCCAACGAAATGTGAAATTAAGACTGAAATCAAGAAATCAACCCGTGAGAACAGCAACACAACTTCGGAACTGTACTATAGACGATCAAAGTCGTCGGTCTCGGCCAGAGCAGGAGGGTATGGTGCAATCTCAACAGAATCCTCCCTGGATAGGGAATATGCAGTAAAACATTCTTTTCAACGGGGAATGACTCAAAATACCTCATGTGGAAAGCGTGAAGTCAACGAACAAACGATCTTCCACCCAAATGCTCGTTTTGAAAGGTTACTGCACATCCGCGATCTTACGCCTGCAGCATGGGATTGGCTGAAAAATTGTAACCTGCTTTTGTGATACATCTGTATTAATAATTTTTGATTTTAAACATCTTTTTTCACCCACATTCTACCTTGTTTGTACACTTCTTATTCGTCTATACGTCATTGGCAGAAAAACTGTAAGCTGTGTTTGCAATATATTCATTTTTTAAATTTTCTATTCCTCTTTCTGCCCATATTTTACCACATTCCTACAATTCATTTTAGTCCATATGTTATGTACTTGTTAATAGGAATACTGTGTGGGTTTTGGACGAGATAACAATCTTATCGCTACGGTGTCATATTACACATTGTGTGTCGGGTGCACTCTTGGGTTCATTGCTTCCCCCACTCCCTTTCCCCTGAGGAACTACTGGGATATGGTCAAGGTCACCCAGGAGAATCACTCAGGAAATTGTGTCACGTGAGATGAAAATGGCGGTAACCCCCTCTCACCCTCGTCTCTGGACCTTTCCCACTTTCATCTTTTATAACTAGGACACTTGTACTGAAGGGATTATTCTGCCACTGGACAGCGTGGGGAGAGGTTGTTTTGTTTGTAAATAACAAATTACGTCACTTGAGTTCTATTTTTTAATACCTTTATTACGTGACACCAGCAGAAGCCACAGCCAGACACGTATGTAAGTACTCTTACTTTTATGAATTTTTCCACAGTCTTCTCAATTTTACGTATTTTCGACTATTTTTCTGATTTATAACTAGAGGCACTCTGGAGCATAGCGAGAGGTTTACAACAAATTACGTCAATGAGTTGCATTTGTTAATAACAATATTATGTGGTACCAGCAGAGACCTCACCTTATCAGATATGTAAGCACTCTCAGTTTTAGCTATTTTCCTCACTTTTCATTTTTTTATCGTTTTTATTTTTGTGTATTTAGTCCAAGACTCTTCCCGGCATCACGTCGATGTCATGACGCTCTCAGGGAATCACAATACAGATTAGGTATCACTAACGCTGAGGCACACATCACCATTTCCGTCTTTTATAACTGTAGGCACTCTGGAGCATAGATAGAGGTTATGTCCATTTGTTTATAACAAATTGCGTCACGCCCCTAGGTCCGTTTTTAAATATTTCGAGGCACTAGCAGACGCCACAGCCAGATAGACAATATAAGTACTCTCAGTAATACATATTCTCCACAATTTTGCACATTGTACCCCATTACGCGAGTAGTGTGTCAACTTAGTGTCGCGTCGTGTCTCGTTGTCGCGTCACAGTGTCGCTTTGGGTCACGACATCGCATGGCGTCGCGTCGACTCATGATGTCAGCTTTGGTCCCGATTTATGTATCATTGTTAAATCACCACTTCATTACAAGTGTGTGAAGTCACAGTGTTACAAACGAACACGTTGGTAGAAACAGTGACGTCTTAGAGAATTCTATAACCCCACGATATTGTATAAGAAATGTTACACTACATTAGATTATGTGACATCATAGTAAACTTCTGATGCCTCCAACCAAATATATTGTATTTTTAGCACACCTTTACGGAGAATCGTCCAGTGTCTATGACAACGCCAGTGAAAATCATGTCCCCCGCTAGAGGGCAGATCAACCCCCTCTGTGTCGTGACGCGAAGCGATACGATGCTACTCTGTGACGTCACGTCATGACATGACGCGACACGAAGTTGACACGTAAGTCGAGTAACTTGGTACAATGTGCAAAACTGCGGAGAAAACGTAAAACTGAGAGTGCTTACATATTGTCTATCTGGCTTTGAATCTGCTGGTGCCTCGAAATATTAAACAAATAGACGTACAGTGACGCAATTTGTTATAAACAAATAGTCATAACATCTACCTATGCTCCAGAGTGCCTACAGTTATAAAGGATAGAGATGAGGGATTTGTGATATCTAATTTGTGATATCTAATTTGTATTGTGATTGCCTGAGAGCATCATGACATCGACGTGACGTCGGGAACAGCCTTGTGTAATTGGACAAAACACGTAAAATTGTGGAAAAACGGGGAAAATGTGTAAATTTGAGGAAAATACGAAAAATACGTAACAGTGAGGGTACTTACATATCTGCCTAGATGAAGTCTCTGCTTGTGCCACATAATATTGTTGTTAAACAATAAAACCCAAGTGACGTAATTTGTTACAAACCTCTCCCTACGCTCTAGAGTGCCTCTAGTTATAAAACGGGAAAATTGTGAAAAATACGTAAAATTGATGAGACTGTGGAAAAATACGTAAAAGTGAGGGTATTATATGCACAAACAATGTTGACATTCGGCGCAGTGGCTGATAGGAGCGACTGTAAAGGCATTTACCATTTACAGTCGCCCCCATCAGCCACTGTGCCGAGTGTCAACTTCGTTTGCTCGAATATTACTTACATACGTGTCTGGCTGTAGCCTCTGCTGGTGTCACGTAATATTGGTATTAAAAGTAATGTTCACACTAAAGTAATACTAATCTGAATAAAGCTCCATAGAAACGCAGTGAGATGTTGTTTAGATTTCAAAGTGGCGCAAAGATGGAAAACTTACTTTAAATGTTCAGAAATGTGAAATAGTGCTCTTCAAATAACGCATTTGTTATTAACAATTAGAACATCCTCTCCCTATGCTGTTCAGCGGCATAATAACACCTTCAATATAAGTGTCCTAGTGGGGAAGGGGTGCATAATCGTCACTGGTCCAGAGAGAAGCGTGAGAGGGGGTTACCGCCATTTTCATCTCACGTGACACAGTTCCCTGAGTGATTCCCCTGGGTGACCTTGATCAGTTCCCGACAGTTCCTCAGGGGAGAGGGAGTGGGGGAAGCAATGAACCCAAGAGTGTAACCCTGCGCCGAATGTGTGATATGACACCGAATGTGATCAGACTGTTATATTGTCCAAAACCCGCCCTGTGTTCCTACTTCTGTTACTCAACAAGCAATGAGTAATGTTCACACTGAAGTAATACTAATCTGAATAAAGCTCCATAGAAACGCAGTGAGATGTTGTATAGATTTCAAAGTGGCGCAAAGATGGAAAACTTACTTTAAATGTTCAGAAATGTGAAATAGTGCTCTTCAAATAACGCATAAAATTTTCAGTCACATTACTGCAATATTGGTGAGTAACAATTGAAATCAGTGAACACATACAAATAACTAGGTGCAATAATTTGTGGGCGTACGAAGTGCAATGATCACATAGGCTCGCTAGTAGGTAAAGTGGGACACAGATTTTTGGTTCTTTGTTGCCATAGTGGAAAAATGCAATGAGTCTACGAAAGAGACTGCTTACAAAATAATCGTGCAACCCATCCTAGAATATTGATAACTCGTTAGGGATGCGAACCAAATAGGATTAACATGGGATATTGAACGCAGGCAAAGGAGTGCAACACGGATGGACGCATGTTGTATGACTCAAGGAAGAGCGTCACGAATATGTTGAAAAACCTGAGTTGGTAGACGCTTGAAAATAGATGCCAACTCTCCCGTAAAAGCCTATTTAGTCGGTTTCAAGAACTAGTATTAAGAGATAAATCTAGGATAATACTACAGCTCCCTACATACTGCTACTGGACTAACGTCGAAGACAAGGTTACACTAATTGTAACAAGAACAGAGGCATTTAAACATTCTTCCTGGACTCCACACACGAATGCAATAGGAAGTAACCCAACATGTGCTACAATGGTAGGTAGCTTCTGTCAACAACTTCACAGTGAGTTCCAGAGTGTAGACGTAGATGAAGATGGCGTAGAGAACTTCCATTGTAATATATGTTATAGTTTCCTTGTAAGCTTAAAAGTGATTTGGTTTGTGGTAGCTACACTGCACAACTCAGTTAAATGGTCACGTTTTTTGAAACCTCTTTTTTTCGGCTCTTCTATGTTTTAAAGCTCGCAGGACAACTTTCATGAATAGAAGCGCTCGTTTTTGCTTCTGCTATAAACTATGAAGACATCACAAAGGAGTAAAAAGGCAGATCTGCATTGTGCGGGCGTTTTGAGGCTTGCGCTATTCCTCAACGAAGTTGAGGAACAAAGAGGAAGAGAAAATCTATAGGTATAAGAGGCTCTTATTACTGTCGTGATTCATACCTTGACTCAGACGGTTGATACGAGTTGTAATCTAGAACTCACTCCTTCTACGCAGCGGCTGGTGCTCTTATCAGCTGTGTGGTCACATCCTGCTCAGCTGAAACCACGAGCCGGTGATATAATTAAACAGGCGAATATTGTAATAGTATTTCTTTATAGCTTGCACTATTAGCTAAAGGTAGTAGAGTTAAAGCTCATTCAAATGAAGAGGGATCAACGGTGACCTCATAGAAAGAAGCAATCCAGCATTCACTCAAAGGGTCTTTTGAAATATACAACCCAGACTTTTATGGTCCTATATATGTCATAGATGATTTTTGTTGTAAGGTAAGGGAATTAGGCCGTGGTCTAAGGCATGTTGCCGTGCCTAACGTCCCGTCTTCTAATACTAGAGTTATCATCGTAGACTGTTAAGATCCAGTTAGTACTTTCAAATTTAAACGAGATCAGCAGACCGTACTAGTTTTTATGTATTAGCTCTGATGATGTCACGAGCATTATGAGACAAACGTAGCTTAGACTATGGCCTAATACCCGGGCAACAAAATCCACCAAGAATGTTTATTTACGAGGACATGCTGAAGAGTAATGTCTCCAAATTTTGTGTGTGAAAACTCTTAAAGCTTTTTGAATAACACAAATGTTATTAACGTTCTACATCTTTATTCTCCATGTATAACATTTGCAGCCCTCTGATGCTAGAGAGCTCCGAACTGAAACGTCTAACATGGCTGTGTATAACGTAACTATGTCGGTGCGTGAGAAACAGCTCACTGTAATAGAGTTTCGGATTCCGAGAGTTCGTTCACATTTGAAGTAGCCCCTCCTCATGCGGCTGCCTGACCACACACGAGCGTAGCAACATCTGCAACAATCCGACGCCTTGGTTTCTCTGTCATTGATGGCCCTCCATTGGCCCCATCCGATTTTCATTTGTTTCCACAACTTACGGAACACCTTTGAGGACTTCACTTTGATAGTGATGAAGCGATGCAAGCAGAGGTGAGGTTGTGGCTCCGTCAACAAAGTCAAACATCCTACAGCGCCGGTAATAACAAACTAGTCTCCCGTTGCGAGAAATGGATTCCTCGCCGGGCTGACTGCGTTACGAAATAAGTATGTAGACATGAAGAACAAAGCTGTAGAATATTAACAACGTTTGTTTTATTCGAAAAGATTTAAAAGTTTTATATAAAAAATTCGGAGGCGTCACTTTTCAGCACACCCTCGCACACGCTGCGCAATACAGTAAAACTGTCATTTTTTTTCAGAACAGTGTAATAGCGGAGCAGAAGTTTGAATTTTGGCTCAAGCAACCTTCTTCTATAATGGCGCAAAAGCGTGGCACCCTGCGACGTCACCCTCTGGCTTGGCGACGCTTTAAACAGCTCAATACGACTTAAAGACGAACTCTTATTACAGGTAAGCATGTAATAACCACTCGAGCGTTAAGCATATTATTTTCATGACGATCAAGACGAGAACGGAAAAGTAAATCAGACGAAACGGACGCAGCATACTAACGAACAGGGTGAATAGACACTGTAGGAAAATGATAAGGGCCGGCCGGTGTGCCCGAGCGGTTCTAGGCGCTTCAGTCTAGAACCGCGCGACCGCTACGGTCGCAGGTTCGAATCCTGCCTCGGGCATGGGTGTGTGTGATGTCCTTAGGTTAGTTAGATTTAAGTAGTTCTAAGTTCTAGGGGACTGATGACCTCAGATGTTAAGTCCCATAGTGCTCAGAGCCATTGGAAAATTATAAAGAGGCTGTAGCTGTCAGGACAATAACAAAACAAGTTGCCAGCAATCAGTTTGCGTCTGGAAATGATTAATCTACAAGGCAAGTATGGCGCATTAGTTTTTGATGACGACTGTGCCGGACAGGGACTCGAAACTGCGACAGTTGCCTTTCAGGGACAAGTATTGTTCGCGCAAACAAAGTTGACACTCGGCGCGCTGGCTGATGGGAGCGGTTGTAAATGGGTAATGCCTTTGCAGTTGCTCCCATCAGCCACCGCACCGAGTGTCAACTTAGTTTGCGCGTACAATACTCTAGGGACTGAGCTACGAAACCACGACTCAGAGACTGCTCTCATAGCTTTACTTCCGCCAATACTCGTCTCCTACCTTCCGAACTTCATAAAATTTCTCTGGTATATCTTGTGGGACTAGCACTTCTGAAAGACAGGATACTGCGGAGACATGGCTTAGCCACAGCGTAGCGGATTGTTTCGATAATGAGTTTTCACTCTGCGACAAAGAATTTTCACTCTGTGGATTAAAACTATGCGCCACACCGGAACTCGAATCTGAGACTTCTGTCCCTCGCGGGCCAGTGCTCTATCGACTGAGCTATCCAAACGTGACTCAGGACCGACATTCAACTTTGGATGGTAGAAAAATGAGGTACTGGTGGAAGTCAAGGGAAGTAAGGTTTTTGCGTCGTCTTGGATAGCTTAGTTGGTAGAGCACTTACCAGCCCCAGGTAAAGGTCCCAGGTTCGAGTCCCAGGTGAGCACATAGTTTTAATCTGCCAGGAAGTTTCAGATCAACATACGCTCAACTGCAGAGTGAAAACTCATCCTGGAATATTATATTGCTTGCCGCTGAAATTGCGAAGTGGATTAGTGGTGTTGCGTTCTCTTCGCCAACGAGTGCAGTATTTGTCTCACACTTCGGATTCAAAAGGGGGGCTAGTCAGTAATGTTTTGGGCCAGTATCAGCTATGGATGTCGGACACATCCCACCGTCGATAGCCACTAATTTGAGTGCTGTACAGTGTTGGGACAGGATCCTTCATACTGCTGTCGAACCACAGAGTCACATTTTGGTGATGGAGTCATCATGCCACTATAACACTCGAGAACACCGTTCCCACCCAGGGAACGCCTCCCTTTAGGGAACTGGAATCAACTGAATGGAATGGCCTGCGGTATATGACTGAGAGTGCTTGGAAGCAGTTGAAACTTGTAGTGACATTTGCCAGCAACCCTCCTCACACTTTCTGATGGCCACCATCAAAGTCAGGCTGACTTGCAACGTTTTCACCACTCTGTGGTCAACATGCCAAGAAGGATCAAAGCATACAGAACAAAGTCATAAAGCTTTAATTATTACTGTGGAGGGGGAAATAAAAGAAAAGCAAACTGCGCCCAGGAAACATGGTAATGGTGTTAGTTCATCTCTACATGTACACTCTGCTGTGCGATACATCTTTCCTAACAGATGACTTGACTGTACAGATATGCATTTTTTGATCATAAACGTTGCACCTCGTCGTCTTCTGGAAATGCCTGATAGCCAATAGTTTCTTCATCAGAGGGAAGAGGAACAAGTCATTGTGTGCCATGTCATGATCATATGGGAAGGAGGGGACAGGAAGCACAAATTTGATAAACCATAAAGGCAGCATGTGTGACTGTGTCCTGTGCCAAATGAGCTGCGGTGTTGTCGTGGAGCAAAACCACCCTCTTGGATAGATTCCTGCGACACTTTGCCCTGATAATCTCCGGAAGCTTTGTCAGTTGATTTCAGCAGTATGCTCCTGTGACAGTTTACCTCTTACCAGCACACACAAGGGGCAGGGAAATGAAAATCGTACACCCGCCACTATGGGACCATGGAATGGTTCCATTCAAAAGTATTTACCACATACGTTAAGACATTTATCCCACTGGGAGATGAGAATATCAATTCCTGTTTCACAGAACGCTGTTGCTCATTGACGGTTTCACAGCCACACCCACTCCTTTCTACATCTAAATCTACACGATTACTCTGCTATTCACAATAAAGTGCCTAGCAGAGGGTCCAATGAACCACCTTCATGCTGTCTCTCTACCGTTCCACTCTCGAATGGCACGCGGGAAAAACGAGCACTTAAATTTTTCCGTGCGAGACCTGATTTCTCTTATTTTATCGTGATGATCATTTCTCCCTATGCATGTGGGTGCCAACAGAATGTTTTTGCAATCGGAGGAGAAAACTGGTGATTGTAATTTCATGAGATGATCCCGTCGCAATGAAAAACGTCTTTGTTTTAATGATAGCCACTCCAGTTCACGTATCATGTCTGTGACACTATCTCCCCTATTTCGCGATAATACAAAACGAGCTGCCCTTCTTTGTACTTTTTCGATGTCATCCGTCAGTCCCACCTGATGCGGATCCCACACCGCACAGCAGTACTCCAGAATAGAGCGGACAAGTGTAGTGCAAGCAGTCTCTTTGGTAGACCTGTTGCACCTTCTAAGTGTTCTGCCAATGAATCGCAGTCTTTGGTTTGCTCTACCCACAATATTATCTATGTGATCGTTCCAATTTAGGTTATTTGTAATTGTAATCCCTTAGTATTTAATTGAATTTACAGCCCTCAGATTTGTGTGACTTATCGCGTAATCGAAATTTAGCTGATTTCTTTTAGTACACATGTGAATAACTTCGCACTTTTCTTTATTCAGAGTCAATTGCCACTTTTCGCACCATACAGATATCTTATCTAAATCATTTTGCAAGTCGTTTTGATCATCTGATGACTCTACAAGACGGTAAATGACAGCATCATCTGCACACAATCTAAGACGGCTACTCAGATTGTCTCCTAAGTCGTTAATATAGATCAGGAACAATAGAGGGCCTATAACAATTCCTTGGGGAACGCCGGATATTACTTCTGTTTTACTCGATGACTTTCCGTCTATTACTACGAACTGTGAGCTTTCTGACAATAAATCATGAATCCAGTCGCACAACTGAGGCGTTACTCCGTAGGCACGCAGTTTGATTAGAGGACGCTTGTGAGGAATGGTGTCGAAAGCCTTCTGGAAATCTAAAAATACGGAATCAATTTGACATCCCCTGTCGATAGCACGTATTAGTTCATGAGTATAAAGAACTAGTTGTGTTTCACAAGAACGATATTTTCTGAATCCGTGCTGACTATATGTCAATAAATCGTTTTCTTCGAGGTACTTCATAATGTTCGAATACAGTACATGTTCTAAAACCCCACTGCAAATCGACTTTAGTGATATAGGCCTGTAATTCAGCGGATTACTCCTACTTCCCTTTTTGGGTATTGGTGTGACTTGAGCAATTTTCCAGTCTTTAGGTACGTATCTTCCTGTGAGCGAGTGATTGTATATTATTGCTAAATATGGAGCTATTTTATCAGCATACTCTGAGAGGAACCTGACTAGTATACAGTCTGGACCGAAGGCTTTGCCTTTATTAAGTGATTTAAGCTGCTTTGTTACACCGAGGATATCTATTTCTATGTTTCTCATCTTGGCAGTTGTTCTTGATTGGAATTCAGGAATATTTACTTCGTCTTCTTTGGTGAAGGAGTTTCGGAAAACCGTGTTTAATAACTCTGCTTTAGTGGCACTGTCATCAGTGACTTCAGCGTTGTTATCGCGCAGTGAAGGTGTTGATTGTGTCTTATCACTGGTGTGCTTTATGTATGACCAGAATCTCTTTGGGTTTTCTGCCAGATTTCGAGACAGAATTTGTTGTGGAAATTATTAAAAGCATCTCGCATTGAAGTACGCGCCATATTTCGAACTTCCGTAGAACTTCGCCAATCTTGGGGATTTTGCGTTCTTTTTTTCGTTGCTTCTGCAACAACGATCTGACCCGTTTTGTGTACCACGGGGGATCAGTACCATCACTTATTGATTTATGTGGTATATGTCTCTCAATTGCTGTCGATACTACCTCTTTGAAAACATTCCACAACTTTTCTACACTTAACATAATCAGATCGGAAGGAGTGAAGACTGTCTCTTAAAAAGATGTTAAGAGCATTTTTATCAGCTTTCCCAAAGAGATATACTTTGCGTTTCTTTTTGATGGTTGTAGGTGTTACGGTATTCAGCCTAGCAGCAACTGCCTTGTGGTCGCTAATTCCTGTATTCGTCACAACACTCACTATTTGTTCAGGATAATTTGTTGCTAAAAGGTCAAGTATGCTTTCGAGTGGGCTCATGAACTAATTGTTCAAAATAATTTTCTTAGAAAGCATTCAGTACAATTTCGGATGATGTTTTATGCTTGCTGTCGGCTTTAAACGTATAATTTTTCCAGAGCATCGAGGGTAGATTGACGTCATCAAAAAAATGGTTCAAATGGCTCTGAGCACTATGGGACTCAACTGCTGAGGTCATTAGTCCCCTAGAACTTAGAACTAGTTAAACCTAACTAACCCAAGGACATCACAAACATCCATGCCCGAGGCAGGATTCGAACCTGCGACCGTAGCGGTCTTGCGGTTCCAGACTGCAGCGTCTTTAACCGCACGGCCACTTCGGCCGGCAGATTGACGTCATCACCGACTATAATTGTATGAGCGAGGTACTTATTTGAAATGAGACTCAAGTTTTCTTTGAACTGTTCAGCAACTATGTCTTCTGAGTCGGGGGGTCGGTAAAACGATCCAGTTAATAGTTTAGTCCGATTGTCAGGTATAGCCTCTACCCATACTATTTCACATGAACTATCTACTTCAATTTCGCTACAAGGCAAACTACCTCTGACAGCAATAAATTCTCCACCACCAACTGTAGTTAATCTATCCTTTCTGAACACTGTTAGATCGTTTGAAAAAATTTCGGCTGAACTTATTTCCGGCTTTAGCCAGGTCTCTGTACCTACAACTATTTGAGCTTCAGTGCTTTCTATTAGGGCTTGGAGCTCTGGTTCTTTCCCAACACAGCTACAACAATTTACAACTATAATACCAATCGTTTCTACAACTACCTTACTGTGTTTTACCTGCCGACTTTCTGACGAACCCCCCTTCTGTGGTTCCCTGAGACCCTCTAACCTAATAAACCGCCTAGTCCCTTCCACACAGCCCTCGCTACCCGTGTAGCCGCCTCCTGTGTGTAGTGGACTCCTGACTATGAAGCGGAACTCGGAAACCCACCACCCGATGGCGCAAGTCAAGGAATCTGCAGCCTACACGGTCTCAGAACCGCCTGAGCCTCTGATTCAGACCCTCCACTCGGCTCTGCACCAAAGGACCACAGTCGGTTCTATCGACGATGCTGCAGATGGTGAGCTCCGCCTTAATCTCGGAAGCAAGACTGGCAGCCTTTACCATTTCCGCTAGCCGCCCGAAACCAAACAGAATCTGCTCCGATCCAAAGCGACACACGGCATTGGTACCGACATGAGCCACCACCTGCAGTTGGCTGCACCCTGTACTCTTCATGGCATCCGGAAGTACCCTTTCCACATCCGGAATGACTCCCCCCAGAATGCACACAGAGTGCACACTGGCTTCCTTCCCTTCCTTGGCAGCCATGTTTCTAAGGGGCCCCATTACGTGCCTAACGTTGGAGCTCCCAACTACCAGCAAACCCACCCTCTGTGAATGCCCAGACCTTACTGGCCGAGAAGCTTCCTCTGGAACGGGGTGGACGACTGCATCCGGCTCAGAGACATCGTCAGCCACAGATAACGCCAGAAACCTGTTCGTCAAACGAACCGGGGAGGCTCTAAGATCGGCCCCACGGAAAGTTTTTCGCTGCCTGCCAGACTTTGGAATGATCTCCCACTCGACCACAGGTGAGGGGTCATACCTCAGTGCAGGCAGTATCCTGGGAGGTCACAGCAGTGGACCGATGGCAGGCACGTGGGGCGTGCTCGACGTCCCTCGCATCCCCGCGTCCGATCCCCCATAGTGACGCCCCTTGGCAGCAGCCTCAAGCTGTGTGACGGAAGCCAACGCAGCCTGAAGCTGTGAGCGAAGGGTCGCCAGCTCAGCTCGCATCTGTACACAACAATCACAGTTCCTACCCGTTATTGCACTCCTCCTGTTTGAAGCTCGTAAAAATATGTAACAAACGAATGGCGTACTCGCCTTAGTAGTAGCAGCAACTAGCGGCGCGCTCTCGCTGACGGTCTAACTGACACTGAGCTGTTCTAACCAAACAAACAAAAGCCTGCACGATACGAGAGTCGATACAACGGTCGATAGCAACGGCGCTACTGTACACTACATTGTTACTGAAATAAAAGGTTGTGCCTACTAAGCACTCGAACACGCAAGAAATTACAAAAATAAACTAGTAACTACACAGGTAACTGAAAATAAGTCGCTCCTCTTTGAAGCTCGTAAAAATATGTAAAAAGCGAACGGTGTAGTCGCCTTAGTGGAAGCAGCAACTAGCGCTGTGCTCTCTCTTACGGTCTAACTGAACCAACTAAAACCAACGCCCACACATGTCTTTGTTCAGGTCACCAAAGATATGAAAATCACACAGTGAAAGATCTGGCCTGCACAGAGGTTGCACTATTTGCTAACCAAACTGCTGCTGTGTAGCCTTTGTCCAAGTGGTAATGTAGTGGTGGGCGTTATCATGCAAAAGGTTGATTCCGTCTGACAGCATTACTGGGTGTTTAGACCTTATGACATATCACAGTTTTTGTAAAGTGTCTTCTCAGTGGTTCCACGCTGGAGGAACTCGACGATCAGAGAGCCTCGCAGTCGAAGAAGAAGGTCATCACGACCTTACCACAAATTGTGTAAAGAGCTTTGATGGGGGAGATGTTGGATGTTTCCACTTTTGGCTTTGCTGATTGCCCTCGTGCTGTCGGCATGCTGTCGAATGGAATCGTTCTGTTGCACAATAACCTCCACCCCCACACTAACAGTTGGACGATGGCTATGCTACAGTAATTTGGTTGGGAAACACTACGACATCCACCATACAGCCCGGGTCCTTCTCTGCGTGATTTACATATCCTTGGCGACTTGAAGAAAGACATACATATGCGTTGGTTTAAGTCGGACATGGAAGTGTAAGAGTGGGTGAGGTTGAGGGTTTGTCAGCACCCAAGCTCGTATTACTAAACAGGAATTGATCATCTCGTCTTCCAGTGGGATACACGTCTTAACGCATGTGGTGATTACTTTTGAATGGAACAATTCCATGGCGACATTGTGTCTAGTGTTTGGTTTTCACTTGACTGTTCCCCATATGTTAGCACCACACCAGTCAGGAATAATACTCTACATCACCTTACCACAAGGTTATTATCTCATCGTCTTCCTTGGTGCTTTGCACTATTGTCTGGGGGTCATACTGATACACCCATCGTGTGTCCCTGGTGACGCACACGTTCATGGTAAACAGGTGTCTGAAGTACTCATCCGGACTGGCGTGCCGATGCTACAACGACTTGTCGGACATGTTGAATAGGTGTGAAAACTGGGCAGTCTCGGGACCCCAGCGGGCGGCGACCTTTGCCACGTTCAGAATATCGTATAAGGTGTTGGAAACTGATCTGTGACTCACTTTCACTTTTTCCACTATTGTCTTAACTCTGATACGTTGGTCATCCTGCGCCAAGGTCTCCATCTACTTATCTTGCAGTTCCCAGATCTTCACAGACAGACGGCCTGTCATTTCAGTTTTCGAATTAAAGGAAACCAGTGACACCAACTGCATTCACACTTTGAAATATATCCAAAGATGAGAGGTGATAATGCATGCTGGACTCAAACCCACATTTCCAACGTAATGCAAGGGGTCGCATTGACTGCTTGGGCATGCTTCCCATCTGACCTAAATTCCAATTCTGTCTTATACAAGTAGCATCTCTGTCCATTCGTGTGTGTGTGAGCATCTTCATTTCGCTCTTGGTCATTAAGACTCGTATGACCTCACAAGAAACCTCTATGCCACCTCGCCACTATATCATATGATGGTGCACTGTAAATGTACACTTCCACTATCTCAGTGTGGATGGAAAGTAGCAGTGAAGTTCGCTTTCAAATGCAAAGGTCGCTTTCCTCACGTAACTCCTCTTCAAATGTTCAAATGTGTGTGAGTTCCTAAGGGACCAAACTGCTGAGGTCATCGGTCCCTAGACTTACACACTACTTAAACTAACTTATGCTAAGAACAACACACACACCCATGCCCGAGGGAGGACTCGAACCTCCAGTGGGAGGGGCCGTGCAGTCCGTGACATGGCGCCTCAAACCACACGGCCACTCCGCGCGGCAACTCCTCTTCCCCCCTACTGCCCGTGATCCACGGACCTTGCCTTCAATGGAGTGACTTGCGTGGCTCAGTCATACAGACAGCCGTATCATAGGTGCAACCACAACAGAGGAGCATGTGTTGAGAGGCCAGATAGACGTGTGCTTCCTGAAGAGGGACAGCAACCTTTTCGGTAGTTGCAGGGCAACGGTTTGGATGATTGACTGATCTGGGCTTGTAACATCAACCAAAACGGCCTTTCTGTACTGGTACTGTGAACTCCTGAAAGCAAGGGGGAACTGCAGCCGTAATTTTTCCCAAAGACATGCAGCTCTACTCTATGGTTAAATGATGATGGAATCCGCGTGGGAAAAATATTTCAGAGGTAAAATAGAGCCCCATTTGGATCTCCGAGCAGGGACTATTCAGATGCACGTCATCATCAGGAGAAACAAAACTGACATTCTACAGATCAGAGCGCGGAATGTCAGAGTTCTCAATCGAACAGATAGGTTAGGAAATTTAAAGACGGGAGTGGGTACGTTGAAGTTAGATATAGTGGTAATTAGCTATGTTTGGTGACAGGAGGAAAGGACTTCTGGTCGGGGTTATAAATACAAAGTCAAATAGTGGTAACGCAGGAGTGGGTTTAATAATAAACGAAACATAGGAGGGCGGATAAGCTAATATGAACAGCATAGTGATCGTACTATCGAACCAAGATAGACACAAAGCCCACATCTACCACAGTAGTACAAGTTTACATGCCAACTAGCTCCATAGATGACGAAGAGCTTGAAGAAAGGTGTGATGAGATAAAAGAAATTATTCAGATAGTTAAAGGAGACGAAAATATGGTTGTGATGGGGGACTGGAATTCGATAGTATGGAAAAGAAGAGAAGGAAAAATAGTGGGTTAATATGGACTGGAAAAGTAATGAAAGAGGAATCCACCTCGTAGAATTTTGCACAGGGCTTAATTTGATCACCTCTAATACTTGGTTTTAGAATCATAAAAGAAGGTTGTATACATGCAAGAGATATCTAGATACCAGAAGGCTTCAGACTGATTATGTAGTGCTTAGACAGAGAAATTACGAACCACACTTTTAAATTGTAAGACATTTCCAGGGGCAGATGTAGACTCTGACCACAATTTACTGGTTATAAACTATATATTAAAGATGAAGATTGCCAAAAAAGGTAGGAAATTAAAACAGATTGGACCCAGGTAAGTCGAAAGAGCCACATATTTTTGAAAGTTTCAGAGCAAACATTAGGCATAGGTTGACTAGAAGAAGGAAAAGAAATATGGTAGAAGACGATTGGGTAGCTTTGAGAGATGAAGTAGTAAAGTTAGCAGACGATAAAATAGTTAAAAGAGAAGACCTAGTAGAAATCTGGGTAACCAGAAGATACGGGATTCAACCGAAATAGGAGAAAATACAAAAATGCAGTAAATGAAGTTGACGAAAGGGAATACAAACGTCTAAAAAATTAGAATGACAGGGAATGAAAAATAGGTAAATTGGAATGACTACAGACAAATTAAGGATTTAGATGCGTATTTCCATAGGAGAAAAACAGATATTTCTTACAGAAAAATTAAAGAGGCTTTTGGAGAAAAGAGAAGAGACAATATGAATATCAAGATGGAAAACCAGTTGTAAGCAAAGAAGGCAAAGGTGAAAGATGGAAGGAGTATACAGGCGATTTTTTTCGGCCACGTACAAATTCTAGGGACTGATCGATGTGAGGATACCGAACAAAAAATGGCCTAATGAACTTATGTCTGGAAATGCATGGTTTCCATGCTAGAGACCATTTACTCAATCATAGTATGTTACAGAGCCTGCGGTCTAATATGTGCTGCAACATGCGGCCACAGTTACAGTATGCTTGGTTTCCTCCTAGAGGATGGTACTGTTCCTCATATGTAATTTCCTGGCACCCTCTCCTACCATAATAATTGGTAATGTCGTGTCCGATTCACTTCTCTTGTTGATGACCTTGTAGTGGATGTGATACAGCGTTGTACACAATGGTGTACTGGTGTATTGAATCGATAGCTTGCCAACATTGTGTTTACTTACAGAAAGGCAAATGGCAATGGGCAGTGGGGAGCAAGGAGGTTGTATCAGGAACACGGTGGAAGGCGACCGCCGTGTCTGTACCAGGCAGTTGGCCTGCCAATACAGAGTAAGCCAGACAATTGTTACTACCCTTATCACTTAGAGCGCGTGCAGGGCTTACTAGCGACAGACTTTCCACCCCGGGTGCAGTTTTGCCGCTGGTTTCTTTACCGGGCAGCTACGACTCTGGGATTTGTGTCATTCATCCTATTCACAGACGAGGCCACCTTCACCTTTAACTTTCGTAACAGTCATCTGTGGGATAATATGCAGAATCCCAATGACATGATGACAGCTAATCTTCAGCATCGTTGCAGACGGAGTGTGTAGGCCAGGATAACTTATGAGCGTATTTTGGGACCAGTCTTCCTTCCATGTCGCCTAATAAGGCGGAACTATCGGGGTTTCTTGCAGGTGACTTTGCCTCCCCTGCTGCAAAAAGTGTCACTGATGATTTGAAGGGTTATGTGGATGCTACCTGATAGTGCTCTAGCCCACTTTGCCATTAATATCCTGACGCATCTCAGTCGTGTCTTCCCTGGTCAATGGACTGGACGAGGGGGCCCAGTTGCATGGCCTGCTCGTTCACCAGATCTCAATCTGTGCGATGTCTGGTTGTGGGACCATCTCAAAAATATCATGTCTGCAAAGCTGATTTCAGGTGTGGAGACACTGGAGCAGCGTATTCATGCTACCTTTGCCTCTGTTCAGATGCAGCCTGGCCGATGTGAACATGTGAGACAGGGAATGCTACGATGTGAACACGCGTGCGTTGAGGCACATGGAAACTATTTTCGGCACATACTGTAACTGTGGCTGCATAGTACAGCGCACATTGAACCATGCTCCCTGTAACAATGCATGATTGAATATCTGGTGTCAAGCATAGAAACCATGCATTCACAGAAATAAATCCATTAGACCTTTTGTTCCTTATCCTCTCATCGATCAATCCCTAGAATTTGTACATGGTGGAAAAAATCACCCTATATAGAGGGTCTATACAAGTAAGATGAAATTGACAGCAGTATTATAAAAGAGAAGTGGATGTAGATGAAGATAAGATGGTAGATACAATGCTGCAAGAAGAACTTGAAAAGACGCTGAAAGAACTAAGTCGAAACAAGGCCCTGGGAGTAGACAATATTCCATCAGAAATACCGACAGCCCTGGGAGACCTAGCCATGACAATACTCTTCCATCTGGTGTCCAAGATGTATAAGACAGGCGAAATACCCTCAGACTTCAAGAAGAGGGTAGTAATTCCAATTCCAAGCAAGCATTTGCTGACAGGTGTGAAAATTACCGAAATATCAGTTTAATACTAACACTAATTCCTCAAAGTTGAATGGAAAAACTGTTAGAAGCAGACCTTGGGGAGTTCAGTTTGGATTCTGGAGAATGTATAAACATGCAAGGCAATACTGACCCTATGACTCATCTTAGAAGATAGGTTAAGAAAAGGGAAACCTAAACTTATAGCATTTGTACTTAGAAAAATACTTTTGACAACGTTAACTCGAAACTCTCTTTGTAATTCTAAAGATAGCAGGGGTAAAATACAGGGAATGAAAGGCTGTTTACAACTTGTACAAAAGTCAGATGGCAGCTATGAGTCGAGGGACAAGAAAGTGAGGCAATGGTTCAAAAGGGAGTGAGACAGGGTTGTACCCTATCTCTGATGTTATTCAAAATGTAAATTAAACAAGCAGTAAAGGAAACCAAAGAAAAATTTGTAACAGAAATTAAAGTTCAAAGACAAGAAATAAAAACTTTGAGATTTTACGACGACAGTGTAATTCTATCAGAGACAGCAAAGGACTTAGAAGAGCAGTTGAACAGAATGGACAGTGTTTAGAAAGCAAAACAAGTCTAGCAGAATGTAGTTGAATTAAATGAGGTGATGCTAAGGAAAACAGATTAGGAAACTAGACACTTAAAGTAGCAGGTGAGTTTTGCTATTTGGGCAACAAAATAACTGATGACCGCCGAAGTAGAGAGGGTATAGGAGTAAAGTGCAGACTGAAAATGGCAAGAAGAGCGTTTCTCAAGAAGAGAAATTTGTTAAGATAGAAGTTAGATTTATGTGTTAGGAAGTCCTTTCTGAAGTTATTTGTCCGGAGTATAGCCATGTATGGAAGTGAAATATGGACAGTTAACAGCTTAAATAAAAAGAGACTAGAGCTCTCAAAATGTGATGCCACAGAAGAATACTGAAAATTAGATGGGTCGATTATGTAACTAATGAGGAAGTACTAAATAGAATTAAGCAGGTAAGAAATTTGTGGTACAACTTGACCAAAGGAAGGGATCAGTTGATAGGACACATCCTGAGACATAAAAAAATCGCCAATTTAGAACTGAATGGGATTGTGGTGGATAAAAATCGTAGAGGGAGACCAAGAGATGAATACAGGAAGAAAGACGATTCAGAAAAATGTAAGTTGCAGTATTTATTCGGAGATGAAGAGACTTGCACAGGATAAAGTAGCAGGGAGACCTACATCAAACCAGCCTTCAGAGTGATGACCACAACAACAACAGCACTTTTTTTACAGAATGCTATAGTTTCCTATAATTCCTCTAGCGGTTACCTATGGAACGCTGGCCGGGGATTTCAACATGTCCGAGGACTGTAGAGAAAACTTACTTCTGTAACCATATATTTTCGTCATCATAATTTAAACTTCATGACTGACCATCATATTATGCTGCACAATAATGAATGTTATCCGGAATCAAATGTTAATCCCACAGATGTGCAGTTTCAAACAGACTGCATTTATTTTGGTTGTGTTTTGTCCCATTTCACAGTACTGTAACTTTTTTTTGTTTTATACAGCTTACAGGTATTCTTGTAATCTAAGCCCATACTCCTTCTCATTTTTATATGCTGTCTTCTTCCTACATTCTGTTATAAAACAGAACTAGGAGAGGCATTAATATGAGGTTCAAAATAATTTACTTTGCTTTGCTCTTTACAGCAATATATTTGGATGCAAATGTAAATTTCATCACCTAGAAGTTAAGCCATGTTTGGGCTGACGATAAATTATTGTTTTATTTTTCCAAACATAAACGAATTCTTGAGTTTCATCAGTTTTTAATAGCAACTGGGCTTGAGGTCATATGTTTAAAGCAGATGGTCGAAACTTTCTCATCAGAATTTTTGAATTCTTTTGATTGCAGACAGTAGTGTCAGTAAGCATGTTATAATGAACCATAGATAAGAATCAGTTACCTCGCCATTTCCAGCTGGCGGTCTGAATACTACTCCAAAAGTTTTGACATGTTTCACAACCTACCTGTGGTGAAACGGTTGTCTCAGCTATATTACACAAAGCCTTTTTTTTTCCTGATCAAGGTGGACATTACTCTCATTTGCAACTAATTTTCTGGAAGATTTTCGATTTCAGTTAAGAGAAACGATGTCTCTGTGGCGTCAGATGCTTTGACACAGCATTTCAGAAGATAGGGAAAATCTTCACTCTCAGATTTATGAAGCTTCTCATAATACAACAGTGCATATGTCTATCCAGTCTGTGTTCTCTAACAGCTCGAACAAGAAGGTTCATTTCATGTTCTTTCAAGCAAAAGATTGATTACAGGAATTCCAGTCTTATCACTCGACTCATCAATGTGGAAACAAAGTGCTGTACCAGCTAACTTAGATCTGCAGTCAATATTTTCCTGCATATTTAGAACTGAATGGAACATTATTGATTGTGACTCGAATTTGGGCAAAACTAACCTGATTCCTAATCTGAATTGACTTAACCCAACTAGTGCTGAAATCTGATGTCAGAGCTACCGACTGATACAGGTGCTTACACAATGGCAATTCAGCCGTCTAACTCCCATGCAACAGAGTTGCATTCTTCGTAAGGGGGGACATAACTAGTAGGACAACCTGTGTTCTGGCTCGCTTTTGATATCAAATTAATTATGAAACTAATTAATTTGATCAATTAATTACCCCACACTCTGATGACATCATGGGTTTTCCCAGGTGGCATGTGTCTCTTCCCCCCACCATTCCTATGGGAAATCCCTGAGGGGGAAATTCAAATTTTTTATCGGAAATTCAAAAAATGGTGGGAAAATCAAAGTTTTTTTGGCAGAAATTAGGGCATTTGGACTACCTAACTGCCCCCACTCCTACAATGTCACCCCCCACCACAACCCCTCCCACCCACTACCACACTTCCCCTTTCCCCTCTAATTGTGACACAGCTTCAGTCTGTGCCAAGTTTCCTGAGAGAATGGTCACAAGTGTTTACTGTGTACTACATGTTAGTAGATATATTATCCCAGTTCTGGGACACTAGGACAGATTTAAAATTAAATTCTGAATTTCATAAGTAAAACAACTGATTTTTAAAAATCAGTAAAAAAAACCAGTATATTTAAGTAACTAAACTGATTACATAACATTAACTAAATACCTATTTTCTACAGTAAAACAACTAAATACAATAAAGTACTGATTTCTAACGTCATCTATTTGGAGAATGAGATTTTCACTCTGCAGCGGAGTGTGTGCTGATATGAAACTTCCTGGCAGATTAAAACTGTGTGCTCTACCATCTGGTAGAGAACTTGCCTGCGAAAGGCAAAGGTCCCGAGTTTGAGTCTCGGTCGGGCACACAGTTTTAATCTGCCAGGAAGTTTCATGTCATCTATTTGATTTATAACACAATTTTGAAACAATAACATGTATTGGTTAAGAAAAGTAAGTTACTTTTAAAAATTTAATTTGTGAACGACAGTAAATTAATCAAAATGTATTAGTTAACAAAAGTACATTATTTTAAAAATCGCATTGTGAACATAAGTAAATTACTTAAAATGTATTAGTTAACAAACTGCATTATTTTTTTAAAAAATCACATTGTGAAGGTAAGTAAATAGATTAAAATGTACTACTTAAAACAAAAGCATATTACTTTAAAAATTTTAGATTGTTAACTCTATATCCTAAAATTCATTATTTCTATTTTTAAGTTTCTACATTCCTTTATACTTCAATTTCAATTGTCCTTCTTTAATTATTTCAAAATAAAAATCATCAATTAATTTAGAGAATCTACTTGGTAAAATAACTGTAAAATCATTATTAAGTTCTAGACAAAGTTATTCTCCATATCTAGTATTAAATATTCACAGTTGATAATATTGTACAGAACATTTATCTGTAGCAAATTTACTTTTTAAATTTCTTTAGCAATACTTATATTGCCGAGCTTCTTGTTAAAGTAGTTACCATTTATATAGAAAAATTTTGTATTAGTTCTACAAAAATAAATTTGTAGTTTGTATTAAACATATTTTTAAAAAAAATGTAATTTTGAACTTATAGATAAATTATTAATAGAAAATTATTCTTCCTTTTTTATTTTTTATAAATCTAATAAAAATTATTTCTTATAAATGGAGAACCTAAACGGAATGCAAACTAAATTAAAAGAAGCTTATGAACTAACTAAGCAATCTGAAAAAGATATTAATTGTTAAATTTGTTTCAGTGATGAAAAAATCGTTTGTTAAAACAAATTAAAATCATATTTTTCGGAAAAATGTATTGATGAATGGTTAAAAGAAATAGAAAATTGTCCACTTTTGAACGATTATTAAAATTAAATAACCAGAAAAAATTGAAATAACTGATATTAATGCTATATTTGGTGATTAATATGAAGAAGCATATTATGGTGAAGCAGCATATTATCGTGAAGCAGCATTTGATGGTGAAGCATCATATTATTTAGATTTTGATTTATTTTAATATTTAAATTGTAAAAATTATAAAAATTTACTTTTTTGCAAATCTAATAAATTTTATTAAATATAAATGCAATAAGTTAAACATAAGTCTTCTGTGAATTCTAAATTTTGTAAATATTGTAATACAGAGAAATCATTTGATAATTTTACTTAACAAAAATTTACAAAAGGTGGTTATAGAACAATATGTAGACCTTCTATAAATAAATATCATGTAAAAAATTACAATAAAAATCGAATTCCTTGTGTATGTGGAATAACTGTTGCTAAATATTTTTTGAAGGAACATTTACGACAAAATCCAAGTGAAGAACATTCAAAAATATTCTTAGCAATGAACAATGTAGAACAAGCTAAATCCACAATGAATAATGAAGAAGTTTTAACTGAAGAAGCATCTACAAAAAATGTTAAGTTGTCTAGAGATTAAAGACTTAAATTGTTTTTATATAAATCCTTCACATGAAGATAAACATAATACTAAATGTAAAAAGTGTTCTTTAGTATATATTACGATGAAGAAAGCATTAACTTTATGATTGATTATTTATTAATTAATAATCTTTTATGATTAATTAAATAAATTATTAAAACTAATTAATTGTTAATCTAAATAGTAAACTAATTTAATATTAAACCAAACAGTAAACTAATTCTTTTAAAAAACTAATTGTTTAAAAACAAATTGATTCTTAAAGTAAACAGTAAACTAATACACTTTTTGATTAATTACCTATTAAGTAACAATCCTTATCCATCTATTAAATAATTATCATTTCGTTAAAAATATTTTTTACAAATCTAATGAATTTTTTTGTAATGAATAAAAGAACAAAATGGGAAGGTACATTGCTACTGAACTACAACAATTTGAAGTTAAAACTCTTCATGAATTTTGTAAAACAGACAATGTATGAGAATATTCAAATTATGTAAAGCTGATTTAATTAGATTTCTTATAAGAAATCGTCCAATAATTATTAAGAGACATCTAATTATTTTTGGAAATAATACACCTGAAGTAAGTGGAAAAATACAAATATTGTTAAAAATTATACACCTGAAGTAAGTGAAAATCATACAAATATTGTTAAAAATTATACACCTGAATGTAGTTCTAAGACTGTTACAGCTGTTGCTGAAATAAGTGAAAATCATAAAAATATTGTTAGAAATTATACACCTGAAGCAAGGGAAAATCATACAAATATTGCTAAAAATATATAACTCAAGTGAGTAAAAATTATACAAAATTGTTAAAATTTATATACCTGAAGTAAGTGAAATTCATACAAATATTTTTAGAAATTATACACCTAAAGTAAGTTGAAACAATAGAAATATTGTGAGAATTTATATATATAAATTCCATTAAAATCTTTGGAAAAAATTTCCATATTAATATATTGATGATGTTTTTCTAAGTAAACCATTAAAAAAATTTTCCATTTTCTACAAATATATTTGAAAACTGAAACCAAGAAATTAAATTAAAGATTACTTAGTTGAAAATGTATTTGAAAACAGATTAAAAACCTTAAATTTTGAAAATACTATGAATATACATCATCCTAATCAATTTTTAACTCCAGTAAAAACAAAAAAATTTTAAATTGTTAAAGACTATTTGAAATTACAACATGATTTAAAGATAAATTTGAATTTATATTGTGAATATAAACTACAATAAATGATATAAATGAAAAAGCACAAGTAACACGAAACTATACCACTTTAACAGAAATAGAGTTCAACAAGGTATAAGAGATATCTTAGATAAAATATGCTGTTGTTGTTGTTGTGGTCTTCAGTCCTGAGACTGGTTTCATGCAGCTTTCCATGCTACTCTATCCTGTGCAACCCTGTTCATCTCTAGTACTTACTGCAACCTACATCCTTTTGAATCTGCTTAGTGTATTCATCTCTTGGTCTCCCTCTACGATTTTTACCCTCCACGCTGCCCTCCAATGCTAAATTTGTGATCCCTTGATGCCTCAGAACATGTCCTACCAACCGGTCCCTTCTTCTTGCCAAGTTGTGCCACAAACTCCTCTTCTCCCGAATTCTATTCAATACCTCCTCATTAGTTATGTCATCCACCCATCCAATCTTCAGCATTCTTCTGTAGCACGACATTTCGAAAGCTTCTATTCTCTTCTTGTCCAAACTATTTATCGTCCATGTCTCACTTCCATACATGGCTACACTCCATACAAATACTTTCAGAAACGACTTCCTGACACTTAAATCTGCACTCATTGTTAACAAATTTCTCTTCTTCAGAAACACTTTCCTTGCCATTGCAAGTCGACTACATTTCATTATCCTCGTTTTGCTTTTGTTGATGTTCATGTTATATCCTCCTTTCAAGACACTGTCCATTCCATTCAACTGCTCTTCCAAGTCCTTTGCTGTCTCTGACAGAATTACAATGTCATCGGCAAACCTCAAAGTTTTTATTTCTTCTCCATGGATTTTAATACCTACTCTGAATTTTTCTTTTATTTCCTTTGCTGCTTGCTCAGTATACAGATTGAATAACATCGGGGAGAGGCTACAACCCTGTCTCACTCCCTTCCCAACCACTGCTACCCTTTCGTGCCTCTCCACCCTTATAACTGCCATCTGGTTTCTGTACAAATTGTAAACAGCCTTTCACTCCCTGTATTTTACCCCTGCCACCTTTACAATTTGAAAGAGATTATTCAAGTTAACATTGTCAAAAGCTTTTTCTAAGTCTACAAATGCTAGAAAAGTAGGTTTGCATTTGCTTAATCTTTTTTCTAAGATAAGATATATAATATTCAATCACAAGGATAAAGAGGAATATTAAATAGAATTATTGGTTTCCAACTAGGAATTGATGAGTATAGTCCCCTAAAAGGATCGTCTTATATTGATTTGTCATATATAATTAAAAATAAGAAAACTTGTATTAATGTAAAAAATAGTAACGAAATATGTTTTCTATAGTCTATAAAAGTTGCTTTGTTTCCTGTAGATCAACATTCTGAAACAATGAGAAAATACAAAAATGTTGGTCTACATCTTAATAAAAAAACTTGAAAATTTTGCATTTCCTGTTTAGTTGATCATATTTCAAAAGTAGAAAATATAATTAATGTACCCATTAATGTATATTAATTTGATGTTGATGATGAAAAGTATCAAGTGTATCCATTAAAAATTACAAAATCTGAAAAGGAAAAACATATAAATCTACTTTATTTTGGAGAAGATAATAATTCAAACTATTGTTATAGAAAAAATTTATCTAGAATTGTATCAACTCAAGTCAATATACATGAAAAAGTAAAATTTATTTGTGATTTATGTTTACTACATTTCAATAGTAAGGAAAAATTACATAATTTTACACCAAATTGTTTAACTAAAAATCATGAAATGTTGAAATGACACATAAATGAGAATGTGTATATTCTAAAAATTATCAATATAAACAAAAAGTTCTATTTGTTATTTATACTGATTTGAAAGTTTACCTTTAAATATGGATAATTGAGTATCAGTACTATTGTGTTCACCTTGTCTGCGTTTGAAATGATAACATTTTCATTTTGAAGTTTTCTCCTAAGTTTTCTGAGTGTTGCACATTCTGTGTTTTTGTGTTTTTATACTGGTTGTTATATTGCGCATTTCTTTTTTTACTAGTTCTCTAGTCAATCCAATGTTGACACTACTATTTTCATTCCTATCTTCCATTGTCAAAAGACTTTCTGCTTCTATAATTAGATTTTCTAAGTGATCTTCAACTATTTCTGAATTTACATTGTATTTTAATCCTTCCTCCAACAGCTGTCTTTCTTTATTGCTTAACTATGTGTCTGTAAGGTTCACTAATCTTAGGTGTTTTTCTTGGCTGTGTGCGAAGGTATTATGTTGTGACTGGAGTTTTTTGAGTTGGTTGATTTTTCTTCTATGAACTGTTTCCATTCTTTGTACAGCATTTTCTGTTTGCTTTTCGACCTTGTTGACCAGATGGGAGAAAACTGCCATATTATTTATGGTGTCTGCAAGTTGTAAATGAGTCTTATACAACTTAAATCTTCTTTCTTAGAGTATAGTGATTTGATCTAGTATTTTAACCCTATTTTCTGAGCAGCATGCATTGCTTTTTGGCCGCTGGGTGAACTGTTTTTAATGTCTACATTGATATATTTAATTGCAAGAGGGTTACATTTGCATGTTATTGTTGTTGTGGTCTTTAGTGCTGAGACTGGTTTCATGCAGCTCTCCATGCTACTCTATCCTGTGCAAGCTGCTTCATCTCCCAGTACTTAATGCAATCTACATCCTTTTGAATCTCCTTAGTGTATTCATCTCTTGGCCTCGCTCTACGATTTTTACCCTCCATGCTACCCTTCAATGCTAAATTTGTGATCCCTTGATGCCTCAGAACATGTCCTACCAACCGGTTTCTTCATCTTGTCAAGTAGTGCCACAAACTCCTCTTCTCCCCAATTCTATTCAATAGCTCCTCATTAGTTATGTGATCTACCCATCTAATTTTTAGCAATCTTCTGTAGCATGACATTTCGAAAGCTTCTATTCTCTTACTGTCCAAACTATTTATCGTCCATGTTTCACTTCCATACATGGCTACACTCCATACAAATACTTTCAGAAACCACTTCCTGACACTTAAATCTATACTCGATGTTAACAAATTTCTCTACTTCAGAAACGCTTTCGTGGCCATTGCAAGTCAACATTTTATATCCTCTCTACTTCGACCATCATCAGTTATTTTGCTCCCCAAATAGCAAAACTTCTTTACTACTTAAAGTGTCTCACTTCCTAATCTAATTCCCTCAGCATCACCCGACTTAATTCGACTACATTCCATTATCCTCGTTTTGCTTTTGTTGATGTTCAACTGCTATTGCAAGACCTGTGCTGTGTCTGAAAGAATTACAATGTCATCGGCGAACCTCAAAGTTTTTATTTCTTCTCCATCGGTTTTAATACATACTCCGAATTTTTAATTCGATTCCTTTACTGCTTGCTCAATATACAGACGGAATGACAACGGGGAGAAGCTACAACCCTGTGTCACTCCCTTCTCAACCAATGCTTCCCTTTGATGCCCCTCGACTCTTATAACTGCCATCTGGTTTCTGTACAAATTGTAAATAGCTTTTCGCTCCCTGTATTTTACCCCTGTCTCCTTTAGAATTTGAAAGAGAGTATTCCAGGTAACATTGTCAAAAGCTTTCTCTAAGTCTAGAAATGCTAGAAACGTAGGTTTGCCTTTCCTTAATCTTTCTTCTAAGATAAGTCGTAGGGTCAGTATTACCTCACATGTTCCAACATTTCTATGGAATCCAAACTGATCTTCTCCGAGGTTGGCTTCTACCAGTTTTTCCATTCGTCTGTAAAGAATTCGCGTTAGTACTTTGCAAACATGACTTATTAAACTGATAGTTCGGTAATTTTCACATCTGTCAATACCGCTTTCTTTGGGATTGGAATTATTATATTCTGCTGGAAGTCTGAGTTTATTTCGCCTGTCTCATACATCTTCCTCACCAGATGGTAGAGTTTTGTCAGGACAGGATCGCCCAAGGCCGTCAGTAGTTACAATGAAATGTTGTCTACTCCTGGGGCCTTTTTTCGACTCAGGTCTTTCAGTGCTCTGTCAAACTCTTAACTCATTATCATATCTCTCATTTCATCTTCATCTGCATGCTCTTTCATTTCCATAATATTGTCCTCAAGTACATCGCCCTTGTATAGACCCTCTACATACTCATTCCACCTTTTTGCTTTCCCTTATTTGCTTCGATCTGGGTTTCCATCTGAGCTCCTGATATTCGTACAAGTGGATCTCTTATCTCCAGGGTCTCTTTAATTTTCCTGTAGGCAGTATCTATCTTACCCCTAATGAGATAAGCCTCTACGTCCTTACATTTATCCTCTAGCCATCCCTGCTTAGCCATTTTGCACTTCCTGTCGATCTCATTTTTGAGACGTTTGTATTGCTTTTTGCCTGCTTCATTTACTGCATTTTTATATTTTCTCCTTTCATCAATTAAATTCAATATTTCTTCTGTTACCCAAGGATTTCTATTAGCTCTCGTCTTTTTACCTACTTGATCGTCTACTGCCTTCACTACTTCATCCCTCAGAGCAACCCATTCTTCTTCTACTATATTTCTTTCCCCCATTCCTGTCAATTGTTGCCTTATGCTCTCCCTGAAACTCTCTACAACCTCTGGTTTAGTCAGTTTATCCAGGTCCCATCTCCTTAAATACCCACCTTTTTGTAGTTTCTTCAGTTTTAATCTACAGTTCATAAGCAATAGATTGTGGTCAGAGTCCACATCTGCCCCTGGAAAGGTCTTAAAATTTAAAACCTGGTTCCTAAAAATCTGTCTTACCACTATATAATCTATCTGTCACCTTCAAGTATCTCCTGGATTCTTACATGTACACAACCTTCTTTTATGATTCTTGAACCAAGTGTCAGCTATGATTAAGTTATGCTCTGTGCAAAATTCTACCAGACGGCCTCCACTTTCATTTCTTACCCACAATCCATATTCACCTACTATGTTTCCTTCTCTCCCTTTTCCTACTCTCGAATTCCAGTCACCCATGACTATTAAATTTTCGTCTCCCTTCACTACCTGAATAGTTTCTTTTATCTCATCATACATTCCATCAATTTCTTCATCATCTGCAGAGCTGGTTGGCATATAAACTTGTAGTACTGTAGTAGGCGTGGGATTCATGTCTGTCTTGGCCACAATAATGCGTTCACTATGCTGTTTGTAGTAGCTCACCTGCACTCCTATTTTCTTATTCATTATTAAACCTACTCCTGCATTACCCCTATTTGATTTTGTATTTATAACCCTGTATTCACCTGACCAGAAGTCTTGTTCCTCCTGCCACCGAACTTCACTAATTCCCACTATATCTAACTTTAACCTATCCATTTCCCTTTTTAAATTCTCTAAGCTACCTGCCCAATTAAGGGATCTGACATCCCACGCTACGATCCATAGAACACCAGTTTTCTTTCTCCTGATAACGACGTCCTCTTGAGTAGTCACCGCCCGGAGATCCGAATGGGGGACTATTTTATCTCCAGGATATTTTACCCATGAAGACGCCATACTCATTTAACCATACAGTAAAGCTGCATGCACTCGGGAAAAATTACAGCTGTAGTTTCCCCTTGCTTTCAGCCGTTCGCAGTACCAACACAGCAAGGCCGTTTTGGTTAGTGTTACAAGGTCAGATCAGTCAACCATCCAGACTGTTGCCCCTGCAACTACTGAAAAAACTGCTGCCCTTCTTCAGGAACCACACGTTGGTCTGACCTCTCAACAGATACCCCTCCATGGTTGCACCTACCGTATGGCCATCTGTATCGCTGAGGCACACAAGCCTCCCCACCAACAGCAAGGTCCATGGTTCGAGGGGTTGGGGGGTGGGTGGTACATGTGCACATGTTGTTGAATTTTATGTGTTGTATGGTTTATCCCATACGCGTTTCGCCTTCTCCTGTTCTAAGGCATCATTAGTGGGATCTATAACGATACAGTTTTGTTAGTTATAGATTGTCAAACAGTTCACTTGGCGATTTTTTGTAAAAAAGTAATTACTTACGATTTGCTGATCTGCATTTCCTCACATCTGGCTTGGAGGTCGCACTACCACTTTTTTCGCTGCTATACAATCACTTCTTTGAGTTCTCGCCATCCACTTACTGTTCACCATGTTTGTCACTCATTTTGTGGTGGACTATTGTTCCTTTGTCACTCGATAAAACTATTTTCGTCGTACACTTCTTTTCACAGCGTAAATATTGCGACTCCATTACGTGTTTCATCTTCTTCGGTATGTTCACCTATTTGTTGCCAACCTAACAAAGTATATGTTCGTTACTATCTTCATTTTATGATGTTTATACCGTGTGTGCGCGTGCGTGTGTGTGTGTGTGTGTGTGTGTGTGTGTGTGTGTGTGTGTGTGTGTGTGTGTATGAGTGAGAGAGAGGGGGGGGGATGGAGCCGATTTTTTTTCTCAGGGGGGAGGGGGGGGTGTGGCGGGTGTATTAGGTGTTAGCGAGTGGCTGAAAACTTTGGTGACAGCTGTTTTGACTTTTTGTTTCAATATTCTGGGGAGGGGTCATTGATGAGTTTGTGTCAAGATGTTGGGTCCTATTACTGTTACATCATTACATTGGACAGTATTATTATATTTACCCTTTTTGCAAACATTATTCTATTATATTATCTATAAGTGCAAATAATGAATTGCTTGGTATGTGTACTTGGTCATTCAACAGGTCTTTCCCTACTGCTTTGGTTTTATGTATGTGGTAATCTTCGTGCATGGTCAGGAGGTGTTTTTCATTGTTGATCGTAATTATTTTCATGTCATCTTCTCTAGTGTTTGGTTTGTTGTCATTTTCTCTTAGGTATTCTGCAAATGTGGAGCGGTTTGTCCCATATTTCCATGCTCTCATATGTTCCTTGTATCTGACATCAAATGTTCCCCTGTTTGCCCTATGTATGTGCCTTCACAAGTGTTACACTGTAACTGTTACACTGTAACCTGCTTTCTGGTATATGTCTCTGTTTTTTGTCGGTTTTGGGGTGTATTTTTGTATTGTAATAGGAGCAGGTGACGTGGTCGGGGTTGTAGGGCGTGGCTGGGTAGAAGAAGGTGGCTGTTTTCAGCAGTCTTCCTCTTTATTTTTGCTTCTTCCAATACATTTTCCGGTAGCTCAGCCCCACCGCTCGTGTCGTGGTGGAGACGTGCTGATGCACGATGTCCGGGGAACGCGACGCCACGCTCTGTCGGCAGCTGCGCAGGCGGTAGGAGGTTAGCCGCACGAGGCACGGCCCATCTCGCGGACGCGGCGATTCGTGACGACGCCGGGACTCGCTGGTGCAGCAGCGGGCAACGCCCCCCGCCGGCCAGTCCTTGGGGACAGCGTCACTGACGACGACGACGTGACAGCGACCGAACGCCCAGTCGGTCGAACCGAATGCCGACGCCCACCTCTGATGCCCTTAAATAGTGCAGACCACTGCTGAATCCGCCGGTTTCGCGGCGGCGTGTTTATTAGAAGGTTCTCGATGAGTTGGCTAACGCAACCGCGCCACACGCGGCCCGCGCCTGAGTAATTCTGCTAATGCTGCGTTCTGACGGCTGCCGCGCACGTACACACACACCGACGCTCGTTGCAAAACTGTGTCACCTGCATAACGCGCCGGCCAGCCTTCGTCTGCCGTTTGCCGTGATGCTGGCGCATCGCGCACTGAAACACACTAAATCACAATTTCGCACCGTATTTCCTAAAAACAACCGCTTGTCCTCTAAAATTGCTCCCTCGTACGAAAAGAATTCGTCCCCGAATTCAATCAAAAAGTCAAAACAACTACAATTCACCTCACAAACACAACAAAATGCGATTCATGCACTATTTACACTGTGTTCAGTCTCTTCTATCCTCAGTCTAATCTTTGTCCATAAACATTAATAAGTGTTCTGCTGCAGTGCCTCACAACTGTTCAATGATTTTGTCTGGACCCTAAGGTTAAAGGTTGGAAGGGCGGGATTTGGGCTATCTTCCTCTTGAGTCAATAGTACACTAATCCTACGACAAAGATAAAAATACAGGTGGCGGTGGTTGATGATTCAGTAACTAGTAAGCATTGCTTATGCTCATCAGGGTACTCATGCACTCGTTGAAAAAGATCTTCCATAGGTATACGTCCATCCTGAGCTGCTAACGTCCAGTCCAAAGAGGCGAGCAAAGTCTGGTCTAATGTGCTATTCAAAAGAGTGAGATTTTCTTTCGTGACGAGTTGCACCAGTTGGTTCGGTACGTAGATCAGTGTGCGTGTTATGTTCATGATTGTAGCTCTAGTAATCATGGCTGGTAAACGGAAAGTTGGCCCTGAAATGTCACACTGTGTGCCGTTAATTAACAGTCCCTGCCCCTGCAATTCTATTCTTTGCGCACTACCTTGCTTACTCTCCTCGTAACAAACGCAAATAACGACTGTGTTTTCCATTACTGAAAATACCCAATGTAGACCCACTTGCTGAAGGAACTGCACTGTGCCTTCTATAATTTCCTTAGGGCATTCCGCGAATGGTTCTTGAGAGCGGAATAGAGAATACTCACAAGATTTGGGAACAGTGTGTAACAATTTCTTGGGGCAGATGGTAACTGGACCTGTTCAACAACGCTGCAAGTCTTGTGCAGCGAGGAACGCATGAGCTTGTATGTTACGTGCCACTAACAGTATTTCCTGTACGGTTAATTGTACGAATTTCTCCAAAACATTCCACTTCACAGGATACGTATGCAAGGTGTAACATTCAAATTTACAATCCTTACATGTTAATGGTATTATGATATGAATTCTCAGCAGGGTACCCATCCGTGTACTGGTAACAGTGGCCATTTTGTAGTACAGAGATAAGTGTTCGTCTGTTAATGTCGTCAGTAGCGTGCAAAAGCTGATCGTAGTAGCTGATATTCCCCCTGTGTGTCATTAAACCTTGACTGATTAGCCACCATGGAATGAAGTTCATTAAATGTATCCTCTAATTTACAGATTTCATCTTCAACCGCCCAAATATTACAGTCCACCCTTAAGGTCCATTCATGTCCTGACATAATTACGTCCCCTTGTCGCGGGAACGAAACACCACTTGATATAGGATGTACCTTCAAGGCTTCAGCTAAGTTGCAACAGCAAAACAGAAAAACTATGCTGAGAGATAGTGTACAACTTCCCTCTTCCCTCTTCAGCGCAACCCATGACGCTGGAACTGCTGGTCTTACCAGAATGTCACGCCTTCTGAGAAACAAAAGAGAAACAACTCACATTAGCTCTTCCTTTTTACGCGTGGTCTAACAGCATAATAGCATGTCTGATCGCTTTCGCAATTAACTTGGTTCTCTTGTTTATCTACTCCTTTCTTATTCTTTTTCTTAGATTCTGTAAATGGCAGGCAGCACCGCATAACAGCCACGCTATGAGGGAAACAAACCAACAGCCAAACAGGCGAAGACATCAGGTAAACACGCCGAAGATTCCAGTCGATTAATAGGAACCTTTCCTTGCAGAGGTCGCCACGACATATCCGGCCACGGATTCCTACACCAGGTTTCTGTTGGCACCAGCTCACTATATAGGCCCGGCTAGTCGAAGGCAGACCAGTCTTCGACTGCTCTTAATTGCAACCGCTATAGCAGAGTCTCCGAGAAGATATCACCAAAGCCGTGACGATGCGTAAGGATTCGACAACCCAAAGAACATGGAACCACAACAACAACAAGCACAACCACAACTGCAACAGCAGAATCTATCAGTGCAGCAGGTACTGAATCAACTTTTTCAACAGTTTGCGATACTGCAGCAGCAACTGATTGCCGAAATTCAAAGTCTTCACCGTCCACCGACACCGCCAGCGTTCCCGGCATTCGATGAAGACACTGAAGATTGGGAAACATACGAAAAGAAGATTCATAAACATTTCCAGATTAATCAGGTATCCCAGGAAAATGATCAGAGAGCCTATTTTCTTTCTTGGAATGTCTCTCGTATGTACGTGCTCCTGACGAAACTCCAGCCACTTGATCCTGATAGTCTTACCTTCACCGCCATGTGTGAGTGTCTCACCTCCTACTATCACCGCAGATATCACGTCATAGTAGCAAGAGTGGAATTTCACCAGAGTCGAAAGAAACCCGATCAGACGTACCGACAATGGGCTGCTGAAGTCCAAGGTCTCGTTCGGAAGTGCAACTTTGTCACCCGCATATACCGGGAATCTTACAAAGATGACATGGTCTGGGATCACCTGATCCAAGCAGCCCCAGACGCGGCTTTCCTCCACGACGCCTTGAAGTTGGAGGACCCATCGCTAGATCAAATCATAGAACTTGAATTCAAGTTTGAAGTTTCCACTGCAGCTGACCGTAGATTGGAAACGTGGGCCGACGTCGCAGCCATCCGAGAAGAGACTTCCGACGTCCAGGAGGACGTCGCGGCCATATACGCACCTTCACGCCGCACTCCCCAGCGCAACACCCCGGCATCTTCTCGGCGTATGGAAAAGAAAAAAAGATGGTCGTTCCAGGAAGACAACCAGCAGCCGCAGCCGGGCCAGCAACGCCGCCGCAGGGAACCCCTGCGCCTTCCATCTTGTCCGGGCTGCTACTCCCAGCATGAATGCGAGGATTGTCCTGACCGCTGGGCGACGTGTCGCCGTTGCGGTCGGGACGGGCACCTTGCATCTGTCTGTCGCTCTGCCATGGCGTCGATCTCCAGGCGCTCCGACACCAGGTGTCCATGGACATCAACCAAGTTGTGTCTTCGGCGTCCCCCAAACTGTATATTGATGTCACCATATTGGGTAAGCCAGTTCGAATGCAGGTCGATACAAGGGCTGCAGTATCCCTGCTCAATTACACTACCTACTCCGTTTTAAGAGCGCCAAGCCTTCAACCGGCTCCTCGATGCCTCCTTACATAAACAGACAGGAAATCGCTTTGTTGGGGCAGTTCACGACAGTGGTTTCTTAAAAATCTGTCAGTCGTACGATTTCTTTTCTGGTAGTCAACAGTTCCAATCCTACCGATCTGTTTGGGTTCACAATCGATGATCATGTACATCTGGTCTCTCCACAGGTGCCATTTCCCAAAGTTGACTCTCTTTGCACCGAATTCCAGGATCTCTTCTCCCCCGGCATCGGGTTTGCAGCGACCCTCCACCTCCAGCCGTCAGCCCGCCCTCGTTACTTCCGGGCGAGGCAGGCCCCGTCGCTCTCCAGCAGCTGCTGCGCGACGAATTGGACCGTCTGCAACAGGAAGGGGTGCTACGGCTTGTTCAGTTCAACCGCTGGGCCACGCCTCTCGTCATCGTCCAGAAGCCAGGCAGGCGTCTCCGTCTCTGTGGGGAATTTTCGGCGACCTTTCAACCCCCAGCTCCAGGTGGACGATTTTCTGCTTCCTCGGCCTGATGATCTCTTCCGTAAATCGGCTGGTGGTCGTTACTTTACCAAAATTGATCTCGCTGAGGCGTAACTCCAGGTTCCTTTGGATGAAGGTTCTCAAGCCCTCGCCATTCTGAATAGGCCCGCCGGCCTGTTCCAAGTCACGCGCCTCATTTTCCAACTCTTCTTGGAACAACTTCTGCAGGACATTCGTGGTTGCTTTAATTACCTCGACGACATTCTCGTTACGGGCCCTACTGCTGCAGCCCATCTTAAAGTGTTCCTTCTTTCAGCCTTCTATTTCCTATTTAGAACATCTTATTTCACTTAAAGGCATCTCTCCGTAATTTTCCTATGTAGATGCCATACACCACCTGCCCCTCCATGGGACATCCATCAGCTGAAATCTTTCCTTGGAAAAATATCGTATTACCAGAAGTTCCTTCCGTCGGCCGCTCAGGTGGCAGCCCTCTTATATCACTTATGCCGCAAAGATGTACCCTTCAGTTGGTTCCTGGCCTGTGAGACGGCCTTTTCCACCCTCAAACGCCAGTTGCAATCGGCCTTCTGCCTGATGCCGTATGATCCGTCTCTGCGTTGCTCCTGGCCACGAACGCCTATGATTACGGGGTCGGGGCTGCCCTCTCCCACAAGCTTCCAGATGGGATGGAACGTCCGGTGGCTTTTCTATCCAAGGCCCTAACTGCCACCCAGCTGAAGGACTCTCAGATCTAAAAGGAGGCATTGGCTATCGTATTCGCCTGCTCCAAACTCATGCCTTTTTTTATACGGATGGGCGTTTCATATCGTCACTGACCACAAGCCCCTCCTCTCCCTGTTTTCCCTGGAGGCCCGGCTTCCAGTGAAGAAGTCTCAGAGGCTTCAACGATGGGCCCTGTTCCTCTCGCAATTCCGTTACACCTTGTATTTTAAGTCGACCTCCCAGCACGCCAACGTGGATGCTCTTTCCTGCCTTCCTCTTGGTCCCAGTGCTGCGTTTGACTTTTCAGACGTCTTCGTGTTCCAAGTTGATGAAGCGATCCATGCGGGTTTCCCATCACGGTCTCCACAGTGGCAATTGCGACCACGTGTGACCCATTGTTGCACCGTGTCCGCTCCTATGTTCAACACGGGTGGCCCAGCTGTGCCCCCACCTGCGACCAGCAGCACCTTCGATTCTTTTTCAATTCGCCATCAGCTGTCGGTGGTGGATGGTGTCCTATTGTGGGTAGACCCGTATGTCCACTCTGCGTGTGGTCGTTCCCCAGCGTCTACGGACCGAAGACTTGCGTCTCTTACATCAAGGCCATTGGGGAATCACTTGCACCAAGGCGTTGGCCCGGCATCACGTCTTTTGGTTCGGGCTTACCAAGGACATCACTCACATGATTCAGAATTGCTCCACGTTCGCCTAACAGCTGTCCCGGCCCCCTCAAACCTTCCTCTCTTGGCCTAAGCCGGCGGGTCCCTGGGATCGCATTCATTTGGACTTCGCCGGCCCCTTCCTCGGCTACCAATGGCTTCTCGTCATCGATGCCTTTTCACATTTTCCGTTCGTTATCCGTTGTAACAGCACCACTTTGGAAGTGACCCTCGCTGCTCTCCAGAAAGTTTTTTTCCTTGGAAGGGTTGCCGCTAACAATTCCGGAGCCAGGAATTCGCGATGTTTTGTTCTGCCAATAGCATCCAACATGACCTCACTCTGCCCTTTCATCCACAATCGAACGGCAAGATCGAACGCCTAGTCCGGACAGTTAAGGCCCAAATGACAAAATATGCCTCCGCCCACACTTTGGACGAGTCGCTGACATTGTTCCTCAGTTCCTATCGGTCGACGCCCATCGGCTCCCATAGTCCGGCGGAACTTTTGCATGGCCGTCAACCTCGTACCCTTTTGCACCTCCTCTGGCCCGGACCCAAACAATGGGTTCCGACTGCACAGGCTCCCTTTGTTCTGGGATCCCCTATCTGGGCGCGAGGTTTCGTCCCAAGAGCCGGATGGATTCAGGGGGTGATCGTCTGGCCGCGAGGCCGTCAGCTCTTTGACGTCCGCATCGCCGACACCACAACCAACTTCGGCTAGTATCAGGGTTTTCCTACTGCCTCTTGTTTCCGGCAAGCTGCTCCGCCGGCTTCTTCCGGCCGCCCGGATGTGCTCCCTTCCACCCATGGTCGGCATGTGGGGGCGCCAGATCCCGTCCAGCAGCAACAGCCGTCGTGTCCACAGGGGCTGCAGGCTACACCGGCTCCTCCGCCGGCCCGACCGGCTGCGCCATCCGCCATCCTTGGCACCGCCGCCGCCGATGTCGCAGCCTAGCCAGCGAAGCCCGCACGGTCCCCTTCCCAGGCAGCATCCCGCAGACGTCGATGAACCTATGCACCTGGCGCCGTCGCGGCCAGCTTCCCCGCCTCTCCGCCCGTCTGGTCCGTCACGCCGCGCCCTACTCTGCAGGGGCGAGTCTTCACCGCCTCCTCCACGAGGCCGCCAAGGCGAGCAGGACGACGTCGCCCTCCTCTCCCCCCCCCCCCCCCCAGGAAGGGAGGTGTGTACTGTCTGCCATCGGGTTCCCATAAACGGCAGGCAGCACCGCATAACAGCCACACTATGAGGGAAACCAACAGCCAAACAGGCGAAGACATCAGGTAAACATGGGGAAGATTCCAGTCGATTAATAGGAACCTTTCCTTGCAGAGGTCGCCGCGACATATCCGGCCACGGATTCCTACGCCGGGTTTCTATTGGCTCCAGCTCACTATATAGGCCCGGCTGGTCGAAGGCAGACCAGTCTTTGTCCGCTGCTAATGGCAACCGCTATAGCAGAGTCTCCGAGAAGATATCACCGAAGCCACTGTACTGCACCGCCGATTGAAGTACCAGCCGACCGAGAGGAACCACATCTCCAGCTAGATCGATGGACGTCTACATCTATTGTACAGCCAGCTAGTGTATTGTAGAAGAAGTTACATTCGATAAACTGTTGGAGAAAACAACAGATTCATCTTTCTCTCTACTAGACGTTACTGCAGACAATGAAGGAAGTTCCTCAAAACTCCCCTTGAAAGGCCTAATTCGGCTCACATGCACAATAGTAGGGCGAGTTGGAAGCTGTACTTTGACATTCACCGGCGATGTCATCTCGATCACTTGGAAAGGACCTTGGTAACGGGATACAAATTTTTTCGTTTTGCCTTTTGGCACATACGGATTAGTCATCACCCATTGTCCTACATGATATTTGGGTAAAGCCACCTTTCTATTGTGAACTATGTCCTGTCTCTCTAACGCTTTTGTGTTCATTTTTTTCACAAGCCACCAGATTGTTTTCAACTTTGTGGATAAATCCTTAACAGCCGAAATATTGGTTCCTGGTGGGGTCTTGAGCAATTCAAACAGAGATGGCATCTTCCAACCGAACAGTACTTCATACAGAAACAATCCTGTACTTTCATGCACTTTTGAGTTATACGCCACGGTTACAAACGCCAATAGGGTATCCCAATTGTTGTGTTGAGAATTTACATAATAACTTAACATCTTAGCTATTGTATGATGAACTCTCTCGGTCTGACCATTAGCGCGCATACTCAATTTCTTTACATGCAACAACTTGCATAACTGTTTCAACAAATCGGACATAAAGTTTGACCCTTGATCTGTAATTATAGTTTCAGGTGTTCCGAATTTCAATATCCATTGATGTACCATGGCATGAGTCACTGTTTCGGCTCGCTAGTCCGGAATAGGTGTCATAGACACAAGTGAAAAACGATCTATTATTGTTAAAACATAGCGATTACCCGCTGGTGTTTGCACAAACGGTCCTAAGATGTCTACGTCAAGTAATTGGAGAGGTCTATCTGCTTCCGGTAGTTGTTGCAACACAATTTTCTGATGACTCAATTCCGCCCGTTGAGCACACAGAATGCAATTCTTTACGTACTGATTGACATCTTGCTTACGCGTTGACCACCAATAACTCTGTGCTACCCTCCTTTCCGTTGCTCTTCGACCCGAATGACCAGAAAACATTGAATCATGTGCTTGCCTTAAAATTTCGCTTCGCAATTTTTCTGGTACGACTATGCGTGGACCGTTCCTAGTTTTACGGTACAATATCCCGTCTTCCACGACAAACTGTCGCTGCGAGGTATATCGTTGACAATCTGTGTCGGCGGTTTGCGCCTCCACCCATTCGCCCTCATTTATTCTTGTGCATTCCATGGCGCATACTTTACGACTCAAACCATCCGCGTTTCCGTTCAATTTACACGGTCGGTGAATCACTTCAAATTGTACTCACTAAGACGCGCTAACAACCACTTAAGTGCTGCATGGTCAGCAGCCAGCCAGAGTGGCTGAGTGGTTCTAGGCGCTTCAATCTGGAACCGCGCGACCACTACGGTCGCAGGTTCGAATCCTGCCTTGGGCATGGATGTGTGTGATGTCCTTAGGATAGTTAGGTTTAAGTAGTTCTAAGTTCTAGGGGACTGATGACCTCAGATGTTAAGTCCCATAGTGCTCAGAGCCATTTGAACCATTTTTGCATGGTCAGTAATCACCTTGAGACGTCGTACATACAAATAACATCGGAAATAGGTTATTTCGAAAATTAATGCCAATAACTCCTTCTCAGTTGTTGAGTAATTTTTTTCTGCATTGTTTAGCTATCTGGAAGCATATGCTATCAGTTATTCCTGCCCATCTATTTCCTGAGATAATACAATACCCAAAGCAAAATTGATAGAGTCACAAGATAATATTAACTGTTTACTAAAATCTGGAAAAGCCAAAATCGGACTAGATGTTAACAATTTTTTTAACTTTTGAAAAGTTCTGCTGACCAGTGAAATTTTGCTCCCTTCTTCAACAACTGCGTGAAGGGCCTTGCAATTTCCGCAAATTTTGGAATATACCTCCTGTAAAAATTGGCGAGACCTAAATGAGACTGCAACTCTTTTACTTTTGTATGTGTCCGAAAATTCATTACCACCTCTACAAGTTTTGAATACGTGCAGACACCCTTCTGTCCTATAATATGAGCTAAATAACTGACTTCTTACTAAAAAAATGACATTTTTCCGTATGAAGAGTTAACCGCACTGCCTTCAGACCATCGAAAACTTCGCGCAAACGGCACACATGTTCTTGCACGTCCTTTGAGAAAACAATTATGTCGTCCAAATATACCATACACTGATTAGGTTTCAGCCCTCATAACACGCTATCTAGTACCCATTGGAAGGGTGCCGGAGCATTTTTGAGTCCGAAAGGCATTCGCCGATACTGAAAATGACCTGTAGATGTTGAAAAAGCTGTCTTCGGTCGGTCTTCCGGGGCGACCTCCAACTGGTGGTACCCGCTTCGAAGATCCAAGGTCGTAAAGTACCGACGCTGATCCAAATTCTCCAGAGTTTCAGTGATATTAGGTATCCGATACAGTTTTTTGATTCAGGAAACGATAATCGCAACAAAAACGATATGCCTCGCCCCCATCAGGTGATTTTTTTACCCACTATTACGACAGGAGCGGACCAGGGACTACTACTGGTTTCTATTATCCCATCCCTAAGCTGTTGATTAATTAATTCTTCCATGACAGGCTGTAAACTTTTTGGAACACGATATGGACGTTTATACACCGGTGCTTCATTCCCAGTCGGGATGTAATGCTGAACTAACGGTGTGGCAGGCAGTGGACCATGAGAATTAAATAACTCTTTATATTCCATCAAAAGGTTCTCCATGACTTCTCTATCTTGCCCTTCTAAATGTGCTACTTTACCCCTCAGTGCGGACCAGCTGACAGGCTCTCCCAGCATTGTGTAATCTGCTGCAAAATCCTTATCCAGTTCATCTTCCCCTAATATTTCCAGATTCGCTATTACGGTACCCTGTGCTAACTGCACCTCTTCAAGGCCAAAATTATCAATACTGACAGGCACAACCTGTTTTCCTTCTATCTCCCGCACGTAGGACGCGCTACGGCGCGTAAAACACTTCATTTTATCCAGTGGCTCATTCTCAGATAAAGGTTCAACAACACACAACGAATTTACCGGAACCCTAGCTCCAATATCTGCCCAGATTATTTTCCCTGTACCCTTCGGTATAGTATCCCGCGAGTTAACCCTAAGGGACCTTGTACGCAGTTTAGCTGGACTACCCGACATCTAGGCGGTTCCTTACGACAGTAATTTCGCAGCACCTAGGCGAAATTGTATTCTGTCCAGTTCTACTGTACGCCGTTCCAGGTTAACTTTTGCGTGATACGCAACCAGGAAATCCAATCCGAGTATGACATAGCTGCTGGCAACAACTGGAAGAACTTCTACCTTCACCTGGATGTTCCTCATTTCCTCAAATCCAGGGAGAAGACCACTACTGTCACCAATTGTAACAAGAGTGTGTGATGCGCAGGTTGCCCGTCTGACATCACTTGTAATAGGATGACCGGAGCGGGTGACGTGGTCGGGGTTGTAGGACGCGGCTGGGTAGAAGAAGGTAGCTGTTTCTAGCAATCTTCCTCTTTATTGTTGGTTCTTCCAATACATTTTCCGATAGCTCAGCCCCACCGCTCGTGTCGTGGTGGAGACGTGCTGATGCACGATGTCCGGGGAACGCGACGCCACGCTCTGTCGGCAGCTGCGCAGGCGGTAGGAGGTTAGTGGCACGAGGCGCGGCCCATCTCGCGGACGCGGCGATTCGTGACGACGCCGGGACTCGCTGGTGCAGCAGCGGGCAACGCCCCCCGCCGGCCAGTCCTTGGGGACAGCGTCACTGACGACGACGACGTGACAGCGACCTCTGATGCCCTTAAATAGTGCAGACCGCTGCTGAATCCACCGGTTACGCGGCGGCGTGTTTATTAGAAGGTTCTCGATGAGTTGGCTAACGCAACCGCGCCACATGCGGCCCGCGCCTGCGTAATTCTGCTAATGCTGCGTTCTGACGGCTGCCGCGCACGTACACACACACCGACGCTCGTTGCAAAACTGTGTCACCTGCATAACGCGTCGGCCAGCCTTCGTCTGCCGTTTGCCGTGATGCTGGCGCATCGCGCACTGAAACACACTAAACGCGCACCATATTGCCTAAAAATAACCCCTTGTCCTCTACAGTATAGAATTTTCTGTTGTGTATGCTATATTTATTCCCAGTCTTTTGAAAATGCAGGCCTGCTGCGGTGGTCTCGCGGTTCTAGGCGCTCAGTCTGGAACCGCGCGACTGCTATGGTCGCAGGTTCGAATCCAGATGACCGCAGCTGTTAAGTCCCATAGTGCTCAGAGCCATTTGAACCATTTTTTTTAAATGCTGGTGATTTTATTGGTGAGTTTTGATTGTATGCCATTGTGCACCATCTTGTGTTTTCTTTCATCTTTTTCTGATTATCCTGTGTAGTTGTTGTGGGACTGCATGCTTGTGTTTGGTTCTGTTGTGTTGTTGTCTGTCGTTTGGAGCTTCCTGCTTATACTTTACTTTTAATTTTCTTGTTTAGCTTTGTAACTGTGTTATTATTGTAAAGATTATTTTGTGCTATCTGCATTATTATGTCCAGTTCTTTTTGGTAGCTTTCTTTGGAGAGTGGTACTGTGTTGAGTCTATGGAGCATGTGTCGAAGTGCTGCTTGCTTTTGCGTGTGGGTGGTTTGATGATTGGGGAATAATAAAGTCCGTTGCTGTGGGTTTACGGTAAATTTCAATCATATGCTTATTGTTTTCATTTTTTATTTTTATATCCAGAAAGTTAATTTGGTTGTTCTGTTCTTCTTCAATTGTGAATTTTATATTTTTATGAATCTTGTTGATGTCAGTATGTAGTTTTTCAATTTTTGTTTGTGGTTCATCTATTAAGCAAAGGATGTCATCCATATACCTGAACCAATATAATATGCTGTATTCTTTTGCTACTATTTTTTTGAAAATGATCAGTTCAATGTGGTTTACAAAAATACTTGCTAAGGCTCCTGAAACTGGGGACCACATTGGCAATCCATTTTCTCGTAAATGAAATTCATTATTGTACTGGAAGTAATTTTGTTCGGTTATGGGCTTTATTAGTGTGCATATTTCCTAAATCTGTTCGTCAGGGTGTTGACTATAAGTTTTTAGGATCTTATCTATAATTTCTACTTTTTATGGTACTGTTATGTTGGAATACATGTTTTCTATATCAAATGAAAGGAGTGGTGTCCTGTCTGGGATTTTTATATCTTTTAGTTGTTGTATTAGGTGTGTAGTATTTTTAATGTTTCTGACTTCTTGTACTTTGAAATTTTCAGACAGTATTGTATCCCGCAAGCTTGTAAGTGGGGGATTATCTGAAATCCAGTATTTGCCTCACAGGAAAGTTCGGTTTGTGGATTTTTTGTTGGTTTAAGAGGACTGGTGCAGTGGGACTGATCTGAGTCAACTTCCTTTTCTCTGTGTTATCCAGTATGATGTCAATATTTTTTCGAGTGTCTTTTACTTTTGTCTGGAATCTCGTTGTTGGATCTAATTTTAATTTTGAAATGTAATTTTGTGAGATGAATTCTTGTATTTTTTCAATATATTGTTCATTGTCTACCAGTACTACGGTGTTCTCCTTGTCTGCTTTTGAAATAATAACATTTTCGTTTATAAGTTTTCTTCTGAGTTCTCTGAGTGTTACACATTCTGTGTTTTTTATTGTTTTGTGTTGTTGTGTTTTTATACTGGTTATTATATTCAGGATTTCTTTCTTTACTAGTTCTCTAGTTAATCCAATGTTGACACAGCTATTTTCATTCCTATCTTCCCTCGTCGAAACACTTTCTGCTTCTATAATTAGATTTTCTAAGTAATCTTCATCTACTTCTGAATTTACATTATATTTCAATCCTTTCTCCAACGGCTGTCTTTCTTTATTGCTTAAGTGTGTGTAAGATTTACTAATCTTAGTAGAATTTGTGTGTGTGTTTTTCTTGGCTGTGTGCAAAGGTATTATGTTGTGACTGGAGTTTTTTGAGTTGGTTGATTTTCTTCTATGAACTGTTTCGATTCTTTGTACAGCAGTTTTCATTTGCTTTTTGACCTTGTTGACCGGATGGGAGACAACTGTCATATTATTTATGGTGTCTGCGAGTTGTAAATGTGTCTTATACAACTCGTAATTTAAATCTTGTTTTTTAGAGTATAGGGATTTGATCTCGTATTTTAACCCTATTTTCTGAGCAGCATGCATTGCTTTTTGGGCGCTGGGTGAACTGTTTGCAATGTTTATTTTGATATATTTAGGTAAAAGATCGTTACATTTGCATATGTTGTTGAATTTTATGTGTTGTATAGTTTTATGGATGTTCAAATGAAGTCTTCTGAATTTCTGATGTAGGCCACATGGAAATGCCTGACATGGCGTGAATAACAAGTTTGTTTGTGTGGCCATCCTACGCAGCAAGCATATAAATACTTGTTTTGCAAATCAAACTGCCTTTTCCTGCAGCTAGTTACTTTATTTATCCCATACGCGTTTCGCCTCCTCCTGTTCTAAGGCATCATCGGTGGGAACTATAACGATAATGTTTTTTTAGTTATAGATTATCAAACAGTTCACTTTGCGATTTTTTAAAAAAGTAATTACTTACGATTTGCTAATCTGCGTTTCTTCACATCTAGTCTGGAGGTCGCACTACCACTTTTCTCACTGCCATATATTCACATCTTTGTGTTCTCGCCAACCACACACTGTTCACCATGTTTCTCACTCATTTTGTGGTGTACTATTGTTCCTTTGTCACTCGATAAAACTATTTTGTCGTACACTTACTTTTCACAGCGTAAATATTGCAACTCCATTACGTGATTCATCTTCTTTGGTATGTTCACCTATTTGTTACCAACCTTACAAAGCATATGTTCGTTACTAACTTCTATTTATGATGTTTATACCGTATGTGTGTGTGTGTGTGTGTGTGTGTGTGTGTGTGTGTGTGTGTGTGTGTGTGTGTGTGTGTGTGTGTGAGTGAGAGAGAAAGGGGATAAAGCCATGTTTTTTTCTGAGGGGGGGTTATGGTGGGTGTACTAGCTGTTAGCCAGTGTCTGAAAACTTGGGTGACAGCTGTTTTGACTTTTCGTGTCAATATTCTGCGGAGGGATCATGGATGAGTGAGTGTAAAGATGTTGGGTCCTATTATTATTACATTGAACAGTATTATTATATATAACCTTTTTGCAAACATTATTCTATTATCAGGTTGCCCTCCATGGGGTGGGTATTCGCAATGACTGTGATTGTATTGAGTTAGATAGAGCAGCAATCAGTCATGGAATTAAGTTGCTTTAATATGACATTTATAGTCACAACGCGGATCAGATTTTGACCTGTGTCAGGTCATTATCAATGCAGTGCAGAATTGTAGCAGTTGTTCATGCTCAAGTGAATGCTTACACAGTTCAACCATTATTCTATTATATCATCTATTAGTGTGAATAATGAATTGCTTGGCATGTGTACTTGGTCATTCAACAGGATTTTCCCCTCTGATTAGGTTTTATGTATGTGGTAATTTTCTTGCATGGTCAGAAGGTGTTTTTTATTGTTGATTGCAATTATTTTCGTGTCATCTTCTCTAGGGGTTGGTTTGTGGTCATTTTCTCTTAGGTGTTCTACAAATGTGGAGTGGTTTGTCCCATATTTTCATTCTCTCATGTGTTCCTTGTATCAGACATCAAATGTTCTCCCTGTTTGCCCTATGTATGTGCCTTCACAAGTGCTACACTGTAACTGGTATACACTTGCTTTCTGGTATATGACTCTGCTTTTCTGTCAGTTTTGGGCCGCATTTTTGTATAGTACTGTCTGTTGTGTATGCTATGTTTATTCCCTGTCCTTTGAAAATGTTGGTGATTTTATGGGTGAGTTTGTGTTTGTATGCCGTTGTGTACCATCTTGTGTTTTCTTTCTTCTTTTTCTGATTATCATGTGTAGTTGTTATGGGACTGCGTGTTTGTGTTTGGTTCTGTTGTGTTGTTGTCTGTCGTTTGGAGCTTCCTGCTTATACTTTGCTTTTAATTTTCTTGTTTAGCTTCGTAACTGTGTTATTATTGTAAAGATTATTTTGTGCTATCTGCATTATTATGTCCAGTTCTTTTTGGTAGCTTTCTTTGGAGAGTGGTACTGTGTTGAGTCTATGGAGCATGTGTCGAAGTGCTGCTTGCTTTTGCGTGTGGGTGGTTTGATGATCGGGGAATAATAAAGTCCGTTGCTGTGGGTTTACGGTAAATTTCAATCATATGCTTATTGTTTTCAATTTTGATTTTTATATCCAGAAAGTTAATTTGGTTGTTTTGTTCTTTTTCAATTGCGAATTTTATATTTTTATGTATCTTGTTGATGTCAGTATGTAGTTTTTCAATTTTTGTTTGTGGTTCATTTATTAAGCAAAGGATGTCATCCATATACCTGAACCAATATAATATGTTGTATTCTTTTGCTACTATTTTTTTGAAAATGATCAGTTCAATATGGTTTACAAAAATACTTGCTAAGGCTCCTGAAACTGGGGACCGCATTGGCAATCCATTTTCTCGTAAATGAAATTCATTATTGTACTGGAAGTAATTTTGTTCGGTTATGGGCTTTATTAGTGTGCATATTTCCTTAATCTGTTCATCAGGGAGTTGGCTATACGTTTTCAGGTTCTTATCTATAATTTCTGATGTTTCTGGTACTGGTATGTTGGAATACATGTTTTCTATACCAAATTAGAGGAGTGTTGCTGTGTCTGGGATTTTAATATCTTTTATTTAATGTATTAGGTGTGTAGTGTTTTTAATGGTTCTGTCCCCTTGTACTTGGAAATTTTCAGAAAAAATCGTCTATATTCCCTCTCTCTCTCACTGATACACGCTCACACAAACGGTATGAATATCACAAATAGAAGTTGGTAACAAACATATACTTCGTATGATTGGCAACAAATAGGTAAACATACCAAAGAAGATGAAACTACGAGTTCATCACAAAAACGGGTGAGAAACATGGTGAACAGTGTGTGAATGGCGAGAACACAAAGATGTGAATATATGGCAGTGAGAAAAGTGGTAGTGCGACCTCCAGCCCAGATGTGAGAAAATCGTAAGTAATTACTTTTTTCAAAAAAATCACAAAGTGAACTGTTTGATAATCTATAACTAACAAAACTGTATCGTTATAGGTCCCACTGATGATACCTTAGAACAGGAGAAGGCGAAACGCATATGGGATAAATAAAGTAACTAGCAGCAGGAAAAGGCAGTTTGATTTACAAAACAAGTATTTCTATACTTGCTGCAGAGGATGGCCACACAAATAAACTTGTTAGAATTACTGTTGTTTTTAAATCGAGAAGTAAAGGAAAAGTGTGCATCATCAGGCTTCCAATATATGGTTTTGCAATGACGCTCCCACTACACTACACTCACTGTTGTATTCAAATTCCATGAATTCTGAAACGGTGAAGGATTGTTTCTCATTATTTGTGAGCTCTTTCATGTTCATTGTTTCCAAAGACACAGCACTGCATTTGTAAAATTTAGGCCACCATTGTTTGAAAGCCAGTACAAACTCTGTTGAAACAACTTTAACCTGGTATTTGTTAAAGGTACTTGCAGCAACAATAAGTTCTACAAACTGCATGATGCTATAAATCCTATCGACAGCTCGAATTTTCCTCTTACTTACTGCAAAGTCCCTGTCACAGGGTAAGAATGAGTGGCCTCTGACTGGGAAATAGTGATAACTTCTGAGTAAACGCTGAGATGCTGAAACTGCCATGAGGGGCCTGACCATACTGCTATTCTTATTCTGCCCTGTGCATCCACCTGAAAGTATATGCGGGTATTTTATGTTTGGTGGCAACTCGTTTCGCATGTAATCCAGCAGAAACGTGCAGACTTCATTGGGACCCTTCTTTGCTACACCTTCGTGATAAATGTAGAATGTTGCATATCCTGTCTTCAGGTTGTGGATATTGAATACCTTAACATTGAGTTGCTGAAGGTAGAAAACTTCCTGAACTGGAATGGTAGGAAAGGACAGATTTTGCATAAAATCTGTGGCAATACCTGCAACATCCTCTTCTTTTTGACAGAATACTTGTACTTCACGAATATGAGCAGAAAACTTTTCAGCCCGAGTTTATGAACCATCATTTCTGCAGTGCAACCCTTTTAGACTTTTCATTCATTTTTTTTTCATAATTTATTTTGGATCGCTTCACAAGTACTACATGTATCAACTTGTGGTCGACCAAATGTAAGTGAAAAACGTTCTTTCAATATTTTTAAATAAAATTCGTACATAATATTACTTGCTTGGGGATGTCGTAATCTGAACTGCTCATCCATGATTTTGACATTAAGTTGGCTATTTAAATAACGCTGTTCTCTTGTGCCATAGTGAGTAATTTTTTGGGGATAGTAATTTATGTGATCAATTATCAGACTTATTTCTGCACCACCGATTTGATTTCCTGGTGCAGTTTTACCCCTCTGGTCACTAGGCGACTTTCCACAAGCAAGCAGATTGCTTATCCTCCTTACCCTTTGGTATGTGACACCATGGACACTTAAGAAAGCTTTCTTGCATACCTCTGATCGTCCAGTGCTGGAATTAATAAAATACTGAAAATTGTTGCATCTTGGTTTTCAGTTCCCTCTTTCTGTTACTCTTCTTCGTCTTCTGGAAATATTACCTACGGTAATCAGCCCTTGGAGATAAGAATCTTGTACATCCTTTGATGTCATGTTGTAGAAAAGTGAAAATACTACATTTCTTTCCTCTTCAGGAATTCTTCCAAAGTAGTTTCCACGGCATCTACAAAATTACACAGATGTTTCTGTCATGCAATAAATCATTAGTTTACTATTTTAGTGACGTATAACCTCCCGTATTAGAACATTACTTAATTGCAGTCCACACCAATGCTTTTCATTGAAACTAACTTTCCACTGTAGTTTTTGTACTCTAAACCTTTAATTCGCGACCTATTTATGATTTCACACTGATACTCAACATTCTTTACACCTTTTTTCCTCTTTCTAGTTTCACCACCATCATGTACTGTACACCCATATCTTTCCTGTTCAACATTGCTGTGCTTCACAAACAAAAACTGTACGAACAGAGAGACGATATTAAACAACAGGCTAGCCAACGTTGGCACTAGTCCTGGACAATTGTTCTTTCTCTACTCACTCATAACGTCGGGATCTTGTTTGTCCCATTAAGAATGATGGATAAATGTTGTTTCTGCATTCATTCGATAGAGGGAGCGCCATAACATGGAAATCTGCATGTACATCTACATCTACATTGATACTCCGCAAGCCACCCAACGGTGTGTGGCGGAGGGCACTTTACGTGCCACTGTCATTACCTCCCTTTCCTGTTCCAGTCGCGTATGGTTCGCGAGAAGAACGACTGTCTGAAAGCCTCCGTGCGCGCTCTAATGTCTCTAATTTTACATTCGTGATCTCCTCGGGAGGTATAAGTAGGGGGAAGCAATATATTCGATACCTCATCCAGAAACGCACCCTCTCGAAACCTGGCGAGCAAGCTACACCGCGATGCAGAGCGCCTCTCTTGCAGAGTCTGCCACTTGAGTTCGTTAAACATCTCCGTAACGCTATCACGGTTACCAAATAACCCTGTGACGAAACGCGCCACTCTTCTTTGGATCTTCTCTATCTCCTCCATCAACCCGATCTGGTACGGATCCCACACTGATGAGCAATACTCAAGTATAGGCCGAACGAGTGCTTTGTAAGCCACCTCCTTTGTTGATGGACTACATTTTCTAAGGACTCTCCCAATGAATCTCAATCTGGTACCCGCCTTACCAACAATTAATTTTATATGATCATTCCACTACAAATCGTTCCGCACGCATACTCCCAGATATTTTACAGGAGTAACTGCTACCAATGTTTGTTCCGCTATCATATAATCATACAATAAAGGATCCTTCTTTCTATGTATTCGCAATACATTACGTTTGTCTATGTTAAGGGTCAGTTGCCACTCCCTGCACCAAGTGCCTATCCGCTGCAGATCTTCCTGCATTTCGCTACAATTTTCTAATGCTGCAATTTCTCTGTATACTACAGCATCATCCGCGAAAAGCCGCATGGAACTTCCGACACTATCTACTAAGTCATTTATATATATTGTGAAAAGCAATGGTCCCATAACACTCCCCTGTGGCACGCCAGAGGTTACTTTAACGTCTGTAGACGTCTCTCCATTGATAACAACATGCTGTGTTCTGTTTGCTAAAAACTCTTCAATCTAGCCACACAGCTGGTCTGATATTCCGTAGGCTCTTACTTTGTTTATCAGGCGACAGTGCGGAACTGTATCGAACGCCTTCCGGAAGTCAAGAAAGATAGCATCTACCTGGGAGCCTGTATCTAATATTTTCTGGGTCTCATGAACAAATAAGGCGAGCTGGGTCTCACACGATCGCTGTTTCCGGAATCCATGTTGATTCCTACATAGTAGATTCTGGGTTTCCAGAAATGACATGATACGCGAGCAAAAAACATGTTCTAAAATTCTACAAGAGATCGACGTAAGAGATATAGGTCTATAGTTTTGCGCATCTGCTCGACGACCCTTCTTGAAGACTGGGACTATCTGTGCTCTTTTCCAATCATTTGGAACCCTCCGTTCCTCTAGAGACTTGCGGTACATGGCTGTTAGAAGGGGGGCAAGTTCTTTCGCGTACTCTGTGTAGAATCGAATTGGTATCCCATCAGGTCCAGTGGACTTTCCTCTATTGAGTGATTCCAGTTGCTTTTCTATTCCTTGGACACTTATTTCGATGTCAGCCATTTTTTCGTTTGTGCGAGGATTTAGAGAAGGAACTGCAGTGCGGTCTTCCTCTGTGAAACAGCTTTGGAAAAAGGTGTTTAGTATTTCAGCTTTACGCATGTCATCCTCTGTTTCAATGCCATCATCATCCCGTAGTGTCTGGATATGCTGTTTCGAGCCACTTACTGATTTAACGTAAGACCAGAACTTCCTAGGATTTTCTGTCAAGTCGGTACAGAGAATTTCACTTTCGAATTCAATGAACGCTTCACGCATAGCCCTCCTTACGCTAACTTTGACATCGTTTAGCTTCTGTTTGTCTGAGAGGTTTTGGCTGCGTTTAAACTTGGAGTGGAGCTCTCTTTGCTTTCGCAGTAGTTTCCTAACTTTGTTGTTCTACCACGGTGGGTTTTTCCCGTCCCTCACAGTTTTACTCGGCACGTACCTGTCTAAAACGCACTTTACGATTGCCTTGAACTTTTTCCATAAACACTCAACATTGTCAGTGTCGGAACAGAAATTTTCGTTTTGATCTGTTAGGTAGTCTGAAATCTGCCTTCTATTACTCTTGCTAAACAGATAAACCTTCCTCCCTTTTTTTATATTCCTATTAACTTCCATATTCAGGGATGCTGCAACGGCCTTATGATCACTGATTCCCTGTTCTGTACATACAGAGTCGAAAAGTTCGGGTCTGTTTGTTATCAGTAGGTCCAAGATGTTATCTCCACGAGTCGGTTCTCTGTTTAATTGCTCGAGGTAATTTTCGGATAGTGCACTCAGTATAATGTCACTCGATGCTCTGTCCCTACCACCCGTCTTAAACATCTGAGTGTCCCAGTCTATATCTGGTAAATTGAAATCTCCACCTAAGACTATAACATGCTGAGAGAATTTATGTGAAATGTATTCCAAATTTTCTCTCAGTTGTTCTGCCACTAATGCTGCTGAGTCGGGAGGTCGGTAAAAGGAGCCAATTATTAACCTAGTTCGGTTGTTTAGTGTAACCTCCACCCATAATAATTCACAGGAACTATCCACTTCTACTTCACTACAGGATAAACTACTACTAACAGCGACGAACACTCCACCACCGGTTGCATGCAGTCTATCCTTTCCAAACACCGTCTGTACCTCTGTAAAAATTTCAGCAGAATCAGCTCTTAACTTCATTTAACCAAAAAGTGGACAAGTGTTGTTTCTACAATCAGAGATTCATATTCTTAGTGAAAAGAATAAACATAAGGTGTAAATTTCCATCACTGTGGAGGTCATTAGAATTGGAATACCAGCTAAGTTAACTGAGGGGCAATTGGGGAGAAAGTGCCCAAGTTCTTTTTAATTCACCATGAAGATGGTTTCCTGGAGTAATTTAAAGAAACCACAGAAAACCTAATTCAGAGTGACTGCTCCATCCTATTGTAGTGCACCCTGTTCACCATTGTGCTCAGCCACTTGGTGAGAAGGATACTTGTTTTGCAACTAATATTTTAATCGTTTATCGTAGAAAATTCGTATTTTTCATTTCCAGCATAATAAAGCTTCGTGTGGAATTACTGATTAAGACACCCAAGAAGTAGGCTCAGCTGCCTAATCAGAAAGTGCTCTCTTCTGCCTCACACAAACTCCCTTTCTTCTTGTGAAATTTCTGTTAAGTGAATCAGTCGAGTGTAAGAATGTGTAAGAGATGTGTGTGTAGTGTGGTGTCATGTTTATGTCATATTATAATGGAAGAATGGAGAAGGTGAAATCTCTTATAGGCACATAGCCAGCCTTCATATCTCCATTTGATGTATAGATAACAATCAACATTGGCACGTGCCATTTACATTTCATTAGTTATATTCTATGCTTCCATGGAGAGTATTTTCTGACCTGCAGAAACAAGTCGAAGATCTTCATACAATTTCAGTGCTATACTCGCACAGTGAAATGGCATTCCATTACTGTATATGATGCGAATTGTAATTATAAATTAACCAAAAACATTATATTTAATGAAACTTCCTGAAAATCTCATTCAGGAAACATCCCCCAGGCTGTGGCTAAGCCATGTCTCCGCAGTATCCTTTCTTTCAGGAGTGCTAGTTCTGCAAGGTTCGCAGGAGAGCTTCTGTAAAGTTTGGAAGGTAGGAGACGAGATACTGGCAGAAGTAAAGCTCTGAGACCGGGCGTGAGTCGTGCTTCGGTAGCTCAGATGGTAGAGCACTTGCCTGCAAAAGGCAAAGGTCCCGAGTTCGAGTCTCGGTCGGGCACACAGTTTTAATCTGCCAGGAAGCTTCATATCAGCGCACACTCCGCTGCAGAGTGAAAATCTCATTCTGGATTATATTTAATGTTTATATGAAGACACTCTTCACTGGATTAGAAAGAATTGTCCAAAGAAGGTTCTTTAATTCAGTCTTAAGTCCCATTACATTATCTACATGACATTTAATGTACTCTAGCAGATTTTGAATACTTGTGTACAAATGTACCTGACTTTATACAGTAATGTTAGCTCCTTAAAGTATTTGTATAGGTTGTTTTTGGTCCTAGTGTTATAGTCATAGTTTTCACAATTTTTGGAAAAGCGAAATTTTTGTAATGACAGAAAACATTAAGGAATATATGTGTGTATTGTAAAGTAGTTGTCAAAATACCCACTTTCTGAAGGAGTATCTTTGTACATTCAGCTGGTTTATTCATCCCAAAAAAATACAATATTTTCTACTTCCTTTATTTCATTGTCTGAGTAACTTATTTTATAACTTGTGGTGTTCTGTGAGAAATACTGAACTGTATGTAGTGAGTCTTGTCATAATTCAGTGATAAAGGTATCGACTTATATAAACAACATCTCTCTAGACAGAGGCTGAACCACACTTGGTGGAACAGAATGGAACAAAAAACAAACATATTCACCAGTGCTCTTCCAATGACGCCATTTACACAGGCTACAAATGGCACAGAATGTGATGGAATGCAACAGGGCATCACCATCAAGGTTTCCTGGGAAGAAATTTCTGATGTTGACTTTGATAGCGGGAAATGGATTTCTTGCTTTTACTTCTTCTTAGACTTTATTTTATTTTGCTCTTGTGACAAATTGCTAATGTTTTGGGACAACTTGGATATTATTTCCATTCAGTGTTCTACTGTAAGAGGAGCCAGATATCTGAAAGCAAAACTGATTTAGATTTTAAAATAGCTAAATAAAGTTGGTTCCTACACTGTGTATAAATTAGAACAGAAATAGATGAAGCAGTTTTCATTAGATAACCTCTTATTAAGAAAAAAGATCAGCTTTATCGAAGGAAAAATACAACTGTTTATGAATCTTTTTGTTATGTAGTAAAAAAACATTATACATAAGCTAAACAGACTCTATGCATTTCTTTATAAATATTGCTTGGTTTTTTTGTATGTATAAGTTTTGGCTGGCAAATAAATGTTCGTGTTGTGACATGTTCCACTTCTCAGCAATTTACCTTAGAAAATTAGTCAAAAAGGTAGATATGAAGTTTGCTTTCGTCAATAATAAACTTTATAATTGGTAGTTCCTTAATTCCAATACTACACTCCGACGTTTTGTATCACAGATTGTGTCTCATAACCTCACTTTCACCATTCTGTACAAGGCTACCAAATTGGCGTCGTGTTGATGTTCTGTCTGATGTGGACATTCAACCATTTGACAGATATCTTGATTGACATTTAGAATGAAATTGTCTTTATCCACTTACCTAGAACGGTCTGTTTGCGTTTTCAAATACACTGTTAGTTGCCTCTTCAGTTATGGGACTGCTACTAATTTGTATTCATGTCTGCTACAAGTAAAAAATTCACATCTTCTGAAGCTGTGAGTGGAAGAATATTTACGTGGATCAGAAACAACAGAGGACTCAAAATAGAACCTTTTGGCATACCATATCTTGTTCCTTTAAATTCTGCTGCCTTTCATTACGTGATTGGCTTGGCTGATACAGATTGCTTTCTGTCATTCAGATAAGATAAGGACAATGAGCTATTTTAACTTCTGCATTAGGATGTTATAGTTCACACAATCATGAGCCTCAGAGGTCACAAATATTCCAAATGGTGTTAATTTCTGATGTACTGATTCTAGTAGGACCTTTATCCTCTGTCATGGTAAATATAGCTGGTTAAGTTAACATATCCTTTTTCAAGCACAAACCATTTGCTAATGATTATGTCTTCCTAGCTGCTGTACATTATCTTCTCGAAAATTTTTGATAGTACTAATAATAATGAAAATGAGTGATAATTTGTTATTAATATTTTGTATTTTTTTAGAAATGGCTCAACAGGAGCATATTTAGGTCTCTCTAGGAAAGTACCACTGTGGAGAGATTCATTTGAAAGTAACTCAATTTACTGCTAGGTTCAGATGAACAACATTTTATTGTTCCACTACTGATTTCATCATAACTACTTGAAGATTATTTTTAAGAGAGTAGATACAAGTGAAAACTTCTATTTGAATGTAGGTTAAGTTGAATTTTTCAAACTTGTTTTAGAAGGCTTTCTACAGAAATAGTGGGCCAACTCCTATGAATGTGATCAAACGCAAATCATATGTTATTGACAGAAAAAGTTATTAAAAGTTATTGTATCTTTGGGGCTATCTTTGGCGAGTTCTTCATCTACCTTTTAAGAAAGTTCTTCAGTTTCTTAATTCATTTTCCCTCTCCCACTTTTTACTTTATCCAAATGATTCTAATCTTTATGCTGTAGGAACTCATTTTTGCTTTAAAGTACACTCAGTTTGATTATTTTACGAGTTTCTTTACATGCTTACAGTGCATTACGTAATTTGATTTAACTCTGTCATCATCTCTATTAAATGTCTGTCCATTTTCACTTTTTCCAGCAGTCTTGAAAGTTCTAGGGAAGGTAGTATGCATTTGGCTTATTAAAACTCTGCAACAAATAATGTATTATCAAACTTGCAGTTCAGACTAGTTTAGGATTCCGGTCTTAGGTGGTTGTGTATGTATACAACAAGAATGTACTTTATTCATAAGACAATGAATTATGAGCCACTGATGTATTTTTCGATCTGTCAATGACATTTGCGTGTGTAAATGACAATACCCTTTTAAGTTTATTAGAAAATATTGGTGTAAAAGAAAATGCTGCAAAATATTCAAATTGTTTCTCTCTAGCAGGGAAAAGAGGTGTCAGTAAGTAAGTATCCTTCATTAACTTATCAGGCATTATACACCTGGAAAATAATTACGTACATGTAATGCCTCAAATGGCTATGTCTAGAGTCCTTAATTTTTCCTGTGCAGGCCTATATCGATGACCTTTCGTCAGTAGTATTACTGGATATGAAATTTGTTTTGTCTGCAGATCCAATCAACACCAAATACAAGTATAGTTTTAGTACAATCAGTTAACGAAATTTTCATTGGTATTCAACTGTACATAGTCCATAACTTGTAAGAGAATATGCTTAAAGTGTGACGACATATGTATAGAAGTAGTTTACTTAAAAAGGATAAACTCTTGGAATGGCAGCATGAAAATAAGTTAAATGGGGGTAGTTTACCTCAAAACTACTGAAGAGCCTAAACAAATCTTTATTTGCAATGCAGATGTAGTCAGACATATGTGACACAAAAATAGAAATCTAATATACAGTACTTCACTTGCTTCCCATATGTAATGTCACATTGAATAATTATTTGCGGTAACTCATCAGGCAAAGCTAAACTTTTACAAATGCAGAAACATGTATAACGAATTATTTGTGACATAAACTCAAGAACTTATTTTTCCTTAAGGAAATAGGTCATCAAAATATATCTCTTTTCCAAACCAAGAGAACAGTTCATTAAAGCAATACTAAAAGTAAGGATTCTATTCACAAAAATTTAAAGTCATTTACTTTCTTTCAAAAATGAGTTCATTATTCAGGAACATGCATTTTTAATAGTCTGCCAGCATCCCCAAAAAGTATAAATACTAATACAATTCAGTTTAAGAGGAGCCTAAAGGATTTATTGGTGGCCAGTTCCTTCTTCTTCATTGATGAATGTCATAGTAAAACTGACTAATGTGTATGTTGAGGATATTCACCAATTATCAATTGTGTTATTATTGCCACAACATGTTTTGGGACAGCTTTATCCCATTTTCAACTGCTAAAAACAAGGAAACCAGATAAAACTATCTAACTGTTCCTTAGTAATGGTGGATGCACTGTTTGTGATGTTTTATGTTTTATGGTTTGAATTGACAATGTATGTGTGCAGCTTGTTTTTAAGTTGTGAAAAGACCTAATGGCATAAAAAATTTTAATGTAGGTTATAACTCATGACATTTGTAATATTCAAAAGTCTGTCCATATAAGAAGGATCGTTTTATGTGGATTCCTTGTTTTTAGCAGTTGAAAATGTAATAATGTTGTCGCATAACACGAAGTGGCAATGATTATATGATTGACAATTAGGTGAACATTCTGAATATTGTTTGAATAACATTGTATGATAGGTCCACATTATTTATTATGATAAATACATGTTGTTAATAATGTTAAGTAATACGAGTATTATGTAAAAACTGACCTCAGTACATTTTTGGTACAGGGATGTGATTAATGAAAATAAGTGTTGTAAATTGATTTTGTTGATGATGTGTGGGTAAAATATAGTAAGAATTGCCAAATACACATCAGTGTAATGCACATTTACTTTTTTGTCAAACGTTTGTTATTGTCTTTTAAATGAGAACATATTGTCATTATTATTAACAACCTTCCATGAAAATCTGCTTCTGCAGCACAAGCTCGAGAATGCTAATCAATGCAAAATCTTTAGCTATCAATGTTTTTTTAAGTATTTGTATCCCTTCTTAATACACCTGGTGTACTTCTCATTTCTTCTTATCCAGATTGCACATACAGTACTCACTCAGTAAGACACTGTGGAAACGTTAGTAATTTAAGCCAGGACATTGGTGCAAAGTCTAGTGATCAGCAACTTTATTTTATCTCCGTTCTTCCCCCTGACACCGAAATACTTGGAACGAAAATTTCTGGCACAATAGGATTCGAACTGCTCACTTCCAAGTCAAGTGCCCAGGTGATCATTGGCAATAGAGGTGGGTTCTAGATTAGTAACAATGTCCTAACTGATACAGAAATAGGTAGATATTAATGGTCAGTTTTACATTGAATCTAAGGAGCAAGATTTCTTGGTATCTATTTGATCAGTAAATAGAAACTGAATGATCATATTGATACTAGTAAGTTAATAAGACTATCTCCACTGTATGGTCGAAATCGATTATAGCTCGAAGTATTCTTGTAATTATGTCTACTAGATACTAAATAAAAGCTAAAAATAAAGACATGTTTGCAGGTAGCAGTATATCTAACTGTGAAATTTTACAAAGGCAGATTTATTGAGAATGCTACACCCAAATGCGGCATAACAACAGTTTAGTCTTTGTTAATGTTGTTCTTGATTTGTTTTGTAGTTCTGAATTTAAGAGTGAGTGAACTTATTTGAGAACTATTGGTGTTTTCACATTTGTGGTTATTAATGAATCATTGGGAATTTTATAGTGAAGTGTGTGTGTATGCACTGTGAACTATTTCTTACAAATATGGGGTAGCAACTTGAACCAAAGCAGTAGTGAATTACAGAAAAATGTGTTCTTTCGGTTACTACAGATGTAGTCGCACTATATTGCTGCAGTGGCAACCACTGCAGATACAGCAAAAGGAAATAAACTATCATGCAAGACTGTGCTATGAAATGGAAAGATGGTGAGTAGTGTAGGCCTACTTTGAAGCATACAATATAAACATTTGAAAATGTCACTACTAAAAACAAATGTAAAGTCGTAATACGTACAACTTACGAAAAGGGAATGCTGTATAGCGAAAAAACAGCATGGCTCCACCTTAGTAAACTAAGAGGTGGCATGACAACTGATAATGCAACTAATTTCTTACAGAAATTTTTCCCAATTCACAACAGTTTCACAACTTTAAACAAAGGGATTAAACAATAGCTTCAAAATTTATGTTCTTTCCGATTTAAAAGACGAAATAATGGACAACAATATATGGTTCAGTAACCTTGTTATAAGACGTTTTTTATTCCAAAGGATGCCCAGTGTTCCAGTGAGATAAATTCACAAGAACAAAAATACCCCAGCAGAAAGGGAAATGTCACCAATGTAAAAAAAAACTGCAAGTTTATTTATAGCCAGAGAAAATTTGCAGTGCCTAAGGACAAAACCTGATACATTATGACTGTTTGTTTAAGAAGTGATACCTGACGTGTTGTATATAATATTGTACTCCTTCTTTCAAAAGTGACTGCACTAACGATCATTCCATAGACTGAATGACGCTGTATTGTAACCTTTGAAATAAATGACAATTTCATTAGCGAGGGATTTTGCCTCCTTTGCAGTCATTCACTCTCTCTCTCCCTCTCTCTCATCTTCTGTCTCTTCATAAACAAACAATGCAATAAGGAGGTGCGATATATTCTCATGTTTGTACATTTTATGACAATATATGCATTAAAATAGGATGCTAATATTTCCTAACATTTTTATTTTCCTTGCCATAATCCATTTTTGTTTGTTTCTTTGTAAGCTGGGACATCATGGAATTCTTGATATGGTGGTGCACTTGATCAGCCGCCATTATAGCTGCCTGTATGCAAATTTGCATAATCAATCAAAGAATCTATCTTCACTATCTTTTCATGATTTACAAAGTCAGATTACAATTTATTTAATTAATTATTATGTACACCAACATTAGTGATTCAAACCTTTATTACTGAGCTACAGTCTAGTATCAACCTATTAATGACTGACTACGGAAACCTCTGGTGAGCAAGATGTATGAGACAGGGGAAATACCCACAGACTTCAAGAAGAGTATAATAATTCCAATTACAAAGAAAGCAGGTGTCGACAGATGTGAAAATTACCGAACTATCAGTTTAATAAGTAACAGCTGCAAAATACTAACGCTAATTCTTTACAAACGAATGGAAAAACTGATAGAAGCCGACCTCGGCGAAGATCAGTTTGGATTACGTAAAAATGTTGGAACACGTGAGGCAATACTGACTTTACGACTTATCTTAGAAGAAAGATTAAGGAAAGGCAAACCTCTGTTTCTAGCATTTGTAGACTTAGAGAAAGCTTTTGACAATGTTGATTGGAATATTCTCTTTCAAATTCTAAAGGTGGCAGGGATAAAATATAGGGAGCGAAAGACTATTTACAATTTGTACAGAAACCAGATGGCAGTTATAAGAGTCGAGGTGTATGAAAGGGAAGCAGTGGTTGGGAAGGGAGTGAGACAGGGTTGTAGCCTATCCCCAATGCTATTCAATCTGTATATTGAGCAAGCAATAAAGGAAACAAAAGAAATTTCGGAGTAGGTATTAAAATCCATGGAGAAGAAATAAAAACTTTGAGTTTCGCCGATGACATTGTAATTCTGTCAGAGACAGCAAGGGACTTGGAAGAGCAGTTGAACAGAATCGACAGTGTCTTGAAAGGAGGGTATAAGATGAACATCAACAAAAGCAAAACGAGGATAATGGAATGTAGTCGAATTAAGTAGGGTGATGCTGAGGGAATTAGATTAGGAAATGAGACACTTAAAGTAGTAAAGGAGTTTTGCTATTTGGGGAGCAAAATAACTGATGATGGTCGAAGTAGAGAGGATATAAAATGTAGACTGGCAATGGCAAGGAAAGCGTTTCTGAAGAAGAAAAATTTGTTAACATCGAGTATAGATTTAAATGTCAGGAAGTCGTTTCTGAAAGTATTTGTATGGAGTGTAGCCATGTATGGAAGTGAAACATGGACGATAAATAGTTTAGACAAGAAGAGAATAGAAGCTTTCGAAATGTGGTGCTACAGAAGATTGCTCAAGATTTGATGGGTAGATCACATAACTAATGAATAGAATTGGGGAGAAGAGGAGCTTGTGGCACAGCTTGACTAGAAGAAGTGGTAGAACATGTTCTGAGACATCGAGGGATCACCAATTTAGCAGATTCAGAAGGATGTAGGTCGCAGTAGGTACTGGGAGATGAAGAAGCTTGCACAGGATAGAGTAGCATGGAGAGCTGCATCAAACCAGCCTCAGGACTGAAGACCACAACAACAACAACATGGAAACCTGCTTTCAATGTCTTGTCGTTATCTTAATTTTTTTTTCTCTCAAAACCCCTAGAGAAATTGTTTATTATAAACCAGATACAGAGGAAAAAATTATAATAAATGGTGAGACTGAGACAGGATGTGCAAATTCTAATTTTTTTCTTTTATGTTTCATGAATTCTGTCTCACCTGTGAGGGATGGAAGCATTGTTATTTTGAAATTGAAAAAAAAAGATAATTTACTAACAAAACTGAACACGGATGTATAAAGCAACCTTAAATTATGAACCCATTGTTGAAGGCGACATGAAAACATCTCTATTTCAGGTAGAGACCTTACATACAGCAAACTTTCTAATCCAGTTTGTATAATTAATATCATCAGGGAATTTGTCCACCAGAGTTTGATGAAAGGAAATTTGCACTTATTGAATTTAATTGTATGTATATTCATGAGCTATGTGTCACAATATGACCACTCTTTGATGAACTTTTATCTAATGGAGAATGCCCAGTATCATTGCATATGCCCTGAAGAAAATTGCTAACCACTATTTATTCTCAGCTTAATTCTGTATATACCTCTTTGAATCTCGGTCTTTTATAAAATTTTCAAAATTATGTTGTTAAATATATTTGCTATGGTAAAAACAGGAAAAGTGACCAAAATGGCTTCACACAATAACAATGATATTGAAATGAACACTGAACAAAGCGAACGTGATAATATGGATGCAGAAAATTTTCATGTCTCCGAGCCCAAACCAAAATCGAGCAATGAAATGGGGGTACATACTTTATCTGAAAGTTTTTTGTGTGAAGACCATATTCACATAGACAATCAAACACAAAACTCAGGCTTTGAAACTGATTACGTTTCATGTGAAGCAAATACTCTGATGGACAATGCTTCCATTGACTCTTGTTTGCAAACTAATAATCCGCCTACTGGTTCGATTATGCTCTTGTTGCAAAACCTTAATGAACTAACTGAACTACAAGACTTTCTCACTGAACACTGAAAGTTACATGAAGATTTTAAGACTAGACAATAATAATTACATAAAACTTTTAAGACTTTTTAAACATAAAAGGAAAAAAAACAATCAAATGAATTAACGACATTAACTGCTAATTTTAATAACTTGTCTCTACAACACCATAGTTTAGCAAGTGATGTATCACAGTTGAAAACAGCTTATCGCGATATTCCGAGAGTCACATTAGGTTTGAAGAGAGAATAAAAATAAATACATGGTACTGTAAAACGATTAGTAAACAAAGTAAATACTTTCATCTATGAGCATGTGGTGCAAGTGGAAAAACAATTTAACGATCAGTGAAAAGTCAGTTTTGACGATTTTTCCTAATGGCTGATAGAAAAAGATATTGAGATAAACGATAAACTGAATCCCAAACTGGAACGAATTGCAAGTGAAATGGTCAATGCCACTGAGTCGAATTGTGACAATATCGGTGAATCTGTTAAAACACAACTTGAACAGATTAAGCGAACTTTAAATACATATATATCTACATCTATACTCTGCAAACCACCGTGAGATATATAGCAGAAGGTATGTCCCATTGTACTAGTTGTTAGGGTTTCTTCCTTTTCCATTGACATATGTAGCACGGGAACTATGGTTGTTTGAATGCCTCCATGTGTGCAGCATTTATTCTAATTTTATCCTCATGATCTCTATGTGATTGATATGTGGAGGGATGTAGTACATCCCCAGAGTAATCATTTAAAGCTGGTTCTTGAAAATTTGTTAGTAGACTGTCAAAGGATAGTTTGTCTGTCTTCAAGAGTCTGACAGTTTAGTTCCTTCAGTATCTCTGTGAGCCTCTCTCACAGATTAAACAAACATGTGACCATTCATGCTGGCCTTCTGTGTACATTCAATATCCCTTGTTAACCCTATCTGGTATGGGTACCACACACTTCAGCGGTATTATAGAAGTGGTCACATGAGTGGTTTTTAAGCAATATCTTCTGTAGATTGATTGCACATCCCCAGTGTCCTACCAATACACCGAAATCTACCATTTGCTTCACCCAAGACTGAACCTATGTGATCATTCCATTTCATTTCCCTACAAAGTGTTGCATACAGATATTTGTATGAGTTCGCCAAATCGAACAGTGACTCCTTGATGTTACAGTCATGAGATAACACGGTTTTTCTTCTCTTGAAGTCCAAAGTCTTACATATCTGAACATTCACAGCAAGTTGCCAGTCTCTACGCCACACTGAAATCTTACTGAGATGTGACTGAATATTTGTGCAGCTTCTCTCAGATAGTACTTCATTACAGGTAACTGTATCATCAGAAAAATGCCTGATTTTATTATTAATATTGTTTGCAAGGTCATTAAATAAATAAACATTTACTAGAATGGCGTGGCTAGATGAATACGCACATTTCTAGCTAGCAGTCAAAGGTTTAGTTCAAGGTGCAGCACGACTGTACACAAATATGTAATCAAAGTGCTAATCCCACTGTTTTTCATATGCTGTATGGTGCTGCTATTACTTCTACTGATTTGTTACAAAATACCGGCACCTCTATGTTGCACAATGTCTTGCTTGAAGAGAGCACACTGAAACAGAGATAATACCAGCCTTACATCACAGAAAAGAGTACTCCATGCTCAATTGCATTCATTAAGTCCTTCAAAAACATGTTACAATCATCCTGGTTAGAGCAGCAAAAGATATGCACCATGACAGGATATATACAAGGAGATGGAGCACTCTACTGCTACTTCAAAAGTATTTACATTAAACACATTACTGGAATGTCCTAATCTCACAAAAAATGTACTGAGAATTTTCAAGGTAAAATTACCATTAGATATTTAGGAAAGTTAATACATGTACAGAAAGACGACTTATATCACTTTATGTCGGTTCCCTTGTACAGGAATATGTGAAGGCCAGTAAGAACAATAGTAATGGCTATAACAGCGCTCCACTGCCTAGCCAACTGCGTATGGAGCAGCAAAAAAATGGCCGGTCACATGACTTCTGGGATCCGCCTGTGACGTCTCAGTCGACGTCATCTGGGTATGACACAAGGCGGTCTGATCATCAGCTGCAATATATGAACAGAAAGAATGATAGGAGATACAATAATAACAGCTGGTATCATCCCAATTATCAGGTAAATGACAATGGAAGAAATTATAGAAACAATAATAATGGTTACTCACATGCACAAAATGTAAACCAAAGCCATAGAAATGAAAAATGTAGTTACCCACAGCACAGTCAGGTATCAACTGGTCCACTTAACAATGGCTATCTCAATCTACGTCATTCTCTGAATAAGAGAGGAGTCACAAATGAAATGCTACCCGGTGTTCGTGTTAAAGGTTCAACAAACTAGATTCGACCTCATCAAGCCCTCCAATGCTGGTGACATCGCAGGTGGGGACAATGTTGGCACTCATGCGAACATGTTTCTCTGTAATGAAGGTAATGATATTAGGGAACTGTACAATGATCAGCAAACGGATTTGAATAAAGTGCAAGTAATGGTGCGAGCATCTATAAATGCTACTGGGAACAATCCCTACCTCGATTACCTTGGATAATGGTGCCTTTGTGACTGTCACATCACAAAAATTATTTAGCAAAATTAAGGAAGTAAACTACCAATATACCTGGTACAAAATTGTCAGATAACAAGAGCCTTAAGTTCAAGGCACAGCCTATCAAAATGTAGTAATATCATGCCCATTCCTAACTATAAAGAATCTTCTAATCGACTGTCTGATAGGTATAGAGTTTCTAGAGAACAAGGCTGCAACGATAGACTTCTCACAAGATAAACGCTACTTATACATTGAGAGTAAACATGTTGAAGTCCGTTTAATACGAGTTCCATTTCAACCTGATAAATACCGCCAAGGAATAATTTTTGAAGCCTAGGAATCCGCCTATTGACGATATGTCGTCTTGCTATAGTAAGAATTACACAGATAAAACTAATGTGCTTGATGATGTACTTAAATCACCACATCATGATAAGAAGCAACAACAACAATTGAAAGAATTACTAATGACACATTTACATGTATTTGATGAAAAACTTGGATTAATAAACGCTTACAGATATCGCATCGTCGTAGCGCCACATAAAACTTTCTATAGAATGTTATACCCATCCCCTGGCCGAAACGTTAGGCCGTAAGTTGCGAGATTAAAAAGCTGTTATCACGGTATATTATTGTGTCTCCACACTCTCAGTACTGTAGTCCTTTATTACCTGTAATTAAACCTAATGGAGACATAAGTCTGGTCCTAGATGCATGCACAATTAATAAAATTATAAAATCAGTACATACACACCAAGAAAATTTGGAGGAGCAATTACAAAAGTTTCACAATATGCATTATTTATATAGTGTCGATCTTAGATCTTCCTACTGGCAGACCCATTAGCAGCAGATTTCGTGAAATACACAGCATTTGTTTAGGCTGGTAGATGTTATCAATTTTGTATTTTGCTTTTCAGTGTAAATGTGAGCTCTCGTGTATTTATTACAGTGCTAGACACTGTGTTCAGACCCGATTTGCTAGACAAGATAATGTTATATGTTGATGACATCTTAACTCCTACTGGGACATAGAAAGAACACCTGGATTTATTGCTACAAAAACCAAAGTTTGATAGAGAGAAAATTAAGTCTTGAGGTTGTATTATTTCCTCATCAGGTATAGTACGTGATGCTGACAAAATAAGTGCAATCAAGAACTTTCGTATACCATGCACTAAACGACAGTTAAAAAGCGTTCATTGGTTTATGTTCTTTCTTTCGTTGTTTTGTGCATTGTCAATTACTGAACAGTCTGTCACTCTTAGGATTACTAAAGAAGGACACATTCTGGTTTTGGTCAGATAGTTGTCAAACAGATTTTGATGCTATTAAAGACACACTTGTGTATTTCGATATCCTTTGTTACCCTTGCATGAGGCCAGATTTTTGTGTTGCCCCTGATGCATCCTTAAGAGTAATTGGAGCTTTTCTGTTTGAGGTGCCAGAGAGAAATGGTGAAGTTGAGATTGAGATGATCGGTTTTTGAAAGTAGGACTTTGTCTAAATTGGACATGGGTACTCAGTTACCAACCTTGAAGCTGTAGCTGTAATTTGGGCTTTTAAGAAATTTAATGATTACATTTATGGTAAACATATTAAAGTGTACTGTGATCTAGATAAACTTAGCTCTCTTTTAACATGTAAGTTATCAACCCTAGAATTGCTAGACGGAAAGCATTTCTTCGAGAAAAAAACTTTGAGTTAATGCATATACGAGGTAAGGATAATGTCGTAGCTGATGCTTCATTGTGCTTGCCACAAGGAGTAGCTGAACTTTCTGATATCACTGAACAAATCAACGACTACATAATATCATGGTAACATTGTAGGATTCAGATCCTGGGTGGCATAAGATAAGAACACTTCCATCAAACAATCCATCTGAGATAATTCTGCAACATTACAGGGTTCGCAATGATGTATTGTTTTACTGATGTAGTACTGGGTATCCGTATCTCTAGTATGTATAGAGAATCTCTAGTTTGGCATACTCACTATTTTGCGTTCATTACAGTGGCACTAAGTGCATGAGGAAACTGAATTCATACTGCTGTATTCCAAATATGTGAAGATACATTGAACCGATTTTAAAACCTGTATTGTGTATCAGAAGGCTATGCCAACAAACAAATGCTGTAACACTGAACTACACCCAATACTAAAAACACAACCAATGCATCTAGTATCTGTTGATACAGCTGGGCCAGCACTGACTGCACGAGACGGTGTCAAATTTTTATTAGCTTTGTATGAGCACTTCTCTAAATATGTTAAACTATATGCCTTGACAGCAACAGCAGCATCTTTTATAATACGATGGATTCAGAAACAGTACATACCCAGGGCTTGCAAACCTGTTGCATTCCTTACAGATAATACATCAAACTTTATTTGTAGCCAGTGGAAAAATTTTCTGAAAGACGAAGACATTAAGAATGTTTAGAATGTTTTGACATCCCGCTTTCACCTGAAAAGTAATCCCACTGGAAGCATTTTGGGTAATTTTATCGATTTGTAAGAACATGTGCAAATACACAACACACACTTGGTCTAGCTCATATAGCCTTTCGAGAAAATAGTAAATAACTTGCCAATTTACACCACACCACACCCTACACACCTGCTGAATTACTGAGCAACAAAGAAGGAGCAAATGAAGGGGTAAATCCCTTACCACATCTGTAGAAAGAAGAAATTACTCTACAGAAGAAGATAAAAGACGCAATAATCACTCTGACAGAACACCACATAATTCGAAAGAAAATACAAGATAAAAAGTTAGGACGAGTTCAAACACATACCCTTGGAGAAACAGTTTTGCTATAATCACATCCAAAATCTTCTATACTGCATAATCGCAACAGTAAATGGCAGTTGCTTTACACTGATTTGTACAAAATCATTAGCATACCAAGTCTTGACAGTTATCTTTTGGTTTTTCGAAGATCAGATAAAATTACAGGCATACATCTCCACCAGAATTTGAAGAGATCTTTATATGGTTCGCCAGCAGGTTTTCAATCTGAGAATCATCATAAAAATATATTTGTTTAATGGCGGTAGATTATGAGATATTATGATGGATTCAGGCTTCTGTATTATGTTGGCATACTGAATCTACTCGATTTAAATATTATTACCAGTGTACTGGGAGATGAAGCAGCTTGCACAGGGTAGAGTAGCATGGAGAGCTGCGACAAACCAGTCTCAGGACTGAAGAACACAACAACAACAACAACAACCACATGAAGGCTAAAGAATAATCTGCTGTCTAAACATCCGTTCTGTATTTCCATAATTTTGTTTAACGTGAAAAGAAATTCTGAGATAGCAATCCCATTTTAACTGTTTGTTTCCGTTATAAAGATTCTAGCAGTGTCTAGAAGCCAGATTTGTATGTGAAAATGATTTATTGTTTCCATGATACAAATGTATAATTAATATGGACACTCCAAACAAGCAATTTCTTTAAATAATAGTTGATTACTGTGCTCTATGAGAAAGTAAACGAGGCAAGAAGTATACTGTCTTTAGCAAATACTATAATTTAATGTTGAAGATGAATACGAATTTAACTGTACATACTAATTTATGACTAAACTGCTGTATGCTTATGAACACATATGACATGAGCTTTTACAGCGAGCACTGAAGAGATTTTATAATGTAATCTTTTTTACATTAAAGCAGTATTTTAAATGTATATGTTTTGTTTTTGCATTGTTTCTTGCATGAAGCTCCAAAGCCCATTTAAGGTATTATTGTGACACCTTTGTGTAGTATAATAAACTAGTAGTATCTAGTGGACGAAAATTTTGGTGAAGTCAGTTGCATGTACACTGTCCAGTGATGCACCATGTTTGAGCTTTTCTTTGCTTTGACTTAGCCCACAGGTGAATTAAACATGTTTTTGGTTTTTCTTGCTCTACTGTTACAGATGTTTGCTATGTGATGCTTTATGTCTGAATTTGGAATAGTGTAGCGCCGGTATCAAAATCTGTTCTCAGAAAACCAGATAGGTCTAACTATTATTTATGCGCCTTTACCTGGTGTAATGAGATACAATTTAAATACTTCTGTAAATAACAAGGATCGACTCATAAATGCAAATGAAATCTCTTAATGTTTCTACCTAGACCATACAGATCGAGTAAATTCGCTTCCAGTGAAGATCAGGAGGGACAAACGCCTGAACTGCTATTGTGACAAGTAAAAACTATGGCAAGCTGGAAAGTGAAAGTACTATAAGGGAAGTAGAATGAAAACTTTGGGAAACCATTGTGCATGTATGTGTGCCTACCTTGACATGAACATGAAAGTAAAGATTTGAACCTAGACAGGATTGAGTGTTTGGTGCATGTAGCCATATATATTAAGCAGAAACTCAAGGAAAGAACAAACGTTTTGCTGACTTCATTGTTGATCGCAGCGCATGCAGCGTCGTTGCAGAATTGCAAATAGCGTGAAGCATCAATGGAAGTAAAGAGAATAAATAACATTGGAGCTAACACAGCGTGACATTTGTTGAACTACGTGAAAAAACCGTAAATTAGTTGCAAACTACGCCTTGAACACACTATTCAACTGTAAACGTCACTACAGATATTCGACCTTACGTTAAGACACCTTCGATATGCCTGCCGTCATTAGCGATGGTGTGGCACACACAAATAGCGAAATTTTGCATGACTCGCTGAAGTGTCGGAACATCAATGCTGTCAGTGATCTTCTGAATGGTTGTTTTCAGCTCAACAATGGCTTTGGTTATAGCTGTACGCCTTGTCTTTAATATAGCCCCACAAAAGAAATCGCAGGTGTTTAGGTCTGGCGAATGTGGCAGCCAATCAAGACCCATGCCAGTGGCCTCTGGGTACCCCAAAGCCATAATGCGGTCCCCAAAGTGCTGCTCCAGGACATCAGACACTCTCCTGCTTCGATGGGGTCGAGCTCTGTCTTGTATGAACCACGTCTTTTCGAAGTCAGAGTCACTTTGGATAATGGTGATGAAACCATCTTCCAAAATCTTCATGTAGCTTTTGATAGTCACCATGCCTTCAAGAAATATCGCACAAATTATTCTGTGACTGGACATTGTACACCACATAGTCACCCATTGAGGGTGAAGAGACTTCTCGATCGCGAAATGTGGATTCTTAGTCACCATATGCGATAATTTTGCTTATTGAGAGACCTATCCAAATGAAAGTAGGCTTCGTTGCTGAAGCATATAATACTAATTCCCATCATGCCCTACAGCCAACCGTGCAGTTTGAATGTCCCAACGCAAACCGTTCAAAAGTTATGACAATTTTATTTCATATAGTTCAGTAACTGTCATCCTATACATAGTACGTTGCTATGAACATTTATCGTGAATTAAGATGATAAAGACTAAGTTATCTTTTACAGCAACTGCAGAACTTGGGTTATACTGTAACGAAAACAAAGGCTATGTCGCTAGGATCTAGAAAATAATTACAAAAACCATTTTAACATTGTGTCTCTAAACTTGATGTCGAGAACGACAATTCTGTATTTTTATGTCTAATTTTTTTTCAGCACAACCATCATGGATTCTGCTGAGATATCACTGAGTCTATTGTGTAACTGTTCTATGATTCCTGAACCTGTTGAGCACCTGAGGCCTGCCTGAATGACATCGTGGTAATCCTACTACAACGTCATGTGTCAGTCTGGATTGACAACTTCTTGCTTGGGACCTATTTTCTGGGCTGGTATTACTCACCATCCTGCCTCATCGCTCGTCACACGTGGTCTCTATGCTGACAATGGTTGTACGTGAAGCACATATATACTGTGGTATGGAGTGAGCGAAAAAATCTAAAACTGCAACCCTTATTCTTTATACAGGGTGAAGCGAAATTTGCGCACTCAGGCTTTGCAGCGCGACTTCTCATATGTCAGCGATAAAAAAGTGTCTCACAAAATTTCGTCCAGTGAATACATGCAGCAGAAAAAGGACGTTAAAGAGTGGCAATCTGGTGACACTGTAACTACATGTATGGTAACTACCTCTGTCTGCACAAATCAGTTGTGCTGTACAGTTGGTGCAGAGGATAGAGTTTTGGGTTAGCATGCAGGAGGTCGATGGTTCGATCTTGGATTGGGGCGCACTTTTTTTATTTGCTAATTTAATTCTGACATTTCATACTGTAATATACACCGTTTTTTAGATCACATGTATCCTAAATTTCCAACATTTTGTAACGCTGAGCATAACAAATACATGGTTAGCAAATAGGAAAGAGACAGTTGAAACAAATGACCTGTTTTAGGACAAAATAACTACAAAAAAGAATATCAGTTTGCAGATGCTAAAGATGATAGCATAGTACAATGACACAACATCTACTTGTCATTTATATTACATGTAATATGAGCGCTCAGAAGTCGCACATTAGCAATCAGTGACAAAAATAATGTCCATATTAATGACCACATGACCTTCAAAACAGAATACGTTGTCCTCAGAACAACAGATTCTCATAACGAGCTCCCTGCATGTCCAAACATTGCACAACCCGCTCGATCATACAGCTCTGGACCCCTTGCAGCAAAGCTGCATCTACAGTAACAAGAGCAACATGAACATGCACTACCAATTCTTCCACTTTCTTCAGTGGAGTAGAGTATACGTGCTCCTTCAGGTGTCCCTACAGGAAGAAATCCAGGGGATATAGGTCAGGTGAAAGCGGTGGCCACACAACTGGACCTCCACGTCTGAGCCATTTCCGTGGAAATGTTCTATCCAAATACTGTCGCACATTAATTCCAGAGCGTGGAGGTGCACCATCACGTTGAAACCATATCCTCCGCCGAAAATGTAGTGGAACATCTTCCAGCACATCAAGAAGATAGTTTGAGAGGAATGCATGATACCTTCGCGTAGTCAACTGGTCAGGCAACATGCAGCGGCCCAAACACCAGTAACCCAATGTTCCAGTCCTGACGTTGATACCAAAGTGAACTTGATATCCATGGTCGCGGGTGATGTGCGGGTTAACCTCACACCAGTGGTGAGCATTGTGCACATTGAAGACATTCTCACGAGTGAATACTGCTTCATCCGACCGACGGTGTTCACGAAGTCATCATTGGCTTCCTGTTGTTGTTGGAACCATTCACAGAATTGCATCCACTGATGGCGATCTGCAGGATGCAGGTGTTGTGTGAAAGCATAATGATAGGGGTGCAGTCCATGCTCATGCAGCACGTTAACGACAGTGCGTCGCGAGACACACAGTTGCCCTGCTACGCTAAGTGTACTTCGCTGAGGTTCTTAATGTATGACCTCCAGAATAGCTTCCTTAGTAGCTGAAGTATGGCGAGTCCGTGGACGACCTTTGCTGGTACCAGAGGTGCAACTCCAGATGACAAAACACATTTTTATCTGGATTGCGTCGACGAGGATATCTAGCAGCATATTCATAAATGGCAATACCTGCCCAGTTATCAGATGCACCAAGGACAAGGAGCATATCCACATATTCATCGTTTGTACATGCCATATGTCTGCCACACTGGTTGAGAGGTTTACAATGAGAAAAATAGATATGTGTACACATGTTCATTGGAGTCTGTCACGAGTGTGTTACTCTGCTCGCAACTGGTCCCTGTCTGGTGGACAGCGCATACAGTATAAACACGCCATCAGTCCTGCGCACTGTTCCACCTAACATGCATTACCCCTCTGACAGATACTGTTCTGCATGATTCATCCCGACACCGCTAATTGGAAATGTTCGGTTTCGAATTACACTGTTTCCCTAAAGGTACTAGATGCGAAGTTTTCACAGTCTGATCGATACAGTAATAATAATAATTATTATAATGCATTGAGATACGTACTAAACAGCATGCGGTTACCAGGCTCAGTGTTGGAAGGCATAATTAGTGGGACCATGGAGACAACACATACAAACAGTAACCGAGTTTGGACATTATTTGAAAAGAATGTTGCTAGTCCTACTAGTAATGTAAAGTCCTAACGAAATGTAATGGGCCTGAACGAAACAGGAATAATAGTTGGTACTTATCTATGGGATCACTGGAGGAGGATACAAAGAAAACAGGTTTCACATCTTGTAGATGAAATGGTGCAAATAAATTCAAGTCCATGACATGGAAATGGCTTCTTTCAAAGCTGACCAGTCTTCCATTTCTACAATTGTAGTATGTAAGTACAGATGTTTTCTAGAGGACCCGTTGCAATCACTGTTGACAATTAAGATGCCAGATACCATACCACCTAGACTGTATTTAGCAAATGAAAAGCGTATGCCTCATCCCAGGATCGAACCATCGACCTCCTGTATGCTAACCCAAAACCTCTATCCATTGCACCAACTGTATAGCACAACTGATATGTGCTGACAGAGTTAGTTACCATGGATGTGGTTATAGTGATGCCAGATTGCTACTCTTTAACGTCCTTTTTCTGCCGAATGTACTCGCCGCACATTTTTTTTGTCACCGACTTGGGAGGAGTCTCGCAGCAAAGCCCGAGTTCACAAATTTTGCTTCACCCTGTATAAACCCTAATTTTGTTACTAGTGAAACGACTGTTTTCCAACGGCCTTGCCGCAATGGTAACACCGGTTCCCATCAGATCTCCGAAGTTAAGCGCTGTCGGGCTGGGCTAGCACTTGGATGGGTGACCATCTGGTCTGCCGAGCGCTGTTGGCAAGCAGGATGCACTCAGCCCTTGTGAGGTAAACTGAGGAGCTACTTGATTTAAAAGAAGCGGCTCCGGTCTCGGTAGCTGATATACGGCCGAGAGAGCGGGGTGCTGACCACATTCCCCTCCATATCCGCATCCAGTGACGCCTGTGGGCTTAGGATGACATGGCGGCCGGTCTGTACCTTTGAGCCTTCATGGCCTGTTCAGGAGGAGCTTAGTTTTTTTTAGAAGTGACTATTTATTGAGAATGATGTACAGAAAACGAAAAATACAATGCAGCTCTAAAGTGAGCAAAAGACAATCCCTACATCTATATCTATACTCTGCAAACCACCTTGAGTTGCATGGCAGAGGATACATCTCACTGCTTCAGTTATTAGGGTTTCTTCCCAATTCATTCACGTATGGTGCATTGGAAGGACCATTATCTGAATGCCTCTGTGTATAAGGTAATTATTCTAATCTTATTATCAGGATCCCTAAGTTAGTGATACATAGGGATTGTAGTATATTCCTAGAATCATCTGGTTCTTATAAATGAAAGTCAGACTACCATTTTTCAACTTTAAGTTTACAAACATGTAAAACGAAATTCTATACAATGTTTGTGAAGTAGATTAGTGAATTGTTAGTATGAATATGTGTTGGTTGGAAATGAGTAGCTTTATTACAGACAGTTAACTGTGACCATCTCACTATATGTCGATTGGTGTTGTAAAGTTAGGTAATAAACTATGGCAACACCATTCAAGGGGGCTGTGTAATACCTCTTTTACAAAAATTAACCACACTATCGATAATTCCATAGATGAAATAACGCCCTCTTGTAATTTTTGAAACAAGTGACATTAATTTCTTTAGAGGGGGATTTTGTCTTTTTCTCACTTACTCAGTCTCTCTCTCATCTCTGTCTCTTCATAGATACACAGTGTAATAATGAAGTGCAATAATTTCAACTACTTGTACATTTATGACTGTATGTGTGAAAACAGAATACCAATGTTTACTAAGATTTTTGTTTTCCTTGTCCTAATGCATTTTTATTTGTTTCAGAATTTGTAAGACGACAACTTGGAATTCTTGATACAGTGTCACGATTGATGGGCCACCATTACAGCTGCATATAAGCAAATTTGCATAATCAATCAGAGAACCTGCCTTCATCTTCGTTTAATGATTTACAAAGTCCGATTACAGTTTATTGAATGCATTTTTATGCATACCAGCATTGGTGTTTCAAACCTTTATTCCTGATAAACGGTCTAGTATCACCCTGTTGATGATTGAACATGGAAACCAGCTATGCTAATCATTTTATTTTCTCTCTTTTAAAATCCTGTCTTCATGATAAATTTTTTTAGGAATCTTTTATTGTAAACCAGATACAGAGGAAAAATATTATTATAATATGTGAACACTGGCTAACTCAGCCAGAAATAGAATACCATGGGCGCATTGAACATCTGTAATTGGTGAATCAATGGTGCAGAGTTATTTCTATCCATGGTGGTGTGTCTGTGTTTGTAAATAGTAAGCTCGGTGCCAACAAGAGTGACGCAGATAATTTCTGTGTGGAGTTGGATCTAGAATTGGCTGCCCTGGGGCTGCCAGATCCTAATTTAATTGTTGTTTCTGTGTATTATTCCCCAAATGGTAATTCTGAAAACTTCGTCAGCAAACTGGAATGCTGCCCGTGTCATCTAGTGTGACTAGGAGCAAAAATTTCCACATGTGGAGACTTCAACATCCATATCAGGAAGGTAATGACAAAGTGAAAGATTTTATCAACTTAGTAAGCAGCTATGGACTATTGTAGCACGTTATCTACCAAAAAAACGAGTTGTCTGTCTAGATAGATGTCAAAAAACTAAATAGTTGGGACTACAAAGTAAGTGTGTTTGAGCTTATACTTGCAGATTACGATGCAGTAATCATGAAAGTATGGACAAACTCAGTAAGTACACAACAAAGTCCCAGCTGACATTCAAATTATGTCTTGAGAAGTAGGGTTATTATAAAGAAAAATTTAAATAATTTTAAAACTGCCTCGTCTTCTACAGATTGACATCATATGTCTGAACAATTGACACCAAATGATACATTCAGTTCCATGGTTTCAGACTCTTAAAGCCAAATTCGATGAAAATTTTCCACTAAAACCCAAGAGAGATCCGACTGCCTGAATGTTTTCATCCAATGTATTTTCAGTTTCCTTGTTCACACAAAGACAAATCCTGAGCCCTACAAAAAGAGAAATTAAGTTCATTAACACAGCACTCATTAAAATACAGTATGGACAGGCCAAGATGTTGGTTGACTAAGATACAGAACAGATTCCCAATCATGAATTAACTAAGATACAGAACAGGTTTCCAATGGTGGCCCTTAAATTATTTAATGGTCTACCAAAGGATATTCAGTTATTGCCAATCGAACGATTCAGAATTAAAATTTTGTGTATACTAAAAGAGCAACCTTTGCACAGTATTGAAGGATACTTCTCTAGTGACATATCAGTGTCTACCTGAGCTGCAGCTCAGAGCCAATGAAAACAGCAGCATCTCTGTGGTTTTACTACACTGTGTTCTAATATCGATTGTCTTATAATTGTAAAGTATGTTGTAATCTAGTTTTTCACTTCATGTTTTATAGTATCCAATTTAGTATTATAGTTTAAATTGCAATACTGTAACCATTTTATTGTTGTAATGTTATTGCAAACTTGATGCTATCTATCCAGTTATGGCTCGTGAATGTCATAGAATTGCTAAAAAAGATGTCTTTTGGGGTCCAACCCAGAACATATTTTCGAAATTACTTAAAAGTCTTAACAGTTATCTGAAACACTGGACTTTATTTATTCGGTTGTATTTTCCACCAGACATAACTTTCTTTTAGAAATTTTGTTTGTTTTAATTACACCATTAAATTCACAAGAAAGTTCTGAATTAACTATAACATTTAGCAGATGTTTAACAGTAGATAGTGAAATTCTACCTCTTTCTATAGACCAAATGCTCTCCATAATTGAAAAAAAACTTTCTTCAGTAGTTTCTGGTGTTTTTTCTTCATGCACATCAGAAAATTCTCGAGTGTACTGCGAGCAATACGCACATTCATTGTTACTGTGCTTACAATTTAAAAAAAAAAATGTCTTCCGGTTACAGGTTAACATTAAACACACACTTTATTTCCTCATAGCTAAATGATGAGAGAAAAAACGAACAGAGAAAAAAACTGTGCAAAACGTTTACGTAGGCTAATTAATTCAGACATGAAACCAGCATAAACGCACTGCTCATGTAGTGTTGCCAAATTAAAACTTATAGCCTGGCGATGGACGCCAGCGCTTGCGCCAAGGTCGGCTGAGAGAGTGTTTAAAAACGCGGTGTCGAACATATAGGTCTAAAATTCAATAATATTCTCCAACGACGTTTTTGCATTCGCGGACAGTTCCAAAACTCCTGGACTGTTCAGGCTAATATCAGACTTATGGTAAGGCTATGCAGATACTGTTACATTCTTGAAATGCAACACAAAGCTAATAAATAGTGACGTAAATATTGTAAGTTGTGTAGAATCCAAGTACCCTGTCAAAATGTAATTTTCGTAGGAAAGTAAAATATTCGAGTAAATAACTATTACTGGAGATACGTTTACTATATTTCGATATCTATAGTCATATGCATCTGTCTGTTTTTCATTTTCAATTTTTTTTTTTTTTCGTTTCAGGTACTGTGTTGAATCTCGCAAAGCAATCGAACATTATTTTTCCTCAATAGCAGCTGTCCGAGCGCAGCAGCAGAAGATAGGAAAGAAGCTCCCAGAAATCTTTACGGAGTCAGAACCTGATTCACATTTTTTTCTACGAATGCTTAAAAAATCCAACTATAACTTCTATTATTTATTTCATTTGATAAGCGCAAATGGGATACCCGATTACGTGCATTCTTAATTACAATGTCTTAAGTTATGCGCACCATAATAACCATTATATAACGTTAAAATTTATGTAGTTCGTAAATATGAGTCTAGTATAGAGATACAGTTCAAGATGATTGCACAAATTTAATAGCAGTTTGTTGGCATACAAAGGTATCAAAGTGCAGCGCTGATCAGGCTGACGCAGTACCACTGTATCGAGAGTCGTATGTTAGTTTCGTGGAGTATGTGACTTTCACAATGTGCGAGTGTGTGTGTGACAGTCTGACAGGGGTATTGTTTCAAAATTTAAGTCATTAAAGCTTCCTCTTAAAAACGCGGTGTACAGTGGAATTGTTTTTTGGAAAATTGCAGAATTTGTTTACTATCAAATAACGAAAACGGATAGTTAAACTTCATGGTGCATTTTTGAGAACTTCTGCTTTGGATAATTTATCGCTTTGACATATGCAATGGAAGTGAAAGAACTGTTTCGTGAGAGCAGGTGGATATATGTGTGGCCAGGATAATATTGGAGAAATGTTAACTGGCATTGGCGCTGGCTTAACACCTGTTTCATTTCTTCTAGATATCCCTCAGGTTTGTCAGCGTTACTTCTGTCCGTCTATTCGCCGTTTGGATTGCTGCTGGCAGTGCTCAGATTTTTGTTTGGACTACAGCTAATCCTTACGAGTAGACTGCTGCCACAGCTGTCTATCGCTAAAAGGTGATTAATAAATATATTATATAATTCAACTGATGAAGAGGTTGGGGGGGTGGCACATTTAGAAACCTTTGTAGTTTTTATGCAGCAGATGTTTGTTATTCCGAATTTTAGTTTACAGAAATTTACCTCTGATGCCTAGTGACGTGAGAGCATTTTTCGTGTTGCTGAAGATATTTAATTTGCTAAAAATACCTACTTTTTGAGATGTACTTCCATGGTGACATATTCACATGTTAAAAGTTGAATTTCAGGTGTCACAAACTAATATTTAAAAAAGAAATTGTATAGTATTTAAATATGAGAAATCCTTTGATAACTTGTCTGTTGCTTCAGTATTTCTTCGAGATTTTCACCTGTATAATGATGGATGGTTTTAGTAATTAGGCATTGGTTGTACCCTGATGATTTGAGGTTGCATTTTTGTGTCAACAGTTTACCAAAGGTTTGTTTTTGATAAAAACATATTTCTCATAGCATTTGTTGCTATAGAATTTTTCTGTACTGAAACATAATATCTCCTACATTTCATACGTTGTCGATTGAAGTTGGGCCTTCCTCATTTATCAGGTGATCTTGTAATAGGAAATTACAAGTGGCAATGCTCTGAGGTGTCAGTCAAACTTGCCACTCGCCACACTAGGAACTTTTTGTGTCTGAAATAAGCAGGTGACTGAAACATGTGGCTGATGGTGACTGATATTGCATTCATGTCATTTAACATGTTGTTGTTGTTGTTGTGTTGTGGTGGTAATTGTTGTTGTCATTGTCATCGTTGTCTTCAGTTTGAAGGTTGGTTTGATGCAGCTGTCCATGCTACTCTATCCTGGGCATGCTTCTTCATCTCCAGATAACTACTGCTGCTTGCATCCTTCTGAATCTGCTTATTGTATTCATCTCTTGGTCTCCCTGTACAATTTTTATCCCCCACACTACCCACCAACGCTAAATTAATGATCTCTTGCTGTCCCAGAATATGTCTTATTAACCTAGCTCTTCTGCTAGCCAAATTGTGCCACAAATTTCATTTCTTCCCAATTTTTTCACTACATCCTCATTTTTTGGGTGATTTACCCATGTAATTTTAAGCAATCTTCTGTAGTGACTTATTTTGAAAGCTTCTATTCTCTTCTTGTTTAAACTGGTTATCGCCCATGTTTCACCCCCATACACGGCTACACTCCATGCAAATACTTTTCAGAAAAGGCTTCCTGACCCTTAAGTCTGTATTCAATGTGAACAAATTTCTCTTCTTCAGAAACACTTTTCAAAACACTGTATCATTAACAGACGTAGGTCATGTGATGTGATGTGCTTTACAAAAAGTTTCCCTTATTTGTATGTACATTTTAATCTGAAAATTTAGAGCTTATTTCTGGTTTCATGCTGCCTGTTGTTGGGGTGAACATTGTTGTTGTAGCACATTTTGTTCCTATGTTTCCAAAAATCTTAAACGATAATTAGAAATAGTTCCTCAAGCTAAAATATTAGTGTCATTGCTGTCTGTTTTCATTTCTTATGTTGTGGTTTATATAAATTTTCTGTACAAAACTTGATCTGTTAAAGTACCTCACTTCAGCAAACATAATCTAGCTCTTTTGGTGTTGTGTTAGTTACACATTTGCTATTAAAATAAAAGTGACTTTTTAGTACAGTACTGTGGCAGCTTTGTGACATGATGTTGCAGCTAAATGTGTGCTTTTACTCTGCTCTTCCCGTCCATCCTGATTTGGGCTTTCCCTTGTTTTTCTAGATTCCTAGGCAAATGCCAGGATGGTTCCTTAATCGAGGCCATGGCCGACCACCTGTCCTATGCGCACAGGCTACTTGTCCAATCCTCATAAAGTCGTTGGTACTGTTTGTGGGGGGGGGGGGGGGGGGGGGGGAGTTTGTTGGTTTGTGATTTAGTTGTGGAGGATCTATTTTGTTGCAGTTTTGTTGAGTTGTGGTGTGTGATTGAGATTTTTTTAAATTTTGCATTTGGTTTTTGTTTGAGTATTTTATTTTGGGGGAAGGTTGGGTTGGAGGGTGGGTGTGGTTGGATTGATTCCAATTGGTGGTTGCTGTGGGTGGTCCGGTATCGGGACTTGCTGTTGAGCTATATAGGTTAAGGGAAGAGTTCAATTCCAATTTGTGGGGTCGGGAGCTGCTGTTGAGCTATATAGGTCAAGGGAACTGTCTGATTCCAGAGGACATTCTGTTTAGTGGAATTAGGGGAGTTTTTTTTTAGTATGATGGTGTGTGTGTGTAAATTTGTTTATATTTACTTTGGCCCCACCCAAAAACCCCCAATTTCCCACGCTTGTCCCGTTAGTGTCATTAGGTTTTTGAGGAACGCGTGTGTGTGTGTGTGTGTGTGTGTGTGTGTGTGTGTGTTGGTTTTCGATGTATTTTCATGTTTGTTGTTATGTTTACGTAATGACGTCATAGGCGCCTTATTGGAGTCATGGTGTATGGTCGTTTCCACCATATTTGTGACGTCATGGGCCAAAGCAGACGGGTGGAATCGGACACTTCTGTATTTCCATCATTTGTACTCAAATATGCAAGCCTCAAAAGGCTTTGTCCATTAGTTTGTTTTAAGTCATTAAGTTTCTTGTTTGGGTATCTATTATTTTATTTCATTAAATTAGAGGTAGTCATGTAGAATATAATGTGCTAAAAATACAGATTAGTTGTTATTGTATTAATAAAATAAAAAATATTTAATATTTTGTTTTCCTTATTCAATTGTAACTAGCGGTGGCATGTCGGCCCCATTGATAACAACATATAACAGTAATTGCAAAAGATTCACAAACTGTATCTTATTATGTTTGCAGGTCTTTGCCTCTGGTTTTCTTGTGTATAAAAATAACGTAGTGTATGTCAGTTACTTATCCATTGTTATCATAGATAATGGATTGTGAAGAGAAATCTTTACAACTACAATGCATGGAGAAGTATGGCTGCACTAAAAGTGTTCATATGACTTAATCCCTACATATTTTGACACAAGTGAAACAAGGTTTTTCTCAAGTTTAGTGGTCATGAGCTCTAAGTAAATCATCACATTTCCATATGATTTAACATCTCAAAAGTAAACATCTTAAATTAAGAAAGGGCTAATTACACTTGGTCTTAAATTAGCTATTGAGGTGTGACCCATAACTAGGTGTTGAGAGCGGGAGTGGCATGAGATGCATCAGTATATTTCATAGATGGGTAGGTTGTGGAATATTACTGTGTGAGACACAGGAAGGATTTTCCTCAGTTACAGACATAGTGGCAGGTTTGTCGAAGCCCTGGTGAAGAATATGAAGAAGTTGATACAGTGCATTCTGATAATATGTGATGAGAGCGACTGGAAGAAGTTCTCTTTTAGCAGTTGTCTCACGAAAGTGGTTGGAGGAATGGTGACATGTGAATATGGCCCAAGAAAACTGTTTGCAAACTTGTTTTGTAGGGTATTGCCTGTTTGAAGACATTAGTAAGATCAGTATACTGGGGACGGATTGCTTGTCACTGTAGATGTTCCATCCACTTATGCCCAGACTTCATATAAGACTTTCATTGTGGAAGGGTGGCATCTATCATAATTGGGATGCTGTTCATTGTTAGCACAGTTAATATGGACTGAAAGCTTTTGTGGAACCACAGGAGAGGTAGATACTGATATCTACTGGGCTGAAGAGGACAAGATTAAGTGGATAGGAGAGATGGTATTGAGGCTGTGGAGAAATAAGTACAGAGTATCTTGAATCTGGGTCTAAGTCATGGCAATATCATCAATAGACCTGAACTAGACAAGAGGTTAGCATCTTGGACAACTTGAAAGGTTTCATCTAGATGGCCCCTAAATTGATTGGCATATGAGGGTGCAATATGTGTGCTCATAATTATGACACAATTTGTTGGTGTATCTTCCCCTCAAAGGAGATGTAATTATGGATACTTATGTAGTTGATCAGTTGTACAAGGAGTGAGGTGGTGGTTTTGGAGTCAAGCTGTTGGAGAAGGTTGCGTTCTGTGGTAGGGACAACGTATGTAGTGCGTGGTTTTGTGTTAGGTAATTTAATTGAAGACATTGTCTGAAAGCTCAGCAATGTTTACAGTCTTTTTTTTAAAAAAAAAAAAAATCTGCTGCCGGCTGTTGTGGCAGAGTGGTTCTAGGCACTTCAGTCTGGATCCATGCGACCCCTACGGTCGCAGGTTCGAATCCTGCCTTGGGCATGGATGTGTGTGATGCCTTAGGTTAGTTAGGTTTAAGTAGTTCTAGGTTCTAGGAGGCTGATGACCTCATATGTTCAGTCCCATAGTGCTCAGAGCCATTTGAACCATTTTTTTTATTTGCTGCAATTCCTCAACGCTTCAGTTATGTTGTTAGTGGTTACCTTAACTGCATTTATTATTTGTATTCTGCCAAAGACTTCTCAGTATCAGATATATATTGATTTATGTAAGATAAATGTCAGGTGTTATGAAAGCTTGATAGATGTAAAGAAAAGTAGCAAAGTTGAATCAAGGGTAGATCAATAGAAAGAGAAAAGTTAGTGTGTGTCTTCAAAACAATGAAGGGGGAAGTTCGTTATATAATCGACAGTGTGAATATTGTACATGTTGGATGCGAGACATAAGTAGTTAAATTCAGAACCTCAGTTAAAAACAATGTCCTCTGGTGATTCTATGAATTCTGTATTATCAAATTTCACAATATTATTCCAGTAATAGAAGCCAAGATAACTGTTTGCCCCATAAATTTTGGGCTGGCCATCTCACAGGATTTCGTTTGCCCTAATAATTTATCCATGCCCTGGTTTTGTCAGTTATAAAAGGATGTACTCACTGTAGGATGTCTAGAGTAGACTTGGCACCTTTCACCATGAGTGGTATGTTGTAATAGGTAGCATACTATGCAAGTATCATTCCCTCTATTACATTTTTTGGATGGTGAACAGGAAGAATGAACATTGTATATCTCCATGTGAGTTTGAAATTCTTTTCATGGATCTTATAATGTAATTGGATACATAAAAAACCTACTCACCAAGTGGCAGCAGGAGAATACATACACTAAAAAAAAACGTTTTTGGGCATGCAGGCTTTTGGAGACAGTGGCTCCTTTTTCTGGCAGAAGGATTGAAGCAAAAGCAAGAGGGTTGAAGAAAAACAATGGGAGAGGTTTGGAAAAAGGGGTAGAGTTTGGAATCCGGGTCAGGGGAGAATTAACAGACAGGACGACAAGGAAAGACTGATTGTTGGGGAGTGAAAGATTTGAGAACCTGAGAGATTAAAGGTGTAAGACAGGTTAATATGAAAGATAGAGATTGCTCCTGAAAAATTGAAATGATCGTATGTCATTTATTGGCTGGAATATCCCCTCTGGGGTTCGGCTGCTGCGTAGCAAGTCTTTTTAGTTGGCGCCACTTCGGCGACTTGCGTGTCAGTGGGTATGAAAATGATGATGAAGGACACACAAAACCCAGTCCCCTACCGGGAATCAAACCGGTCCCCCTTGCATGGTAGGCGGTAACGCTACTGCCGTGCTACAGAGGCAGATGGAGAGATTGCTGCTAAAACATTGTGAACAAGTTAATATGAGTGAAAAGCTAAGTGCATTGTATGTAATACAGATTTTTTTTTGGGGGGGGGGGGGGGACGGCAAAAAACAACAGGTCTGAAAGTTAAAGATGTAGAAAACAAATGGAGTGAAGAAAGGAGTAGTTACTGTGAAGAAATCCTGAGACAAAAGAAATTAACATAAATTAAGGCCAGGTGGGTGGCGAGAACCAAGGAGTTCTGAGAAAATAGAGTATCATGGAAGAATCTAGATGGTGCATGTGACGAAACAGGCACCGAGACCATGACTGTGATGCAGCTCTGCATCAGAATATTGTGTATTGCCAGTGTACTCTTCCTGCTTAAGTCCATTCACACTAACTGATAACTTGGTAGCAGTCATGCCAATGTAAAATGCCAAACAGTGTTTACACAACAGCTGGTATGTGATGTGTCATTTCACAGGTGGATCTCCCTTTGGTAGTATATGTTTTGCCACGTACAGGACTGGTGTAGTTGTGGTAGGAGATTGCATAGGGCAAGTCTTGCTGTGGGGAGGGTCTTAGAGGTAGGAACCGTTGCGGAGATCGAGAGGACGACAAAACGCTCTTCTAGGTATGATGGGCAAAATCTCGGACATAATGGATCTCATTTCAGGACATGATTTTGGGATATCATGTCCTTGTTAAGACAGCTGATTAATACATTCAAGACCAGGATAATATTGGGTGACAAGTGGCGTGCTCCGAAGTTGCTTTTTGGAGGGATCAGAAGTACCAGGATTGGATGTGATGGCCCGGGAAATCTGCTTTTGAACTAGGCTCGTGGGGTAATTACCCCCAGTGGAGGCCAAGATAAGCATAGTGGTGTATTGCTGCAAAGAGCCTACAACTGAAAAAATACATTTGCGTCAAATGCCAAGGCTATATGGGAGAGAACGTTTGACATGGAAAGGATGGCAACTATCAAAATGTAAGTACTGTTGTTTGTTGGTAGGTTTAATGTGGACAGAAGTGTGTAGCTGGCCTTCGATGAGGATGAGATCAATATCAAGGAAAGTGGCATGGAATTCAGAACAGGACCATGTGAAATTTAATTGGGAGTCTGTATTTATAGATTCCAGGAATTTTTAACAGTGCAGCCTCACCGTCAATCCTTAGGGCAAAGATGTCATCAATGTATCTAAACCAATCCAGGTGCTGAAGGCTTATGTGTCCCAGGAAAGTGCCCTCCAAGCAATCCACGAAAATGTTGGCATAGGAAGGAGCTGTCCTGGTTCCCATGGCTGTACACCTGATCTGTTTGTATGTCTGCCCCTCAAAGGTGGGTAGTTTTTAGAAAGTCGATTAAGGTGAGCAGGAAGGATGTCAGAGGTTTGGTATCTGGTGGGAGCTGACTGAGGACATGTTCAGCAGAAGTTATACCATGTATGTGAGGGATGTTGGTGTAGAGGGAGATGGCATCAATGATGACAAGCAAGGTGTGTGGTGGGAGTAGAACATGCACAAATTTCAGACCATGTAGGAAATGGTTGGTGTCTTTGATATAGGAGGGAAGTCTTTGTACTAAGGGTTGCATATGTTGATCAGTTAAGGCAGATATACCTTTGATGAGTGCTTTGAAGCCAGAAACTATAGGATGGCCAAAATGGCGGGGTTTGTGGATCTTAGGAAGAAGGTAAAAGGTGGGGGGTAAGAAGTTCTGTGGTTTGAGTTGTTTGTCCTTGTGAGGGGCTTGTGGTTTTAAGGAGGGACTGCAGGTTCACGTGCCATCAAAATGCCATCCCTGCAGTCTGTCCTTAAAACCTCAGGCTCCTCTGGAGGACTTAACACCCCAGTCTGTAGTACTTCTTACGCCACTCAAACCACACATCCTCACCTTTTACCTTCTTCCTAAGATCCACACATCCAGTCATTGTGGTTGTCCTATAGTTGCTGGCTTCAAAGCACTCACCACACGTATATCTGCCTTGGTTCATTAACAAATGCAACCCATAGTACAAAGACTTCATCCTATATTAGACACCAACCATTTCCCAGGTTGTTTGAAATCCATGCCTTCCCACTCCCACCACACACCTTGCTTGTAATCATTCATGCCACCTGTCTCTACACCAATATCCCCCAGATACATAGTGTATCTGCCACTGAATATGCCCTTAGTTAACGCCCACCTGCTTCCAAACCTCTGACATCCCTCCTGCTCACTTTAATCAACATCATACTTACCAACAACTACTTTACCAGTGAGGGGCATACATACAAACAGATCATGGAATTGGAAAGCAGCTACAATTGCTTAGTAGTGGTAAGGCATCAGGACCAGATGAGATACCTATAAGATTCTGTAAAGGTTATGTGAAAGAACTTCCTCCCCTTTTAGCAGTAATTTATTGTAGATTGCTTGAGTAATGAAAGGTACCTAACAACTGGAAAAAAGTGCAGATCATTCCCATTTTCAAGACAGGCCTTAAGACAGATCCACACAATTATAGACCTACATCTTTGATATCAATCTGTTGTAGAATTATGGAACATGTTTTATGCTCAAGAATTATGACGTTTTTGGAAAATGAACATCTCCTCTATAAAAATCAACATGGGTTCTGCAAAGAGAGATCCTGCGAAACTAAGCTCACTCTGTTCCTCCGTGAGATCCACAGCACAATGGACAGTGGTGCTCAGGTTGATACCATGTTCCTTGATTTCAGTAAGACATTTGACATTGTCCCGCATTGCCGTTTAATGAAAAAAATACAAGTTTACGGAGTATCGGAGCAGACTTGCAATCGGATTTAAGACTTTCTTGCAGATAGAACTCAACACGTTACTCTTAACAGAACTAAATAAACAGATGTAAGGGTAATATCTGGAGTATGTCAGGGAAGTGTGATAGGACATTTGCTGTTTACAATATATATATAAATGATCTAGTAGAAAGTGTCGAAATGCTCTTTAAGGCTGTTTGCAGATGATGCAGTTGCCTGTAGAAAAGTAGCAACACCAGAAGATAGTAAGAATTTAAAGAATGCCCTGCAGAGAATTGATGAATGGTGCAGCCTCTGGCAGTTGACCCTGAACATAAATAAATGTAACATATTGCACATTCATAGGAAGAGAAATCCACTACTTTACAGCTACACTTTAGATGACAAACAGCTGGGACAGCATCTGCCGTAAAGTATGTAGGTATAACTACCCAGAGTGACGTTAAGTGGAATGACCACATTAAACATATAGTGGGAAAAGCAGACACTAGACTCCGATTCATCGGAACAATCTTAAGGAAATGTAACTCATCCACAAAAGAAGTGGCTTGTAAGGTACTTGTTCACCCAATTCTTGAGTATTGTTCATCTGTCTGGGATCCCTGTCAGGTAGGACTGATGGAGGAGATAAAGAAGATCCAATGAAGGGCAGCGCATTTCATCGTGGGATCATTTGGCTGGCGAGAGAGCATTACGGGGATGCTAAAGAAACTCCACTAGCAGACATTACAAGAGAGGCACTGTGCTTCATGGAGGGATTTACTATTGAAATTTCGGGACAGCACATTTCAGGAGTCGGAAAACATATTACTTCCCCCCCCCCCCCCCCCCCCCCCCAACACACACACACACACACACACACACATACATCTTGTGTATTGACCATGAGAAAATTCAAGAAATTAGAGCTGATACGGAGGCTTACCGACAATCGTACTTCCCATGCACTATTCGCGAGTGGAATAGGGTTGGAGGGATCAGATAGTGGTACCAAAAGTACCCTCTCCCATACACCATTAGGTGGCTTGTGAAGTACGATGTAGGTGCAAATCAGGGTGTACAGCCATGGGAAGCAGGACGACTCCTTCTTATGCCACCCTTTTCATGGGTTGCTTGGAGGGCGCTTTCCTGGGATACATAAGCCTTCAGCCCCTGGATTGGTTTAGATACATTGATGACATCTTTGCCATATGGACTCGTGGTGAGGCTGACCTGTTAAGATTCCTGAAACCTCTAAATATCTTCTCCCAATTAAATTTCACATGGCCCTATTCCGAATCCCATACCACTTTCCTTGATATTGATCTCATCCTCATCGAAGGCCAGCTACACACTTCTCTCCACATTAAACCTACCAACAAACAACAGTACTTACATTTTGACAGTTACTATCCCTTCCATGTCAAATTTTCTGCTCCTGTACAAGCCTTGGAATTTGACACAGAAACATTTGTTGGCATGCAGACTCTTTATAGCAATACACAACCATTCTCACCTCAGCCTTCACTGGACATAATTACCCCACGAGCCTAGTTCAAAAGCAGATTTCCTTGGCCATCATATCCAATCCTGGTACTGTTAATGCCTCCAAAACATCTGAAATGAGATCCATTATGTCTGAGATTTCGCCCACTATACCTAGAACACCTTTTCCTCAGCCTCCCAGTCTCTGATTAGTCAGGATGAATGGGCATAGGCATATATTGTGGCATGCAGGCAACACGCAATATCCTGTTGCAGAGCATGCTCTACAATATGACAATCGGCACCTAGGTAGCTCTTCCACCACACACACACACACACACACACACACACACACACACACCATCTGAGTTCTTCCCCCAGTTTCTAAGCACTCCTCAGGTGGGAACTAATGCTACAACATGTTCTTGGTTCTCGCCACCCACCTGGGCTTATTTACGTTAATTTCTTCCCTCTCAGCAGCCCTTCACAGTAACTGCTCCTTTCCTCACTCCGTTTTAGTTTTCTACATCTTTCATATTTTGACCTGTGTATTTTTCGCTGTCCGCTTCCCACCGGTGTTACATACAGTACACTTAGCTTTTCGCTCATGTTAACTTGATCACGATGTTTTAGCAGTAATGTCTGGGTGACTTTTGCCAAGTCTAACCCTTTTCATAAACCTCTCCAGTCCTTTCCCTTCACCCCCCCCCCCCCCCTTTTCCTTGTCCTTCAGCCTTTCTACCACGAGGAGGAGCCACTGGCTCCAAGAACTTGCTTACCTAAAACCATTTTTTATGTACATTCTCCAGCTGCCACTTGGTGAGTAGACTTTTTCTCTATCCATTTACTTTATATTATCAAAAATCGATGATTTTCGTTTTTATGGAACTTACATTTCTAACTTCCTGCCATATTAAATATTTGAAAGTCCTAGATTTGTTGGTATTACATATATCAGCAATTGATTAGTACATTTATATCAGCAATTTGCTACCCACTGCTGAATGAAGACCTCCTCTAGACTTCCCAGTGTATTACAATCTTAGTTCATGCATTCAAATCGCTCCTATATGTTTTCTAATGTAACTTACTCCCTTTCCATTAGGTTATCGTTTCTTTTTTTCTTCTCTCTCAGTCCAGCAAAGAACTTCCCCACTGTGTCTACCATTGATTTACCTGGTACGTGTCCTATCCCTCTCCATTTCATTCCCATTGCAGTCACAATTATGTTTTCCACTCCATTTTGTTCGCTGACATAAGTATTTTTTCTGTCCCTTTTATTGGGCGCTGATGACTGTGCAGTTGAGCGCCCCACAAACCAAACCAAACCAAACATTTGTCCCTTTTATTAATTCTCAATGCACTTTTCTCATTTGCTCATTGGGGAAACTTTGTTTTTAGAATAGTTTCATATTTTAAGTCCCAATCTGCATCTGCCGAAAATTCAAAAACTCATCAACAAAGCACAATACAGCAACCGAAATAGATCATCACACGCAATATATTTCCTATAATGATGAATTTCCAGCTTCCTCAATTTGGACGCACTCTCCGGTGGAGCAGGAGACAGGCTTTAAGAATCAACCTACAAACATTTTCCGTCATTTGGAATGGGTCAGTATTCAAACAGCCAGTTCTATCTTTAGGAAAAGGTAAAGAGATTTACCTGCTGTCACCTATGACAAAATGCACTATTTGAGCACAGTTTTACTATGGGTAATTATGAAGTACGTGAAACATTTCTAAAAAATGGTATGGGTGAATGGCTAAACATTAGGAACAAATGATAGAGCACGTGGAAGACAAACTGTGAGATTTTTGGATATGGTGCCGGCAAGTTAGTTTTGCAAACCACTGACTACGTTACTGACTGCAGTTGTTGAAAATGTTGTCACACATCTTGACATGCTAAAACTGTGGCATGTGTCACAACCTGAAACTGATGGCGAAGATTTCATCTTTCAGCAAGATGGCACCTCTCCCCATTTCGACAGCTGTGTACAAGATTACGTATCACAGGATGGGTGCTGTTGCAGCCACTGACCATTCCCTACTTAAGTGGCCATCACAGTTGCTAATTTAACACTTTGTGATAATTTTTTTGTGGGAGTACATAAAGACTACTCTTATGCTAAGTCAGGTATGAGCATCATTGCACTACTTTTAGATGTGTAGTGTGTGACGAAGGGGGCCACTTAGAATATTTATTGTGTGTATAAAAATTTTTGTTGATTGTTTTTCTTTCACGTACTGTATCGTTTGTTATCAATCAAAAGCTGTCAGGCAAAATCAAATAATGGAAAATCCAGAATGGAATAATGATCTGGCTGCCAGGGCTGGCCAGAGACTGTGGTAGTGTGTGTATGGGTTGTGTTTGCATGGGTGTTTGTGTGTATGTTGTCTAATTCTGATGAAGGTCTGTTCGGCTGAGAGCTTTGAAGGTATTTCTGTTGTGTCTACCTGCTACTCACCATCTCCGCTATATGGTGAGCTATCCTTTTTGTAACAGAATCATTTGTTATGTTATTCTTGCTTGTTTATATGTACTGATTTTTTGAAACATTTCATGGACTTTTTCTTTTCATAATTTTGGGAACTTCAGTTATATTATTATTGATTTCTGTCATAGTTTCAAATTTCCCTTATTAAGCTGTTCCCTTCTTTGTTGAAGTTTACCCACAATAGATGCAAACAGCACAAATTCCTCAAAAAATGGTGACTCGGCTGTTTCATTAAAGGGTCGTCATCATCATCATCATCATCATAATCATTTAAGACTGATTATGCCTTTCAGTGTTCAGTCTGGAGCATAGTCCCCCTTATAAAATTCCTCCATAATCCCCTATTCAGTGCTAACATTGGTGCCTCTTCTGATGTTAAGTCTATTACTTCAAAATCATTCTTAACCGAATCCAGATACCTTCTCCTTGGTCTCCCCGGACTCCTCCTACCCCTCTACTGCTGAACCCATGAGTCTCTTGGGTAACCTTGATTCTCCCATGCATGTAACATGATCCCACCATCTAATCCTGTTCGCCCTGACTGCTACATCTGTAGAGTTCATTCCCAGTTTTTCTTTGATTTCCTCATTGTGGACACCCTCCTGCCATTGTTCCCGTCTACTAGTACCTGCAGTCATCCTAGCTACTTTCATATCCGTAACCTCAACCTTATTGATAAGGTAACCTGAATCCACCAAGCTTTCACTCCCATACAACAAAGTTGGTCGAAAGATTGAACGGTGCACAGATAACTTAGTCTTGGTACTGACTTCCTTCTTGCAGAAGAGAGTAGATCGTAGCTGAGCACTCACTGAATTAGCTTTGCTACACCTCACTTCCAGTTCTTTCACTATGTTGCCATCCTGTGAGAATATGCATCCTAAGTACTTGAAACTGTCCACCTGTTCTAACTTTGTTCCTCCTATTTGGCACTCAATCCGTTTATATCTCTTTCCCACTGACATTACTTTTGTTTTGGAGGTGCTGATCTTCGTACCATAGTCCTTACATTTCTGATCTAGCTCTGAAATATTGCTTTGCAAACTTTCAATCGACTCTGCCATCACAGCTAAGTCATCCGCTTTTGAGAGACTGCTTATTTTGTGTTCGCATATCTTAATCTCAGCCAGCCAGTCTATTGTTTTCAACATATGCTCCATAAATAATATGAACAACAGTGGAGACAGGTTGCAGCCTTGTCTTACCCCTGAAACTACTCTGAACCATGAACTCAATTTACCGTCAACTTTTAACTGCTGCCTGACTATTTATGGAAAGACCTTTAATTGCTTACCAAAGTTTTCTTCCTATTCCATAATCTCGTAGAACAGACAATAACTTCCTCCCAGGGACCCGGTCATATGCCTTTTCTAGATCTATAAAGCTTAGATACAATTCCGTGTTACACTCGTAACACTTCTCCATTATTTGCCGTAAGCTAGAGATCTGGTCCTGACAACCTCTAAGAGGCCTAAACCCACACTGATTTTCATCCATTTGGTCCTCAACTAATACTCGCACTTTCCTTTCAACAATACCTGAGAAGATTGTACCCACAATGCTGATTAAAGAGATACCTCTGTAGTTGTTACAATCTTTTCTGTTTCCATGTTTAAAGATTGGTGTGATTACTGCTTTCGTCCAGTCTGGTGGAACCTGTCCCAACTCCCACGCCATTTCAATAATCCTGTGTAGCCATTTAAGACCTGACATTCCACTGTATTTGAGGAGTTCTGACTTAATTTCATCCACCCTAGCCGCTTTATTGCACTGCAATCTGTTGACCATTTTCTCCACTTCCTTTGATGTGATCCTATTTCCATCATCATTCCTGTCCAATTGTACATCGAAATCTGAAACATTACTGATCGTATTTTCACCTACATTGAGCAATTCTTCAAAATATTGCCTCCATCTGCCCAAGGCATCAACAGGATTCACCAGCAGTTTTCCTGTGACCTGTCCAAAATACTTGTCATTTCCTTCTTACCTCCCTTTCGAAGACTGCTAATTACGCTCCAGAATGGTTTTCCAGCAGCTTGACCCAAAGTCTCCAACCTGTTTCCAAAGTCTTCCCAAGATTTATTCTTGGATGCTCCAATTATCTGTTTGGCTTTGTTTCTTTCTTCAACATAACTTTCTCTGTCTGCCTGAGTTCTAGTATGCCATTTTTGATAAGCCTTCTTTTTCCTTTTACAGGCTGCCTTGACTGTGTCATTAAAGGGTATTGCTTCTTTTTTACCCTGTATAAAGAACTGAAATTTTCTCTAGGGCTGTTGACAATAGTTTTGGTTATGTGGAATATACTTGCCTACCCCCCCCCCCCCCCTCCTACCCCTGCTGGTCTTTAAATTGTGAATTTCAAACTCTCCTATGCAGTGTAATGGGAGCAATAGCATTGAGGTTGTTCTTCTGTATACTGATTTAAGTTGAATAAATGTTTTGGCTTTAAAGGCTGTTCGTACAGATTTGGGTGAAATGATTCAAAACCTGTATCAGGCAATATCATAATTCATAATTATTATAACTGATTATTTAGATTTTGGTAAAATATTGATAAAGTGCTTTGGATGGGACAAACTATTTTCTGAGTAAAGCAAATAACCAGCTTTTTCATACTTTCAAAATAGTTTGTACAAACTATATTAAACTGGTAACTCATGTTCTAATTTGTAATGAAATTCTGTTAATTGAAGGAACTTGCACAATTCATTACAATTGGCTAGTGAGGCTAGCGTTATTTGGTTTCTATTGCAGGGATGAGGAGAAGACTGTGTGTTTTGGTACATATGAAAATCTTAGCTGTTTCACTTTAACTTTGGATGAAATGGAAACAAAATACTGTACTTTGTTATGAATTTGCCTTAGTCTGCTCTCTGTGTTACATATTTGATTCCTGTTATGTTCTTTGATGTAAAAAAATATTTTCAAAATTTATCATAATTTTACAGCAAGGCCTTCCATATTGTCTGCCCTTTGCTTGGTCTCTTAGTATCACATGAGAACAAGGAAGCCAAAGATACCACCAGCCGGGTATTTGTGGCCAATCATGTCACTCGCTGGGATGCTCTCATCTTCCATCTCACTTTAGGTTGCCTAACGGTAAGAACTTTGTCTTTTTTTATTATTATTAAAAAAAATCATATTTACTGGGTATGCACATTTGCTGAATTTTTCGTATGTGTTTTATAGATGAGGTTGGTGCTGTATGTGGGTAGTGAGTCACTTTGTATGTAATTATTTGGTAACTATTTCAGTGATACATGTAACAGGTATTCCCCTGCAACATCTTCAAGTTGTGCAGATTGAAAGTTCAGCATGGTCCTGAGCTGCATTATAACTTAAAATAAGCGTGTTTCAGTAATGAATACATGAACATGTTTAAGTAATGAGTGCTTTGATCCATTAATAATGAAATGACTGATTAGGGAGCTTTTAAGATGAAGATTCATCAAAATATGTGGCTTCCTTTTACATTTAACCTGTAGTGATTGTGCATCGTTATATCAGATATGTTCAAGATGCAAAGTGTTTGTGCTGAGTGATGATATCACTGACATTCATAGATTATTTGGTTTTTTAATTATTCCTTGTATGGATTCTCTCTCTGTATTATCAGACCATTTTACACCTTTACATACTGTGTTATTAAATGTTGCAATGAAGCAGATTTACTCCAAGCCACAACATTTTTGGTGATGCAGACTTGATCCCGGGCACTGACCAACCTATCTGGCGGAAGTCGACATGAACTGTGGAGTTAATTGATGTTACATACCATTTCACTACGAACATCAAGTACAGACCAATCACATCTTGCACTTTCTGTGCACTGAACTGCAGTTCCATCCCAGACATCAAGCAGAAATCAGTCATGCCACCAGCCTTCTGCATAGTGTATCATAGTTTTGTAATGTTGGATTCATCACTGACTGTTGGCATGCCTCCGAATGCAGTGGTTAACAGTCATGGTCAAACCACCACCACCACAATTGTAGCAAAACCCAATCTTGCAGTTTGCACAGCTTCAGAGTCAGTTTTGTGCTAGCTCACTGATGAAACCAAATACGGTTATGTTGTTGCTGCATTAAATGAAGACATGGCTATGGAAGGATATTTTTGGCTTTACCACCAAGCACCAACCGGTACTCGCCAATTAAGAGCGCCTGGATCACGCGTGTTACAGTCCAAAGCAAAACTTCTCTAGAAGTTACTGCATATTGAGGAATTATGTGACCACACTTCCTCACAGTTATTGTGCCAGATACGGATTCTAGCAAGTAACGCTGTCAGTGAGGATGTCCTACGAGATATCTGGTTGTTGCTCTTACCACCAGACGCGCAGATATGCACTTTGGATCTTGATGCACTTGCATAAACTGCAGACTGCATCTCAGTAAAGTATGTGTCCACAGGTGTAGCAGCTATTGGCTCACAGTTGTATAATGCTATCGCATCATGACAGGCACAAATTGCTGAACTTGTCCTCCACGTGAGATGATAAACATGCCAGGAGATCATTATTGATATTGACTAGCTTTCCAAACAGCAACCATGACTGTTTGTCACTGAGTTCTATATTATGTGTGCCTCTGTGGTCTTTCTTCTGCCAGTGGTTCATCCAAACATATGGTCACATGACACTGTAGCTAAACCTAGGCCTGTGCCGCAAGTTTGATTGGCAAATTATTGTGGCAGATGTAATGTATCCTTTTCTTAGAGCAGACTTTCTATCATTTTATGGCCTGCTCCCGGACTATCGTCGCCGTCTCCTCGACACCACCACTAATCGAACAGTCATGGATGAGTACGCTATGTGGACAATACAGCTCTGTGAATGATTGCAGGTGATTCTCCTTATATAGAACTTCTCGAGCACTTCCCAGAAGTACTTTGGCAGCTGCCTACACTAGTGTTGGTAAGACATTCGACACTACATTACATACTGACAACACCGGGACCACCATTTCATGCTTGATCTTGTTGCTTAACGGTAGAAAAGGTGGAAGCAGTGAAACAAGAGTTTTCCTTTATGCCTTCACAAGGAATCTGCTGCCTGTCAAGTAGTAGTTGGGCTCATTGCTGCACATAGTTCCCAGAAAGACTGATGGATGATGTCAGTGTGATGATTACTGGCAACCCAATCCTAGAAAAATTCCTGATCACTACATTTGGTTACATTTGGTATGTGCATTTTACCAGGTACTTGTTGCTCCAGAAGATGTAAGTAAAATTGTCGTCTGTGCCTGATTTGGTCTGTTTGCATTTACGAAAAAGCCTTTTGGACCATGCAGTGTTGTGCAGAGCATCCAGTGTTTTATGGATGAAGTTACATGAGATCATGATTATTGTTACCATATTTTACAGACTAAAAGATGCACTTTTTTCTTCCAAAAATTGCCTCCAAAATTCAGGTGTATCTTATACTTCAAATTAATATCAAAAGTTCAGTGTTTGATTTAAAATCTTAAAAATGGCCATATATTGGATGATGCAGAATACCTCTCTCTATCTGGCAAAACTGGATTCAACTGGCAGCAGCATTGCACTAATGCGACAAACATGAGTTGTGGGGACTCAAAGCTTGCTCTTACTACTATCTCCCTCCTACCCCACCATCACAAACCCAGAACACTGTCTGACCTATGATGTGTCATTGCAGTCGACAGTGCCAGTGAACTTGAACTGAAATTGATTTGTGTTATTGGTAACAGTACAATATTTTTGTAAGTAGCTCGTTTTGTAATGGAAAAAATAAAAGGTATTCATATGATGCGGGCTATAAATTGAAAGTAGTAGAATATGCAGAACAACCTGGAAACAGAGCAACTGGTCAGCATTTCAGCTCTCCACCAACAGAAAAAAAGCCTTTACGATTGTTGGGTAACACAGAAGAACTGAAAAAAATAAATAAATAAATAAGGAAGACTAAATGTGCAAATAGAGGACTGAATGCAAAATGGCCAAAACTTGAACATTATGCGCTGAAATAGATAAAGGACACCATAAAAATGGGATTGAAATTAATACAAAATGATTCAAATACTCACTCGCAAGCTAGTGCCACAGGATAAAGCAGATGGTAGACTTTAGTTTATTGGTAGAATACTGGGGAAGTGCAATCAGTCTTCAAAGGAGATTGCTTGCAAATCACTCATGTGACCTGTTTTAGAATATTGCTCAAGTGTGTGGGACCTGTACCAGATAGGATTAACAGGGGATATCGAACATATACAAAGAAGGGCAACACAAATGGTCACACATTTGTTTAATCCCTGGGAGAGTGTCACAGAGATAGTGAAGCAACTGAACTGGAAGACTCTTGAAGATAGACGTAAACTGTCCTGAGAAAGTCTATTAACAAAGTTTCAAGAACTGACTGTAAATGATACTCTAGGAACGTACCAGAGCCCCCTAAGTATCACTCACGTAGGGATCGTGAGGATGAGACTAGAGTAATTACTGCATGCACAGAGGCGTTTAGTCAGTCATTCTTCTCAAGCTCCTTACATGGTTGGGACAGGAAGAAACCCTAATAACTGGTGCAATGCAACATACCATGTGCCATATGTCACACGGTGGTTTTCTGAGTATAGATCTAGATGTAGATACAGTGAAACTTAACAGGCTTCAAAAGTGGAATTGGTTAGTGCAACAGTTGTATGAAGCACCATGAACTAAGCATGCGAACCAAAACCAAAATATCTTGGAAAATACCACAAGAGTATGAAGAGAATATTATTTTCCCATCGCTTTAATATTCAGCATCAAAAGAAAACCAGTGGGGAACTAAGGCAAATAGTGAATATGAATGAAACTCCTCTGAAATTTGGTGTGCTGAGTAACAGTTCTGTTGCCATAAAAGGTGTTAAAACTGTAATATAAAAACAAGTGGACATGAAAAAAGTGCACTACACTGTTGTATTTCATGTTGTGCTGACAGTACTAAACTTAATCCAGTGATCATATTCAAGTGCAAAATAATGCCAAACATTCTGAAATACCACCAGGTGTTGTTCATGTACATGAAAAGGGCTGAATGGATGAGGCTGGTATAAAATTATGGATTAACACAGTGTGGGAGAGGAGGAGAGGTACTTCATTGAAGAAGAGTTTTCTTCTTATGCTATATCAGTTTAGAAGTCATTTGAAAAATTCTTTGAAAGAGCAATTGAGACAAGGAAATATAGAGCTTGCTGTTATTCCTGGAGGACTTACTTCACAATTTCAACTTCCTGATGTCTTGATAAATAAACTGTTTAAAGTATACATGAAAGAAAAATGAAACAAATGGATGATTGATGAAACCCAGCATGAATTCACATGAAACCCAACATGAATTCACACCGAAGGAGCTTTAACATGACCTACAATGAAACAAGTGTGTTAGTGGATAAAACAGTCACCGTATAGAATGATCCGGAGGGCTATGCCGGCAGTAGCTTAGCTACCAGAAGGGTCACCCAAGCCAGACAGGCCAAAGGGGAGGAGCCAGACAAAGTGTGACCCACAATGGCCTATCGCTCCCCCTTTCCTATCCCAAACCTGTCCTCACCATGTCCTTTTCCTGTTATATGTATAAGACCTCAACAGCAGCGACAGCGGAGAAAGAGTCTTTCAGAACAGTGAAGCTGGCGGAAGAGGCACTTTTTCCTCTTTGGGTACAAAAAGAGTACAAATAGTGACTGTACCCCAGAGGGGCAGCTACAGACAGCATCTGACTCATAGTGAGCAGCTGATTTTAGGCTGGGCATTCTACTGCCTATGTGGAAAGTAACTGGAAACTACCACATGACATTCCCAAGCAGTAAATGTTATGTCTCTCCATGTGAAAGATTCCAGAGTTAAAATTCCCCCTCATTCGGATCTCCGGGAGAGGGGGGGGGGGGGGGGAAGACACATTGAGAGTAGACATATTTGAAAGGAAGAAAGGGACAGTGAAGGAAGGAAAGATAAGGATTGGAACCTGGAATATGAGGACACTGCTGCAAGCAGGAAAGCTAGAGAAAGCAAAACAGGAGATGAAAAGGAACGGATTAGATGCCCTTGGTTTGCATGAAACGAGATGGGGAGATAGAAAGTGGAGATTATGAGCTCTTATACTCAGGCGAAATCAAGAGTGGTGGAAACGGAGTAGGAATATTGATAGAGCAAAAGCTGGAAAATAAGGTAATTGAGATACAATATATTGATGGAAAACTGCTGATGATACGACTGAAGGGTAGTTCAAAACATCTGGTGTTAATACAGGTATACATGCCAACCAGCCAGCATAGAGATGAGGAAGTGGAAGAGTATTATGAGAAAATACAAGAACTCACCGAGAAAGAATGCCTGCGTTATCATCAAGGGGGACTGGAATGCAGTTGGTGGGTGAAGGAAAAGATGAAGGTGCAGTAGGAAAATTTGGATTAGGAATAAGAAATGAGAGTTTAATGACTAATTAGCTTCTGTAAAGAAAATTCATTAGCTGTGGGTAACACATTATTTGAACACCACAAAAGGAGACATCACACATGAATATCAAATTTGAATATGGAAAGAGTGTGCTCCCTGCTGCCGTTGGATAAGCAGCTGCAGCAGAAAGTCGTATACTCTTAGCTCACTTATTTGTTACATAGTTTAATTCTTAATTTCTTTGCGTGTTTTTGGTATTTGCGTTGTTTAATTCATAAATTTCGGGCGTATTGTAGTATTTGGGAGTTGTAGCATTGCTTTTTAGTACCTGAATAGTGTAAAATCGCGTAGTCTCCTTCCGCCGCCGAGCAGTGTGTCAGCAGTGCGCAAGTAGCAGCATTACTGCAGTTACTAGGCAATCTTGTATTTTAATAACCGTTTAAATTTTGTGTCGAATTGTTTGTGCTCTCTGTAGATTAGTTCAGACGTTCTTAGCATAAGTTTTTAGCATGGATAGGGACTGCAACTGCTGTGTTCAGATGCAGGCTGAGTTGGCATCCCTTCGCTCCCAGCTTCAGGCAGTGTTGGCTTCGGTCACACAGCTTGAGGCTGTTGCCAATGGGCATCACTGTGGGGGTCCGGATGGGGGTTTGTCGTGGACGGCCAGCTCGTCCCACGCATCCCCCGATCGGACTACGACTGTGGCTGCCCGGGATACTGCCCACATTGAGGCTGATCCCTCACCTGTGGTAGAGTGGGAGGTCGTCTCGAGGTGTGGCAGGGGGCGAAAGACATTCCAGAGGGCTGAACGGAAGGCCTCTCCAGTTTGTCTGACGAACCGGTTTCAGGCTCTGTCTCAGGCTGATACTGATCTTCGGCCGGACATGGCTGCTTGTCCTGTTCCAGAGGTTGCCCCTCAGTCTGCAAGATCTGGGCGGTCGCAGAGGGTGGGCTTACTGGTAGTTGGGAGCTCCAACGTCAGGTGCGTAATGGGGCCCCTTAGGGATGTGGCAGCAAGAGAGGGGAAGAAAACCAATGTGCTCTCCGTGTGCATACCGGGGGGAGTCATTCCAGATGTGGAGAGGGTCCTTCCAGATGCCATGAAGGGTACAGGGCGCACCCATCTGCAGGTGGTCGCTCATGTCGGCACCAATGATGTGTGTCGCTATGGATCGGAGGAAATCCTCTCTGGCTTCCGGCGGCTATCTGATTTGGTGAAGACTGCCAGTCTCGCTAGCGGGATGAAAGCAGAGCTCACCATCTGCAGCATCGTCGACAGGACTGACTGCGGACCTTTAGTACAGAACTGAGTGGAGGGTCTGAATCAGAGGCTGAGACAGTTCTGCGACCGTGTGGGCTGCAGATTCCTTGACTTGCGCCGTAGGGTGGTGGGGGTTTCGGGTTCTGCTGGATAGGTCAGGAGTCCACTACACGCAGCAAGCGGCTACATGGGTTGCAGGGGTTGTGTGGCGTGGACTGGGCGGTTTTTTAGGTTAGATGGCCTCGGGCAAGTACAGAAAGGGCAGCAGCCTCAAAGGGTGCGGGGCAAAGTCTGGACATGAGGGGGCCAAGCAGCAATCGGCATTGTAATTGTTAACTGTTGAAGCTGCATTGGTAAAGTACCGGAACTTCAAGCGCTGATAGAAAGCACCGAAGCTGAAATTGTTATCGGTACAGAAAGCTGGCTGAAGCCAGAGATAAATTCTGCTGAAATTTTTACAAAGGCTCAGACGGTGTTTAGAAAGGATAGACTGCATGCAACCAGTGGTGGCGTATTTGTCGCTGTTAGTAGTAGTTTATCCTGTAGTGAAGTGGAAGTGGATAGTTCCTGTGAATTATTATGGGTGGAGGTTACACTCAACAACCGAGCTAGGTTAATAGTTGGCTCCTTTTACCGACCTCCTGACTCAGCAGCATTAGTGGCAGAACAACTGAGAGAAAATTTGGAATACATTTCACATAAATTTTCTTAGGTGGAGATTTCAATTTACCAGATATAGACTGGGACACTCAAATGTTTAGGACGGGTGGTAGGGACAGAGCATCGAGTGACATTATACTGAGTGCACTATCCGAAAATTACCTCGAGCAATTAAACAGAGAACTGACTCGTGGAGATAACATCTTGGACCTACTGATAACAAACAGACCCGAACTTTTCGACTCCGTAAGTGCACAACAGGGAATCAGTGATCACAAGGCCGTTGCAGCATCCCTGAATATGGAAGTTAATAGGAATATAAAAAAAGGGAGGAAGGTTTATCTGTTTAGCAAGAGTAATAAAAGGCAGATTTCAGACTACCTAAGAGATCAAAACGAAAATTTCTGTTCCGACACTGACAATGTTGAGTGTTTATGGGAAAACTTCAAGGCAATCGTAAAATGGGTTTTAGACAGGTACGTGCCGAGTAAAACTGTGAGTGACGGGAAAAACCCACCGTGGTTCAACAACAAAGTTAGGAAACTACTGCGAAAGCAAAGAGAGCTTCACTCCAAGTGTAAACGCAGCCAAAACCTCTCAGACAAACAGAAGCTAAACGATGTCAAAGTTAGCGCAAGGAGGACTGTGCGTGAAGCGTTCAGTGAATTCGAAAGTAAAATTCTATGTACCGACTTGACAGAAAATCCTAGGAAGTTCTGGTCTTACGTTAAATCAGTAAGTGGCTCGAAACAGCATATCCAGACACTCCGGGATGATGATGGCATTGAAAAAGAGGATGACACGCGTAAAGCTGAAATACTAAACACCTTTTTCCAAAGCTGTTTCACAGAGGAAGACCGCACTGCAGTTCCTTCTCTAAATCCTCGCACAAACGAAAAAATGGCTGACATCGAAATAAGTGTCCAAGGAATAGAAAAGCAACTGGAATCACTCAACAGAGGAAAGTCCACTGGACCTGACGGGATACCAATTCGATTCTACACAGAGTACGCGAAAGAACTTGCCCCCCTTCTAACAGCCGTTTACCGCAAGTCTCTAGAGGAACGGAAGGTTCCAAATGATTGGAAAAGAGCCCAGGTAGTCCCAGTCTTCAAGAAGGGTCGTCGAGCAGATGCGCAAAACTATAGACCTATATCTCTGACGTTGATCTGTTGTAGAATTTTAGAACATGTTTTTTGCTCGCGTATCAAATCGGTTTTGGAAACCCAGAATCTACTCTGTAGGAATCAACATGGATTCCAGAAACAGCGATCGTTTGAGACCCAACTCGCTTTATTTGTTCATGAGACCCAGAAAATATTAGATACAGGCTCCCAGGTAGATGCTATTTTCCTTGACTTCCGGAAGGCATTCGATACAGTTCCGCACTGTCGCCTTATAAACAAAGTAAGAGCCTTCGGAATATCAGACCAGCTGTGTGGCCGGATTGAAGAATTTTTACCAAACAGAACACAGCATGTCGTTATCAATGGGGTGACGTCTACAGACGTTAAAGTAACCTCTGGTGTGCCACAGGGGAGTGTTATGGGACCATTGCATTTCACAATATATATAAATGACCTAGTAGATAGTGTCGGAAGTTCCATGCGGCTTTTCTCGGATGATGCTGTAGTATACAGAGAAGTTGCAGCATTAGAAAATTGTAGCGAAATGCAGGAAGATCTGCAGCGGATAGGCACTTGGTGCAGGGAGTGGCAACTGACCCTTAACATAGACAAATGTAATGTATTGCGAATACATAGAAAGAAGGATCCTTTATTGTATGATTATATGATAGCGGAACAAACACTGGTAGCAGTTACTCCTGTAAAATATCTGGGAGCATGCGTGCGAAACGATTTGTAGTGGAATGATCATATAAAATTAATTGTTGGTAAGGCGGGTGCCAGGTTGAGATTCATTGGGAGAGTCCTTAGAAAATGTAGTCCATCAGCAAAGGAGGTGGCTTACAAAACACTCGTTCGACCTATACTTGAGTATTGCTCGTCAATGTGGGATCCGTACCAGATCGGGTTGACGGAGGAGATAGAGAAGATCCAAAGAAGAGCGGCGCGTTTCGTCACAGGGTTATTTGGTAACTGTGACAGTGTTACGGAGATGTTTAGCAAACTCAAGTGGCAGACTCTGCAAGAGAGGCGCTCTGCATCGCGGTGTAGCTTGCTCGCCAGGTTTCGAGAGGGTGCGTTTCTGGATGAGGTATCGAATATATTGCTTCCCCCTACTTATACCTCCCGAGGAGATCATGAATGTAAAATTAGGAGATTCGAGCGCGTACAGAGGCTTTCAGACAGTCGTTCTTCCCGCGAACCATACGCGACTGGAACAGAAAAGGGAGGTAATGACTGTGGCACGTAAAGTGCCCTCCGCCACACACCGTTGGGTGGCTTGCGGAGTATAAATGTAGATGTAGATGTAGATATCAGCTGGACTTTATTCTGATACAAAAAAGGTTTAGGAACTGTTTGAAGAATGCCAAAGCTCATCCAGGACTGGATATAAATTCAGACCACAACCTAGTAGTGGGAGAAATACAAGTGAAGTTGAAAAAAGTCTTGAGAGGCAAAGCAAAAGAAAGACTAAACATAGAAAGACTCAAAGAGGTAGGAAAGGCATCAGATTTGGAAAACAGATGTATGAAAAAATGGGAAGGAGGTAGTGTTGATGAAAGTGTTAATGACAAATGGATAAAAATGAAGGAAGGACTCATGGACTCTGCCAAAGAAGTAATAGCAATTAGAGTATCCTGGAGTACCAGGAAAGAATGGATAACAGAAAACATGTTGACAAAGATGGAAGAGCAGAGAAAGTTGAAAATTGTAGAAACTGAAGAAGGCAAAAAGAGGTACTGGAAACTGAATAATGAATTAAGAAGAGAAACTGAAGAAGCAAGGGAAAAATGGATGAAACAGAAGTGCGACAAAATAGAGAAAATGGAGAAAGAGGGAAAGTATGAAATGATGTAAGACTGGCTAGTGAGATATTTTTGAATGTAGAAGAAAAAGGAATAACATGGAAATAGAAAAAGTGGATGGTACTGTAGCAGAAGAACCACATGAGGTTTTGTACAGATGGCAAGAATATACTGAATGTCTGTTTAAGGGGGATGAAATACAAAGCGAAATTAAGGTAGAAGAGGAGCAATATGTGCCAGAAGATGGAAAAGGATTCACTATCTTGGAAGCAGAAGTAGAAAAGGCGCTGAAGGAGATGAAGAATAGGAAGGCATGTGGAATTGATAATTTGCCAGCAGAACTGTTTAAGACTCTGGGAAACAAGGCAAGAAAAGAAATAGTCTACATCTGTAATGAGATATATGACAGAGGAATGGCCTGAAGACTTCCTTGCAACAGTTATGATACCAATAGAGAAAAAGAGAAACACTAAAAAATATGAAGAGCTTAGGACCATCAGTCTAATTTCTCATGCAGCTGAAGTGTTGATGAGAGTGTTGAATAGAAGGCTGTATGGCAATCTGGATAGAGGGATTGCAGAGGAGCAGTTCGGATTTAGAAGAGGAAAGGGAACAAGAGATGCTATCGGCGTGTTAAGAACTATACGGGAAAGATATATGGAGGAAAGTAGATAAATCTTTACTGTTTTTATAGGTTTAGAAAAGGCTTTTGACAGAGTTCAGCGGAACAAGCTGATAGTTATTTTGTAGAGGAAAGGAGTGGATTGGAAAGAGAGATGACTGATACAGAAACTATATTTACACCAGAAAGTAAGGATAAGGATTGGAAATGAAATGTCAGAAGGAAGCATCATTGAATGAGGTGGTAGACAAGGTTGTTGCATTTCCCCACTGTTGTTTAATGCTTACCTTGAAGAGATTATTGTGAAAGGCTTAGGTGGGAAAAGAGGAATATGTATTGGTGGAAAGAGAATAGAATGTATAAGATATGTTGATGACATGGTATTAGTAGCAGAAAGTGTGCAGACAGTGAATAACATGCTGAAAGATCTGATATTAGTGGCAGAAAGTGAGCGGATAGTGAATAACATGCTGAAAGATCTGAATGAAGCTTGTGTAGAATACGGGATGGAAATAAATGCAGCAAAAAAAAAAAAAAAAAAAGAGTATGGTCGTCAGTACAAGACGCAGATTGTCAAGTACTAAAATAGGACAAGCTACCATTAGCCAAGTAAGCATGTTTAAATATCTTGGACGCACAATAACCGAAGACTTGAGATGCCACCAGGAGGTGAAAACTCGAATTGCCATAGTGAAGGAGGCGTTCAACAGAAAGAGGAAACTCTTATGTGGCAAATTAGATAAAGGTCTAAGGAAAAGGCTTGGCAAATGTTTTGTCTGGAGTGTGGCACTATATGGGGCAGAAACATGGACACTGAGATGAGAGGATGAAAAAAGGTTAGAAGCATTTGAGATGTGGGTGTGGAGGAGAATGGAGAGAATAAACTGGATGGAAAGAGTGAGTAATGAAAGAGTATTGGAAAGGTCTGGTGAGAGGAGATGTCTACTGAAGGTTATAAGAGAAAGGAAATGAACTGGTTGGGACATTCATTGAGAAGGGAGTGCTTGCTAGCAGATGCTTTGGAAAGACTGGTTTGTGGGAGAAGACTGAGAGGAAGATGGAGATACAAGATGATAGACAACATAAAGGGAAGAGGAAATTATGCAGACCTGAAGAGGCTGGCAGAAGACCGGACAGCCTGGAGAACTACTATGTGAAAATCTGCCTTTTGGCAGAACACTGATGTTGATGATGATGATGATGATGATGATGATGATGATGTCTAGAATGAGAGAAGACATTATTGTTAAATCTTTCAAGAAGTGCAGTATAAGTAACACTCTCAATGACAGTGAAGACCATCTTATGTATGAAGAGGAAAATGACGATGACAAGAAGAAGAAGAAGAAGAAGAAGAAGAAGGTTCAGATGATGATTTTCAGGGATTTTAAAGGTCAGTTCGGTTTTATAAACTAAGATTTTTTTCTGTCTGGTTTTGCAGTCTAATAATAAAATGGTAAAAATGTCATTTAAAAATATGCTTAAAAATGAATGTATGTCTTGCGATCCGTAGTGTCTTATACATCATAAAATATATCGTCTTTTCATAGAGATGTTTTGGTGATATAAGATTCTGACACCGGGAAAATTTGTGCCAGATTTTTACTTACCCTCGTTCACATACACTACTCATAAATCTGTCAAAGTGCATCTTTGGGACATCAGAAACTCGCTTCCTGGGTTGTACCATCAGCGTTCAAGGAATACTGCTTTCATAGGAGAAGGTAAAAGCAATAATCAACTCCCTGCAGCTGTGACTGTCTGTGAGTTGCAACAATTTCTCAGCGTCACTAATTTCTACCATTTTTTTGTGCGACGCTGTGCACTTTTGGCCACCACATTGGATGAACTTTTGCGAGGCTGAAACAGTCTTCAACAATATGAAGACCACTATCACTGAGGCTCTGCTGTTAGACTATGTAGGACAATTTATGATTCATGCAGTCCATGTTGTGGGAGAACTGAACAAACCAGCAGGTGTCAACTCTCGTCTAGAAGTGATTACAGGTGCAGCTGATTATGAAGCACTCACTTTGGTTCAACAATCTGACAGTGAGCTCAAAGATGTACTGGCAAATACATGTAAGTATGCAACTCCTATGTGTCCTAGTACCACCATTAAGAGTGCTGTTGTATTGGCATGTCTCCACATCAAAGCCACAACCATTTGTGACTGCTGAATTTCGACAACAGGCAATTGCATCTCTGCACAACTTTTCATCCAGGGGTCCACGTTACAATAAATTTGGTTAAATGGTCTTTTGTATACCCAAATAACAACAAAGATTGCAAGGCATTTGTGCCCCAGCATTTGGCCTGTCAGCAGAATAAGATCTCTTGCTGTGTCAGTGCAACCAGTGGCACATTTGTCCTACGTAACCAGCGTTTCGACCGCGTACTTGTCAACATCATCAGACTTTTATCACCTTATGAAGTATATAACTGCCACCAACCGACTTGGTGGCCTGAAGTCTTTCCCATGGTCAACATCATTGCCAAAACGGTCACAACCACATTCTTTCATGGATGGATTGCTTTTTTTGGAGCGCTCCTTTGCATTGCCTTTGACCAAGGCAGGCCTGTTAAGGCATTAAGCACATTCGAACAATGGCTTATCACCTGGCAGAATATGGTTTAGTGTAACATATGCACAGACAGTTAAGGATATTCTTTTGGTGCCACAAATCACAACATGGGACAGAAACACTGCTGATCATCCTGAGCCTCCACACATCCAGCAAGGATGATCTGAAATCTACACCAGCAGATCTTGTCTGCTGCCAACTGATCAGACTGCCGAGTGAGTTTCTCAGAAACATGCCAGACCCTCTTATCAAGGCTACTTTATCAACAGACTGTGAACACAGATACAGCAGCTCCGTCACATTTGAGAGATCAACAGACTCGCCACCCTTTTGTCTTTGCCAATCTTCATGACCAAGTTTTTGTTCATCACAATGCTGTCTGCAAGCCTATGCTTTCAACATATGATTGACCATATCTAGTCTTCAGTGAAAGTGGCAGAATGTTCAAGTTTGACCGCCTTGAACCTGTGTTCAGCACTGCATACACTGGTACGAGAAAATTGCCTGACACACCAACTACAGACAAGACAGGATCATCTGGCACTCCACCTCAAACAAGCCGCAATGGACATTGAACGCCATTCCTGACGCCGTGGCACCTTGTATTGATTCTCACTGTGTATTCTCAAACTGTTTTATGCCTTTGCACACTATGCTATTAAATATTCCAATAAAGCAGATTTACTCTAAACTGCAACAAACCTAATCTTTCTAATAATTGTACTATATTTCTTCTGGATTTAAATTTGGAAAGTTGTTGAAAGAATTTATTTGGTAGTGTTGCGAAATATGTCTGGGACTATTCAAACACGATGCAAGTCAAGTGCATGGGGCAAATAGAATGGTCTAAAGGTTTCACTACTTTCAGGCTCACCCTTCGTTTATGGAATAGAGATGATGTTGATGTTGGCAGTGTATCACTAGGTCAGATTTGCAACAGCTAGTTAGAGGATGGTAGGGGGAAACTGCTAACATGATTACATCTACATACCAAAAAATACAAACTGGTCACATAGCATAGACATACTTTGTGCCATTCTTCCTCATATCAACACTCCAGTTACTGGTGTAGACCTACATAGTACTTTTTTATTGCTTCTCGATGAAATAGTTATTAATGATTTCATTTGAAATACATAATTATTATGGTTGTGGTAATGGGCTAATGTGTAATATAGTCCAATGTCTTTATTCTGTGGTAAGTTGGTTCCATTTACTTCAAGTGGCATGAGTAAACTTGAAATTCGTATTTCCAGAATTGTGATAGCTAGAGATTAGTATTGATCATCCATACACTGTGTTTGTTACCTGTATAGCTACTTATATTTTGACCCAACAAATGGACTGTTTCCCCCATAAGTATAGCATGCCTGCAATTTGAGCAGTTGTACTTCAAAGTCTCCATTACATTAGAAACCAATAGTTACTTTTATTGCCTTAGAAACTTATGTTATCAATATGTCATTGGTTGTTCAAAATTGGTTTTTACATCACCGTCCCAATACCCACTATCATTCATGGAATTCTCATTCGAGGTAAGTGCATGAATGCCCTCTCATAAACTTTTAACAGAATATGTTTGTGATCTGAATGGTGGTGAAAAGTTAGTCTTTTGGTCATTCAGATTACCTACACAGTCACGTTTATTCAGCATTTTCAAGGGGTTTAGATAATGAAATAAAAGACCATTGAAGTACTACTATGAAAGGATCTCAACCTTATCTCCTTTGGGTGGGAGGTGCTGCACATGCCAGGTGAACAACTTAAATTGTACTTAACACCTGACATTAAGAATAACAAGGAAAAACAATTTGTGAGACTGTGGTACATGTATTGTGAAGACCTGCTGTCATTGAAGTCATCTCAGTTGTACTGCTAGAAGTCATTTGTTTCATATTTATTTTTAACAAAATTCCATTTTTGTTGCACTTGTTGACTATATAGAGTATCTTGCCTTGAAAGTAGCTGGCAATGAAAGTGTGTAATAATTCTGTCTGCAACATTCACTGAGTCTTTTTGCCATCAGATTGCACCAAATTAATGTTGTTCAATGGGATATTTACTGTAATGGTCCTATAAGCTGATCAGTTTTTACTGTCTTTCTTCAAACATTTGCTAACGTAATTTTGTCATTTTCTCTCATATCTGACTTGTGACCAGTCATGTAAAATGTTAAAATATGGTCAAGTGCATACATTTCCTATAGGTGACAATGAAAGAATTATTTAAATGTAGCTGCTTGCTCTTGCCTCATATTACTGTTTGCATGTTTACTTTCAGGAGAGATTGCTTTTGAGTCTGGGAGTAGTGGGATTCACATCCTGTCCAACCTGCCTTGTATGGTGTCTGTATGGTTTCCACTTTCGTAAAATGAATGTCAGAATGGTCCTTTAAACAGCGTCATGGCTGACTTCCCCACCACCCTACCCAATTCAGTCTTGTGCTCTATATCTGACACTGATGTAAACTGTATGTTTACGGTACCGTATTTACTCGAATCTAAGCCGCACTTTTTTTCCGGTTTTTGTAATCCAAAAAACTGCCTGCGGCTTAGAATCGAGTGCAAAGCAAGTGGAAGTTCTGAAAAATGTTGGTAGATGCCGCCATAACTAAATTCTGCCATCGAATATATGTAGCGCTACACAGGCATGCTTTGTAGGCACAAAGATTAATACTGGCGCCGAAACCTTTGCGTCAGTAAATCAATTTAAAGAAAGGTGGAAGACGAGCTTTTTTTTCTCCGCCCTGAGTTTCGACCACTGCATTTTCATACATTATCCAACGAAATAAATACAAATTCCGTATTGTTCATCTTCGAATGTAGCAGCATTTCAGTGCACTACGAAAATCCGACTGGCAAGACTGTTTGGGATGTTTGTCAAAATGGCCAACTCTGTGTTCTGAATTTTTTCCTACCTGTGAGAAGAGATGGTTGCTAATAGGAACTTTTATAAATTGTGAATCACATGCAGTATTCTCTTCACCATAATAATAATGAATATAAACATTTTACCATGTATTCTTTCGTGTTTGCTGCTATCTCATTTAAATCCTGTCTGCCTAATAAACAACGAAACTAGAATGAGACAACAGCAAATGCGGAAGAATATACATATCATGCCATGTTTATATTCATATTATTCTTATGCAGAATAGTGATACAGTCAGAAATGAAGCACGACAACTGACTAGATTTTTAAATCTAAGATGACCCTCATTTCAGTCGGCTGGAGTGGCCGAGCGGTTCTAGGCGCTACAGTCTGGAACCGCGCGACCCCTACTGTCACAGGTTCGAATCCTGCCTCGGGCATGGATGTGTGTGCTGTCCTTAGGTTAGTTAGGTTTATGTAGTTCTAAGTTCTAGGGAATGATGACCACAGCAGTTAAGTCCCATAGTGCTCAGAGCCATTTGCGCCAACTCTCATTTCTGTGCAGAATGTAATGTACTAAAGAGGCATCTGGAAAGATTTTCAAACGGAGAAAAATTTTCGCCTAACTCTTGTTCAGAACATGTTCTATCATACGCAGTCTATTATTTGGTTCTTGTTGATCATTATCAAATAAAGCAGCAGTGTAAGTAACAACAAATAGCAGTCTCTTGCCATTGTTTCGGTAATAAGACGATTCCTCTTTCTTTTTTTAATTGATAGCGTGCACAAAAGCAAGGCATGCCGCGAGCGGCGACAGGCTGTAAACACGCACTATCAGAATGCGACAAACAGTGCATGACACAGTACAGTAATGCATTTTCAGCCTAGAGTGATGTAAACACTTATAACAAAGAAAACGGCACTTATCAGATCAAAGCAAAATAAGCAATCGATTCAAACCAGACGAAGCACGTGAAAAAGAAAGGGTACCCATATAAATATGGATGGAGCACCTAACGCATAGCAATGGCTACCTGGTAAAACTTAACTGCTAAGCTTACGACTCGAACCAAGCTACTGTAGCTGTATCGTCATTCATTCGACCTAAATTGTGTCTCATGTTACAATGGACCAACTTTGTTTTGATTTGGAGGTGCGGCCTAAAACTTTTCTCTCCCCTTGAATTTCGACTCTCAAATTTCAGGTGCGGCTTAGAGTAGGGAAATTTATTTTTTTTCCCCTTTATTTCGAATCTCATTTTTCAGGTGCGACTTAGTTTCGAGTGCAGCTTAGATTCGAGTAAATATGGTAACTCTAACCTACCTTTCCTTCATGAGTGGCTGACTTCACCTGGGGAGATTTGAAATTGGGTACATCAGTGGTTTATTAATTATTACAAATATTGTGCAGATCCAGTTTTTCTGTTAGTGTATTACTATAATATGTATTGTTTTGTAAATATTAATATTTTTGTAAGACATCTTTTGTTGCAGTCTGCAGAACCTGTGGTGCATATTATGTTTTGGTTTCAGAAACCAAAAGACTGGGGTCTTCCTTTATGGGTAAATGACCTCCTTGGTATTAAGGATGACTTGGTGGATGAAAGGCACCAGGATTCAGACTCTGGCTCTGTCCTCCTCCTCCCAGAGGGAACCACTACTAGTGGAACTAAAGGATTGCTAAAGTAAGCAAATGTTATGCAAATAAAGGTTCTCTTGGTACGTGAAGGCAATAAAATCTGCTCGGGTTTCTTGCTGTGTCAGTCCGCAGTGTGTTTGGGGCTTTTCAGAAGGCAAATTGCAAAATTGAAAGGGATCCAATATCTACTGTTGCAAGGAAGACTTCTACGCTCCTGGACTACTGTGGATTGCTGTAAGATACCATGAAGCAATTAAAACAACAGCTCGCCTGCAGGGTCATCCACAGGTACACACCGAGTGAGGTGGCGCAGTGGTTAGACACTGGACTCGCATTCGGGAGGACGACGGTTCAATCCCGCGTCCAGCCATCCTGTTTTAGGTTTTCCGTAATTTCCCTAAATCACTCCAGGCAAATGCCGGGATGGTTCCTTTGAAAGGGCACGGCCGACTTCCTTCCCCTTCCTTGCCTAATCCAATGAGACTGATGACCTCGCTGTCTGGTCTCCTTCCCCAAACAACCCAACCCAACCACAGGTACACCAGGTGGGTGTATCCTTAGATCACAGACATGTGAACTGAAACCACAGAAGGCCACCATGCCAGGTGATCATGTGGGCCACTGCAGTCACCATATTAGAAGGTCACTACAGTTTGTGGACATCGTAAGAAAAATAAAACAGTCTTTACTGGAGCAACATTTTGAATACCATATCTTAAGCTTGGTTTGTCACCACTTAATGATATATTCTTACATGATGAGGACTGTTATGAGCAAGTTGTTGGTGTTTCAATTGTGCTTGCCTCTATCACCTATTGTGGCAGTCGTCTACTTGAGGAATTTGAAGAAATCACACCAAAAACAGTGCCACATAAAGCAAAGCACGTCTACAGGTGTGTAGACACGTTTGGTAGGAACCACATAAGTACCACTCACAGAAATATCAAATTCAACTTGGAGGTTGAGAAGAACAGTTGTTTTCCACATCTGGATATCCATTTGTCAAAAAGATCTGACTCTGTAATGTGGAGTACACAGAAAACTTTCATACCAGCCTATATCTACTAGTAAAGAGCTGTGCCATCACCCACTACAGTAATTTTGTTGTTTGATGTCACTTATATACAGAATGAGGACTGTTTGTTAGGACAACATACCATATTGAGCTGCATCATCTGCAAAATATCTTTGCTTCCAGTGGCTGAAAGAGGAAGAGGAAGAAGGCACTAAGCACACCAACACTCAGAAACAAGAGCAAAGAAGATCAACTTGACTTTCTACCATACACTGAAATGGCAGAGCTCCAAACAAGAAATGAATGAAGCCTATCAGTTGGTCGCTTGTAGAATTTGATAAATGTTTTGGGTAGTATGAAGGATAACCTAGGCTTTTCTAACATCTCAAGTATAGCGAATTCCTTAAAAGTGCAGCAAATCATATGTTGGACAGACCCATTGCTGCATTATACTGAACATATATGCAATGTAAGGCTTTGCCAAATCAGTACACACTGAGCACAGCTTAATGGAGGGCGCACAGTTCAGGTTTTGAAAAGATGTCTATTAACTGTCCGATGAGTGGTTTCTGAGACAGTATTATTAAGGTGGCAATTGAAATAAGAGTAAAATTGAATCTTATTAATTGGAGTAGGGACTGGGCACTCATTACCATTTGACGTCCTTCTTTGGAAGCTATAAGATGGAACTGACATCAGCATTCTGGACTTGTGATGCAGCAGTGGACAGCGAGTGCAGGCTGGTCATGTTAACACAGGGCCAGTGTAGAAATTAAATGGTTACAGTATGGCCTTTGCAAGGATGTGAATATCCAAAATTGCTGATGATTGTATAAGATGGACTGCAAGAATCTATTACTCAGCCAAAATATGCCTTCTGAAATGTAGTGAGCCAAAATATGCCTTCTAAAATGTTGTGGGTTCACTGCAGATTTACTTGGCAAGAAAATCGAAGATTTTAAACAAATTTGTTGTATTATTTATTCCATTGAAAATTTCGTAAACACCTCCAGACTAGGTAGATGTTTAATTGGCACTCATACATGCAATGCATTGGACAAAACATAAGTTACAAACCATTAACTGTTAGGGAAAAAAAGTGGGCTCAAATATAAATACGATTGATATAAAAATAAGATAGCAGTTGTGAAATGTGGTAAATACAGGCAAACATAAACAAAGGTGTTCATTTCTTCTCACACTGTCCAATGTGTAATCCCATGTGAAAGAACTGTGTGTATATTAAATGATTCACGTAGCGAAGTCAACAATTCAGCAAACAGTTGAGGTACATAAACAAGATTGAGAAAGCTGTAGCTTGAACAGACAACTTTGCTGACTTATATATCATTATTGGTGCATATTTTATTCAAGCAAGTTCTCAGTAGTCCTTGTGAGACAGATTGGTGTCAGACCTTTCCACTGTGTAAAAATCAGAGATGGTATAATGTCTCCCTTTCCTTTGCTCCCTTATGATATGAACACTTTTGCAGTTATGTAGTTAAAAATATGTACTCTTCTAACAATGAACACTGCTACTATAATACTTCTACAACATTATCAGAAATGTAGAAATTTCATTAAGTTCATAATAAAGTTATGTGATAATGATGTACTCATCTGTGTAATTGTTCATGATACGAAGCTCATTTCTTTATTGTCTGTGGGTGAAAAACAAATATGATTTTTCTAATTCATAGTACAGAAACTTTTCTTCAATCTCAATATTTACTGGTTTAGTTCACATTATTGATTCTTAATACCATTCCAGCACTCCACAAAGAGAACTTTTTTTCATGACAACAACATCTATGTGATAACTAATTTTCTTAGCACAAGATTAATTCACAGAAATATGCAATATTATTATTATTATTATTATTATTATTATTATTATGTTGTGTACCAGTTTTTATAGATATAAAATTTTAGAAAGTGCACCAGTACATAACATAAAGATTTGGAAAACATGAATTGTATAATTTATTGCTGAAATTTATTTAAGGGGAGTACAAACGTCCTATACCCACAGTGTTGAATTTGCAATATTGATGACCCATCATCTCAGATCCTTTGACAGATAGAGATCTGAAATTTTTGGGATGTATAGTATCACTCCTTTTCTGATTACTGAACCAGAATCAAAATGTACAGAGAAATAATTAGCTAGTTACGATTTTTTAAAAATGTTGTTCAATATTTTCTTTTAAAAGTCCACTTTTTCTTCAGTAAGTAAAAAACCATTAGAGGTAGAGATGTTTTGGGAGGTTCAGTAGCTGCAGTATACTAAGTGGTAACATAGTGTAAAATTAGAGATGTGTATCTGCAATAGTTCCTGAGATAATGGGTCAAATAATTTTAAAAATGTATTTTCGGCAAATCAAGTTCAAACATTTTATTTGATATTAACTTACACATGGAGGCATGCCAGCTTCTAGAAACAGCCAGGCCCATAATCAGCATTATCTGGATCCTGTTATTGACTATCCTGCAAACCTAGAAGCTCCCTTCTTTTCCTGCCCCTTGCTTCTTTAGTCATTTCCTCTGCTGCACACTGGGCTTTCATGATCGTAAGTCGATCCATTCGCTGAAAGGCTTGCAGTGTGTTGGCACCTGGAGTGATACCAAGTTCCTCTAGTACCCCAATTCTTCCCTTTATACCATCATTAAATGTTATCATAGCATCACAAACACCCAAGCTTAGAGTTTTCCTTCCTACAAAGACATTTTTTGGTACGCGGGTCCAAATTACATTATTGAAAGACTCATTCAGGTTTTGTGTTCGACCATGGAGAAATTTGGAAAGGAGGTGAGGATGAGATATTTCGCTATACAGGGTGTTACAGAAAGGTACGGCCAAACTTTCAGGTAACATTCCTTACACACAAATAAAGAAAAGATGTTATGTGGACATGCGTCCGGAAACGCTTAATTTCCATGTTATAGCTCATTTTAGTTTCGTCAGTATGTACTGTACTTCCTCGATTCTCCGCCAGTTGGCCCAATTGAAGGAAGGTAATGTTGACTTTGGTGCTTGTGTTGACCTGCAACTCATTGCTCTACAGTACTAGCATCAAGCACATCAGTACCTAGCATCAACAGGTTAGTGTTCATCACAAACGTGGTTTTGCAGTCAGTGCAATGTTTACAAATGCACAGTTGGCAGATGCCCATTTGGTGTATGGATTAGCACGTGGCAACAGCCGTAGCGCGGTACGTTTGTATTGAGACAGATTTCCAGAACGAAGGTGTCCCGACAGGAAGACGTTCGAAGCAATTGATCGGCATCCTAGGGAGCACGGAACATTCCAGTCTATGTCTCCCGACTGGGGAAGACGTAGAACAACGACACCTGCAATGGGCGAGGCAATTCTTCGTACAGTTGACGATAACCCTAATGTCAGCGTCAGAGAAGTTGCTGCTGTACAAGGTAACATTGACCATGTCACTGTATGGAGAGTACTACGAGAGAACCAGTTGTTTCCGTACCATGTACAGCGTGTGCAGGCACTATCAGCAGCTGATTGACCTCCACGGGTACACTTCTGCGAATGGTTCATCCAACAATGTGTCAATCCTCATTTCAGTGCAAATGTTCTCTTTACGGATGAGGCTTCATTCCAACGCGATCAAATTGTAAATCCGCACGCAATTGTGCAATCACGTCATCAACACAGATTTTCTATGAACGTTTGGGCAGGCGTTGTTGGTGATGTCTTGATTGGGCCCCATGTTCTTTCACCTCCACTCAATGGATCACGTTATCATGATTTCATACGGGATATTCTACCTGTGCTGCTAGAATGTGTGCCTTTACAAGTATGACACAACATGTGGTTCATGCACGATGGAGCTCCAGCACATTTCAGTCGAAGTGTTCGTATGCTTCTCAGCAACAGATTCGGTGACTGATGGATTGGTAGAGGCGGACCAATTCCATGGCCTTCACACTCACCTGACCTCAACCCTCTTGACTTTCATTTATGGGGGCATTTGAAAACTCTTGTCTACGCAACCCCGGTACCAAATGTAGAGACTCTTCGTGCTCGTATTGTGGATGGCTGTGATACAATACGCCATTCTCGAGGGTTGCATCAGCGCATCAGGGATTCCATGTGACGGAGGGTGGGTGCATGTATCCTGGCTAACGGAGGACATTTTGAACATTTCCTGTAACAAAGTGTTTGAAGTCACGCTGGTACGTTGTGTTGCTGTGTGTTTCCATTCAATGATTAATTTGATTTGAAGAGAAGTAATAAAATGAGCTCTAACATGGAAAGTAAGCGTTTCCGGACACATGTCCACATAATATATTTTCTATCTTTGTGTGTGAGGAATGTGTCCTGAAAGTTTGGCCGTACCTTTTTGTAACACCCTGTATATTGGTTTAATAGCTTCCATCACTACAGATGGTATGCTATTTTTGTGCCTAAATTGTTCCTCGGTACCTGCTGCCTGAGCTTTGCGGTAGTTGCACCATGAATCAAAACCAGGTGGACAAAGACCACGTATAGGTGTATCATCAGTGGAAGATTTGTGGAAGAATGTAGCCCACAATGCTCATTTCATCCCTTATAGGTCATATGTATTGTTTCTTATTGCCATTCCATAATAATGCCGGAGTTCATCAATGTTTTTGTCTGTAAGTCTTCCTTTACCATTTAGAGTCTTTCCATCTGATAACTTCTTTTTTCCTTTTGTCTGCTTCAATTTTTGGAGACGTGTTCCCATCCGTTTTTGAACGTGGCCCACACATTCAATCTTAACAATCTGCTTATTACCATAAGGTTGGCTTTCCACTACTGATTTGTAAACTTTTGAATCACCGTCCCCCAAGTATTCATTGTAACACACACCTCTCTCCTGTTGTGAACATCTGAACATAAACAACTGCAATAGCCTCCATACCCCCACTAGTTCCCTCATAATTCTTAGCACAATTTGTTTTATGGCTTTCACGTGTTTCATCAACTGATTTACACTAATGACAGTATTTAGTTAGCACTTCAATGTCTAAAACTTTACCTGTGTCAACACTAGTGACAGTTGCAACTGCATTTTTTTTTTTTTTTTTTTTTGTGTGTGACGTCTCTTCTGCCATGTGCCATCAACTGCCACAGATAAGTCTGTTGTGTTATTTAGTTCTACTGCTTCTTTAGCAGCAGCTTTCATAAAAGCAACAGCAACAGATTTGACACATTCACCAATTACTTCTGTGTACTTACTTGATCTGGTTGGTGGGTTTGGCAAGTTCAGCGTTGCACATAATACTTCAGCTGCAGTAAATCCTTTCCCAATGCACCTCATTCCACACAGGAATCTAACATTGCTCTCAAACAAGTCATACTTGCACTTTCCAGAAGTCCAAAATGATGTTGAGAGCCTGCAAACTTCGCACTGAATATTCAGTTTGTTAGCCAGTTCAGTTCTTGCAGATGAGTCCTCAGAGATGTTAATTTGCCCACCACAAACCTTACATGACACAGCATCTTGCAAAACTTGTCCTAACACACTCAAATCTAAAAGAACATAACCTAAACTATTTTGATCTCTGTCAATAAATAAATCCTCATGGTCTCAAAGTTTCCTCTTCGAAGCGCTAGTAGGTGTGTCCTTATCACAGGTCTGTGAAATATCTATTTCAGGATCAACACTGGATTCAGATTTTGTGATATGCTGATTTCCATGGAAATGTCACTTTTTAAAACAATCCTTTCTTTTCGTCATGTTGAAAAGAGGTATAAGAGCATATAATAAACACCAAACCACTATGTTTCCAGTTCAAAACTTATGAAACACAACCACCACAAAGTAAATAAACAAAATGCATGTGCTATACCGCCATTTCTGTTTACACAGTGCATCCAACCTCTTAACACGAACATTAACATGATTTCAAGGAATAAATAGCTGAAAATCACGGCCTTATAGATTGAATAGTTCGAGAGAGAGATACTTAGGCAAGTCAGTGCAGAACGACCAGATAATTTTTCACACACACAATTAACTTTGAAATGATAAAAACTACACTTCCAATTGGAATTTTTCGACAAATAATGCATCAAATTATTCAGGAGAGATCAAATATTAATAAGAGATAATAATCCGAAAATGTCACTTTTTGACCAATTCCGTCATATGTACTCCCCTTAAAACATTACTGAAAAGAATGTGGTGTCACAAATTTCTATTATTTCCAGAAGTTCCTATTATTCTTGGTTTAAGTGGTCATTAGTATTCAAATGTGTGAAGTCTTGCAATGCTAACCATGAGACTGTAGAGGGTATGTCTTCCTAAAACTAAGGATATGGCTGAGATCTTGAATTTATGAAGCAGTGAAGCACCAGGGATCACATTAAAAAGGAAGAGGGGAAACTTGGATACTTGCAGTGGGCAGACATGCTGGAAAGATATGTGAAATTCTGGATGTAAGATGGTTGAAAAATATAGAAAGTACACTGAAGTGCCATAGAAAATTGGATAGGCATGTGTATTTAAATACAGAGATATGTAAACAGGCAGAATATGGCACTGCAGTTGGCAATGCCTATGTAAGTCAACAAGTGTCTGGCACAATTGTTAGCTCAGTTACTGCTGCTGCAATGGCAAATTATCGAGATTTGAGTGAGTTGGAACTTGGTGTTATAGTTCGTGCCCAAGCTATGGGACACGGCATCTCCGAGGTAGCTATTAAGTGGAGATTTTCCCATACAACCATTTCATGAATGTATCGTGAATATCAGGAATCCGGTAAAATATCAAATCTCTGACTTCGCACGGCCGGAAAAAGATTCTGCAAGAACAGGACCAACAACGACTGAAGAGAATTGTTCAACGTAACAGATGTGCAACCCTTCCACAAATTACTGCAGATTTCAATGCTGGGCCATCAACAAGTGTCAGCACATGAACCATTCAATGAAACATAATCGATATGGACTTTTGGTCAATGGCCCACTAGTGTACCCTTGATCGTTATTGAACATACTGTCATGCCTTGCTACAAGCTGTTCAGAAGAGATCTCCACCAGCTCATGCTCTTATGGATTTATGGACAGCACTGCAGGATTCATGTTGTCAATTCCCTCCAGCACTACTTTAGACATTAGTAAAGTCCATGCCACATCCTGTTGAGATACTCTGGCTTGCTCGTGTGGGGGCCCTACATGATATTAGGCAGGCGTACCGGTTTCTTTGGCTCTTCAGTGTATTTGCTTAACATACTTGGGTGATGCAACCTGGCTTCATAGCAGATAATGACTTAAATGTAGCTCCTGCTTGTTTACCATAGTTTAGTATCATAGATGTTTCTGTGAGGATAATGAGTGAGGACCAGACAAAATAGACAACTTAGTTCAGGTTTAATGAAACAAGGCTCTTGTTTGCTGATAGCTGAATACAATGAAACTGAATACAATGATATTTACATTGAAGTTGCTGCAAACACTGTCACTCTTGAACTTTGTCATTCCTGCTGTGCAGTTGGTGTGGATTATTATTATTATTATTATTATTGTTATTATTAATTCCCCCCACCCCCTCTCTCGGAATCTCCTTCACCCTCTCTCTCTCTCTCTCTCTCTCTCTCTCTCTCTCTCTCTCTCTCTCTCTCTCTCTCTCTGTGTGTGTGTGTGTGTGTGTGTGTGTGTGTGTGTGTGTGTGTGTGTGTTTCTGTACAATGTGATAGACTAGCCACTTTCTGAAGGAGCATTTATTTAGTGAAACACTGTCTGCAGTTTCTGTAACTTACTGCTGGAATAGTATTGTATGTATTCATTTTTAGATTGCTAGACTGAATTTTTTTTTTCCAGATTTGCTCCATGTGAATTCAGTGCTGTGCAGCCAGTTGCTGTGAAAATCAAACGGCCAGCATTTGCAGATGTGGCACCCACATTGCTGTCATCTTCCACATGGGCAGATCTCTTCTGGTTTCTTTTTACGCCTTACACAATGTATACTCTCATGTTAGTATGCAGCTTCAAGTGATGACATATACAGGGTGACAATTATTGAACTATATGAAAAAAATGTAAATTAGTTACAAACTACAGGGTGCATACACTTTATTCCACATGTAAACATCACTACAGATATTTAAGGCTAGTTTATGCCATGTTTGATATGCCTGCCATCATTAGCAATGATGTGGCACAGACAAATATCGAAATTCTGCAATACCCGCTGAAGTGTCGGAACTTCGATGCTGTCAGTGGCCTCCTGAAGGGCTGTTTTCAGCTGAACAATGGCTTTGTGGTTCTTGCAGTACATCTTGTTTTTCATATAGCCCCACAAAAGTAATCACATGTGTTCAGATTCAGAGAATGTGGCGGCCAGTCGAGGCCCATGCCAGTGGCCCCGGGTACCGCAGAGTCAGAATGTGTTCCCCAAAGTTCTCCTCCAGGACATCAAACACTCTCCTGCTTTGATGGGGCCAAGCTCCATCTTGCGTGAACCACATCTTTTCAAAATTAGGTCACTTTGGATAATGAGGATGAAATCATCTTCCAGAACCTTCTCATACCTTTTGCTAGTCACTGTGCCATCAAGGAATATTGCACTGATTATTCTGTTACTGGACATTTCACACCACAGTTACCCGTTGAGGGTGAAGAGACTTCTCAGTCACGAAATGAGGCTTCTCAGTCCCCCAAATGCACTAATTTGGCGTACAGACAAACTCGTCCAAATGAAAGTGGGCGTAGTAATTTCCATCATGCCCCATGGCCAACCATGCAGTTTGAATGTCCTAATGCAAACCATTCAACGGTTATGACAATTTTATTTCATATAGTTCAATAATTGTCACCCTGTATGTTGTATTACCTTAGGTACACATTTTACTGTTTTATTTAAACTCACACTTTGTACTTGCAAAAAAGGAATACATTTGATCAGTTAGGGAAAAGGACAAGTAAATCTTCCTTGTTAACAAGTTATCCTGTAATCTTTATTTGTAGTATGTGATACTGGAGAACGATTAAGTGATGATAATTCAGGTAGATCACTTACCATTAAGAATATTGATACAAGAGATTTTATTGGTAAAATTCAGATACTGCTGTTTGTGGAAATATTTGACAAGAAAACATTGCAGTCAGAAGCTACGAAAGCTCTAATAATTCGACTGATTCTGTCAGTTTTCCTTTTTTTGTTGTTGTTTCCAGAGCTGTTGAACTTGGTTTCGAACTTCAGATATAAGTGAAAATGTAAGAAAGAAGTCAGTCAGTTGGAAGTAGCTTCCACTAGACTTATTTTAAGCTTTTGTTTATCTCATTTAGTGAGAAAACTGATATCATCAATGTAATTTATATTGTCACAATTATTTGTTTGATAAGCAAGATGGAACTATCTTTTTAGTTATGATTTCATAAAATAATTCATGCTTCAAACAATGTATTTTGCTTGAAGGATCAGTGAAATGCATTTCTTTGTTTTTGTAAAGAAAAGAAGAGAAGGAGAATTATAGGATTGAAACTCCGTGAAGTGGCCAGGTAATATCTCATTGCAAAGAGTACTCTTGCTCTGTCAGGACAGTGCATGGCTTCTAAGGCAGAAATCAAAAGAATGAGAAAACACCACCACGGGGAGCAGTTTTGTACTATACGTAACTTTGATATAGAGCATCCTTATCAAACTGTGTATACAAGTCCTTGGGAAATCCAGTATAAGTTAAAAACTTTAACTGTTCATAATACACAAATTAACATAAGTCCTGAGGCCAGTTTTTATGTACTACTTTTGTAGAGAAAGTTGCGACTGCACCGTGACAGTCCTCGTCTGCTGCTAACTGGAGCTATTTGGCAGGAACTGGCTAGAGCTGTAGTCAGGCGATCTCATGTCCAGGTGATTGGTGATGCCTCAGCTCAGGGGGTGTGGCAGTCATGTGACCAGTGGTTGGGTAGTTCTGATCACTGGCACTGGCACTGGCACTGGCACTGGCACTGTCGGACAACTGCGAAACCTCTAATGCCAACCTCTGCACACAGAACGATTACCCCCTGTGAGGTATCAACTGGCTATGACACCACACTCCAAGAAAATTCTAATTAATTGTAGTAACTACATTCAGTTCCCATCAAGTCATTCTCATACAGTCTCTTCGTTATGTTGGCAATCAGTCCATCTGAATGGTGACTGATGTAATGAATTGATTTTGATTCACTTATTTCTGTAGACTTTATTTATTTATGCATTTATTTTACCTGGCAAGATTATGGCCTTCAGGCCCTCTCTTACACCTAACCAGGCATACTCAGATTGAACGAATTACAGTTTCTACAGAACATTAAGGACATATAATGTGTTATACAGTATTAATTTTAAAGAAAAAAAATAGAGATTATATCAGTAGTACAATGATAATTGTAGCAATCAAAAAAATAATTATAACAATCAAGAATAATTGTAACAATCAAGAATAATAATAATAATAATAATAATAGTAATGACTATGTATATGAAAGTAAACATATTTTTCTTTTATGAATGTCAGTCCTATTGCTAGTTCCTAGTTGGGAATTTTCTCATTATGTTCTTGCAGCTTGTGAGTTATTCTCATCGAGCAGGGACATAAGACGATAGAGTGGGGTGAAAGAGATATAGAAGAGGTAGATAGGTTAGAGGAAGAGAAATAGAATGGTAAAATTCGAAGCTATGGTGGAGAGGAGAAAGAAAGAGATGAGAGGGGCACAACAATGGTGGCTATACCTTCCCTAATATGTAAGTTTTGAGTTCCCTCTTGAATGTTGAGTGGTTCTGGACAAGACGCAGATCACAGGGGAGCACGTTCCATAGTCGTATGGCTGAGATGGAGAATGACACGGAGAAGATTTTGTGCTATGTAAAGGTACAGCCAAGATGCTAGACATATCCGATCTGGTATTGCGGTTGTGGAATGATGATAGGTGTTTAATGTGAGAAGATAAGTATTGGGGGCACCAGTGGCTAAGAAATCGATGAAGTAAGCACATCGTGTGGAGATCGCGTGCCTTATGTGGGCGTATCCAACCTAGCTGGGAGTATGAAGGACTGATATGATCATACAACCGTATGTTGCATACGTATCTAACACAAGCATTCATCACTAGCTCGAGGCATCTCGAATTTTCATTATTTGTGCCATGTTGAACTACATCACAGTAGTAAAGATTAGGCAAGACTAGTGTTTGGACTAATTTTTGTTTAATATGGGTTGGAAATATTTTTCTAAATTTTTGAATTGCATGTAGGGAGGAGAGCGATTTCCGGCAAGCTGTGACTGTTTGTTCTTCCCAGTTTAGGTGTTCATCCAAGATTATTCCAAGGTCTCTTACTGTTTTTTGGTATGGTAGTTGGGTACCATTGAGGAGTATTTGAGGGACTGTTTCGCGAAAGTACCGGCTGATTAACTTTGGATGAGATATAAGTATGACCTGGGATTTCTTGGGGTTTAGTTTCAGACCTAGGTTCTGTGCCCATCGAGAAACAGAGCAAAGATCTGCGTTTATACTCGCTACTGCGTCAGCAATGTTCTGGGGGCTTGCACTTTTGTACAGTTGGATGTCGTCGGCATATAGATGGTAGTTGCAGGAGTGAATCACTGAAGAAATATCATTAATGTACAGTGAGAAGAGTAATGGACCAAGGACGGAGCCTTGGGGAACTCCAGAGAGCACGTTTTTCCATGATGACTTTTCCGACCCACAAATGACTTGTTGACTTCTGTTTTTGAGGTAGCTGTCGAACCAGTGTATTGCACTGTTTGAGAAATTCAGCTGTTTCATTTTAATTAGTAATATATCGAAGTCAACTGTATCAAAAGCCTTGCTAAAGTCAAGCAGTGTTAGGATGGTAGCTTCACGTCTGTCCATAGCATGTTTAATGTCATCAGTTACTTTGATTAATGCAGTTGCAGTACTATGGTGCTTTCGAAAGCCTGACTGATATTTGTCATGGATGTTATGAGTTTTGAGGTAATCCGTCAGCTGTTCATGGACGATGTATTCTAGGGCTTTAGATATTGCAGGTAGTATGCTGATCGGCCTGTAGTCACCTGGCGACTTAGGGTTGAATTAAACTTTGCTTCCACTCAGTAGGATATGTACTACTAACAAGAGACAGGTTGAAGATGTCTGTGATAACTGGAATAATAGTGTCTACGATGTTCTTAATCATGCCAATGCTCACTCCATCATTTCCTACTGCCTCGGAAGAGATTCTCATAATTGCCTTGTGTACTGTGCCAGTAGTGACATGTTTTAGGAAAAACTTGTATCTCGAGAGATTGATATCTTGGGGCTGGTAATTTGTTGCTGAGTGGCAGTTTACAGCTGTTGAGAAGAAATTGTTTAATTCTTCTGCAGACGCTTGATAAACAGCGTCAGATCTTCGCTACCCTATACCAAAACTGCGCAGCTTTTTCCACAGTGCAGCAGGTTTTGATATGCTGCATACGACAGAGTGGGCATGTCTGATTTTGGCATTCCTCATGCTTTGCTTGGTTCTGTTTCGGAGTTTCCTATAAGCTTCGTACACCTCGGGAGTTGGGTTACGCTTGAAGGCCCTATGTGCAGCATCACATTTATTCATTAACTGGTGTAATGCAGTGGTGAGCCACGGAGTGGGAGCTCTCTTTACCTTGACAGTGCATTGAGGAGCATGTTTATCATACAGTGCAATAATTTTGTGACATAATTCCCTAATTTTTCCGTCTAAAGTTGGTTCATTGCTTAGATCATGCCAAGGGATGTCTGAGCAATCCTTTTGAAGAGCGTCAGGGTTAACATTTTTTAGGTTTCTGTAGGTTACCAGGTGAGATTTTTCTTTGGTAGTATACATTGAGCAATTTAAGAATATCACGTCATGAGCAGAGAGTCCCGGAGCAAATGTCTGATTGACGCGAATTATTTTATCTGGTCGCTTTGTTGCTATTATATCTATGAGCGTATGGCTGTGTGGCGTGTGATGAGTTGGGTCATTGTTCCACAATTCACATTGCAGACTGAAGCTGCTACTAGACTGCTTGTATGTTATGCTAACTTCACTCTCTCATTAATAGTAGTCTGCTTATATGATATTAGCGTATCTTTATTTATAGTTAAAATATGTCTTAGTTATTTAATATATTTATATGAATATATGGGATTATCAGAGGAAAATAATGATATATTTACTGTCAGGTTATTGCTTTATTTTTATTAGGAACATTCTATTTCTGTTACAAAAGTAGTGTATATGATCACAGGTTCCGAATATTAAGATGTCCACAAGGAATCACTGCTAAGGTTTTTTCTTTAATTTTTTATTCCTGGTGTGTTAGTGACTCTTGTTACATCTGCTGCCACCTCCTTAAATGCATTCGCACTTGAGTGTATACCTCCTCCATGCAGCTGAAAACAGGATACAAAGTCTGTGTGTGAATGGTGTTATAGTTGTCTGCTTCATATTTCATTGGGAACTGTTACCCATAAATGCCTTTATGATCATAATGACACAGTATTGTTATAATGTTAATGTTCTTAAAGAGAGCCCTGCATGACTTTACATTTACAAAACATTTGCAGAACAAACGTTTCATACATTTTTCTTTGAATGCTTGACAATATTTGTCTGTAATATATGCCAGCTTTGAATTTCTGATTGCTGGACAACACAGTGACAAAGGTTTTAAGTGGAGCGCAGGCCAAACAGTAATTTTAGAATTAGATCATCAATGTGTTGATTTCATTTTATTGTGATAATGACAAATTCTGGAGCAACATATATAGGCAAATGTGCGCACGCATATTCGCACTTGCACACACACTTGATATTGCACTATGATCATTCTGAAATACTGATTTATACAGATGGTAGTGAAGGAATGTCCGGATAGAAATAATGGGACAGCTGAGAAAATAGTGGTTCTGCATGAGGAAGACCAATGCCCCTCTATGTGTACTGACTGCTAGTGTAAGGATTGTTTTAATCAAAGATATAAAAAGAAAAGCAACAATGTCCCACTTCAGTGTTAGTAGTTTTATAGTAGCACCTTATGTTGTTTGGCATTAAACAGATTGCATATGGAAACATTAGTTGCATGAATAACTGACATATAGAGCTGGAAATTTTTAAAATCTAAATAACTCTTGCCACGTGAGTGATGGCCTTTGATAGTAACTATTCACACTTCTGTGCAAATTTCTTCCATTCAGAAAATCACCTGGTAATTATGTAATTGTCATATTAGGTGATGAATTGTATATCTTATTCAGATTTCTTCCTGTGATGAGGCGTGAAGAGGATGAGGACGACTCTGCCTTTGCCAAGCGCTTGCAGACAGAAATTGCAGCTGCGCTAGGTCTTTCAGCCACAACTTGCACTGCAGCAGATAAGGTAAATGTTTGCCTCTGTTGGTTGTGATTGTAAATGAATACTAAAATCGTCCATTAGAAAATTCAAACTAATTTATGTACTTTAGAGATTACATAAAAGTTTTGTTCTGAAGTGAACCTACATAGTTGTTAACATTCTCTTGATATTTCACAAAATTGTCTTGTGAAATATTAGTATTTCATGCACTTCTAACGTACTAGAAATATAGAAATATTTATGACGAAGGGAAATATAATAAAGAGATAGAGATGATGATGATGATGATGATGATGATGATGATAAAAAAATCTTTATTTGTACATGCAGTAGAACTTCGAATATACATTCTCTGATTTTACGTTTTTTTGCAATTCTACATCATAAATTCAAAGCCGCTGTGAAAAACTCGTGAGGTAAATGCTAAAAATTTCATTTTTATGTTCCTTGCTAGTAACAATTACTTGATTCTCAGTTCTTACTTGATGTATCACTTGACTTCGTCCTGTTTTCTTCCTACTGACATTTGATGTGACAAAATGAGTTATAAGTGGCACAACAGACAGATGATTTGCACCATGGGTGCTGGCAGAGTTAAGGGAATATTTTAGGCTGTTGTAGAGAGGGGAGACATGAGAGAGGAAATGCTGACGTAATCCACTATTGTCATTGCCAACACAACTTGCAACATTTAGCTTCACCGTGCAATGATGAGGGGTTGAGTACATTTCACACTATTTTTTGCAGGAGCTGGTGTAATCATAACATGGTGGCACTGTGAAGGTGACAAGGAATGATCTTTCAATTATTACAAGTTGTTTTTTATCAATGTGGTAGTGACAGGAGAATCTGTTGTAGCCACCACTCTTCAGGGGAATATGTTTGTGCAAAATATTTGTGACAAGGAATAATATGGCTCATTTCACTTCCAGCAATTTAAGCTGTTCTCTTTATGTTCCTTCCTCACCACATACTCAGAAATCACCACATATTCATAAATAAACAGATAAATATTTATTTCATCCTTCTTTCTCTAACCAAACAGTAATGTTTAACAACATTGAATATTGCAGAAAGTACTGTATTACGAAAGCAGTGAATGTGATAACAATGCTAAGTTGAAAAAAGATATTGTCATGCACTGAGTTAAAAACCTGTAACCTCTTAAGTCATGTAATCATGGTGTTATTCATTACAGTACAGATTTTTTGTCAGAATTTAGTATTGTGCATTAATTATCATAAAATCTCTTGAAGCATTACATCATTAATTTTTTATTAATTGACTTTTAATAATAAGTGTGAGGTATTTGTGATATACTTTTAATATACAATTGCTTTGAAATGGCACACTGTGCACATATCACACACTATGAAAGAAATGAATGATTGAAATACACAAAGTTCATGCAGGGGTTGTTCACGAGCGCTCGCCAAAGTTGACAGTCAAAAGCCCACTAGTGACGTCACAACTGCAAAAAGTGGTTTGAAGTTGCGTTCACAATGCCACTGGAAACGTGTTTGTATTGGAAACATTATTTCCTTCATTGTTTCCCATCTGTTTCCAACATTGTTTCTTGTCTCTGTTTCTGTCTTCACTTGCAGTAAACATATCTCAGTGTATTTGCATTATCTGCAATGCCATTTATTGCATTGTTTTCATGTTGTCTGCCACACCATGTCTAGAGATGAGGAAACTGTAATATGTGCTGCATGCTGCATTTTTAATATTCGAAGGTTCATGCAAACACAATGAAAGACGTTGTCCTCATTTGTTCATTATGTATTTATTTATGTGACTTGTGATCTGAAGCTCATTAGCATATCTCATTGTTTTATAGTTTTACAGAATAAGGTTGCATTTATCAAAGAATTTTGTAATTGGTTTTGAAATTACTATATTATTTTGTTGGAGAGTTTGTACAGTACTTGGCACTGGTTGATAAAATTGTATTAGTTGTTGTAAGAAATAGATTTGTTGGTTTGCATAAAATCGTTGACTTTGGTGATGGAAAACATACTATAAAACAACTGGTGGGGAAAAACTTGCTACATATAGGAGCTGTATATGGAAGACAGCTTTAGTTTCTGTAATTTCACGTGGATATCATCTAATGATGTTGAATTTGGTTTCACATTTTCTTTAAAAAAAAAAAAAATAGAAATTTAAGGAAAGCAATTTCAACCAGATACAGTGTTAGTCTTAATGTTTTGTCAGTAGGAGATTCATTCCAGAGCCTTGAGTACTTATTTCCATGTTTTGAAGCAAGTTATGACAAATGACCTTATTTTGGTTTCTCAGTATTCTACCAAATGTAGCAGCAGTGTTCTGCAGAGTGTCTTGTTTTATTGCTGTTCTTGTACTGCTTGCTTCATATATTTCACAAACAGCCCGTCAGCTTGGTTCAATGGTAAAAACTTGACAGTCTGCTGCCTCGTTCACTGCAATTTTTCTTCCCCCAGGAAAACTTAATACAGCAGGAGAAAACAACTCTAGACAACAGATGACACAATGCGACATGTAAATGTACACTTGCACTGTGCAGAGGTGATATGCAGTAGTTGTCCTGAAACATTGATTCCTTTAATCTATACTGGCTAGGGATAGATGTTCCCATGTTTCAAAAACATGTTTCAAGCTTATATATATGCAGCTTGAAGTCTACTCAGCCCAATTAAACTGTCATTGGCTACAGAAGGAAAACACACACCACCCTATGTTAGATTCTGATGCCTCTCACTGTACGTCACAATTTTCAGTTTAATTCACCACGTTCATCAATTTTTGCTTTTTCCTGGTTGAACATGAAGGAAAGATGTCTCAAAGAAGCATGGTTTGAGGTGTAATTGGTTGTCATAGCACATCGTAAAATAGCTCGGTTACTTTGTACCCAGCTACCAATTTCAGTAAAAAGAGTTTTTGTTTGCTGTTACAAATCTGTGATTTTACCACAAATTATTATATAAGCATTTTATTGTACATTTAATTCTCATCATTGAGACAGATTTTATGCATTTGTTTTTGCTCTTATTTTGGGGGTTTTAACATCTCCTTTGATTCTGCGTTTTTCTCAGTTTCACAGTTTTTAAGTCAGGACCTGACAAAAATGTAAAATAGGGATTCCACTGTAATAATTTCAGTCTTGAACATTATTTTTGTACATTTATGTTACCATGCCATAAATATAATGAATACATGTAAGTAGCACATTATATACTATTATATAAACAGTTATCACCACTAATGTAACGAAATATCTACAAATGTAATAATACTGACAGGTGATCAGAAATCTTTGGTTATAAATGTCGTTTAGTTAGCAACTGTTTCAGATTGCCATTAAAAAGATTTGCATAGAGTTGCCTTATATTATTTGGCAACCTGTTACAGAATTCTTTTAGAAAAAGGATACCGACAGCTGTAACTCTTCCTTTTATTATTTAAGCAACTAGTTTTGACACTTCATTTTAGGAAGAACTACAGCTGTTGGTGGCCTTTTTCTACAAGTTACTGATCAGCCACATACCTGCGTCCACATCTATATGATGGATCTGTAAAAACTAAATGTACAGAATTGTCTTCCAGCTACAAGTACACTGTGGTCTATAGCTCCCTTATTACTCAGCATCCTATGGTAATTGCACCAGGTTCACGTATTTTAGTTATGAATGTCTCACTTCATTACACTTATTTCTTCATCCTCTTTTACAGTCATAATTGTCTTAAGAACATACAATGAGCTCACAGTCAGTAAATTATACTTGATGAAGTAATCCTTCAGAATTGGCATTTGCTGTTATTAGCAAGTATTCTAACTGCCTGCTTCTGAAGCATGAATATCCTATCAGTGTAGACTTCATATAATTAAAGATGTACACACAGGAAGCAGCTACGTGGGTAGCAGAGGCTGTGTGGAGGGGACTGGGCGGCTTTTTAGGTTAAAGCATCTTGGGGAAATCACAGATGTGTTACCAGTCTACATCTATCTACATCTACATGGATACTCTGCAAATCACATTTAAGTGTCAGGCAGAGGGCTCATCAAACCACCTTCACAGTTCTCTATTATTCCAATCTTGTATAGTTTGTGGAAAGAACGAACACCTATATCTTTCCGTACAAGCTCTGATTTCTCTTATTTTATCGTGGTGATCATTTCTCCCTATGTAAGTCAGTGTCAACAAAATATTTTTGCATTCAGAGGAGAAAGTTGGTGATTGGAATTTCATGAGAAGATTCCGACACAACGAAAAATGCCTTTCTTTTAATGATGTCCAGCCCAAATCCTGTCTAATTACAGTGACACTCTCTCCCATATTTCACAATAATACAAAATGTGGTGCCCTCCTTTGAACTTTTTTGGTGTACTCCATCAGTTCTCTCTGTTAAGGATCCCACACCGCGCAGCAGTAATCTAAAAGAGGACGGACAAGTTTAGTGTAGGCAGTCTCCTTAGTAGACTTGTTACATTTTCTAATAGTGCTGCCAATAAAACGCAGTCTTTGGTTAGCCTTCCCCACAACATTTACTGTGTGTTCCTTCCAGCTTACGTTGTTCATAATTGTAATTTATAGGTATTTAGTTGAATTTACGGTCTTTAGATTTGACTGATTTAACGTGTAACAGAAGTTAAATGAATTCCTTTTAGCACTCATGTGGATGACCTCACACTTCGTTATTTAGGGTCAACTGCCAATTCTCGCACCATTCAGGTATCTTTTCTGAATTGTTTTGCAATTTGTTTTGATCTTCTGTTGACTTTATTAGTTGATAAACAACAGTGTCATCTGCAAACAACCTAAGATGGCTGCTCAGATTGTCTCCCAAATCATTTATATAGATAAGGAACAGCAAATGGCCTATAACACTACCTTGGGGGACATCAGAAATCACCTTTGTTTAACTCAATGATGCTCCATCAGTTACTACGAACTGTGACTTCTCTGACAGGAAATCACAAATCCAGTCACATAATTGAGACAATATTCCATTAACAAGCAATTTCACTACAAGCTGCTTTTGTGGTACAGTGTCAAAAGCCTTCCTGAAATCCATAAATATGGAATAGATCTGAAATCCCTTGTCAGTAGCACTCAACACTTCATGCGAATAAATAGCTAGTTGTAGGCAATTCATAATGTTTGAACACGATATATGTTCCAAAATCCTGCTGCATGTTGACGTTAATGATATGGGCCTGTAATTAAGTGGATTACTCCTACTACTTTTTCTTGAATATTGGTGTGACCTGTGCAGCTTTCCAGTCTTTGGGTATGGATCTTTGGTCAAGTGAATGGTTGTATATGATTAAGTGCGGAACTAATGCATCACCATACTCTGAAAGGAACCTAATTGGTGTACAGTCTGGACCAAAAGCCTTGCTTTTATTAAGCGATTTAAGTTGCTTCACTACTCCGAGGATATTTACTTGTAAGTTACTCATGTTGGCAGCTGTTCTTGATTTGAATTCGGGAATATTTACTTTGCCTTCTTTTGTGAAGGCATTTCGGAAGGCTGTGTTTAGTAACTCTGCTTTGGCAGCACTGTATTCGATAGTATCTCCATTGCTATTGTGCAGAGAAGGCATTGTTTGTTTCTTGCCAGTAACGTACATCACATACAACCAGAATCTCTTTGGATTTTCTGCCAGATTTTGAGGCAAAGTTTCATTGTGGAAATTGTTATAAGCATCTCGCATTGAAGCCCGTGCTACATTTCGAGCTTCTGTAAAAGACCGCCAATCTTGGTGATTTTGCGTCTGTTTAAATTTGGCATGTTTGTTTTGTTGTTTGTGCAACAGTGTTCTGACCTGTTTGTGTACCAAGGAGGAACAGCTCCATCGTTTGTTAATTTATTAGGTATCAATCTCTCATTTGCTGCTAATACTACTTCTTTGAATGCAAGCCACATCTGGTCTTCGCTTATATTATTAATTAGGAAGAAGTGGAGATTGTCTCTCAGGAAGGTGTCAACTGAATTTTTATCTGCTTTTTTGAATAGGTATATTTTTGTTTATTTTTGGAGCATTTGGGGGTTACAATATTCAATATGACTATGACAACCCTGTGTTCATTAATCCCTGTATCTGTTTTGATGCTCGTTATTAACTCAGGGTTATTTGTCTAAAAGGGTGCAGCACAAATGCAGGAAGATATGCCAAGCAGCAATCTATATTGTAGTTGTAAATTGCTGTAGCTGAACTGGGAAAGAAGCAGAACTCCTAGTGTTAACAGAAAGCACTGAAACTCAAATCATTGCAGGTACAGAAAACTGGCTAAAGCTAGAAATAAGTTCAGTCGAAATTTTTACAGAAGACCTAATTGTGTTCAGAAAGGATAGATTAAATACAATTCGTGGTGAAGCATTTATTGTCATCAGAAGTAGTTAACCTTGTGGTGAAATTGAAGTACTTACACCCTGTGAATTTGAAAGGGTTGAGGTTATACATGACAACCAGAATAAATTAGTAGTTGGTTTATTTCACTGACCCCCCTCACCCAGGTGAACTTGCTGAACAGTTCAAAGAAAACTTGTCTTTTTTCGAATGGGTACCCACTCACACAATTATAGTTGGTGGCCACATTAATCTACCCTTGATATGTCGGGAAAAATACATGTTTAAAGCTGGACTAGGCATAAAATGTCATCCGAAATTGTACCGAAAGCTTTCTCAGAAAATTATTTTGAACAGTTAGTTCAAAAGCCCACTTTAAGTGTAAATGGTTGTGAAAACATACTTGACCTCTCAGCGACGAATAAGAGCAAATAGTGTGCACGGTGATGGATACAGGGATTAGTGGCCACCAGGCTGTTGCAGCAAGACTGAATACCATAACATCCAAACCCATCAAAAGTAAACACAAAGTACATCTATTTAAAAAAGCAGATAAAAATTCACTTAACACCATTCTAAGAGACAGTTTTCACTTCTTCCCATCTGTGTAAGCATAGACCAGATGTGGTTTGGATTCAAAGAAATAGTGTCAACAGCAATTGAGAGGTACATACCACGTAAATTAGTAAGCCATGGTACTGAAACCCCATGGTGCATGAAATGGATCAGCACACTGCTGCAGAAGCAGCAAAGAAAGCATACCAGCTTTAGAACAATGCAAAATCACCAAGATTGGCAATGTTTTACGGAAGCTTGAAATTTAGTGTGAATATCAGTGCAAGATGCTTTGAATAGTTTCCACATCAGAACTTTGTCTTGAAATCTGGCAGAAAACCCAGAGAGATTCTGGTTACATGAAACTACACCAGCAGCAAGACGCAATCAATACCTTCACTGTGTGATAAAAATACTGATGTCACCACTGACAGCACTACTAAAGCAGATTAATAAACACAGTTTTACAAATCTCCTTCACCAAAGAAGAAAAAGAAGAAGAAGAAGCAAATATTCCAGAATCTGAGTTAAGAACAGCTACCAACATGAGTAACTTGGACCAGATTGTATACTTGTTAGGTTCCTTTCAGAGTATGCTGATGTAATAGTTCCATACTTAACAATCATATACAGGCACTAGCTTATCGAAAGTTCCATACCTAAAGAGTGGAAAGTTACACAGGTCACACCAATACCCAAGAAAAGAAATAGGAGTAATCCACTGAATTATAGATCCTTATCACTAATGGTGATTCGCCGTACAGTTTTGAAACATATGTTGTACTCAAGCATCATGAATTATTGTGAAGAAAACAATTTAGTGACAAGTAATCAGAATGGATTTAGAAAATATCATTATTGTGAGGCGCAGCAAGCTAGCTGCTCTTATGAAGTAATGAGTATTTATGGGGGTTGTCAAATCGGTTCCATTTCCAGAAGGCTTTCGACACCGTCCCTCACAAGTGTCTTCCAGTCAAATTGTGTGCTTATGGAGTATTGCCACAGTTGTGCGACTGGATTCATAAGTTCCTGTCAAAAACTTCACAGTTGTAGTAATTGATGGAAAGTCATTGAGTAAAACAGGAGTAATATCTGATGTTCCCCAAGGAAGTGTTATAGGCCCACTGCTGTTCCTAATCTACATAAACAGCATAGGAGACAATCTGAGCAGCCCCCTCAGAGTGTTTGCAGATGATTCTGTCATTTACCATCTTGTAAAGTCAACAGATGATCAAAACCAATTGCAAAATGATTTACAGAAGATATCTGTATGGTGCAAAAAGTGGCAATTGACTCCAAATAACTAAAAGTGTGAAGTCATCCACATGAATATTAAAACAAATCTGTTGAAATTTCAGTTATGCAATAAATCACACAAACCTAAAGGCTGTAAATTCAACTAAATACTTATTGAATACAATTAAAAATAACATAAATTGGAAAGACCATATAGATATCATCATGGATAAAGCAAACCAAAGACTGTGATGTATTGCCAGAACACTTAGAAAGTGCAACAGGTCTACTAGAGAGACTGCTTACATCACACTTGTCAGGCCTCTTCTGTAGTATTGCTGTGAGGTGTAGGATCTACATCAGGTGGGACTGGTGGAGCACTTTGGAAAAATTCAAGGAAAGGCAGCTCGTTTTGTATTTTCGAGAAAATGGGAGAGTGTGCCACAGACACGATCTGTGGCTGGGGTGGCAAACATTAAAACAAAGTGGTTTTTCATTGCGGCAGGATCCTCTCATGAAATTTTAATTACTAATTTTCTCCACAAATTGCAAAAATATTCTTTTGGTGCTCACCTACCAAGGGAGAAGTTATCAAGATAAAATAACAATATTATGAGAAGGAATGTTGCTACTCACCATATAGCAGAGATGCTGAGTCGCAGATAGGCACAACAAAAAGACTATATGTGACTCAGCATCTCCGCTATATGGTGAGTAGCAACTTTCCTTCTCATAAAATTGTTACATTCCATCCTGGATTTTCCATGGTTTGATTTCATGATAAAATAAGAGATAGAAGAGCTCGATTTTCCTGCCTGCCATTGGAGAGTGGAACGTTAGAGAAAGAGCTTGAAGGTGGTTTTATGAACACACTACCAGGCACTTAATTGTGAATTGCAGAGTAATTGTGTGGATATAGATGGAATGATTCCACAAACATGTAGTTTTAGGTGTATGTTAAAATGGTAGTACATTCGTAATTGCAGTGTCATTCATCAGTGAACAAGTTTGTCTGTGGAAAGAATTTTAGATCTGTCTATACTTTCCTGAATCTTGTGGAAAGAATTTTAGATCTGTCTATACTCTCCTGAATCTACAATACACTCCTGCAATCAAGCGTATGCATGTGTTATGTCATCTTCTGAGGTGGCCTACATGTTGTCACAACTCTTAAGGGCAGTTACCTCTAGTGCAGACTAATTCAGTGGGGGACATGTCTGGTGATTATGATTTTATGTAGCACACACACAAAAGTTTGTCTGTAAGCATTTTACCGGTTGGAGAACATGTTATTCTAACATTGTAGAAAAGGTAACTCTTTGGGGACAGATGTCAGTTGAGTCGTATCGGGCACTCTTCATTGTTCTCTCATTGTAGGTGGTAGTAATTTCAGGCTACACATCATGGGCCAAGAGATTATTCTGAATGTTGTTTAGTATGCTTCTGGTTGATGCTACATGTAAGAATCATCATTGGTGGTGCCAAGGCTGAAACTGCTCTCAACACTAAATTTTGTCATTTATCCCTCCAGCTGCATGACAAAATTGGTGCTATTTTGTATTTTTGTATGTTGTTGTTGATACATTGTTTTTATTTATGTTTCATTTGATCTGGTCCATTATAAATGTTTTTGTGAAAGCCTGTGAGTAACTAAAAATTGCACATTTTTTATTTATTGCAGTAAAGTCAACAAAACAAAGCAGATTGAAAATGGGAGTCGTTTCCCAAAATGTGTTGTGTAAAATATGTATCTTGACTCCCAGCAAAAAAGTTAATTATAAACAAACCCAGTTCTGTTTCAAATGCCAGCTTTCAGAACTGTCCTAATATCAATTCTGAATGTTGATGTTTAATGTTGTGACTTCAGGAATCCATCAGTAAGGCTAATGAAAGGGGTTATCAATAAGGAATCTAATTCCATGTTGGTAACCCCTCTCGTTACCCTTACTGATTAGCTAAATGGTCAGTGTGTCTGCCTGTCATGAGGTGGAAGCAGGTTAAATTCCTGGTAATGTGAGAGACTTTTCCTTGGTGGTTGGCTTGCATTGGGATGTACTCACCCTTGCTAGGCCTGTTGAGGACCACCTCCTTGAATGATAAATTGCGACTCTACGGCCTGAAAGCTGACAGTGGCCAAGAGAGTGATTTGCTGATCCCATTCCCAACCATACTGCAGCCATATGACAGAGGATGGCATGGTGCCTGGTTTGTGTTACTTGATCTTCAGGGCCTGTTTGCTGAGTTACTTTCTTTTTCTTCTGTTTAATGAAAGACAACCTTTGTATCAAAGAAGAAGCTTGATAGCTTGAAGAAATTGATAGCTTCTGAACCCTATATTGAAGTATTTGTTACCAATGTTTTAGCGTATTCCATTAATTTAGTCATTTTGATCCATCTTAGTGTCTCTAAATGTTTTTTTTCTTGAGGCAGTCGTTATTTCATTATAAACATTAACAGCTTGTTGAGACTGAAATGCAAAGCTGCATCTTTAAAAGATTTGACAAAGTTTGCAGATACTGTGCATTGATGTTAGCTGCATTCTGACTTCGTACATCTGATGCACAAGCTTCAGGTCTCTAAATTGTTATAACAAATGTTATGTATTATTTTTCCCACTACACAAAAAAATAAAAACAAAATATAAGAAAGTAATAAGAATTTATCAGTATAATAGGAGCACATGCAGTCGTTAGAGCGCCAATGAAATTGTTTCTCCTTCATTTTTTGTACAATGATATTGAAAGCTATCACTTACATGATAAGAGGGAGGATCAAATTTGACATATATATATATATATTTATTGAAATGTGAATTGGCAATTATAGGCTGGTCATAAAGCATTTATATAACATATAAAATTTCATTTATAGTTGGAACTGTAATGATGCAATGTTATAAAAGTATAAATATTAAATGTCTCCTTAGTTCCAGTAAAGTTTATGCTAGCAAGCTTAGAATATCACATAAAAGACTAGTAAAAATTGTAGCTTTTGTGTTACTGGAATGTATGCAGAGTTGCCATTAATCTTATAAACAGTTTCAAACAAGCATAGCTTACGGTGATTATACAGGGATGAAGAGTCTTGCACAGGATGGACAGTCATCAAGAGCCACATTAGACCAGCCTTGGGACTAAGGACGACGACGACGACAACAACAACAAGTGTGTCAAATGTTCTTGTCAGTAACAAGTTCAAAATTTGCAGTTGCTTCCTTTGCTGTAAATATTTTCGTCATTTAGGCTGCTTCCTTGGATGATACCTGCACTGAAAAAATAAAGCATTTTGGACCTGCAGCCCTAAAATGGATTGCACATTTCATCAATAGTTTTGTCACTGTCATGCACATTCCAAAACTCTGGGGGAAAGCCAAATTAGTAACCCTGCTAAAACTGAGGAAAGAACCTATAGATCCACAAAACTTCAGGATTGTGTCACTTCCGTGTCATGTCTACAAGGCATTTGAAAGAATGGTTCTTGACAGAATTTGTGGCACAGTAGGTACCAAAATCATACCAGAACAAGTAGGATTTATGCCTGATAAATTGTGTTGTGGCCAAATATTCAATCTCACCCAAATGTAGAGGATGACTTCATACAGAAGCAGATAACTAAAGTCACTTTCTAAGGCCTCTGGGCTGCCTGTGATACTGTCAACCAACAGCTGTTCAAGTTTTATTACAAGACTGAGTATTTCCTATTGATGAAATTAGTGGAATGTCTCATTAAGAATAGATGTTTTTGTGTGATGCTACCAGGGAGATATAGCGAATGGAGAAGGCAAAAGAATGGCCTGCCCAAAGGCAGTGCCCTGTCACCAATTTTATGTGATTTCAATACAGTTGATCAGCCTATAAACAGTGAGACAAGACATTTTGTATACACAGTTGATACTATTGTGGCTGCACAAGGAAAATTTATTGCAGAAGTGCAAGGGAAACTGATGCAGACACTTGAAGATATACCTGACTTCTATGGAGAGAAGTCTGTGTAAAACTCAATGTGTGCCTTCCTTCTTAGAAACAAACATGCACTTAGGCAATTGAAAGTGCTGTGGCAGGGTCTGGAGTTGAACCATAATGATTAGCTGAAATGTCTGAGTATCCGAGTTGACAGGACTGACATTTGAGAAGCACTGTCAGAACATTAAAGGAGATGTATGTGCAAGGGATCATCATCCAGACTCAGCAGCAGGAAAAGGGGACCACAGATTCAAAAATTCTGAGAACATTGGCTCTCTCAGAATGTTTCTCTGCAGCAGATTATGCAATACCTGTCTGGACAACTCAGCACATGCCAAATATGTCGACATAGCAATTAATGAGACTGAATCAATGGTGTTTGGCTGCCTAAAACCAATGCCAATTCAACAAATTTACCTCATTGTCGGCATAGCTCCACCCACAATCAGAAGGCAAGTCACAGTTGAAAGGAGGAAACTGTCTGATGATCACAGGCACCCATTTTATGACTACCAAATACAGCACAGCTGACTGAAGTCTCGATGAAGTCCATTGCAAATGACCAACCCTTGAAGATGAGCCACTGGAATTATGGCAAGAAAATTAATGGCAAAACTTTTTTAATGAGACACTAATAAAGCCTAAAGAACAACTGACTGCTGGAATCCTCAACTGTTTCCGAGATGGAGGGCGCTTAACTGCTAGTAAGAACTGGTGTCACCCAGTGCAATACCAACCTGAGAAAATGTGAATATAAAGAGAATGACTCCAGTCAGTGTGTTGAAATACAAGGTCATCAACATCTAGTGATATGCCCAAAAATAGGTAAAAATTTGTGTTATAGTAAACGTTATAGCAAATGGCAAAGCTATCCATGTGGCTGATTATTGGAAATATGCAGTATAGTTGCTGACCCGGATATGTAAAGTAAATATTCATATAAACATTTTCGTGTGTCTTTCAGGCAGAGTGGGCGAAGAGACGTGCTGCAGAACTGCGTCGACAGGCGGCTGCGGCCAGAAGAGCTTTGGCTCAGGGAACAAGCAGTGATCTTCAAAGGATGGTAAGGCAGGTTGCGGAGGTTCTGCCCCGTGTGCCACATGAGGCCATCCTGCGAGATCTCAGTGAGTAAAAGTTTCACATCTTTGTCCAGTACTGAAACCTATCCTTCATTGCACATCTACATGTAATAATATGCTGCAAGCCACCTAATGGTGTGTGGTGGAGGGTACTTCTGGTACCACTAGCTGCTTCCCTCTTCCCAGTTTCATTTGTGAATGACACTTAGGAAGAATCATTGTCGGTTAACCTCTCTACTACTACTACTACTACTACTACGACGTGGTCAGACCCAGTGGACCTGAAAATTACACATGCAAACATCACAAAAAATATTTATGTACACAAATATGTTTCAAAATAAGAATAAATTCTCAAAATGTTTTGTGCTACACATAAAAAATAAGTAAATGACAGATTTTCATTATCTAAATCATAAATGACACAGTTGTTGTTTGGTGAGATGTATGTGGGATGAAGTAACATGTTGTCCAGCTCTACCCAGAACATACTGTCTTGGCATTTCAACAGTAAACCTCTCAATGATGGACCAATCCTATCCTACCGGGTTACCTGGTAAGTCTCCCAGAATGATGAGCAGTACTCAAGAATTGGTCAGACAAGTGTGCAAGCCACTTCTTTCATGGATGAGTTAGACTTCTTTAAAATTCTTCCTTTAAATCTGTCTGGCATCTTCATTTCATACTGTTTGTTTTAACTTAATTTCGTTCAACATAATTGATGTTTTTGGAAAGCCTGCAACTGTGTCATTTATGATTTAGATAATGAAAGTCTGTCAGTTACTTATCGTTTCATGTGTAGCACAAAACATTTTGAGAATTTATTCTTATTTTGAAACACATTTGTTACACTGTAGTTCTCTCTTTGAAGTTACTCAGCAACTGCAAAATTGGATAAAATAAATCTTGGGATGTTTTTATATGCTAATGTTAGAAACATTATTTTTGTCTGTCTTCTTACATGTATTGTTCCTCCTCCATTACACAAATCACCACAAACATGCAAATCATCACTTACACTGGCTTTTGTTTGTTTGTTTGTGTGTGTGTGTGTGTGTGTGTGTGTGTGTGTGTGTGTGTGATCAAAACATGTTACAGAGAGATTATGACAGTATGATTCCACAGAGAGTTTGTATACAGCCAGAGCTGTTAATTTTTTCTGGACTGCATTATTTACATGAAGTTTTCAGTTACAAAATTTATTTTACCATTATTCATTGTGAAAGTACTGATTATAAATATATTCAGTTTTGTTGTAGATGTTGAGTAGTGTATGAGGAAATCAACATGTTTATGGAAATTACTACAGTTATTGTGTAAAGTAGAAACTTATGAAGGGAAAAAAAAAAAACTGTGTTGCTATATAGTTTTTCATTGTGAACTTTTCCACCTTACTTTTTGTGGTGTACAAGGATTTCCAGCTCCTCCATTAAACCCATTGTATGTGATTTTTAGAAGTGGTGGAGTTTCTCAACATCATCTTGTACGTTTTCGAATGGGTGGCCAGGTTGTGTGCGTGTGTAGCTATTGCTGAATTTTCTGGTTGTGTGTGTAGCAGTTGATGTGTTCTGTGCATCTAATTTGAAAGTTCCTGCTAGTTTGTCGTATGTAATAGCCGAGGTGCAAGTTTTGTGTGTCATTTTGAAAATGCCTTAGGCTGCTGAGAATTTATCTTTTTTATTGTTTAGGGTGTGCACTATTTTCTGTTGTAGTGTGTTGTTTGTGGAGGAAACTACTTTCATTTTATCGTAAATTTGATTGTATTATTGGTTCCATGTAAAGAGCCAGGAATTTTTTTTATGTCTGTCATTGAACTGGGAAGTCATTAGACACTGTCATAAATGTCACAGCTGAATGCCTAAAACTTAATAGCACTAATTTCTAGTTTTGTGTGTAGAAAATCACAGCTTCAAGATACACAGTAAAAAGACAGCTTCCAACAGCACAATTCTTGCCACAACATGTCACCCAAAAGCACACAAGAAAGGTGAATACAAAACAATGGTATACAGAGTAAACAAAATTTCATGGAACAAAGAGGATAGGGAGAAAGAATTATACATCATTAAGCAAATTGCAGTGGCTAATGACTTATCCAGTTCAGCAGTAGACAAAATGGAGAAAAAATAGAAAAAAGAATAAATTTTCTATAGTACAAAAACTTAAATACTTAGATACACACACTCTTTATATTGACCATTTCACTTCAAGAAAACCTCTTTCTTACTGGAATTTACTTTCAAAAGCTATTATTCTTTGAACTAACTCTGTATAGTCATTTACCAGATTCTAGTGACTTGGCTACACTCTGATTGAATTTTACGTAAGCTAACTTTTGCTATAACACTTTGCAATTGTTAAGAAAACAATTTAAATGGTGCCTCTTTATATTAACTTGGCACTTCATAAGTCTGTAAAATAGGATCCTCGGATTCATCAAACACTGGGAGGGAACCCTATATAGGTGTATGGTTAGGATGAAATAAAAGGGTGACCCACATTCTTTAAAGTTCAGGAATGGTTACTAAAACACAGTTCAAATTTAATGGTTCACACGGTACAAAATTAAATTTACTGTAAAAAAATTGTATCTGGTGGCTGTAGGCTCGGATGTGGTGAACAATTATGGCAGCTTACACTACCCACACTACAGCCTTCAAGAATCTTGCTGTGTGGGCTAAATTTCTCTTCTTGGCGTCATTCAATTCTAGTTACAGTAGCCCATCAACTCGCAGCTATGCCTTAAGCCATTTGCAGTCTCCATCCAAGACATTTTGTGCGAATTTGCAGGCAAAGCTGCTTCTGCTCCATAAAGGTGCTGCCTCAATCACTGCTGCCTACAGACTGTTTGTGATACTTCCCGTGCTTGCTCTAGGTAGCGCGTCAGTTCACCCTTGCCATCTCCCCAGAACCACATTTGTTTTAGACAAAAGCACAATGGCTTTTACTTAACACCTATTTCTTATATTGTTGCAAAGTATGACCATTTCTTAAATTGTCAACTTTACATGAACATGGACAATTAATACACACAAATATTTTTAAATTTAATTTGATTTAAAATACATTGGTTTAGCATAAATTGATTTAACATAATAAACAGTTTACATAGTATTTTACTTATATTATTCACATACAATACAAAGAACTTCAACCTCCAGTATAGTACACTTTACTTTACATATACAGAAAATATAGTACCAAGCTGCGAAAATTTTAAAGCAAAAAAAATTATAAAACTTTAAATGAACCATAAACAAATATTGTTATAAACTGTGTAAACAAATGACATGTTAGGTTTTTCCTTTGGTGGTTATGAGACAGCTAGTTAAATTACTAACGTGATATTTTTCATACGTTGAATGTGAAAGGGTTTGGTTGAAAAAATCATGATTACTGCCTTGAGATGCTGATAAAATATTTATTTAAACAAGTTTTGGTTGACTGACCATCATCACATTCTTAAAAGCATTTACAGCATCACATTAGGCATATATAAAATCATTGATGCCAGATAAATAAAACAATGACTTTGTCACTGTTGTCACATTGTAATATAAATTATGTCATGTATATACAAACTGGGGCCATGACTGTTGCGTGGGGAGAGGTCAAGACTGTAGGATGGGTGCTAGAGTATCTCCCAGTTCCAGAATGAGATTTTCACTCTGCAGCGGAGTGTGCGCTGATATGAAACTTCCTGGCAGATTAAAACTGTGTGCCCGACCGAGACTCGAACTCGGGACCTTTGCCTTTCGCGGGCAAGTGCTCTACCATCTGAGCTACCGAAGCACGACTCACGCCCGGTACTCACAGCTTTACTTCTGCCAGTACCTCGTCTCCTACCTTCCAAACTTTACAGAAGCTCTCCTGCGAACCTTGCAGAACTAGCACTCCTGAAAGAAAGGATATTGCGGAGACATGGCTTAGCCACAGCCTGCGGGATGTTTCCAGAATGAGATTTTCACTCTGCAGTGGAGTGTGCGCTGATATGAAACTTCCTGGCAGATTAAAACTGAGTGCCCGACCGAGACTCGAACTCGGGACCTTTGCCTTTCGCGGGCAAGTGGTAGAGCACTTGCCCGCGAAAGGCAAAGGTCCCGAGTTCGAGTCTCGGTCGGGCACACAGTTTTAATCTGCCTGGAAGTTTTTTATCTCCCAGTTATCTGTAATGGATAGGGTTGAATTCCTGGATCAACTGGCATCTTGTGTCAAACTACGTCCAGCCCAGAACTTGGCACACCATTCCGCAGTGTTGATTTCTGACAGAAATGCTGCCGCATACACAATTTTCAGTCTCCGATGGATGTCTACCAGTGTTTGTCCTTTGGCAGCCAAGAAAAGAATAACAGTATGTGGTACTGTTTGGATGCATTTTGTAATGATGTCACCACAATTCGTGTTTCCACATCACCTACTGCAGGCACCTCAGAAGGACACAAATGCCACACTAATCCCATGCCTACATATTGGTGTTGTATACCGGTATTGGAGTCACATTATATTGCATATACACTGCAGCAGTGCCTTGAAACAAACTTTTTGACCACTCTTTATATATTGACAGTGTAATTTATATTATGATGTGACAGTAGTGACCAATTCGTAATTTTATTGTATGATGCCATTGATTCAAATTCACCTAAATATAATGCTGTTAAGAATGTGATGATGCTCAGTCGACCAAACCTGGTTATTTAAATAATGATTTTATCAGCAGCTCAAACCAGTAATTACATTTTTCAGATATGTTAGAGACGTGGAGAACAACCTCCTGAAAATATATTTAAAGGTTCAGATTGAAAGAGGAAGGTGATGTAAATATTTGCAATGTGTGTTAAATTTAAAAATTGTACTGTTCCAATCAATAATCAACACTGTTTTGAGACAAATGGGTAATAGTGAGTAATGTGTTCACTTACAACATATATAAAACAAAATAACTAGCAGCTGCTATTTTGGTTATTTCAAGTGCCTTGAACACTTTAGAATAAATCACTTACTGTTCAAATGCCATCAACTATCTCCATTCCCGTAAGTTATTTGAAAAACCCTTACATCACTTTTAAATTCAGGAATGCAGGGATATTCAAGCTGGCATGGATGCAGTTATATTGCCAGTGGAACTGTGTGCTGTATATGAGAGCAGACTGAAAAGCAGCATTTAATACTGAAATCAGGCTTGTTGTGTGGCAGTTGATGGCTGGAGTGCTGACACATTATCTGCGAATCCATTTATGCTGGCAACTGATGTGATATAGGGACCGTATCAACACATACCGCATGAACAACAGCCTGAAGATGGTGCATTGGAGTGTTGAAACTGGTTGCAACAAAATAAAATACAATCATAAGGATGGCTGTAAGTGTTTTATTCTGTCACAATAGTAAACAGTTGTCGTTCCAAAGAACTCCTGCCAAATGGATGGACATACAAAAACAAGACAGAGATTACTGCTAAAACATTAATCAACTACTTCGACAAGGCCACAACTTTCTAAAATCATGCCCTAGAATAAGATTCATTCAATTCGAGATTTTGCTTGCCACACCTAGAATAGCTTTTTGTAACCCTGCCAATCTCCGTTACATCCTTGTCAGATGCTATGTTCCTTCTGCACCCATCTCCCTACCCAATGGCCCCTTTCCCTGCAACTATCCCTGCTGCAAGACTTGCCCTTTGCACCCTCCTACCACCAGCTAACTATACCAGCCCTGTGACTGGCAAAACATGTATCAAAGGCAGGGCCACCTCTGAAAGCAAACATGTCATATACAAGCTGTTATGTAAACACTGTTCAGCCTTTTACATCAACATGACTACCACCAATTTGTCAGTAAGGATGAAAGGGCATAGGCAAAGGGTGTATACCAGCAACACACAATACAGTACCCTGTTCCAGAGGATGCTCTGCAATATGACAGTCGCGACCTCATTGCCTATTTCACATGTGCCATCTGGACTCTTAGCACGGACACCAGTTCCTCAGAAGTCCACAGGTGGAAACTAGCACTGCAATATGTCCTTGGTTCTCACCAACCACATGGCCATAATTTACATTAATTTCTTCTGTTTTAGCATTTCTTCATGGTAACTACTACTTTCTTCACTCTATTTTTCTCTATCTTTCATTTTCTGGCCTGTCTGTTTTTTGCCACCCCCATCCCACCTCTGTTACATACAATTCACTTAGCTTTTCACTTGTTTTGACTCAATCACAATGTTTTAGCAGTAATCTCTGGCTTACATGTTACTTCTATTCCACCTTTAAGCTCTCAGGTTTTCAAATCTCGTCTAGTGCAATCATTCTTTTCTCTGCATGCCGTCCAGTAAGTCTCCCCTGACCAGGGGTTCTGGGTGACCCTCTCTAGTTCCTTTCCTTTCAACCCTCCTTCCCCTTCAGCCCTTCTGTTGAAAGCTTGCATAAGTAAAACCATATACGAACTTATGTCTGGAAATGCATGGTTTCCATGCTAGAGACCATTTATTCACTCATATATTGTTAATGAAACTGTGGTCTAATACACACTGTACGATGCAGCCACAGTTACTGTATGTGTTGAAAATGGTTTCCATGTGCCTCCACACAAGCGTGTACATGCCACAGCATGTTCTGTCTCACATGTTCACATTGGCCAGGTTGCATTCAAACAGTGTTAAAGGCAGCATGAATACGCTGCTCCAGTGTCTCCACATCTAGAATGGGCTCTGCATGCATGATACTTTTAACCCCATAACTAGAAATTTCATAGGTTGAGATCCGGTGAAAAAGCAGGCCATAACTAGAAATTTCATTGTTTGAGATCCAGTGAACAAGCAGGCTGTGCGACTAGACCCCCTCGTCCGATCCATTGACCAGGGAAGACACGATTGAGATGCGTCCGGATGTAAATGGCAAAGTGGGCCAGAGTGCGATCACATAGCAGCCACATAGCTCTTTGAATCATCAAGGGCACTTCTTCCCGTAGGGGAGGCAAAGTCACCTGCAAGAAAAACCAATAGTTCCGGCCTGTTAGGCAACGTGGAAATACGTTTGCCAGTTATCCTGGCCCACACATTCTGGCTGCACCAATGCTGATGATTCGCAGTCACCATACCATGGTTGTTCTGCATACTATCTCACAGATGACTGTTAGGAAAGTTGAAGATACCACTCCGTCTAAAGGTGGCCTTGTCTGTGAATAGGATGGATGTCACAAATTCCGGAATCGTGGTTGCCCGATGAAGAACCCAATGACAAAACTGCTCTCAATATAGAAAGTCTGTCACTAGGAAACCCTGCACCTGCTTTAAGTGATAAGCGTAGTAACAGCTGTCACGGAGAATGTTCCACATGGTCATCTGGCTTACCCTATACTGGCGGGCCAACTGCCTGGTACTGACACGGTGGTCACCTTCCACAGTGTTTATCACATTTTCCTCCAAGTCTGGTGTCCAAACATTTCGGGTACGTCCTTCATGATTTCTTGTTTCCTGAAACGACCCTGTCTTGTACAAATGGCAAAACACTGTTGCAAACATTGAATGCTGTTATTGTTGTTGTCAGGGATAGGTCTCCTGATAAAACCTTGCTGCCCACCACCCATTGCCATTTGCCTTTTCATAAGTAAACACCACATTGGCAACCTCAAGATTCGAATATGGAACCATTGTGTACAACACTGTATCATGTCCACTACAAGTTGAGTCAGAGTGAAAAGTGAATTGGACACAACATTACCAATTACTGTGGCAGGAGAGGGTGCTGGGGCATGATATATAAGGAACAGTACCACTCTCTAGGAGGAAACCAAGCATACTGTAACTGTGGCTGCATGGTACAGTGTGTTTTAAATTGCAGTCTCTGTAACAAAGTATGGTTGAATAAATGGTCTCTAGCATGGAAACCATGTATTTTCGGACTTAAGTTCATTAGACTTTTTTGTTCTGTATCGTCTCCTCCATCAATCCCTAGAGCTTGTAAATGGTGGAAAAAACCACCCTGTGTGTGTGTGTGTGTGTGTGTGTGTGTGTGTGTGTGGTGAGAGAGAGAGAGAGAGAGAGAGAGAGAGATCCACCTGCATCTGGATCTTGTCAAAGACCCCTGGTGTGCTTGCACTAGAGTGTGCTCACACCATAATCATATTGTCATACACTCATCACAACCGTGATGCTGAGAGGTAGTCACTTCCCATTGTGGTTTGTCTGTCTGTCAGTCAGTCTGTCTGTCTGTCAGTCTGTCTGTCTGTCTTCAACTTCTTTACTTGGAAAATCCCTACCATTGATCTCCACTTTAGGATATTTGTGGGGCTTCATATAATGTGATATTAACTGCTTTTTGTCAGAAGAAAAGGTTGTAAGTGACAATTAAAGTATGACAGTTATGACAGTGACAGGCATAAGTAGTAGCACTGTTTTGTTGAAAACTACCATTTTGAGATTGAGACTGTTTACAGAATACAGGTTCATTCTTGTAGAGAAGTAAATGGCAACCAGTTACTTTTAATAGAGATATTTCTTCAGTTAAGTGGTGCTGTTCCCAGTACAAGTAGTTCACATAGAACAGACTTTCTTAGTCTGTGAAGAACACAGAAAAGCACAGGTTATTGCGCCAGTCAGGTCGTCACATGAAATAAAGTCCAAGCCTTAGCAATTGTAGCAGTCAGAGACCTGCTAGTTAATATAGCTGAGAAACACATACCAGCAAATATAGGTGTTCATTGAATCTCTACAGTGCCAGTGATTTATATTAAATAGCTGTTGCAACATGTGATGCCCTGGGGTGTTTCCAAAGATTGAGGAGATTCTTTAATTGATGTCCATGTAAAATTTCTGCCAGACTTTTTCTATTCGTGAGAATAGAAAAGTAATGGTTCAAAACTGAAGTCAGTGCTTCATGAGAAAGAGTGAACTGCAAGGTTTGCTTCATCTGAGGTTTGAAAACCCTTACAGATCCTATGCTTCTCCATTTGCTTGTGGCTAGAAAGGAGCTCATAGGTGGTGTTGACTACCTTGCAAAGAGAAAAATCTGCCAACATGGTTAAGGAAAATTGTGAGCTTTCGTCTGTAACTATTGCTTTGGGGAGGCCTTATGGTACAAAAAATCATTGTCAACTGTGCAGTTGAGTGTAATTTGCTTGTGTAGGGAAATTTTGAAAAGGAATCCATCCTTTTTTTTTTTTGGTGGGGCTACAGTGTATATGCTAAGGGCCCCAAGGTTCAGTCATATGCAGCCAGGGGGAGAATACTTATGCAGAGCTGCATGCTGAGCTGAACACTGCTGGCACAAGTTCACAAGGCATTCTGTGTCTCAGTCTATTACAGGCCAACCAAGATGGTGTCATGCCACTACTTTAGTTATGGAGATTCCCCAATGTCCACTATGCAGTAGCGCAAGTACTTTCTTAAAGATGACAGAATGAATCACCACATGTTTGTGTCATTCATTATTAGGAGAACAACTCGTGTGTGACTGAACTGCTGAAAAATAAGCTTTGCACACTGAATTTGTACAATAACACAAGTGTCATGACCAGCTGTTGAAGAATGTTTTGTAATGTCAGATCTCTTGTGCTCCATGAAGCTACTAACTGTTCAGTTATTGGCAATTCTTGAAGTGCTTGTGTTGTTTCATTCAGTTGGAAACACACAATCTCCTGCTTGTCAGACTCATGATCTAGGCCTCATGGAGACAGAGAGATGATGGCTTGTTGGCGTAAGCAGGATTCTGTACATGTAACAGCTGAGAAACAATGCCTGTCTCTGTAGTCGTGAGCCATTCTACCTGGTAAAGACAACCTTGGGGATTGTGGATTGGTGATTTGTTACCAGAAAAATTTTCACCTGTACAGTTATATACAGAACTAATGTATTGGTTATATAATCACTAATCCCTTTTTCTGGAATTGAGCAGTTCACTTGGACCGAACTTAATGTCTTTGAAATACACACACTACAGTGCTCTATTCCATTTTTGTTTCTGTGTGACAGAAACCACACCAATGTCATAACTAGAAATTTGTTGTGAGGGCCAGATATTTATAAGGTTCCTGTTCTAAGCTTCTGAAAGCTTTGAAACTTATTGTGGACCTTATGCATGCCTCACTGTTCTTCACATTGTATTTGATAGTTTTGATATCTGGACCACATTTGGGATAAGACAACTAGAGTAATTCCAGAACGAATTTTCTCCCTGCAGTGGAGTGCGCACTGATTTCAAACTTCCTGGCTGATTAAAACTGCTTGCCAAACTGGGACTCGACCCTGCAACTTTCTGAAGTATGGGTGGAAGTAAAGCTGTGATGGTGGGTTGTGCTTGGATAGCTAAGTCAGTAAAGCTCTTGTCTATGAAAGGCAGAAGGTCCCAAGTTCAAATCCCGGTCCGGTGCACAGTTTTAATTTGCAGGAAATTTCGGTTTTAGTGATTAATCTTTTCCAAGAATGCTTGTAGTTATTTATCATTCTGAGTTCTTTCAGATACTAAAATATGGGATGTGTTCCATTTTTGTTTACAATGAACCCTAAATACTGGCACTAGGCTACACTTCAACTTGATTGTCTGTTGAGCTTGGAAGAAACTTTTTGGATTCTCAGTTAGCTGTTGCACATTTTTATTCACGACAGAGATACTGTCTAGATGATTACAGCATCATGTAATGCTGTTGGTTGATGTTCTAGAAAACTCTGAAACATTGATGGAGTACTAATTATACGGAAAGTTAAATGTAGATATATGTAGATGGCAAAAGGAATGTTTGACACTGGAAATGTTTTAGATTCTTTGTATAAGCTAACTGGAGATAAGCTATATATCTGTGGATGCTAAGCACTTTCCTTACCATGTGTAATACTACAGTGGTAAATTACCTAAAATACTCAATTTGATGGAAAAACCTGACTTAAGTTGATTATATGTGATATTTTATCCCCACAGGCAAACTGACAATTTAAAGAGCTTTGGCTGCCAGCACAGTTTTGATGACAATGTAGCCAGTGGTGGTGTGGGCTGTGCATACTATTATCCATGAGATCCCATTTGTTAACGTTGTAACCTCCAATAGTTAAATGCTGATCTTGTGGAATAAAGCAACTGCAGGTATAGTCAGTGGAAGTAATTTGAGGGGGAGGGGGTAATTTGAGGCAGATGTTTCTGTGCTTGGAATTCTTGAATATTACTTGCTAGATGTGTCAGTCATTGGTAGAGATTGGCTCAATGCACTTGTTGCTGATTTTGTGAATAATATTCATGAATCACATGTGATTACGGCTTTCTGGAAGTAACTCAGAATGACTGTCCATAAATTAGTTGGTATGACAATATTTCAGTCCTTTTGCATTGTCCGTCCTGTCACAAAATTCTGCGTCTCTTGATCAAAATTGTTCTTTGATGGTTTCTTCCTTGCTTAATGCTTTTATCTGGTCCATAAAGGTGTCCATTATTCAGGAATATGCATTTTCAGTAAGCTGCCAGCAGTCATAAGAAAACTCCTTCTACTCCATTGAAGAATTCCGTAGTAGAACCAGTTCATGTGTATATACATTTATAATTATTAATATCAAATAATGTGAGTATTGTGTAAAATCTGACTTCCATCCTTCTTCAGTGCAGTATTGTTATCACTGTAAGTAAGTGTTTCAAACTATGTTTTCTCATTAATGATGCAGGGCTAAGATTCTCTAAGAATTATCAGATGCACCTCAGTATATTACATCAACATGTTTTGTGAAAAGTTTATTACCCTTTAAAGGAAAAATGTTTATTATTTTTTTAAATTTTTTTCCACATCCATGAGGAATCTTTCAAATGCACTCTTTGGAAGGTACGTTACAATAAATCTTTTTTTTTCTTTTTTCTTTTTTTAAAAATGTGTTGTGTGTTCTATATCCTTTATGATTGAGGATCTCCTCACTACAGATCTATGGAGCAAAAAGTACATTGAATCGGTTCTATTCTATGGTCTTCTACCGCCCTTGTTCTCTATACACATAAACAGTCTGACAGATAAGGTGACTGCTGCTGATGCTGTAGACTACAGGAAAATGTCATCATCAAGTTACTTTAGAAGGATACCGGAAGACTTAAACAGAATTTCCATTTGGTGTGATGAATGGGAGCTTATTCTATATGTACAAAAATGTTAGATAATACAGATGAGTAGGAAAAACAATTCTGGAAGTTCGAATACATTATTAGTGGCATAGTGCTTGACACACAATGATTACATATCAGGGCATAATGTTGTAAAAGGAATGAGCATATAAAGTCGTCAGAAGGGAAGATGAAAGGTAGACTTCATTGGGAGAATTTTAGAGAAGTGTGGGTCTTGAATACTAATAAAGGATTTGTAGTGTCCCCAGCAGGTTTTGTTAAAATAAGACAGCAGAGCAATTCCAAGGTATGGTGCTAGATTTGTTAATAATACATTTGATAAATACATAAGTTATTGTGGATGTGCTACACACACATCCCCATCAACGCGCGTCAAATCGGAAGACTATCACCTGGCGATCGGTCTATCTGACAGGAGGTCCTAGTCACATGACATTTATATTTTAACAGTTCAGAGAACTGGTATTTGCGACTAATTGCAAAATGATTCTACTGTCCCCAATGTAAGCCTCATGTAGGGTCCACGAAGAGGAGGCAAGAGCAATTAGAGCTTGTACAGAGGTATATAGACAGCCGTTTCCCCTAGCTGTATTAGCTTGTCGAACAGCACTAGCAGTGGTACAATGTACTCTGCACCGTGCACCGTATTGTGGCTGTTGCTGGACAGAAAGTAGTTATACACAAATTTGACATATATTTCCTCTGTTTTAATGTAAATATTGCTTTAAAACTAATTATTTCTAAGGAGAGGTTGGTGTCGTTAGGTAATATGTATTAATTGATGTGCCATGTTTCGTACCAAAAAACATAAACAAGAATTTTCAGACTTTCTGTAAACACAACACACTCTGATAAAATAAATGAGAGATCCACAGGATAGCTACTGATAACAATGAATATTACGCAAATGTTGTAGCAAAAGAAAATCGAAAGCAAACAAAAAATTTAAAACTTAAATTTCAAAAAAAAAATATGTTACTGTTTGCTTCATCGTCTGCCTTAGTCAGCATTGGACATTAGGAATGGCACAGCATGTGCTCAGCACATTGCACTTCTGTAATTAGTATTAGCTTTCATAATTTGAGGAAGTTTCCGTCAGTTGTTCCATTGTTATTGGGACATTAAGTGCTCATAAACAATAATTGCAAACCTGTTTCTGTATGCCAGTTTTTGGTGCCATAAAACTATTCTTGAATGGCAGCATTTCAAAATATGTTCCAACAGAACTCATAAGCTTCAAGAGAGTTTCTGTTGACTGTCTTTAACAAATATGAAAAATTTGTCTCTCTTAATGTTAATAACAGAAAACTAGAATTTTGTGGACTGTCATAGCTTTTACCATACTCTCAGATTTGTAGCCAAGGCATTTGTGCAATAAATAGCCCTATGCTACAAATATAACACAGGAACTTCTTATTTCCTAACTGACATGTGGGTTGTAACTGCTGTGTGAGCAGATGCTATAATACAATGGTGTTGGAAAACCTCATAGAATTTCTTGTACATTGTGAATTGTTGTATAATGTTGCTGTGTAATGTGTATGGAGAACTGTATTTTTATGTGAAACCATTTTCTTTGTGTTGGTATCTTTGTGTGTGTGTGTGTGTGTGTGTGTGTGTGTGTGTGTGTGTGTGTGTGTGTGTGTTTTCATTTATTTGAGAAAATTTATTAGAATGTTGTCTCTTTGTTAATAGTGAGGACTCGCAGTGTTGACATTACAATTTCTAATATTCTTGAGGGCCAAGTGAGGTATGATCCTTTGCCTGAGAGTGTGTCACCCTTGTCATCTACACTTATTACAAGTATTCCCAGTGGAGCGTCACAGGTAATCATACAAGTTATAAATATACTATAATACTGTATATGAAAGTACTTGAATTTCAGTTGTGATGTTGCTGTGTTCTGTTAGAATATAAATAAGCCTTTTATCGAAAGTATGTTTGAAGGAAATTACAAAAAGTAATTTCAACAGTCTTCTTTATGTGAAGGATATTTGTTGAGGGAAAAAAACTGACACTCGTCATCAGTTATGTGAGATAAGCTGCAGGGTAAAGGTCTTCTTTAGACATTGTTGTATTATATGTTTGTTATTCAAAAAAAGAACCTTCAGACCAGCCTCCAGCTATATATTCTTTTAGATGGGGGAAAAGGTTATACTTTTTTAGTAGAGCTAATAAGCAGCATCAAGTACTAAAAATTCTTTAATAGGCTGTGAGCAGCCCTAGCAATATCCCTGCTTTTAAGATAGATAATAGTACAAGAGAAATAATTATGTTTTCCAAAAATATATTAAAAAAATCTTCATCTGGTATTTTAACTTATCCACATCTTTCACTTTTAATTGCTTGATGTGGTACTATTTAAATACTGTTGCTGCTTTCATTGAAGTATGTTGACTTAAAAATGCATACAGACATTTTTCTACAGAATAAGTAGGTACAGACATTTTTCTACAGACCAAGAAGTATATTTTAACTCTTCACAAGCATTGTAAGAATCACAGCTGTCACCATTTTTTGAGTGTAGTTCATAGGTGTGTTATCTTTGTCTCCTGACAGCAGCTGTGGTTCAGATCACTCTGGTATCACCACATCCCATTCAGGCATTGTATGATACATGGAACAGAAGAATTAAAAGCACAGTGAAATACATTGTAAAATGTAAATTAACTCTCTTTGTAATTCCTCAAAAAATTTGTTCAGTGGCTAAGCTTTCTGAGTAAAGGAAACGCACTGTCAACACCCTTTAATATTGGAAGGAAAAGTGGTGTCTTACAATGTACGCACATCAAAAAAAGTTTTGCATCAGCCCAGTTCCCAGAACTCCTGAAGATAGACATTTACTGTGGATATTGTATCACAGACACAGTCCCATAGACTGTTCAAAGATGTAAACAACCATGCGTGAGCAGTGCCCATTAGACGGAGGGGGTCTAACAGCCGATCAGTTCGTCATTCCACCAGTAAGGAGGTAAATGGCTCATGTTGTCTGTAATTCAACTGTGCCTAGACTGTCAATACCGCAGTTCGATCGCGTCTGCATTGTTACTTTGTGCCAGGAAGGGCTCTCAACAAGGGAAGTGTCCAGGTATCTCGGAGTGAACCAAAGCGATGTTGTTCGGACATGGAGGATATAGAAAGAGACAGGAACTGTTGATGACGTGCCTCGTTCAGCCTGACCAAGGGCTACTACTGCAGTGAATGACCACTACCTACGGATTATGGCTCGGAGGAACCCTGACAGCGATGCCACCATGTTGAATAATGCTTTTCGTGCAGCCACAGGCCATCGTGTTACGACTCAAACTGTGCACAATCGGCTGAATGATGCGCAACTTCACTCCCTATGTCCATGGTGAGGTCCATCTTTGCAACCACGACACCATGCAGCACTGTACAGGTGGGCCCAACAACATGCCGAATGGACTGCCCAGGATTAGCATCATGTTCTCTTCACTGATGAATGTAACATGTGCCTTCAACCAGACAATCGTCGGAGACGTGTTTGGAGGCAACCCGGTCAGGCTGAACGCCTTAGACACACTGTCCAGCGAGTACAGCAAGGTGGAGGTTCCCTGCTGTTTTGGGGTGGCATTATTTTGGGCCAGTGTTTGCCGCTGGTAGTCATGAAAGGTACTGTAACAGCTGTATGATACCTGAATGCCATCCTCCAACGAATAGTGCAACCATAACAGCAGCATATTGGCAAGACATTCGTCTTCACGGATGACAAATTGCACCCCCATCATCCACATCTTGTGAATGACTTCCTTCAGGATAATGACATCGCTCGACTAGAGTGGCCAGCATGTCCTCAGACGTGAACCCTATCAAACATGCCTGGGATAAGTTGAAAAGGGCTGTTTAAGGACGATGTGACCCACCAACCACTCTGAGGGATCTACGCCAAATCACCGTTGAGGAATGGGACAATCTGGACCAACAGTGCCTTGACGAACTTGTGGATAGTATGCCGTGACGAATACAGGCATGTATCAATGCGAGAGGATGTGCTACTGGGTATTAGAGGTACCGGTGTGTACAGCAATCTGGACCACCACCTCTGAAGGTCTCGCTGTATGGTGGTACAACATGCAGTGTGTGGTTTTCATGAGCAATAAAAAGGGCAGAAATGATGTTTATGTTGATCTCTATTCTAATTTTGTGTACAGGTTCCAGAAATCTCGGAAATGAGGTAATGCAAAACTTTTTTTGATGTATGTATTATGGCATTCACCTGTAGGCACCGCTGTTGCTCCAGCATTTCTTCTGTCATTTACCCATCTTCAGTTCGATTTTTGTCTCAGTGTTTTCTTATATCTTGGTATGCAAGAGAGAACTTTCCATTTACAATCCATTCACTTGGCTAAATGTCATGCCTACCTCCATTTCTGTTTCATTACAGCTACGATTGTGTGTTCTTCGCCCACCTGGAACCTGATCAGTGATTTGCTGTTCCACCAAGTAATTGCTAGTGTGACCCCTGTATTACTTGCTAAGTATTCAACTTTTTGTAATGATTCTCTTATTAAAAATCTATTTTATTGCCACAAGTTTAACTTTCCTTTTCAGACACATTGGAAGATTAGTTCTGAAAATTCTGTTTAGTTTACCAAAATCACAGCATTCCATTTTCACTCATTTTTTCCCTCCTTTCTTGTCCTGTTGATGCAGTAGTTTTTTACCCTCAACTGTCACAAATACTAAAACTTGTAAACTGGTTCTGTGACTTCATTTCTGATTCGCACTATATTCTTTTTGATATGTTGAGTATACTTTATTTTAACTGGATTTCAGGACTACTTTCAAGCTCACAAATCCGTTAAGTTTATCTTCACTGGAGTCAAATAGTGCACTGTAATCCACAGAAAGTGATTCAGAATGATGCATTAACTTGTATTCTTCTTCTTTTTCCCAATTTTAACACCTGAAATCTTCCTCAGGAACTGATGAAAATAGTTTTGGTTATGTGAAGTCTTATTGTCTGTCTCCACTTTAATTTTGACTTTCTCACTAATCTGGAGAGATCTAATGAAAGCTGTAGACTCAACTTGTTTTTTAGTATGATATTGTAAATTGAATCAACACTGTTTTCCTCGGGGGCTATTAGTAAAGATTTACTTGAAACTGTTCAAGCTTTCTCAAAATCTACAAATTACAGACATTTAGCTGACAAAATGGGGTATTTTCCCAGAACAAGTATGTTTTGTCTTCTTCATACTGTTGTTGTTTCCAGTTGTTTCTCTTATCATATTTCATTGTTTGTTTTCACATCCTCTTGAAGATATATTTTAATAGTTTTGTTAAGTTAAATATGACAAATGGAAAAACTGGTAGAAGCCGATCTCAGGGAAGATCAGTTTGGATTCTGGAGAAATGTTGGAACACATCAGGCAATACTTACCCTATGACGTATCTTAGAAGATAGATTAAGGAAAGGCAAACCTCTGTTTCTAGCATTTGTAGACTTAGAGAAAGCTTTTGACAATATTGACTGGAATACTCTTTCAAATTTTGAAGGTGGCAGGGATAAAATACAGGGAGCGAAAGGCTATTTACAATTTGTACAGAAACCAGATAGCAGTTATAAGAGTCGAGGGGCATGAAAGGGAAGCAGTGGTTGGGAAGGGAGTGAGACAGGGTTGTAGCCTATCTCCAATGTTACTTCATTCTGTACATTGAGTAAGCAGTAAAGGAAACAAAAGAAAAATTTGGAGTAGGAATTAAAATTCATGGAGAAGAAATAAAAACTTTGAGGTTTGCCGATGACATTGTAACTCTGTCAGAGACAGCAAAGGACCTGGAAGAGCAGCTGAATGGAATGGATAGTGTCTTGAAAGGATATAACATGAACATCAACAAAAGTAAAATGAGGATAATGGAATGTAGTCGAATTAAGTCGGGTGATGCTGAGGGAATTAGTTTAGCAAATGAGACACTTAAAAGTAGTAAAGGAGTTTTGCTATTTGGGGAGCAAAATAACTGATGATGGTCGAAGTAGAGAGGATATAAAACGTAGACTGGCAGTGGCAAGGAAACGTTTCTGAAGAAGAGAAATTTGTTAACATCGAGTGTAGATTTAAGTGTCAGGAATTCGTTTCTGAAAGTATTTGTATGGAGTGTAGCCATGTAGGGAAGTGAAACATGGGTGATAAATAGTTTGGACAAGAAGAGGATAGAATGCTGAAGATTAGATGGGTAGATCACATAACTAATGAGGAGGTATTGAATAGAATTGGGGAGAAGAGAAGTTTGTGGCACAACTTGACTAGAAGAAGAGATCAGTTGGTAGGACATGTTCTGAGGCTTCAAGGGATCACCAGTTTAGTATTGGAGGTAGTGTGGAGGGTAAAAATCGTAGAGGGAGACCCAAGAGATGAATACACTAAGCAGATTCAGAAAGATGTAGGTTGCAGTAGGTACTGGGAGATGAAGCAGCTTGCACAGGATAGAGTAGCATGGAGAGCTGCATCAAACCAGTCTCTGGACGGAAGACCACAACAACAAGAAGTATAATATGTTCTGTGATGATCATATTATTGTCTGTTTGAAACTATCATCTGCTCTTTAATAGCTTCTTTTTTCTAATTGAGATGTTGCATTATTTTAGTCTCTTTGTAGCTGCAACATCATGTACCTTTTGGATAAATTCTTTCATCAAATAATTATCACTTTCATCTGTATCTGTTTAATCTTCATTTTCCAAAATGTTGAATTTGTTCCTTAATTAAATCTAGCATATCTTCCTGTACTTGCGGTTTCTTACCTTAGGTGTCTCATACTTCTTAGCTTTGAACCTATTTTTTATTTGGTCTTTTAATAGTTAATGGCTGCTTGAGGTTCTTAAGCAGTTTGGGAGTGTCATATCCTATTTATTTATCGTTTGGTAATACATACTTTGATTTTTAGTTAATTTTCAGCATTGCCAAGTCAGATTTCTCCTTTTATTTTTCTTCCTGGTGGAGCAGTATGTTAAGTATATACATGTTGTTTTCTCATAACAGACTCTACTAGCATGTGACCTGTCATTTCTTGAGTCATTTTTAGGAAACATTCTTCAGTTTTTGTCCTACTGTGAGGTTAGAATGGCAGTTTTCTTTGTTTTCTATATAATTTTCATCCACATTGACCGTATCGCACAACTCAAACTACTCTCATTTCTACTATCTACACAAAGCAGAAACAGCACTTTGCAGCCAGTCATTTTTACTGTTACAGCTTACTTGTGACTGTGGGATCTTAGATTGTAATCATGTAGCAACAGATGATGGAATTAAAGCAGTTGTGATCTTTCATCCAGTAGTGTATTTCAACCTGAAGGACATATTGGAGGATCACTTCTGTGACAAACTGAAATTGAACATCAGAATGCCCTTTGTATCTAGAAAGCATGATGTTACCAACAGAATGTGCCACTTTGGACTGCTACTTGATTGCAGATCTTAGATTCTTCCATTCTATAGAGGCTAACCTTGCATCTGATGTGTAATAGGGGACCCAGTTCTCAGCCTCCTCCTCCATAATGCACAACACAAAATAGTCTTCCTGTTTATAACAAGAGATGCTGACGACTGATGCCCATTCTTGGATTTACTTTTGGCCTTGATCAGTGTCACTGAGTCCCCATGGGCCTCTTCCTCTGTCTGTCTCGTGGCCAATGTGGAGCCCTTGACACAGTTGCTGGCATCTCATCAAGACCACTCACTTCAAGATGATGTGTATCTGTTTTTTGCTGCTTTGCACCATTTGCTCTTTTGTAACATTCAACTGCACTTATAATATCTTTTATCCAGGTAAGTAATGCATGTTCATCGAGCATCATTGCACAAGAATTTGTGGGAATAGAGTAGAATTTTTATTGTCACGTGATATGTTATATACAATTACTTGATTGAAACGATGGTGACTTGTCAATGAATACTGTTCTGTGCCTACATAGGTATATATAAAATCAACATACATGAAAAGAAGGTTTCTGCATGCACACACAAGCACATTACACCACAAAAAGCTAAATACATGTTATATTTCTTCCTCTTTTTTAAATTTTTTCAAACAGCTTCTTTCTATTTTTTTTATTTTTGTTTTTATAGTTTATAGATATGGGCATGTATAAGAAGAATCCATATCTCTATTAAAAGAGAACAAAAACATGTAAGGAGCTCATAATATAAAGTAGAAAAAAATTAATATCCTCTACTTGCCTTCCTCATTTATAAAATCTTACACACAGTAATAACACTTGCTTTTTAAATATTTTCCAGTGTTTACTGATGTGGTTTATAACTTGCCTTGCTTGAACTTGGACTGTATTTTATGGCAAATCTCCAAAGTCATGTAATACAGTGTATTTTCAAATAAGCTGAGTCTATGGCAAGGTAACATGGAGGAGGCCTTCTGTCATTAGCCTGTGTAAAAGATTTTCCGTCAAAAAGGTGTGTGTGTGTGTCTTTGTGTGTGTGTGTGTGTGTGTGTGTGTGTGTGTGTGTGTGTGTGTCTTTTAAGCTCAAAGAGGTTACAAAAAGGTACGGCCAAACTTTCAGGAAACATTCCTCACACACAAATAAAGAAAAGATGTTATGTGGACATGTGTCCGGAAACGCTTAATTTCCATGTTAGGGCTCATTTCAGTTTCGTCAGTATGTACTGTACTTCCTCGATTCACCGCCAGTTGGCCCAATTGAAGGAAGGTAATGTTGACTTTCGTGGTTTTGTTGACATGTGACTCATTGCTCTACAATACTAGCATCAAGCACATCAGTACGTAGCATCAACAGGTTAGTGTTCATCACAAACGTGGTTTTGCAGTCAGTACAATGTTTAAAAATGCAGAGTTGGCAGATGCCCATTTGATGTATGGATTAGCACGGGGCAATAGCTGTGGCACGGTACGTTTGTATCGAGACAGATTTCCAGAACGAAGGTGTTCTGACAGGAAGACGTTTGAAGCAATTGATCGGCGTCTTAGGGAGCACGGAACATTCCAGCTTATGACTCGCGAGTGGGGAAGACCTAGAACGACGAGGACACCTGCAATGGACGAGGCAGTTCTTCATGCAGTTGACGATAACCCTAATGTCAGCATCAGAGAAGTTGCTGCTGTACAAGGTAACGTTGACCACGTCACTGTATGGAGGGTGCTATGGGAGAACCAGTTGTTTCCGTATCGTGTACAGCGTGTGCAGGCACTATCAGCAGCTGATTGACCTCCACGGGTACACTTCTGCGAATGGTTCATCCAACAATGTGTCAATCCTCTTTACGGATGAGGCTGCATTCCAACGTGATCAACCGAGCGAGGTGGCGCAGTGGTTAGACACTGGACTCGCATTCGGGAGGACGACGGTTCAATCCCGGGTCAGGCCATCCTGATTTAGGTTTTCCGTGATTTCCCTAAATCACTCCAGGCAAATGCCGGGATGGTTCCTCTGAAAGGGCACGGCCGACTTCCTTCCCCATCCTTCCCTAATCCGATGAGACCGATGACCACACTGTCTGGTCTCCTTCCCCAAACAACGAACCAACCAACCAACCAACGTGATCAAATTGTAAATTTTCACAATCAACATGTGTGGGCTGACGAGAATCCCCACGCAGTTGTGCAATCACGTCATCAACACAGATTTTCTGTAAACTTTTGGGCAGGCATTGTTGGTGATGTCTTGATTGGGCCCCATGTTCTTCCACCTACGCTCAATGGAGCACGTTATCATGATTTCATATGGGATACTCTACCTGTGCTGCTAGAACATGTGCCTTTACAAGTACGACACAACATGTGGGTCATGCACGATGGAGCTCCTGCACATTTCAGTCGAAGTGTTCGTACGCTTCTCAACAACAGATTTGGTGACTGATGGATTGGTAGAGGCGGACCCATTCCATGGCCTCCACGCTCACCTGACCTCAACCCTCTTGACTTTCATTTATGGGGGCATTTGAAAGCTCTTGTCTACGCAACCCCGGTACCAAATGTAGAGACTCTTTGTGTTCGTATTGTGGACGGCTGCGATACAATACGCCATTCTCCAGGGCTACATCAGCCCATCAGGGATTCCATGCGACGGAGGGTGGATGCATGTATCCTCGCTAACGGAGGACATTTTGAACATTTCCTGTAACAAAGTGTTTGAAGTCACGCTGGTACGTTCTGTTGCTGTGTGTTTCCATTCCATGATCAATGTGATTTGAAGAGAAGTAATAAAATGAGCTCTAACATGGAAAGTAAACGTTTCCGGACACATGTCCACACAACATATTTTCTTTCTTTGTGTGTGAGGAATGTTTCCTGAAAGTTTGGCTGTACCTTTTTGTAACACCCTGTATTACCTTTTTGTAACACCCTGTATATTGCCATTAAGTGAAGGCTTACAAATGAAGGTTTGCATGATTGTCTGATCTTTGTTCCCATCAAAGCCCTGACGATTTTTTTTTGTGTATCCTGAACTCACTGAGGAGGTTACCTTTTTTGATGCCCCAAAAAATTGTGCCATATCTTAGAGCTGATATAAAATAGGGGTGATAAACAATTTCCTTCACAACTAAATCAGTTACTTTATTTAGAATCCTCACTGCATCAACAAAATTGTTTAATCGCTACACTAAGCAATCCACAAGATCAGTTCATGACGAGTTCTTATTTATAGTCACTTCAAGAAATTTAATGGAGTCCGCAGTGGTCAGTTCTATGCCCTCATAATTTAACTGTGATATATATTCAGCAGTTTGGTCCTAATAGGTACAATTTATGTTTTTGTAATGTACAGTTTCACAGCATTATTATTTATCCAGTTTTCTGTTTCTTGAAGAGTTTGTTTTGTATTCTGTGCCAGTTCTTCATTGTTTTTAAAGCATACTACTGCTGTTGAGTCATCTGCATACACAATGGTTTCTGATTTTGCTTTACATGAGACATTGTGTAAGTAATACAGGAACATTAACGGAACTATTATGGGCCCCTGGGATATGCTTGCTTCTATTTCCTTCCAACTAGAACAGGCTTTCTCACCTGTTTGTTTTATAACTACCCTCTGTTTTCCATTTTTGAGATAGGATGAGAACCAGCTTAAAGTTTTTCCATGGAAGCCATAAGCTGCTATTTTGTGGAGCAGCAGCTTCTGGTTTCCTGTATCAAACACTTCAGTGAGGTCGCTAAAGATAACATATATATACACTCTTTGTTATCAAGGCCTCTGCTTATTTTAGTGATTAGTTCATTCATAGCATGCACAGTGCTTTGAACTGTCCTAAATCCACACTAATAATCAAGAATAATGTTGTGGTTTTTCTCATACTTCTCTAATCGATTACACACTGTTTGCTCAAATATTTTAGCAAAAACTGGTACAGTGAAACCCCTATTTTACATTTTCATGTGGTCCAGAGTTGAAAGATACAAAATTGAGGAAAATGTTAAAACCTCCCAAAATAAAAACACATTTAATTGGAATATATGATTAAAAATCACAATCCTCTCCAATACTTTGTATAAAATCTGTCTAAGTGAAGGAAATTAAATGTACAATTCAATGTTTATACACTAATCTGTGGTAATGAATTTCATCAGTTCTTAAAAAATCATGGATGTGTAACAGCAAGTAAAAACTCGTCAAAAAATTTAAATTGATATCTGGGTACAAGGTAATTGAGCTATTTTCCAACATGCCCTGACCATAAATTATATGTTTGAAACAGGCATTTTTGAGAGATCATCCTTTGTTCTCACCCAGAAAAAAAGCAAAAATTGACGAACGTGTTGAATTAAACCAAGTACCAACAGCTAAGCGATTAAACCATAAGCATAAATGTGGACATCTACTTAATGACAAACTTTAACAATATTATGAACAGGATAGTTGCCTCTCACCATATAATGGATATGCTGAGTCGCAGATAGGCACAATAAAAAGGCTGTCACAAAGTAAGATTACAGCCCCCCCCCCCCCCCCCCCCCACACACACACACACACACACACACACACACACACACACACACACACACACAAGACCACAGCCTTAGGTAGCTGAAGCCTGACTAATGACAAACTTTGTCACTATCGCTGTTATTGTTTAATGCTTTTCTTACAACCTGCACGTTGTATGCTCACTAGTGTTAAAAATGTTATTTTAGACTTCATGAGAGAAACACACACATGCAAAAATTAGTTTACTTCACCAATTGATGTTACAAGCTTATTAGAAGTCTGCTCTGTAAATTTCTGTGAACTGTGTAAAATTTGCAAGAAAACTCAGATGCTACAGTTCATTTCATGCTCTTTATCACTGCTGCCAATCTTCATGATCTACAGTGTGTGGTGTGAAGTATACATGCGAGTTGTGTACGTGGTTGCGGCAACAGTATCGTATTAGATTTGAACACGAAAGTCTTTAAAATGTTCTATCGCAAAAATCCCTGTTCTATTTCTGTGTGACATCTCTGTCATAGCACATCATCTGCATGAAAAGTATATTTTCAGCACTTCACAAAATGCTTTTCCCCTTCTTGCACTCCCATCGTTGAAGAGCCACTTCCTCCTCTCCACACATCCAGTATGTGAGCTCACTTTCCATGTGTTAGTGTGGTGTGGTGTCTGCACTGGCTATTGGGTGACTTAACAAGTCGTCAGCCAATAAGATTTCACTAGCTGGAAATAGACAACTTTTCCTCAGTTACGACAGAACATATTCTTCGAAACTCAGTGTTTGAATGTAAAAGGTTGATAATTGATATTGTTACTAAATGCAGTACAGCAGAAATACATGCAAAAAGATGAAACTGACTTATAAGTGACACAAGAAAAGGTGGTGACTGGGCCCCTTCATCGTGTATTTTCTAGGTTTGAAACACTTCACGTTGACTGTCTTGTTTTTTCATTACTGCTGCAACCTAGCAGTAATTATATCATAATTGTGCGGTGAACTTTGTGGCAAAGTAGGGATACAATATTAGCACATCTTGCCTTTATTATTTTTGTTGGAATTTCATCCCATCCCACAGATCTTAAATTCTTTAGGGATTTTATAATGCTAGCCACTTTATGGCAGGATAAATGAGTAAATTTAACTACTCCTGATCTGTGTTGCACTATATTGGGATTTATGTGCGACTGCAGTCTCAGATAACTGAAGCTGCACTGTGAGCAGCAGTACCAGTGCATGACGGGAGTGGCAATTGGGTGGGGGTAAGGAGTAGACTGGGATGGGAAAGGGGAGGGTAGTAGGGTAGGGGTGGCAGACAGTTAAGTGCTGCTGGTGAGCGTGCAGGGATGAGATGGAGATAAGGTAGCGCAGCTATGTGCAGTCGGGAGGTTAGTGGGATGGCAGGGGGAGAGGTGGGGAGGGGAGGGGGATAGTGGAAAAGGAGAGAAGTAAAAAGACTGGGTGTGATGGTGGAATGAGGGCTGAGTAGTGCTGGAATGGGAACAGGGAACAAGGAAGGAGCTGGGTGGGTGAGGACAATGACTAACGAAGGTTGAGGACAGGAGGGTTATGGGAACATAGGATATATTGCAGGGAAAGTTCCCACCTCTTCAATTCAGAAAAGCTGGTGTTGGTGGGAAGGGTCCATATGGCATAGGCTGTGAAGCACTCATTGAAATGGAGTAGTCATGTTTGGCAGCATGCTCAGCAACAGGGTGATCCACTTGTTTCTTGGGCACAGTTTGTCGATGGCCATTCGTGCTGAAAACAGCTCGTTGGTTGTCATGTCCACATAGAAGGCAGCACCTTGGTTGCAGCTTAGCTTGTAGATCACATGACTGGTTTCAGATGAAGTCCTGCCTTTGATGGGATAGGTGATGTTTGTCACTGGACTGGAGTAGGTGGTGGTGGTGGTGGTGGTGGTGGTGGTGGTGGTGGGGGTGGGAGGATGTATGGGACAGGCCTTGCATCTAGGTCTATTAGAGGGAGACATGAGGTAATGGGTTGGGTGTAGGAGTCATATAGGGATGGACGAGTATATTGTGTAGGCATGACGGAACACCACTGTGTGAGGGGTGGGAAGGATAGAGGGCAGGACATTTCTCATTTCATGGCAAGATTAGAGGTAGTCGAAACCCTGGCGGAGAATGTAATTTAGTTGCTCCAGTCCTGGATGGTACTGAGTTACGAGGGGATACCACCTCTGTGGCTGGACAATGGGACATTGTGAGGTGATGGGACTCTGGAAAGATAAGGCATGCGAGATCTGTTTTTGTACAAGGTTGGATGGCTAATTACAGGCTGTGAAGGCTTCAGTGTGACCCTCAGTATATTTTGAGAGGATCCACTCATCACTGCAGATGCGATGACCACGGGTGGCTAGGCTGTATGGAAAGGACTTCTTGGTAGGGAATGGGTGGCAGCTGTCGAAGTTGAGTTATTGCTGGTAATTAGTAGGATTGATATGGATAGAGCTGCTGATGTAGCCATCTTTGAGATGGAGGCCAACATCTAGGAAGGTGGCTTGTTGGGTTGAGTAGAACCAGGTGAAGCAAATGGGGGAAAAGTTGTTGAGGTTCTGGAGGAATGTAGACAGGATGTCCTCACCCTCGATCTAGATTGCAAAGATGTCATCAGCGAATCTGAACCAAGTGTGGGGTTTAGGATTCTGGGTGTTTAGGAAGGACTCCTCTAGTGGCGTATGAATAGGTTGGCATAGGATGGTGTCATGCGGATGACTATAGCTGTACCCTGGATTTTTTTTGTAGGTAATACCTTCAAAGGAGAAGTAATTGTGAGTGAGGATATAGTTGGTCATGGCAACTATGGAGGAGATTGTTGGTCTGGACTCCATCGGGCATTGGGAAAGGTAGTGTTCAATGGCGGTAAGGCCATGGGCATTAGGAATTTTAGTGTAAAGGGAAGCGGCATCAATAGTGACACGCAGGGCACCATGCAGTGAAGGGACAGGAACTGTGGAGAGTCAGTGAAGCAAACCATTTAACCAGCAGCAGTACCTCCACTTAGACAGCTGCCACCCATTTCGTACCAAGAATTCCCTTCCATATAGCCTAGCCAACCATGTCCGCAACTGCAGTGATGAGTGGTCCCTCTGGCAATATAAGAGGGTCTCACTGAAGCCTTCACAGACCCTGATTACCCTCCCAACCTGGTCCAAAAACAAATCTCTCGTGCCTTATCTTTCCAGTCTCCCACCACCTACCAAAGTCCCACTGTCCAGCCACAGAGGAGATTTACCCTCATAACTCAGTACCACCCAGAACTCTCCTTTTCCGCTACCCCTCCTGACCTTTCCCCTGTCATCCTTCTAACCTCCCGACTGCACATAGCTGCCCTACCTTATCTCCACCTCGTCCCTGCATGCTCGCCAGCAGCACTTCACTTTCCGCCACCCCTACCCTTCCACCTCTTCACCTCCCCTTCCCAGCCTCCTCCTTACTCCCACTCGGTTGCTACTCCCATCATGCACTGGTGCTGCTGCTCATAGTGTGAGTATTTTTGTTGTGCCTATCTGCAACTCAGCATCTGTGCTGTATGGTGAGTAGCAACTTTCCTTTTTATTATATTGTTAAGGTCTAATATGAACTTATCTGTAGCAAAATAATTTGTACTGCTCACTATATTATCTATACATGTTGCAGAAGATTGTTACTCAAGTGTACTCACTAAAACTTAATGTTAGGCCATGTGTCGGCAACAAGTCCTTCAGAGAAATGGCAAGTCTGTCATCTTTTATATCTGTTGATATCAGTAAGAATTATGGCCAACCTACTCAGCAACATTCAAATTTGTATAGAAATGCTCATGTGGCTGAATAGGAAGGTATATGATATATGCTGATAATGAATACTCAGTATTCTAACATTTTGTTTTTGAGCAAAGTAGAATGCAGCAGACTCATAGTAACAATTGTAATGCTAGGTCGGGAGTAAAGTCAAGCAGAAAGAAGAGAGTCCTGCTGTTAGGTAGCAGTCATGGGAGAAGTGTAGGCCAGTTGCTACAGGATAGGCTAAGAGGCAAGTACCAGGTCACAAGCATTGTGAAACCTAGTGCTAAGCTTAGCCATGTTACAGAAAACCTTGGGGCCTTGTGCAAAGATTGTGATGGTGAGGACCATTTCTTATAGTGGGAGGAGCAGGAAACAGCCTGGCTAACTATTTGAACTAGTACTTTTTGCAGATGACACGACTGTTGTAATAAATCCCATCCCAGAAAAAGAAGCTGAAGATATTGTTAAGGATGTCTTTGAAAGAATTATTAAGTGGTTCTCAGAAAATGGACTCTCCCTTAATTTTGAAAAAACTCACTATATCCAGTTCTGTACACCAAATAGCCATACTGGCAATTGATGTAGCACATGAACTGGGCTCAGTTAAGAGGGTAGATTTCTCCAAATTTTTGGGTGTTCACATTGATGACAACTTGAACTGGAAGAAGCATATTACTGAGCTTCTCAAACAATTAAGTTCAGCTTCTTTCGCTCTTTGTATAATTGCTAGTCTTGGTAATAAAGAGATCAGCCTCCTAACGTGCTTTGCATTCCACTCAATAATGTCTTATGGAATAGTTTTCTGGTGTAACTCACCACTTAGACGTAAAGTATTGATTGCACAAAAGAGAGCAGTGAGAATAATTAGTGGTGTTCTCCCAAGGACATCATGTAGGCACTTGGTCAAGGAGTTATGTATTTTAACTGCACCATCAGAGTACATATATTAGCTAATGAAATTCGTTATAAATAATCCATCTCAATTTGCGGAAAACAGTGCAACACTAGAGGGAAAAATGACCTTTCCTATCCGTTGTTAAAGCTGTCAGTTGCTCAAAAAGTAGTACATCATTCAGCAACAAAAATCTTTGATCATTTGCCCAACAACATAAAGTGTCTGTCAGGTAGCAGATCAAGTTTTAAATCTAGCTTAAAATCATTTCTTTTGGACAACTCCTTCTATTCCATGGAAGAGTTTCATGTAGTTGCATGTGTAGAACTAAAAATTGCAGTAATATTAATATTAGCACTATTCATGTGTGTGTGTGTGTGTGTGTGTGTGTGTGTGTGTGTGTGTGTGTACATATCTTGTAATCTTACTTGTTCCATATCACATCGATAAAATAATCATAAAAATGATCTATGGAACATGACATAACTAAAATAAACTAAACTAAACTAAAGCAGCTTTCAGTTAGTATTTCCTTGCTCAAGCAATTTAAATCTTGTCTGACTGCAAAACTTAGCATATGCTTTACTAGAATGCTTGATATTAACAGGCTCTTCTGTTGGTTCTTGCTCGAACAACATTATAATAAATGAAAAGCACCAGTTTGCTTTTGTTCTCCAATATGACTTTTATTGTTAACCGGTTTTCAGCTTATAAGGGTTTTTTTTTTAAAAAAAAATAGCTGTGTTCAAACATCTTTGCAATGAAAATGTAAAAACTGAACAGTACATAAATAACAATGGAGTAGACAGGAAAACCTTTAGCACAAAATAGGAATAGCATGCTTACATAACAGTTTCTATTAATAAACAAAACTAATAAAATAAAATAAAATTGGTACTAGACCAGGTTGCATCAGGAGGTTGAACTATGTCTGAAGATGGCCTTGTAAGTCGAAAACTGGTTAACAATAAAAGTAATATTGTAGAACAAAAGCAAACTGGTGCTTTTCATTTATTCGAATGCTTGATCTTCCAAACCTGTTCCAACTCCCCTACAAATTCATTTAAGCATATAACTTTTACAGAATTTGTCCTCCAGAAATAGTCTCAATTGATATAGCTTCTACATCATTCCTACTGATAAGCCATCTATGTTAAGGTGCATTATGAACTTGTTTACAAATTAAATCAAGCACAGAATCATTGAATTGATCGATGTATCAGCTACCTGGGTTTGTTTTTAGTTCTAAATTGCATTCCCATGTTATTTTGTTTCCTTTGGACTGAATTCCATGTCATTTGGTCCACTCAATTAGTTTCCCTGGGTTAGTTGTTAAAACTTGTGTGTGAATGTGAGAGTCAGTGAGAAGGGAAGAGTAGAGTAAAAATTTACTTCGTGCTTAGAAATACCTTAATATTTCATTACAGACATTGGAACTGACATAAGGTTGCTAATTGTCAGTAAAATTATAGATACATGGCATAACACACTGTACACTATGTAGCCATAATTTTACTGACAATTACCAACTTTGTCAGTTCTGAAGTCTGTAATTTTATATGATTTAAATATTGTCTTCCTATGAAGTATTTTATATGACAAGCATATGTTGCTCTTAAATCTGTTCACCTGTTACTACATGTAATTGTTTGGATTTTCTGATAAAGACACCCATAGTTGAAGCCAGTTTAAAGTAAAATCCTGTTGCAAGCTGTTAGCTGTGTTATACATATCGTACAATTTCTGTATTGGTCTAGCTATGTTTAGACTTGCTGATTCACGACAGAAACTTGTTATGGCAAAGGCCTCAAAGTAGAGGAGGAGGAGGATGATGAGAAATACACAAGCCTTTGCAACATGTTCACTCTATTTAGTGGCCAACATGGGAACCATAAGCTAGTGAAAGGGAATGTAGTGGAAAATCAGGAAACTACAACTGTAATGTTTCACTTGGTGGACTTTTAGACAGGGCTTTTGTTCCCATAATTTTATGGACATCTGCCCCAAAATATGCATTACGAAATAGAAAGATGGTTTCTGCAACACTTGATCTTCAGTTCATTTTGTTTATATCCTTGTCAGCATTAGCAGTTTAAATTTTGAAGAGTAACTTACTTGATACCAGATGAGAATTCTTCACTTAATGTACTTTCTGTTTTTCTTTTTGCAGAGCACCAGCTCAGAAAGCTGCCCGCCTTGCTTCCCAAAATCTGCTCAGGAGCGTATGCAGTCATTTCATGAACGTAAAGCACGTCTTATAGAAAATGCTCGTCAGAAGTACATAGAAAAACATGGTTTGAAAATGGGACTTAACTGTTAAGCAAGACTTCAATGGCCAGTTCAGTTATCTACCAAATGGTGACAGAAAATGTTGTTCTGTGGACATAAAATCAGTGTCTTAGGAAAATCCTGGTCGTGTGAGACTGACTTTTTTATGTAGAGTGTTGTACAGCCACTTGTAAATATTGTATGAAAGTCATGTACCTCTTTAGTGTTAAATGGCAATTGCTGCTATTTTGGGATCTCTTGGAAGACAATACCGAAAATCGATTGAATGAAATTACGCTGCTTGCAGTCTTCTTGTATGGACGTGAAGAATGCTAGTGGGGAATAAAAATTGTACTTAGATTACCCTGCATCACCATAAGCATATAACAGAAAGAAATACATATTGAATGGAAAATTAATTTTAAATTTTAATCATGGATTTCTTGTCTTAAGCTAATGCACAACTGATTTTGTACTGATGCCGGAAGTAATTATGCATTTTTCGGATATTATTGATTTATTACTTGTACTTCTGTAAAACAGAATAAAGTGTGTAGAACATTTTTCTTACAATGTAAGAAATATAATACAGTATCTAATTTTGGTTGCAGACATCAACACTACTATAACATTGCTAAGCATAACAAGGGACCGAGTACATGTATGAAACTGGGCAGTTAAATGATAGTTGCTAACGTTACAGTTTTATCAGGAGATAATGTCCTTGCATTAAATAGTGTGACCTTGAGAGCAAGACTTTTCAGATGCAGAAAATATTTTTTTTTTTTTTTTTTTTTTTTTTAAATCACTGATAGGAAATTGATGTTGGTTGAGCTTGACAATTAAATCAGATAATGGAGGTTATTCATGTTCTTACAAAATTTACTGTTTAGTGTCAGTGCAAATAAGAAATATGCACAGAAAAATACCTTCTTCCGTTAACACAAAATAAACTCTCTTTAAATAAAAAGCTATATGCAGTTTCAAAATTTGTGTAGATTCTTTTCATGATCTGACATATTGTTAAAAGGATATTTTTGCACTGAAAATAACTGATTTTAGTTTTTATTTTTCAAGAATGAAATTGTAATGAAATAACTGTTTAAAGAATATGAGTTGCCATTGAGCTCACCTGTGAGATAAAAGCCTTCTGGATACAATCATTGCAATGAAAATAGCAGGCTTCTGATGTTTGACTTCTTTGTGACAGATTCTAGAGAGGGGACAAAAGCAGGCAAGAGTATTTTTTAGTGCTATTGCTATTGCTTGCACATAGGGTGCTTCTTTTCCTTCCTAAATACAGTGATATCTCAACATTGAAATGTGTTGACAAAGGCAAGGAAGATAGTCACAAATTGAAGCAGAAGTCGCAAATTTGATTTATTCTGTTCCCTGTAAAATAATGAAAATAATTCAGTACCTTCAATTAAGGTTATTGCTATCTAAAAGAAATTAATTTAATGGTCCTTCTACTTTTCAGATTGCATTTGTAAGAGGTTGTCAAGTGTAACAAAATGCTGTGTTGCCTAAAAGTTAAAATCTGTTGTTACAATAATTCAAATAACTTTCAAAAGTTTGTAAAGAGCATATAAGTAATAATGACTGATACTGTTAGTACAAGTTGTTATCTTAATTGCTGTCTCGGATGAAGGTTAACAGCAATTATATAAGCAATTGCTCTGTTCCATTTGACACCAGTTAATTAAAATAAAACAACAAAGACAATATGTAATTTAGAAATTGTCTTTTTTTGAACTGTTAGAGAGCCTAGAAACTTTTATTTAAATACTTGATAGTTCATTTCGCTTAGATTTTATTTTGTAGCCCAGTACTTTTTTGTACTGACTAATCGATCAGTTTCAGTCACCATGATGTTGAAAATGTTCCAAAGAATGTGTGAATACTGTGAGGAAACATACTCTGATTCCACATTCATTCACATCCCAGATGTGTTAGACTGGGTTCAGATCTGGTGACTTCGGGGGGGGGGCACATAATTTGGAAGTCACCACTGTGTCTCGAACCACTCCATCACACTCCTGGTCTTGTGACACGGTGCGTTATCTTGTTGAAAAATGCTGCTACTGTGCTACTGCTGTTGGGAAACATGATCATCATGAAGGTGTATACACGGTCTGCAACCAGTGTAAGATATTACATCGCCATCATGCTGCCTTGCATGAGCTCCACTGGATCCATGGATACTCAAGTGAATGTTCTCTTGAGCGTAATGGAGCTACCGGCAGCATGTCTCCATCCCGCAGTACAGGTGTCGAGGAGCTATTCCCCGTGAAAACGATGGATTCACACCCTCCCATTGACATGATTAAGGTTTCAGAATTCATCAGACCATGTAACATTCTGCCACTGTACCAATGTCCAGTGTCAGTGGTCAAGTGCCCATTTCAGTCTTAGTTACCGATGCTGCGGTGTTGACATGCACACGTGCATGGGTTGTCGGCTTTGGAGGCCATTGTTAGGAGTGTTCGGTATATATATAAACAAAGATGATGTGACTTACCAAATGAAAGTGCTGGCAGGTCGACAGACACACAAACATACACACAAAATTCAAGCTTTCGCAACAAACTGTTGCCTCATCAGGAAAGAGGGAAGGAGAGGGAAAGACGAAAGGATGTGGGTTTTAAGGGAGAGGGTAAGGAGTCATTCCAATCCCGGGAGCGGAAAAACTTACTTTAGGGGGAAAAAAGGACAGGTATACACTCGCGCACGCGCACACACACACATCCATCCGCACATACACAGACACAAGCAGACATTTGTAAAGGCAAAGAGTTTGGGCAGAGATGTCAGTCGATGCAGAAGTAAAGAGGCAAAGATGTTGTTGAAAGACAGGTGAGGTACGAGTGGCGGCAACTTGAAATTAGCGGAGGTTGAGGGCTGGCGGATAACGAGAAGAGAGGATATACTGAAGGGGCAAGTTCCCATCTCCAGAGTTCTGACAGGTTGGTGTTAGTGGGAAGTATCCAGATAACCCGGACGGTGTAACACTGTGCCAATATGTGCTGGCCGTGCACCAAGGCATGTTTAGCCACAGGGTGATCCTCATTACCAACAAACACTGTCTGCCTGTGTCCATTCATGCGAATGGACAGTTTGTTGCTGGTCATTCCCACATAGAAAGCTTCACAGTGTAGGCAGGTCAGTTGGTAAATCACGTGGGTGCTTTCACACGTGGCTCTGCCTTTGATCGTGTACACCTTCCGGGTTACAGGACTGGAGTAGGTGGTGGTGGGAGGGTGCATGGGACAGGCTTTACACCGGGGACGGTTACAAGGGTAGGAGCCAGAGGGTAGGGAAGGTGGTTTGGGGATTTCATAGGGATGAACTAAGAGGTTACGAAGGTTAGGTGGACGGCGGAAAGACACTCTTGGTGGAGTGGGGAGGATTTCATGAAGGATGGATCTCATTTCAGGGTAGGATTTGAGGAAGTCGTATCCCTGCTGGAGAGCCACATTCAGAGTCTGATCCAGTCCCAGAAAGTATCCTGTCACAAGTGGGGCACTTTTGGGGTTCTTCTGTGGGAGGTTCCGGGTTTGAAGGGATGAGGAAGTGACTCTGGTTATTTGCTTCTGTACCAGGTCGGGAGGGTAGTTGCGGGATGCGAAAGCTGTTTTCAGGTTGTTGGTGTAATGGTTCAGGGATTCCGGACTGGATCAGATTTGTTTGCCATGAAGATCTAGGCTGTAGGGAAGGGCCATTTGATGTGGAATGGGTGGCAGCTGTCATCTGTCATAATGGAGGTACTGTTGCTTGTTGGTGGGTTTGATGTGGACGGATGTGTGAAGCTGGCCATTGGACAGATGGAGGTCAACGTCAAGGAAAGTGGCATGGGATTTAGAGTAGGACCAGGTGAATCTGATGGAACCAAAGGAGTTGAGGTTGGAGAGGAAATTCTGGAGTTCTTCTTCACTGTGAGTCTAGATCATGAAGATGTCATCAATAAATCTGTACCAAACTTTGGGTTTGCAGGCCTGGGTAACCAAGAAGGCTTCCTCTAAGCGACCCATGAATAGGTTGGCGTATGAGGGGGCCATCCTGGCACCCATGGCTGTTCCCTTTAATTGTTGGTATGTCTGGCCTTCAAAAGTGAAGAAGTTGTGGGTCAGGATGAAGCTGGCTAAGGTAATGAGGAAAGAGGTTTTAGGTAGGGTGGCAGGTGATCGGTGTGAAAGGAAGTGCTCCATCGCAGTGAGGCCCTGGACGTGCGGAATATTTGTGTATAAGGAAGTGGCATCAATGGTTACAGGGATGGTTTCTGGGGGTAACAGACTGGGTAAGGATTCCAGGCGTTTGAGAAAGTGGTTGGTGTCTTTGATGAAGGATGGGAGACTGCACGTAATGGGTTGAAGGTGTTGATCTACGTAGGCAGAGATACGTTCTGTGGGGGCTTGGTAACCAGCTACAATGGGGTGGCCGGGATGATTGGGTTTGTGAATTTTAGGAAGAAGGTAGGGGTGCTGGGTGTCGGTGGGGTCAGGAGGTTGATGGAGTCAGGTGAAAGGTTTTGTAGGGGGCCTAAGGTTCTGAGGATTCCTTGAAGCTCCGCCTGGACATCAGGAATGGGATTACCTTGGCAAACTTTGTATGTGGTGTTGTCTGAAAGCTGACGCAGTCCCTCAGCCACATACTCCCGATGATCAAGTACCACTGTCGTGGAACCCTTGCCCGCCGGAAGAATGACGATGGAACGGTCAGCCTTCAGATCACGGATAGCTTGGGCTTCAGCAGTGGTGATGTTGGGAGTAGGATTAAGGTTTTTTATGAAGGATTGAGAGGCAAGGCTGGAAGTCAGAAATTCCTGGAAGGTTTGGAGGGGGTGATTTTGAGGAAGAGGAGGTGGGTCCCGCTGTGACGGAGGACGGAACTGTTCCAGGCAGGGTTCAATTTGGATAGTGTCTTGGGGAGTTGGATCATTAGGAGTAGGATTAGGATCATTTTTCTTTGTGGCAAAGTGATATTTCCAGCAGAGAGTACGAGTGTAGGACTGTAAATCTTTGACGAGGGCTGTTTGGTTGAATCTGGTAGTGGGGCTGAAGGTGAGGCCTTCGGATAGGACAGAGGTTTCGGATTGGGAGAGAGGTTTGGAGGAAAGATTAACTACTGAATTAGGGTGTTGTGGTTCCAGATTGTGTTGATTGGAATTTTGAGGTTTTGGAGGGAGTGGAGCTGGAAGTGGGAGATTGAGTAGATGGGAGAGACTGGGTTTGTGTGCAATGAGAGGAGGTTGAGGTTTGCTGGAAAGGTTGTGAAGGGTGAGTGAGTTGCCTTTCCGGAGGTGGGAAACCAGGAGATTGGATAGTTTTTTAAGGTGGAGGGTGGCATGGTGTTCTAATTTGCGGTTGGCCTGTAGGAGGATGCTCTGAACAGCCGATGTGGATGTGGGAGAGGAAAGATTGAGGACTTTTATTAAGGATAGAAGTTGACGGGTGTGTTCATTGGCTGAGTTGATGTGTAGGTGAAGGATTAGGTGGGTGAGGGCAATGGATTGTTCAGTTTGGAACTGGTATAGGGACTGATGGAAAGAAGGGTTGCAGCCAGAGATGGGAAGTTTAAGTGTGAGGCCTTTGGGGGTAATGCCAAATGTCAGACAAGCCTGAGAAAATAAAATATGGGAGTGTAATCTGGCTAGGGCGAAGGCACGTTTGCAGAGGGAATGTAAACCAATGGGGTCATTGTGGGGGGTGTTGTGAGGGTGACATGGTATTAGAAGGTGGAAAGTGTAACATGAGGCTGAAATGAAAATGAAAATAAAAATATATGGGGAGAGATAAAGGTGAACTAGAAAGCAACTGGAGATCTGGTGTGAAAAAAGGCGAAAAAGTGTTGGTTAGAGCTGGGCTATGTTGATCCTGTTGTGAACTTGTGTAGGTAGACAACGATGTGCATAAAGGTTAGGTGGTTGTGCTGCCGCCAAAACGCGTTAAAGGGTGGAGAAATTCGGGAAAATTTCGAAAAAACTACGTGTAAATGTATTAAAAGGAGTGGTTTTGTGGTGGCAGATTATGAAAATGAGGCTAACAATTGTCTGACGAAGAAATAATGACGTTAAAACCTGTGGGAAGCGGCCAAAAATGATCAGTGATGTGAGAAAATCAGAAATGGAAATAAAGCAAAAGTTATTAGAACTAGCCAAAATGGTTGTTTAATAGGTGAAAGGAACTGTTTGTGAACTAGAAACGGAGGATTTTATAGCAGCGGTAGTGTTGAAAGCGGAAAAAATTTTTTTTTGTTATGGTTTGGAAGTGGGTTACGTATTATGTATTATTGAGTATATATCGGCGGGATAAAATTGTATAGTAGATTGTGTAGTAGATTATGGTAAAAAGGAGAAGGTGAATACAAAATGAAACTACTGGCAAAAACAGAAAGAGAAAATAAGACGACAGAAAAGATTTCGAAATGCAACAGTGACAATAACAAACGTAATTGTTGGGTTCAAATTTATGGTATGAATATAATAGAGGGAAACATTCCACATGGGAAAAATATATCTAAAGACAAAGGTGATGAGACTTACCAAACAAAATCGCTGGCAGGTCGATACACACACAAACATACACACAGAATTCAAGCTTTCGCAACCAACGGTTGCTTCGTCAGGAAAGAGGGAAGGAGAGGGAAAGACCAAAGGATGTGGGTTTTAAGGGAGAGGTTAAGGAGTCATTCAAATCCCGGGAGTGGAAAGACTTACTTTAGGGGGAAAAAAGGACAGGTATACACTCGCGCGCACGCGCGCGCGCGCACACACACACACACACACACACACACACACACACACACACACACACACACACACAATTGTAAAGGCAAAGAGTTTGGGCAGAGATGTCAGTCGAGGTGGAAGTAAAGAGGCTGAACTTTTCATTGTTTCATATGTCACATCCTATATACTTGAAATGGGCTACTTGTTCTATCGGATATTATTGAGGAATACTTTTGATTGTACTGGGTGAATACCTAAAAAGGCCATGGTTCTAGTTTTGGTTAGAGGTATAATCAGATTGTAGCTTGCATTTATTTAGTTCATGTAATGCTGTTTGTAATTTGTCTTTGCTGTGTTGTACAAACTGATCATCCACAAATGACATCCTCTTAATGTGTTTATTCTCCCAATATATAGCCTGATGGTGTTCTCTCTGTCTTTTACATTTTCTGGTTATCTACATAGATATTGAATTTGTGGCTTTAAAATATTACCGAGGACACCATCCAGCCATAGGTGACTATTTTCCAGATTTTCAAATTCACACTTAAGTGGTAGTATGCACACCTACAATAAAATAAGGGGAGTGGCTGAAATTTGAATTGCCCACATGTTATGCATGAGTAAGTTGTATTGCAGAATAATAGTGCTGCTCATAAAAGAAAAGGACACTTGTAATTGAGTGTTACAGTGGAAGTTAAGCTTTATTGGCATTCAGTGCGAAGCACACTCTTTAAAAACACAGAAGAAAATTTGCTGCTTGTCATAGGAGGTCATACTTGGAAAAGAAGCTTGAAGTTGTGAGGTGAGGTGGAGTTAAGTGACTTCATAGCTAGGTGGCATAGTTCACAGACTAATAAGCTATTGCTTGCTGGCTGTATTCTGATCAAATCCTACTTTTGGCAAATATTTTTGTTTTATTGCTTTAGTCTATTTAATCTATAGAACACTTCAAATTGATAGAATGAACAGTTTGCAGTTTGTGATAAAGAAATTTTGCCTGTCAAAAGGACACATTAGATTTCTTTACCACTTAATATCCCATCTACCTCAATGACCATTTGCATCCTGCGAGGGAGGGAGACTGAGGTTATCACCTCCTCTGAGGCAGCAAAGGTCATTGTGGATTCTTGGTGCAGTGAGAGACCAGTTTTCTCACATGGTCCATTCCCCCCCCTCCCCCATTTTCAGTGTGGCCAAGGATGCAGTGATGTTGACTGTCAGCTCTGAAAAATATGTTCCTTTTCCCATTTGTTGTAATACAATTAATTCTTCTTGAAAACCGAGGCTTCGTGAACCATTTTGTTAGGCAGTGAAATTCATATGCAGCTGTACTGTTTTCTTGCCAACATCATTTTTATTTCTGGGAGGATTATGCACAATTGTTTTCATGTATCAGCACCTACTATCAATTTTCACTCAATACTCAATCTGAACTAATCCAGAAATAATGTAGCAAACTTCTGTCCTTAAATTTTCACAGCTATCCCATTCTTATACTTCATTTTGGTTTCTGCTGAGCTGTGCTGTACTACACATGTCCATTATATGTTTTATACTGTGCAGCTATCGTTTTCATCTAATATTTCATACAAAGCATTCGCTTAAGGTAGACAACTATTGGCTTTCTAAACACTGACAAAGTTAATGTCTGTCTGTGCCGTAGGACAGTATTAAAAGAAGCTATGCTAGCAATCTCGTGTGCAGGTGAGTGCATTGATAGACATTTATGTGCAAATTAGTTGTAACTTAACTTTTTGGTTAACTTATCTACCTGCTAGTGTCATTTCTACCTGTATGCCAAGAATTCCACGTATGCCCATTGATCTTTACTTTTGATACCTGTAAGTCGTCATTATTTATTTGGATGTGCATAATATTAATTTTTCTAAGATTTAGACTTAAACTGTTGCCTGTGAACTAGTTGTAAGCCTGTTGCATTATTCTCCTGGCTGTATCTGGTATGAATGTGTTTGGACCTTTTATCAGCTACTTGTTTAATCAGCAAACATTATAGTTTTTTAAGAGTCCTCCAAGATCCTAGTTGAGTCATTTATGTTGGTCAAGAAGAAAAACAGCATATTTAATGCTTCCCTCCTGTGAATTGTCCACGACATATCATGTGTTAATGTGACACTCCAATTTTTTAAAAATAACAACTAGACTCCATCTAGGTATGAGGAATGCTATTAATACCAAAACATTTCAATGCCCCTAGTAGAATTTTATGATCACTCAATAAAAGACTTAAGAAGTCACAGGACATGCCTACAGGCTAATTATTTTTGTTTAGTTCTTCCCAAACTGAATTCAAGAAATATGTTGCTTTCTCAGCAGAGAAATGTTTACGGAAGTCGTTAAAAGCTTATTCTCGAAAAGAAGGCTCAATGTTCTTTTCTAAACTACTTCCCAAAAAAAAAAGGTTACAGAAGGCAGAGAGGTATAGCTCACAAGGAGAGGTCACTAGCACTGGGACTGACTTTCTGAGCCGGCCGGAGTGGCCGAGCGGTTCTAGGCGCTACAGTCTGAAACCATCTGTATGGTGATGTAGGTTAAGACCAAGGTATCACACCCTGCACCCATTCACCCTGGTGGGCCCTCGATTGCGAGTAATTGATAGAAAAAAAATTTAAATTTGCACAATGCTTAATAGTGATTAAAAAAAAGTAATATTATATGAGCTGGGTATGCGGTGTAATGCAAAGCGTAAGGCCTTCGCATGCATAATGCTGTGGGTTCAAAAATCATCAGATACTTTAAATTTGGTTTAGTTTTAAATCTTTATGATAATTAATCATAATATTGACTTGTTCATTTGGTCTCATTTTTATGCCTCTTATTCTTTTTCTACTTGATAATGTGATTTACATCAATTTTATATATAAATTTTGAATTTTTTTTATGTCATCTTATTTTTTACATATATGTTATTGCATTCATCATTTCTATTCCTAATTTTGCTTGAATTTCATTTTTCTTATAAGTCCTTCTTTCACTTCAGTCTTTATTTCTTGTCCATAGTGCAGTAGGAATGTAGGCTATGCTTTAAATATTTATATGACAATTACCATAAAAAATAGCCATTTTCAAATATTGTAACAAATAAATATAATGAAATTCATGTTCTGAAAGAATGATCGAAGTAAAAATGAGAACAAATGAAAAAGTTCCTACAGTGATTAAAATTCTGTGACAAAAGAATAGAAATAAATATTGCATTTAAACCACTTAACTGAATAAAAGTAATGGTCAAAGTCATTTTGATAAAGATTCAAGAATAAAATTTAAAGCACATGATGGGATTCGAACTTGCAACCATCCACAAGTGGAGGCCTTACGCTATCCATTACATCACAGAACTGACCTAAAAAATCCTACTTTTCTGATGCTATTGAGCTTCATGCACAATTCTGCATTTGTTTATTTATTTTATTTTTTATTGTCCGCAGCTCGTGGTCTTGCGATAGCGTTTTCGCTTTCTGCACATGGGGTCCTGGGCTCGATTCCTGGCGGGTTCAGGGATTTTCTCTGTCTCGTGATGACTGGGTATTGTGTGTCTTTCATCATCATTGACTCGCAAGTCGCCGAAGTGGCGTCAACTAAAAAGGACTCGCAATACAGCGGCCGAACTTCCCCGAATGGGGCCTCCCGGCCAACAATGCCATATGATCATTTCATTTCATTTATATATATAATTATTCATTTATGTTTTTTTTTTCTTCCCTCCTGGCAAATGTAGGTCTACCAGAGTGAAGGGCTGCAAGGTATGATATCTGGGATCTTAACCTATATCACTGTATATATTATTCAAAAGGGATATGTGGATAAGACAACCAACCAGTTGCAATAAATAGTGGTTTTAAACTAACCTTAACCATGATTTCAGTGGATTTAAACCAGTCTTCTTCAGAAGGAGAAGAAACAAACTTCACATTAGCAAACAGTGCTAGTAAAGTTATCCAACATTTGCATGTGAAATATGTTGGCAACAGTCTGTACATTGATTTATAAGAGTTAAGGCCCTTAAATTCAAGGACTTGCACATGAATAAAATCAATCCAATGACATGCCAGACCATGCCAAGAGCTACATGCCGACAGTGCGAGTGGAAAGGTATCAGTCACACCCATATGTGACTGCCCTATCTGTTGCGTGGGGTCTGGAGGTCTGCATTTATATGTTGAACAGAACACGTCATTCAGGATTTGTCATATCACTCAAAGTGTCAAAATCTCAACATCTGTGTGAGGAGCATTCGTAGCAATGTGGTGGATCTCACCCTTCATTACATAGTAGTTGTGATCCAAACTGTCCCCAGGGCCCTCACTAACTACAGTTGTGATCTTTACTAAGTAAGATTTTTCTCCAGAGGCTAAATAACAAGGAACATCACTGAGCTCTGCACTTGATTAAAAAAACTAGTTATCTCGTGTTCACTGTCAAGGGAGTTCTTTACTAGCTCAGACTTTTCCCTCCTGTGACTACTCTAGAGCAGAAGGACATTCTTTGTCTTTTTAAGCCTGTGATCACCACAGACCTTAGCGTATGCACTTCTCCATCCAAGCTGGTGGCTTCGCAAAGTCCAACATCATAACGATGTGCAGTCTTCACACTCCACAGTTAACAAAATGTTCCAGGCTATTTTGCCAGGGTCAAATGGATTTATTGTACGGAGGCCATTTTCAAATAGCATTGTATTTTGAATGTTAGTCACATCCAGGCTCACTACTGACTACGGCTAAATAAGATACCGCTTCCGCACAGTGGCGTGATGTCATGAGTTTTGAATGCACAAGTGCAACTTTCCTTTGCCAACTGCCATCGTCCGCTGTAGCTATCATCCCAAGGAGGAAGACTGGTACACACCTTCTTCAGCACCAGAATCAGATGTCATTCAATTTCACATGCTCTTCCTTCCTATTGAAATTCCTGGTGTGTTTTACAATCTCTGTGGTCTCTGTATAACCTTTCATGGTATCAGCATGTGGCCGCCAGTACTTGAGTCCTATCAAAATAAATTTGTTGGTGTCCTGGCTGCAAAGCATGTTCTGCAGCAACTAATCTATCAATCTCCCCTCTTCTGCCATTGCCTTTGTGTTTTTCTGGTCGTTTTTTGATAGTTATTTTTGTAACACCCATGTACAATTCCCCACAACTACACGGAAGCCTATAAATTCCTCCTCTTTTCCAGTAGTTGTCGAGTATCCTTGGCTGATTGTAGGTGATCTTGTATCTTCCATGTGCTTTTGTATATTACCAGTATGATACGCTTTGTCAAGATTTTTCCTGTGCGGTCAATACCATCCTTAATGAACGGCAGGAAAACTTTAGATTGCACCTGCGCTTGAGTATCACTATGATTCCTACGCGGTGGTTCAAATCCCGGTGTAGGTAACGGTCTGTGTGGGTGGGTTTTCGGTAAACCGTATGGCCCAAGCTACCATCATCTTTCTTGAAAACTAGTACATCAAGAAAATGTAATCTTCTGCCTGCCTCCTCCTCCATGGTAAACTGAATCTTCAGATTGATCCTGTTGAGGTATTTGTGAAAATGATCCAGTTTCTCCCTTCTGCCAGCTGGAGTGGCCGAGCGGTTCTAGACACTACAGTCTGGAACTGCGCAACTGCTACGGTCGCAGGTTCGAATCCTACTTCGGGCATGGATGTGTCTGATGTCCTTAGGTTAGTTAGGTTTAAGTAGTTCTAAGTTCTAGCCACTGATGACCTCAGCAGTTAAGTCCCATAGTGCTCAGAGCCATTTGAACCATCCTCCCTGCCATGCTGCTTCAAAACAAAGGTATCATTTACGTACCAGAACCAGATACTTCATTTCTTGTTCACAGTTTTCAGTGCCTGCTTCTCGAAGTGTTTCACAAAGAAGTTAGCTGTAACTGTCATGAAGGGGCTCCCCATAGCGACACCATCCGTCTGCTCATAGAACTCATCGTTCCATTTGCAATACGTGATTGTGAGGCAATATTTAAACAGTTCTGCAACACCGGGAAGAAAAATCCGATTCAGCTGTTGCAACATTTCATTGAGCAGAACCATAGCTAATAGCAAAACCACGTCAAAACCAATTAATATGTTCTCCGGCTGTACAACTGTACTATTTAATTCACTGATAGAATGTGCTGAATTCTTGATATACGAATCAGATTGGCCTACATATGGTCGTAATAATGACGTCAAGAACTTGACAATTGAGTATGTGGGCGAACCAATAGCACTCGTTATAGGCCTTAGAGGAACATGTCCCACGTAAGTCTTGCTGGTAGCGCAACTGAATTGAACGGACTTTACTGAACGCTCCGTTCCATAGGGGACTTCATCATCAACTGCATAACAGTTACAAGAACTTTTGCAGTAGATTCTACTCTGTTTCCTATATGTTTGCAGGTCTAATAAGTAGCTAATCCTATTATCATAGTTGGTCACCTTCAAAACAACCGTTGCATTTCTGTTGTCAGCGGAGAGAATGACACTATCGTGCTCATTCAGGCGCTTTGTCATTCCTTTCACCTACAATTAAATTACTTTTTGGAGGCTTTGCGCGAGACAATACTCTTACAGCTTCTATACGGATTTCTTCATCTGTAATCGTGTCCACACTACGAATGCATGATTCTACTCTGTTATTTCTTCCCTGGGCACAACTCGTGGGCTAATGGCAAAATTTCCACCCTTGGCAAGCATATACCTCTCATCGTCAGATAATGAACGTCCGGATATATTAATAACGTGCGGGAAGCGTCTAAATGTTGGCTCGTGTGATGAGGTTGCAAACTATCCAACTTCTTCTTCTATCTATTAGACGTTGTCAACATATGGAGAGACATAGCACAGTCTCTATTTGCTACGTCTGGGCCGGTCTGTTGAATCCGCTCCCGTAGCAAAGCCTCTTCAGTACTCCTGAAAGTCCGCTGCACCTTGGCCGAGCTACATAGTTGCTTAATCCTCAAAAACTTCGGACTAACACTGACTGCTCTGCAAAGAGACAGAAATGTGAGGGAACACAAAAGCTGCGCTCTCTTCTTCTGGAGACCTTCCATGCGTCACTCATTTCTTGACATCTCCTCCCAGTAGAAGTGGCTAATTGTAAAATGTAAATTTCCACGGCCGGAAATGTCACAATGAATAAAATGTTCCAGACTGTTATGCCGTGGTCGAATGGATTTCACCTTAGCACCTAATGATTCGTCTCCATCTGCGGAGAACATTTTCAAGGGGGATCATAGCTACTTTGAATGTCCGATTCACACTCTGGCTCGCTACTGACTACAACAAAATTCCGCTTCCGCGCAGTGGCCTGACTTCGCATGTTTTGAATGTGCGAGCGCAACTGGCCGTTCTTGACTGCCATCGTCTGCTGTTGCTAAACACTGGTACACATCTTCTTCAGCACCGTAATCAAGAAGTCATTCAGTTTCACGCCCTCCTTCCTACTGAAATTCCTGATGTATTTTACAGTCTGCGAGGCCTCTCTGTATAACCTTTCACGGTATCCGCTTGTGCCTGCCAGTATCTGAGTCCTATCAAAATGAATATGGAGGTGTCCTGGCTGCAAATCACGTTCCGCAACAACTAATCTGTCTGTCTTCCCCCTTGTGCCATTGCCCTTGTGCTCCTCTAGCCTCTAGCCTCTTTTGATTGTTCCTTTTGTAGCTCCCACATACACTTACCCACAACTACACGGAATCCTATAAATCCCTGCTTTTTCCAGCGGTTGGCGGGTATCCTTGGCCGATTTTATAAAAATGGATTTGTATAGTACCATGATGTCAGCCTTTTCAAGATTAGTGGTAAATAATTCTCATCAATAACTATACTGAAAGTGCAATACTACTCTTTTAATAGATTTTCTCAAAACTACATTCTCTGGCTTTCAGGTACCATTATTATCTTAACCAACTGCGTTAGAAATATTTAATTTGGTCACTTTGTACTCACGATAGTAATAAGTTATTACAAGTAAAATGAGAACCACTAACCCAACAGAAACTTTTATTATAATTAATGTATTAAGGTAAATTAAATTTTATTAGTGAAAGAGTAAGACAAATTTTCTTCAGAGCCATAAGAGGTATTTTGTTCATTTTACTCTTAAATGCAGGCACATATGTTACATACATCTAGTAAAAATTTCACTGTTTTAACACTTAGTTCTTTTGAAAAATGTACCTTTTCAAAGAGTGAAATAGCACTGGCAGAATAAGAATAAAAACTTCCCTCAGATACCCCTTAATTGGAGTGAAGGACTTTACAAGAAACGAGACATTCTCCTTTCAGAGTCACGCGTTATTGCCGTCTAGCCGGATCCGCGCCGTGAAAATGTCGTGTGTGTCGACGTGAACCAATTTGCAGTTCCAAACATGCACCCGTAGGTGCTTCGTTTAACAGGGATCACTAATTTCATAAGACTTCAAGCACACTTGATGTCATTTTGACGTCATACGAAGTATCGAAGACAGCAGAAACAGTTATTGACTTTCGTTTGCGCTCGATCTGGGGTGCTTGGAGTCGCCGGACTCGTACATGATTTCGTAGTTGAAAATTTCCCTATCATAACTGCCGCGTTACGAAAGTACGCCGTTCCAAGGTACGAGCACATAGAAGATTTGTAAAAGCATGTCATTCTTGGTACGATTTGTATAATTAAACGTCACATAATGACATACCAGCAGTTACAGCTTTCATGAGCTGTAAGTTGCATCATTAACACCGATATTATGTATGGTTACCCTGGTATAGTGGATGTGAGTGTGGACTGTGGAATTATGAAGTGTAAAGTAGCGGGTTATCGTCCTTCGCATCTGAAAGATTCTGGGACTTCCTTATTAATTTAAGTATGTTCTGTAACATTTAAGGTTATAATTATCATATACGAGTGCTCTCTCAGGAGTGAGTTGTCACTGTCAATAATTTGCAAATTAAGTGTGAAACACGCAAATGTGAACAAATATTCAAAAAACTTTAATCTACTAGTAAAACAAACTATCATTCACAATAAAAAGCATGGAAAGAATCCGCACATTTGCAAAAGACTTAGAAAGTAACTTTGTCCTAGTTGTCTATAAAGTATAAAAGAAAATTTACAGGATAGTTCGTTCAGGACACTATAAGGAGCAGTGCTGACTTTGACGTTTTCCATATCGATATCACGCTCCTTACTTATCGCTGGCACCTGGGATTTTGGAGCCGAGCACGCCTTTGCTGTGAGGGAGCATTGTCTTGCTGCATATGACAGTAATGCTCATCCGGTAGTGTTCATGCACAGTCTAGGCGCGTAAGAAGAGTCGGTGCTGGACGCCCACAAGGCGAGGTCGTGCGCAGACGTGTCGTGAGTTGGTAGTAGGAAGAAAGTGGAACTAATGGTTGAAAGTGTTCTGTCGATTTGTGGAAGAAAAGTATTTCAGTTATTTCGCAGAAAGGCGTGCGTGATTAAGAGATTCACAGTTGATAAACAGTCATGTGTGAAATCAGTAACTTTCATGGAGAAACATGTTGATAGTAGAACATCAATGAAAAGGCTTCTGTGATCATTGTTTTACTTGTTTAACTAATGTAGAAACGCAATGTAGCATGGAATAGGGAAGCAAAGAGACAATCAGGACAATTTGTTAGTGTGGGTTGCCTACATCAGGGGCAAGTATACACTCGCAGGCAAAGCTATTGTTCTCTTTTGATTGACAGGTCCTTAACCTGTTGTTCTGCTAAGAGGATTATGACCCCCTGGGGATAATCCGTCCTTCCAAGAACCCAAACCCCTCCCTCTGCCACCTTCCTGTGGCGCCTGCCGATACAAACACACTTTTCATATCAGTTTGATTGATTAATTAATTAAATAGATCAATTGAGTAACCCTTTACTCTCCAAGAAACACTCCAGCACTCCTCCCCCCCCCCCCCCCCCCCAGGGGGAAATTAGTGGAAAAAAGATTAAATTGATTGGTGATTTAGCGGGAAACCGACTGCAGTGCATGGAATATTGTTTATTTCAACAGTTTAAGAAATACAAGACAGTGTCCGGAACACAGTTTATTCATTTATTTAAATAATTTGTCTGGAAATTGATCGCTTAGTGTGGAATATTTAAGCAATTGTGGCGCTGTTTTCATTCCGATAGCTTAAGGAAACACGTAGTTACATTGTCAGAGACCACTTAAATATGCCTGAAAAACTTTCTCGTGCGCGCCCCGTGCAAAAGAGTTGGGCCCGCCGGAAGAAGCCATGTGTCGGGCACGCAGCGCCAGCGGCCTCAGGGCTGCGATGGCTGTCGTTGCTTCACCGAGCAGGCCTGGGCAGCAGCTTCCTGGAGCTTATGCGCCGGGAAACTTGGAACCGCCAGTGTCCGTGTCAGCCGCTGCAAGTAGAAGCGAGCTAATGCCCGGGAACAAAATACGTGAGAAGTTCCTGTCGGTTTCCCCCGCCATCTCAAGTGGTCTGTGTGTGAGAACCAACCTGTCGGATACCAGCGCGCGCGACAGATGCCTGCTATCCAAAGCATATACCTGACTGGGAAATTAATAAATTTCCGGTCACATGCTTGTGATTAGGGGATGTAAAGGCAGACCCGGTAGCTACTCTGTGAGCAAAAGTATCCGGACAACCCCAAAAACATACGTTTTTCTTATTATGTGCATTGTGCTGCTACCTACAGCCAGGTACTCCATATCAGCGGCCTCAGTAGTCATTGGACAGAGTGAGAGAAGCAGAATGGGGCGTTCCGTCGAAATTAAGGACTTCGAACGTGGTCAGGTGATTGGATTTCACATGAATCATACATGTGTACGCGAGATTTCCACACTCCTAAACATCTTTATGTCCACTGTTTTCGATGTGGTAGTGAAGTGAAAACGTGAAGGGACACGTACAGCACAAAAGCGTACAGGCCGACCTCGTCTGTTGACTGACAGAGACTGCCGACGGTTGAAGAGGGTCGTAATGTGTAATAGGGAGACATCTATCCAGACCATCACACAGGAATTCCAATCTGCATCAGGATCCATCGCAGTACTATGACAGTTCGGCAGGAGGTGAGAAAACTTGGATTTCACGGTCAAGCGGCTGCTCATAAGCCACACGTAACATTGGTAAATGCCAAATGACTCCTCGCTTGGTGTAAGCGGCGTAAACATTGGAACAGTGGGAAACAGTGGAAAACGTTGTGTGGAGCGACTAATCACGGTACACAATGTGGCGATCCGATGGCAGGGTGTGGGTATGGCGAATGCCCGGTCAATGCCATCTGCCAGTGTGTGTAGTGCCAACAGTAAAATTCGGAGGCGGTGGTGTTATGGTGTGGTCGTGTTTTTCATGGAGGGCGCTTGCACCCTTTGTTGTTTGCATCTTTTAACACGATCGAGCACCTGTTCGTAAGGCGTGGCCTGTGGCGGAGTGGTTACACGACAATAACAGCCTGTAACGGAATGGCATACACAGAGTCCTGACCTGAATCCTTTAGAACACCTTTGGCATGTTTCGGAACGTCGACTTCGTGCCGGGCCTTACCGACCGACATCGCTCTCTCTCCTCAGTGCAGCACTCTGTGAAGAATGGGCAGCCATTCCCCAAGAAAACTTCCAGCACGTGTTTGAACATATGCCTGCGAGAGTGGAAGCTGTCATGAAGGCCAAGGGTGGGCCAACACCATATTGAATTCCAGCATTACCGATGGAGGGCTGATGTCACAATTGTGGCTTCAGAAGACATGTCACAGGAAGTATTGATTAAATCGTTAATATAGGCCTTTAAACAATTTGCTTCACACAGTTTAAACCACTCAAAATAAAAAAGCATCGACACTGCACGGTAGTTTGTGTGCGTAATCATCAGTGTTCTGTTTTTGGTGAGAAATTGTGTTAAATGATCCAAACCTATTATTACTTATCGTCAAGATTGGAAGCGGTGATGTATGGAATTATAGTAGGAATTTCAAATGATGTTAATTTATACCACCACGGCTATAGAGTTCCTGACTACTAAAAGTCTGCTAAGTGTACAGTCTTTCTTAAATATACTATAGAATTCCTGAGTTTACTGGTTCTATAGAATACCTAGGTTTACTGGTTCTCTCAGCTACATCACGATGAAGGGGGAGGGTGGAAAGGGTCTGCCGCGTGAGAGGATAGTAACAAATATTCCTGCGATGTACTGAGAAAATGGCTCTGAGCACCATGGGACTTAACTTCTAAGGTCATCAGTCCTCTAGAACTTAGAACTACGTAAACCTAACTAACGTAAGGACACATCCATGCCCGAGGCAGGATTCGAACCTGCGACCGTAGTAGTCGCGCAGTTCCAGACTGTACGCCTAGAACCGCTCGGCCACTCTGGCCGGCGATGTACTGAGAAACACGGTCGAGTCAAGGCTAGGTGCATGAGATCAATGAGACCCTCAGATCCCACGTACTCACCTTCCGGACGTCCACAAGCAGTGCACCGTGACACAATTCAGCGCCAACACTCAGAAACCGGAGAAAACTATCGCCTTAAATGCGGCACATGACCGCAGCCGCAAAAAGTGCTTGTCAGTCAGAGACAGTGGACCACTAGCCATGGAGGGCATCCGGGAATGATTGGAGTGGTAGGAGTTTCAACGCTATCAATACTCCCAGAGCAAACACTTGGAATATTCAATCTTCTCAAATTTCCAAATACACGCAACACGCACGGTCCCGAAGACTCACTCTTATTAGTTCACTATTCACCCACCAGGCAGAGCCGCGAGCCAAATCGTCATAAGCTGCAGCAGACCGGAAGCTTTCTCGGACACTCCGAACGGGTATACAAAGGATGGGCCAGCCCCAACCCAAAACAAAGGCGTCCGCTGAGATACTGTTTCTGGCCCTGACCTGCTTGCTTGCTGCTATGCTTTCTATGGTCATCTCCAGACTCACAAGAATACTCGGAACGAGGCACGTATTTACCAGTTCAACTACAGTTAAATATTACTATTGCTGCTGCATTCTGATACCGAGCAATGTGCTGGAAGTATCTTCTCTTGACAGCTGTGGTTCTGGAATGAATCTCACATTGAAATTTCAATATATGTTGTGTACATAATTTTCCACGTAAAATCTCTCTCACACTCTTACGGCTATCGATGTGTTGAACGACAGGAGACACAGTTGTTTCCTTCGCACATGCTGGAACATAAGCCACACCAACTTAACACTGTAACATACGCACATTTCACACAAGCAGTGCAGTTATCGTTTACATGTGTACAGCACCCGAAAAAAAAATATGGTATGCCCACTCTCACACCGGCTACGTGTCTCGATTCTCCTCATTTCTAGGAAATTGTTTGATGTTTAAGTCTTCCAGTCAGCGTTACTGAAAGGTGCTGCTTCCCGTCAAAACTCTTTCAAACAAATGTTGTGAAGCACATGCGTCCAGGACTATGTGGTAATCAACAACGCTCCTGCGGACGGAAGGGTTGGAAAGACACCACCGATACGCAACAAGGAAAACCTGAGGATCCGCTCAGGGGAGCCGTTGAGGGTACTTCCTGTGTATCCATTTTGTTACCACAGTATTGCCCGTCCAACTTGTACATTACAGCAGATCCAGTTGAACCCCTGCATTGCTATATTGTTAAGTCGTTTACAAAATGAATCTATCACCCCGTACTTTCGGACATACTCCTTAATACATTGAAATCACAATTCACCGCGCCAACTCTATCTTCCTTTACGACTAGGCATATGTAATCTTTTTACGTGAATAGTAGTTTGATTACTTCCCACAAACGTCTGGTGATATGACGAAACATAAGCGTCAGTACCTTTGCGTTTAATCAGCATAACATTTCTGACCATGATTTATTGGTATATAAAAAAATTATGATACGGCTAGACACACACCGCCCACATGTCGTATTTGCACTGCCCAGTAGCAAAAAAGGCCCCCCGCCATGACATTTTGTTGATTGAATAAAGGATGTAATTACAATTTAAAGAAGTCATAGTGTCTTTCTTTATTTTATCGATTTCACCACTTTCACGAAACATCCTCGTATTTTTGATACTTGTAAATCGAGCCAATACACAGTGGCATCTTATATGAATTCATACCGCCAAGTCGGGGTTTGTATCAGTGCATTCCATGCATAGTTACTATAGACATCCCTACCACCTGGATCATACAAATTTTCCCTGAGTAAGAAATTACTGCAATATATACTAGAGTACGTCCATTCGGAGTTAAAAAGGGGTGGAGAAACCGGAAATCTGTTCTCTATCGAGTCCAAGCATATTTTAAGTTCCTGTTGCTAAGCACCGTACGTTTCTAATGCTTTGGAGCAGCAGGAGGATCACCGCGAGACGGATATGTTGTCGCAGCTGGCAAAATTGATTCGGTTACGCCAAAACAAAAGAGCCTAACGGAGCGTCATACAAAGATTTTGTTTGTTACATGTGCAAGAAATGGCGATTTAATGTTACAGGCCTGTTTAGATCCTATAACGTGTGTGCGGGAGCTGAGGTTTCAAAAAAGAGTAACATGTTATGTAGAAACCCACTGTTGGCTTGAATGCAATGAATGCTTTATTCCAAGCGTACACTAGACTTCTGTTTGTCCCTTTCAGCGTATCAGCTGTATGTAAGTGAATAATCGCTATGAATCCATCGTCATTCAGTTATTCAACTTCACCTGTGTGCAGGATGCCTGTGAGTAAGGTAATGCCGTGAATTTGAGGAGCGGTAGTGAATATATTGTGCAAAGTATGCCCATGCTTTAGTTATCGCTGTTAAAGAGCAAAGTTGTAGCCACGCGTCTTAAAACAATTCTTACTTCAATATGTTACGACAATTAGCCTTGAGGACTACAGATTCGCTGGGGAAAGAGAATATTACTGCTTACAACGTGTGTGAGCGGGTGAAATCAAGAAAGCTGTGTAATGTGCTCTCGGATATTTATATGAAACTGATTAAGAGTTGCCGCCACGTGAACCCTTTTGATTACTACGTGTTCCTTACACAACTTGTCCCATTACTATGTGCTGCATATCACACATATGTTATTAACTACCTGACGTTTAAAAGGGATGAACTCATTTCGAATATGAGCCTTGTTTTAAGCACTATGACTCGAATATACGATGCCATATTGATGGAGCACTATCAATGTCCCTTATCTCACTTTGCGGCAATGTGATTCTCTGTTTTTCGTAGTCATATCGCTGTTAATTTGTTATTAAGACGTTCGATTGTATCAGGTGAACTCAAAATGCCGAAGAGAAAGTGTTCATTCCAAGAAAAATTTTCAGATGAATTGATCTTCATAAAACGCAGGAGGCTTGATTATGAAGCAGAATGTGTAATTTGTGTAATATTATTGCGTATTGGGTGTATTTAGGCTGTTTAGGTTTTTATGTTGGTAACGTCACCTAGCGCTCTGTATGAAAATCACTGGCTGTGCTGTGTGCAGTCTTTGGCTGGTTGGCATTGTTGGAATATTCGCCATTGTAGTGTTGGACAGAATTTTAAGAGCGGATGATCTGGACGTGTGTCCGCCAGAAAGAGTAAATTTGTAATATTGGATATCATTATATATGATGACTTTGGAACATTATTAAGATAAATACATTGTTTGTTCTCTATCATAATCTTTCATTTGCTGACTATGCCTATCAGTAGATAGTGCCTTCAGTAGTTTGAATCTTTTATTTGGCTGGCAGTAGTGGCGCTCGCTGTATTGCAGTAGTTCGAGTAACGAAGGTTTTTGTGTGGTAAGTGTTTCATGAAAGGTATAGGTTATTGTTAGTCAGGACCATTCTTTTGTAGGGATTTTTGAAAGTCAGATTGCGTTGCGCTAAAAATATTGTGTGTCAGTTTAGTGTTGATCAGAATAGGTAAAGAGCGAAATGTCTAAGTAAGTTCAGTTCTGTTCAGCTGTTTGAAAATCAAATAATGGAAGAGGTCATTCATAAATTTTTCTAAGGGGACGTTTCATGGGGAAGAGCAGATATTAAGGATCATTTGGCTAATGTAAAGCAGAAATCAAACGTGCACTCTGGGAGCACTTAAAGAAATGGGCAGTTACTTTGTTTCAAATTCATTGAAACAGGTCAAATTCATTGAAACAGGGTCAATTGGTGACAGCAGCGAAATTAGCAATGTGTTGTCATGCTGTTACTCAGCATCATGTCTTCGAAATCAGTGAGCTATACTTTCACACTAAGCTCCAAACTTTTTAATGTTTCCGAAGCCACAAAAAAGTGTAACGTTGGCCATAATAAAATCATCAGCAATTGTGAAATAATTGTTAGCGCGCGACGTTGTCAAACAAATACGTAGTGATCTTTCAGAGTTCTGTAATTTTTGGTATAGCTGCAGTTGGTCGCAACGAAAAGCCACATTTGCTCCAATCTTTGACTTTTTTAAACTTAAGAGTAATAACCTGCTTTGTCCCGATTTCTCCTTCCCAAATTACGTCCATTTTTAGTCAATGTGAGAGAACTGTCCCGGGTTGTCCGACAGAAATTATGGCAACCCTAGATACAAAGAAAGCTGAACGTATAGTTATCGAGAAATGGGGACAGAATCACCTACATTTAAACCCACGTTCGGTGTTTTTTGCGTAGCAAAAACCCACAACCAGCAGGATACAGGCTATCCTCGTGGACCAGCACCAATTTGTCCAGTATGCTCAAACCGGCACCGATTTGTTCAGTGCGCTCAGGCAAGTATTCATCTGCATTTGGGGTGATGCTGCGTTGCTATTGGCTCCCTGGATGAAGTGGTGGGTGGAGGGGGTGGAGGGTATATAAAAGCACCCCACCAGCAGTCGCCTTCTTCCGTCATCAACCACCATAGTGTGAGGATGATTGTCTTGTTCTCTCTCGTGTGCCCCAGTCTTTAGTTTGGTTAATCTAACCTGAAGCGCTGAGAGGTATCAAGCACCATCGGTAGTGCCAGTTAGAGACCGTTAGAGCAGGATCGAAAATTACGTGGTAAGTACAGATTCAAATCGGTAACTAACTTTTCTCTTCCACTAAAAATTTCGTAGTATTGAAGGCATTTCTTCTTATTGTTTCAGCGCATATCCACCAACACGAAATGAATGCTGTGGTGCAATAGCAGAGACAGCTGCAGCAGCATCGGCAGCATTGTAAGTATATATTCCATCTTTGTAGTACTGGCGTGACCAGCGAGTCTGTAGCTAATTTCTAGAGATCAAAATCGATAACCGCAACTTTTGTTTCATTAGGAATTCCCGTATTGAGTACACGTCTTATTGTTTCAGCATATATCCAGCGAGTAACAGAAGAGACATAGAGGCAACAGTTGCAGCAACAGCAGTGGTAGGAACTGCAGCAGCAGTAGCGTAATCTATTGTGGCCGACGAGTCTCAGGTTGTTGTAGATGCTTTCGAGGGACCAAAATGGATAAACGTTACTTTTTCACCAAGAGTCTCGTTTTGTTGCAATGTGTGTCGGGTAGGCGTAGTTTCTTTTTAGAAATATCGTCGTTTGCGTAATATGTTGTGTTGTTTATAGATGATTCCGAGTATCGAAATAGATAAAACCTTATTTCTTTTCTTTTCACTAAGAATTTAGTATTGTTAGGGTGATTCGCGAAGATATGCAAATATATTAATAAGTTATTCTACAAGTAAAACTAAAGAAAAAAGTTCATATAAACATAGGTAAGCAAATGTTTAGTTACAGAGCTAAGCCTAATAAAAGATTTTGCCTGAAATTTAGCAACTTCGCTAATATGAAGCCATCGCAGAACTGTACAAGGTTAAAGTAAAGTACAATTTCCATTTATTTTGTTGTTATTAGTCTGGTTAATCTAAGAAAACATCTCCCAGACGTGTATCTGCGGTAGTTTTCCAGAACGTCCAGAGAAGCAAAGAAGTAATTTCGTAAAATTTTTAATTTATTATCTACTTGGCCCAATTTATTTTTTAAATTCCAGACAATTGCACAAAGTTTTCAAAATAAGTTGTAGAGAATTTAATTTTGGAAAAATGATGGTAATAACGTTAACTGAAACTATATGAATGTGTCAGATAATCTGCTTTTATTAATGCCATAGCACACGTGAATTCACGTTAAACCGGAAAAACCAAAGCTCAGTGTCAAGGAAGTTGTACAGTGTACACACAATTTAACAATACATTCACATTAAATGTTCAAAAATGTGTCGACCGAGTTCAATGCATTTAGCTGCACATGTATGAACAGGTTTTGCTGCTCGTTTCAGTTTCACAGAGTTGTTCTTAATTTCGTTTATTGTATTCATAATGCAAGCAAGCAATGCCTCACGTGTATTGACTTTGTCCTTATACAAATGTATGTCGTGTGACGCGGGCCTCCCGTCGGGTAGACCGCTCGCCTGGTGCAAGTCTTTCGATTTGACGCCACTTCGGCGACTTGCGTGACGAGTCCTTATAAACTATATCTTCCATCCATCCCCATACACAAAAATCCATTGGTGTTAAATCGGGCGATCTGGGTGGCCACAGACGTATAGCACCACGACCAATCCATTTCTGGGGAAAATGTTCATTTAAATGTGTAGTAACGGCGTTGGTGAAATCTAGAAGCGCGCCGTCATGTTGAAAATACATTTGCAGTAGTTCAGCAATTGGCACATCTTCGACTAAGCGAGGCATTTCTTCTTGAAGGAATTGTAAGTACCTCTCGCCTCTTAGACGTTCTGGGAAAATGAATGGTCCAATATTGCTGGAAATTTCGTTGCACTATTGCATGTGGGTTTGCTTCAGACCATACGTGACCAGACATGTTTTATTAAATTCACCGCCGGGCGGAGTGGTCGAGCGGTTCTAGGCGCTACAGTCTGGAACCGCGCGACCGCTACGGTCGCAGGTTCGAATCCTGCCTCGGGCATGGATGTGTGTGATGTCCTTAGGTTAGTTAGGTTTAAGTAGTTCTAAGTTCTAGGGGACTGATGACCATAGATGTTAAGTCCCATGGTGCTCAGAGCCATTTGAACCATTTTTTTTAAGTCTTTTATTTGTCGTAACTCGGTAAATAAACATTTTAGGACCTATGTTTGTATGAACTTTTGTGCTGGGGATATGCAGGAGTCATCGCACTCATGTATGTGTATATTCTAAAAATAATATTTTTTCCCGTAGTTTTGTGTGTATATGTTTTTATTATTAGGTCATTATACTGTAGGCGATATTGTGGAGCTGGATCGAAGAATCCACGGTGGTTTAGGTGAGGACGAAACGCCGCAGTTGGTGGTGGAGATGGAGAGAGACCTTCGCCATCATGAGGAGATGAGGTATATACCAAGGAGCCAGAGCCAAATAGGTAACACATACTCACCCTGCGTACAAATAATCAGTGACCTTTCCTTCCTTGCAGAAGCAGCAACAGGCAATGTCTAGAATGTTGTACTTAGTTGTGGTTGTTATTCTTCCTCTCTTCTACAACGGCCGTGTCTGCGGGACCATTCCCACAATACGCCGTCGCTCGGGAACCGGTGGCGGCGAAGCCTGTAACAGCGAGGCGGGATCTTGTGAGGCACGCTTTGGCAGCAAGCCGCCGCTAGTCGCCGAGCGGGAAACAGCCGCCGCCGCTCATTCTCCGGCCTCCGTCACCGCCCCCACCGCCGCCCCCACACCAGTTCCGCACTGGCGTCAATGGGTGACACTCCCTCTGGCAAATGAGTCTGGGCTACACAGGAAGACTGCTCGCACTGGCCCGATTCAGCAGTGTCTTCCCCCCTCCCCCCTTTCCCCTTGTCAGAAATCCCGTCCTCCCCGGTCTCTCGAGGTGTGACACATTATCCTCAACACATCGCCGCAAGCAGCTTCGTCACCTAGTTATACTTTTTTGGATCACCGGTCTTCTGAGTGGTTTGATGCGGCCCGCCACGAATTCCTCTCCTGTGCTCACCTCTTCATCTCAGAATAGCACTTGCAACCTGCGTCCTCAATTATTTGCTGGATGTATTCTAATCTCTGTCTTCCTCTACAATTTTTGCCCGCTATAGCTCCCTCTAGTACCAAGGAAGTCATTCCCTCATGTATTAACAGATGTCATATCATCCTGTCCCTTCTCCTTATCAGTGTTTTCCACATGTTCCTTTCCTCTCCGATTCTGCGCAGAACCTCCTCATTCCTTACCTTATCAGTCCACCTAATTTTCAATATTTGTCTGCAGCACCACATCTCAAATGCTTCGATTCTCTACCGGTTTTCCCACAGTCCATATTTCACTACCGTGCAATGCTGTACTCCAGACGTACATTCTCAGAAATTTATTCCTTAAATTAAGGCCTATATTTGATATTAGTAGACTTCTCTTGCCCAGGAATGCCCTTTTTGCCATTGCTAGTCTGCTTTTTATGTCCTCCTTGCTCCGTCCGTCATTGGTTATAGGTAGCAGAATTCCTTAACTTAATCTACTTCATGACCATCAATCCTGATAAGTTTCTCGCTGTTCTCATTTCTACTACTTCTCATTACCTTCGTCTTTGTTCGATTTACTCTCACTTCATGCTCTGTACTCATTGACCTGTTCATTACGTTCAGCAGATCATGCAATTCTTCTTCACTTTCACTCGAGACAGCATTGTCATCAGCGAATCGTATCATTGATATCCGTTCACCTTGAATTTTAATTCCACTCCTGAACCTTTCTTTTATTTCCATCCCTGCTTCCTCGATGTACAGATTGAACAGTAGCGGCGAAAGGCTACATCCTAATCTTACACCCTTTTTAATACGAGCACTTCGTTCTTGGTCGTCCACTCGTATTATTCCCTCTTGGCTGTTGTACATATTGTATATGACCTGTCTCTCCCTATAGCTTACCCCTACTTTCTTCAGAATTTCGAACATCTTGCACAAATGTACATTGTCGAACGCTTTTTCCAGCTCGACAAATCCTATGAACGTTTCTTGATATTTCTTTAGTCTTGCTTCCATTTTTAATCGCAACGTCAGAATTGCCTCTCTCGTACCTTTACCTTTCCTAAAGCCAAACTGATCGTCATCTAGCGCATCCTTAATTTTCTTTTCCATTCTTCTGAATATTATTCTTGTAAGCAAATTGGGTGAATGAACTGTCAAGCTGATTGTGCGATAATTCTCGCACTTGTCAGCTCTTGCCGTCTTCGGAATTGGGTGGATGGTGCTTTTCCGAAACTCAGATCATCAGACTCGTACATTTTACACACCAACGTGAATAGTCGTTTTGTGGCCACTTCCCCCAATGATTTTAGAAATTCTGATGGAATGTTATCTGCTCCTTCTGCCTTATTTGATCTTAAGTCCTCCAAAGCTCTTTTAAATTCTGATTCGAACATTGAATCCCCTATCTCTTCTAAATCGACTCCTGTTTCTTCTTCTATCACATCAGACAAATCTTCCCCTCATAGAGGCTTTCAATGTATTCTTTCCACCTATCGGCTCTCTCCTCTACATTTAACAGTGGAATTCCCTTTGCACTCTTAATGTTATCACCTTTCCTTTTAATGTCAACGACGGTAGTTTTCACTTTCCTGTATGCTGAGTCTGTCCTTCCGACAATCATTTCTTTTTAGATGTCTTCACATATTTCCTGCAGCCATTTCTTCTTAGCTTCCCTGCACTTCCTATTTATTTCATTCCTCAGCGACTTGTGTTTCTCTGTTCCTGAGTTTACCGGAACATTTTTGTACATCCTCCTTTCATCGTTCAATTGAAGTATTTCTTCTGTTACCCATGGTTTCTTCGCAGTTACCTTCTTTGTACCTATGTTTTCCTTCCCAACTTCTGTGATGGCCCTTTTTAGAGATGTCCATTGTATTTTAACTGTCCTGCCTACCAAGCTATTCCTTATTGCTGAATCTATAGCCTTCAACCATATCTCTCATTCCTTAGTATATCCGTATCCCACTTCTTTGCATATTGATTCTTCCTGACTAATTTCTTAAACTTCAGCCTACTCTTCATCACTACTAAATTGTGATCTGAATCTATATCTGCTCTTGGGTACGCCTTACAATCCAGAATCTGATTTCCGAATCTCTGTCTGATCATGATGTAATCTAACTGAAATCTTCCCTTATCACCCGGCCTTTTCCAAGTATACCCCCTCCTCTTGTGATTCTTGAACAGAGTATTCGCTTTTACTAGCTGAAACGTGTTACAGAACTCAATTAGTCTTTCTCCTCTCTCATTCCTTGACCCAACATTCTTCTGTAACCTTTTCTTCTACTCCTTCCCCTACAACTGCATTCCAGTCCCACCTTGATTATTAGATTTTCATCCCCCTTTACATATGTATTACCCGAGCAATATCCTCAAATACTTTCTCTATCACTTCATCTTCAGCTTGCGACGTTGGCATGCATACCTGAACTATCGTTGTCGGTGTTAGTTTGCTGTCGATTCTGATAAGAACAATCTTATTACTGAACTGTTCACAGTAACATACTCTCTGCCATACCTTCTTATTCATAAGGAATTCTGCTCCTGTTACACCATTTTCTGCTCCTATTGATATTACCCTGTACTCGTCTGACCAGAAATCCTTGTCTTCTTTCCACTTCACTTCACTGTCCTCTACTATATCTAGATTGAGTCTTTGCATTTCCCTTTTAAGATTTTCTAATTTTCCTAGCACGCTCAAGCTTCTGACATTCCACGCCCCGAATTGTAGAAACTTATACTTTCGTTCTCATGGTAATCTCCCCCTTACAGTCCCCTCCCGGAGATCCGAATAAGGGACTATTCCAGAACCTTTTGCCAATGGAGAGATCATCATGACACTTCTTCAGTTACAGGTCACATGTCCTGTGGATACACGTTACGCATCTTTAATGCAGTGATTTCCATTGCCTTCTGCATCCTGATGCCGTTGACCATTGCTGATTCTTCCGCCTTTAGGGGCAATTTCCCACCCCTAGGACAAGAGAGTGCCCTGAACCTCTATCCGCTCCTCCGCCCTCTTTGACAAGGCCGTTGCGAGAATGAGGGTTACCTCTTATGCCGGAAGTCTTCGGCCGCCAATGCTGATTATTAATCAAAATTTAAGCAGCGGCAGGATTCGAACCCGGGACCGAAGACGTTTTGATTATGACTCAAAGATGCTATCCCTAGATCACGGTGTTTGTAGTAATACACTACTGGCTATTAAAATTGCTACACCATGAAGATGACGTTTTACAGGCGCGAAATATAACCGACAGGAAGAAGATGCTGTGGAATGCAAATGATTAGCTTTTCAGAGCATTCACACAAGGTTGGCGCCGTTGGCGACACCTACAACGTGCTGACATGAGGAAAGTTTCCAACCGATTTCTCATACACGAACAGCAGTTGACCGGCGTTGCCTGGTGAAACGTTGTTGCGATGCCTCGTGTAAGGAGGAGAAATGCGTACCTTCACGTTTCCGACTTTGATAAAGGTCGGACTGTAGCCTATCGCGATTGCGGTTTATCGTATCGAGACATTGCTGCTCGCGTTGGTCGAGATCCGATGACTGTTAGCAGAATATGGAATCGGTGGGTTCAGAAGGGTAATAAGGAATGCCGTGCTGGATCCCAACGGCCTCGTATCACTAGGAGTCGAGATGAGAGGCATCTTATCCGCATGGCTGTAACGTATCGTGCAGCCACGTCACGATCCCTGAGTCAACAGATAGGGACATTTGCAAGACAACAACCATCTGCACGAACAGTTCGACGAAGTTTGCAGCAGCGTGGACTATCAGCTCGGAGACCGTGGCTGCGGTTACCCTTGACGCTGCATCACAGACAGGAGCGCCTGCGATGTTGTACTCAACGACGAGCCTGTGTGCACGAATGGCAAACGTCATTTTTTCGGATGAATCCAGGTTCTGTTTACAGCACCATGATGGTCGCATCCGTGTTTGGCGACATCGCGGTGAACGCACATTGGGAGCATGTATTCGTCATCGCCATACTGGCGTATCACACTGCGTGATGGTATGGGGTGCCACTGGTTACACGTCTCGGTCACCTCTTGTTCGCATTGACGGCACTTTGAACAGTGGATGTTACATTTCAGATGTGTTACGACCTGTGCCTCTACCCTTCATTCGATCCCTGCGAAACCCTATATTTCAGCAGGATAATGCACGACCTGTTGCAGGTCCTGTATGGGCCTTTCTGGATACAGAAAATGTTCGACTGCTGCCCAGGCCAGCACATTCTCCAGATCTGTCACCAATTGAAAACGTCTGGTCAATGGTGGCCGAGCAACTGGCTCGTCAGAATCCCCCAGTCACTACTCTTGATGAACTGTGGTATCGTGTTGAAGCTGCATGGTACCTATACACGCATCCAAGCTCTGTTTGATTCAATGCCCAGGCGTATCAAGGCCGTTATTACGGCCAGAGGTGGTTGTTCTGGGTACTGATTTCTCAGAATCTATGCACCCAAATTGTATGAAAATGTAGTCACATGTCAGTTATAGTATAATATATTTGTCCAATAAGTACCCGTTTATCGTCTGCATTTCTTCTTGGTGTAGCAATTTTAATGGCCAATAGTGTAGTATTAATAATAGAGAGGATTCTGTCGCTGGCGGAAGTTCCCTCTCCCGTTCTTTTAGTGATGGACATCAGATCGGCGACACCGTACAGTAGATATAGTACTCGATGACTGCAGACGCCTTTGAGGAGCGAATCTCGTTCACAAGGATCGAGAATGTGGCAGGAGGGTACCGCGACCCTGTCGGGTCTCTAAGAGCATGCCTTCCTGTCATGAAAACGGAGCAGTGCGGTGCTCTGCATCTCACTGTCGCACGCCCCCCCCCCCCCCCCCAAATTGATTCTGCTCTTCATTATCTTTGGTGGGAAAACTGCGTGATAACGTGGAGCACATCAATCGCCGAATGGTTTCATGAATCCATCTTGAATGCTATAATGGACCAGTTTTTAGAGATGTCAGCTAAAGCACTTAGCGGAATACTACACCTGGACTTCCATACAAATGTCTATGCTCTGGTTAACGGATTGTCTAGCTATGCAGAACTACTTAAAGATATAGCTAATATGAGGGCATGAATTAATGTCGAAAATAGAAAGGATCGGGCTTGTTTTGCATGGTCAATACTTGCTTGTGGAAGAAATTATAGAGTACATCCAGAGAGCGCACATCTCAATTCGGTAGATACCTTGACATTCATAAGTGTTACAACTTTGCCGGTCGAAGTGGCCGTGCGGTTAAAGGCGCTGCAGTCTGGAACCGCAAGACCGCTACGGTCGCAGGTTCGAATCCTGCCTCGGGCATGGATGTTTGTGATGTCCTTAGGTTAGTTAGATTTAACTAGTTCTAAGTTGTAGGGGACTAATGACCTCAGCAGTTGAGTCCCATAGTTCTCAGAGCCATTTGAACCATTTGTTACAACTTTGATGGTATCGAGTTCCCTGTCAAGCTCCAGGACATACCTAAATTTGAGGCACGGAATACTGGAATATCGATTCATGTTTATGGTCAGGAGAAGAAAAGCAAGTTAGGTGAGCAGGAAAAGCATATACGCTGGTGTCCAAAATTAAAGGAACAAACCGAAATTTTGCAAGGTTGCGTTTATTTTGCACACAACAGTATAGTCAGATGATAGTAATGTACGAACAATATAAAGAATACAGAACATAAACAACTGCAACATGCATAACGGTAGACAAAAATGTTCGTCGTTTTTTCCAACTTAACGGATTTACACACACATTCCAACAAATAATTAAAAAATGCTGTGAATGATAACACCAATCTCATGTTGAGGCAACAACGCCCATTTTTCTTGGAGAGCTGCACGAGAATCTTGAAGAGTGATTGGTAGATGCTGACGTGATGCAACCCGTGTCCCTTCTGCATTCCACACGTGCTCTATGGAATTCAAAGCGGGCGAGCGAGCAGACCACGCCATATGTGCAGTATCTTCCATTTCCAAGAAATCATCGACCACGTGTGCCCTAAGCAGTTGAGTACTATCGTCCAGCAGCACGAAATCTGGGCCACAGTACCTCGCAAGAACCGCACATGAGGTCCCAAGATCTGGCCACGATACCTGTTAAAGCTTTGTGCCGCCTGTTCACTTCGAACTGTCCCTTCTGAAATCTAAGAAGCGAACGCACTTCTTCGGTCTCTACGACTGCTACCGGTGTAGCATTGTTATCGCTCTCCGTCACCTTCATCATGCCTACGATGTCCGCTAATGCCTCAAGACAGCCTACAACCGCAAGATAGCTTCAGATAGCCTACAACGCCGTAGCTTTGCCCTTCGTTTTTTGGCAACCAAGGAAATGGGGGACATGTGGCTGGGAAATATTCTTTTGACGGACGAGACACGTATCACTCTGCAAGATACCGGGAATGCACGGAACCGTCGCGAATGGGGTTCTACTCCGACACCTGTTGTGCAGGAACATCTGCTGCAGGATGGTTCTCGGGTAGGACAACCTTTATTGTCTGTAATATAACATACAATCAGCAGTAATTTTTATTTTACAATTTCCATTACCCACTTTAGCCCATATGAAAAGGTACTCATCGGAGTTCAATTTCTTCTTTCTTCGTGTACTCAACACAAAAGGCATACTAGGAACTAGTGTACCATATGGCACCTTGGATAAGAGTCCAGTTGTCTTTGCTATGCTCCATGTCTTCCATGTAAGAATATTTGCATCTGGGAAGGCTTCAAGGCCACCATAATCACAATGATTGCCCCACACAACTGCAAGTGTGAGCCATGTACTCCCTCCAAACAGAGCTTGTACATCACATGTGAAGTTCAATTTGAGTCCACGAAATACATTTTCCGAGGAGATGACACCTTGCGGGCCTGTTAGGTGTACAGTGACACCTCCACGTTATGAGGACCTCCTTGTGCAACACCCGATTCCAGCTTTGCAACAACGCAACTGTGTCCACACTATTATTTTTAGGCAAGATGGGGCAGCACCACATGTCACTTGCCAGGTGAAAGATTTGCTTGGAGAAACTGAAACGTCCCCTTAGAAAAATTAGTGAATTACTATGCTGGTAAACCCCTTACGTCATTTGATTTTCCAACAGCTGAGCAGAACTGAACGTACTCGGACATTTCGCTCTTTACTTGTTCTGATCAACACTAAACTGACACACAATATTTTTAGCGCAACGCAATCTGACTTTCAATAATCCCTACAAAAGAATGGCCCTGACTAACAATAACCTATACCTTTCATGAATCACTTACCTCACAAAAATCTTCGTTACTCGAACTACTGAAATACAGTGAGCGCCACTACTGCCAGCTAAATAAAAGAATCTAACTACTGAAGGGTCTAACTACTGATAGGCATAGTTAGCAAATGAAATATTTTGATAAAGAACAAACAATGTCTTTACCTTAATAGTGTTCAAAAGTCATAATATATATATCAGTTCATGACATCCAGTCTTACAAATTTACTGTCTCTGATGGACACACGTCCAGATCATCCGCTCTCAAAACTCCGCCATCTCTCTCCCCACATCCACCACTGCTGGCGGCTCACCTCCAACTGCGCAACGATACGCGCTGTTAACAGCCAACTGCCCAACACTGCAATAGCTAATTCCAACAATGCAAACCAGCCACAGACTGCACACAGCACAGTCAGCATGTAGAGCGCTACATGGCGTTACCAACATAAAAACCTAAACAGCCTACTTACAAAACCTTCGGGAACGACCCCAACATCTCTAGGCAATTTCAGAATGTGTGGCCTTCCAGATCCCACCACCTCAACCCATGTGACTTCTGGTTGTGGAAATATCTGAAAGATTGTCCATCAAGGATGTACGCAGACTCTTCTTGATATGAAGGACATCATACAATGATATATCGCTTTTATTATACCGGGTATGTTACAAACAACTGTCGACCATGCCATGTAACGGATGCAGCATGTTACAGAGTAGGAAGACCATACTGAGCGCATGTAACTTGTGACCATGTCCTGCTAAACGTGCCAGAACGGCCGTTCCTCTCCTTTTCCTGCACCCACGCCATTTCCTGACTACTCACAGCGGCTTATTTTCAACTGGTAGCAGAAAGTGGAAGTATTACTATTTCAGCACACTCCATGAGCGCACCGATTGATGAAGATACGTACAATGTTTCAGCGCCTTGCGGTGTATACAGCCCGCACTTCAACACTCTGAACACCGTCAGTTTGACTATACGAGGATTATTCGTAAAGTAAGGAACGATCGGTCGCGAAATGAAAACCACAGTGAAAATACGATGAAGTTTTGCACGGGTGTGTTGGGCAGTGTCTCTGGTATGCCCGTCGATCGCATTACGTCGTTCTTTTTAGTTCTGAGCACACACGGAGCACATAAAGATACCTAGAACAATAGTGTCTCCCGCCAAGTACGAAGGCCTGCTGAGAAATTTCGCTTGAAGCTATGCACCCAACATTACATAACTGTCGTGCGTTTTCTTCTTGAAGACAATTCTCAGCCGCATTCTGCATGTGCAATGAAGATGCTCCTGCATCGTTTTCAGTTGGAAATGTTTGATTACCCATAATACAGCCCGTGATTGTCTCCCTCTGAGTTTCTCTACTCACATGAAGACAACATTTTGGCAAAGACAACGAGCTGTAGGCCAGCGTAGAGAACTGGCGGGAAGCACTGGCGGCTGCCTTCTATAACGAGGGTATTGGGAAGTTGATACAACGCTACGACAAACGTCTAAGTCGGATATGTAGCTGGAAGTTGTAGCTAACGGTTGCAAATAAAACAGATTTGATTTTCACTGTGGTTTCCATTTCGCGACCTATCGTTCCTTACTTTCCGAATAGCCCTCGTAGCTGCCCGCTATTCACCTTTTGTATTAAAGTGTGTTAGCCCATATTTATATCCTTTGTAGATTCTGAAGGTAGCAAGTTGAAATACAGAGAGCTAAATGTTATCAACAATTTCCACAGAAATGGGACTACAATTATAAGAGTCGAAGAATTTGGAAAGGTGCAGTAATTAACTAAGGCGTGAGACAGGGTTATAGCGTCTCTCCACGTTATTTAATCTGCACTTAGAGCAAATACATTGACGAAAAAGTCACAACATCAAAAAATAATTAATGTAGAGTCAATGAAATTCCAGGAATATATTTGTGTATGTAACATATTTAAGTGATTAACATCGCAAGATCACAGGTTAATGAAACGCGAAGTGAGTCATTGAAAATGTGAAGTGCTGGTACATTAATAACTGGTGTAACCGTCAGAATGTTGAATGCAAGCATGGTAACGTGCATGCATTGTGTTGTACAGGTGCCAGATGTTAATTTGTGTGACAGAATTCCATGCCTGCTGCACTTTGCTGGTCAGTACGGGGACGGTTAATGCTGGTTATGGACGACGCTGGAGTCATCGTCCGATGCTGTACCATATGTGGTCGACTGGATACAGATCTGGTGATCGCGTAGGTCAAGACAGCATGTCGACACTCTGCAGAGCACGTTGGTTTACAAGAGCGGTATGTGGTCGAGCGTTATCGTGTTGGAAAGCATCCTGTGGAATATTGTTCATGAATGACAGCACAACAGGTAGAATCACCAGACTGACGTACAAATTTGCAGTCAGGGTACGTGGGATGATTACCAGCTGTCATACGAAATAACATCCCAGATCATAACTCCAGGTATAGGTCCAGTGCATCTAGTACGCATATGGGTTGGTTACAGGCGCTCAACAGGTCTCCTTCTAACCAATACATGGCCATCACTGGCACCGAGGCGGAATCAGCTTTCATCAGGAAACACCGAAGAGCTCCACTCTGCTTTCCAATGAGCTCTCGCTTGACGACACTGAAGTAGCACATGGTGGTGGTTTGGATCAGTGGAATGCACGCTACAGGGCGTCTGGATTGGAGCTGTCCTTGAAATAACCGATTTCACACAGTTCGTTGTGTCACTGCGGTTCCCACAGCTGCTCAGGCAGCTGCTGCAGGTGCAGTACGATGCAGCAGAACGGTACGCCGAAACGATGGTCTTTGCTCTCGGAAGTACTACGTAGCAGTCCGAAACCGGGTCTTCTGGTGACCATACATTCTCGTGATCACCGCTGCCAGCAATCACGTACAGTAGCTACATTCCTGCCAAATCTTTCTGCACTGTCGCATAAGGAACATGTAGCCTCTCGTAACCCTATTATACGACCTAGTTCAAACTCAGTGAGGTGTTGATAATGGTGCCGTGTGCGACCTGCGCGAAATCTGAATAGACATCTTTCAAATGTCGAAACATGCCTTCTTGATGAAATGATTTTTTTTCTATCAGTGTAGTAAAGGAAAACAGAATAATATGCAAATGTATTACGGTTTCTGCCAATGGCTTTGCAATTTTGACAGAGACGAGAAAGAAATTCGAAGATCACTTAAATAGAATGGATAGTATCTTGAAAAGTGGTTATAAGATGAACTTCAATGAAATTAGGCGATTAAGAGGGCGTTGAATTAGGAAATGAGAGGCTAGATACAGTAAATGACTTTTGCTGAAAATAACTGGCGATATCAGTGATAGAGAGAATGTGAAATGCAGACTGGAAATAGCAAGAAAATATTTTTTGAAAAGATAAATCTGTAACATCTGATGTAAAGTCAAGTCTTCGGAAGTCTTTTTCTCAAAGTAATTCTCTGTTGCGTAGCCTGGCACAGAAGTGAAATGTGTGTGATACACATTACAGGCAAATAGAGTATAGAATCTTTTGAAATGTAGTGTTGCAGAAGAATCCTTAAGATCGCTGTGTAGATCTGATAACTAATGATGATACACTGAATTGAAATGGCGAAGAATAGTAATATATGGTAATTTGAAACGTCCCCTTAGAAATGAATTACTGTGCTGATAAACCTCTTACGTCATTTGATTTTCAAACAGCTGAGCAAAACTGAACGTGCACAGACATTTCTCTCTTTACTTATTCAGATCATCAATAAACTGACACACAATATTTTTGGCGCAACGCAATCTGACTTTCAATAATCCCTACAAAAGAATGGCCCTGACTAACAATAACCTATATCTTTCATGAATCACTTTCCTCACAAAAATCTTCGTTACTCTAACTACTGCAGCGAGCGCCAATACTGCCACCTGAATTAAGGATTCAAACTACTGAAGGCACTAACTACTGGTAAGCATAGTTAGCAAATGAAAGATTTTGATAAAGAACAAACAATGTATTTACCTTAATAATGTTCAAAAGTCATTATATATATATAGGGTGTTACAAGGTGGTTGGTAGAGGTAGCACCTTTGCTTGGGGTTGACTCAGTACTGGTCCTCACCACCCCAGGGATGAGCTGAGGAGGTATGCAAGACCTTTGCCTCTGAGGAAGCTACGTCCAAGACCGTCCGTGCGTGGTGAAGAGCCACATCCTACACGAGGTGACCCTGTTAACGCAGAACACGGCAGATCTATAGGAGAAAACCTTGAAAAAAAAATCTCACATTCCAAATCCTCAATGCGTCCGGACTCGAGTCGAGCGGCAGCAAGGTCAGCGTCTGTCCATCTAGTAGGTGCGGCTGTATTATATGCTCCAGGAACTGACAATCCCTGGTTCTAAACACCCAGTGGAAACACTGGACCAAAACTTACAAGCTATCATGATTCGTGAGAGTAATGACAGAATTACCCCAGGTGGTAACCAATCCACTCGTCGACAGACGACAACTGGGTTTTCGGATTCTGGGGAACCCGGGCCATCACGATCAGAGTTCTCAAGCAAACTTCGTCCCAAGGTTCCCATGTACATTGGTACCTTTAACATTCAGACCCTAATTCAACCTGGAAAATTACACAACTTAGTAACAGAGCTAGACCAACAAAAAATTAAGATCTTAGCGTTACAAGAAACTAGATTCACGGATGAAAATACAATAGACTATGGAAACTATCGCATCTTCAAGAGCAAGACTGACAAACGAATTGCCAATGGTACGCCACTCCTGGGCATGGCATTTGCGGTGCACAGAAATATATTAGGCTCAATTAGAGAGGTCTCTTCCATAAATAATCGCCTCATGACCATGCGTATCCAGTGCGCCAACAAGAAATACACATTGATAAATGTTCATGCACCCACAAACATAGACAACAAAAAACGCCAACTACAAACTGAAAAATTCTGGACTAAACTTGAAGATGTCATGGCCAAAATTCCCCGGGATGATATCAAAATCTTAATGGGAGATTTCAATGCACAAATTGGCAGAGAGAAAGAACACCAAAAAACTGTAGGAAAATATCCAGCACACAGATTCACCAACAGAAACGGACTGAGATTTATTGAACTATGCCAACAAAATAATCTAAAAATAATGTCTACATCTTTGAGAAAAAAACCTAGAAAACAAAAGACCTGGAGGTCCCCCATACAAGAGATCGGCGAATATCAGATTGACCACAGTGCCATCTCCTATTTCGTACAGAAAGAGATCCATGATGTCCAAGTCCGCAGAGGGGCGAACATTGACTCAGACCACTACTTAACACGCATTAAAGTGAAATTCACCCCAAAAAAATTCTATCCGAAGAAAACACACATGATGAAATTTGACACACGAACAATCAAAGAAACCAATCTGAAGGAGGAGTGGGAAAAGGAACCAGCTGACTCTTGGGAAAAATTTCGAACAAAAATTACAAAGAAGGCAAACGAACTGATCCCATTGAAAAAGAACACAAAACACCCCTGGTGGGACTCTGGATGTGAAAAAGCGCTGGAAGAAAGAAAGAAAGCCTTTCTGAAGTATAACAGTAAAAAAATCCCCAGAAAATCTAGATCACTTCCACAACACCAGAAGACAAGTGGCAAAAACAATCAGACAAGTCAAGAGGAAGTACCTCAAGGAACAGTGTGAGTCTATTGAAGAAAATTTCCGTAACTATAATGTACGAGACTTTCATAATACCTTTGCTGGGAGAATCAATGGATACGGCTCACGAAATCTATGTTTCAGAAAACCAGATGGAAAACTAGCGCTCACAAATCAGGAAAATTGTGAGGAGCTGGTAAGATACTTTTCCTGACTCCTCAATTGCCCTGAACCTTCTTCAAGATTCCCTCAAGAAACTGCTATCTACACAAATCCAGAATCCCCACCACCTACACTAGAGGAGATCCAAAGACATATTCATAGACTGAAAAACAACAAGGCATCCGGAGAAGATATCACTGCGGAACTACTTAAAAATCTTGGACCAAATTCCCTCAAAGAATTCACTCAAATCATCACAGACATTTGGCAGACAGAAAAACTACCAGAAAATTGGAAATGCGCCCTAATTCATCCACTGCATAAAAAGAGAGACATGGCAGATATAAACAACTATCGAGGAATCTCCCTTCTCCAAGTCACTTATAAAATCCTCTGAGCTTGTCTTCTTCAACGAACACAAGAACAACTCGAACACAGTATTGGTGAATACCAAGCTGGCTTTCGCCCTCACCGATCCTGTGCAGAACAAATTTTCAATTTGAAGACAACACTAAAATACAAAGCAGTCAGAAACAGTCCGATCATTTGTTCCTTTGTTGATTTCGCAAAGGCTTATGATTCAATCGATAGGCAATCTCTCTTTATTATCCTTGAGGAGCTAGGACTCGATCCGAAAACCCTAAACCTTATCAAAGAAACGCTCACAAACACAACTTCTAAGATAAAATTCCTGGGTGAAATATCAGAGCCCTTCCTGATCAAAACCGGCGTCAGACAAGGTGACAGCTTGTCTCCACTCCTCTTCAACCTTGTCTTAGACAAAGTCATCCGAGAATGGGAAAAAGAACTGAAGAATCAAAATTACTGGAAGCCTATACAACTAGGAAGATCTAATGATGGTATTAAAATTTCATGCTTGGCATTTGCAGATGACGTGGCCATTCTAGCAGAAAACGAGACCACAGCAATTAAACAGATAGACATTCTCAAAGAATGCGCCGAAAAAGTTGGGCTACAAATTTCCTTCCAAAAAACCAAATTCATCTGCTCAAAATTTGAAACTCAAAAACTGACTACAAAATATGGACAAATTGAGAGAGTTCCATTCTTTAAATACTTAGGCGAGGTCCTAGAACCCACAGGGGGAGAGAAAACTGCACAAAAAATTCGACTGCAAAAACTGAAAAGAGCATACTGGAAAACCCACATCTACAATAAAAAGTGTCTCTCCATTCACTCAAAAATACGACACTACAATACAGTAATCAAGCCCGAAGCACTATATGCCAGCGAAACACTCACACTCCATAGAAAAGGCGACCTGGTAGGCATCCTGAAAGAGGAACGCAAAATTATCAGAAAGATTCTTGGCCCAAAAAGAACGGAAGATGGATACAGGTTACAGTCTCGGAAAACTACAGAAAAATTATCTAACCTCGCCGCAGACATCCGGAAAAGAAGACTAAAATTTTACGGTCATATCCACAGACTCCCAACACCCAGACTCTCCCACAAAATTTTAATATACATTGAAAAATTGAAAACCATACCCTGGATACAAGAAACCAAAACAGATCTAGCAAATGCACAAATAAATTCTTCAGAAGTTATAAACAGAAATGTATACAGGCAAAAAATCAATAGTTGGAAAGTACAACCCGAGAATGAAGTTCGCAAGAGACAGGGGACAAAATGGACAGAGGAAAGAAAGAGAATTCATGGGGAAAGAATGAGATAGGTTTGGAGAATTAAAAAATTGAATCGGAAAAGCTTTGCGTGATCCGTATGGGTCCAATCGCACATAATAATAATAATATAGGGTGTTACAAAAAGGTACGGCCAAACTTTCAGGAAACATTCCTCACACACAAAGAACAAAGAATGAAAATATGTTATGTGGACATATGTCCGGGAACGCTTACTTTCCATGTTAGAGCTCATTTTATTACTTCTCTTCCGATCAAATTAATCATGGAATGGAAACACACAGCAACAGAACGTACCAGCGTGACTTCGAACACTTTGTTACAGGAAATGTTCAAAATGTCCTCCGTTAGCAAGGATCCACCCTCCGTCGCATGGAATCCCTGATGCGCTGATGCAGCCCTGCAGAATGGCGTATTGTATCACAGCCGTCCACAATATGAGCCCGAAGAGCCTCTACATTTGGTACCGGGGTTGCGTAGACAAGAGCTTTCAAATGCCCCCATAAATGAAAGTCAAGAGGGTTGAGGTCAGGAGTGCGCGGAGGCCATGGAATTGGTCCGCCTCTACCAATCCATCGGTCACCGAATCTGTTGTTGAGAAGCGTACGAACACTTCGACTGAAATGTGCAGGTGCTCCATCGTGCATGAACTACATGTTGTGTGGTACTTGTAAAGGCACATGTTCTAGCAGCACAGGTAGAGTATCCCTATGAAATCAGGATAACGTGCTCCATTGAGCGTAGGTTGAAGAACATGGGGCCCAATCAAGACATCACCAACAATGCCTGCCCAAACGTTCACAGAAAATCTGCGTTGATGACGTGTTTGCACAATTGCGTGCGGATTCTCGTCAGCTCACACATGTTGACTGTGAAAATTTACAATTTGATCACGTTGAAATGAAGCCTCATCCGTAAAGAGAACATTCGCACTGAAATGAGGATTGACACATTGTTGGATGAACCGTTTGCAGAAGTGTACCCGTGGAGGTCAATCAGCTGCTAATAGTGCGTGCACACGCTGTACATGGTACGGAAACAACTGGTTCTCCCCTAGCACTCTCCATACAGTGACGAGGTCAACGTTACCTTGTACAGCAGCAACTTCTCTGACGCTGACATTAGGGTTATCGTCAACTGCTCGAAGAATTGCCTCGTCCATTGCAGGTGTCCTCGTCGTTCTAGGTCTTCCCCAGTCGCGAGTCATAGGCTGGAATGTTCCGTGCTCCCTAAGATGCCGACCAATTGCTTCGAACGTCTTCCTGTCGGGACACCTTCGTTCTGGAAATCTGTCTCGATACAAACGTACCGCACCACGGCTGTTGCCCCGTGCTAATCCATACATGTAATGGGCATCTTCCAACTCCGCATTTGTAAACATTGCACTGACTGCAAAACCACGTTCGTGAAGAACACTAACCTGTTGATGCTCTGTACTGATGTGCTTGATGCTAGTACTGTAGAGCAATGAGTCGCATGTCAACACATGCACCGAAGTCAACATCACCTTCCTTTACTTGGGCCAACTGGCGGTGAATCGAGGAAGTACAGTACGTACTGACGAAACTAAAATGAGCTCTAACATGGCAATTAAGCGTTTCTGGACACATGTCTACATAACATCTTTTCTTTATTTGTGTGTGAGGAATGTTTCCTGAAAGTTTGACCGTACCTTTTTGTAACAACAAATATATCAGTTCATGCCATCCAGTCTTACAAATTTACTCTCTCTGATGGACACACGTCCAGATCATCCGCTCTCAAAACTCCGCCATCTCTCTCCCCTCATCCATCCCTGCTGGCGGCTCACCTCCAACTGTGCAACGCCACGCGCTGTTCACATCCAACTGCCCACCACTACAATAGCGACTATTCCAACAATGCCACCTAGCCACAGACTGCACACAGCACAGCCAGTGATTTTCATACAGAGCGCTACGTGGCGTTACCATTATAAAAACCTAAACAGCCTACTTACAAACTGACCACACAATTTGAGTAATAGAAGGGGTAGGACACCTCTTAAGGAATTAAAGAGTAGTTAATTTCGTAGTGGTGGGATGCGTGAGGGCGAAAAATTGTAGAGACCAAGGTTCGAATTCAGTAATTATATCCGGGTGGATGTAGGTTGCATTAGATACGCAGAGATGACTAGAATGGATAGACTCACATGGACAGCTACAGCAGCTTACGACTGAAGAGTGCGACAGTAACAACATTTACGTAGCTGGCGTCTTTGTAACGAACACAAGTGGGAGTACGAAGACTTCCACTCTTAAAAGTAAACACATCGCCTGTCCGTAAGATTTGTTTGCTTTTTCTAACAGTGGAGACGTATAGACGGCTGGGGCAAAATAGAATGCCATCCTTACCTCCATACTGTTACTAGCTTACGTTATCGGGCACCGGTGGAGAAAAGACCCTCTTTTCTTTCTTTCATTTGTATTCTTTGCTTCCTGTGCCGAGCCAAGAAGTTCCCACTTTTGCGAGATTTCGGGCTGCCGTCCGACACGTCGCTTACCTGTTGACGGGAATCGAACAAATCGTGCAGCCATAAATCGGAGAGTGTGTGCTCATTGAGCGCGGCCGTTGGTCCATTCGGGCCTTGGGGCTAGCGCCAGCCGCGCCGAAGACTGAATGGCACGCCAGCTTTGTGTCGCGTAATGGATCGCCGCGCGCCGCGGGGGTTCCCCGCCGTCGCCAAACACTGCAGCGCGCTGACAAATGCCGGTCGCGTCGCGCCTTCCCCTCGCTGCGCAGAGACAACGGACCAGAGACCCACTGCCGCCAGGCAGCCTCCTGCCGTACAGGACCGGCCAGTGTATATAGGCCAAAGCCAACTCCTGAGGTGGTCACGGAGGTTACAATATTCTGATACCAGCAGCCCATGGTCGGAGAGTAATTTCACGTTGATGTGTGTGAGAGTATGGTAGTCACACGAAATACGTACGAGAGAAGCTCGGAAAGTAAGGTACAATAATTGTATTACCAAAAAGTTTAATAGGTAACAAATAAAAAAAAATCACAAATGAACTTACATCTTTTATCCACTTGTCTACCTAATCAATAACGTTCTCAACACGTTTCTTCCATCGTGGTATCAGTTTCCTGTTTGCAGAAGTCCGTTTGACTGAGAACAGCTATCTGCGGACTGATGATTTCACTTCCGCATCTATCGCAAAGCGTTGGTCGGTCAGGAATTTCTTCATGAGACCAAACAGATGGAAGTCCTGCAATGCAAGGTCCGGACTATATGGTGGATGCTGGGACACTCCCAACCAAATCTGGTGATTTTCTCACGAACAGGAGCAACAAGACGGGGCTTAGCATTGTCATGAAGAAACTTGACACCGTCAGTATTAACGTTGTGAAAAATATCGTACACCGCACCACAGAACTTGCGTTTAGATTCGTAGTTGAACATGCCGGTCGTTCGAAATTGCTGCCTCAAGGGCTCCGACATTCTGTAGGCTTACAGCTGTTATCGGCCGTCCTGAGCGTGGTCAATCACTGAGGTTCTCACGGCCCTCTTGCAACAATGCACACCACCTGGAGACATTGCTACGGTCCATACAGTTGTCCCCGTACACCCCACTCACGTCCCTGCGAATTTCACTCGGTTTTTACCTTTGGACCACAGATATCGAACTGTACTTCGCTGCTCTTTACTAGTTGGCAACAGTAACATGAGAGTCATGTTTGTTTCGTAGTTCTGGCTACAGCTGAACATGAAAACAAAATATCCTCTGTAGCACAAACTTCAAACTACATCATGGTGAAATTTCAACATAACAGCTGCAATACCAGGGGAGAAAAAATTATTGTGCGTTTTTTTCCGATCCTCCGTCGTATGTCTATGGAGTGAGCATAGTCTATAGCGCATGTTCTCAATCTCAAACCGGGAGAGTCACGTGATTTTGGGACGTCGTTGCTTGTCTACAGTTTGCGGTAATAGGGAAACTTGAATATTACGCTTATTCGCATTGCTTTATATACTTTTCTGCACGTTTGTGTTTTAGTAACTGCTATGGTGCAGTGTTGTCATTGCTACGGATGTAAAGAGAAGTATTTGACAGGAGGACTAACTACTTTTCGCAGGTATATGCAACAAATGTACTGACTGCAAATCTTATGTTGATATGAGGCTCTTTATATGTGCAAAAATATCGAAACGCCGTGTTATAGAATCTTATATTGTAGGGATAATTTCTTCGATTTTATGGCCATTTGTTTGCAAGACAAGAGTTAAGTAATTTGCAAACGTGTTTGAGTAAACTGCCAGTCAGTGTATACATATTGGTGCCATGTTCATATGCAGATAAAATTTATTAGTTTCCTCTAATTTATGCAAGTTCTCAAACCCTTGTGTATATCTAATTATTTCCGAGCGAGCAGTTTCCTAAGCAGTGTCATTGTAACGTAATTAATTAGAACAGATTTGACAATATGAAATCAGTGCAGTAGAAACCTAGGAAAAATACGTGTAGCTGTCACTTCTTTTGTTACTCCAAAAGTTGGGCATTGACCTTGTATTTTTTTATTTTTTGTGCGTAGTGTATTGTTTAACTTTTCTGATGAGATGGTGAAAAACTGATGTGTGTGTTTTACTTGTCTATAAAAATCAGAAAGGTCAATAAAGAAAAACTGAAATTAATAATGTACAAGCAGGTGGTGCAAACCGCTTACCGTATTTACTGTAACAATTCCATACTTCAAAATGTGTTGCTGTTTCGTGACACTTCGGCATCGTCTACAGTGTCAGTATAACGTAATTAATGAGAACAGAGATTCGACATTATGAATAAGAGTTGTAGAAAACATAAAAATGTTCTTGAGTGTCACTTCTCATGGCGTCTCCGAAAAACGTAACTAAAGAGGAATCTGAGCTATGAGACTGTTGCGAAAAGCACAGTACCATTGCTCTTCACATCCTTAAGGCAACTTCAGTTACTCTTATCAAACTGCTAAGATGTATGTAAAACGTGGGTACAAAGTTTCACGGTAGTCCAGAAGGTGATCTACCTATAGCACCGAACTAGTAACACTCAAAATATGCTAAACGCTATAGGAGCTAAACTGCGCCGTTCCAAAATCACGTGACTTGAGCTGCGCGAGATGTTGCGGACAGAATTCTCGTTCTGCGCATCCGAAAGCTCTTTCCACAGACATTTTTACTCTATGGCAGTAACGGTGCCACAGAAAAACGTAACAGTGCTTGAAGGTAACATGGAAAAAACAAATAAACCTTTCGTTTTTACGATAGTTCACAGAATTAACTCTTTCAATTTCGGTGATCAAATAAGAAAAGAAAAAAGTTTTCATATATTTTACTGTACCAGTAGAATAAATAATATTTTATAACACATATTAAGACTTTTGCTCGTGTAATTTTTAAAAAATAATTCTATTTAAGTACAGACAAATATATACCGTATTACACTTCTTGCAGACGGTTTTGGACCATTTGCAGTAACAATGAGAGGTATTCTTCGCCTCTACATATTTGGGAAAGTAATCAAAATGGTCTCATAGATTTAGATTCCTTGGCTGGTAGAAAATATTTCGTCTGTTGAGTGTATTGTCATCAGATCCAGAACTGTGGAGGCACTCCCGTTCATCCACAGATATTTCTCTGGAGAGCCGTGAAGAATTTCTCACATGATAAGACTTTGTCAACTCATTAGCCGAATTCAGTCCAAAATTTATTAGAGATAATTTGTAACGTTTTGGTACTCCTTCCTTTGTACAAGATCTTCGTGCATAATCCAACAATTAACAATAACTAAATCGGTAAAATGGTTAAACAATGTAAGTAGCCTTTTTTTGTACTGGTATTTGATCTTTATTCTTTTCGAGTACTTCACAGTCACTTATAAATACCTCGTGGCTCACTTCCAACACAGAAGGATAAGTGAAATTAATAACGTAAATTAATTGTTCACACTATAACAATCTGTTTCCTAACAACCAAGTTACATACAGTCAAAGTATTGCATAGTAATGAGGTCTTCTTCAATCAAAATAAAAAAAAAGATTCTATTTTCACTGTATGGGAAATACAGAAAGAACTTTGAGGTTGTAATCTCAAGTACACATAAGTGTACTGTGGTCAACATAAGAAGCAATTTTAGTAAAAACATGCATCAATCAAATATGAGACACTTTTCACTTATTGAAAGCAACAAATAAAGTAAATGTAAGGTATGGAATGAAGAACTGTTTCGAAACAGGCGTGCTTTGGGTAGTCTTTGTGCTCAGTCGTATCTTCAAAGCATAGTAAAAGGCACTGTAAGCAGAACGCTGAGCGGTGTAGCAGCACAAACTGAACCACGCAACCTACACAAAAGTGTCATACAGGTCATGAGTTAGTAAAAACCGTTTATTAATTTTACGAAGTGAAAACTCGTAGTACACAAATGTGCACCCGCGTACTGAAGAGACTATCAGAGTGTATGATAATTAACAGCGTAAAGCGACAGTGTTGAAAATATACGATAATTGCAGGCAAAAACTTCGAGTTAATATGGGTTCGCACACGAGCGAGCCACGAGGGGAGTTCAAAAAGTAAATTACGCTTATCGTCCTACGCCGAGACTATTTCGCAACAAGTGTGGCGCTTCGTCAGAAGAGAGTACGTGTTCCAGATTTCCTGCAGAGACGGTTGTTCTGATGATCGGATAACAGGTGCATCACAGTGTGGGAGTGAAATGGAGAGGCAACTAGAAACGTACTGCGAAGTAGAAGTACGCGGGTCAGTACGAGTCTTGTGGGCAAAACCTCTACATCGCAAACAGATTCACAGCGAAATTCTGGGGGTGTGTCAACCAAATGCTATGTGGCGTCCTGCTATAGTGAAATGCTGCCAACAATTTGAAAAAAGGAAGGGAGATTAGGGTTTAACGTCCCATCGACATCGTGGTCCTTATAGACAGAGCACAAGCTCGGATTGTTTCAGGGACTGGGCCGTGCACTTTTAAATGAGCCATACCAGCATTTCCCTGGAGCAATTAGCGAAATCACGAAAGCTTAAACCTGTATAGTCGAGCGCGGATTTGAACAGTCGTTCTCCTGAAAGCGAGCTCAGTGTGCTAACCACTGAGCCACGTCGCTCGCCCTAACAATTTCACCAAGGCCGCCCAGACGTGGCTGATGCTGATCGGGAAGGAAGGCCATCGACATAGACTACAGGTGAAAAAGTCTAGACGAATGAGGAACTGATTCGCAGCAATTGCAGGTTTTCTGCTCTCAGTCCAGGCTGTGTTGGCTTTCGTTACTCAGCTTGAGGCGGCATTGGATGATCGTCACTATGGTGGATCAACCTTGAAGATCCAGCGGACGTCTGCCAATTGGTCTGCACTGGTGGTCAGCCCATTTACTGCTCGCATTGGGGTTGAACCCCCTCACCTGTGGTCGAGTGGGAGGTCGCCTCAGGGAGTAGTAGGCAGTGAAAGACCTCCTGGGGGATGGAGTGTAAGACCTCCCTGATTCGTCTGACAAGCATGTTCCAGGCGTTGTCTGTGGCTGACAGTGTCCCTCAGCGAGATACAGTCGCTTGTCTTGGTTCAGAGGAAACCTGTCACCCAGCGAGATGCGGGCGGCCATAGAGTGTGGGATTACTGGTAGTTGGGAGCTCCAATGTTAGGCGCGTTATGGGGCCCCTTAGGAAAAAAGCTTGGATGCCATGAAAAGCAGGATACAGCCAACTTCAGGTGGTGGCTCACTTCAGTACCAGTGATGTGTGTCACTTTGGATCGGAAGAGATTCTCTCTGGGTGCGAGCGGCTAAAAGAAGTGGTAAAGACTGCCAGTCTTGCTTGCGAGATGGAAGCAGAACTACCATTTGCAGCATAGTCAACGGGACCGATTGTGGACCTCTGATACAAAGGCGAGTGGAGGGTCTGAATCAGAGGCTCAGATGGTTCTGCGACTTCCACCATAGGGTGGTGGGGTTTCAGTTTCCGCTAAATATGTCAGGAGTCCATCACACGCAGGAGACGACTACACGGGTAGCGGGCGCTGTGTGGCGTGGTCTGGACGGTTTTTTAAGTTAGAGGATCTAGGGAAAACAAGAAAGGGCTTCAGTCTCAAGAGGGTGCATCTTGAACACAAGAAGAACCTTTGTAAACTGTCTTACCTGTGTTGGGAAAGTACCAGAGCTACAAGCGCTAATAGAAATCACTGATTCTCAAATTGCTATAGGCGCTAAAACCGGAAACAAGTTAAGCTGAAATTTTTGCGAAGGACCTAGCGGTGTTCAGAAAGGACAGGCTAAATGTAGTTGACTGTGGCGTGTTTGTTGCTATTAGAAGCAGTTAATCTCGTAGCGCAGTTGAGGTAGATAGTTCCTGTGAGTTAGTGTGGATAGAGATCATTGCTGGCAACCGGAATAAAATAATCATTGAATCCTTTTACCGATTTCCCAACTCAGATGATACAATTTGCTGAAAGGTTCAAAGGAAACTTGAGTCTAATTCCAAACGCGTACCCGGCTCACAAAGTTATAGTTGGTGGTAACTCAATTTACCCTTGATATGATGGCGAAAATACTTGTTTACATCCGAGGGTTACGCATAAAATGTCATCCGAAATTGTGTTAAATGCATTCTCTGAAAATTATTTAGAGCAGTTAGTTCACGAACCCACTCGAATAGTAAACGGTTGTGGAAAAACACTTGACCTCTTAGCCACAAATAATACTGAGCTAATAACGAACGTAAAAACAGATAAAGGGATTAGCGAAGGCAGTGTTGTCGTAGCGAGACTGAATACCGGAAGTCCCAAATCCACCAAAAATGAACGAAAAATATATCTATTCAAAACAACAGATAAAAATTCACTTGACACCTTCCTGGGAGACTATCTTCACTCCTTCTAAATTAACAAAATAAGTGTGAACCAGATCTGGATTGAATTCAGAGAACAGTATCGACAGCAATTTAGAGATTTGTACCAAATAAATTAACAAACGGCTAGGCTGATCCCCCACGATATACAAAACAGGTCAGGACACTGCTGCAGATACAACGAAAAAAAGCACGCCAAATTTAAACGAGCGCAAAATCACCAATTTAGCGCGAAATTCTATGCGAGATGCTTATAATAATTTCTACAGTTAAACTTTGTCTCGAAACCTGGTAGAAAATCCAAAGAGATTCTGATCGTAAGCAAAATAGGCTAGCGGCAAGACACAATCAATGCCTTCTCTGCGAGATACCAATGGAAATACTGCCGATGGCAGTGCTGCTACAGCAGAGTTACTAGACGCAGCCTTCCGAAATAAATATTCCAGTATTCTAATCAAGAACAGCTGCCTACATGAGTAACTTAGAAGTAGATATCCTCGGAATAGTGAAGCAACTTAAATCACCAAATAGAAACAAGTCTTCAGGTTCAGACAGTATACCAATCATATCCCTTTCAGAATATGCTGATGCAATAGTTCCATACTTGTTGTGTTCGAACATTATGAATTAGCTCGAAGAGAACGGTCTCTTGACACACAGTCAACATGTATTTAGAAGACATCGTTCTTGTGAAACACAACTAGCTCTTAACTCACTCGAAGTGTTGAGTGCTGCCGACAAGGGATTTCATATTGTTTCCGTATTTCTAGATTTCCAGAAGTATTTTGACACCGTATCTCACAACCGGTTTTTAATCAGATTACGTACTTATGGAATATAGTCTCAGTTATGCGACTGAATTCATGATTCCCTGCCAGAGAGGGCACAGTTCGTAGTAACTAACGGAAAGTCATCGAGTAAAAAAGAAATGATTTCTGGCGTTCCCCAAGGTAGTGTTACAGGCCCTCTACTGTGCCATTTCATTTTGACTGAAGGCATTGAGATATCTCAAAAACTGCACAAAAGACCAAAACAATTAATATCTCCAACTTGCTTGTCCCAGATGGGGAGATCCAACGATACTACACTCGACCTGGTACCCCACCCTGTGCGTGGGTGGCAGCAGGGAACTTGGAAATCTTCGCTTTTTGTTGCAGATACGATTCTACGGCAAAATGTACATACGGTTTGTCTCAAGCATTTGTTTCGACACAGATGGCTCTGTGATCGGGGGATAGAAAAGTGTACACAATCGTCATTTACGACATGCTGCTCTATGGCCCTGAACATCCAATGGCACATGGGACCCCACCTCCATGCTGTGAGGGTAGCACGGGCCAGTATTTCATAACTTCTGATCGGAAACACCATTCGCAACGTTGTAGCCTTTCGACATATCGAACAGGTGAGCACTCGAAACACCAGCGAAGTACAAGTCATAACAGGCACTACACTGCGACCGGAGCCCACGCATCGTGCAGACGCAGAATAGATAGTGACCCAAAGCATGACAATACATGCACAGTATTTATTGCCTGCACACCTGCCTATCATTTGGAGAACAGACGTGCAAGTGGACGATGAATGTTGCAACCACAGAAGAAAAAATAGAAATGATCTTGATTTACGGAGAATGTAGGAGAACTGTTGAGGCTTCTGTTGGCTTGTGTGCCGAGCGTTTTCCAGAGAAATCTCGCTCTCGTTCAACAAGGTTGTGAGTGCCTTTGTGTCTTATGGCAGGGTACCGACCGGCAAAAGGAAACGAAGCAAACGTGTTACAAGAGTAGCTAATGAACTGGCTGTACTAGTGGCAGTGCACTACAACCCACGGATAAGCGCCCGGCAATCATACCGCGATTCGGTATGTCCGTAGATATTACTATCACGACACTGCATCGTCATAAACATCATCCATACCACGTGTCACTGCGTCAAGAACTTCAGGCGTCGATTTCTATAACCGGGTAGTATTTTGTGAATGAACACGTCGACAAATGCAAACGACCTCCCACGTTCGTTGCCGAGGTACTATTTTCCGATTATTTTACATTCACAAATCATATTAGCATTAACCGGCATAACGTGCGTTACTGGAGTGTAGACAAACCCCGCTGGTTACGGCAGGTTGACCATCAACGCTCTCGGTCGGTTAACGTATGGTGTGGCATCTTGGGGAACGAAATAATCGGTCCGTATTTTATCGCCGGCACGTTGAATGGACGCAGATATCGATCGTTTTTGGAACAGGAGCGACCGGTACCACTGCAGGATGTTGTCCTTGACGTTAGACAACGTATTTAGCTTCAGCATGATGGCTGCCTGGTGTATCACGTTACTGAAGCATGGGAAGTATTAGACCGTGTTTGTACTGGTCGGTGGATCGGCAGAGGTTGCCCTATTAACAGGCCCGCTGGGTCGTCGGGTTTGACGTCGCTGGATTATTTTCTGTATGAATATTTAAAAGATGTCTACCAGCAATTGCCAACACGCCGTGAAGACAAGGTCAACCGCACCATAAACACCTGTGCTGATATTCCCACAGATATGCTTTGTCCTGTATATGATCATTTGAAAAGCGGATCACTAAGTGTTTTGAAGTCGGCGGTGCTACGTTGGAGCACTTACTCTAATTCACCTAGAGCCACGGCCACAGTGGCGCGTGAAGTAGTCAGCTGTTCGATATGTCGGGGGAATACAACATTGAGAATGGGGTTTCCAGTTATAAGTTATGAAATACTGGCCTGTCCTACCCTCGCAGCGTGGAGATGGGGTCCCACGTGTCGCTGGATATTCTGCTGAGGCGTCGGAGGACCTGCGGCACAGCTGTGCTATGTTGGTTGCTTATACACTCCTGGAAATTGAAATAAGAACACCGTGAATTCATTGTCCCAGGAAGGGGAAACTTTACTGACACATTCCTGGGGTCAGATACATCACATGATCACACTGACAGAACCACAGGCACATAGACACAGGCAACAGAGCATGCACAATGTCGGCACTAGTACAGTGTATATCCACCTTTCGCAGCAATGCAGGCTGCTATTCTCCCATGGAGACGATCGTAGAGATGCTGGATGTTGTCCTGTGGAACGGCTTGCCATGCCATTTCCACCTGGCGCCTCAGTTGGACCAGCGTTCGTGCTGGACGTGCAGACCGCGTGAGACGACGCTTCATCCAGTCCCAAACATGCTCAATGGGGGACAGATCCGGAGATCTTGCTGGCCAGGGTAGTTGACTTACACCTTCTAGAGCACGTTGGGTGGCACGGGATACATGCGGACGTGCATTGTCCTGTTGGAACAGCAAGTTCCCTTGCCGGTCTAGGAATGGTAGAACGATGGGTTCGATGACGGTTTGGATGTACCGTGCACTATTCAGTGTCCCCTCGACGATCACCAGTGGTGTACGGCCAGTGTAGGAGATCGCTCCCCACACCATGATGCCGGGTGTTGGCCCTGTGTGCCTCGGTCGTATGCAGTCCTGATTGTGGCGCTCACCTGCATGGCGCCAAACACGCATACGACCATCATTGGCACCAAGGCAGAAGCGACTCTCATCGCTGAAGACGGCACGCCTCCATTCGTCCCTCCATTCACGCCTGTCGCGACACCACTGCAGGCGGGCTGCACGATGTTGGGGCGTGAGCGGAAGACGGCCTAACGGTGTGCGGGACCGTAGCCCAGCTTCATGGAGACGGTTGCGAATGGTCCTCGCCGATACCCCAGGAGCAACAGTGTCCCTAATTTGCTGGGAAGTGGCGGTGCGGTCCCCTACGGCACTGCGTAGGATCCTACGGTCTTGGCGTGCATCCGTGCGTCGCTGCGGTCCGGTCCCAGGTCGACGGGCACGTGCACCTTCCGCCGACTGCTGGCGACAACATCGATGTACTGTGGAGACCTCACGCCCCACGTGTTGAGCAATTCGGCGGTACGTCCACCCGGCCTCCCGCATGCCCACTATACGCCCTCGCTCAAAGTCCGTCAACTGCACATACGGTTCACGTCCACGCTGTCGCGGCATGCTACCAGTGTTAAAGACTGCGATGGAGCTCCTTATGCCACGGCAAACTGGCTGACACTGACGGCGGCGGTGCACAAATGCTGCGCAGCTAGCGCCATTCGACGGCCAACACCGCGGTTCCTGGTGTGTCCGCTGCGCCGTGCGTGTGATCATTGCTTGTACAGCCCTCTCGCAGTGTCCGGAGCAAGTATGGTGGGTCTGACACACCGGTGTCAATGTGTTCTTTTTCTCCATTTCCAGGAGTGTAGTTAGGTGCGGCGTACACATTGGAATTCAGGGGTGGACCGCATTTCGTGCTGTCAGGTGTACATGCTTATTGTTTCTGCTATGTCCGGCGCTTTTTGAAGCTAAACTAAGTTTTATAGAATTACAAATTCTGGTTTTTCAGCTGGCATCTTGTTCAGTTTTCCTCTGACACATAAAAGTTAAAATGAGACATAAAATTACGATGTTTATTTTCCTTTTAACTGAATATCTGCCGTCTGTATCGGCGGAAACCATCCGTGAAGTGTAAACTTGATATTTTAATAACATGCTACAGATGCTACATATAACTTTTGCTCACGGTTTGCAGTTCATAACTATATGAAGTTAGTTTATACTTTTTTGGTTTAAAAAAGTAATAATTATATTATTATTTAATTTATGCATACATACAAAGCAAAATAATTTTTGTGGGGGTATGGTGGACAACATGGTGTGGTATAATATAAGACGCTGCGTGAAGTGATTGATGATAGTGCCGCGAGGGATTAGCCGAGCGGTCTAAGGCGCTGCAGTCATGGACTGTGCGGCTGGTCCCGGCGGAGGTTCGAGTCCTCCCTCGGGCATGGGTGTGTGTGTTTGTCCTTAGGATAATTTAGGTCTAGTAGTGTGTAAGCTTAGGGACTGATGACCTTAGCAGTTAAGTCCCATAAGCTTTCACACACATTTGAACATTTTTGATGATAGTGGAAAAGTTAATCGGCATGGTGGGGTAGGTGTATGAATTAATGCTGCAAGTTGTTTGTCTTACAGATTCCAAGACTGGCGTGTTATTTCTGGTCAGGAATCTCTTACACACATAGCTTGTGTAACTTTAGGAACTGCAGTGTTCTATTCATGTTCTTTATTTATTTTTGGTGCTGTGGCGGTTTTGTGTGTGTGTGTGTGTGTGTGTGTGTGTGTGTGTGTGTGCATTGCATATGTGATTGGTATTTAGTGCATTAGGGTCAAGGGCAGGGGAGGAATGGATTATGAGCAAGTCCTACAGAATGTGTACAGGCATGGTTTTCAACTTCCTATTTGTATTCAACTTAGCTAAACTAATGTTATATAGCATGTTAAGAAATTTGGTAGCTGTTAGTAGTAATATGATATATAAATCCAAGAGCGACGTAGGGCATATGTGTGTTACACAAATCTACTAACAAAACATCCAAAGAAAAAAATTTTAAAAAGCTGTTAAAAAAATTTTGAGTGGTGGTAGAACCCACCAAACAAGAAAAAAAGTTAAATAAATTTCGGTCTACAAAATGCATTTCTCAAAAGCAGTTCTTCACGTTTGATACTGTGAAACACATGTATTATATTGCAAGCTCTTTGTTTTCCATATTTTGGGATGGGTCGTATGGACCAAAACAAGAAAAAGAGTCCAGTAAACATAGACTCTGAAATGCATATCTTAGGAGCTATGGGAACTTTCGCTGTTGTGAAACACAACACTTCTATAGAACTAGAGCGCGTAGCTCTTAGCCTTCGCAATACCAAGAGTGTGGAGAGCGAGGCGGAGGGGAACTTTACACCCACCACTTGAAAATATTACTATTTAGTCAGTTACATTATGTGTTATGAATTGTTTTTAAAGACAGCTTCTACCTGATTCCATAAATGATTAAACTTTTTCTGTTAAACTTAACCCAGAATCTAAGTCTTAGTAGTAGATGTGACTGTTCACAACTCATGTCATATTCATTATTTTAAAGTTCGGAACATACTTACAACACTTTGAAATGTGCGGTGCGGGTGAAAATTCACAAAAGTTTACGAATTGTGTGTTTCCATAAAAATTTTTTGTGGTCATCGTGAAGGACCCTCTTCCCACTTCCCCTACGGTAGTACACGTTATTGAAAGTGCGTTGATATTGCAAAGAGTGTGAAAAAGATATTTTCATATGCAAGGTTCCTGTATGTTTTCTGCTATTGTGAATAATTCACCTTTACTGTGCTGGGACAAAGACAAGTGACCGCACTGCATTAGTAGTGAAAAAGATCCTTGACTTTATGTTCAGTTCTATCTGTGGTTTTCTTGCTAGTCAGTCAGTTGTACAGCGCTGGGCTATTCTTATTTGAGACATGGTAGCGAGCAGTCGAATTTTTCAAACAGATACGTTATTTGTGAATCTGGGAGAAACTACGTGTAATACTTTATTAAGGAGATGTAAACTCATTTGTAACACTTTCTTGTTCTTTATACTGATCGAAGTAAGAATTTTAAAGGTATGTTTGTAACTTTTGTAATGAGAATTCTGTAACTGTTGGAGTTTTCTTATGCTGCGCTGTCTTTTTCTCAATAATCAGTTTGATTTCTCAAGAACGATTTTATTTAAAGTAAACCTCACCTGCAGGATTCATAGTTGTGAAGACAATGACTCGTGTGCATTTCACCTTAAGCTACACGAAGTCACAGATTAGTTCTTACAAAAAAAAAAAATTTAAGTAGATTATTTCTCTTCAGCTGCTGCGTCTGCTGATTAATATTTGCTTTCGAGAACGTCAGTACTCAAAACACAAATAACAGCATGCTGAGCAAGAGGTAAATCACTGTTATTTCAGGGCAGATCTTACCTTGCATTCGTGTGCAAACACTATGTAGTCAGGACTGGCAATCCTGACTATATAGTGTTTGCACAAGAATGCAAGGTAAGATCTGCCCGAAATGACAGTGACTGCAGCTAGTTAGTAGATTAATTTTCAGTGAACAGTGTTGGTAATTTTAAACAGTTATTTTCTTGCGAGTAGAGCAGTTATTTATTCTTGTGGCTATTCCAAGTCAAACACTGCGCTCCATATCACGCAACGTTCATAATGTACTTCGTTATTTAGTTTTAGTTATATAGTTTTCATTGGGCACTCATCTAGTTTCCACTGACATTTAATTATATTCATTTCCTTTATTTGAAATTTTGTAATCAAGAAGGTTAAAATTTTATTTGACGACACTGTTCACATACGCAACACAGAGCTAACCATCAGTCATTTTCGCTCAGCAATACGATACCCTAAAGTACATGTTATTAGAGGAGAAAGTTTTTGAAATCAATGTATTCAGTTTTCTGACACAAAGATAATTATTTATGCAATGCTTACACAGATTATAGACCCTAGTTATATGTCAGTACCTCTTTAAAAGTCATATTGTTAATAAAAGTCAACAAAAATTAACAAATTAGATAATTTTTAATCTTTGTAAGGTGGACAGAAAGTACCGCCCCTCTTTGCTCCTTTTGGTAATTAACGTTACTGAAATTATGTTCTGTTGCTAGGGTTCAGGTATGTATTTTAGAGCCATGATTTTTGGACTTATTTTCTTGTTTTGATGGGTTCTACCATCTCTCAAAATATTCGGCATTTGTTTTATCACCCTGCATACAAATCATTTGATGCATCTTTGTTTATATAACCTGTACTACAAAAAATTTTCATATGTGATGATAGCTTCAACACAGCTGTCAAATTTTACCATGGTAATTGTATTATTGTGTGTGCAACATCCACACAGAAAGTGGATTACAAATTCTGAGTCAGGTAGCTTCCATAAGGAAGGTGAAGTGACAACTGATTAAAACAGCGAACTAGGGCAAAGAAGAGGACTGAGCTACCGCTGGGGTCGCTAGTAGGAGGCATGTTACAGCATACACAATGATGTCACCCTCATTGAAAACAGAAATGACAAATTATAAGTTTAAGTAATCGTTTGACGTCAACAACTCAGAAGATATGTAAGGTTATAGACTTAAATATTGCAGGCGTTATTACATACATTTTGCGTCATCCGCGTTTTGTATTCTATTAGGTGAGTGTATTGTCTTCACTTTTGTAACAACTGATGTAATCTCTCGCTGATGTCGTCGTCTTCCTCGTCGTCGTGGGTTTGGTTGTCTGGGGGAAGATACCAAATGGTTCAAATGGCTCTGAGCGCTATGGGACTTAACTTCTGAGGTCATGAGTCCCCTAGAACTTAGAGCTACTTAAACCTAACTAGCCTAAGGACATCACACACATCCATGCCCGAGGTAGGATTCGACCCTTCGACCATAGCGGTCGCGCGGTTCCAGACTGTAGCGCCTAGAACCGCTTGGCCACTCTGGCCGGCTGGAAGATACCAAACAGCTAGGTCATCGGCCTCATTGGATTAGGGAAGGACGGGGAAGGAAGTCGGACGTGCCCTTTCAAAGGAACCATCCCAGCATTTGCCTGGAGTGATTTAGGGAAATCACGGAAAAACTAAATCACCGAGCGAGGTGACGCAGTGGTTAGCACACTGGACTCGCATTCGGGAGGACGACGGTTCAATCCCGCGTTCGGCCATCCTGATTTAGGTTTTCCGTGATTTCCCTAAATCGCTCGAGGTAAATGCCGGGATGGTTCCTTTGAAAGGGTACGGCCGACTTCCTTCCCCGTCTTTCCGTAATCCGACGAGACCGATGACCTCGCTGTCTGGTCTCCTCCTCCAAACAACCCAACCCTAAATCAGGATGGCCGGACGCGGGATTGAACTGTCGTCCTCCCGAATGCGACTCCAGTGTTCGTCGTCATGGCAGTAGTTTTATTCATCCATATATTACTGTCACAAGGGTATTGAACGTACGTGGTATTGCAATTTAAGAACAACAAAAATAACATAATTCTAACGTACAGGCACTTACATACTTACAATGTAGTTTGACAAGGATGGGACAGGTAGTCGGCCGTCACCTTAAAGTAGGACTATTCCGGCATTTGCCTGAAGTAATTTAGTGAAATCACGGAAACCCCAAATCAGGATAGCCGGATGAAGAGTGGAGCCTTGACCCTCCCGAATACAAGGCCGGTCTCTTTAAAACAGTGCTGCCTTATTCGGTTTGTCCCTAGTGTACAATACTGTTTTGCAGAGAAGTTATTTAATAATGTAAAATGCTAGTGCTACATTGTTAATTCGTTTCTCACTCCCAGTCACTGCACATACCACAGAGTTAGAGTGCTGCAACGCTCAATGTTTGACCGGTCACGGGTCGTATGTTGACGGGAGGACCGAGCCGCTCGTGTCCGGCCCCACACGACTCGGCTCGGTCACGACGTACTCGCCCCATGTCTGTTATCCGGATACTGTACAAATCCAACGCCTCTCTCTCTCTCTCTCTCTGACACACACACACACACACACACACACACACACACACACACACACACACACACACACACACACACACACAATGTATTTATCTCTGTCTCTCTCTCCCTCTTTTAATACAAAAGTAACGTTTCCAAGAACGGGTACGTGACACAGCTAAATTCATGAAGCACTTGAGGAGCGCCGGAACAAAACCCGGTATATCCAGTTTTGCTGTATTCGCGTGTTTGAGCTGTAGGGGGGAGATACGGGAGTAATAATAAATGCTGCCACAAAATAATTTTCAGCACAACGTGACGTCAAGTGTTTTTTGGTGTAGTTCTTCTTTTTATAGCTTGTGGAGCCATTTAGAGATTACTATTTGATACTTTCTGTATTAACAGCAAATGCAGATTCATCGGTTTTTGTTGCGGCGCTCCTCGCTTGGGAAGTAAAATGATATTTCAATACAATCGCGGATAGAAGACGAGTCTCATTTCCAAACAGAAGATATATTTTTCCTTCGAGTAATAGGAAATATTAAAAGAGTGCTGTCCCTGTAATGTAGAAGACAGCCATCTTCATAAAGAAACCATACAAAGAACATTAAACATTTACAGTCGTAACTTGCCGTACTTTTCACTTGTTTACAACATAAACAAAATTATAGTTATTGTTGATCAGCAGTAAATCACTAACGCGTTCTGGATTTAATTGGCTGCGGCGATTTGTTAGTAACATGCCGGCCTTACTAAATCATCCTTCACCAGGTGCGCTTGTTGCTGGGATACGTAAAATACGTCTTGCAACTGCAGCCAGGCCTGGCAGATCTGTTTCATGTCTGCTCCACCACTTTAAGATGTCATCATCATCTCCGGGGTGCATTAAAATGTAGAGATCTACTTCATCTGCTGCGGATGATCTGTTGATTCTCCATTCCTTGAAACGATCTCTCTTTTTGGGTGGTGATGTCACAGTATTTGAAGGATTTATGATTATAAACAAAAGAGACAAGTAATACAGAACTGATGTGGAAATCATCGAAACATTCCCGTAAAAACGAGGTGTTTTAAGTTAATGAAATATTATACGAATTATAACATTCACGGCCGGCCGGAGTGGCCGTGCGGTTCTAGGCGCTGCAGTCTGGAGCCGAGCGACCGCTACGGTCGCAGGTTCGAATCCTGCCTCGGGCATGGATGTGTGTGATGTCCTTAGGTTACTTAGGCTTAATTAGTTCTAAGTTCTAGGCGACTGATGACCTCAGAAGTTAAGTCGCATAGTGCTCAGAACCATTTGAACCATAACATTCAGGTTTCTCTATAAAACACTATTCACTAACTATGCAAAAACGATTATGTTAATGATTGCATGTTATACCTGCGTAAGTAGCACACATTTGTCGCACATTGCTAAGAATTTCCTGCTTTTCATTTATTTCAAGCATATTGAGATCACGGAAAGACGGCCAAAGAAACGTAGCAATTCTATGTCTGAAAGTGATCACGATCTTCTCACAAACGAAAGTCAAGCCTCGATTTTTAGTCCTTTGTACCTCCTGTTAAAAAATACATATCTGTTAGTACACATCAATTACGCTAGTTAATTATAAATCTATTTCGTATCATAATGAAACAGTGCTTTTAACTGCAGTAATTACTCACCTGACAGTCAGTGTCATTGGCACTGCAAATTTGTTGCAGTTTGTGAAACCAAAGAAGAACTAACTAGATTGTCGGTTCTTTTTCGCCTTCTAATTCATTTGTGGCCTCTTTAAATGGTCTCAGAAAATGCACAATTTTTCCTGCAACTCATTGTCATATCCTTGCAATCTGTAAGCGGAGTCCTTTCCCGTCAGCAAAGCAGCAACTTCGTTATACCGAGTGTGTAAGGATTCCAGCATAGTGTACAAGCTGTTCCAGCGTGTGCAGCCCTCTTGTTTCAACGATGATTTCAAAGACGAGCAGTGGCCACTTTTCTTAATGTACCCCACAATGCATTTTGTAATATTTATTGCTGATGCGATATTCGGGGCACGATTTAACAAGAAGTTATCTGAATCGAAAGTATGGCTAAGTGCTGTGTTTATACAATGAGCAGCACAAGGAATCCTTTCGTCATTTTCCAAAGCCTTTATTACATTGGCACCCTGGTCGGAGACAAAAACAAAACTGTGCAACATCTCTGACGAAATGTCCCAATCAGCCATCTTCTCTTCAAATTCTTTCATAATATTTACTCCCGTTTTCTTAACGTCCGGGAATTTTGTTGTAAATAAAACATTGTTCACAAGAGACCAATCTGTGTTAATGTAATGTGTTGTAAGCGTCAAATAGTGCACCTGATTATGCGAATCAGTCCGCATATCAACTGTCGCAGCACATGTTTTATTAATAACTTCCGCAATAACAGAAGGCATTATGCTGTTTCGTATTGCATCAGCTTGTTCTTTGACATGTCTGCTTATAGTAGACGGATGTGGCATGACATCTGCCACGTTAACTTCTCCATAATGCGCACCTAGATGTATTAATTCTTGGGCTAGTTCTCTGAAACCTTCATCGGAAACAGCATTAAAAGGTCTTATATCTTTAGAGCACATATTGCAATACACTTAACTGTAATACTATTTTTTGTTACTGCCGGCATCTCTGAAGGAGCTGTATCTTTGTGAGGTTTCTTGCAACTGTGTTTCTTTAAATGAGTGGTTCCCGACTGGAAACACAATAATGTGGAACAGTTTATGCACGATACGTACCCAGTAGACGCACTGTTTTCGTCTACAACCACCAGAAATGTACTCCATACTTGGCTTTTTAGACCTTCCCGTTTCTTCAATGTGTGAACATTGGTTTCAGTCTTACGTGTTACTGCACTGGCTTCCTTGCGGTGCATGATTACAGAGAGAGACACACCACAAATGAGAAACCCGTACTGGCTGCAGTCTCACACGGATAATGACACGTGTAATGTGTTTGAAGTTACGTGCTACGTATTCGGTCACGGCTTTTATGCTCGGTCACTAGTTAGGGTGTGCTCGCTTACTCGGTCATGCAGGACTCTACTACAGACACATAATTTCGTAATGTATCATTACACAAAATATCAGCTGACGGCAGGACCATGGTTATGATGTTTGGTTTCCATTTCGTGTACCGCAGCTTCTCATTTGATAGCCTGGAAAACTCATCCAGCATTCCTCTGGAATGAATGAGACGATGACTCAGGGACTGGATAAGGTCTTGGTATTTTACGTTGGATAGCCTTAGGAATAAGGTTTATCAAAAGAGTACAAAAAGACAATAAAACGAAGAAAAAGACTTAACGTGAAAGTATTATGTTAAATGATAGATGTTTTATTATTATTGCTATTTATTTGCGTACATTTTTTACCAAACCTCTTTGTTATCTGAGCAGTCCTTCACTGTTTATAATTATAATGTATTGCTTAACAGCTTAAATGACCTTTTAAATAAGTATTGTACAAATCTATTCATTAGTAGGAAAAGCTGTTTTGAGTTTTAAATTTATTCTATCTTTGTAAATGTAAATTCTATGTAGATCTTGTTTCACGGTCGAGAACAGAGCTGTCCCTACAGTAATTATCAATGTCATTTCTTTTAATTTATGCAGCTGACTGGAAAATGTAGTCCCTAGAGTTTTTAACAGGTCGCTACAGTGAGCTCAACTACTATTTTTGCTTATTGTTCATTTTCTATGGTTTGAAAATTGTGTTCATATTTTATTCATTTGTTCCCCAGAAAAGAATTCCTTGTAGCTAAAATTTACACATCGACGACAAGGCTCAAAGGGGATAACATATACTACTTTGTTGTATTTATTCTTACTTTGTTATTACAGTTTACGAAGAGCACTGTGCCGAAACATATAAATAATAGAGGCAATGAAATCTATCTAGTCTGGAAAAAATTACGGAAGTGCAATAAGGAGCCTCGCACCCGTGGTCCAGGGGTAGGGTCCTTGACTGGCACGGTAGCTCAGCGTGTTCAGTCAGAGCACTGGCTGTCCTCTGTAAAAAAAAAGGCTCAGTCTAGATGTAGTGAAGGTCAGTGAAGTGAAATGGAAAGATGACAAGGACTTCTAGTCCGACAAGTACAGGATAATATCAACAGCAGCAGAAGGTGGTATAACGGAAGTACAATTTGGTTTGAATAGGAAGGTAGGGCAGAGAGTGAGTTACTGTGAACAGTTCAGTGGTAGAGTTGTTCTTATCAGAATCTACAGCAAACCAACAGCGATAGCGATAGTCCGGGTATTTGTGCCGCTGTCGCAAGCCGAAGACAAAGAGACAGAGAAAGAATATGAGGATATTGAACAGGTGATTTAGTACGTGAAGGGAGATGAAAGTCTGACAGTCATGGAGGATTGGAATGCGGTTGTAGTGGAAGGAGAAAAATGGCCTCGTTACTAGGAATGACACAGGACAAAGATTAATTAATTTCTGCAATAAATTTTAGCTAGTAATACCGAATACTCTGTTCGAGAATCACAAGAGGAGGAGTTATACTTGGAAGAAGCCGGGAGATACGAGAAGATTTCAGTTAGATTACATCATGGTCAGGCAGAGATTCTGAAATTAGATATTGGATTGTAAGGAGTACTCAGGAACAGATATAGGCTCAAATCACAATACAGTAGTGATGACCGAAGTTTCAGACATTTGTCAGGAAGAATCAATACGCAAAGAAGTGAGATACGAAACTACTAAGGAATAACGAGATACGCTTGATGCTCTCTGGGGCTATAGATACAGCAATAAGGAATAGCTCAGTAGTCAGTACAGTTGAAGGGAAATGTACATCTCTAAAAAAGGCAATCGCAGAAGTTGGAGGGCACATGAAGGTAACTGCGAAGAAATCTTGGGTAACAGAACAAATACTTCAGCTGATCGATGAAAGAAGGAAGTAGAAAAATGTTCAGGGAAATTCTGGAAGACAGAAACGCAAGCCCGCTGTGAAATGAAATAAATAGGAAGTGCAGGCAAGCTAAGACAAACTGGCTGTATGAAAAATGTGAAAAAATCGAAAACGATATGATTGTCGGAAGGACTTACTCTGAAGTATAGGAAAGTAAAAACAACCTTCGGTGAAATTAAAAGCAATGGTGGTAACATTAAGAGTGCAACTGAAATTCCATTGCTAAATCCAGAAGAGAGAGCGCATAGGTGGAGGGACTACATGAAAGGCTTCTACGAGGGGAAGATATGATAGAAGAAGAAACAGGGGTCGATTTAGAAGAGATAGGGGATCCAGTGCTAGAAACAGAATTTAAGAGAGCTTTGGAGGACTTAAGATCAAGTAAGGCAGAAGGGATGGATAACATTTCATCAGAATATCTAAAATCCCTGGCGGAAGCGGTAACAAAATGACTATTAACGTTGGTGTGTAGAATGCATGAGTCGGTGGTATACCATCTGACTTTCGAAAAAAACTTCATGCTCATAATCTCGAAGATTGCAAGAGCCGACAAGTGCAATCAACTTAGCAGCTCATGCATCCAAGCTACTGACGAGAATGAAAAAGAAAAGTGAGTTTGTGTTAAGTATTGTTGAGTTTGGCTTTAGGAAATGTAGAGGTACCATAGAGGCAATTCTGGGTGTGGTTGACAATGGAAGCAAGACTAAAGAAAAATCAAGACACACTCATAGGATCTGTCGACCTGGAAAAAAACTTACGACAGTATGAAATAGTGCTAAATGTTCGGAATTCTGGGAAAAATAGAGGTAAGATATAGAGAAAGACGGGTAATATACAATATGTACAAGTGCCAAGAGGGAACGATTTGGTCCCCTCCACTAAATCAACCAATCAACCTTGTTCCAGGGTGGCGCATCTGCCTAGTGAGTAGGAGACCCTGGTTCGAGTCCTGACCTTGGTACAAATTTTTATTCGTCGCTTCAGTCTGCATATATAAATTTTTGGTGGTTGAGACTTGAAAAGATCTCGATAACCATGTAGTTTCACTTCATACTTTTAAAAATTACAGCATTTGTTGTAAATTTTCGCTCTCCGCTTCTAAGCGTGTTTGTGCTTGTGAAATCACAATCAAACATACTTTAAGCAGAACTGTAACAGTGATCGTACCTTGATCGTATCTATACGCTGGCAAATGTTTCCCTTTCTACCATTTTATGGTGTTTTCACACGCTTCTCCTTTTAAATATCGCCATAAACAAAAATTACACGCAGTCCAGTGAACAAGGAGCTTCGTGAAGGTTTGACGAACATGAGACAACGACTGACGAAACGTGTGCCATGTTAACTCCATCGAGCCGGCCGCGCTGTTGCTGCGGTCGCAGGTTCGAATCCTGCCTCGGACATGGGTGTGTGTGATGTCCTTAGGTTAGTTAGGTTTAAGTAGTTCTAAGTTCTAGGGGACTGATGACCACAGCAGTTGAGTCCCATAGTGCTCAGAGCCATTTAACTCCATAGTGGTGCACAAAGCAGTATTGTCTTTCATGTTCCTTTAACTGAAACCAAAGAATCTCAGAGATCGGAAGGTAAACAAATGTATCGACTGTGGCGTAGAAGATCATCGGGTCCATAATTTGACTACTATAAACCGCACATAAAACCCCATTTGTTTATAGTGAAGGGGAAGTTGATGCGCAGTGTAAGGGTTTTCGGTTTTTAAGCAACCAATGACAATACTTAACCGTACTTTCTTCATCAGCTAGAAAAGGAAGATTAGTGTTTGTCGTCCTGTAGACAGAGTGGTCATTCGACACGGAGCACAGCATCGGATAAATGAATGATGCTAAGGGAATCAGTTGTGCCGTTCAAGGGGACCATTTCCGTATTTGCCAGGCGGGAGCGATTTTGCGAAATATTGAAAAACCTAAATGAAAATGATCGGACACAGATTTGAACCGTGCTAACTGTGCTTCCTCGCTCGGTCATCAACTAGAAGTAATACGCGAACACGTAAAATGCGACAAGGTTTCAGGTGTAAGCATGTAATATCAGAATCACAAGATGTGTTTTTAATATCCGTGTGTTGTGTAAGTCGCCTGACAGTTTATTTTCGGCTGGCTGTAATTTTCTGCAAAAAATCTGGTTATAATTAAAGTGCAGCTACTCACAGAGATCCAGTTGTGGGTTGTAATTAATGTCAGCGAAACTTGGGAGATGTCATAATGTGTTAATCTGGAGCCGACTTACGCTGGAAAAAAATAGTGCCAATTTTGGCCATCAGGTGCCAATCTGGCGCTGTGATTGCAAGAAAGATACATAGAAATTATGTAAATTGAAGGGGGAGAAAAGAAAGGAAAGGGAAAGAACTAATGATATTAGCTACTTCAGGACTTTATGCAGAATCAGCGGCGACAAGTGAAAATGTGAGCGGACCAGGACTTGAACCCAGGGTCACCTGCTCACTACGCAGCTGCGAAAAACCACTGCGTCTGCCGCACAGATTATTTATCGCAAATGCGCGGAATATCTCGGCATTCACCAGAGCCGTCTCACATTTGCACCTAGCGCCACCTATCTGCAGTCCCCCTCCAAGTCGACTAATTTTAGATTTCCACTGAAAGTAGTACTTATACGTGCATCCACACCGAAGGTTGTGCATCCACTGCCCATCGAGGCAAATCGATTATATGAATGTGTGATGTATGTTCTTTCGTCTTGATCACACAAAAACTTTTACACTTCACTATTACGGGTTTCGGTTACTGCCATCTTCAGATCATATTATATTCTGATGTAGCTACCAACATCAAATTATACATTTAGTCTCATGGTAACTGCTCTTACTATGTACCTACATGCATAATTTGACGTTGATACCTACATCAGAATACCGTATCATCTGAAGTTGGCAGTAGCAGAAACCGGTATTAGTGAAGTGTAAAAGTTTTTGTGTGAACAAGACGAACCTATCAAAAAAAGTGCCACGATATCATCACGTACTCATTTTCAGACTTTATGTCTTCAACTGATAGATATATTCTTTCAGACATGTCTGAAATAACAGACACCATGCGAAATCCGCAGCTATGATACATATTATCTGAATTGTAGGGAGAGGGGGGAGAAAGGAAAGAGAAAGGACTAATTAGAAGAGCTGCACCGGGTCTTTATGTGGAATCACCGGCAACGAGTGAAAATGTGTGCCAGTCTGGGACTCGAACCCGGAATCTCCTGCTTATGAGGTAATTGCTTTAACCATTGCACCAACCAGATAGAGAGTTTACCGTAAAGGTGCGACTATCTCGGCACGCGCCCTGGACGATTCACATTCCCACCTACTAACACCTCTCTGCAGTCCATTTCAGATTCCCATTGGAGGTCGAACATAAATGTGCATCTGATGTGGTTGTCAAGGAAGGGAAGGCAGGATTCGGTTGCGATTGTGTGCGGGGCCGTAATCAGCTACTTTTGGTTGCCCTTTACAGTTACACACATTTATTTTTAAAACAGTAATTCCAGACTCAACAATAAATAAGAAAAATACCACACGTTATTAATGAAGGAATAAACAACTGTGTAAATAATAGTGTTTTCAGTGCGTTACAATTTACCAGATCACCATAAAATACACATACAAATAATGTTTTTTTCTTAAAAAAAAAGCCACTGTGATCACACCTGAAGGCCTTACAGGCAGAAAATGGCAATAACTTAAGAATGTTTAAGAACTCATGCAATTTACCGCTTACAGGTATTGAAAAATTAAAAGGTAAGTGGCCACAAACACAGCAGAAGGTATCATACGCCAGGAATGGCAGTAAATAAGGTTTTAAGGTTTACTGCTAAAATACAAATACCAACTTATTTTTTCAATGCAAACGACCGCAATCACGGCTGAAGGCCTTACACGACACGAACGGCAATTATATTTAAAAAATTTAGAAACCTGCTGTAAAACAGCAAATACAAGCAAAGGTTAATTAAAAGAAACAAGCAACTGACCACCAAAAGGGTGAACTAAGGTGATGGTAAACCTTGTAACACAACCCTTACACTGCTAGATTTATTCCAGAAGGCGACCATAACTATTAATTAGAAATACATAACCTTTAATGTAGGCATTACAAGGTACGGTAATAAATAATACAATAATAAAACACAAGGACCAGTCACAGACCGTGCTCTAGGACTCGACCTCTGAGAAGGTCCGGCAATAAACACTTTCGCGACCGATGAGATAGGCAGCCAAGAGTTGCATTCACTTCACGAGATGGTATTTCAGACTAGTGGCCGTCTAATGAATGACTAATGATAATCTTGCTGAAGCTACCTGATGTCCGATAAACCAAAGGCAACGATGGAACAATACACCAAAGCCAGAACCAGCGGTCTGCACTACGTGCGCAGAATACTGTGTTTAGAGCGTCAGGAACGAGAAAGCAATCACTACCACCAGAGTAGTAGAATCACAAACGGCCTACAACCAAGAAAGCTGTCAAAACTACACGCCTTACTGGACAGCAGCGGCAATGCGAGCAAACGTACACTGCCGTTACATACAATAACTCCCACGGCAGGTTAACTGGGGCGTTAGCGACCACCAGGCAGGAAAAAATACCGCTGGTTGAACTTAAAAAATTGTAACAGGCTGAACGCAGTAAACAGTAATAAGAAGTCGAGAAAAGCTAATCAGATCCGCTTTCTCCAAGCACTCTACTCGCCGCTCTTCGCCTCGGCGACACTACAAGCAGCAACACGAACCGAAGTCACTGGAGAATCGCGAGATGTCACAATGGTAGAGGTTTCTCTACTTGAATTGAAATGCACTCATCTTAAAGCCTGTAGTATCTGGTTTGCGACGAGGTCGTGCACCCTCGTGACCACAGCCCTTCCATCCGGCAGTCCGTGTGCGCCGCCAGTGGTTCCGGTGTGTTCTCGCACTGCGCGGACCCGGCTCCTCCTGAGTCCCCAACCGAATTGCCACACTCACACGACACGGAAAACAACGACGTCGCCCCAAAGATAGGGCAACAGTTACTACATATCGATAACCGCTGCTGCTGCCACTAGCGGACGGTCAACACTTGCGAAACGAGTGGCGCCAGTTAAGACGAGAAGAAGACAAACAACCGCAACCATGCCAACTAAAGGATATGCTCTGGCCTCCAACAGAGGGCAGAAACCTACAAATAGCACCAACGCAAACCGCAGTACGGCTCAGAGCATCTGCACTGAAGTCGACAACTTTCAGTGCAGATACACATTTATGTTAGAGCTCCAGCCGAAATCTAAAATTAGCGATCATGGAGGATACGGAAAAAGAATAGAGGTAGGTAGTGCTAGGAACGAATGTGAGTAGGCTGAGATAGTCCGCGCGTTGGCGATAACCACTGCGTCCGGATGGCGCAGTCGTTGACGCAACTGCCTCCTAACCAAGAGATTCCGTGTTCAAGTTCCTTCTTGGTACATGTTTTCACTCGTCGCCGCTAATTATGCTTAAAGTTCCTATGCAGCCTATATCCTTAGTTTCTTTCCTCTCCTTCGTCCCCCTTCCCCTCTCAATGTACGTAATATGTATCACAGTTGCAGATTTTGCGTGGTGTCTAATCTTTGGGGCATGACACCACGCATTCATATAAATAAATTATAGAAATGTTTCCTTATGTAGTGGCTTAGGAACAGGTCATGGGCAGAAAAGATCAAAGAAGTGAGAAAAGTGTAATGTTGATTTTATTATTAACCATCGCTTATATAATTTGCTCAATTTACCCACCGGAAACATCGACGAGATGCTGCATCCATAAAACTACGTGATCAATAATTGTTCGCAGCAGATCCGGTGGAAACAGAGGTTTCCATGCTGTTGCACTCTTCCAAAGCGGGAACCACGCGCTATACAAGGAGGTCTCGATAACGTGCAAACGTCACGGTGCACCTGACAGTCTCTCTGGATGTATTCTCTTCATAGGAAAGCGGATCGAGGATAAAGGTGATTATGAATCCACTCCACACTGTCACATATGGCGAGTCCAGTTACTCTTCGTGCACAACACGCGGCTCAACAGTACCCCAAATTAGGCAGTTCTGTGTATTCACTGCGCGCTGCAGTGTAAAACGTGCATCGTCACTCCACAAACTATTGAGCAGCCACATGTCATCAACTTCGGTTAGTGCCAAAAGCCGAAGAGCAAATTCAGAACGTTGCTACAGATCATGAGGCTTCAGTTGCCGCGCCGTTTGGTACCAGTGTGAAACAGACCACAAAACTTTCCGCACTGTTGATCGTGGGATGCACAATTCTCGTGACACTGCACGAGCACAACACAACCCGGGACATGAGCTGTGGATGTCATGCCGTCATATAGTGTATAGCGCCAGATTTGCCCCTGATGTCCAAAATTGGGACAATTTTTTGTTTAGTATAAGTCGGCTCGCCGTTAGCTCATTAGCTAATCTACTAAGTTTCGTTGCCATTCAGTAATTACAGCCCACACTAGACCTCTGTGGATAGCTGCGCTTTAGTTATAACCACCCGGTACTCTGTGGAAGCTAGCTGAAAATTTGGAAACTGGTAGATGTAAAAATATAACCGCTTTTAGAGGGACATTGTGTGGGGAGGTCTCCTCCTTCCCACTGAATTAACGCTGTCAAAGCAGTATTCGTCGTTGGGCGAGTGGGTAAAAGTAGTCCCAAAGCGAAGTGTTGTTTCCGGTTACGGAGTGGGGCCACTTCCACCTTGGATATACAGCATAAAAGCCTTAGGAGTACAGATTTCCTGTTCGGCACTAAATGAATTGAAAACTTTGTGAAAAGCGGACATAAGGCGTTACTTTCACCTGTCATTTCTCTATACCTGACCGCAGAAGATGACTTTCTCAGTGTTCAGCTGCCCACGACATTCATTGCACAGAGCAAAATTACACTGCCTGACAAAAAAAAGTTAAGTACTGTGAAGACATGGTCAGATGTTAATACCACACACGAACACAGCATCGGCGGGTATGTAAATGAGTGGAGTTCCAATTTTCTGTAACAGGCACAATGGCCACCAGCGTGCGTTATTGTTGTTCGTGTTTAGTGTTGTTACCAAGCCCGGTAGTGTATATATCGGTCGTGAACACGTGTTGAGTGGTCACTCTGAATGAAGGACATGGAGATGCCGAGTGAGACAGCGTTACCAGAACCTGACTTTGAAAGGGGCCTCATTGTGGTCTGCATTTGGCTGTCTGGTCGAATTGTACAGTATCCAGATTTGTGGGGCATTCAGATGTGACAATGGCTCGCTGTTGGACTGCAAGAGAACGTGAAGGCAGGCACACTCATCGTCAAGATTGTAGTCGACTATGTTTGGTCCCCACAAGGGAGGATCACAGTGTTGTGCACCAAACACAATTGCACTTGCCATCCGAGAACATGTAATGAGCACTCTGTAACATTTTGTGTCTCCTCCACCATTGGTCGGATACTACCAGCGTTGGACCAGTGAATTACCACTCCATTGCGTAGGCTGGCCGGGCGGGATTAGCCGAGCGGTCTCAGGCGCTGCAGTCATGGACTGTGCGGCTGGTCCCGGCGGAGGTTCGAGTCCTCCCTCGGGCATGGGTGTGTGTGTTTGTCCTCAGGATAATTTAGGTTAAGTAGTGTGTAAGCTTAGGGACTGATGACCTTAGCAATTAAGTCCCACAAGATCTCACACACATTTGCACTTTTTTTTGCGTAGGCTGCCGTTAAGGGGCTCCGGAACGCCCTATACTTGCAATGTTAAAATAACGCTTATAAATTACATCTTTCCTCACAAAGTATTTGAGGTAGGAAGTTGAACTTTTTACAGATTATTTATTGGAATATGGGCTACAACTTAACACAGGGATTTTACGAAATTTTAGTTCAGTTATTAAAGATGATTTTTTTTCAATTGTAATGAAAATTCACAACAATTTTTTTGCAATTTTTTATTTATATATTCAAAAATATACAGTTTTTTGGAAAAAGGCTGTGTTAAATTATGCAGAAGGTACTGTGTAACATTTACTGAAAGTTTGAAACAAATATGTTTGGAAGATCCTTAGAAAACATGTAATTAGTATGAGAAAATAAAAGTTTTGGGAATCGAGCGACAAAGATTGGATTAACTTTTTAGTGCATTCCAGGTCCATAGGATGGATTATCTTCATCCTCTGCAAACTGCTCCTCCAGCTTCCTCTTGTTCCTCCTCCTGTTTACTCTTGCTTGTATTTCTAGACTCTTTACAGTCCTGTCTGCAGCCCGAAGGCGTTCCTTGTCTAAAGCAAGCATCGCTCGTTGTTGTGTTCGTAGATTTTGCTACCATTTTCTTCAGTTGCAGTTACTGCAACACTGTTCCAAAAGGTGGTCATGTATGAACACTTATCACATTTCAGTTGTATTTCACTAGCGAGTCCTACGTGCTTTATTATGGAGAGTTCCAGACCAACTTCACTACAATGAATACATCTTACACAGTTTGAAAAAATTCCTTTGAGAACCGACATATCAAATATTTCATTCACATCCGATTCGCCCATGAAACATTCATAGTTTTCACTCATTGAACCAAGCTTCTTCTGTGAAGTATTTTCTTTCCCCCTTTGACTGCTATGGGCAGGTGTACTTGAAAGGTTAGGTTCACTCACTTGGTTATCGTCTTTATTGTTTACAGTAATAACACATACCTTTGGCTTTCCAACATTTTTCCTTTTCTTAAAAGCCTTCAGAGGATTTCTAATAACTTTACTTTTACTCATTATTATACTTCAACAAAACAGAGACTCAAGAAACAGAATTAATTACGAATATTTTCGAGATAACGACAGAGTAAATAAACATGAAACAATCGACAATCACAGGTTAGCCACAACACATACTTTATCTCACATCACTAAAATGTACCTGATGAACACGGACGTTAATAATAACACCATTTGACAGCAGTTTAACAGCGCCACAGTGGGTCACGCCCATGTAGAACACATTTTAAAAAAAATTTAAAAATATTTGTAGTCTTCGGAATTGAATAAATTATATATCTATTAAAAGGTAATAGTCTGCAGATTCAGAAAACGCAAAAAAGTAAAAATTGAACTTTTCATGATTTTGAGCCTTTCCGGAGCCCCTTAATAACGCAACACAAAAGGCTGCGTTTGAAATAGTGCTGATTATTAGCGTCGCATTGTGTTCGGCTGTGAATCTCGGTTCTGCACTGCTCCGAGAGACCGTCGTCGGCGAGTACTCTGCGACCTGGGAAGAGGTCTCATTGGTTCAATGGTTTGGAGAGGCATAGTGGTGCTACAGCTGACGGCTAGTTGTGGGGAAGCACTGGGTATGATTTCAGGTCACAGCTGTTTGCGATTGGGATAACTCTGGCGAAACAACGGTACGTCACGGACATCCTGCATTCTCACGTGTTACCGCTCACGCGACAGAATCGTGGTGCGATTTTTCGACAGGACATAGGCATGTGTCTCTATGAACATATGCGTGATGCTGAGCGGCTTGTGGGCAGGAAGATGCCCATATGTGTCCCCGATAGAATACGAGGGGCGTTTGAAATGTCCGTGCAAAAATAAAAACTACTTACGTGTTTGGGGTAAACCTTTTTTATTTTTCGACATAGTCTCCTTTTAGACTTATAAACTTCGTCCAACGCTGTTATAATTTGTTGATACCTTCCGAATAATAGGAATTGTCCAAGTCTGCAAAATAGCTATTAGTTGCTGCAATCACCTCCTCGTTTGAATAAAATCTTTGTCCCGATAGCCATTTCTTCAAATTGGGGAACAAATAGTAGTCCGACGGAGCCAGGTCTGGAGAATAGGGGGGATGTGAAACGAGTTGGAATCCTATTTCTATTAATTTTGCGACTACAACTGCTGAGGTGTGTGCTGGTGTATTGTAGTGATGGAAAGGACTTTTTTGCGGTCCAATCGCCGGCGTTTTTCTTGCAGCTCGGTTTTAAAACGGTCCAATGACGATGAATAATATGCATCTGTAATAGTTTGACCCTTTTCCAGATGATGAGGATTATCCCTTGCGAATCCCAAAAGACAGTTGGCATAACCTTTCCGGCCGAACGAATGGTCTTCATCTTTTTTGGTGCGGATTCTCCCTTGGTAACCCATTGTTAAGAGTGTTGTTTGGTCTCAGGAGTATAGTAATGTATCCATGTTTCATCCATAGTGATGAAACGATGCTTAAAGTCCTGCGGATTCTTCCTGAACAGCTGCAAACCATCCTTGCAACACTTCAAATAATGCAACTTTTGGTCAAGCGTGAGCAATCGCGGAACCTATTTTGCGAATAGCTTTCTCATGTCCAAATGTTTAAGCAAAATATTATGTACCCGTTCATTAGAGATGCCCACAGCACTAGCAGTCTCACGCACCTTAGTCTTCTGTCGTCCATCACCATATCATGGATTTTACCAATGATTACTGGAGTCGTAACCTCCACAGGGCGTCCAGGACATTCAGCATCACTTGTGCCCATATGGCCACTCTGAAAATTTTGAAACCACTTGTAAACTGTTCTAGTCGAAGGTTCAGGGTCACCGTAATGTTTATCAAGCTTCTCTTTAGTCTCCTGAGGCGTTTTGCTTTTCATAAAGTAATGTTTAATCACCACGCGAAAATCTTTTCGTCCATTTTTTAACAACCACTCGACTTCCTTGATTTACACGAACGCCAAACACAAAGAAATAGACCAATATGGCTGGAACTTGGTGTGTGTTTTTTCCAAAGATGCTACTAACTAAACATGACCTCGATACGCGCCGGTGGTGCCATCTCTCGGACTTTGCACGGACCTTTGAAAGGCCTCTCCCTATATGTGGGACGAGCTCGGATGTCAACTCTGTCCCACTGGTAGTATGCAGGATATTAAGGACCAGTTTCAACAGCTGAGAATAAGCTTGTCCCCAGAGAGGGTACGATGATTTGACACCTTTCCCAACCCAGTCAGTGCATGCATGCTGGACAGAGGTGGGGAGTGTGGGGGCCGAGGGGGGGGGGGGGGGGGGGGAGGGGGAGGCAACTCCATACTCATAAGTGAGATCGTATTGCCAATATCTGTGTAGACATTGAAATAACATCACATATCCTATCAACCTGTGTAGTTAAATTTTGTTTCCTCCTCCCCTTCTCGGCACTACAGTTTTTTTTTTTTTTTTTTTTTTTCTTCCAGGCAGTGTGTATTCGGGTGGTGTCCTTTAGTGCGGAAACGGATCGCGGTTTTTGTTGGACGGCCTGTACTTGAGCTGTCCACTTACGATGCCTGCCCCACAGAGTCGTGGAGCCGGCGATAGCGGTGGGCGTGTCGTGTCGGCTGCCATTTTGGCGGCTGAGTCACGCCGGCGCGGCGGCTGCTGGCTCTGGACGTGCATGGCTGCCGCCCCCTTCCTGCCAGACAGGCCCGCGGTGGATCTGCTTTCACGTTCCGCAGCCGTGTGACCGGCAGATAACTTTTCCCTCAAATTGCTTACATACTCCTCAACATGAAGGTGCTGCAGTTATTCTGTGCACTACCACGTAGCGAAAAGAGGCAAGTGTAGCAGTCCTTTGTCTGTTTTCGCTTTTTCGGCTAATGGGTGGAAGTTTGATTTTATTTTTTACACATTGACTGTCATTGAAGGGTTTTACTTTTATTTAATATTGTCCCGGCTAAGTATCAGTTTGATTACTTTTAAAACCCAATGTTAAACGTGCGTCACTAAACGTGTAGTCTTCCCAACTCTGAGAGAAAAAATCTTTAGTAGCTTTACTACCAATGTTTACAGACGACGATACTTTAACCTTTCGTTCAATTGTTTTAGTTACGAATCGCTAGTTTGTTCTTGGCATAGATCACGTAACCTTAACGTTTATTAATCTAAGTTAAATTAATGTTCAAGACTTGTATTATATTTCAAATTAACAACGTCAGTTTATTAACAAGAATTATTAATAAATAGGTTCACTCATACGATCTCATTCAAAGAAGTTCTTTAATTAGATGTCTAAGTAGGATCTAGCATCAGAGATGTTAGATAATATCCTGTCATTTTCGGTAAATAAGTTATTTCTATTTAATATCTGCAAACTGTCATTAACTATGATCACTAGTCGCGTGAAGTTAAAGTTTCCCACTATCACAATTCAAAGTCCGAATCCAGTTAAAATTCTCAATTCAGTAAAGTGTTTAAATATTCAGACGAATTGACATTAAAGCCAAAGAGATTACTATTCATCTTCCCTTTTATCTAGTCTAACAAATGTCCAAATTAAAGTCTTGAACTGACAATCCTCAAAAACAATTTCGTCACGATCTATTCTTGATCCCCGTTTAATAATGTCCCAGTTGTTGTTCTCTAAAGCTGTACGTCCTAAATAACTTCCGAACTAGAACAGATCAGAGGCTGGAGTATTGTAAATACAACGTATGGCTATTTATACTTTAATAAACACTATCTTTGGTGTCCCAGACCTACGTTCTATGACTATAATATTGATTTTCTTACGTATTGGAGTAACTAATGTTTTAATATTTTCTACTGTTTTTCCCCCTTCCCATGTTTCTAAAATTTATAATTAAATTTTCCTTTTCTTTTCTTTTGCTTTCTATACTAGATATTTCCCTCTATTTGTTTTTTATTTGTTTTTCGTAATTACTATTTGTGGAGGGACTTGGGTCATTTTGTGAATTGATATTTTAAGGACACGGGAGCTAATTCGGGAGCTATTTTTGTTTTTTCAACACCAAGAGGCGCTGTAGGTGTTACACAAGCCAAAAATCTGTTATTGGTTGGGGCTTGAAAGTCGAGCAATGTAGCCGATATTTCTCCGAATTTATCCCTACAAAAATTTACAAATTTCCCAAAAGCTTCAAGACATGAACTCTGGTCGCCCTTGATGTCTAGCTGCCTTCCCCAAGTCTATACCAAACCCCAGTTCACATACTTCATTCTTTTCCTGAAGCACCATCTAATACAGTATGTAAAGTGGGAAACCCCAACCCAGCACTCCGTATTTTACTCTCTTATCCCCAATTTACGAGGTCGTTCGGAAACTAATGTAACACATTTTTTTCTCTGACAATTTCGGTTGAAAAATGCGGAATTTCTTGTTGGACGTCATGGAATACTCCCGCTGCAGTCCCTATAGTTTTAAGCAGTTCCGACAGAGGGCGGCGCTATACGTACCTTTCAAAATGGCGCCTGTAACGGAGGCGAAAAATAGGAGCATCGCAGATATTCATCGGCGCTTGCAGAGCGTCTACAGAGACCTGGCATCGAACAGAAGCATGGTGAGTCATTGGGTGAGGCGTCTGTCATCATCGCAACAAAGTCGCGCAAACCTCTCTGATCTCCCGTGTGCTGGCACACTGCAGCTGTAACTCCTGCAGTGTTGGAACGTGCGGACACACTAATTCGAGGTGATCGCAGTTAAGCACCTTGCTGTTCAACTGGACGTCTCTGTTATTGCTGGCACACTCGTACACCAGTTGGGGTGTGCTCGCTGGGCTGCTAGCCACCTAACAGGAGACCACAAAGGGCAACAAAGGACCATCTGTGTGGAATTACTTGCGCATTACGAGGCTGATCGTGACAGTTTTTTGTCGAACATCGTCACAGGTGGTAAACACGGGTTCATAACTTCGAACCGGAAACAGAACGGCAATCCATGGAGGGATGCCACACCATCTCTCCTCCATACAAAAAGTTCAGAGCGGCACCCTCGACCATCTCTGAAGGGATTATTCTGTTTGATGTCTTCCCTCATAGTGCAATGATCAACTCTCAAGTGTATTGTGATACCCTTGCGAGGCGCCAGACTAGTAGTGTATTTAACACTAAATTCTTCGAGAATCTTCATATATAAATGATGCTCTAAGCCCCCCATATTCTAACTCCGACTTTTGTAGTTGCACATGGATTAAAAAGAAACGCGAACTGGCTGTAATCGACCCTGCAAGTGGGGTAGAAAAGAGTTTGGCACCTGCAATAATTTAATTTGATAGACATTAATTAAATAAAGGAAAGTTTCAGTAACATAGTGAGAAATGAAAGGGTTCCTCTACCGATTAACAGAATGAAAGTTCTGTCCAAAATAACAATTTGATTTATTATGACTAAACTCAAAATCATAAACAAAACACATGAAACATTTACAATACATCAAAATGGATCAAATTGGATACTGAAATAAATGCTGTGAAGGTGAAGTTGTCCATAAACTAGATTGTGACATTTATGACGAAGTGGTATGTGGAGCCAATCCCTTGCAACTCAAATCTTGAGAGAAAACACACAACCAACCCAACATTAATTGCTGCTACTGTAGTGAGAACTCAGACAATGAACACCCAAGACAGAACAAAGTTAGAAAAAGACGAACAGGCGTGCTCTGCTGAGCTTTGATTATCACAGTGCAAATTCCCTGATCTGCCGGTGCTGCGGACATACATTACCAAGCTGTCTTCTTAACTGCAAGGACACGATCTGGCGTACTGGAAGCGATGGCTGGTTACTTCAACGTCCCGTCGTGGTGATGATAATGTCTCGAGTATAGCCCGAAACAAATTGTCCTGGTCTGGTTGTTCCAGACTAAAGACTTCCTATCAATATAAATGCGCCTCTGAGAGAGACGAAGAAGGCTCGCCACACAATCACTGACGGTACAGTGATTGATTTTAACAAGCGAAGTCACACAGTAACTCCGATACAGTCAACTTTAGCCAAAACTGCCCAAGACAGACAACATAGGTCGCTTGTACGCAGAATGCTCAATTGCCAACTGTACTCGGAATGTTACGTTGAAGTCGAAACTTCAGCAACTTTGAAAAACAGTTACAATCAAATGAAAGTATATTAGACAGCCAACGGAAGGCAGGCTGTCCAGAGCAGCGAGAGCTCAGTCTGGTAACCTACTCTGACCGAAAGACGAGAGCTGACTACCACAAGAGAACCCGTACAAACCGAACACAGAACATTCCCGCCCCCACGACAGTGGCCGTGGTCAAACGTTCCGATCAGCAACTCGAAAACCGGCAGAAAATTCCACTCTATTGCCGAAGCACTACCATTCCACCAATGGAGATTCTTGGCGCCAATTTCTGCGCCGATTTTGCTACGTCACGGAGCTATGTCCTGAGCAAGCCAATCACAGTTACGATTTGGCATAAAACGCGGGAATTTGCCCGCCAAGACTGCCTGGGGACACAAGCCATTCCCACGCCTCGCTGATAGCCCGCCAGAAAGTGTTTTCGCTAAGTTTCTGCAAAGTAACGGAATCTCTAGCCCAACCGCTCCTTCAGGCCCCTGCAGGCGTGTCTCCGCCGCTCTACTGACAATGTCGGCGTCTGGAAAGCATTCACTCGACTCCCTCACACCCGTCGGCTTAACCCTTTCAAGATCAGCAGTGCCCGCCTGTCACCGGACCACCCGGGTGACGAGAGACGCTGCGTGGGAAGTCCGCGTGCGAAGGAATAGCGACTTTTCACCGCATGGAATTAGAGAGGAAAATCGAATTACTCAGAGTAAGATAGAAATATGAGAGGGGGCTTCTGCCACCTCTCACCCTCAGAAAACTGAAGAAACGAATTCAGCGCGTTTGTCACCGCAGAAGTGCAAACGAACAACTTCATCGGACTGTTCTTCTTCATCTACTCTACAGCCCATATCTCGCACTTTCCATCTGTTTGGCCCAATGAAGGATGCACTCCCTAAGAAGCAGTACGTGGATGATGAAGAGGTTATTGGTGAGCAAGACGCTGACTCCGATGTCGACCAATAGAGTGGTACAAGCTCTCCCAGTAAAGTAGCGTAACGCCGTCGCATTGAACAGAGATTAAATTGAAAAATAGAGTTTTGTCGCCAAAGTAGTGGGGAATAGGCCTAATATGGTGTTTCGGAATTCTGAGTAAAACCATCCTGATTCCAGAAAAAAAAATGTGTTGCATTACTTATTGAATGTCCCTCGTACAAACGCTGCCATTACAACCATATTATAACTTTCATATTCCCACTCCCGCCGGGAATTCAATCAACTAACACTCTTCGATAGCGAAATCTGTCCCTGATATATACCTTCCTCCTAACCATAGCCCAGCTGTATCCTAACGTATATTGTGGATTCGGGATTAGTTAAGAACGTGACACCACGCCGACAGATCGACGACGCCATTAACATGGTAGAGACACGAGACTTAAGAAAAGATTAATGGTTGATGTAACTAACATCACAAAAAATTAGCAAAATTACATCCGATAAACTGGGCCTCCACTGGACCAGGAATGTGCTTATTATTAGCGACTTCAAGCAAATTAAGAACATGAAAGTAACAGACCAGAGCGGAAAAGTAGGAACACTGATCACGAACGGAAATGTAACTATACTAATCCGCAAGGTACATAAGAAAGGCAGTCGTGCACATTCTTTGGTTTTACCAACTCAAACCAGTCACAAACCAACTATCAAGGCCACGGGCTACACTACACTTCAGCCTTTCTATGCAACCACATAAAATATACGCTGAAGAGTTCTGCGACACAAACGAAAGTTGGCATGCGTGTTTCTACATCTGAAATACGATGTCTATTCAAATTTCAAAACAGTCGCATAAGGGTGGCGCAAGTAGCGCCACTATGAGGATACGAATGAGGTTTGCTTTAAATACACGTTGTAACGGTCTTGGGTGTTAGTTACCTCTGTGATGGGACACGGTGAGCTGATGTTAGTCGAGAATGCCTTTAAGGTTACAAAGTCATTATCAACACCTCATTGAGTTTGAACCAGGTTGCGTCACAGGGCTACGAGAGGCTGGATGTTCCTTCTGCGATACTGCAGAAACACTTGGCAGGAATGAAGGGGCTGAACGTGATGGCTAGCGGCGGTGGTCACGAGAATATGCGGTCACAAGAAGACCGGGGTCGGGACGGCCACGTGGCACTACCGAGAGGAATGACTATCGTGTTCGGTGCGGGCCTCTGGCGCCTCGTACTGAATCTGCAGCAGCACTTTGAGCGGCAGTTGGCACGACAGTAACAGAACGAACTGTTACACATCGATTACCTCAAGGACAATGTGGTGTCACCGCCAGACACCACACTTGCTAGGTGGTAGCCTTTAAATCGGCCGCGGTCCATTAGTATACGTCGGACCCGCGTGTCGCCACTATCAGTGATTGCAGACCGAGCCCCGCCACACGGGAGGTCTAGAGAGACTTCCTAGCACTCGCCCCAGTTGTACAACCGACTTTGCTAGCGATGGTTCACTGACAAAATACGCTCTCATTTGCCGAGACGATAGTTAACATAGCTTTCAGTTACGTCATTTGCTACGACCTAGCAAGGCGCCATTATCAGTTACTATTGATATTGTAAATAATGTACAGACAAGACCTACGTTCAACATTAATGGATTGAAGTTAAGTATTCTACCAGTTACCTCCTTTTTTCTAAGTTCTAATTTCCTTGTCCTGTTCCAGACCGCGGTTCTAGGCGTGTAGTCCGGAACCGTGCGACTGCTGCGGTCGCAGGTTCGAATCCTGCCTCGGGCATGGATGTGTGTGATGTCCTTAGGTTAGTCAGGTTTAAGTAGTTCTAAGTTCTAGGGGACTGATGACCACAGCAGTTGAATCCCGTAGTGCTCAGAGCCATTTGAACCATTTGTTCCAGACCTCACGCCAGCCTGCTTGAGCTTAAACGCGTGCCTTTCGGCTTCCTCTCAGTTTAGTGGGTTGGTCTCCTGCCAATCCACAACAGACAGCTCCGAGCCAGATGCCCTGTAGCATGCATTCCACTGACCCCAAAACACCGCCAGTTGTGACTTCAGTGGTGTCAAGCGAGAGCTCATTGGAGGGCAGGGTGGAGGTCTGTTTTTTTTTTATGAAAGCTGGTTCTGCCTCGGTGCCAATGATGGCCGTCTCTTTCCCTTTTTGACCCAGTTCCATGCTGCTTGTTCTCTAATCTTTGTGTCGAGTGGACAAAGCCCCATTAGTACTGTTAGTGCTCCCCCCGGAGTTGTTCTACACTCCTGGAAATTGAAATAAGAACACCGTGAATTCATTATCCCAGGAAGGGGAAACTTTATTGACACATTCCTGGGGTCAGATGCATCACATGATCACACTGACAGAACCACAGGCACATAGACACAGGCAACAGAGCATGCACAATGTCGCCACTAGTACAGTGTATATCCACCTTTCGCAGCAATACAGGCTGCTATTCTCCCATGGAGACGATCGTAGAGGTGCTGGATGTAGTCCTGTGGAACGGCTTGCCATGCCATTTCCACCTGGCGCCTCAGTTGGACCAGCGTTCGTGCTGGACGTGCAGACCGCGTGAGACGACGCTTCATCCAGTCCCAAACATGCTCAATGGGGGACAGATCCGGAGATCTTGCTGGCCAGGGTAGTTGACTTACACCTTCTAGAGCACGTTGGGTGGCACGGGATACATGCGGACGTGCATTGTCCTGTTGGAACAGCAAGTTCCCTTGCCGGTCTAGGAATGGTAGAACGATGGGTTCGATGACGGTTTGGATGTACTGTGCACTATTCAGTGTCCCCTCGACGATCACCAGTGGTGTACGGCCAGTGTAGGAGATCGCTCCCCACACCATGATGCCGGGTGTTGGCCCTGTGTGCCTCGGTCGTATGCAGTCCTGATTGTGGCGCTCACCTGCACGGCGCCAAACACGCATACGACCATCATTGGCACCAAGGCAGAAGCGACTCTCATCGCTGAAGACGACACGTCTCCATTCGTCCCTCCATTCACGCCTGTCGCGACACCACTGGAGGCGGGCTGCACGATGTTGGGGCGTGAGCGGAAGACGGCCTAACGGTGTGCGGGACCGTAGCCCAGCTTCATGGAGACGGTTGCGAATGGTCCTCGCCGATACCCCAGGAGCAACAGTGTCCCTAATTTGCTGGGAAGTGGCAGTGCGGTCCCCTACGGCACTGCGTAGGATCCTGCGGTCTTGGCGTGCATCCGTGCGTCGCTGCGGTCCGGTCCCAGGTCGACGGGCACGTGCACCTTCCGCCGACCACTGGCGACAACATCGATGTACTGTGGAGACCTCACGCCCCACGTGTTGAGCAATTCGGCGGTACGTCCACCCGGCCTCCCGCATGCCCACTATACGCCCTCGCTCAAAGTCCGTCAACTGCACATACGGTTCACGTCCACGCTGTCGCGGCATGCTACCAGTGTTAAAGACTGCGATGGAGCTCCGTATGCCACGGCAAACTGGCTGACACTGACGGCGGCGGTGCACAAATGCTGCGCAGCTAGCGCCATTCGACGGCCAACACCGCGGTTCCTGGTGTGTCCGCTGTGCCGTGCTTGTGATCATTGCTTGTGCAGCCCTCTCGCAGTGTCCGGAGCAAGTATGGTGGGTCTGACACACCGGTGTCAATGTGTTCTTTTTTCCATTTCCAGGAGTGTATGTTACCTACACAAATGTATTCCCGAAATTTCATCACTCTAATGATTTTTTTGGTGTTGCGATTTTTTTTTCTGTCGGTGCATTTACGTCCAGCAAATAGCACGAGCTATTGTTGCGCTGAAGACAGTTCTTCTATAATCTTCTATAATCCCGGCCGAAGACATGTCTGGAGACCCCCTGGACAGCAGTGAGCTACCAACGTGACTGTCACCCGCCATAGGGCCGGGCAACCGGCAGTGGTGGTCTGGGGTGCCATTCCATTTCATAGCACGACCCCTTTGGTTGTCATTCGCGGCACCCTTGCAGCACAGTGATACGTTGAAGATATTCTACGACCTGTTCTGTTGCCTTCATGGCAAGGCATATTGGGTTTACATTGCACCAAGATAACGACCGCCCGCACAAGGCGAGAATTTCTACCGCTTGTCTTTCGTGCATGCCAAACCCTACCTTGCCCAGCAAGGTCGCCGGATGTCTCCCTAATTGAGAACATTTGGAGCATTATGAGCACAGCCCTCCAACTAGCTCGCGATGTTGACGATCTAACGCACCAGTCGGTCAGAGTGTATATAAGGGGAAAGGTCATCAGCAAAAATCTCGAGAAGTTCTTCAACAATTTACTTCAGATTTTTACACGATTCTCTAATAAACTTTCAGATGGCCATAGGCAATATATTTTTAATGTATGTAATATATATCCATGCACATTATAAAAATGTATGTATGTTCCACATTTCGCCCTAAACGATTGGACCGATTTCAACCAAACTTCATACACATGTCGATTACTGCCTGGAAAGAATCTCTGTTGGGGCAGGAATGCTCTACCTATCGAAGGCGTGGGGATGGGGGTAGAGGATGCGTTTCTTACGACGCATGAATACCAGACTTTATTCGTCCAATATTTCAGAATACTGACTGACGTGAAACAAACTTCACACATAATTTGAAACCTTCAAGAATTTTTTCCTCGCTGACAAACCTCACAAAATGATGAAAAGGAAAAAAGTTATCGTTTACCATATTTTCGTTGTTCACGCAGAAAAATTCCGCGTCAGGCATGACGTTTAAATTTATTACTTAATCTCTTCGTAACACATTTCACAAAAGTATTCACACACGGCGCTGAATGTTCCGAGAAAATTATATCATTGTACAACACATAATTCAGGAGATACGACATCATAAACATTGATCTGTGTGAAAACGAAACTGCAGGGCAAAATTTGTTGGCGATATAGGTGAAATATGTGTACAAATACTTGTGAAAATACGAAATTTATGTGAAATATATGTGACATGTGTGTGTGTGGGCAAAGCCCAAAATGAAATCTCCCTGGATCGTTTTTAGCCAAAATTGGTACACATATTACTTACCATCTGGAAAGCAATATAGCGAGGGTAAGAACCAGCAACCTCTTATTGGGATGGGGGTGATAAAGTGGAGAGAAGGAGGAAGATGAGATGCACAGACAGTGTGGGGGAAGAGAATATGGAGACAGATATGGGGGAGGAGGAAATGGACAGAGGAAGGAAAGAGGAGGAAATGGACAGAGAGAGAGGGGGGGAGGAGTGAGGAGGAGTTAGAGGAGGCAGAAAGTGTTGAACTAAGAAGGAAGAAGAGGAGATGGGCAGAGGGGGAAGGAGCAGATGGACAGGGGGAGGAGCAGCAGATGAACAGAGAAATGGAGGGAAGAGGAGCAGATGGACAGAGAAATGGGGAGTAGCAGATGGACAGAGAGTGAGGGGGGGGGGTGGACAAGATGGACAGAGTGGAGGTGAATGAGGTGGACAGAGACAGGGGGGAGAATGAGATGGACAGAGGAAGAGAAGTAGGGGACAGAGGGAGTGAGGAGGAGTTAGAGGAGGCAGAAAGTGTTGAACTAAGAAGGAAGAGGAGAAGATGGGTAGAAGGGGAAGGAGCAGATGGACAGAGGGAGGAGGAGCAGATGGAAAGAGTGGGGGGTGAAGGAGGTGGACAGAGACAGGGGGGAGAAGGAGATGGACAGAGGAGGAGAAGAAGGAGACAGAGAGAGTGAGGAGGAGTTAGAGAAGGCGGAAAGTGTTGAACTAAGAAGGGGAAGGAGGACATGGAAAGAGGGAGAAGGAGCAGATGGACAGAGGGAATAGGGGCAGGTGGATAGAGAAAGGGGGAGTAGCAGATGGACAGAGAATTGGGGTATGGAAGAGACAAACAAGTGGGGGTGGAGGAGATGGATAGAGAGAGGGGGAAGAAGGATATGGACAGGGAATAGGGTGGGGAGATGGACAGAGAGAGAGCGAAGGAGATGGACTAATAGAATTGGATGTAGGAAGGAAAGAGGAGGAAATGGACAGAGAGGGGAGGAAGAGATGGACAGAGGAGGAGGAGGAGATAGAGGGAGTGAGGAGGAGTTAGAGAAGGCAGAAAGTGTTGAACTAAGAAGGAAGTGGAACCTGGACAATGCTAGTAGCACTTAAAGGGGAATGATAGCAAAAATCTTGAGAAGTTCTTGGCCGACTTACTTCAAATTTTAACACGATGCTCTACCAAACATTATATACTTATGGTAGCTGGACATCTTTATGTGTTGTTATTTACATCATACATTAATTTATTGGTCATCTTTCGCAGGACCTTGGTCGTTTGTAGATTGTCTTTTATTTAATTATAATCTCCTATAATGAATCTAACGATTCTTACACGATGTGATTCTTCTGGTTCTAAGGACTCAGCGTAGTCCAGATGATCTCTTCAAGCAGCTTCTTGCTTCCCTCTCTAATTTTTTCGTGTATTGTTATCATATTAAGTTCATTGCACATGTCTAAGCTGTGTGTCCAGCATGGTACCTTCTTTAGAACAGTCCGTAAGCAACGGGTTTGAATAGTTTGTAGCATTCTTATATTCATATTACAACCTGTTCCCTATGTGGCGAATCCGTATAACGTTGATTGTAGTATTGTCATTTTATACAGTATGAGTTTTGCATGTGTAATCATTCCCGAAGTTGCAAGAAACGGACAATTTTATGAATTAGATTTATCATTTTGTCTTTTTTGTTGGTAATATGATTTTTGTATTTTGGGCACTGCCGAGTATTATTCCGGGGTATTTTTACTTGGTGTGTCCAGTTAATGTTTATGTTACTAACTTGAAATGTGTCTCTTAGTTCGGCCTTTTTCTCCTGAATAGGATGGCTTGAATTTTTCACCATTTAATCTAACTTGGTTTTCAGTGGCCCATTATTCAATGAGATTTAGCTGACATTGCATTCTGGCAATTACAACATTAAGGCGCCTCCTGCAGGTTATGACCGCCGTGTTGTCTGCGAATTGGGCGAGAATTTTCTGCGATAGGACTAGGACATCATTTATGTAGATTATAGACAGTGTTGGCGATGGGACTGAGCTTTGTGTATGCCTTCTCCAAAAGGTTTTTGTGCTTGAACACAGTCTCTGGAACGAAGTATTTTCTGTTGTTTAGGGAGTTATCAGTAAGTTTTGCATAACAATCTGACATTACCTCTAAGTTATGCCCTTTGGCTATAAGACGTTCCTTCCAAACCCTGTTATACCGTTTCTCTACTTCCAAAAATACGACGGTCGTATAATAAGCTCTACCCATGTTATATACAACGTTTTCTGCTAATAGAAGTAACTACATCTCTGCTGACAGTATTGACTGGAATTAGAGCTGTCCTGACCGAATGCTCGCGCTATTAGTGGTTGCCTTAATCGTTGAACAGTGTTCGGTCAGATACCTCAGATAGTGTTGGCAACAAACTGTTAGGCTTGCGGTTATTTGTCTACTTTAAATCTTTGCCTGGTTTCGAAATAGGGACTATATGCGATGTCTTTCAATATATGGGAAAATATCCTTGCAATAAACGACGGCTTTCAAGGCAAGTTTTTCGTCTCTTCATTTGAGATTGCATTCTGGGAGTGATTGAATGCCCAGATTACTTTCCTCGCTTGTGATGGTGGTGGTAGTTGCGGCAGACTTAAACAATTATCGTCCTATTTCTTTATTGACATGTTGAAAGGGTCCTGTAGCCACCTTTCATTAGTCCGGTAGCCCATTTTCATTACGATTTCTTTTTCTTTTCCTTGTTTCTCTTTTCTCTTTACTCTCATAATGGCGTGATTGAATGAATGCGGTTGTGTGTCACGTTGCTAGACGGTGGCGTAGTCTGCTGCAGAAAGTCTGCGATAGTCGTACAGATTTAGCAGCAGTGGTACGGAATAGCCAACTCTCGTAGTGGTCAAGTCGGCAAAGAGGTTTTCGCTACTTGTGAGAAATCCACCTGCGTTAGGTTGGTGGCGGAAATGGCATCTTTGGGTTTTCCGGGCCACGCGGAGCGTGGAAGAGGCTGGAGAAGCGGGAGGCAGTCGGCCGCCGGTACGGGAAGCGTCCACAGCTGTGCTCCAGTCGAAGAAGGGTGAGTTAGACTGACCGCGTGGCGCGTTGTTACTCGGCGAGGGGAGAGCTGTTAGCTTTTGGTCTCGCTTTTCAAATCTGGAAGATTGCTTTGCCTTGTTGCAGCAAGGAATGCAAAACTTTGGCAGATTTTTCTTTTAGCAAATTTCTGTAGCAGACTTGGATCCGCCGGAAGAGCGCCACACAAAGGCGTCGATAAGAAGTGAGCACTCGCTTCTGTATGAATGTCTGTTTGCCTTCGGCTGTGCCTGCATAAGCTTTCACCTTTCTAAATATTTAGAGCTTTGCCTTCTCGTAAATTTTCCTTGCTTTATGTGTCTTTCGTCCGTAGGGAGCCAACCACGTGGTAGAACATTGTAGTTGTTGGGCTACCGGCATCACTAACTGTCCGATCGCATGTTTGTTTTAGATAATGTTAATAGGATTGTGTGATGTGATATTGTTGGAATTTGGGCACTATGCCTAGAAATTGTGTCTCCACAAACCACGTGTTATCAGGAATCGTGTACATGCCTCACTTCCTTATCTTAGGAATAAATGATTTTATCTACAATTTTCTCTTGTGTTCCGAGATTACGTTTTTGCACCTAAGCCACTCACCTCGTAGCTTTCCCGTTAGCACATCCAATGCGTTTCCTCATGCACAGGTCCAGTGATTAGTCTCCCCTTGTATTTTATAACAAATGCTTTAGATTAAGTCTTATTTTCAGGTGTGTTGCTGGGAGCTGATCTTCTGCACAGTGTTCTTGCATGTGCTATTTTATTTTAAATGTTTGATTGTCGTGAACAGTGCACGGGGAACACTATTAATTACATCGTATCCCCTATGAGCGACATCACAACGTATGCATTTTTGTGAGTTTTTGGTCTGTGATCAAATTAATTTATTTTCCGACTCGACCAAATCTTTGATTAGTTGTATGGCTAGAGTCGGTGGCGACCCTACTCTTCTCACGTTAATTTCATAAGCAATAAGTATTTCCATTCCCAATAATAAGGAATAACCCGTAGTAACAGGTTAGTTACAATGTTTTTCCAAAATATTCGAAAAAAATGAGGTACTCGAGAGTAGTTGCACACTTAAGCGGAAACAATTTGCTTAGCCTATCACAGTTTGGATTCCAGAAAGGTTTCTCGGCTGAGAATCCTGTCCATACATTCACTCATCAAATAGCACAAACCATAAATAACAATACATCGCATGTCAATATTTTTAGCGGTCTCTCCAAGGCATTCGACTGTGCAGATCATGATACACTCTTAGAAAAACACAAGCTTTATGGAATTGTTTGTTTTTCACACAGGTGGTCTGAATCATATTTGACAAAAGAAATGCAAAAGATTGTGCTGAATGATTTAGACAAAGTTGGAATGGTAGAAAGTTTTAGTGAATGGGATTAAATCACAAAGGGAGTCCCATAGGATTGAATTTTGGATCCACTCCTATACCTTATACGTACAATGGCCTTCCACTTAACATTCAACAAGCAAAATTGCTACTTCTTGCAAACGATGCTAGTGTTAGAATACCTCTCATTAGAGAGAAAGCAACAGAAGAGTCAGTAAATGATATCTTCCAACGAATTGTTGAGTGGTTCCCTGAAAATGGACTCTCTCTAAATTTTGAAAAAAAAAAGCGCACTACACAGAGATCTGTACAACAAATAGCGTCATACCAACAATTGATGTAACACATAAGTAGGAGTCAGTAAGTAGAATAGAATGCTCCAATTTTTTGGGTTTATGTACTGATGAAAACTTGAACTGCGAGAAGCATATTACTGAGCTTCTCAGACAATTAAGTTCAGTTGCTTTTGGTTATGTAATTGGTAATCTTGGACACAAACATATGAACTTTCTGGCATATTTTGGATACTTCCACTCAAAATTGTCGTACGGAATAATTTTGTGGGGTACCTCAACACTAAAAAAAAGTATTGATTGCACAAAAGCGAGCACTAAGACTGATATGTGGTATTCACCGACGGACGTCATGTAGACACCTCTTCAAGGAGATAGGCATTTCAACTACGCTGTCACAATACCTGTTTTCGCTAGCAAAAACAATAAAAATAAATGTCGTGTGGCACCACGGCCTGGGGCAAGCAAGTCTTTGAATTGGACGCCACTTCGGAGACTTGCGTGTCCTGAAAACCAGCGACACCTGGTTTCCCACGAACAGTCATCTATTCAGGTACCAGTCGGGCCCAACGTTGCTTAACTTCGGTGACCGTGCGGGAACCGGCGTTACCAACGTGGCAAGGCCGTTGGCAACACTACTGAAATTCGTCATAAGTAATCCATCACAATTTGAGAACAGTGATGTACATACCCCACAACTCCAGAGGAAATAAAATGACCATTATTACCCACTGTTAAAGTTGTCAGCGCCTCAGAAAGGAGTTCAATATGTAGCAATAAAAATTTTTCATCATTTCCCCAACCACATAAGAGATCTGACAGGCAGCGAAGCCAGATTTAAATCTAATTTAAAATCACTTCTCCTGCACAACTCCTCTTACGTTTGATGAATTTCTGCTTCCAAATTGGTAGCCAATAAAAAAAGACATGAGCTACTTTTTAAGTATAGTTGCATGGTTAGGAATAAAAGGAATGAATCGTTGAAATGATCTATGAAACTTGTAACTGACTAGCACATTTAAGCTTATCGTCTCCGTACCTACACGCGTTTTATTGTCTTCGGCTGGTACATCATGTACCATACCTTGAGTCTCGTGCGTGTCCGTGACAATCCCTGTCTTGAACAGGGGGTCGTAAGTTAAGCCTTTAGGTCCTTGTCGTTTTCTGCGGTTTGGTTTCTCTAACATTTCTAACGAGACTCCAGTCTTTCTTTGTTCTTCGTAACAGTCGTTCCACTCTCTCCTCCCATCTTTCGATTCGCCATTTAATTGCTCTGCGGTGTAGTTCACTGGTTAGATGTCCCATCTCTCGTTTGTCAGCAGGATTTCTGAAACTTTGCCTTCGTTATCGTGCCCTGTTCTTTAATGTCTTTAAATCCTGTAATAGCGACGATAATTAGCCGTAGTAGTAGTTGTTGCTCTCAATGATAACGGAAACACGTTTGAATCCCTTTCTGATTTTAATTGCCGGAGTATTTACAGTTTGACCGTGTTGTACAGAGGCATGGTTGGCCTGATGTTATTATTTAAGTAGCTGCTGTGTTGTCCACAGTTCGTCTGAGTCTTTGTTTGTGGGTTTGGTGGTCCCAGAGCCCTAGAGATGACCAGTTTGACCAGGTAGTGGTCAGATGTCAAGTCATTTATCGTTTTTAATCTGGGGTCTACTCGGCTGTGTTTAACATGACGTTGCCGAAGCCATTTGGTTGGTGATTTTCGTTGCATGGCATGCGCGTGGGTTCTAGTGGATCCAACGTTAGTGCTTACAGTCTTCCTTCGAGTTCGTGGCGTCTGAGGTTATTTCGCCTTGAATTGCAGCAGTAATGTTTCGTGGTTATCATACCTAACGGAATATTCTCCCGAGCGTGCGAAAAGCTATGGAACAGTGGTTTTTGTCTTATTGTACATTGGCACTCTGACACACTACAATATACGTGATTTATCCGTGGAGCCGGCCGAAGTGGCCGAGCGGTTCAAGGCGCTACAGTCTGGAACCGCACGACCTCTACGGTCGCAGGTTCGAACCCTGCCTCGGGCATGGATGTGTGTGATGTCCTTAGGTTAGTTAGGTTTAAGTAGTTCTAAGTTCTAGGGGACTGATGACCTCGGAAGTTAAGTCCCATAGCGCTCAGAGCCATTTGAACCATTTATCAGTGGACCGTACTCGCACATTCCACCACTGTCTCAATATGAGTGTAAGCCGTTCATCTTAAACAACGAATTATAGGTTTTTCTACTAAAACTGACTGCGAATAAGAAAACGTTTGCTGTGCTGTGAAAATTTGCAGTTTCGTTTTCTTGCTCGCAGTCATTTTTAACCACGATAGCAGGACATTTAAACCATGAGATAAATTACATGAAACTTATTCACAGTTCCGAATATTGACAACCATCAGCTATGTAATAAAATTACGGTAATGAAAATTTGTGGCAGGCTGGGACTCGAACCCTGAACGGTGTACAAGTTCAGGTCGACACATGATTGATAATATATATGGAAGTTTGGGTCTGGTCGTGAGGCGTGTGGATGGTAAGACGACCGCTCGCGATAAGAAGGAAATCCGGGTTTGAGGCCCGGTCCAGCACAAAGTTTCATTGACATCATTCAATTATACAATACAGCTGATGGTTGTCAATGGTCCATATGGCTCTGAGCACTATGGGACTTAACTGCTGAGGTCATCAGTCCCCTAGAACTTAGAACTACTTAAACCTAACTAACCTAAGGACATCACGCACATCCATACCCGAGGCAGGATTCGAACCTGCGATCGTAGCGGTCGCACAGTTCCAGACTGTAGCGCCTAGACCCGCTCGGTCACGCCGGCCGGCGATGGTTGTCAACACTCGCAACTGCAAACACGTTTCATATGCTTCATAACGGTGTTGTTTTGCATGCATTTCCGAAGGAACATCACATCCTACCTTTGGAGAACACAGGCACTGCATTATTGTATAATATTAGATAAATTGTTTCTCCCATATACAGGGTGAAGAAAGAATGCCGCTGGTGGCAGCCGGCAGCTGTCCAGTTCTAGACAAAAGTGTTTCTAACAAAACCTAATCCCGCCATTACTGTAGTAGAAATGCAGTTTAAGAAACGTGCCCCTGGCAATGCTGTAACTGCATGCAGCGTGCCCAAGAATGGTAGCATGAACTCTGCACTGTGCAACATCTGTACAGTTAGTTCAGTAAGACGCGGTAATGCCGCAGAGAACGGATATGCACACTCGCCGAGGTTCGAGTCGCGTATGAGTCATACTTTTTTTTCAGTTAAAGCATAAAACCGTATTCAATTTACACCGTCACAATGCGGTATCTTGTGTATTTCTTTCTGTTACTGTTACCTTTATTGCCGTCCTGGGTGGCCGAGCGGTTCAAGGCACTACAGTCTGGAACCGCGCGACCGCTACGGTCGCAGGTTCGAATCCTGCCTCGGGCATGGGTGTGTCTGACGTCCTTAGGTTAGTTAGGTTTAAGTAGTTCTAAGTTCTAGCGGACTGATGACCTCGGAAGTTAAGTCCCATAGTGCTTAGAACCATTTGAACCATTTTTTGTTACCTTTATTAAAACATTAAGACATATCCGCCAGGTTAGCCGAGAGCGCTAATGCGCTGCTTCCTGGACTCGGGTATGCGCGCCGGCCCCGGATCGAATCCGCTCGCCGGATTAACGACAAGGGCTGGTGTGCTGGCCAGCCTGGATGTGGTTTTTAGGCAGTTTTCCACATCCCTATAGGTGAATACCGGGCTGGTCCCCACGTCCCGCCTCTGTTACACGACTCATAGACATTTGAAACACATCCGCACCTTTCCATGATTACACTAGACGCATACAGATGGGGTACTCTGATCCCATCCCAGGGGGTAGGGGGTGCCGGCAGGAAGGGCATCCGGCAACCCCTTCAAATTAACATGCCAAATCCGATTTAACCACGCCAACCCCGCGCACAATGCGGGACAAAGGCGCAACCGATAGATAGGTAGATTAAAGCATTAAGACATAACATGAACTTCTTAAACCGTAAACGAACACTTTGTTTCGTCCATGACACAAATAAAGACAACAGAAAATAATAGCGGATACAGTAACATCGTCTGTATCCAGTGAGGTTCCAAAAAAACACAGTGGCTAAGCTGCACTAGACTGCGCATTATGCTACGCACAATAATTCCATTTTGTATGTTTGACGTTAGACTTACCTTCACAGAGCCGGTACATGCAGGTATGAGCAACGTTCACTCCGGAGAAGATGTTCACACCGACCCCTTGAATTTGCAAACATGTCGCTCCTCGCTGGATCATACTTCGCTGAATCCTACGCACCACACCTGCATCCACCATTGCCGAAGCGACATGTACGCGAGCTATTAGGTCGTGTACATCCATGGCTGCCGTATTATAAATTTGTTCCTCTAAGTGTCCCCAAAAACAAAAATCTAGTGGATTACGGTCCGGAGAATGTGGAGGCCAGAACGTTGGACCTCCTCGACCAATCCTTTTCCCTGGAAAAGCTGCATTTACACAGTTACGCATATTCAATCACCAAGTGTGGTGGTCACCATCATGCTGAACCCATAGCTGTCGCCGAACACCTAGTGGATCGTTTTCTAATGAGTCAGGCAAAGCAAAGACACGTACGATACATGGACGCATTAAACTTATCTGGCAATAGGTAAGGGCCCAAAAGCACTCCTCCAACAATTGCAGCCCACAGGTTTATGCCAAAGCGTGCCTGAAAGCCACTTTCACGGGTCACAGGTTGGTTGTGATCCAACCAATAATGGCTGTTGTGGTGGTTGAAAATACCTTCGCCAGTGAAGCTAGCTTCGTCAGTCCATACCATGTTATATATAAAATGTTCGTTATCTTCCGCTTGGTGCAAAAGCCGTACTCGTCGAAAGCGGTCTTCTGACTGTTGGTGTTCAGTTAACATGTAATGATATGGATACAGTTCTTCATCGTGCAGTTCTGCAACAACCAATCTTTGAGATTATGTGTAACTGCCTTGCAATATCACTGCTACCTCGTCGAGGTGATGGGTGAAAGGTTTCAAGAATCTCGTCCTCTGTTTTTGGAGTGTGTCTAGCCCTTGAACTATCTCTGTGCACCGTTACTTGTGGGCGATGATTAACGGTTTCCCGATGGTGTTGCTCCAGGCGACGAAAAACTTTCTTATCGGGATAGCGTTTTGGAGGGTATCGTGCAACATACTCACCTCGGTTATCGGGTGCATCCAGCACCAAAAGCATATCGACATACAAATCGTCTGTGTATTCCATCGGGAAGCTACCCTAAATGAACTTGACAGGACCAATTATAGTTGTGCACTGCGTGGTTATAGGCACATGCATACAGTTTAATGGGTCTCACTGTCATGTGATAGGCTATTGTCATGCGATAAAATGATGCCCTGCATCTAAACAACGAGAGTTAGGGAACAGGCGTGTAAATAATAAAAAAACTGAGGAGTATTCGAGCTATAGCTTCATGATGAATGAGGGTTTAATGTCACAGCAGTCTACTCAGATAGCTACGAGTGATACACATTCGTCTGCACATGTCGATGCGCTGCACGATGTGTCATTGTTGCCACGTTTCATACGTGTAGTTTCAAAAGGCATACACCTGATTTTCCTAGATAAACTTTTGTTTTGAATCTGTATGACGAATCGCATGCCTATCTCCAAGTGCGGCATTTTTTCTTCGTCCTGCATATTCCTATCTCATTGTACATAATTTTAAACGTAAATTATATATACAACAATACTATGTTTTGTTTTCCTCCCCGCAGTCGGTTTTACGAGAAAACAGTGAAGCTGAATTTATGGCTTATCGACTTACGATTAGAATACTATTACATAATCTGAATCGTCCGAAACTTAGTAATCCTACCCGTTCGCAGATTAAAACTATACGAAATACTGTCATTGAAGCTACTGTCCTCATAGATTTAGCAGCTGGAAAGGTCTCTCTAATACCCCATTCAAAAATCGTCCCAACCGTTTTACCCTTTCGTTTTAAGCGACTTCAATTCCCAATCAACATTTCATTTGCAGTAACAAGTACAGAGAGAGGGGAGAAGAGGTGATGGGCAGAAAGAAGTAGCAGGAAGAAGAGATGAATAGACAGAGAGAGAGAGAGAGAGGACAAGAATATAATTAGGACATATAACCAATACCCACAAATATTTAGTAATTTCGAAGCATTATCGGGTTCTCTATTTCGACTTAAAAACATAGTTTTCACTTCACTGGAAAACTTGAAAAGCTTTATGAAGTATGGATCGAGGAAAAATCATCATCGTTCTGTATGCTATTGAACCCCGGTAGGAAACAGTGTCTATTATTTCTTAGAAAACAATAACGAAACAGATGAACTGTCCTCCCGCTTTCCAAATACAGAGAAAAATGGTCAAAAATTAGATGACAGATTTCAGCAACAATGCTTAGATCATGCAGACTTAGAAGTAGTTTTAAGGAAGTGAATAAATAAATATTTCTAATACATAACAACGTTACTATGGATGGAACTAATCTGAGTTGTCGTTCCGTGTTACTACTTGGACTACCCAAGAGGTGTAGGTAACGATGTGCACTTACCTTTGGTTCCTGGTCTCATAGCTCATACACCGTTTCAGATTATTGTACACCCTATCTTCATCGATGTGTACTGGAGATTTAGCCATTGACGAAGATACAATTTCAGCACGCCTTTAAAAATGATGATGCCGAATAAGTTTTATGTGTTTGATAATTTAAAAGATAAATAATGAACGGCTGAGGAATGTAAGGATATGGATATCGTCCTTTGCTGTAGGAACTAGACTGAAAATATCAAACAGTAGAGTTTATTAAATACGATATATCGTGAATATATTACAGAATTTGAGATATAAAATACATTACGATCCTTATTTACATTTTCATCCAGCAGAAAATACATAATTATTGTCGATGAAGAGATCATAGGAATTAACTGTTTCTTTCTCTCACAGTTGTGCTGTTGCAACATTTCTCTTTTAATATGGTTACTGCTTAAGGCACGTCAAATAATAGTCTCGACTTTGAACCAAGTGTATGTCAACAAGGAAAGCTCGCCTTAATGCAGTTATCTTTGTTTAGGTTTGTTTTTTCTATAAAGGACGGAATTTAAGCTGGTGGGTGCAACAACATATGCGTCAGGTGGAAGTAGCTAGAAATTTAACCCAATTTTCTTATGTGAAGACATACAGGCACTGGAGGCTAGAGATATGAAATCCGCCTTCCGTAGTATCTTCACAACTTAGCTTAACTTAATCCGTTTGATATCACTTGCCTGGGCCTAAACGAAGCTACACGTTCTGTTGCACGGTTCTGTTTGAATTAAGAGATGCAAATTGTGAGAACAAATTGATTTGCTACCACCACACAAGGATTACTAACTGGTTGCGTTAGAATTTATAAACTCATAAATTCACAAGCAAAAGATAATCTACTTTCTCGAGAGAACGGCTGTGAAATATTTTTAAAAAATCTGCAAAAATTGTTCATCCTTGCTGCAGACTACTTGTACTTCCGCGGGAAATCAGTCTGCTATTGGGCATTTGTAGGAACAAGAACTGTTTAATGTCATGGCGATGATGCCACCACATACTGTCTCATTTTGAGTCACTGAAAATAGTCCCCAGTGCCAAATATCATGGAACCTTCGCTACTAGAAACTGACTAAAGTACGTTGTCTGGCACACAAACACAAACCACAGCACCTTGGAAACAAGAGATTTCTTGCAGCGGATAAACATTGTGGAACCGCTACGTGGTGCTAAGCACTTGTTGCGTTGCCACGCGCAAGAGAGCTGACAGGTGGTGGCAAAGCACCTGTTGCAGTGTCGGGTGGAGTCGAAAGGTGGCAGTAGCATGACCGCTGGAGGACCCATGAAATTCTCAGACTGTGTCTTGGTAGTTTTACATAATCTCTCTATTGGTAACAGTTTTCGACGGTTGAAGTATGAAGAAATGTTTGGGCTCTTTCCTTTAAAAGGCAAAATTTTAAGACAAAGGACTAAACAGACCCATACAGCAAATGTTTTTCGCATGAAAATTTTTTCACTTAGGGCTATGGTATCGGAATACCATATGATACGCACTGAGTTTTTATTTATTTTCGTTGCATTTAGCACCTGAAGAATAGAAATAGAGGAAACCAATAGTTTAGAAAAATACGCAAGGAATCTCAACTGCACCTGAAAATGAGCTGTAATATGGATCTGTTTGTATTTTTATCATTGTGACATGATAGATAAAATCCGGTGTCATTTCTTGGAACAGCATAAAAAAATATTTCACACATATTTTTTAGAAACTGCTTGAAAACTACATGTTTCCAGTCGAACTAATGCTCTGTCTTCCAATCTTGTGGCAGCAGTAACCCAGATGACACAAGTTATTGCAAAACAGGCGAATTCTCTGAAGAAAGCGTAATTCTGAAGCTTGTACAAAAATTGCAGGTATGAATGTTTCACATTTCGTTACGCCTTCACCTGGCGGAAACATCACAAAAATATTGGAAACACCGCAGTTATTACTTTAATTGTAGTGTTTCACATATAATACTGATTCAGTAGGTCACTTAGTTGTAAAAATCAATGTTTGGTTTTAGCTAACACGCAGAAAAATAATTGTAACAGTCACCTCCACTTGGCATAGCGCGTAATAACAGTGAGTAGGCTTTAGTTCACCCGTCTCGTGACTTAGATGTTGGTTCCAAACCACAACACAGCACAAAGCGTTCTATATGTGTCTACGATCTAAGGTGACAGTTGTGTGCTCGGTACCCTCTTCTGTGTAACAGCCTTCCTTCTTTGCCACAGGGTGTCGAACTGACAAGGGACAGCGTGAGTCTCCCAGTCTCGGCGTGTCGTTACAGCCCGTACAAGAAGGGCAGCGGGTAGGGCAGCGGGAACTGCAGCGGCACGGCCAGCGGCGGTGCGTGCGTGCGCGCGTGCTTCTTAAGATGGTCCTTGCGACCGAAACGCTTCTCGCAGACGGAGCAGGCGTACGGCCGCACCCCGGAGTGGATGCGCTTGTGGCGAGTCAGCTCCTCGTTGCGCGTGAAGCTCTTGCCGCAGCTGCACCGGAATGGACGCTCGCCTGCAACACAACAGCACTCTCGCAGCAACTGCACATTTACAGCATGTGCTTCGATTCAGCCAGAAACTTCGGATGCACAGGTAATCGATACAGAAGAAATTGTCTACTTACGAGGTGTGATCAAAAAGTAAAGGGAATTTTTAAAATTTCGCCTGCTCTATACACGCGACTCTCAAATATTTTTTCTTCTGATGTATGTTCGCTTTTTCAGCTGTTTTGAATACTTAGTTTATTGCTGACAGTGTTCAAGGTTATATGTGTTTTCGAATGTTCGGCGAATTATTGCTTCCGAAAAAGATCGATCAAAGAATTTGCATTACATTTTGCTTGAAAAACGGAATAAAGTGCAGCACCGCACTCGGAATGTTGACTAGGCGTTCAAGACGACGGCCACCCTGGAAGCCCAAGCACGTCAATTAGTGATGACAACGGGGAAGAAGTAATGAAAATGGTTCTGTAAATCACCACCAGAGACGTTGTTGATGATGTTGGCATATCCTTTGGCTCAGGCCAAGTAATTTTTCGAATGTTTTGGGCGTGAAACGTGTAACAGCAAAGTTTGTTCAAAATGGTTCAAATGGCTCTGAGCGCTGTGGGACTTAACATCGGAGGTCATCAGTCCCCTAGAACTTAGAACTACTTAAACCTAACTAACCTAAGGACATCACACACATCTATGCCCGAGGCAGGATTCGAACCTGCGACCGTAGCAGTCGCGCGGTTCCGGATTGAAACGCCTAGAACCGAAAGTTTGTTCCGAAACTCTTTAATTTCGACCTAAAAGGACGCCGCCTAGACATCCCTCAGCAATTGCTGAGTGAAGTCGACAACGATCCAGAACTTGTAAAGAAGATTGTAATATGGGTATGCGGATATGATGTCGAAACCAAGGCCCAATCGTCCCAATATAGACTACCTGAAGAGATAAGACCGAAAAGTATTCGACAAGTTACATCACATGTGAGGGTTCTCCTCACTATTTTCTTTGATTGCACTTGGATAGTGCATCATAAGCTCCTGCCTAATCGTCGTGGGGCCAATAAGGAGTTTCCGTCAAGCAATCCCAAGAAAACGACAAGAACTGTTACAAAACCACTGCTGGAAATTGTATCATAATAATGCTCCCGCTCACATCTCAACTCTTGTTCGTGATTTTTTAGCAAAAACAAAACTGTTATGTAGCCTCACTTACCGAACATGGCCCCTGCAACTTCTTTCTTTTCCGAGGCTGAAGAAAACCATGAAAGCACGTCGTTTTACCACTATTAATGAGAGAAAAACAGAACCACTGAAGGAGATGAACACTGTAACGTAAAGTGAGTTCCAGAAGAGCTTCCAAGATTGGAAAAAGCGCTGTCACAAGTGTATTGTATCTGAGGGAGATTACTTTGAAGGGAATAAAGTTGTTGTTGTTGGTAAATAAATAAAGATTCTTTAAGAAAAACAAAAATTCATATCAGCGCACACTCCGCTAAAGAGTGAAAATATCATTCTGGAAACATCGCCCAGGCTGTGGCTAAGTCATGTCTCCACAATATCCTTTCTTCCAGGCGTGCTAGTTCTGCAAGGTATGCAGGAGAGCTTCTGCGAAGTTTGGAAGGTAGGAGACGAGGTACTGGCGGAATTAAAGCTGTGAGGACGGGGCGTGACTCGTGCTTGGGTAGCTCAGTTGGTAGAGCACTTGCCCGCCAAAGGCGAAGGTCCCGAGTTCCAGTCTCGTTCCGGCACACAGTTTTAATCTGCCAGGAAGTTTCATATCCGCGCACACTCGGCTGCAGAGTGAAAATCTCATTCTAAAAATTCCCCTTACTTTTTGACCACACCTCGTATAAGCTGTATACAAACTTCACAGAAGCCAAATAACTACCGCTCGGTGCCTCTCAAGCCAGCTTGAAAATAGGTGATGCCGTTGTCAAGGCTTGTATACAGTAGAATAGACTACACTTACTTTAAAGTAAAGCTAAACGAGTGAAGGTTGATGTAAAGCAGAACTGACAACCTGAAAAAAAAAAATCCAAGCCAGATTCACTTTTCTCGTAAAAGAAGATACACAAACAGGAAAAGAAAAATAAGGCTCATGCAGCAAAAGTTCTACTAAGGGTGATAAATAACAAACGACTTCAAGGGAGACTGGAAAAAGTATTGCAGGGGAACAGTATGGATTTAGAAGAGGGGAAGGTACAAGAGATGCAATTGGACTGCTGAGACTTATAGGTCAGACATACACTGAAAGAGGAAGAGAAGTTTATACTGTTTTCATTGACTTCAATGCAGGGGGATAAAGTAATGGACATTCTAAGGAAGAATGGTATCAATTGGAGGGATAGGAGTGGCCGACCGGTTCTAGGCGCTTCAGTCTGGAACCACGCGACCGCTACGGTCGCAGGTTCGAATCCTGCCGCGGGCATGGATGTGTGTGTGATGTCCTGAGGGTTAGTTAGGTTTAAGTAGTTCTAAGTTCTAGGGGACTGATGACCTCAGATGTTAAGTCCCATAGTGCTCAGAGCCATTTGAGATGAAAGTGTGTTTATATCTCTTAATTTACGCCTTTTAGAACTCTGTGTTTACTTGGATTTTTTTATCCATAATATCACGTCTAAAAATTATGAGAAAACGAAGAAAGTAGCAGATGACAGGACTGCAAGGTGAGCTACTTGTGAAGATCTGCCCTACGACTAAGACGCCATCTGAGACAAAGCCCAAGGAGGGAGAACGGAATCAGCCGAGTCTTTCTCAAAGGAACCATCTCCGAATTTACCTTAATCGATTAGAGGAAGCTGCGAAAACTTAAATGTAGATTTCCGGACGAATATTTGAACCACCGTCCTTCTGAGTAAGAGTGCTGTGCGCTAGTCGTTAGACCACCTCATCCGGCTGAGAAAGATAAATATCTAACAAATAACTGTTGTCGGTAGCCATCTAAATTTAAACCAATGAAGGTAAGGACAAATTTAACCCAGTACTCAGAATAGAAAAAAACAGACAGAAAAAGAAAGACATCATCATGATAATTCACAAACATTTAGTTCTATACTTAACGGTCCATCGTCATCATCAAGAAAGTCTATCATGATAAATAATAATAATAAAAACAAATGTCAATAAGTATATGCTATACCCCATCAGTCCAAAAAGTTTCGAGAATGGATTAATAAGAAACAGAGAAGACTTGTGATGGTGGTAATTCTTCAGGTGTCATTTCCTCCCCATCTCCTATTTGAGTGCAACGCACAGAGCGTTCATACAACATTGTGCAATTATCAGAAAAATCCTGGTTCAGCTCGCGCGTCACATTGGCTTGAATGCTGATTATGTCGTCAGAGCGTCGAACCTTCATGTCAGTTTCTGCACTTGTTGTTTTTGTGGTAAGTACGTATTGATAACGCCAAATCTCCTCACTTGTGATGATATTTTACAGGTAAGAATTGTCCATGTTTTACATTTCAGTCAGTCAGTGGCAGGTGCACACGCGTCATCGCGTTTGTTCTGAGGTCAAGGTGTTCGGGAGAAACTTTGCACAAACTTTTCTCTTCTTCAAAACATACTGGGGAAGCTCTTGAACAGTTGATTTAGGGATGTTGCTCCATTGTGACTGTCGCGCGGAGTGGCTGCGCGGTTTGAGGCGCCATGTCACGGATTGCGCGGCCCCTCCTATTGGAGATTCTAGTCCTCCCTCGGGCATGGGTGTGTGTGTTGTTCTTAACATAAGCTGGTTTAAGTAGTGTGTAAGTCTAGGGACCGATGACCTCAGCAATTTGGTCCTTTAGGAATTCACACACATTTGAGCATTTCCCGTTATGATTCGTGACACAGCAACCTTGACACATTACGACCACACATCCGCTACTTAACATTGCCTGCTCGTACCTGGCTGATCGGAAATTCATTTAAAAAATTAGAATGAAATGGGCTAATTGCTATTAACACACACGTTATTTTTACTTTCACGTGGACACACAAACTATACATTATTGTCACACAAATTTTAAACAGATATAAAAAAAACAATAAATAATCAGTAACTTTCTTTTGAGCCAGGTTCGATACCATTAACATGCAGGATTGTCACGCATGCGTTTCGCCGGCATTATTTCGGTCGAAATGGCATTCCAAACGCACCATTATTTTGTTCAGTGGTGTCGTTGCCCTTGTATGTATCATAGTATAGTCAGATAACCAATCACTACTATCGTCACTGTCTACAAACGAACAAATGGCGATAATTTCGTTAGCAGAAATCATCATTTTGAAGAAAAAAAAAATAATCCTTCAATTACTTTCCAGTTATTCTTCCAATCCGACAACTTTGAAGTTCGAACTCTAAATTCAGTAGTAATGTTTTTGAACTATTCCCCTTAATCAAAAAATGTTATAACGTTTTTGTCCATGGACATTGCAATATTCTTTCTCTTTGATGTCATTTTACGCTCGCAGCAAATGGGGGTAGTGCAGTACTCTTCGACGGAATGTCAATTTGTCAATTAACACTGTGTCACTACAGACTAGCGCACGGATCATATTCAGAATTTGTCTTGAAAGCATCGCTTCCCTCTGTCTGTACGCAATGAAAGATGCGTTCTCAATGTCGCACTGCAACTCGTTAGCCTCGTATAGCGTAATCAACGTTTCTCAGGCGTCTCGGTCAGTACGAAGTACAGCTCCTACCTCACACTGAACGCGTCAAAGATAGTCTAGAGTGTGGTATCACATTTGATACGTCTTTTTCATAAGAATTATTGTTTGTGCTGTAGCTCTTCTATAAAGTAATTACAGGGAATTTGCATATGGCGAATGTCTGCTATCATTGCAAATGAGCGAACTATCAAGGCGGCGCATAAAATTTTCAAACAAAGCGAATGACTGTGTGTATTTCCAGACGGCCATCCATTATAATCTGGGGATACGAAAAGGCGTCGTTGATTCAGAATAAACCCACGCGAAAATGAGGTAATCCGTCTTCATTACTATGAGGCAACTACGGAGCACAGCGCGACTTAACTGCAGACAACATATTTAACTTATTCCTCGTTCAAAATATAATAAGATATAGAACAACGAAAGTGGAATACAAGCATGAAAACATTTGTGACACGTGTGCGTCAGACTGAAAAGGGGAGCATCAGGTAGAGCTGTATTATACTCTTTAACAAATATGCTAAACTATCATTGTTGCAACAAATTATTCTCTTCATTGGACAAGAATCATTTGAGTATGTTTACTACTTGTTATACAATATTCTGTTTCAGCACTTGTTATGGCTGCTTGGTTTAGTAACACTTTCTTGAAAATCTTGATTACAGTACACGAAGTCACTTGATATTTTTTTCTGCTTTGGATAGATGAGGTAACTGATCCTTTCCACTTTCTATCCACTCTCTTTCTTTCTTTCTCTCTCTCTCTCTCTCTCTTTCTCCAGTTCAGGAAGTGCTTTGTTTCCCATACCCGCGACGTCTAAGAGACGATAAACTGTTATAGGTTTTTTCGTTTTTTCCCTTTCTTTTACGAAAATGTAATCGACATATTGAACATTATTTTGGAAATGTTGCAGGCGTGGAAAACGTATGGCGAGCTTCTGAGGTACCAGAGCGTATACAGTCGTCTATGGTCGCGTCACGTTAACGTATGTGAGTCAACAACGTGCGAAATCTGTATTGAAACAATTCGTACTTAAGTGTAGTCAAGAAGAAAGGGTAAAGTTAATCTCCTGTCGGAACAGAGCTTTAGTTCGATTTATTAAGGATGCGTAAAAAAAAGTATCCATCTCGACTTTCGTCGGAATTAATTTTCAGAAATTACTGGAAAGCTCAAATATGGATGGTTGAAGGTCACTTAACTATGCGGCAACAGCCACGGTGACAATGTATTGTACGGTTCAATTTATTCGTGATGCTCGATGGGTATTTGTGCACTTTTTTTCATCGGCCAGTTCTTGCCTTGTATTGTTTCATTCTTGCTTGTATAAAAACAGATACGTGAAAATTTGATTAATGGTGCAGTTGATATATTTTCCTTGTTATCTTTAACAATCAAGGTATAATACACTACTGGCCATTAAAATTGCTACACCAAGAAGAAATGCAGTTGATAAACGGGTGCCGGGCGGAGTGGCCGTGCGGTTCTGGGCGCTGCAGTCTGGAGCCGAGCGACCGCTACGGTCGCAGGTTCGAATCCTGCCTCGGGCGTGGATGTGTGTGATGTCCTCAGGTTAGTTGGGTTTGATTAGTTCTAAGTTCTAGGCAACTGATGACCCCAGAAGTTAAGTCGCATAGTGCTCAGAGCCATTTGAACCATTTGATAAACGGGTATTCATTGGGCAAATATGTTATACTAGAACTGACATGTGATTACATTTTCACGCAATTTGGGTGCATAGATCCTGAGAAATCAGTACCCAGAACAACCACATCTGGCCGTAATAGCGGCCTTGATACGCCTGGGCATTGAGTCAAACAGAGCTTGGATGGCGTGTACAGGTACAGCTGCCCATGCAGCTTCAACACGATACCACAGTTCATCAAGAGTAGTGACTGGCGTATTGTGACGAGCCAGTTGCTCGGCCACCATTGACCAGACGTTTTCAGTTTGTGAGAGATCTGGAGAATGTGCTGGCCAGGGCAGCAGTCGAACACTTTCGGTATCCAGAAAGGCCCGTACACGACCTGCAACATGCGTGCGTGCATTATCCTGCTGAAATGTAGGATTTCGCAGGGACCGATTGGAGGGTAAGGCCACGGGTTGTAACACATCTGAAATGTAACGTCCACTGTTCAAAATGCCGTCAATGCGAACAAGCGGTGACCGAGACGTGTAACCAATGGCACCCCATACCATCACGCAGGGTGATACGCCAGTATGGCGATGACGAATACACGCTTCCGATGTGCGTTCACCGTGATGTCGCCAAACACGGATGCGACCATCATGATGCTGTAAACAGAACCTGGATTCATCTTTGCTATTCGTGCACCCAGGTTCGTCGTTGAGTACACCATCGCAGGCGCTCCTGTCTGTGATGCAGCGTCAAGGGTAATCGCAGCCATGGTCTCCGAGCTGATAGTCCATGCTGCTGTAAACGTCGTCGAACTGTTCGAGAAGATGGTTGTTATCTTGCAAACGTCCCCATCTGCTGACTCAGGGATCGAGACGTGGCTGCACGATCCGTTACAGCTATGCAGATAAGATGCCTGACATATCGATTGCTAGTGATTCGAGGCCGTTGGGATCCAGCACGGCGTTCCGTATTACTCTCCTGAACCCACCGATTCCATATTCTGCTAACAGTCATTGGGTCTCGACCAATGTGAGCATCAATGTCGCGATACGATAAACCGCAATAGCGATAGGCTACAATCCGACCTTTATCAAAGTCGTAAACGTGATGGTACTCATTTCTCCTCCTTACACGAGGCATCACAACAACATTTCACCAGGCAACGCCGGTCAACTGCTGTTTGTGTATGAGAAATCGGTTGGAAACTTTCCTCATGTCTGCATGTTGTAGGTGTCGCCGCCGGCGCCAGCCTTGTGTGAATGCTCTGAAAAGCCAATCATTTGCATATCACAGCATCTTCTTCCTGTCGGTTGAATTTCACGTTTGTCGCACGTCATCTTCGTGGTGTAGCAAATTTAATGGCCAGTAGTGTACATAACTTAGCATTAAAGCACCCGACGTTAGTTTAATTGTTTTCCTGACTTTTCGAAGCACGCATAGCTGGCCTTTTCAAAAATTCACTCTCCATTACTGGCGACGGCGCCTCTAACGTCTGAGGGGGCGGTCCCCTAGTCATTATCGTTACTGATCCTTCCTTGTTACCTGCGATGATCATTCGCTGCCTCAAGTGAGTCGAGGATCCATTTACGTTGAGGCTTACATCTTTCTTGTTAAAATTATTGTCATGTTTATGAATTTCAATGGCTTCCCTGAACAAACGGGTGGGATAGCTCTTCTCTGCAGCGAGAACCTGTGTGTCGGCTGATTTTATGTCGTGAAGGTAGAAAAAGAACAACAACTACCTTGGGCGATAGTGTGTATCGGAAACTTAACACAAGGACCAATACTTGCACAAATTTTCAAATCATCATCTGAGCCCGAAAAACGGTATGATTAATACCCTCGTATCGCGCGCAAGATAAATGTGTTAGCTTCGGCATTTCGTGGGCGAGATGCAACACATGAGATGCATTCTGGGGTACAGTGGGTAGTCCACCAGTGATATAGAGTGGGGCAAATAAAAGTAACCCGGACGAGTGGATACCATTTGTGGTAGCATTAACGGAGGAGGAAAAGACCTACAGTTACTTCCAACAGAGTGGAGCAACTGCTCATACAGCCGGCCGAAACTTGGAGGACTGTTACAAAATCTTCACGCCTGATAGAGCTGTTAGCAGAGATCTGGCTGGATGCATAGTCTTCAAGACCCGCAGCAGAATATTTCGGATGAGATCGCAGCAATGCTAGCAGTCCAGCCTCGATCTGCCTTCAGCAACTTGCTGACCAGGGGCTAAGAGTGCCAGAAGATGAATAGTGGTCACGCTCAACATCTGCCATAGTCAGGTTAGTATTGTGTTCCCTGTCCTCTGCTGTGTTTCTTTGTACCCTGGAACTCTGTTGTGCGGGCCTCTTTTATTTGCACCACGTCACGAAACTTACGTCTACCATATATCCCCAGTCTGTCGGACAGAATCGGTCGTAAAGACTGTATACAAACAGGCGAAGAAGTGCAGAAAGTATCTCAGACCGACAAAGGACAAAAGGGACCCACTCGAAATGTCTGAGGTGTAAGCATGCCGTATACACGCGGAGATAGTCTTTGTTGTAATAACAGGTCGATCCTCAGTACTAGGATCATCGAACATAAATTGTGTCGTAGGTCGGGACAGATGGAAAAAGCGGCCATGGTGGAGCACGGCCTGTGTTAGACCAAGTAGAAAAATTCACCAAGCTGCAGGTTCTCACTGCAGAGAAGAGTTACCACGCCCATTTGTTCAGCGGAGTCATTGAAATTAGTAAACGTGAACGTCATTAAATAAATATCGACTGAAAATTGCGAGACTAGAGTCAATAGGCAGTACATAAACAAGTGGCCACGAATGCCTCAACAAGTTTATAGTTAACTAACCACCTACATTATAGGCACAGTCTTTTACGAACTTTCTCTAAAATTATGTCTGCAGAGTTTACTTAACATTGCGTTCCATACTCAAAAAGTTGCCGCGTGGCAATCAGATTTTTTTTAATTTTTGTAATTTTTCATTTATATGGTACGTGAATTTCAGAATTCTCTCAAATATCAATCTACCGAAGCTGTTCGATGCAACGCTCGAAAACTCTCCAGAAAACCGACTTTGAACGCTTCCTTTATGCACTAAAGCAGGGTTATTTTTCGACAGGCTGCGTGGCTCTGTGGTAGAGTGCTCGTCTGCCCTGTGGAGGACCAGAGTTCGTTTCTCGGCGTATTCAAATTTTTAAACAAAGAAATGTGTTATACGAGCATTTCAGAGAAGCGGAAGATACATAAAGATGGAGACTGGCAATCGTAGTATCAAGTCTCATTTCGGTCATTTTTTATCGTTATTTCCGTTCAGTGCGAATATCTACGTGTTTTAAATATAACATTCATAAAATATATGCTAATTAAGGCATATCTGTCATTTTTAATGGAAAACGCATGTTTTCTACCTTCTAATTTCATATTGCACACAGAAGTCCAGTTTTCAAAGCAAGAATAAATTCTTGATAGCAATGTGTTTTAAATGCTCGTACGATATACACCTCTGTCGAACAATTCGATTCCACCAGGTATCAACCCCGCCAGGAATCAAACCCCCACACAAAATGACAGGCGAACACTTTGCCACAGAACCAAGTTGCTTGTCGGATGTCGGATGGAAGTCATTACTCTAGCGTAACGTAATGTGGTGCTACAGAAGAATGCTGAAGATTAGATGGGTAGATCACATAACTAATGAGGAGGTATTGAATATAATTGGGGAGAAGAGGAGCTTGTGGCACAACTTGACTAGAAGAAGGGATCGGTTGGTAGGACATGTTCTGAGACATCGAGGGATCACCAATTAAGTATTGGAGGGCAGCGCGGAGGGTAAAAATCATAGAGGGAGACCAAGAGATGAATACACTAAGCAGATTCAGAAGGATGTAAGCTGCTGTAGGTACTGGGAGATGAAGAAACTTGCACAGGATAGAGTAGCATGGAGAGCTGCATCAAACCAGTCTCAGGACTGAAGACCACAACAACAACAACATTAAGGATTGTCGGAAATTTTCAAAGTCGATTTTCTCGTGAATTCTAGATAGTTGCTTCTTACTGTTTTGGATGATTGATATTATTGATATTTGAGTTGAGAACTTCACATACCATAAATACAAAAAAAAAAAAAAAATACGAAAATCGACTGCCATGCGATCTCCTTGTTAGTTTCCGGACGCGAGTGAATATTGAACTTCGCCGCGCGTATAGCCTAATCAACAGGACTATGTGTGTCAGGAAGCCTGCGCGTATCCTGATCTGCTTAGGTTCCCCAGCTTCCGTTTTCATCTCTGCGGTATCTTCCACACCCTTGCGTCATTTCGATTGCCGGCGGCTGCTGGTCCAGTTTCCGCTGGCCAGTGGCTGGCAGAGGGTGGTAAGCCCCTCCCCGTTTCATGCAGCCATCTCGTGACTCACCCCTGCTCTCCCCTCCTGCACTCCACCATGTAGGGTTGACCATCACGTCGGACCCACGAGAACAACGCAGCTATCCGCAAAGAACCATGCTTTGGGATGTCAGCTTTCAGCTTGTCCGACACGAATACAAACATTATTCTTCTTCTTTGTACTTTTTGCGGCACATTTTATTCTTCCTCGCACAGATCTTTCGCAGTGGATTTTGTTTTACATTTAAGGAACGTATTGTTTTACATTTAAGGGTGTTTGACCTCATTGATACTAACACTCTAAATGAGTTCTTCCGAAATTTCTCGCTTCGTTCACCCATATATAGACACGTGGAAAATTACATCTCTGATTCCTTTTGTCGCAAATTGCTAAGATTCTGATCGTTTAAAGGAATTACCTGTCTGCCTTCTGACTTGCTAATGTGGTGTTAAGAATCCAAGTTTATTTCATTGGATTTTGATTTTCAGATATAGCAAAATATTTGATTTGCGGTTTCTTCTCATAATTAGCCTGTTTACATTCAACTTGAGTGTTCCAAATGTAACGAAGGGATGAATAAATGGCAGCTTGTGACAAAAGTGCCTTTTTTTAAAGGCGTTAAGGAAATCTCACTGGAACCGCACTGGAGATTAACATTTTCTTTTTTCCCTCTTCTGTAAGTTATTCCTTACTAATCTTTTACATAAATTCAGAAAATGTCACAATTTTGAATTGCTATCCCAGTGTACCGTGAAAAGTAAATCCGTAAAAGAAGTTAAAAACTTTAGTCTATTAAACTAACACGGTGTGGTGTTGAAAGATTTCATAAATAAAATTGTTAAATTAGGAGACATCATTGAATAAAAGATGTAGACAGAGACAGCTCTACCCCGAACACAAAACTTGTTTCCACTTGAGATAAGCTATTCTCTAATAGAGTTTGGAAATGTAGCTCCATTCTCATCAGCATCGTGGTGTACCATACAGCCCGTTTCCTTCGAGCAGAAATTCATAGTCTTCGTCTGAGCTCTTCTACGGGCATGCAACAGCTCTTTGATACGTCGTTTTGTGCAATAATGCCTGTCTCGCAGGCCTTTTGTCTTAAATTCGTGAGAGGTGCTCGTAAGAGCTGCATTTTTGTTCTTTCATATTTTCATTTATATGAAAAAGTTTCATTTCAGAATTTTTCATTCTAGACTGATGTTTTCCTTTCTAAAAAATATGCATCTTTTATGGATGTGGAACACTGCGAATGTGATGAATAAAGGTTTCCAGAAATAACTGTAACCAGTCATCAGCTGTGATTCTTCAATTTTTATTTATCAAGACCGGTTTCGGATCGCTCAGCGATTCGTCATCAAATTGTGCACACTAGTAAATGTTCTGAGCATTGTAGGGGTCGAGTAGACTTATTAGCATCCGTTGGTTTATTTCTGGAGGATGCATTACTCTGACAAACATAACATATGTTTTCCAGCAGCCGGCCGTTGTGGCCGAGCGGTTCTAGGCGCTACAGTCTGGAACCGCGCGACCGCTACGGTCGCAGGTTCGAATCCTGCCTCGGGTATGGATGTGTGTGATGTCCTTAGGTTAGTTAGGTTTAAGTAGTTCTAAGTTCTAGGAAACTCATGCCCTCAGAAGTTGAGTCCCATAGTGCTCAGAGCCATTTGAACCATTTTTGTTTTCCTGCAAACTTAAATCTATAGCACTACAAAAACTTTGCTTCAGGCAGCGACTGGGAGTTTAAGTTTGTAATGAGTCTTCGTGCGCCTGGAGAAATAAAAGTCAAGTAAATCTTTTGTTTACTGTGTTAACTTGTTTGCTTATCATTCATGCATCTGTCTAGCTTTCCCACGATGACAGTTGCCGCACCACACTGTAGCCCACATCTCCTTATCGGTGTGCACACAATAAATTTTGTCACTGCAACCGTTCATAACTGTCCCCTTTTGCTCAGTTTGAACAAAACGTTTCCAAATGTTAAAAGTCTTTAACTTAAAATGATTATCCCAGAGGCATCCCATATTCTTAGCTTGAACGAAAATCGCAGCACTATATGGGAAGGAATATTGACAAAACTGTAACGCAGGGACGAAAAAAAGCAAAAAAAAAGAAAACACCGCGAGGAATAGTCACAATTACGTCGAATGAATGATCCATTTAGTTGTAATTACGACGGTGCTTACACCAACTTGTAGGCGGGTGAGGTACATCTCTCGTGCAAACTATGAAACGTTTGTGACACGGAGGTAGCCTAGTTTCTTGTAAATAATACAGATTGGCTACTGCTCACCATGTTACCCTAGAAGGAGGACTCAGTGAGGTGGCGCAATGGTTAGCACATTGGACCCGCAATCGGGAGGACGACGGTTCAAACCAGCGTCCGGCCGTCCTGATCTAGGTTTTCCGTGATTCCCTTAAAGCGCTCCAGGCAAATGCCAGTATGGTTCCTTTGAAAGGGCACGGCCGATTTCCTTCCCCATCCTTCCCTAACCGAGCTCGTGCTCCGTCACTAATGACCTCGTTGTCAACAGGACGCTTAACGCTAATCTTCCCCTCCGCCTCCTAGATGAAGGACTGACTTTATTTTCTTCGCAATTTTAATATTAAACGGCCATTATCCATTAATCATAGACAGAAGAGGCATATTTATAGATTACAGTGTGTCAATCAGTCAGTAGTTGCGAGCAGACAGTGTAAAGTAGCGGACGTGCAGCCGTAGCGTGTCAGCGTTACTGTGTCACACGTCGCGATGGAGCGACATCTCAAAATCAAACGTCAAGACGTTTGAAGTGGAGAAAAGTGCATGCAGACTTCATTCCGCACACTTTGACTCTCAATGACGTGTGGACGCTTACCGCAACTTGATTGAAATGCAAAGCGTAAAAAATCATCACAGTGACAGGGGATGGAGTTATCAGTACAAACGTAACACAAAACGACACAATGCAGACATTCCCATAAAGGGTCAACGCTTTAGCGACATAACCGACATTCAAGCCAACATGAGGCACGAGTTGAACAACACAAGGACATTTCAGACAGCTCACACGATTGTAACGAACGTACTGTATGTTGTACTCAAATGGGAGCAGAGTATGTAGAGCATCTGAAGCATTAAAACTATCGTCTTAACTTTTCTCTTTTTTTTACAATTCATTCTACAACCTTTTTGGAGTGACGGAGTGAAAGGTATTTCCCTTATTTCATGCTAAATTGTGATTTTTTGAAATGAAACATAATCAATGTTTATTGTTCTGCGTTTTGAAAATCAGTGACCCAATTTCATACCTCAATATCCGAATAGTCTTAAAATGTGAAAGACTGTAAGCGCTCACAGACCGACAATTACGTTCATAAAGCACGTGCCCAAATCGTTTAGGATTGCAAATCGTATAACACTGATGTGATGTACGCTACGTGGACATCAGTGGTGTTATCATTAGCAGAGGGAGCGCATGGGAAAAGGATAAAAATTTATGCTCCCTTTCAACTTCCCAGAAGATTAGTATTCATGAGGCATCACCTATTCGTAGAAAGCAGCAACCATCGGTAGGTCAACTGAGTGAATCAGATAGCACTGATATCTCTAGAAGCAGAAAAGGTTAGCTGGTTCGTCAGATGATTGGGGTAAATTTTGTGTGTATCTTCGATAGAAGTAAAAGTCCAATTGAGTGAAAGAACGATGAAAAACAATGAAAAATAAGCCTCTGATCATTATAGAATGACAGAATGGATGAGGCTTTACAGAGCACCCCTGTAGCCCCATGTCTACTATCATAGGCTGTGGACACGGACACAACTGTTACAGAGGATATACCGATATGACTTACACTTAATAAACTACAGAGATGTATCCACGTAAAGATGTGGCCTCACGTTACAACAAACGTATACTTTGTTCCATTTAAGCTCTTGTGTCACTATGTAAATTCTCAAAGATATACTTTTGTCTCTTTTTTTGGTATAGATACTGGATTACTGTATGTAACAGGACTATAATTTTCCGCACATTATCAGTGAAAGGATTCCATTCTTCTTGCAGCAGTGCAACTTTTTTTTACGCTATCAAAATGGCAAACGAGACAAATTTTTGTCACCTGCGTTTTATATTTATTTTTACCCGCATAATGTTTCTTTCTTTCCGCTGATTTTCCGTCATGCAAATATCAACTATTTTATAGAAATTTTCTTGCGTTATTTCCGTTATGGACGCACTGAGTGACGGTTTATCTTTCTAGAATTACAATGCAAATCCATGTTTTGATCCAGCATCATCCAGCGACTCAGCACATTATTGCCTGAAAATTGTAGTTATTACTTTTGTATGCGCAGCACCATAATTGGACAATTAGCTGTAGTACTCCGTTTGTATATAAAAAAGCATTATCATTGATCATAATATAGTTTATAATATTTGTGCACTATGAGCGAACTTGCACATTATTTTGATTTACTTAACTCCGGGTTTTTGGTGAAACACTGTAATTTTATACACTTCGCACTACACTGTTTAGAAATTCACCGAAAATACCCCACAGATGTCGAAATTCCGCATTCAGTATAGAGAAGACAGATAATATCAGGGCTTGAAACATCAGAATTTTTTAAAAATATCTGAAGAGCGTGCTTTCTCACCAGTTCCAGATATTCCCAAAACAGTTAAAGGATACACGAACCTGCTTGATCTCTCCCTCCAACATCCACCCTGTGCAGCTCAGCTACATTACTTGTACCAAAATTCCATAATTAACTGCTATGAGAATTACTAATGACTCGCTATTGTATAGTAACTAGTACCCCGCTGTCAATATGACATACAGAGGAACCACATATTTAAACTGTAATCTAAGTCTCGTATTACATCACCAGTGTCAGTCTCCCACCATCATTCAATTTCTTTGTTGTATGTGTCAGATTTCAATGTAGTTCGCATTATCGTTTAATTTCTTTGCCAGTTATAAGCTATTTGTTTCACAGTACACCGAAAGGCATGGACCACATATTCTAAACAGTAACGCTACAAAATAGACGTGGTACCCTAAACATGGGTCTCATAAAATAAAAATTTATATAACACAGGCAGAAAACTGTGTTTTCTTGTGTGAGAGCCGGCCGGAGTGGCCGAGCGGTTCTAGGCGCTACAGTCTGGAACCGCACGACTGCTACGGTCGCAAGTTCGAATCCTGCCTGGGGCATGGATGTGTGTGATGTCCTTAGGTTAGTTAGGTTTAAGTAGTTCTAAGTTCTAGGGGACTGATGACCTCAGCACTTCAGTCCCATAGTGCTCAGACCCATTTTCTTGTGTGAGATTTTGTACATGTCAGGCAGTCTCTCGAAGACTCTTGCCAAGCGTATCTTTCCCAGCATTCCGATTTTTAAATAACTATGCAATATTCTTTGTCATTTGCATGTCACAAATTTCGAGCGATCTTCTTTTAAAAATTCGTATTTCTTATCAGTTGTCATGCAATCATCGATTGTGTTCGGATTAAGTGGTGTAAACAAACTGCAAGTTGTATTCGGTTTCCTCGTAGGGCTAAGCGACTTTACAACACTGCGAAGAGATCTATTGTTTGTCGAACTGGGCTAAAAATTACTTTGCTTGGCGAATAATATGTGCATTATTAGCGAGAATTCTTACTTACAACATTTGCTGAGTTCGTGTTGCAATCATTCGTGTATGTATACCTGTTTTAATCCTGAAATGGTATTTAACATCGTGAAATAGTTTTGAGAAATAGAACTTACTGCAGTGTGAAACCATGTACTCAATGAACGCGCGCAATTACAAGTGAGGTACTAGCTTTTTCTCTTGAAGTGGCATGTAATATCCACAATATATGTATATTGCGCTCTATAGCAGAGTGTACGCTGTTTCGAAACTTCGTGTGAAGAGAGAACGACCTACAGTGGGCACAAGGCATGTTTCATAAACGGAAGAATGTTCCAACAATGAATTATGCTGATTTTGGGATAAGTATCGTGCTGTGTGTATAACAGTTGTGAAGTTTGTACCTGTGAAGATACTGAAACATGACCAAGGCACCTGAAGTGTTTGGTGTTTCTAGAGGCACCGTATCGCATATTTATACCGCATACAGTGAAAGCGGAAAAACATATCCGTTAAATCACAATGCAGACGAAAATGTGTGGTGAGTAACCGTGACAGACAGTCCTCGACGAGGATTGTGACAAAAAAGAAGACAACAGCTGCAAAAGTCACTGCAGAACTGAATGTCGCTCTCGCGAAGTTTTCTCGTTTTCATTTGCCAAAAATAATAAAAGACCTGGAAGAGATATCAAGAAGCCATAATAACCTATCCACAAGGTCATAATATGACATCATCTTTATACTTTTGACAAAATTAGCTGCAAATTGCTTATTTCTTGTTGATTACATAAGTTCACGACAAGGTTGTTTCAGCATATGTGCCATTACTAAGTGTTCCTGTTAACATTACATTTATACATCATTTTATTCTACGTCTGTGTAACAGCTCTACGAGATTTTACCTTTCATCGTACATACGTTTAGCTGGAGTGACGTCCTTAAATCATCTTAGAACTTAATTCCTTTCCTGTACTTTGTTGTCAACATTGATCACATACTTACCTTCTACAGAAATTGAGTGTTGTTTTTTTTTGACAGCTGCAAAATTACATATTTTTCCAATGATGCTTTATGTTTAAAAGTAAATTTATCTTAGACGGTCATAGAGATATTTTTACAGAGATATAATTTACTAGTGAATATAATTCATCATTGGAACAATCTGTCGTTTTACAACTGTCGAAAAATAACACGAAATTTCTATAGAATGTAAATACGTGATCTATATTAACAACATAGTACATAAAAGGGCTTACTTTAAGATGATTTGTAGACGCCGTTCCGTCTAGACGTAAGTATAACACAAAACAAAATCTCATAGTAGGCCTACTATTACATAGACATAGCATAAAATGATATGTAAATCTCATGTCGACAAGAACCCATGATAATGGCATATATACTGAAACAAGCTTGAAATCAACAAGAAACAATCAATTTGCGGCTGATTTTGTGGAAAGTAGAAAGAAGATGTCATATTATGACCCGATACAAGCTGCGGGCCCAGCAGAGAAGCAATCCCACACGGCTCGGATCTGGCCCACTATAAAACAATGCGTGTCAAATTTGATATATGTGATCGTGTGATCGTTTCTTGACTGACTACATATGTTTTTCCGATGTTACGATTTATGTCTAATGTTAGGCTAGGGACATTATCAGGCCATAGCTCTGTTGAAAGTGACACGCTGAATTTATCGTGTATATGTAGCTGAAATTTACCGTAATTTACCAGAAAGGCTCGAAACAGCTCTCAAATATTTGGTGTTTCCTTAGTGCACCATGTAAAGGAAAGAGAGAGAGAGAGAGAGAGAGAGAGAGAGAGAGAGAGAGAGAGAGAGAGAGTTTCCAAAAGGAATAGGCAGGAAAATATAGATAGCAACACTGAGAGCTGAATAAAATTTCAATCGAGAATAGAAAGAGAATATTGTCAATTATGTGTTCAGTCTATGTCGCAAATACATATAGGACATATTTTGACTGTTGCCCACCCTCAAGTCATCACAACGTCACAAATATAATATAATGTACGTTGTACAGCATAGTTGAGTGTAACAACCTGTAACCTTGGTGAAGAGATACATTCCGTCAGATGTTTTATGTCGTGATGGTCAGATCATACCCGACGATAAAAACAAGTCGTGTGTGAAACACAAAAAAATTAAAAACATTTTTTTTTTTTAGGAAGCTTTGTTTCATTGTCATGCCACGGTTACAAGGGAAACTTCTAAACAAAATATTACATGTAAAGCACATGTCTGAGATTGAAACTGTCAGGAAGAACATTACGTAATGTTTGCGTGCCACAGTTGATTCTGTAATAACACATGTGCGTGCTGCTTACACTTAAGCAACTTATGCTTCCTCCTCGAAATGCACAAGGATAAAGACGAGACAAAACACTGTTCACAGGAGCAACTGAGCAGACGACATACTTCTGATGATTGTGTTACTGTACTGAAACATAATGGTTCAAAGGTGGCAGTAAAATGAAGGTTTCTAAAAGTTCTTGTGCCTGTTTGCGTTCTCCATCAAGAATCCTTAATTGAATAACGGCTAAGAAGTTCAACAAGATCCGTCATGGACAGAATAACAATAAAAAAGATTTGCGACTTAGACTGAACTTATTAATAAGTGCGATCAGTACGTCGCTCACCTGAAGATAATTGTGTCTGTAAATGGGAACTGTATTGCATTCGTCAGATAAGTCATCGCAACATCTGTTGCAGACATGAAGGAACCTTGAGGCTGACCATCTTGACGGACGCTAAATTGCTCAATTTGAGGTATGTGATGCTGCGTTCTCCATCAAAAAGTTTGAGGAGACAATGTCCCCAATCCTAGACATCGTGTGGTAATGTTCAGGAAGCTGTACAGGTGTTAAAATTACGAGCAAAATATGTTCGTAGTGTACAGGAATTAAAAGCGCCAGATAAGAGAAAAGTGTCTAGCCTAGTGTACATGGTTTCAGCCATTTGTTGACGTCGATGAAATCGCAGAACAGGACGATGTTTTCTTCACATTAGCAGATACGTGAATTTTCAGACATAACATTCTGATCGACCGCAAAATCCAAACGTCTTTGATGAAAACACCTTCCAGTGTCAAAAAATTGGAGTGTGGTGTGCGACATTGCGTCGCTGAATACTCTATTTTCGTTGAAAATACGGGCAACAGTGTTGTGCATCAGGACATTATTACACAGATTATTTCGCTTCTTGAGGCAGAGGAACGTTATTGTTGGTTTTAGGATGCGGTAATACTTGTCACACGTCTAACGAAAAACGTTCAAACGTGTGCGAATTCCTAAGGGCCGCGCAGTCCGCGACGTGGCGCCTCTATCCGCGGGTCCACTCCGCGCGGCACACATCTAACGAAACAAATCAATTCTTACGTAAAGTTCTTGGTGATCGAATAATCTCTAAAGGTATATATGAAGGTAATGGTATATGAAGGTAATGGTATATATGAAGGTAATGAGTATAATGGGCGGGGGCGCTATGAATATAGTGCGGAACAATAAGTTGGGAATATGGGTCTCACGGGAGGCGTGCCAGAGAAAAGTCCCTGCAGTAGCACTATCCTCTGCGTCCACGGTGGCTCAGATGGACTTGCCGGCACGGTAGCTCAGCGTGCTCGATCAGAGGGTTAGCTACCCTCTAATAATAAAAAAACTGAGTGAACGGATCAACAAAGAACCTGAACGGCTGTCACCGGACATCCGCCACGAACAAATTCATCGACAAATGAGATAGATTTCAAAAAAAATTAAAAAAAAGATGGATAGAGCGCCTGCCATGTAAGCAGGAGATCCCGGGTTCGAGTCCCGGTCGGGGCACACATTTTCAACTGTCCCCGTTGACTTACATCAACTCCTGTATGCAGCTAGGGGTATTCATTTCATTGTAATTTCATCTCTAAAGGATTATAGCCCCACATTCACCCCATCTGACGTCTCTAGACATCTTTCCGAGGGGCTACCATTAGGAATGGTCTATAAATATAATCGGCACACGCTGGTAGAATCAAAATATTAAAAATTAACGAAACAACTGAAATTAGCAGCAGTGTCAACAACTTTGATATGCGCGGCTTTTCGATTACTCTGTATAAATGCCGAAATGAACCTACGTTGACTTTGCCTCTTCTTTTGACGAGAGGAAACATTTTACGTAAATTGAAGGTGAAGGTGGAGCGGGCAGAAACGAAAGTGAAGCAACTAATGATATCAGCTGCATCGGGACTTAATGCGGAATCGGCGGTGACGAGTGAAAATGTATCAAATCAAATTTGTTTGTAATCTTATTGGACTTACCTGCTAAGGTCATCAGTCTCTAAGCTTGCACACTACATAGCCTAAATTGTCCTAAGGACAAACACACCGCTACGGTCGCAGGTTCGAATCCTGCCTCGGGCATGGATGTGTGTGATGTCCTTAGGTTAGTTAGGTTTAGGTAGTTCTAAGTTCTAGGGGACTGATGACCTTAGAAGTTAAGTCCCATAGTGCTCAGAGCCACAAACACACACATCCATGCCCGAGGGAGGACTCGAACCTCCGCCGGGACCAGCCGCACAGTCCATGACTGCAGCGCCTAAGACCGATCGGCTAATCCCGCGCGGCTGAAAATATATGCCGGCATGGATTCGAACCCGCGATCTCCTGCTTACTACGTAGTTGCGTTAACCACTGCGTCACCCGGACGCAGTGTTTATCGGAAATGTTCGGACTATCTGGGCACGCTTCCACCTACAGCCACCTATTCGAAGTCCCCGCCATGTCCTCCGTGCTCGCTAGTTTTAGATTCCCGCTGGAGGCCGAATGTAGAAGAGCATCCGTCACAATACCACACTGTGTGTGCTTGTGAGGCGAGTCAGCTATATGAATGTGTGGTGTCTGTTGTTTTGGACATGTCCGAAGGAACAGAGATCACGCATTATACGCTACTGGCCATTAAAATTGCTACATCAAGAAGAAATGCAGATGATAAATGGGTATTCATTGGACAAATACACTACTGGCCATTAAAATTGCTACACCACGAGGATGACGTGCTACAGACGCGAAATTTAACCGACAGGAAGAAGATGATGTGATATGGGAATGATTGGCTTTTCATAGCATTCACACAAGGTTGGCGCCGGTGACGACACCTACAATTTGCTGACATGAGGAAAGTTTCAACCGATTTCTCATACACAAACGGCAGTTGACCGGCATTGCCTGGTGAAACGTTGTTGTGATGCCTCGTGTAACGAGGAGAAAAGCGTGCCATCACGTTTCCGACGTTTGCAGGAACATGGACTATCAGCTCGGAGACCATGGCTGCGGTTACCCTTGACGCTGCATCACAGACAGGAGCGCCTGCGATAGTGTACTCAACGACGAACCTGAGTGCACGAATGGCAAAACGTCATTTTTTCGGATGAGTCCAGGTTCTGTTTACAGCATCATGATGGTCGCATCCGTGTTTGGCGACATCGCGGTGAACGCACATTGGAAGCGTGTATTCCTCATCGCCATACTAGCGTATCACCCGGCGTGATGGTATGGGATGCCATTGGTTACACGTCTCGGTCACCTCTTGTTCGCATTGACAGCACTTTGAACAGTGGACGTTATATTTCAGATGCTTTACGATGCGTGGCTCTACCCTTCATTCGAGTCCTGCGAAACCCTACATTTCAGCAGGATAATGCACAACCGCATGTTGCAGGTCCTGTACGGGCCGTTCTGGATACCGAAAATGTTCGTCTACTGCCCTGGATAGCACATTCTCCAGATCTCTCACAAACTGAAAACGTCAGGTCAATGGTGGCCGAGCAACTGGCTCGTCATAATACGCCAGTCACTACTCCTGACGAAGCTGCATGGGCAGCTGTACCTGTACACGCCATCCAAGCTCTGTTTGACTCAATGCCCAGGTGTATCAAGGCCGTTATTACGGCCAGGGGTGGTTGTTCTGGGTACTGATTTCTCTGGATCTATGGACCCAAATTGCGTGAATATGTAATCACATGTCAGTTCTAGTATAATATATTAGTCTAATTAATACCCGTTTATCATCTGCATTTCTTCGTGGTGTAGCAATTTTAATGGCCAGCAGTGTACAACTGAGAGAGAACATTTGCTTACCTGTGTGGATGCGCACGTGGCCCCGCAGCTGACCGTTGTTGCTGAAGGCGACGTGGCAGTGCGGGCAGCGGTGCTTCTTGGGTCTCAGCTTGCGCTGCTGCTGCTGCTGTAGATGCGCCTCCGGGCTCGGCGCCGGCAAGTGCGCGCCGGCCGGGTACGGCGCCAGCAGCGGGCCGTAGCCGCAGCTGTACGCCAGGTACAGCTCCGACAGGTAGTCCACTGCCGGGGGCGGCGGTGGGGGCGGCGGAGGTGGTGGTGGCGGCGGCGGGGGCGGCGGCGGTGGCGGAGCGGGCCCCTGCGCGGCGCTCGGCCCGTTCGCGGGTCGGCTGTCGCGTCGCGTGGTTCCCGGCGGCCCAGCTGGCGGTTCGGCGCCCTCCGGCGCTGCGGCCGAGCCCTGGCAGCTCGTCCGGAGAGGCGACGCGGGAGGCGACGGCTGCTGGCCGGCGTCCGCGGCCGACGAGATGATGGAGGACAGCCGCGACTCGTAGGACACGGGCAGCAGCGCCGACAGCTTCTCCTGCGACAGCGGGCGGGGCTCCGCCTCGGCGTCGGCGCCGACGTCCGACGTCCACGGCCGGAAGAGCGCCACGGGCGTCATGGCGGCGCTCGCCCTCTGTCCTTTCGACGCACTTCTCACGCTTACCCTCGGGACCATTTAAACCCGATGGTGCATAGCCGTGCCGCTACACTTCTCACTGACGCTCCTTGCGAAACTCAATGTGTCGATACGCCGGAACCCAATTTTACGTCACCACCACTGAATTCACGCTGTCAACTGCCTATGCAGACCATTCTGTATATCGAGTCCTAAAGTGCCACGCGTATACGCGTCTGTTTGGAGGATGAGAATTTGAGTTTACCGTCAGTGTAGGCTCTTGTCTACCTTGTGGGTCATCATTGGCGCTGGTCACTGGAGGGTGATAGTAACATTAACTGCCTAAACTTCTGTAACGCAGCTCGCTAGTACTGCGGGCACATGACGTTGAGACGGCCTTCAGTTCAGTGACAGCGCACACTCGGCCAAGCAGTCCCAGCGTGCGGCGCGCGGCGCATCCACCTGACCGCCAGCCAGGGTAAACACGACTGAGGCAGAGCTCTCCTGGAGAGTGGCGGCCGCCCATTGAGCCCCTAATCCGGCTGTCAGCCCTCGAGTGCTCCCCCTCCCCTAGCCGGCGTTACGTGTCCCCGTCCCTGTGGGGTGGGGTGGATCGCTCGCCCCCTGCTACTGCTACTGTTCCCGTTTAGCGAGGCCGCCGCCAGGGCTGTGAAAGGAGCAGTCACAATCGGCCATTGTCCGGCCCCCAGCCACCGTAGAAGTCGCCGGGCCGACTCCCCGTTTGACTTCCCGGCCTCTGAAGTGAGCCGCCCGCACGGTCCTCCTCACTCTTCTCCGTTCCACGGGTAAGCTGAGATCGAATCTACATCTACGTGATTACTCTGCTATTCACAATAAAGTGCCTGGCAGAGGGTTCAATGAACCACCTCCATGCTGTCTCTCTACCGTTCCACTCTCGAACAGCACGCGGGAAAAACGAGCACTTAAATTTTTCAGTTCAAAAATTGTTCAGACGGCTATGAGCACTGTGGGACTTAAGTTCTGAGCTCCTCAGTCCCCCAGAACTTAGAACTACTTAAACCTAACTAACCTAAGGACAGCACACACATCCATGCCCGAGGCAGGATTCGAACCTGCGACCGTAGCGGTCGTGCAGTTCCAGACTGTAGCGCCTGGAACCGCTCGGCCACATAATCTTTCCCTGCGAGCCCTGATTTCTCTTATTTTATCGTGACAATCATTTCTCCCTGTGTAGGTGGGTGCCAACAGAATGTTTTCGCAATCTGAGGAGAAAACTGGTGATTGAAATTTCATCAGAAGATCCCGTCGCAACGAAAAAGGCCTTTGTTTTAATGATTGCCACTCCAATTCACGTATCATGCCTACGACACTATCTCCCCTATTTCGCGATAATACAAAACGAGCTGCCCTTCTTAGTACTTTTTCGATGTCATCCGTCAGTCCCACCTGATGCGGATCCCACACCGCACAGCAGTACTCCAGGATAGGGTGGACAAGCGTGGTGTAAGCCGTCTCCTTGGTAGACCTGTTGCACCTTCTAAGTGTTCCGTCAATGAATCGCAGTCTTTGGTTTGTTCTACCCACAATATTATCTACGTGATCGTCCCAATTTAGGTTATTCTCCAGTATCTGCCTTTCATCTCCTTCATTATCGTTATTCGAGCGTCTACGCTTGTCTGCACTAACGCTCGCGAATGGAGGTGACTAGTCCCTTGCGCTTTCGTTTTTGTGTAATCGTTATTAGACACACTTCCATGTAATGCACGCCGTCATCAATGTAGATCACTGCAACGCAGTAGAGGACGAAAAGCAGGAAATCGTTCTCCATAAAAAATGGGCTACCACAAGGATCACTGTTTGCTCCTATTTAATCACTATACTTCTGACATGTATGTGACGACCTTGCAAAAGTACTGCTCCATTGACGCCATGGCAAAATCGATCCAAATAAAACAACTAGACGCAGAGGTTCCATTAGCTCCGGAACGGTTGAATTATATAATGAGAGGCAATGATTGTGCCCAAATCCTGAAAAACGAAATAGGCGTTCCATCTCCGTAATTATCTTGCAGACCAGAATGAACCAGGTATTGTTGCGGAAGCCAAGACAAGGAGGCTGAGAACGCCTGGTACATCTACTGAAGAGAGGAGTGATCAAGATTGAGAGAAATGTCGGAGAAGAAACCCGAAGAGCGAAGATCTTTAGGAAGACCGAAAACAAGTGTCCAAGGATCTCCAGATATTTGGAACGAGGGATGAAGATAGCACGGACAGAACGCTGCAGAGAAGGCTACATGACGAGGTGAAATACTGATTGTGGTTTGTAGGGCGAGGAGATTAAGAATAAGCAGTCTGCCAAATTTGTAATTTCGTACTTGTAGATCTTAGTTTGTCACGTGACAAAAAATACCGAAAAAGTGAACTACATATCTAGGGTGAACCTGAACTCCCCCGACAAAATTTTGAGGGTTGTTCAGGAAATTCTTTGAGCATTTTATTGTAAGGGCCCCTCGGTTTCTGTTGGCTCGCTACATAGTACCTGCTTTTCGCTTGATTCCTTACATCCGTTTATCTTTATATTTATTTTGTGTTGAAAATTTCTGCACAGAAGTGTAAATGTGGACAGTATGTGTTGCGTGTCTTGTTCAGAAACAAACTGGTTCCATCCACTCTCAGTGTACGCTGTTGAGAATAGTATTGCCCACTTCACTCTTCGGCCTCGAGTTTACATGCATTACCGTTCCGTTCTATCTCAAGTTTGTTTTTCCGGCCGTATTTGTTGTACGTTAACAGTGATACATAGCACTAAAGAGAGTTTTATTTGTGGAGAGCTGGATGATGCGGCGCTGATGTACGGGGTTCACTGAATACAATGGCGGAGCAGCACCACGACGCTGCTCTCAGCTGTTCTCTCCCGCAGTGACCGAGACCACAACACTCAACTACGCTCGTGTACCTGGGAGAAACCGGATTCTTCCGCGTTTTACAGGCTTCAGAAATTAAGAAAATCAGCCTTCAGTTTCAAGGTACAATTTTATTAGTTTACCTAGGTTTCTATGCCAATAATGGTATCTTCTGCAGAGCGTATAAATTAACCCATACGCACATATGTTACACGTCGAAATACATCATCAATCTAATGATTTCATATTAAAGAAAATCGTGGTACTTACAAAAATTAAATTATTTTGAGCGCCAGACGTTGGCCATGTCACAGAATAAAATTAAAACAGAATATCGACACATAGTCATAAGATTATGTCTGTCAAAACTAAAAACATTAAGACAAACGCTAGAGACAAGCTGTCTCAAAATTACTTGGAGCAAACGTAAATTGTAAACAAATTGTGACGGGAAGCAGTCCTACAAATGGACAAACCTACCTATTGGTACAGTACATTAAACAATTTACCTGAGAACTAGCTACAAAGTCAGGGCATGAAAGTTAACATTCAAATATTATAATAAGAGGGCAAAGCCCCACTACAGTCTCTAGCGCTTGCGCATGCGCTTGGCCGCTGGCCGAGCCTCGCCGCGGAACTGCTCGCCACGGCTAGTTTCCTTGTTGCTTACGTGTGACTTATTCCTGGCCGGCGTAGCTCCGTCTATGTTTGTCTTACTGTTTTTAGTTTTGACAGACGTAATCTTATGACTATGCGTCTTTATTCTGTTTTAATTTTATTCTGTGACATGGCCAACGTTTGGCGCTCAAAATAATTTAATTTTTGTAAGTACCACGATTTTCTTTATTATGAAATTATTAGATTGATGATGTATTTCGATGTGTAACATATGTCCGTATGGGTTAATTTATAGGTTCTGCAGAAGATACCATTATTGGCATCGAAACCTAGGTAAACTAATAAAATTTTACCTTGCAACTGAAGGCTGATTTTCTTAATTTCTGAACAATTTACACTTGCTGAAGAGCTGCACTATGTTAAAGATTTTACAGACTTCTCCATTGTTGTGACGGCATTTTACAGAAGCACAGTTAAGTGGTAGCAATGTCGTGTGACTAGGGCCTCCCGTCGGTTAGACCGTTCACCGGGTGCAAGTCTTTCGATTTGACGCCACTTCGGCGACTTGCGCGTCGATGGGGATGAAATGATGATGATTAGGACAACACAACACCCAGTCCCTGAGCGGAGAAAATCTCCGACCCAGCCGGGAGTCGAACCCGGACCCTTAAGACTGACATTCTGTCGCGCTGACCACTTAGATACCGGGGGCGGACAAGTTAAGTGGTGTAACATACGGAATAAATCGCAATTACGTTGTTACTCCCTTATGAGCCATCGTTGACCACGAGTCTGATACCAAAATACCCAGAAAATACATCTCAACGACCTCAGAAATTTTGTCATGGCATTTCGATTTCCTGCTGGATGCAGAGCTATGCATAAATACTTCTGGCGTTTCAGAACACAATTGTGTGTTAGTTGCCAAAGAACCAACAAAAAGATCTATACAGCCGATAGAGGATCTCTCGACAGTTTCAGTTTATTATTTCCGTTGTGGCGTAGTTACAGAGTGCACCTCCAAGACGAAGTGATATCTGGAAAAGGCGAGCTACAGGTACATGGGAGCCATGCTTGAGATTTGCGTCCTTGAATTTTGTAACTGGGATTCATTTGTGACAGTTCAGAGGGATTTCGTACCAGATACTAGCAAAAGTTCCAGAAAGGAGAAACAAAATTCATCAGTTGTACAAAAAATTCGGTGAGAATATGTCCTTTGCGAGGTCACCAGGAAAGGTAAAGTGTGCAACAGTGGCTTAGTTCACATTACTATAAGAAAGACGTGACGTTGTTGTGTTTTATGATACTTTTAACTCCAATTTCATTCAGACTTCCGAAATCATCGTAATCTTCTACTTGCGCAGCACGCTAAATGGACATTCTTCCCATCAAACTCTTCTCTTCACAAGTGGGTTCATTGGTCACCCTACCTAATTACATGCGACTTTTTCTAATGAATAAATTCATAAGATCGTGTATACTCGCACCCAGTACCAAGTGATTTGTCGTAACAGCGAGCAACTAACGTGACAAAATTGTTGATGAGTCATGTCAAGTTTGGGTCTGCTGAGCACATATACACTGAGGTGACAAGAAGTCATCGGATGGCGATATGCACATAAACAGATGGTGGTAGTGTCGCGTACACACGATATGAAAGGACAGTGCATTGACGGATCTGTCATTTGCACTCAGGTGATTCACCTGAAAAAATGTCCGACGTGGTTATATCCAAACGACGGGAATTAACAGATTTTGAACGGGGAATGGTGGTTGGAGCTAGACTTATTTGACATTCCATTTCGGAAATCGTTAGGGAAGTCAATATTCCGAAATCCACACTGTCAAGAGTGTGCTGAGAATACCATAATATTTCAGGCATTACCTCTCATCTCTGACAACGCAGTGACCGGCAGCCTTCACATAACGACCGAGAACAGCGGCATTAGCATAGAGTTAGTTGTCAGTGCTAATAAACAGGCAACACGGCGTGAAGTAACCGCAGAAATCAATGTGGGACGAAAAAAACGTATCCGTTAGGACAGCGGGGTGAAATTTGGTGTTACTGGCTGCGGCAGCAGACGACGGACAAAAGTGACTCTGCTGACAACACAACATCGTCTGCTGCGCCTCTCCTGTTTCAGTTGGGTTCTAGTGGACTGGAAAATCGTGTCCTGGTCAGATAAGCCCCGGTTTCAGTTGTTTAGAGCTGATGGTAGAGCTCGACTCTGGCGCACACCCCACGAGTCATGTACCCTAATTGTCAACAAGGTACAGTACAAGCGGATCTTGGCTCCATAATGGTGGGGGCTGTATTTACATGGAATGGCCCAACTGAACTGGTCATTGACTGGAAATGGTTACGTTTGGCTACCTGGAGACCACTCCAGTTGGAGCTATTCATGGACTTCTTGTTCTAAAACGAGGGAATTTTTATGGATGACAATACGCGATGTTAACGGTTTGAAGAACATTTTGGACAGTTCGAGCGAATAATTTGGCCACCCAGATCGTCCAACGCGAGTTCCATGGAACATTTATGGGACGTAACCGAGAGGTCAGTTCGCGCACAAAATAATGCACCAACACTGTTACTATAGTGGACGATTATAGTGGCAGCATGGCTCATTAATTCTACAGGGGACTTCCAACGACTTGTTGAGTCCATGGCACATCGAGTTTCTGCATTACGCAGGACAGAAGGAGGTCCGACACGATATTAGGAGGTATCCCAGGACGTCTATCATCTCAGTGCAAAACAGTAATTACGTCCTTTGCGTCACAAGGGGTAGCAACAGAGAACACCTGTTTGATGCGAGGTGGAGAAGATTTATGTCGAACGAGAAACCGTGTCTCCCCTAATTGTTGTGTAGTTGCAGTGTGGAATGCCAGAGGCACCTCAGGTCGCCTCTGCTGGAACCTCAATGTTGTGTCCTGCCTACTCTTCGAATATTGGGTGCCTAGGCAACGTGCTTTCCCGGATCACAATGCAAGCAAATCGTATTAATGAATTTCATTTACAGAAAATAAATGACAATACATAACTTTGAGAAGTTTACAATGTTGTGCCGCAAGCAGAGGGTGATATGCAACATAAGCAACCTCTTCAGTACCTGCAGTTCGTAATGCAAAAGAAATGATACAGTTCCTAAGTCGCTGCTACACGAGTGCCTATTCTTGATGCCGCTGTGGAAGTCGTAAAGTGCTAGTCTTCAGCTGGGCCGCGGCCAGTCGGGTGCAGCGCTCTGTTCTCTTCGCGTTGAGTGCATTGCCGTCCAGTTTACGCCCCAGAGAGCGGTCGGTCCGCGTGCAATTAGCTGACGACTTCTTCAGAGCCCTCTCTGCCCTAACGTGCCCTATCGGCGTGGCGGCGCTTCACTTCAAGCCGATACAATTAAAAATACCATTTCCTGGGTTCAACAGATGGACTGTATAGACCTCTCTCCAAACGAAGCGTAGTATCTTGTCACAGCATTGCTAATTATACATACATAGAGTTGTTCACTCAATCGGAACCATGCTTTTTGCTGCTAACATGTAATAACCGGTTTGACACTAGTGAACTCAGCGGGCAGTCGCTCACTTAAATTTGTTACTAGGTAGAGAGTGAAATTGTCCGCAGCTCGCGGTCTTGTGGTAGAGAAAAGCCGGCACAGTATCTCAGCGTGTTCAGTCAGAGGATTAGTTACCCTCTGTAATAAAAAAAACTGAGTGAACGGATCAACGAAGAACCTGAACGGGTGTCATCGGACGTCCGCCCCGAACGAATTCAACGAACAATGTAGAACAAAATGAGATAAAAAGAAAATGATGATTGAGGGGGGGGGGGGGGGGGGGGGGTAGCGTTCTCGCTTCCCGCGCACGGGGTCCCGGGTTCGATTCCCGACGGGGTCACGGATTTTTCCTACGTCGAGATGACTGGCTGTTGTTATGTCGTCTTCATCATCATCATACATCTCCATTACGATCGGAGGAAGGCAATGGCGAACCACCTCCACTAGGACCTTGCCCAGTACAGCAGTGCGGGTCTCCTGCATCGTCTCCTACGCTCCTCGGAGTATGGGACCTCATCATCTTCATCACAGAGAAATTACAGTAATATGAACGTAGAATATTTGAGCACTGAACATTGATTTATTGCTCTTTAGTTTAGTTGTCTTTCGTTTCTTGCATCTTCAGTCCGAATACTTGTTTGATACAGCGCTCCACACTAGCCATCCCTTCGCAGACCCCTCCATCTACTGCATAACTATTGTTATCTACTCCATTTGAACCTGCTTATGGTAATCATTCCTGGCCAAGAGAAGTCTCAAGAAATATCAAACATAGGCCTTAATTTGAGGAAGCAATTTCTGAGAATATACATTTGGAGCATAGCGTTGTATGGTAGTGAAAGATGGACTGTGGTGCTACAGAAGCATGTGGTGGAATGAGGAGGTTTTCCGCAGAATCGGCGAGGACAGGAATATGTGGAAAACACTGACAAGAAGAAGGGACTGGATGGCAGGACACCTGTTAAGGCATCAGGGAATAACTTCTATGGTACTAGAGAACACTGTTCAGGGTAAGAACTTTAGAGGAAGACAGAGACTGGAATAACCCAGCAAATAATTGAGGACGTAGTTTGCAAGTGCTACTCTGAGATACAAAGATTGGAACAGGAGAGGAATTCATGGTGGGTCGCATCAAAACAGTCGGAAGACTGATGAAATTGTATTCAAGCTTTGGTACCCCTCTACAATTCTTGCCTCCTACACTTCCCTCCAAACCAAAGAAACTATTTCTTTTTTGAAGCCACAGGATCTGTCCTACCAGCTTATCCCATCTTTTAATCAAATTATACCATCTCCGTAACGCTCTCGTGCCGACTAAACGATCCCGTGACGAAACGCGCTGCTCTTCGTTAGATCTTCTCTTCTCTTCTATAAGACCTATCTGGTAGGAATCCCAGACAGATGAATAATACTCAAGACTCGATCGAACAAGTGCTTTATACACCAATTCCTTCGTGGATGACTTACAATTGCATAAGAAAAATGGCTCTAAGCACTATGGGACTTAACAACTGAGGTCATCAGTCCCCTAGACTTAGAACTACTTAAACCTAACTTAACCTAAGGACATCACACACATCCATGCCCGAGGCAGGATTCGAACCTGCGACAGTAGCAGCAGCGCGGTTCCGGACTGAAGCGCCTAGAATCACTCGGCTACAGCGGCCGGCTTTCCATAACATTCTTCCTATGAATGAGAGTCTGGTAAGTACATTTCTCACTATTTGTTTTATGTGCTGATTCCATTTAAGGTCACTCTGGATAGTTAATCCTAGATATTTTACGGTACATTCAGTTTCCAGCGGTTTGTCATCAATAGTGCTGTTGTACGCTAGTGGATTCCTTTTGTATGTAACGCAATACATTACTCTTATTTACGTTCAAGGTCAACTGCCAGAGCCTGCACCATTCATTAATTGTGTGAAGCTCATTCTGCAAATCGCTACTATCTTCTGGCGTTGCTACTTTATTATAGACAACCGCATCATCTCGAAACAACATCCGAAGCTTTCTATTAGATCATTTATATATATTGCAAATAGTAACGGTCCTATCACACTTCTTTGGGATACTCCGGAAATTAACATTACAGCTGTAGATTTTCTTCCGGTAAGAGCGACGTGTTGAGGTCTATCAGCAAGGGTGTTGAACCCAGTCGCAAATCTCCGATACTCAATAAGCTCTGTTTTTTTTCACTAAACGGCAGTGTGGGAGGGTGTGAAATGTCTTCCTGAAGTCAAGTCACACGCCATCAAACGGAGCACCGTTGTCTGCGGCGCTGTGGATCTCATGAAGGAACAAAGCGAACTGAGTTTCGCAGGATCTCTGTCTGCGAAATCCTTGTTTATTTTTATAGAGGAGATTTTCATTCTCCCAAAACGTCATAATTCTTGAGCATAAAACGTGTTCCATAAGTTTATAACAGATTGACGTCAACGATATAGCTGTATAATTGGATGCATCTGTCCTACGGCCCTTCTTAAAAACGGGAATGACCTGCGCTTTCTTCCAGTCTCTAGGTACCCTTCGTTGCTCAAGCGATCTACGATAAATTACTGCTAGAAGGGAAGCAAGTTCTTTCGCATAATCCTTGTAGAATATTATAGGTATCTCAACTGGTCCTGACGGCTTTCCAGTATTAAACGATTGTAGTTGTTTTTCTATTCCGCCATAGGTTTTCTCAATATCTGCAATTTCGACGTTCGTACGACGATCCAAAGGAGCATTCTTCCGCGATGAAACCATTTCGGAAGACCGAATTCAGTATTTTCTCTCTGCTGTCTTTCATTTCTGTGCAAGTATGATCACTGAGTGAATGAATGGTGATTTTGACCCACTTACTGATTTTGCATACTATGATCAAAACGTCTTACAGTTTTTACTCAGCTCGGTTGACAAGGTTTTACTTTCAAAGTCGTTGAACGCTTCTCCCATTGCTCTCACTAGGCTCATTATAAACAAATACTTTCAGAAAAGATTTCCTAACATTTAAACTCACATTTAATGTTAACAAAATTTCTCTTTTTCGGGAAAGGTTTGTTGTAATTGATAGTCCGCAGCTTATATCCTCTTTAGTTCGACTATTCTCACTTATCTTTCCCCACAAATAGCAAAACTCGTCTGCTAGATTTAGTGTCTCATTTCCCTATACAGTTTCCTCAATAGCGCCTCAGTTTGTTGATGTTCATTTTATAACCTCTTTTCAAAGCCGTCTACTCCAGACTGTAGCGCCTAGAACCGCACAGCCACTCTGGCCGGCTTGTACTAAAGAGGTTTTCATGAAATTCACGTAGCAGCGAACGGTTTCTACACACGTTGTGTCAGCGCATTACTCTGTCATTGTCTCAGGTTGCAAAATCGCCTAACTCGTGGAACAACATTTACGAAAAACGAGCGCTACAGCTTAAACGACGGTGAAGTTGGTCGTCTGATTCAAAACAATGAGTCCTAGAGGCAGCTAGCACGAGAACACGTGTCTACCTACCCCCGTCCCCCTTTCGGAAAGGAATTCTAGTTGTTTTGGGGTCTCGCCATTATCTGTTCGAATTCCATACAAAAGGAAAAGAGGAGCAAAAACATTAATTAACTAGCTGCAAGACTAAAGTGTCATACGTCATTTAAAAAAATAATCGCTCGGGAGATTTATAATCGGCCATCAGTGGGTTGAAATGCGCTTCTATAATAGGCCAGTTCTGCTAACGAATTTCAGTCTGTCGTGTGCCTTCCTTGCGCGATTTATGTGGTCACTTAAACCCTATAAAGTTTACAGTCGTGATTATTTTCAATTTCTTGTAGTAGTATTGCGAGAGTTCTATTTGCAAACTGGGGTAAGCAGTAAGCACTGAGGCATTCGCACTTGGGTCGTGCTGGGTAGTATTTAAGTAGACGTAAGCACAACCGTAAGTTAATGGAAGATACGTGATTTTAAGTTATCAGGAACTTTCCAAATACTTACCAATGCCAAAATCAATATGCCAGAACGGCAAGACTCGTGAAATATCTTTTCAATAATAGCGATGAGTCGTGAAGAAGCTTGTGCGTCGACACGCGATACAGAATATTTATATTTACACGTGACACGCTGCTGCAATAATGTATTTGCATTCAAACACATGCACTAGAAATAATGTGAAAATTCGAAACGTAGACCATGTGAGTGTTTGGTTAGTGGATCGCGATGAATATAGAAATGAATCGTAAAGTGTTCCCTGCATAGTACGTTTGCTACTGCGGAGGGATATTTTGTATTTTGATACAAACAATTCGTGGTTTCTGGTGGTTCGCAACAGAGTAATGCTATAATTATTATACATTCGTTTGATACCCCAGTTACCGTTGGTTTCGTGAAAATACCCTCGTAACGGTGAAGGCAATCAGCAAAACGTACGACACAAAATACAAAGTAACAAGTAGTGTGGTTGCCGCAGCAGCTGCAACAGCTCGCCACACAGTCGTTGTACCGCTTTTCCGTTGCATATCCATATGTACATATCGGCCAAGCCTCCATCAGCAAAGCTATCCATACTGTTGAGTATCGCTGGCAAAAGAACTAATCCGAGATAGAGATGATCAGCGCTGAATGCAATATTGAGGGCGATGAGTAAAGTGTCAACAGCAAATACCGTGAGTGAACAGAACAAAGTCGCTACCAAACAAGGCACGCAAAGCATACCGTTGGGATTTTCACTGCCGTGCAGATATTTTCAGTGCAGTACAGATACAAGTATGAAAGGGAGGCGGGGTAAGAAATCGAACGGAGTGGAATGTCGAAGACTACATGCCCCTTATACCAAACTACTCACAAAATATCCCTAAAAAATTTCTGAAATTTTATCAGTGAAGTTCAGGTTCACCCATTTACCGTCACATTTAAGTATCCTTCACTTTTTATGTGGTAAAGTCTACATCGAAAGGCACAATTTGCCCTGAGGCAAAAACTGATGATCGACGTTTTCTCCTCCTTCGTTGATGTGCCAACCGGTTCACAAATCAAAGTATGTATCGAATAGCCCAATATATAACACACAATATATATATATATATATATATATATATATATATATATGTGTGTGTGTGTGTGTGTGTGTGTGTGTGTGTGTGTGTGTGTGTGTGTGAGTGTGGAATACAATCCATTGTCGCATTTATTTTTGGAATGCTCACCGGTTTCGTACTCTGCTGAACATCTTCACATCATTGTAGATGCAGAAAAGGCCGTCTGCATCGCCTGTTGTGCATAATGTCTACAAGTTCTGCTTTAAACTATCTTAAGATTTTATTTTTTTATTGATTTAATTATTCTGGCAAGATTACGCCCTTCAGGTGCTCTATTACGCCTACCATGCAGTAAACTCAATTTCTATTACATTCTTTAGGACAAGCTGGATATAGAAGCCAACATTTTTATGACATAAAAATGGAAACAGTAGTATTATTAGCAGGAAAAAACACAATTTATGAAACTTCCTGGCAGATTAAAACTGTGTGCCGGACCGAGACTCGAACTCGGGACCATTGCCTTTCGCGGGCAAGTGCTCTACCAACTGAGCTACCCAAGCACGACTCAGGCCCCATCCTCACAGCTTTACTTCTGCCAGTACCTCGTCTCCTACCTTCCAAACTTTGCAGAAGCTCTCCTGCGAACCTGGCAGAACTAGCACTCCTGAAAGAAAGGATATTGCGGAGCCTTGGCTTAGCCACAGCCTTGGGGACGTTTCCAGAATGAGATTTTCACTCTGCAGCGGAGTGTGCAGGAGAGCTTCTGCAAAGTTTGGAAGGTAGGAGACGAGGTACTGGCAGAAGTAAAGCTGTGAGGACGTAGAGCATTTGCCCGCGTGAGGCCAAGGTCCCGAGTTCGAGTCTCGGTCCGGCACACAGTTTTAATCTGCCAGGAAGTTTCATATCAGCGCACATTCCGCTGCAGAGTGAAAATCTCATTCTGAACACAATTTATGCTCGTTCATGAGAAGTAGAACAAAAAAGCCATACACTACGCGCTGGCGCTGGTAGCAATATTCATGATAGAAAGGGAGGAAAAAGGAGAGATAGAGGAACATGGCAGAAGACTGGAGAAAAGAAAGTAGCATGACTGATAGAGAAATGGAAAGAGAAAGAAGCGCAACTGGGAGAAAATAGGAGCATCTGCTTCACTCTTCGACAGGGGTAAACTGGATATAAAAGTTAATTTTTCTGAGGAAAAAGTTTCGAGATTAACAAAAGGAAGTGCGGAGAGTAGTAATATAGGACTTTTCGAATGTGTACGTTTTAAGGATGGGTACAGCTAGGGTACTAGATAAGCGAGACTTGTATTGCGATCGTGATGAGGTGACAGATACAATGTCTGAAGCGAAGCACCTGCTGCAAGCGTACTGAGGAGTCGACGAACTGTACATAGCGTGTGGTGGTCACGTAACTTATCTTGCTGCTTTCATTGTAACTGGCCCCGTCGAGCACTAAAATAGTGAAACAGATGGACGATACATGTGTATAGCTTACGAGGCGTGATTGGAAAGTTTTAAGAATGGGCTTGTAATTTTACAATGGTGGTGGTACTTACATGCTACTGTGATGCATCTCCTTCAAAATAGTCCTCTTCTGACTGAACACACCGACTCCAACGGTATTTCCACTTTTCGAAACATTCCTGGAAATTTTTTTCCTGAAGCGTGTTGAGGATGCTCTCCGTATTTGCCCGGACGTCTTCAATCGAGTCAAATCTCTTCCCTTTCAGCGAAAAGTTTAGTTTAGGAAACAGGTAGAAGTCCGCAGGGGTCAAATCAGGGGAATATGGCGGTTGTGGAAGCACAGGAATTCTGAATTTGGTCAAAAATTCAACAATGGAGGAGGCACGATGAGCTGGAGCATGGTCATGGTGTAGCACCCAACTTCTGTCTTTCCACAATGCAGGCCTTTTCTTCGGCACCTTTTCACGCAAACGCTCAAGGACATATTTTTAGTATTCCTGGTTAATTGTCTGTCTTCCAGGGTAAATTCCTGGTACACTACCTGTAGAAATGAAAAAAATCAGCAAGATTTTCTTCACCTTCGACCGACTTTGCCGTGCTTTATTCGGTCGTGGTGAACCTGGAGTCTTCCACTGCGAAGACTGTACTTTGGTTTCAGGATCACAGCCATATATGCACTATTCGTCACCTATAATTACCCTGTTTAACAAATCTGGTTCATTTTTAGTCCAATTAATCAGTTCTTGGCACACTCCAAGGCGGTATTATCTCTGGTCACTTGACAACACTTTTGGAATGAATTTTGCGGACACTCGACGCATGTTCAGATCTTCAGTTAAAACAGCCAGAAATGCATAGAAACTTGAATGAAGTTCATCAGCCATCTCCCTAATTGCAAGTCAACGATCAGTCGCGAACTTTCATAACATTTTCATTCGTTTTTGAGGTGGAAGGCCGGCCAGACTGTGGTTCATATTCAAATGATTCGCGGCCATTTTTAAATCTGTTGAACCAGACAAAAACATTTGACTGGCTCATTCAGCCGGCCAGGGTGGCCGAGCGGTTCTAGGCGCTACAGTCTGGAACCGCGCGACCGCTACGGTCGCAGGTTTGAATCCTGCCTCGGGCATGGGTGTGTGTGATGTCCTTAGGTTAGTTAGGTTTAAATAGTTCTAAGTTCTAGGGGACTGATGACCTCAGAAGTTAAGTCCCATAGTGCTCAGAGCCATTTGAACCATTTTTTGGCTCATTCAATTATCTCCAAAAGCTGTTTTTAATAGTTTGTGTCAGAAGCTGTTTTCTCGGTTTTAAAACAAATTTTAACACAAACTCGTTGCTCCTTTTTTACGTCTATTTTCACGCAGACAGAGTCTGGCAACAAGCCCTAGCAGACCCGCACTCAATCAGCTACCACAACGAAATGAATAAAGGAAACGCAGTTTCCTGTCAGAGGGTGTTTAAGGACAAGGCAATGGCTCACTCCTCACCCTCCGTGTACCTGTCCGCCAAACCAGTAAGCAGTAGCGGATCCATTCTTAAGACTTTCCAGTCACACCTCGTATATGCATTCATGATTAGTTCTAACTGTAGAGAATTTTCGTTACTCGTACCGTTCTGATTCATATAGCAATAGTCGAGGTTGGGAAGTGAGAATAATTGCACAAATTTACATTTCGCATCCTGTGGAAATAGGTTCCGAAGCTTCTGGAGGGCAAAAGGAAAGCAGAAGTTTTGCTGCATGTGGCAACAATATTTTCTGCCCCGCTGAAGGATTCATCCAAAGACGCATCCAAGTTCTTCATCAGTATCTGATACGGTAAAAATGTAAATGTAGCCATATCTGCTAAAACATTGAACATAGTAATAAAATTTATCTCAAAATCTGTCGAATCTCTGGAATAGTCCTGAAGCGAATGCCACGAAGTGGTTCCTTCATCTTCGGATTCAAAACAAAATCACAAGGACTTATGTCCGGGGAGTATGGTGGATGGTACTACTGGAGGATATTCTGAACTTCACACTCGAATTACACTGCGTTGCGATTTAATATAACATTAGATATTTTAGAGCTAAATCTGAAATAAAGGTGATTAAATTTTCAGTTGGGCTGAACTTAAGAAATCCATTGTCCTACGGACTTAGCAGACACGCGCTTAGCCGGAGATCTTACCACTTCAGATGCTCGCCGTGGACAGACTGGCGTGGGTCCCTCCTGAGGGATGCCTCACAGATACAAACGGAAGTGACCAGAGAGGCAGCTTCCTATACCAACATGACAAGGGACGGACAGGACCATACTAAGAATAGAAACCTCTTTGCTTTTAGAAAGCATAGCTATGTGTTCCGACGTTGGTCCTACTGTTCTCTGGCAGACAGGCTTGTCTGCTACCATCAAGCATGCAACTAGAAATACATTTGCTCATTCATCCTCTCACACAGAAGGGAAGGGGGATGACAGTATCTTATCATATACAGTATATAAAAGAAAGCGGATGTAGTTTCTGTATGAAACTGTGTGACATGAATTACATATAAACTGTGTTTTAATGTGTAGTAGTGTGACAGATTGTTCTTGTTTATGTGTAAAAGTAACATGTTCCACTGCTCAGTCTCCTCCCAGATAGTCAGAAACACCACAGTAAATTTAGAAGTGGAATTTATGCCGTAAATGACAACATATTTAAGAAATTAACATGAAAGAAATCCAACAGAGACCTTTCACGGTATACTACGCATTCCGCATCGCTGGCAACGGGTTCTACATAACGCTGGTGACTACTTTGAAGGACAGTAACAGGTGCAAACATATAACTCTTTTGTATCGGTTGTGAATAATTAGTTGCCACTATTTAAGTTCCAACCCTCGTATAAAAATTCTACAGAATATCAAATAGGAGAAATAATGTTTTTAAATAATATTGCACGTAATGTGCGCGAAGAGGACATATTACATACTCATATTACTTACCTCTTTTTCGCGTAGAACGACAACTGTTATCGAACGAGATATCGAAACACGTAGGACAGACGTGATTCCCTCCCCCTCCTCTTCCCTCACGCCGCGCGGGGTTAGCCGAGCGGTCTAGGGCGCTCCAGTCATGGACTGTTCGGCTGGTCCCGGCGGAGGTTCGAGTCCTCCCTCGGGCATGGGTGTGTGTGTTTTTCCTTAGGATAATTTAGATTAAGTAGTGTGTGAGCTAAGGGACTGATGACCTTAGCAGTTAAGTCCCATAAGATTTCACACGCATTTGAACATTTTTTTTCTTCCCTCACCTTCAAGAGCGAACTAATAGGATGGCTCTGGTTATCATTCCGCTGAACAGTATTTTGTACACGAGCATTAGGTGGCTGCAGTGGGGCAGAGCGAGTGACAGACAGCTGGTGCACGTGGTATTGCCAGAATAACGATCCAGATTTTTACACGGCATTGATTGGTGGGGCTGATTTCTTGCAAGTGTGTTTTTTCTTCTTCAAATGGCTCTGAGCACAATGGGACGTAGTAACATCTGAGGTCATCAGTCCCCTAGAACTTAGCACTACTTAAACCTAACTAAGCTAAGGACACCACACACATCCATGACCGAGGCAGGATTCAAACCTGCGATTCAATCCCGAGCGGTCTAAGGCGCTGTAGTCGTGGACTGTGCGGCTTGTCCCGGCGCAGGTTCGAGTCCTCCCTCGGGCATGGTTGTGTGTGTTTGTCCTTAGTATACTTTAGGTCAAGTAGTGTGTAAGCTTAGGGACTGATGACCTTAGCAGTTAAGTCCCATAAGATTTCACACACATTTTTGAAACCTGCGACCGTAGCGGTCGCGCTGTTCCAGACTGAAGCGCCTAGAACCACTCGGCCACACCGGCCGGCTCTCCTCCTGCAAATATGAGGTCAAGTTGCTGATGTGTCCTTGTGACAAGCATGTCAAAGTTGACGGTATCACATGATTTGTTGAAGTCTAGTATGTGGTCTCACGTTTACATATGGCATACTTCAGGTCGTGGGATACCTTAATTAGTGCAGTGTTTCTTCTGTGGTGTTTACGGAGACTTGGAGACAGTAATGAATACTAACCACATCGCAGATTACTTGCCTCTTTTAAAAGTATCGCTAACTCAGTAGCTGTTTGCAGTATGCTTGGACGTGAATGAAATATCGGCGGTGTTGACGTTAGCTGAGCCTCCCTGGGTGTTGGCAATTGTAACGGAGGCAGCGGTGTGTACGTATGAAAGGCCTCCGAGGCGGAGAGGCGAGTGAGGCGTTTGCGGCCGCCTGACAGACGGGCTGGCTGACAAATAGTCGCGGCGCGGCGCGGCACAGCAAGCAGCTGCGCGTGACGCGGCACCGCGGCAGCTACGCATCTGCCACGCAGCGCCGCCATGGCTGCCGGCCTAACCGCGACCAACGCAGATGAGCTCGCTATGAGCTTCCTGCCTGCCGGGGGCGCCTCGCTTTTTCTCCCTCCTCTGCTACGATTCCCCGACCAGCCCCCCCACCCGTGGCAACCCGAGCACCCCTGCCCGCCATAGCCGGTTCGGCAACCGCGAGACAAACTGCTCACTTCAACCGCCCCACTGGAGTGCGCGACCAACCCCTCGGCCGCAGGCGCGACTTTTTATGTATTTTTCTTCGCCCCCTCCCCTCCCCTGGATACAATATCGGCGCCGTATCAACAGCGTAAGGGGAGCCGCTATTAATTGGATTATCCCACCGACACGAGCACCCCCGCGGTGCAGCGGTTAGGGACGAGCAGCTTTAAGTGAGGCTGAAAGGGGGTGGGGAAATAGGGAGGGGGGTCCTTCGAGCAATCACCAGGGCGCGACGTCCACTTCAAGCCGTCCAGCTAAAACGCACCAGGATTGCTGATGCCTACATCATCTAAGCAAGGCCAGTTCGAGAACATTTTTTTACACAAGGGACATAATTTGACAACCCCCGCCCCATACACATACACCTTCCACTAATGGGCTCTTGGTTCAGCGATCATGGATTCTTTTTTTTAAAATACACTGAAGCGCCAAAGAAACTGGTATAGGCATGCGTATTCAAATACAGAGATATGTAAACAGGCAGAATACGGTGCTGCGGTCGGCAACGCCTACGTAAAACAAGTGTCTGGCGCAGTTGTTAGGTCACTTACTGCTGGTGCAATGGCGATTTACCAAGATTTAAATGAGCTTTAATGTGGTGTTATAGGTGGCGCACGAGCGATGGGACTCAGCATCTCCAACGTAGCGACTGAAGTGTGGATTTTCCCGTAAGACCATTACACGAGCGTACTGTGAATATCAGAAATCCGGTAAAACATCAAATCTCCGACATCGCTGCGGCCGGAAAAAGATCCTGCAAGAACGAGACCAACGACTACTGAAGAGAATCGTTCAAAGTGACTGAAGTGCAACCCTATATCTACATCTACATTTATACTCCGCAAGCCACCCAACGGTGTGTGGCGGAGGGCATTTTACGTGCCACTGTCATTACCTCCATTTCCTGTTCCAGTCGCGTATGGTTCGCGGGAAGAACGACTGCCGGAAAGCCTCCGTGCGCGCTCGAATCTCTCTAATTTTACATTCGTGATCTCCTCGGGAGGTATAAGTAGGGGGAAGCAATATATTCGATACCTCATCCAGAAACGCACCCTCTGGAAACCTGGACAGCAAGCTACACCGCGATGCAGAGCGCCTCTCTTGCAGAGTCTGCCACTTGAGTTTGCTAAACATCTCCGTAACGCTATCACGCTTACCAAATAACCCTGTGACGAAACGCGCCGCTCTTCTTTCGATCTTCTCTATCTCCTCCGTCAATCCGACCTGGTACGGATCTCACACTGATGAGCAAAACTCAAGTATAGGTTGAACGAGTGTTTTGTAAGCCACCTCCTTTGTTGATGGACTACATTTTTTAAGGACTCTCCCAATGAATATCAACCTGGTACCCGCCTTACCAACAATTAATTTTATATGATCATTCCACTTCAAATCGTTCCGCACGCATACTCCCAGATATTTTACAGAAGTAACTGCTACCCTTCCGCAAATTGCTGCAGATTTCAGTGCTTGGCGATCAGTAAGTGCCAGTGTGTGAACCATTCAACGAAAGGCCGGCCGGAGTGGCCGAGCGGTTCTAGGCACTTCAGTCCGGAACCGCGCGACCGCAGGTTCGAATCCTGCCTCGGACATGGATGTGTGTGATGTCCTTAGGTTAGTTAGGTTTAAGTAGTTCTAAGTTCTAGGGGACTGATGACCTCAGATGTTAAGTCCCATAGTGCTCAGAGCCATTTGAACCATTCAACGAAACTTCATCGATATGGGCTTTCAGACCCGAAGGCATTTCATGTACTCTTGACGAGTGCATGACACAAACCTTTACGCCTCGCCTAGCCCATCAACACCGACAATGAACTGTTGATGACTGGGAACACGTTGCCTGGTTGGACGAGTCTCGTTTCAAATTGTATCGAGAAGATGGACCTTAACGTGTGCGGAGACAGCCTCATGAATCCATGGACCCTGCATGTCAGCAGGGGACTATTGAAGTTGGTGGAGGCTTCGTAATGGTGTGGGGCGCATGCAGTTGGAGTGATACGTCTAGATACGACTCTGACACGTGACACGTACGTAAGCATCCTGTTTGATCACTTGCATCCATTCGTGTCCATTGTGCATTCCGACGGACTTGGGCAATTCCAACAGGGCAATGCGACACCCCATACGCCCAGAATTGCTACAGAGTGGCTCCAGGAACACTCTTCTGAGTCTAAACACTTCCTCTGGCCACCATACTCCCCAGACATGAATATTATTGAGCATATCTGGGACGCTTTGCAACCTGCTGTTCAGAAGAGATCTCCAATCCCTCGTACTCTTACGGATTTATGGACAGCCCTGCAGGATTCATCGTGTGCCTTAGGGGACTGTCCCTACAGCAGTACTTCAGACTTTACTCGAGTCCATGCCACGTCGTGTTGCGGCACTTCTGTGTGCTCGCGGGGGACCTACATGATATTAGTTAGGCAGGTGTACCGGTTCGTTTGGCTCTTCAGTGTAAGTACTGTGTAGACATTACTCCGTGATAGAAATAAACTTCTAAATCTTATTTCACTGTTAAATATTAAAAGAGTAAACAATTCATACGCAGCTAAAATAATCCTCGGATCTTTAGACGTTTTCAGTGAAACCAGGAAGAATATCGTATTCTTCTGTCTTCACTAAATATGTGCTAAATACTCTGTTATTTTACTCAATGGAAAAAATGAAAATATAAAATTTCTGTTTCTTTGTAGTTTAAAAATGGAGCTTTATAATTCTGCAATTTACAGATCAACTCACTTTTCATCGGTAAAAGTGGAACAGAAATGCAAAAAAATAATCTAATTTTATACTGACGTGTTAAACATATTGTAACGTATCATGCAATAAATAAAATATATGTAGTGGCATACGCTGTCCTTCCTATCTGGTGTAACCGCATTTTTATAAATCTGAATTCCAATGCAAATGAAGTTAGAGTTAATCTTTGAATCGGACTCATATCAGAGGTGCAGCTTCAATTGAAGCTACATAAAATAATAATCAAGGATCATGAAAGTTGTTAACATCTAGCAGAACACCAATACACGACACTCTTTCAGTTTTAATTTTTCGTTTAAGCCAATGTTAATGGTATTAAATCCTTAAAAACGTATCTTTAATAGTTCACAGATCAGGATGAGCGAACTAGGTAATATAACACTATGAATCTTCTTTACAAACATTTTACTACACCAGTGTACTTTTCCCTTAATCAGATCAGCATACATCAGAGACCACGACAGAGCAAGTAGTGACTTTTATTATTTTATTTATTGTATGGAGCACATATACAAAGATTACGAATTTACTACATTTTAACATGTAAACACGGGGCTCCAGCATAAAATAACACAATTGACAGCTATATACAGATATCAGGGTCTTTTATGGATTTTATCAGACCACTAGTCGCTGTCAGGAATTCTTCGAAAGGACTCTCGTAGGCACGTATGAGAGATGTTGATACAACATGGGCATATGCCCTCTGGGTGGTGCTAAAGAATAGTCACTCAAAGGTAAATATTTGAAGCTGAGAAACAGAGGCAGATACAGAACCTCATATATCTCCTGGCCAAAAGGAGCTTGTCACAAGTGGTAAGAAAGAAAAGAAGATGTACCACATAGGAATTATCTTCAAGGAACGGAAATCGGTAGATGTACAGACGAATGATTACAATTTCAGAAAAATTGGATGATTTATTCAAGAGAAAGAGCTTCAGAAACAGAACAAGTCAATAGCGTGTTGGTAACCTCTGGCCTTTATGCAAGTAGTTATTCTGCTTAGCACTGATTGGCAGAGTTGTTGGATCTCTTCCTGGGGACTATCTGCCAAATTCTGTCCAAATGGCGCTTTAGATCTTCAAAGTCCAGAGTCGGTTGTAGACACCTGTCCATAACGATCAAAATGGGACAGATCAGGTGACGCTGCCCGCCATAAAGATGGGTTGTTCGCGAACTAACGGGTTCAAAGGAATGGTTCATCAAGATGAACGGAAGGAGCGAGGAACGAATTCTAAGGAACGGTCATTCATAGTTCACTTCGGTCGCGGCTTTCTACTTATAGTTCCCGGGAACGGGAAACGGTCGATGTCGTTCCCGAAAGGCCTGTCGGCCGGTCTCGTTCCAGCCTCGGTCCCGATCCCGTCCGTCTTCTCGGTCTCGCTCGGCCTTACTCGTCCTTCTTCGCGTGGCCACTCATCGCAGTTCCACTGTCGACTGCTCATAGTTCAGTATCTTGGTTCAGTATCGTGTTGTTCGTTTCTTTCACTGCGCACGCCCATTCTAGATATGTTTCAAAACTTTTTTGAACTCTGAACATCTGGTTCTTTTCGTATTCTATTCAGCTTCAATGACCGGCAATTAAAATGTATTTTATAATAACGTAAATTACATAAAAATTACGTGGTGTGTAATACATACATCTTTTGAGGTAACAAAACTGCATACAGCTTACTTCACTATTTCGATAAACAGCAGAAGAAGAAATACTTGTAAAAAGGGAAGATTTTTTTGTTATTACACATGCAAAGGAAGTCGGCACTGCACACACGAGTGGCCATTTTCCGTCTTTTTTTGATCCAAGGTAAAAGAACATGTTCATTTTTATGGGAGGCAGATCGACTTACAATCGAATGAAGCCCGCGCTCCTTAATCGAGTGTCTGGTGTCACATTTTGTAAAGAGAATATGATAACTCCTACAATATTATTTCAGTGGCACAGGGAAGCGCGCGAAAAGTCGGCCCCGAGTACTAGACTGCTCATTGTCGCCTACCAATCGTCATCTATTGTTTAGAAGTTGTTATTTGCATTAGCTCATTTGTTATTTCCTCACTGCCTAATTATTACATGTTTATCTACTCTGCTCGTAGCGGTCAGCAAAGAAAGCAGGAAAAGAAGGAAAATGTGACATAAGGAAGTAGAACGTAGGGAAAGGGAAAACGTAGCAACAAGAATGCCACAGTAAATTGTCAATGGCTGGCCTTACATAAAATTTGAGCGAGCTTGTCACACAGTGAGCAAATTAAGATCCTCTCCCTAAAATCTTTGTAAAAACATTTGACATGGCACAGAACTTTAAAACTTTAACCACATTTGTCCGAGTGTTGCCTAAAAGAGATGGCAGGTCCGCTGGCAAGTCAGCCGCGGCCCGCTGGTCAGAAAATAAAACGCAATCCAATGAAACGTGGCGCACAGTGACCTGGACTCCACAAGCACCACACATTGGAGGGTCCTCCCGCCGGAGCAGGAAGCCATGCGTCATAGGGCTGTGGCTATTCTGAAGCCGAGTGAGGAGAACCTCGTCCCGTCGACGGGGCTGAAAGGAAGTACACCACACACGCGTTGTGGGCTTGACTATAAGGAGCTTATTGTCAGTCACTTCCAGCCACTCATTCTCCCACCGACGCATGACTCGTGAGCTCAACAGCGAGGTGCGTGCGTGCATGGGAATGGCACACTGAAATACTTGCGGATCGAGGGAAACGCCTCGGACAGCAGTGGGTTACCAACCCAAATGTCGCCTGCCATGCTGCCCGATAACCAGGAGTGATGTTCTCGGGCGCCATTTATTTTCATAGCAGAATACTTTTGGTTGTCATCCTCGGCACTTTTACAGGACAGCAGTACGTCGGTGATATTCTACGCAGTTTTGCTGCCCTTAGTGGTAAGCCACCCCGGGCTTACATTTCAGCAAGATAATGCCCGTCCGCTCAGGGCAAATGTGTCTACCACGTGTCTCCGTGCTTGCCAAACTATACGTTGGCCAGCAAGGTCGCCGGATCTCTCCTCAATTGAGAACGTTTGGATCATTATGGGCAGGGTCCTACAATCAACTCGGGGTTTTGACGATCAAACGTGGCATTTGGACAGAATTTCGCAGGATACTCCTCAGGAGGAGATCCAGCAACTCTGTCAATCAGTGCTATGCAGAGTAATTGATTGCGTTAGGGCCAGACGTGGATCAACGCTTTATTGACTTGGTTAGTTTGTGAAGCACTTTCTCCAGTTTTTTTCTGAAATTGTAATCGTTTGTTAGTCTATAAACGCACATCACATGTACCAGTTTCATTTCTATTCGGATAATTTCTTCCTAGTGTGTCGTTTGTTTTGCCTTAGTGAAACCTTCCTGTCGAATAAATAAGCGAAATACTGACTGAACTTAATGCGTTCAGACGATAACCTTCCCGTCTAGAATAAAATAATTTAACTTACTTTCCGTCTAATGAAAGAAAGAAAGAGAATTGAACTTTTTGTTCGCTGCAGCTTTCCTGTGTGGACTTGCTTTTGACAACGCGTCTGATCTGATAGTCTTTATCCTACATAGTGTTGTAAGCCTTGTGCCTTTATGGGTAACAATATTAATGTGACTGATCAAAAGAAGATTATTTCGACGTCAACACATAAGCTTAGGCCGTGGCCCTTAGTACTGGTTGTCTATGCAGTGAACCTGAAAACATGCGTATATTGAAAGGGTACAGTACCGCCCGACATTGAAAATAGGTACAACATACTTCATTATTTTTGTCAGAACAACATATTTTTTCTAATAATAACTCAATTTCAATTAATACAGTGAAGCCGGATACCAGTGTGGGAAAGAATGACAATTTATTTATTTAATTGATCACATGTGCACTCCCACAAAATAAATTCCTACATCCAGTTTGGTGAGATCTGTGAAATGAATGAATGTATGGTCGTCTGCTAACCGCAGATAGTGAATGTGAATATATGATCATCTTTGAGACGATCCTTTGGCCACCTTTGGTGGAACCAAAGAGATGAAATTTACCTGAGCTTTGAGCGCCTGAAATGTGGCTGACCAATACGGTAGCATGGTCTTCCCCCAACTCGACAGAGGTGCGAGATGACCTGAAGAACGGCCATGTTTCAGCACTCTGCCGCTGGATCTTGTGCTGTTAAGACCTGTCTGAGTTGCGCTCCGTAAAGACAAAAGAGTGGAGACATGGTATGCATATGGAATATTTAAGAGTAGTTTGAAATAATAATTTCTCTATTTCAGGAACTTTAGTGGGGAGAATTAAATGTCAGGCAGGTAATATTAATGGGATCGTAGTAATCTTCGGAAGTGACCAACGGTCACAATGAAACCACGTGTAGCAATAAGTTGAAATACTTTCGTGTGCTTAAGTTAAGCTGAATTACTAGCGTGTGTACTATAAGTTGAAATATTTAAGGAATGGCGTGTGCAGGACTTGAAATTAGAGACGAGTACTTCCACGTGGTGAGTACTGTGTGAGTCTCAATCTGTGTATGAGACAAAGGATAAAGAGAAGTACTCGTCCATGGTATCAGTTGAGGACTCGCGTGTGTGATGAATATGCTCTTAATATTACTTTGCATGTTATGTTTCCGTGTGACGCTTGATTCAAACTATAATACTCTGAGAGAGAAGCAAGGTGGGTCAGCCGTCTATCCAGCAACGCCACTTGGCTTGCATTGCACAGGAAGACGTGCATATATCTCCAGAGTTCATAGTAGGAAAAAAGAATTACGAAGTGGGGCAGTCTCGTGTGAAATTGGGATAAGTACTAATGAAGTGGGAAAGCTGAAAGTGATAGTGTTGTGACTATTTATTGTGTTGTATTCCATGTAGTAGTGTGTTGTATGTCATGTAATTTGGGTATGTGTGGTTTGCATGGGAGAGTAGCAAGGTAGTTTCAGAGGTAGTGGGTTATGCTTGTTGTTTCTGTACCGCTCGGTCTGGAGGAAAGTTTCGTGATGATGATTGTGAGGGTCGAAGTGTGAGATATAATAAAAGATCCACCATCCTATCCAGAAAGTGCACTGTAGCGTTAAATAATTACGAGACCATAAGGTAATCACCAATGTAAAGCCATGCCCACTGGGCGGAATTTCTCATGTGTTATTTTTTTAGGTTATAGAATTTGTGTGTTTAGGTTATAGAATTTATCGGAATAAATAAGATAGTGAAAAGAAAAAGATTGGTGGACTATTCCTTCGAATTGTATGTTGTCATGATGTCCCGAATTTATAATGTGTGCGCCATTCATATTCAGTGCGGTGGCCACGTGTTGATAAAAGCCGTTAAATAAAAGACAAAAAGAAAATGTGGTATTGCCAGTGCGTAGTGAACAGTCAGAGTTCTGTAAATTACTGATAGTCAGATGTGCGTTTCCGTTGCGTATTATTCATACAGGAGGGTAATTTGTAACTTAATTGTGAGTTCGAGAGTTCATATTACTCGATAAATAAGAATGAATCCACTCGCTTGGCAGACCACTCATCTTGCAGGCCTGACTGCTTGATGCCACAGTATGAGCAAGGCATGTGGGTGCCTCTCATAATTTATTTTCCTTAGTTTTTATTTTACTGGGTCGCATCTGGATAACGTCATCTGCCTGCATGTCTGAATATATTCACTCTGATCTATTGTTGATAATTATCTGGGTTGGAATTCATTTACTAGGACTGCAAATATGTGAGCTGAAACTGTACTTATTTTTGCTTTTTTAATTGAAATTAATGGTGCAAAATTCAATGTCATTATTAAATAAAAAAATTGAGAAAACTCAACAAAAGTTAAACCTTGTGGTTACTGGGTTCAATGAGAAATAATACGATATTGACTGAGATAAACTGATTTATTCTAAAAATGATTGAATATAAATTTTTAACTCTCTATAATGATTCAATTTATAAAACTTTAGTTTTGGGATCCTTTACATAAAACAGATTAAAAATGTAACAACGAACTTACAGTATGCAGTTAGCGCTTAAATACCTTTGATGTCTTCATGACGTCGATTTTTAGTAATTCATAAATAATTATAATTCATAAATAATTACCAATTATATAAGTATAGCATTGTTCAAGTAATATATAGCTGGTGGTGAACATGCACACCGCTCTGTCTCTACACACAACTTCACGGCACAAATGTTGACTCAAGATTGTTCTATTGACAATGCTGCGCGCTTCTCGCCGCGCTCCCTATGTATCAATGCGCGGGCTCTCCCGCCAACAAAGAGCTTGGTGCTGATACTCACTGTCACCATCGATATGCAAAGAATTTAAATAAATTTTACAATACATTTTTCTTACACACTATAATTGTTATTTACATATTTCTTAGCTTATAAATATTTTTCATCAGTTTATTACTTTGATTTCTTTATGTTTTGGCCTGGTTGATATTCTGTTGACGTATTTCATTAGAATGTATTTTATTATTTCGTGATAACCAGAGGGTGAACGTGATAATAGGATGGAGCCTTAAATTCTCATTGCAGTATAGCTACTCTGAATTGATCTGCCCCAAGCGGAGATAAACTGGCGTGAACTAGGAACCAGATACCAACCCCTTAATGTCCTTGAAAGGGACCTGTATGGAGGTCGTAGTTTGATGGTGTGAGGTGGGATTATGATTGGTGCCCGTACACTCCTGCATGTTTTTGACAGAGGAACTGTAACAGGTCAGCTGTATCAGGACGTCATTTTGCACCAAGGGTGCGCCTTTTCAGGGGTGCAGTGGGACCCACCTTCCTCCTGATGGATGATAACGCACGGCCCCACCGAGCTGCCATGGTGGAGGAGTACCTTGCAACAGAAGATATCAGGTGAATGGAGTGGCCTGCCAGTTCTGCAGACCGAAACCCCATCGAACACGACTGGGATGCTCTCGGTCGACGTATTGTTGCACGTCTTCAAACTCCTTCGACACTTCAGGAACTCCGACAGGCACTGGTGCAAGAATGGGAGGCTATACCCCTGCAGCAGCTCGACGACCTGATCCAGAGTATGCCAACCCGTTATGCGGCCTGTGTACGTGTGCATGGTGATCATATCCCATATTGATGTCGGGGTATATGCGCAGGAAACAGTGGCGTTTTGTAGCACATGTGTTTTGGGATGGTTTTCTCAACTTATCACCAGTACCGTGGACTTACAGATCTGTGTCGTGTGTGTTCCCTATGTGCCTATGCTATTAGTGCAAGTTTTGTGTAGTGCCACGTTGTATGGCACCACATTCTGCAATTATCCTTAATTTATGAGCATGAGTTTATATACAGGGTGAACCTTAAAGCTTTGAGATGTTGTTCAGGGATGCCTTCTGAGTATTTTGTTGTAAGGTACTCGCTGTTTCCGCCGCCTCGTTACAGAGTAGTAATGTAATTACGATTTATTCAGTTTCTTACCCGTATTACCTTCATTTCTTTGCAAATTCCGCACAAAAATGGAAAAGACTGAAACATGCAATCACCAAAACGTACAGCACATAATTTTTCTCACAGAAGCCTATGTACAGATGCAAAAGTACTGGACGTGTTCGTCGTCACTGCGGTATCAGCTCAGTATTGACGAAGTGGATATTGGTCAACTGTTCATCAGTAAACCAATCCACACTGCTGTGTATTTCTGTTAACGTACAACTAACACCACCGTCGGAAAAACCAATCTCGAGACATAACAGATCAGTACTGAATGCAAGGTTGCGGGCAAAGAGTAAAGTGGACATTATAGTTGTCAGCAGCAATGGAAAATGTGGTGTCACCGCCAGACACACCACTTGCTAGGTGGTAGCCTTTAAATCGGCCGCGGTCCGTTAGTATACGTCGGACCCGCCTGTCGCCACTGTCAGTGATTGCAGACCGAGTGCCGCCACACGGCAGGTCTAGAGAGACTTCCTAGCACTCGCCCCAGTTGTACAGCCGACTTTGCTAGCGATGGTTCACTGACAAAATACGCTCTCATTTGCCGAGACGATAGTTAGCATAGCCTTCAGTTACATTTGCTACGACCTAGCAAGGCGCCATTACCAGTTACTATTGATACTGTAAAACACGTACCGTCAAGAGCGACGCTCATCATTAATGGATTAAAGTTAAGTATTCCACCAGCTACGTCCGTTTTTCTAAAGTCTAATTTCCTTGTCCTGTTCCAGACCTCACGCCGGCCTGCGTGAGCTAAAACGCGTGCCTTTCGGCTTCCTCTAATAACACGGGGTTGGCTCTCCTGCCAACCCACAACAGAAAAATTTTGTTTTCAAACAGGACACACAGCGCAAAAATTGGCTCTGAGCACTATAGGACTTAACATCTGAGATCATCAGTACCCTAGACTTAGAACTACTTAAACCTAACTAACCTAAGGACATCACACACATCCATGCCCGAGGCAGGATTCGAACCTGCGACCGTAGCAGTAGCCCGATTCCGGACTGAAGCGCCTAGAACCGCTCGGCCACAGCGGCCGGCACACACAGTGCATACCGTCCACATTTGCACTGTTGCTAATTGGAGCGAGAAACGCAACGAGGCGCAATAATTCTGAAACGAGCCTCTGGAGGTCGTTGATCGCTTACACCAAAATACTCAGAAAGTATCGCTGAACAGCCTGCGAAAGTTTGCCGGTGGAGTTCTAGTCCACTCTACATACATTTAACATACTTAACACTTATCATATGTCATCTGTAAATGTAGCGAATCTCGCCGCGAGACTTACTGACAACAGCAACTAATCGTCGTTTCGAGAAAAAGTCCGGTCGCTCGCAACTACAGTGCCGCGACACTCCTGCTCATTTCTGTCGTACCCTGCAACAGCGGCGGTGCCAGGCAGACAGTTGCCACACTGTTAACAGGATGTTCGATGACTGCGAGTGATATGGTTTATATTTATGTATAATTTGATTTGTACAAAATGGTACGTACTTAGCGCAATAAATTGTTGCAATAACAAAAAGAAGACACTAAATTTGTCATCATACAGGTTTCCTAAGGACGACAGGAGGTATGAAACAGGTATGTAACCTACATAATTTACTGAAGAGTAGCGTTTCTTTTTGTAAGAACAAAAAATAAAGAGCAAAACGCAGAAATCAAGTAATTGCAGAAAGTCACTGCATTTCTACACAACAACGTGAAGTTTTATTCATTACACTTTCGAAACATACCAGTTTACGAGTGCGTAAACGGGAAACTGGTATGGAATACTGTGCTTACATAAGCGATCTGCCAGCGACATTTTCTTGCGCTTTACTTTTAGCTCCTTTGTCGTTTTAGTTGTGTTTTCATACCATGTATAGCTACTTTCACTTTCTCTAATTTGTTTTACAGCATTTCAGATACATGAGTGTATGGTCATTTCGGGTGCATGAGTGTGCAACAATTTCAGTGATTATCTCCACGTCAAAAAATGGTTCTAAGCACTATGGGACTTAACATCTGAGGTCATCACTCCCCTAGAACTGAGGACTACTTAAACCTAATTAACCTAAGGACATCACACACACCCATGCCCGAGGCAGGATTCGAACCTGCGACCGTAGCGGTCGCGCGGTTCCAGACTGAAGCGCCTAGAACCGCTCGGCCACAACGACCAGCTATCTCCATGTCCGTTTGTTTCAATGAGAGTAAGGGCGCTGATAACCTTGCCCATGAGCACCCATAAGCTCCAAACACACACACACACATATTCCAGTCACGTTAATGAGATCACGTGTCAAAAGCCTGAATAACCACCTTTGTATACCGCGGACCGCTGCGAGACCTGTAGGTAGTCACTGAGGTTCTGTAAGGTACTGACAGTGACGTGATTTCAGTGCCGTGGCCACTTGCGCGCATTCTCTCTGTTGAAAATCCATTGCGCGAACAGCCCGATCGAGGTGGCCCCAAGATTATCGATTGGGTTTCAGTCAGGTGAGTTTGGTGGCCAGGGGAGTATTGTAAACTACTCCCCGTGCTCTTTCGAATAACGCAAGCACACTGCGAGCTTTGTGACATGTTTCATTGTCCTGCTGCTAGATGCCATCGTGCGCCGGCCGGAGTGGCCGTGCGGTTCTGGGCGCTACAGTCTGGAACCGAGCGACCGCTACGGTCGCAGGATCGAATCCTGCCTCGGGCATGGATGTGTGTGATGTCCTTAGGTTGGTTAGGTTTAATTAGTTCCAAGTTCTAGGCGACTGACGACCTCAGAAGTTAAGTCGCATAGTGCTCAGTGCCATTAGATGCCATCGTGCCGAGGAAAAACAAACTGCCTATGGAGGTGGAGTTGGTCTCGAAGGATAGATGCATACTTGTGCTGACAAATTGTGCCCTGCAGAATATCACCCAGTGAATGCCACGGAAACATCCTCCAGACCATAATGCTCCTTCCTCCTGCCTGGCCCCTTCCGATGATTGTTGCAAGGTGTTAGCCAGCTGTTCGATGAATCATAAAGCGTGATTCATCCGAAAAGGCCACCTGTTCCCACTCAGTGGAAGTCCAGTTGAAGTACTGGCCTGTAAATTCCAGGCATAGTCGCCGATGAACACTAGTCAGCATGGGTGCTCGAACCAGGTGCCTGCTGCGGAGGCCCATAGGCAGCATCGTTCGCTGAACAGTTTTGAAGAGAAACAGTTGGTAGGCCCTTTGTTCACCTGGGCAGTCAGCTGCTCAACAGTTGCACTTTTCTTCGTCCATACACATCTCCGTAGCTGTGGTTCACTCTTGTCATCTATGGCCCGTGGTGCACCACAGGTCCCTATGCGCCGGTTTTGGCTAGCGCCTGTCATGCACGGTATACTTTAACCACGGCGACTCGCGAACAGTTTACAAGCTTAGCCATTTTGGAAATGCTTCCATACTTGGCCCGAAAGCCAATGATAATGCCCTTTTGGACTTCAGACAAACCGCTCCGTTTCTTCATTACGACAACGACTGCAGTGTTTGGCTCTAAGCACTATGGGATTTAACGTCTGAGGTCATCAGTCCCCTAGACTTAGAACTACTTAAACCTAACTAACCTAAGGACATCACACACATCAATGCCCGAGGCAGGATTCGAAACTGCGAACGTAGCAGCATCGTGGTTCCGGACTGAAGCGCCTAGAACTGCTCGGCCACAACGGCCGGCCAAAACACTCTCTCTCTCTCTCTCTCTCTCTCTCTCTCTCTCTCTCTCTCTCTCTCTCTCCCTCTCTCTCTTTCTTTATCCTTTAAAAGGTGCAATAAGGAAACACCCAATACTTGAGAACTGTTTCGAGCCTTTCTAGTAAATTGCGGCTGCGTGTCAGAAAGGGACTCGACTCTAGGTTCTTGCTTTTCGGGGACAGGTCCAGCGGCCCCCTGCTATGTTTTTCGCGCCCCTCGACACCGTTTATGTACCCTCCACTGCTAGTGTTGCCACCTGCCATTTGTGAGTGGTTATTGTACCTTGACGTCGAACATAGGCGGTAGTCACACTAATGTTACTGACCGTATAGAACATCAGAATCACATATGCATGAGTAAAGAGGAACAATGAGAAAATCTTTGACTTTGTACAAAATTGCTGCGTGTCAATGAAAGTAGACCAATCATCGGAACAGTCAGTAAAAAACATATATATATATATATATATATATATATATATATATATATGTGTGTGTGTGTGTGTGTATGGAAATACTGTGTATTCTATATATATATATATATATATGTATATATATATATGTGTGTGTGTGTGTGTGTGTGTGTGTGTGTATGGAAATACTGTGTATTCTCTTCCTTTCAGTGGGATAAGTCGCAATTATATACGACAGCGAGAGTATTTCTTCTTGAACACAGTGTAGCTTACCTCATTTCATTCGTAAGTTTTGGCTGTGATTACAGTTATTTAGGTCTCCTGATATTTTGCTAATGATTGGGACACAAAGACTATCAGATGATAACAAACTTCACAACAGCGTGTGTCGCGACTGTATATGTTAGACTGCTTGCAACTGTCGGATACCTTTCAGCATTCAGCTCCAATGAGGACTTTAAAGATATCTCTGCAATTCGTGGGTTTGGCATTGATCTTTGTCCTCGAAGCATACTGAAACAATTTTGGTCCGCTGCAGTACTCATTTTCGCTACCCAGTTAACGCACTGAAGAACAGAAATGACACAGGTTGTGCTTCGCACATGTGAGGTATTCCAAGTTAACTAGAGACACCACATGGGGTGATAGAGGTATTTTGTACACACAGCATTTTTTTAAAAATAATGGGCAATTCATTTACGAAATCTGGTTGAAATTGTATAATGCTTTCCTGAGTTCCGCTTTATGTCACACCTTTTCAGCCATATCCTTAGCCATAGGGTACTGAGGGTGTCTTGCTGTTATAATTTTTTCTAGATAGCAAATGATACGTGTGCTAAGTTTGGTAGAAATTCCCTTCAGGTGTTACAGAGATATCCTAATATATCACCGTCTGTGTAACCCCTCCCCCCCCCCCCCCCCACCCACTGAAACGTCATCAGGACTGTAAGTGATCAGCTGAGCGACGCATTAATCGAATATTTCTATTCTACTTTTTTTTTAATTTCTCTGTGTTGCTTAAGCACTACGTGTCGGTGCAACGCAACATTAAAAAAAATACAGTAGAAATATTCGATGAATGCATCGCTAAGGAACAAATGCCACAGTGCCAAACAATTAACGAGCACAAAGCGAGGCCCTGGCATTGAAGCTTGTACGAACCATCAAACAATGGGTTTTTAAAAATCCAAAAGCGGTAATAGTTAAACCGGAATAAATTTTTTCAGCTACGCCTCTGGGTAGCTGTAATTTAGTTATAATCCTTCTCAAAATTATTAGTACAGTGAAGACGAGAAAATTTCCTTGGAGCTCAGATAACGACAACCATATCTGTCGAAAGGCTACAGCAAGCTTTTACTATGAAGGGCCTCTCTCCAGATATACTATATTTCCTGGGTTCTCTTCTATACACTCCACTCCATTCCCTTTCCCAAACACTCTAGCATGTAATATTCACAGCAATGTTCTCCTTTTACAAAATCCACAACTAATCCTCGTTTTTCATGGAAATTGTCAAATCCGACTTTTCATCTATTCCCACTCCGTAACAGAGAACTGTGCCCAAAACTGAGAGCAAGACATAAGCTTTTATGTATGTAATCGTAAAGGATATCGATATTTTTCCTTTATAAACTCGAAGTATGTCACATGAATGTTAATTTATAAACTACAAGTAATTTAATATCGTTTTAATTTTATTTGAAACTACTTGTGTACTAATGGTGTGCTTTCTGCTGTCCTACCCTGCTGCTAACTCTATTTTTCTGCACAATATTTCACGTCATGCGAGCAGTGTTATTATGTGTACTCGGTGCCTGGGACGGAAACAAGACTGCGATGTTCTGGTGCTGTCGCGTCGCTATTTATAGCTGGCAAGGAGACCGCGCCTACTCGTCATTGGCGATTTTGTCCAAATATACAGTATATGCGGGACTTGGCCAGAAATGAAAGTGACTGGAGTAAGACCTCCAGATCAATTGACGTTTAGGAAAAAATTGCATTTTTTGGCGTGCGTCGGGCGAGACATGAACCATTTACAAGTATGCTAGGGTAGCTTCCACGCACCGGTTGACGCATCGGAATGAGTACCGAACGCTAAGCCGAGGATTGTTGGGTTTGATACCTACGCAGAAAAGTTTTTTATTTTCTATTTTCAATTTTTACGTTACTTCCTCCTAATCAACTGAAAAATAGCCAAAATATTGTATTTACTAATATTTTATAATAAGGCTTGAAAAGGAAAGGCAAAGAAAAATTTGGGATTGCAAATAAATCTCCAGAAAGGGATTTAAGGCGTACACGAGAACTTCGTATATAATAGTAGATACTTTTATTATTTTACACGTGCTGGGGTGATATTCATCGTAACAAAAGGGAATCAGTGACTTTCTCGACATCTGCAAAGGGAACCTACTGATCGCGTGCAGGTGCCAACCGTTGTTTCAAGGTAGCCGGCCGAAGTGGCCGTGCGGTTAAAGGCGCTGCAGTCTGGAACCGCAAGACCGCTACGGTCGCAGGTCCGAATCCTGCCTCGGGCATGGATGTTTGTGATGTCCTTAGGTTAGTTAGGTTTAACTAGTTCTAAGTTCTAGGGGACTAATGACCTCAGCAGTTGAGTCCCATAGTGCTCAGAGCCATTTGAACAACCGTTGTTTCAAGGTCAAAATTAAACTAACGGAATACGGAGTTTTCTATGCGTTAATCACAATCCCTTCTTGGAAAGTTATTTGCAGAGGCCTCGTGATCGCCGTAAGTATAATTCGTTATTGTAAATACTTTTTCAAACCTAATTTTTCTTTGCCTTTCCTCTTCATGCTTTTTCATGAAAATACTAATAAATAGAATATACCGAACATTACTTGGTTTCATTTGCAGAGTAAATAGCTTAAAAATTGAAAATAATAAAATTTACACCTAGAGATTCGACCACACGACCCTCGGATTACCGGTATGTACTCTTTACGCTGTGCTAACAGTGGCCTACAAATTATGACGACTCTGGGGAATGAAAATCGCCTGTATAAAAATTAACATGGATTCCGCAAATAGAGATCTTTTGAAACTCAGCTCGCTATGTTCGTCCATAAGATCCCTAGCGCTGTAGACAACGGCGCTCAGGTTGAAGCTGTGTTCCGTAAATTTAAGCATTTTCCACCGCCCCTCACTGCAGTTTAGAAGAAAAAATACGAGCTTATTGAGTAGCGGACCAGATTTGTGACTGGCTTCAGGACTTCCTTGCAGATAGAACTCAGTATGTCGCTATTAGCGAAGCAAAATCGACGGATCTAAAGGTAATTTCTGAAGTACTCCAAGGAGGTGTAATAGAAACCTAAGTCAGAATGAAATTTTCACTCTGCAGCGGAGTGTACACTGATACGAAACTTCCTGGCAGATTAAAACTATGTGCCAGATCGAAACTCGAGCTCAGGATCTTTGCCAAAGGTCCCGAGTTCGAGTTTAGGCCTAGCACACAGTTTTAATCTGCGAGGAAGTTTCAGGACCGTTTGTGTTTACAATGTATATTAACTACCTAGTAGAAAGCATATTATGCTCTTCAAGACTGTTCGCAGATGATGCGGTTGTCTATAACAAGTAGCAACGTCAGAAGACAGTATCGATTTGCTGAATGGTACCTGCAGAGGATTGATGAATGGTGTAGGCTCTGATAGTTGACCCTGAATGTAAATAAATGTAACATATTCCGCATACATAGGAAAAGCAATCCACTACACTATTGATGAAAAACCGCTGGAAACAGGATCTACCTTAGAGTAACTATCTAGAGCTACCTTGAGTGCAATGACCACATAAAACAAACAGAGGCTTACCGACTATCATTCTCCCCAGGAGCCATCGTAGAGCGGAATATGGTAGGGGGGGGAATAAGTTAGTGGTGCCGGTAGCACTCTCCGCCACACACCACTAGGTGGCTTGCGGAGTACGATGTAGATGTACATGCTGACATAAATGGCTCATGTCTCGCCCGACCCACACCGAAAATGCTATTTTTGTTTTCGAAATGCTTGACCATCTGGCTCTCTCATATATGCAACAAATTTGGACAAAATCGGTGATGACAAATAGGTACGGTCCCCCTGTGAGTTCGACACGAGAGGCACTCTACGCCCTTTGATGCACCTCTCAGCGTTTTCCCGCTTTGAGTGGTAAATACACTCCTGGAAATTGAAATAAGAACACCGTGAATTCATTGTCCCAGGAAGGGGAAACTTTATTGACACATTCCTGGGGTCAGATACATCACATGATCACACTGACAGAACCACAGGCACATAGACACAGGCAACAGAGCATGCACAATGTCGGCACTAGTACAGTGTATATCCACCTTTCGCAGCAATGCAGGCTGCTATTTTCCCATGGAGACGATCGTAGAGATGCTGGATGTAGTCCTGTGGAACGGCTTGCCATGCCATTTCCACCTGGCGCCTCAGTTGGACCAGCGTTCGTGCTGGACGTGCAGACCGCGTGAGACGACGCTTCATCCAGTCCCAAACATGCTCAATGGGGGACAGATCCGGAGATCTTGCTGGCCAGGGTAGTTGACTTACACCTTCTAGAGCACGTTGGGTGGCACGGGATACATGCGGACGTGCATTGTCCTGTTGGAACAGCAAGTTCCCTTGCCGGTCTAGGAATGGTAGAACGATGGGTTCGATGACGGTTTGGATGTGCCGTGCACTATTCAGTGTCCCCTCGACGATCACCAGTGGTGTACGGCCAGTGTAGGAGATCGCTCCCCACACCATGATGCCGGGTGTTGGCCCTGTGTGCCTCGGTCGTATGCAGTCCTGATTGTGGCGCTCACCTGCACGGCGCCAAACACGCATACGACCATCATTGGCACCAAGGCAGAAGCGACTCTCATCGCTGAAGACGACGCGTCTCCATTCGTCCCTCCATTCACGCCTGTCGCGACACCACTGGAGGTGGGCTGCACGATGTTGGGGCGTGAGCGGAAGACGGCCTAACGGTGTGCGGGACCGTAGTCCAGCATCATGGAGACGGTTGCGAATGGTCCTCGCCGATACCCCAAGAGCAACAGTGTCCCTAATTTGCTGGGAAGTGGCGGTGCGGTCCCCTACGGCACTGCGTAGGATCCTACGGTCTTGGCGTGCATCCGTGCGTCGCTGCGGTCCGGTCCCAGGTCGACGGGCACGTGCACCTTCCGCCGACCACTGGCGACGACATCGATGTACTGTGGAGACCTCACGCCCCACGTGTTGAGCAATTCGGCGGTACGTCCACCCGGCCTCCCGCATGCCCACTATACGCCCTCGCTCAAAGTCCGTCAACTGCACATACGGTTCACGTCCACGCTGTCGCGGCATGCTACCAGTGTTAAAGACTGCGATGGAGCTCCGTATGCCACGGCAAACTGGCTGACACTGACGGTGGCGGTGCACAAATGCTGCGCAGCTAGCGCCATTCGACGGCCAACACCGCGGTTCCTGGTGTGTCCGCTGTGCCGTGCGTGTGATCATTGCTTGTACAGCCCTCTCGCAGTGTCCGGAGCAAGTATGGTGGGTCTGACACACCGGTGTCAATGTGTTCTTTTTTCCATTTCCAGGAGTGTATCATTGGACGCTGTGCACTGGCTCGGAAAGAGGAAGTTAATCGACCATGCCCTTTAAAAAATCATTCTGACATTTAATCACAAAAAGCGAAATCTGGATTGTCGGACGGGATTTTGCGCCACCTTCCCCCAAAGTAAAAGTCGAGTGTTCTAAGGACTGCGCTACCTCGCTCGCTTCCACTGTCAGAGACAGCCCGCAACCCATTTCGCTTGGCAACTTTTGTCTTAACTGTTTCCGGACCAGGGTTCATTATCTCAAACTGATTCATTTGCATTTTCCGTTATCACTGAAAGTAGACAAATACTGTATCGCCATTATATGAATTACAGTTCCTGTTTCTTGTTCCTATTCTATTAGCTCTAAGAAATATTTAACAGCACCTGAAATTGTTTCACTCGGCACTGAAATGTACTTGGGAAAAAGCTTCTTCATTGGTTAAAATTGTGTGCCGGACTTAAACACGAATGTAGATCTTTATCCTTCCTGGCATCTCGTCAATTGAACTACGCAAGCGAACAAAATCATCAATATGAGCTACTTCTCTTCAACTCTGTAATCTTTATTGGGGGTGTTGGTAAGAATGTGAGGCGTGCTTGGATAGCTCAACTGGATACAGCATTGCCCACGAAAGTCATCAGAGTTACAGGTTAGTGTGCTGAGGTTTTAATCTTCCAGGAAATTTCAATATTACTGTTGTTTCAGTACTTCCGTTCCTGTATCTTTCGCCACTATTGTTTATTTTGCACCACATTCATGGAGTCTGCCGTACGAGGTGATGCACTGGCTAAAACGCAGTAGTAACATGTCAGGTCCACGAATGCCAAACGCGATTTAGGGATTCTGTACTCAACCTGAATCTGCTGACGAGCAGAACACGGCAAGTGCCATAAACCGATTTCCCAGAAACTTCGAACGGTGGAAGGGGAGTCAAAACAAGCGAAAACTTGTCTCGGCTTATCCGTAGATACTCGACCGTTTCTGAGAAAATGCCCGTTGTAGTTTTCAAAGTACTGTATATGCCTTTTAGTGTGCAGCAATTTCAGCCGAAATGGTACAAAGAGTTTAGAGTCGCAGCCCTTAGTTTTGCGCCCAGTGTTCGAAATCCGATTCTTGTTTCTTTTTTAATTTGTCTGCCAATGTCCGTAGAAGGTTGCTACTCAAATGTTTGATCATATTAGGGGATACAGGACGTTACATCAATTGTAAAATTACAACTGGGTTTCATAATAAGTGTCACATTTAATATACGTTTATGTGTGTATGTTATTTTCAGGGGCTACAATCTTTTTAAAATACTTACATTTAATTCTTACATCAATTCTTGTATTATATTCTTGTGTTTATTCATCAGGAATATTTCGTGCATTCCTAGCGATCGTAAAAAACATTTGAACGATAGAAGTTCCGCCAACACCACGAGCATCGCGCAAAGCCAGGTTTGCCACATAGATACGAATCTCACTCGGGAAAGACACTTCGTTAACATTGCTGAAGATTTCACGCGTTAGGGAATAATTTCAGGGCAAACAATGCATAACATATCATTTTACCTAAAACTGGCGCTTGCCTTTGATTATGAATCAAGGTTGTTGTTGTTGTGGTCTTCAGTCCTGAGACCGGTTTGATGCAGCTCTCCATGCTACTCTATACTGTGCAAGCTTCTTTATCTCCCAGTACCTACCGCAACCTACATCCTTCTGAATCTGCTTAGTTCATTCATCTCTTGGTCTCCCTCTACGATTTTTACCCTCCACACTGCCCTCCAATACTAAATTGGTGATCACTTGATGCCTCAGAACATGTCCTACCAACCGATCCCTTCTTCTAGTCAAATTGTGCCACAAACTCCTCTTCTTCACAATTCTATTCAGTACCTCCTCATTAGTTATGTGATCTACCCATCTAATCTTTAGCATTCTTCTTCAGCACCACATTTCGAAAGCTTCTATTCTCTTCTTGTCCAAACTATTTATCGTCCACTTTTCACTTCCATACGTGGCTACACTCCACTCAGATACTTTCAGAAACGACTTCCTGACACTTAACTCTATACTCGATGTTAACAAATTCCTCTTCTTCAGAAACGCTTTCCTTGCCATTGCCAGTCTACATTTTATATCCTCTCTACTTCGACCATCCTCAGTTATTTTGCTCCCCAAATAGCAAAACTCCTTTACTATTTTAAGTGTCTCATTTCCTAATCTAATTCCCTCAGCATCACCCGAATTAATTCGTCTACATTCCATTATCCTCGTTTTGCTTTTGTTGATGTTCATCTTATATCTTCCTTTCAAGACACTGTCCATTCCATTCAGCTGCTCTTCCAAGTCCTTTGGTGTGTCTGACAGAATTACAATGTCATCAGCAAACCCCAAAGTTTTTATTTCTTCTCCATGGATTTTAATACCTACTCCGAATTTTTCTTTTGTTTCCTTTACTGCTTGCTCAATATACAGATTGAATACCGTCGGAGAGAGGCTACTACCCTGTCCTACTCCATTCCCAACCACTGCTTCCCTTTCATGCTCCTTGATCTTTATAACTGCCATCTGGTTTCCGTAAAAAATGTAAATAGCCTTTCACTCCCTGTATTTTACCTCTGCCACCTTAAGAATTTGAAAGAGAGTATTGCAATCAACATTGTCAAAAGCTCTCTCGAAGTCTACAAATGCTAGAAACGTAGGTTTGCCTTTCCTTAATCTATTTTCTAAGATAAGGCCTAGGGTCAGTATTGCCTCACGTGTTCCAATATTTCTACGGAATCCAAACTGATCTTCTCCGAGATCGGCTTCTACGAGTTTTTCCATTCGTCTGTAAAGAATTCGAGTTAGTATTTTGCAGCTGTGACTTATTAAACTGATTGTTCCGTAATTTTCACATCTGTCAACACCTGATTTCTTTGGAATTGGAATTATTATGTTCTTCTTGAAGTCTGAGGGTATTTCGCCTGTCTCATACATCTTGCTCACCAGATGGTAGAGCTTTGTCAGGACTGGCTCTCCCAAGGCTGTCAGTAATTCTAATGGAATGTTGTCTACTCCCGAGACCTTGTTTTGACTCAGGTCTTTCTGTGTTCTGTGAAACTCTTCACAGAGTATCATATCTCCCATTTCCTCTTCATCTACATCCTCTTCCATTTCCACAATATTGTCCTCAAGTACATCGCCCTTGTATAGACCCTCTATATACTCCTTCCACCTTTCTGCTTTCCCTTCTTTGCTTAGAACTGGGTTTCCATCTGAGCTCTTGATATTCAAGCAAGTGGTTCTCTTTTCTCCAAAGGTCTCTTTAATTTTCCTGTAGGCAGTATCTATCTTACCCCTAGTGAGACAAACCTCTACATCCTTACATTTGTCCTCTAGCCATTCCTTCTTAGCCATGTTGCACTTCCTGTCGATCTCATTTTTCAGACATTTGTATTCCTTTTTGCCTGCTTCATTTAGTGCATTTTTATATATTCTCCTCTCATCAAATAAATTCAATTTCTCTTCTGTTATCCAAGGATTTCTACTAGCCCTCGTCTTTTTACCTACTTGATCCTCTGCTTGATCCGTCAAAGCTACCCATTCTTCTTCTACTGTATTTCTTTCCCCCATTCCTGTCAATTGTTCCCTTATGCTCTCCCTGAAACTCTGTACAACCTCTGGTTTAGTCAGTTTATCCAGGTCCCACCTCCTTAAATTCCCACCTTTTTGCAGTTTCTTTAGTTTTAATCTACAGTTTATAACCAATAGATTGTCAGAGTCCACATCTGCCCCTGGAAATGTCTTACAATTTAAAACCTGGTTCCTAAATCTCTGTCTTACCATTATATAATCTATCTGATACCTTCTAGTATCTCCAGGCTTCTTCCATGTAAACAGCCTTCTCTTATGATTCTTGAACCAAGTGTTAGCTATGATTAAGTTATGCTCTGTGCAAAATTCTATCAGACGGCTTCCTCTTTCATTTCTTACCCCCAATCCATATTCACCTACTACGTTTCTTTCTCTCCCTTTTCCTACTATCGAATTCCAGTCACCCATGACTATTAAATTTTTGTCTCCCTTCACTATCTGAATAATTTCTTTTACCTCATCATACATTTCATCAATTTCTTCGTCATCTGCAGAGCTAGTCAGCATATAAACTTGTACTACTGCAGTAGGCGTGGGCTTCGTGTCTATCTTGCCCACATTAATGCGTTCACTATGTTGTTTGTAGTAGCTTACCCGCATTACTATTTTTTTATTCATTATTAAACCTACTCCTGCATTACCCCTATTTGATTTTGTATTTATAACCCTGTATTCACCTAACCAAGAGTCTTGTTCCTCCTGCCACCGAACTTCACTAATTCCCATTATATCTGACTTTAACCTATCCATTTCCCTTTTTAAATTTCCAACCTACCTGCCAGATTAAGGGATCTGACATTCCACGCTCCGATCCATAGAACGCCAGTTTTCTTTCTCCTGATAACGACGTCCTCTTGAGTAGTTCCCTCCCGGAGATCCGAATGGGGGACTATTTTATCTCTGGAATATTTTACCCAAGAGGACGCCATCATCATTTAACCATACAGTAAAGCTGCATGACCTCGGGAAAAATTACGGCTGAAGTTTCCCCTTGCTTTCAGCCGTTCGCAGGACCAGCACAGAAAGGCCGCTTTGGTTAGTGTCACAAGACCAGATCAGTCAATCATCCAGACTGTTGCCCCTGCAACTACTGAAAAGGCTGCTGCCCCTCTTCAGCTACTACACGGTTGTCTGGCCTCTCAACAGATACCGCTCCGTTGTGGTTGCACCTACGGTACGGCTATCTGTATCTTTGAGGCACGCAAGCCTCCCCCCACACCAACGGCAAGGTCCATGGTCCATGGGGGGGGGGGGGGGGAGGAAGATGAATCAAGGAACGCTACAGGAATTTCACCGAAAACATCTTAAAATAATTATGTCATTCATTTATTTTTAATTCTTTCATCAGACATACAATTACTGGACTAATAAAGACAATGCTATTTCAGTATACACTGGAAAACATTCGCCTAGCAACATTCTACGGATTTCGTTAGATAAATGCAAAACAAGAATAAAAATAACCTGGTTTCGATCATGGGGCTCGAAAGTGTGAAGCCGTGACGCTAACGACTGTACCACGATTTCAGCTGAGGCTATTGCGCCCTAAAAAACATATAAAATATCTCCGAAACTCTGACTGTCGTTTATTCAGAAACGGTCCAGTGTATACGTATAAGCCGAATACATCTTCTCTTATTCTGACTATCCTTCCATTAAGCGATATTTCCGGAAATCGGGTTGTGGCACTTGCCGTGTTCCCCTCATAAGTGTAGGCTCGCTCGCTTTCAAGTTGAACTTCTTCCTGTGTCCTCAATGAAGATAATATACATCTTCGATTATATCGGAATCGACAGCACATTAAACTTACGGTCCCTTCGTCGTCCGCGTGCTTATTTTCTCATTCAGGCTTTCAGCGTATATAACAGTTTCCAAAGTGTAATCTTTTTTCAGTAGCTGCATCGTAATAATAAGAAACATACCAGAAGCAAAACAAAACAGAGCATAATATTTAACTGCAAAACAGTGATGTAGCATCATTTAAGACAGCGAGATTACCAGCGTCATTTTCTTTATGGGTATCATGATTTTATATTGATTAAATGTAAAGACTACGACGATAAAAAAGAAACAATAGATGCGTAGCACACAAAATGATTAGGAAGCACTGCGTTTACGTTTTAACTTAATGTACAGTACATTTATATTGTACTTTTACCAATTATTCCATGATTGTACTTTTACCAATTATTCCATGAAATCACCATCGATGTTTACATACAGAGTGACCCAAAAGTCCGTTGACATTTACAAATGCGCTGGTTCATTGAATAATTTATGTAGAAATATAAAACTTGACACAAATGCCTGAAATGACATGAGGTTTTATTAAAACCAAAACCGAGTACAAACTCCGGTCAGGAAGTGGCGCTGGACAGAAATACGTCAATGACGCCGCATGGAAACACCCACAACTGCAGAATTTGGGCTACCGAAAGTCCTAGAACTGCTGTAGAAATACCATTGCTTGACGAGAAAGTCGCGGCGTGGCGTGGATTTATCACATCAGTCGCGATCGGACCCTTTTTTGTCGACGAAACGTGGGGTGCTGCTTTTCGAAATATCAGTGTGACGCATTCGAGATACGCCGATATATTACAGAATCGCATGATCCCTAGCCCAGCTGAGAATGTAAGACTTTTATGCTGGATGGCGCTCCACCCCATATTGCTACAACTGTGAACAATCTCTAGTGCACGTAGTTGGGTGAGCCTCCGCTTCCGTCATGCTTGGCCTTCCAGGCCGCCGGACGTCAATCCGTGTGATCATTGGTTGCGGGGTTACCGCGATCGTCCGACCTCATTGGAGATACCGACGGCAGTTTCTCACCATTGCTACTGATATGACGTACAGTGCTATTCACAACATCGTCCTTCGAAAACAGGTATCGTTGATGAATGACGACCGATATGTTGAACGTTTGATATAAAGGTCGTCGTCTTTGCTAAAAATCAATTGTTACGCTTATTATTATTTTTGTAGCATATGAAGCGCCACCTGTTGGTCATTTCAATAAAATCCCATGTCATTTGAAGCATGTGCGTCAATTTTTACCTCTCTACTACATTATTCCGTGAAGCATTGAATTTTCAAATGTTTACGAACTTTTGGATTACCCTGTATTTTCCGATCCAGCATAAGAGCTTCGTTATTCCAACGTAAAGAAGCGAATGTGCCATCTATTATCCTTCAGTGTATGTGCTGAGGTGGTATCTACATTGAAGAGCCAAAGAAACTGGTACATCTGCCTAATATCGTGTAGGGTCCATCCAGCACGTAGAAGTGCCGCAACACAACGAGGTATGGACTCGAGTCATGTCTGAAGTAGTGGTGGAAGGAACTGACACGATCAATCCTGCAGGATTGTCCATAAACCGTTAGGAGTACGAGGGGTTGGAGATCTCTTCTTAACAGCACGTTGCAAGGCATCCCAGATATGCTCAATAATGTTCATGTCCGGGGAGTCTGTTGGCCAGCAAAAGTGCTTAAATTCAGAAGAGTGTTCCTGGAGCCATTCTCTGGCAATACTGGACGTGTGGGGTTCGCATTGTTCTGCTGGAATTTTCAAAAAATGGTTCAAATGGCCCTGAGCGCTATGGGACTTAACATCTGAGGTCATCAGTCCCCTAGAACTTAGAACTACTTAAACCTAACTAATCTAAGGACATCACACACATCCATGCCCGAGGCAGGATTCGAACCTGCGGCAGTAGCAGTCGCGCGGTTCCAGACTGTAGCGCCTAGAACCGCTCGGCCACTTCCGGCCGGCTTCTGGCTGTTGTTTAGCGCGAATTGTGCCCTCCGCCACACTCCGCTTGGTGGCTAGCGGAATATACATGTAGATGTAGATCCAGATTCGCTCGCTAAAATCTGAAACGAGACTGCCGGCCGGGGTGGCCGAGCGGTTCTAGGCGCTTCAGTCCGGAACCGCGCGACTGCTACTGCCGCAGGTTCGAATCCTGCGTCGGGCATGGATGTGTGTGATGTCCTTAGGTTAGGTAGGTTTAAGTAGTTCTCAGTTCTAGGGGACTGATGACCTCAGATGTTAAGTCCCATAGTGCTCAGAGCCATTTGAACCATTTTGAAACGAGACTGGTCTGACAACGCAACATGTTTTCAGTCATCAACAGACCAATGTCGGTGTTGACGGGCCCAGACGAGGCCTAAAGCCTTATGTCGTGCAGTTATCGAGGGTACACGAGTGGGCCTTCAGCTCCGAAAGCCCATATCGATGATGCTTCGCACGCTGACGCTCGTTGATGGCTCAGCACAGAAATCTGTAGCAATTTGCGGAAGGGTTGCACTTCTGTCACGTTGAACGATTTTCTTCAGTCGCCTTGGTCGCGTTCTTGCAGGACCTTTTTCCGGCCGCAGCGATGTCGGAGATTTGATGTTTTACCGGATTCCTAATATTCACGGTACACTCGTGGAATGGTTGTACGGGAAAATCCCCACTTCATCGCTGACTCGGAGATGCTGTGTCCCGTCGCTCGTGCGCCGACTGTAACACCACGTTCAGACTCACTTGAATCTTGATAACCTGCCATTCTAGCAGCAGTAACCGATCTAACAACTGATCCAGGTACTTGTTGGCTTATATAGGAGTTACCGACCGCAGAGCCGTATTGTGTCTGTTTACAGAACTCTGTATTTGAATGCGCATGCCTGCACCAGTTTCTTTGGCGCTTCAGTGTATGTAGCGTAATTGTACGCAGTGGACCGAAATGCGGACCAGAGCTCCAGCGCCGCTAGCCGAACTTTGTTAAGAGTAGACGGTGCTGGAAGTCCACAGCGCCGCTAATAAGGGGTCCTCCAGTCAGCGCAGAAGGGGTGAGGCGCGCCGACAAATGGCTTGATGGATGGCCCGTCTCGCGGATGCGGCTGACAGCAGACCGCGACGCGGTATGTGAGCGGCACGTAAACACGCGGCATTCAGCTTTCAGCCTGTCTGGTGCCCCGCCAAAGGCGTGTAAAAGCCTGCCGCAGGCGGCACAGTAGTCTGCTGCACGGCGCTGCCGCCGCGTCGCAGTGTGAAGGCTCTCTTTTAGTGTACCGCATCTGGAATGCAGCAGCGCAAATACGTGGCAAAGTTTGTATGTAATCATTCGGCAACTTCCGTGCACAATGAGCGAAAGTGATAAGGCTATACAGGGTGTTACAAAAAGGTACGGCCAAACTTTCAGGGAACATTCCTCACACACAAATAAAGAAAATATGTTATGTGGACATGTGTCCGGAAGCGCTTACTTTCCATGTTAGAGCTCATTTTATTACTTCTCTTCAAATCACATTAATCATGGAATGGAAACACACAGCAACAGAACGTACCAGCGTGACTTCAAACACTTTGTTACAGGAAATGTTCAAAACGTCCTCCGTTAGCGAGGATACATACATCCACCCTCCGTCGGCCAGTGTGGCCGTGCGGTTAAAGGCGCTTCAGTCTGGAACCGCGTGATCGCTACGGTCGCAGGTTCGAATCCTGCCTCGGGCATGGATGTGTGCGATGTCCTTAGGTTAGTTAGGTTTAATTAGTTCTAAGTTCTAGGCGACTGATGACCTCAGCAGTTGAGTCGCATAGTGCTCAGAGCCATTTGAACCACCCTCCGTCGCATGGAATCCCTGATGCGCTGATGGAGCCCTGGAGAATGGCGTATTGTATCACAGCCGTCCACAATACGGGCACGAAGAGTCTCTACATTTGGTACCGGGGTTGCGTAGACAAGAGCTTTCAAATGCCCCCATAAATGAAAGTCAAGAGGGTTGAGGTCAGAAGAGCGTGGAGGCCATGGAATTGGTCCGCCTCTACCAATCCATCGGTCACCGAATCTATTGTTGAGAAGCGTGCGAACACTTCGACTGAAATGTGCAGGAGCTCCATCGTGCATGAACCACATGTTGTGTCGTACTTGTAAAGGCACATGTTCTAGCAGCACAGGTAGAGTATCCCGTATGAAATCATGATAACGTGCTCCATTGAGCGTAGGTGGAAGAACATGGGGCCCAATCAAGACATCACCAACAATGGCTGCCCAAACGTTCACAGAAAATCTGTGTTGATGACGTGATTGCACAATTGCGTGCAGATTCACGTCAGCCCACACATGTTGATCGTGAAAATTTACAATTTGATCACGTTGGAATGACGAAACTAAAATGAGCTCTAACATGGAAATTAAGCGTTTCCGGACACATGTCCATATAACATCTTTTCTTTATTTGTGTGTGAGGAATGTTTCCTGAAACTTTGGCCGTACCTTTTTGTAACACCCTGTATATGTATAGTCTTCTTCCTCACATGACATATGTTTGGACTCTGGTGACCTCTGAAAGAATAACGATGCGGGTATCTCTTCACGTTCAGATTTAGCAACAAAACTGGAAACAAACACCTTGAATATACCAGGCCCAAAAGAATTACCAAGCACGGGAGACCGATTCCCTCACTTGATTTCCATTAAAAACCTATTTGATGATACCTTATCCTGGTAGACAATTAGGTGAACAGTCGGGAAAAAAAATGTACAACTACAGACATAACAGAGCCCGGAGATTTCAGGAGACGCTTTTGGAATATTGTGCCAGACGTTTAGGATTTACTGTTGTAAGATCAATCTCAGCTCGGAACGCGATTCTTGCCACTGTGTCTCGGGCAACTTTCTCGGACGCGATTGTGTTATTTGAGAATGAAGGGACTAGAGATATACAATTAAGAGACCCTCAGAAAGGAGGCAGTTTCGTAAATAATGCTATCCTGACACGGAATGGATTTCAAAGATTATTTCATTTCCCTGCAAGGTACTTTCGTCTGCCAAAACGACATTGTAAACAGGGGGATGTCGTCGAAGGGAAAACAAGTAATAAAAACTGGAATGCTAAGCATGCAGACATAAAAAATAAAGACCTATTGGTCTGTTTTACAAAAGAAAGTAATGTATTTACTCCCAAATCCTTGGCACTTTCTTTCCAGATGTTGCTTCTTCTGGTGCTATTCATATGATGTTCGCCTCGAAGGTCATATAGTTCTGGATATACCCTTACACATAAAGTAACTTTTCCTCCTCTAACTATCGTTTCGCACGTCAAAAGAGTTACGATTTGAATGACGTGCAGTGTCGCAACACGTGATACACCGTACCAGCGACAGCGGAAAAACACGACGCGGCGCGGCGTAGGCCAGCTGGTCAGCTCCAAACAGCAAGGTGACCACACATGCGGAAAAAGGACAGAGCTCAGAAGTTGATGTGACGAATAAGGTGGGTTAGTACTGTCATATTGGCACCAAATTTCACCACAGTTCTGCGTAGCGTCACCGCGGACGTGTCGCACGATGCGAACGCACCGCAGGCGTGTCAAGTGGTTCCCTGCCTGCTGGCGCCTAAGTCTACTTCACAGGTTTTCTCCACGAAGTCACATTTGTAAAATTAACTGTGGGCGGGTGACGCCGAGGGTATTTCCGAACTGGGGGTCTTAGAGGGATCCTTCGCCGTTGTATTCACGCATGTGTCAGTTTCACAATCCTCCGTGATCGTGCCACAGGAGGGCGTGAAATAAGTCTGAAAAAGTTAAGCACGCTTTACTTCTTCCGGTCATGTTCAGATTTCGTCGAACGATTTTGAACGGTCCCCATTTGTTCCAGCCTGCATACGAGAGCAAACTTGCACTCATACTGCACGCCAAAGTGGTGCGATCACATTCAATGGTAATGCAGCCCCACAATCTCCTTAGAGAGGAGCCGAAACGTCCGGGGGTGTCAGCAGCGTCAGAGGTTGTCAAGGACGTCGCCCTGTTGCTCGTCGCACAGAGAACAGTCGTGTTCGACGACGAAATGTGCGGGAATCAACGCCCCAAGGAAGTGCTGGTTTCATTCATGCCCTCTATGCCCCCCCCCCCCTTTCCCGAAACCTTCGCGTGTCGATTCTGAGCTAGGGTGTATCTGATTTTTTTTCATTGGGCACCCATAAGAACCGAGCGAGGTGGCGCAGTGGTTAGACACTGGACTCGCATTCGGGAGGACGACGGTTCAATCCCGCGTCCGTCCATCCTGATTTAGGTTTTCCGTGATTTCCCTAAATCGCTCCAGGCAAATGCCGGGATGGTTCCTTTCAAAGGGCACGGCCGACTTCCTTCCCCGTCCTTCCCTAATCCGATGAGACCGATGACCTCGCTGTCTGGTCTCCTTCCCCAACAACCAACCAACCACCCATAAGAAAACCGCATGATCTCAACGCTTGGCGTCGCCGTTCTGGCCTCCACCGCAGAGGCTTCAAAAGAAAGGGTGAAATGTGGGTAAGAGGGGCTATGACGACCTTCCCATCGTGTAATACATCCTTGGTGGCGTCTGCCAGAATTTCGGTGAAATTTAGTGAAATTTGGTAACATCTGAGTTTAAGCCTTGTTTTCACGTGTGTCGACACCTCGATTTTGAAGCGTCGTAGAACCCGAGTGTGATGTCGCAGAGCGCCATGCTTTTGCACCATTACAGGGGAAGTTTGTAGGCACCTCTGAGTCAAATTTCAAACTTTTGCGTGGCAGTGGAAGACAATTTCAGGGTTTCAAAAAAGTGATCCTTCAATTCTGTGGCGCTGTGTAGTTGCTGTTATCAGGTGGCTTGACTGCAAGCATCACTATACAGATTCGTAACAGGGCCGAATAGGGTTAGGAAACAGTTATGATAACATATATTAGCAATGACTTAAATGATTTATTAATAGAACTTTTACAATATTTCACTGGAATATGAAGAGTGATTGTGTCAGTACAGTAATAGTAAATTGATCTGACCTAGTATATCATTTGGTATATCATTTGCTGCATTTAGGAAAATTTTGTGAACGACGACTAACACAACTTGCACAATGTCCAGTTTGGCTCTTCTTGGTGACGACTATAGATGAGTCCTGAGACACTTGCTGTGACTCTGCAGTGATACTGTGTGGCGATTGTCCAACGGCTGTCTTGAGGTACTACCCGCTGAGTGGAGCCCTCCGTGTGCCTGCTTATACCCACGTTTGCGAGGTACTCGTCCACACAGGAACTAGGCGAATGTGAAACGTACTGCTCATCGTGTGTGCCCTCTCTCGAGTGTAACCTTATGTAAGTTGCACCTGAATCATAGGCAGTTCGGTGCTCTTCGATGAAGTCTGTGTCCCGTATCATCTGGACGGTACAGCAAAGGGTATGCCTCTGAACTACTAACTACATCAGGCATTCGTAAAGACAAATGTCCCCTTGCCAACATTGAGTCCACTGTTACTTTCAAAGATCCCGTACTAAATTGTAAAAGAAATGCTCCACAAACTTAAATGGAATTTCTCGAAGGAAGACAACGTAGATCTCGCGAAGACCTCTTGGGTAAATCTGCAGAACCTCTGTTCGAAGGCGACTGTGGGCGATGGCGACAGTGGAGTTAGAGACATTAGGGCACGTAAAAAGGCGTACAGACGGTCGTTTTTCCCTCGCTCAATACGCGGATGAAGTAAAAAAGAAAATAGGTCATATTGGTACGATGTACACTCTGCCATACACTGTATACTGACTTGCGGGGTATATACAGGATGGAAAAATTCGAGAAGAATTCCGCCTTAAGCATGACGCCATTTTCTAGTTCTGTTTTACCTAGATATGTTTCAGTACTTTTTGTGCTATCTTCATTGGGTTTATTTGTTTATTTTCTTTCTACAGAATAGTTGTTACATGTTAACCTCTTATCTTGGTTATATAAACTTTTGGCATAATATATTTACATTTGTAAAAAGAGCGATTATTGTCAAATTACACTACGTAATTAAAAGTATCCAGGCATCTGGCTGAAAATGACTTACAAGTTCGTGGCGCCCTCCATCGGTAATGTATGGTGTTGGCCCACCCTTAGCCTTGATGACAGCTTCCAGTCTCGCAGGCATACGTTCAATCAGGTGCAGGAACGTTTCTTGGGGAATGGCAGCCCATTCTTCACGGAGTGCTGCACTGAGGAGAGGTATCTATGTCAGTCGGTCAGGCCTGGCACAAAGTCGACGTTCCAAAACATCTCAAAGGTGTTCTACAGGATTCAGGTCAGGACTATGTGCAAGGACAGTCCATTACGGAGATGTTATTGTCGTGTAACCACTCCGCCACAGGCCGTGCATTATGAACAGGTGCTCGATCGTGTTGTAAATGCAATCGCCATCCCCGAATTGCTCTTCAACAGTGGGAAGCAAGAAATTGCTTAAAACATCAATGTAGGCCTGTGCTGTGATAGTGCCACGCAAAACGACAAGCGGTGCAAGCTCCCTCCATGAAAAACACAACCACACCATAACACCACCGCCACCGAATTTTACTGTTGACACTACGCACGCTGGCAGATGAAGTTCACCTGGCGTTCTCCATACCCACACCCTGCCATCGGATAGCCGTATTATGTACCCTGATTCAACACTCCACACAACGTTTTTCCACCGTTCAGTCGTCCAGTGTTGATGCTCCTTATACCAAGCGAAGCGTCGTTTGGCATTTACCAACGTGATGTGTGGCTTATGAACAGCCGCTCGACCATGAAATCCACCTGCAGTGGATCCTGATGCAGTTTGGAATTCCTGTGTGATGGTCTGGATAGATGTTTGCCTATTACACATTACGACCCTCTTCAACTGTCAGCGGTCTCTGTCAGTGAGCAGACGTCGGCCTGTACGCTTTTTTGCTGTACGTGTCCCTTGACGTTTCCACTTCACTATCACATAGCAAACAGTGGACCTAGGTATGTTTAGGAGCATGGAAATGTCGCGTACAGACGTATGACACAAGTGACACCCAATCACCTGACCACGTTCGAAGTCCGTGAGTTCCGCGGAGCGCCCCATTCTGCTCTCTTACGATGTCTAGCGAGTACTGAGGTCGCTGATATGGAGTACCTGGCAGTAGGTAGCAGCACAAAGCACCTAATATGAAAAACGTATGATTCTGAGGGTGTCCGGATACTTTTGATCACATAGTGTATTTCACTTTAGTTTGCATAAGTGAACGGGGTTTGGTCCTTGTATCACTTAGATGAGGTATTCTATGTTGTTCATTTACGATACGTCTAAAAATTGTAGTTCTATAGTAAATTTTGAAATAAAGTGGATGTATACATTCTTTTACATACCTCACACGACGCTACTCATCGTTTATACTGGTAGCTTTAATTCTATTACACGTCTACTGTGTGCGAACTAATGTAAAATGATGCGGCAGTAATGGCTCCGTTTACAAATGTAAATATTTTGCGCCAGAAGTTCATATAACCTAAGCAAGTGGTTAACATGTAACAACAATTTTACAGAAAGAAATTAAACAAATAAACCCACTGAGGATATCACAAAAAGTGTTGAAACTTGTCTGGGTGAAAATAAAATTACAAAAAGGTGTCTTGCATAAGGCGAAATTCCTCTCCAGTTTTTCTTAGCAAGCACGGAAATAAGCAAGTTATGCACAGGTGATTCATCTAAGCTGTTCACCTCATATTTTACCGGAAACGTTTCAGATATTGTAATTCTGTTGCAACACAGATTGATTGTGAGAAAGTTCTCACAAAACGAACGTATATTCCTTGGTCATTGCTGTTTAATTACAGACATCATTATCAAATTAGATTTTGAAAATGAAACCATAGTCATTGCGGCTTATAGTGTAATTTTCAAAAATACTTATTCAACGGCGGTGTTTCGATAAGTAGTTACGGAAAAACTACAATTTTTAGAACTTAGGATTTATTTGTTTTCAGCATAGAACCGAGTGCTGCCTCATGTGGAAGTTGGTGCTCTATACGAAACTGTCTCTGCAGATTGAAGGGACGCTCCACCTTGACGCAGATAAGAGAGCCTAATTACAAAAAGGGAATAGTGAAGCAAAATTTAATTTAAAACTGATGCTAATCACATTTGGTTAAATGACGAATCGCATAATCTGCAAGAATTTCGAACGAAACGTTCACACTCCCGCCTGCGGTGTTCAAACTGCCTCAACCAGAGTGGATTCTCAGGGGCCTAATAATGCGACACAATTCTTGTATTCAGTCCTCCGCGAATTAAAATAAAGCAGATTCATAGTTAGAAATATTTTTTTGAAGAGAGAACCTGTCGTCATTATGTCGCATCAGAACCAAGCGACAGATTTCTTGAGTCTTCTGCAGTCGCACTGGTTAACGTTCTGATGAAGCGACAAGATAGTACGGAAGCTGTTAGCCCAAAATGCGAACAACGGTGGGTAGACTTATTTCGGAGAATAATAACTGTTTGCACATTGGTTGGATTGTCATTCTTAGATTAGCCGAGCGATCTAAGGCGCTGCAGCCATGGGCTGTGCGGCTGATCCCGGCGGAGGTTCGAGTTCTCCCTCGGGCATGGGTGTGTGTGTTTGTCCTTAGCATAATGTAGATTAAGTAGTATGTAAGCTTAGGGACTGATGACCTTAGCAGTTAAGTCCCATAAGATATCACACACATTTGAACATTTTTTTGCCATTCTTATTGGACACCGTCTGTCGGTATGCATTTGTGAGTACATCCAACCTATGTGTTTGTGCTCCTTCAGACTAACCAGCATTTGGCATACGTGAATGACAATTTATTCCGTGCCCCTTTTATACTGGTATTGCGGCGGTGCGCACTCTGTTTACTCCTTATCTCTATTTTGGGCAAGGAAACAACTTGCGCATAAGACAGCAATCTGTTCATGTTCAAAACAGATAAATCCTAAATTCTGAATGTTGTAATCACTCAACCACCATACTAGTAGCAGGGATTACTACAGCGATTTGAAAAAGCGAAGTTGATACCGATAGCTCTGTTATTAATACAGATACGTCGTTTAGTGAGGAGATTCTCAAAATTTATCCGGGTGAATACAGAACTACGATACCTGAAACGATTCTGAAAACATTTCAGCTGAACAGGTTAGGTGAATCGCCAGGTATATAAATGTATAGAATGGTTATAATTAAAGAATCGCTACTTGGGTCAGTGTATACGGAACACTACCGTATGGGTACCCAACTTTAGAGTAATGATGTTCAGACTGTGCGCTGCAGGACTTGGGTTGTTAATAGCGTGATGACTTGCCGTTAGCCGCCGGTACAGCTACGGCGACGTAGGGCTGAAACGCATGCATCAGTGTGCATTACAGTTGCAGACAGGTGCACAGGGCTTTACTCGTGAAGCCGCTACTGCTCTTATCGAGTATCGACGCATTAAAAGAACACGGAGATGTCGTCTTTCCGCACCGGGATGAAGAACATGATTCGGAAGTTCGGACTAACTGGCGATTTGGGAGTTGCTCCTGGGAGACCTTGTGAAATGGTGTCTCTAGTGCGGTTGCAGACTGTCGTGGATGGAGGTGGTCGTCACACTGAGAAACGTTTGTAACCTGGAACGTAAACGTGGTACGCAGTTTACGAATGCTACCCTCTCATGTGGAAACTGAAATGAGTTTCTTTCAATGGTTTGTTCGTTAAAATGGCTCTGCGCAGTATGGGACTTAACTTCTGAGGTCATCAGTCCCCTAGAACTTAGAACTACTTAAACCTAACTAACCTAAGGACATCACACACATCCATGCCCGAGGCAGGATTCGAACCTGCGACCGTAGCGGTCGCGGGGTTCCAGACTGTAGCGCCTAGAACCGCTCGGCCACCCCGGCCGGCATTTATTCGTTATTTCACTTCCGCGTGTTCTTACAAATGTTTCCTCAAAGTTTCACTGTCCTACGAACACTTGTTTTTCATGAAAGCCCTTTCAACTAGCGGAAATTTAATTGTAACCACCCTGTATATGAACTGGAAATTTTAGGTCACGATACGAAACTTGAGAACTTTTTGAACCCACAGGTTGTAACCTCCCAACAGTTTAATTCCGTAACCTCGGAATAAAAATGGGTGACTATCCTCTCAATAAAATTGTGACTCATATATAACCTTTCAATAACTGTGAATCTAAACTGGTAAATATGGACGTCAGCAATGCTGCGTCATGGCCCTGAAAAGTCATTCTGAATAAACTGAAAATTCTTACCTCAATTATGTCGCCGGATAACGCGTATATATCTGCCATTATACGAAATTTTTCTGGCACAGCCCAGTGCAATGCTGGCCGCTACATTTGTCATGTATTAAAAGAAACAACTGATTTTTCTTTACGATAATCGGGATGACCATGGACAGGAGAAATTAATAAAATCTTTAAATTCAGACGAATGATTGTCAAAGAGTTAATTTTGTAAAAAAGATTATTATTATTAAAAGATTTTTTTTGAAAAATTTACGTGGGACTTGATATAAAAATAGTATAAATTTAGTTGTAACAAACTACATATGCGCGCGGCTGCTATACTACATCACTCAGGCACCGCCATCGCTCCCCACGACCGGCCCAGCCAACTCCATACGCACGACTGACTGCTAGCTAGTACTTACTCCTACTGCCACTGCTCTTACTGCAGCCAACACTGCTCTCTGGTCTGCGATTCTATTATAGCTTACGTATCGCAGGCAGCGCGAGAACAATCAATCGAAATTACATCTGCTCGAGTGCGCTAGCAATAAATTCCTTAGTCATGGACCTCTTACAAGGTGACAAACAAACGACTTTAAAATCTTCGCCGAGATGTTATAAACCGTAATGCTGGCTCCAGTGCAAATCAAAACGTGCACCAATATGGTGAGGAATGTAATTATACATACATAACTTCCCTTCGTATTGTGGGCTGATAGCGTATCACAGCTGCGTACATCGATTTGACGGCTTATAAATAATCCGCGATAAGTTTCATGTGTACTCGTATGTCGCAGTTTAGTTTAAACACGAAATAGCTCAGCTGAGCTGCAGATGTCTCATATTGTGTACGCTATAGTTTCCGGTATATCAGATGAACAGGAAAACAAATGCTGGCGGTCGTGACAAGTTCAAATGGTTCAAATGGCTCTGAGCACTATGGGACTTAACTTCTGAGGTCATCAATCCCCTAGAACTTAGAACTACTTAAACCTAACTAACCTAATGACATAACACACATCCATGCCCGAGGCGATCGTAGCGGTCGCGCGGTTCCAAACTGTAGCGCCTAGAACCGCTCGGCCACTCCGGCCGGCTCGTGACAAGTGCCACTGATAGTTCAGCACACTGTATGGTCAGAATGATGATGGTGCCCGACAAGAGGAGTGGTTGGGCGGGACATTTGGTCCACTTACCACCAGAATATAGCAGTGAATCTGTACGATTTAGATGTTTTGCCCACAAGAATTGTATTGCCCCGCGTACTTTAACTTTGGAGTACGTTTACAGCTGCCGTGCTGTTTCAAAAGCAGCAGATTCACGTCTGCAGGAAACCCAGAACATTTACTTTCTTCTGACAATGCGCCAGTCTTGTTGTGTTATAGTCGAAGCGTAGGATGACATGTGTAACTCGCTTTCTGAATGTCTGACGTAATATGGCCTAAGGCAAAAGAAGAAACATCGCAGTATGAAGAAATTATCCGAAAGAGTCGGAAATCGGTAGATGTAATGTACATGTACAGAGAAAGAAATGATTACAATTTCAGAAAAAAATCGATGATTTATTCAAGAGCCGCGCGGTCTAAGGCGCTGCAGTCATGGACTGCGCGGCTCGTCCCGGCGGAAGTTCGAGTCCTCCCTCGGGCATGGGTGTGTGTGTTTGTCCTTAGGATAATTTAGGTTAAGTAGTGTGTAAGCTTAGGGACTGATGACCTTAGCAGTTAAGTCCCATAAGATTTCACACACATTTGAACATTTATTCAAGAGAAAGAATTTCACAAAGTGAGCTAGTCAGTAAAACGCTGGTCCACCTCCGGCCCTTATGCAAGCAGTTAAACGGCTTGGAATTGATTCATAGAGTTTATGATGTCCTCCTGAGGGATAATGTGCCAAATTCTGTCCAACTGGCATGTTAGAGCGTCAAAATCGCGAGCTGTTTGGAGGACCCCGCTCGCACTGCTCCAAACCAAACAGTCTGAATTTTGGAGCGATCCAACAACCTTGCTGACCAAGGTAGGGTTTTGCAAGCACGAAGACAAGCAGTGCAAGTGCTGTGTGCAAGCGAGCATTATCTTCCTGAAATGTAAGCCCAGGGTGGCTTGCCATGAAGGGCAACGAACTGAAGACAGTTCTACTCCACTCAGTGAGATTCTAGGCCGAAGACGTTTTTGGAGACACTCCGGGCAGCGGTCGGATGCCAACCTGACTGTCGCCCGCCATAAGGCCCGACAACCAGGAAGGAGAATCTGCGGTACCATTTCTTTCCACAGCAGGACCCTTTTGGTTATCCCCGGCACCCTTACAGCATAGCGGTACGTCGTCGGTTTTCTACGCCCCGTTTTGCTGCTCCTCATGGCAAGACATCCTGGGCTTACATTTAAGCAAGATAATTCCAGCCCGTACACGACGAGAGTTTCTACTGCTTGTCTTCGTGCTTGCCAAACACTACCTTCGCCAGCAAGGTCGTCTGATCACTCCAAAACTGAGAACATTTGGACAAGTATGGGCCGGGCCCTCCAACCAGTTAGGGATTTTGAAGCCCTAACTCGCCAATTGGGCAGAATTTGGCGAATTATCCCTCAGGAGGACATCCAAAACTATCAGTCAATGAGAAGCCGAATAATGCTTGCACAAGTCGCAAAGATTTATTGACCTGCTCAATTTTTAATGCCCTATCTCTTCGATAAACCATTCAATTTTTCTGGAATTGTAATCATTTGTCTGTACGTGTACCTCACATCTACCGATTTAGGTCCCATGCGGAAACTTCGTTCATGGTGCGTCATTTTTCTTTCTTAGAGTGTATATGTGAAGCAGTACACCGAATTAATCCTAGTCCACCGGTAAATATTTCCGAGTTAGTCTGCGTAGCAACACCCCATGTAATTTGCCCTGCGTGCCGCACGTCACCAGCAGCACGTAGACTCTGCGCGCGACCGAAACGCCACCGAAGCTCGGAGCCACGGATGAGAAGCAACGTTTCAAGTCTACGTAAGACTTCCGTCTGAACTAATGCATAATGTTATGGAAGTTATGCTCAGAAATTCATGTTGTGACGCGACTAACAAACTTCCCGTGCATGCAGCTACAAAAATTTTTCGGTTCGTCAGCAGTGCCGGATAAGTTGATCAGCCACTGGATCCGCCGTGTGTCCCGCTACGAGGTGCCGACCTGCTCAGCCGGCGTGTCTGGGAATGCTCTCGTTTTGCGCAACGGGCGAGGGTCTGCGTCCAGATGCGGCAGGTCTCGCCGGCAGAGACAGGTGGCGGTCCGGCTACTGTGTACTGTCTGCTGTATACCGGCCGTGGGAAGCGGCCGACCACACACGCCGCGCTGCTTTGTGGCTCTGATGGATGGCCGGCGGCACGGGGCGTCACAATTAGCACCGCCGACTGAGATGGATGGCGCATTGTGGCTGCGCTCCTCCGCCGAGTCGTAACTGCGCGCATTGAACGACTGCTGCCATCCATCTGGCGCCGAAACTGGAACGCCTCTCTCGCGACCAGAAATCTGGCAGTTCCCGCCGTTTATGATGGATTTTTCCGTTTTTTCCCCATCTTCCTAATGTAGTCCAGTCAATTTTCGGCCGATTGTGTGAGAAATGCTTGAGGGGCACGTTTTGTCAGATGTCGCTCTCTGCCAAAGACTCCACGGTGATTTCCCGGAGAGTGGGGGACGCGGCGGCGGTCATCGTTACCCAGACTATAATCTGTCCCACAATACTTTTTAGATGAACCGAGATTTGGCTATTTATGCCCGAAGGGAAATAAGCCTAGACGAATTTGCCGCTGGTGATGCTAAGAACGTTTATTGGAGGTTTGCCAAAGTTACCGCACCGGTATGAAATGAAATGTTAGAACGGTTAGAATTCAGCGTGCCCTCGATATGAAATACCACAGATGCCCGGCGGCAAGAAATTCTTCCTCCCATAATATATACACGCAATAAGGTAAAATTACGTCATTTGCTATCTGTGGTGTGCGTACTGTAAGACCTTCGGTACACACACCATCGGATTATTTGACTTGTCGCTCTAACGAAGTAGGCGAGTGTCAGCAATATGTCTCGTGGTCTTATTGTGGCGTGTTTATCTTCTGCCGTTAGGTCAGACGATAGAAATGCCACTTGCACGCTTAGAGTAGCAGATTGACGGTGATCAACTTCAAACAGAACTTGATTAATTTTCACACACATTTATTAAAATAATAAAAAGCATAAAATTACTTAACTTGGTTCTGGATGCTATTTACAATTGACTATCTGAAGTTCCTTTGGTCTTGGTACGTTAATCTTATTCTCATATATCTCTGATACTTGACAAAGTGTCTATACATTTATCTTCATGGCTATGTACAGGAAGATGGTAATCTTATTAGGTGCAGACTGAAACTTGACTATAGACTGGTACAGACTAATGTAGACTGGTACAGACAGGTGCAGACAAATGCAGACTAATGCAGACTGACTAATCGGAGGTCTGTACACTCGTTATAATACCTCGCGCGTTCAGGTATCACTGCGCGAGTGAGATCCGCGAGGAGAAAAGCTTCTACGTTAGCAGCAATCTCATTGGCTGCGTTACATATTAATACGCGGGCAGGATTCGAACCTGCGACCGTAGCGGTCTTGCGGTTCCAGACTGCAGCGCCTTTAACCGCACGGCCACTTCGGCCGGCACCATTATTTCCACAAGGACTGCAGTGGGTCTGCACCTCTGGTGGCCCACCAATACCTTAATCTCTACCAGAACTACAGTGGGTCTACTCTGTGATGACCTACCTACCAATATTCTTCAAAACTTCGACTGACTCTGCGGTGGGTTTGCTCTGTTGTGGCCCATTACCTGTCTGCATGTCGAGAGTCAGCACTGTCTTTCCGTTGGAAAGACAACACTACTACTGCATGGAAATCCACTACTTCCGTGTGCATTTTCTTTTACTGCTCAGACTTTGAGAAAAACACTGCAATTTTACTGTGATGAATGATCAGGACTGTCTTTATGGACTGTGAGAAAATTTTAACTTTTGACCAATATTGTATCAATAAGTGTGTGCATTTGATATCTTTGTTTTTGTAATTATGAAAAATTTTATCTAATCATTATTGGCCACTGCCCAAAACAATTTGTAAAATTTTTTGTGGGGAGCATGGGGGCTATGTAAGTAGGCTGTTTATGTTTTCTTATTGGCAACGCCACGTAGCGCTCTGCATGAAAATCACTGGCTGTGCTGTGTGCAGTCTGTGGCTAGTTTGCATTGTTGTCTGCCATTGTAGTGTTGGGTAGCGGCAGCTGGATGTGAACAGCGCGTAGCGTAGCGCAGTTGGAGGTGAGCCGCCAGCAGTGGTGGATGTGGGGAAAGAGATGGCGGAGTTTTGAAATTTGTAAGACTGGATGTCATGAACTGCTACATATATTATGACTTTTGAACTCTAGTAAGGTAAATACATTGTTTGCTCTCTATTAAAATCTTTCATTTGCTAACTATGCCTATCAGTAGTTAGTGCCTTCCATAGTTTGAATCTTTTATTTAGCTGGCAGTAGTGGTGCTCGCTGTATTGCAGTAGTTCGAGTAACGAAGGTTTTTGTGAGGTAAGTGATTTGTGAAAGGTATAGGTTAATGTTAGTCAGGGCCATTCTTTTGTAGGGATTATTGAAAGTCAGATTGCGTTGCGCAAAAAATATTCTGTGTCAGTTTAAACACAGTCATGTATAATTTTTCTAAGGGGACGTTGCAAGGCCTCCGATTTTTTTTCTCCGGACTGGAAAGAGATAGAAACATGCACATTGTTTTAAAATGAGGCCGCATTCATTGTCAATACGTTCCAGAGATGGCAGCACCGTACGGCAGATGGAATTTTACCGCCAGCGGCGAGAATGAGAACTGTTTTAAATACTTAAAATGGCGACGTTTACCTTACTTGAACAGCGTGCAATCATTCGTTTTCTGAATTTGCGTGGTGTGAAACCAATTGAAATTCATCGACAGTTGAAGGAGACATGTGGTGATGGAGTTATGGATGTGTCGAAAGTGCGTTCGTGGGTGCGACAGTTTAATGAAGGCAGAACATTGTGTGACAACAAACTGAAACAACCTCAGGCTCGCACAAGCCGGTCTGACGACATGATCGAGAAAGTGGAGAGAATTGTTTTGGGGGATCGCCGAATGACTGTTGAACAGATCGCCTCCAGAGTTGGCATTTCTGTGGGTTCTGTGCACACAATCCTGCATGACGACCTGAAAATGCGAAAAGTGTTATCCAGGTGGGTGCCACGAATGCTGATGGACGACAACATGGCTGCCCGTGTGGCATGTTGCCAAGCAATGTTGATGCGCAACGACAGCATGAATGGCACTTTCTTTTCGTCGGTTGTGACAATGGATGAGACGTGGATGCCATTTTTCAATCCAGAAACAAACCGCCAGTCAGCTCAATGGAAGCACACAGATTTACTGCCACCAAAAAAATTTCGAGTAACCGCCAGTGCTGAAAAAATGATGGTGCCCATGTTCTGGGACAGCGAGGGCGTAATCCTTACCCATTGCGTTCCAAAGGGCACAACAGTAACAGGTGCATCCTACGAAAATGTTTTGAAGAACAAATTCCTTCCTACACTGCAACAAAAACGTCCAGGAAGGGCTGCGCATGTGCTGTTTCACCAGACAACGCACCCGCACATCGAGCTAACGTTACGCAACAGTTTCTTCGTGATAACAACTCTGAAGGGTGATTACGTCGAGAAGTAACGCCAGTTTCATCGATTTCGGGTGAGCAGTTAATTAGAAAAAAAATCGGAGGCCTTAGAACTTGAATCCACCTCGTAAAAGGCGACTGGCTGCCACCCTTGTTCCATCGTTGCGCCAGAGCCGAGGAGGACGTAGACCGGTCCTGCAATGCCATTCGGATGTGTCGATCTTCTCGCAGGGAGGGAGGATGGTCTGGGTCGTGTGAGCCAACCCATCTCGACGTGTTCTGCGGCCTTCCGTGAATCATTCTGCACATACCAAAATATTTTCTCATTCGGAGGAGAAAGTTGGTGACAGGAATTTCGTGAGAAGATTCCATCGCAACGAAAAACGCCTTTCTTTTAATGATGTCCAGCCCAAATCCTGTATCATTTCTGTGGCACTCTGCCCCATATTTCGCGATAATACAAAAGGTGCTGTCTTTCTTAGAATTTTTTGGATGTACTCCGTCAGTTCTATCTGGTAAGGATCCCATACCACGCATCAGTATTCTAAAAGAGGACTGACAAGTGTAGTGTAGGCAGTCTCTTTAGTCAGTCTGTTACATTTTCTGAGTGTCCTGCCAATAAAACGCAGTCTTTGGTTAGCCTTCCCCACAACATTTTCTATGTGTTCCTTCCAATTTAAGTCGTTCGTAATTGTAATACCTAGGTATTTAGTTGAATTTATGGCTTTTAGATTATACTGATTTATCGTGTAGCCGAAGTTTAACGGGTTCCTTTTAGCACTAATGTGGATGACCTCACACTTTTCGTTATTTAGGGTCAACTGCCACTTTCCGCACCATTCAGATATCTTTTCTAAATCGTTTTTCAGTTTGTTTTGATCTTCTGATGACTTCATTAGTCGATAAACGACAGCGTCATCTGCAAACAACCGAAGACAGCTGCTCAGATTGTCTCCCAAAACGTTTACATAGATAAGGAACAGCAAAGGGTCTTAAACACTACCTCGGGGAACGCCGGAAATCACTTCTGTTTTACTCGATGACTTTCCGTCAATTACTACGAACTGTGACCTCTCTGACAGGAAAACACAAATCCAGTCACATAACTGAGACGATATTCCATAAGCACGCAATTTCACTACGAGCCGCTTGTGTGGTACAATATCAAAAGCCTTCTGGAAATCCAGAAATACGGAATCGATCTGTAATCCCTTGTCAATAGCACTCAACACTTAATATGAATAAAGAGCAAGTTGTGTTTCACAGGAACGATGTTTCTAAACCAATATTGACTGTGTGTCAATAGACCGTTTTCTTCGAGGTAATTCATAATGTTCGAACACAATATATGTTCCAAAATCCTGCTGCATATCCACATTAACGATATGGGCCTATAATTTAGTGGATTACTCCTACTACCTTTCTTGAATATTGGTGTGACCTGTGCAACTTTCCAGTCTTTGGGTACGGATCTTTCGTCGAGCGAACGGTTGTATATAATTGTTAAGTATGGAGCTAATGCATCAGCATATTCCGAAAGGGACTTTATTGGTATACAGTCTGGACCAGAAGACTTGCTTTTATTAAGTAATTTAAGTTGCTTCACTACTCTGAGGATATTTACTTCTACGTTACTCATGTTGGTAGCTGTTCTCGATTCGAATTCTGGAATATTTACTTCGTCTTCTTTTGTGAAGGCATTTCGGAAGGTGTTATGTTTTATTTATTTACTTTTTTCACGTGAGTGTATACTGAATGCCTTCCTGAAGTCAAGGAACTAGGCATTAACTTCTGTGCTTGCTGTCTAGGGCGCTCTGGATCTCATGCACTAACAGCGATAGCTAAGTTTCGCGAGATCCCTGTTTCCAGAATCAAAGCTGATTCTGTTAGCGGAGGTTGTCGTACTCCATAGCACGTGAGCATTAAAGGTGTTCCATAAATCTTCAACAGCTTGACGTCAGAAATACAGCGCATCGTGGAGACAGGGCATGTCACATCGCTGACGATAGAACTCGGTCCGTGGGATAGCGACGTTAGACCGCTGTAGATATAGAAAAGATGTAGCATTCTGTGTCGAACCCGAGTTTCTCCTTCACTATCCGTTCACTCGCTCAGTACTCGTCAAGAACAGCATCGGCACAACACTATATTACATAGGCACTCTATCATCCACAACATCCACACTTCGCACTGCGATATACAGGGTGGTCCACTGATCGTGACCGGGCCAAATATCTCATGAAACAAGCGTCAAACGAAAAAACTACAAAGAACGAAACTTATCTAGCTTGAAGGGGGAGACCAGATGGTGCTATGGTTGGCCCGCTAGATGACGCTGCCATAGGTCAAACGGATATCAACTGCGTTTTTTTTTTTAAAATAGGAACCCCCATTTTTTATTACATATTCGTGTAGTACGTAAAGAAACATGAATGTTTTAGTTGGACCACTTTTTTCGCCGTCTATCACAAAGCGAAAAAAGTGATCCAGCTAAAACATTCATATTTCTTTACGTACTACACGAATATGTAATAAAAATGGGGGTTCGTATTAAAAAAAAACGCAGTTGATATCCGTGTGACCTATGGCAGCGTCATCTAGCGGGCCAACCATGGTGCCATCTGGTCTCCCCCTTCAAGCTAGACGAGTTTCGTTCTTTGTAGTTTTTTCGTTTGACGCTTATTTCGTGAGACATTTGGCCCGGTCACTACCAATGGACCACCCTGTATATCGGAGGGAGACAACGACCAACTTACCTAGAGACCTATAAAAGGAGCGCAATAAGTGTCACCTATTGTGTTTCTGACACTAATCGCCTGAGTACTACATTGACTTTAACATGTAATTCTCTGTTTTCCTCTAGTTTGAAATTATGTAAACGTATTGTCATCGAATCGACAGAGTTAAAAGATCCGTTGTACACCTTCATCAAATTTTACTTACAGTTTTCTAAACTTTATTATATTGTATTGAGACAATACATGAAGTACATTGCTAGAAGACTAGTTCATTCTGCCAGTAACAATGCGGTATATGCAACGTTTTAATTCTTTCATCCTCAGATTGAAAAAAATATCTTATTTTTACAGCCTATGGTAACACGACAAGGCTATTATTCTCTGTATACGTAAATGATTTGACGGTCACGGTGAGCAGCAATCTGCGGCTGTCAGCTAATGATGCTGTGGTGCACAGTAAGGTGTCGTCATTGAGTGACTGTAGGAGGATACGAGATGACTAAATGTAGAACAATGTAAGTTAATTTAAATGAGTAGGAAAAACAATGCCGTGATGTTCGAATACAGCATTAGTAGTGCGCTACCTGACACAGCCAGGATGATTAAATACTTGACGCAATGCTGCAAAGCGATATGAAGTGGAACGAGCATGCACGGAGTGCATTAGGGAAACCGGATGGTCGACTTCAGTTTATTGTGAGAGTTTTAGGAAAGTGAGGTTCATCTGTAAAGGAGGCAGCATATAAAACATGAGTGTGATCCTTTCTTGAGTACTGCTCGAGTGTTTGGGATCCTTCCGACGTCCTGTTAAGGAAGACGTCGAAGCAATTCGGAGGTGGGCTGCTAGATTTGTCGCCGGTAGGCCGATCAACGCGCAAGTATTATGGAGTGCTTCGGGAACGTGAAAGGAATCCCTAGAGGGAAGGCGACATTCTTTTCAAGGCTTCAAGGCATTGAGAAAATCAGAGAATCAGTATATGATGCTGTCTGTAGAACGATCCTATTGTCGCATCTTACATATCGCGTAACGACCACGAAGATAAAATGAAAGGAACTAGGGCTTTAGGTAGGCATATAGATAGTGGTTTTTTCCTCTATTTCCTGTGGCCAAGCGGTTAAAGGCGCTACAGGGAAGGATGTGATTAATAATACTACAACGTATCTTCCGCATAACACCAGTAGGGTGGCTTGCGCAGTATGTATGTAGATGCAGATCACAGGAAACGACATAATACTGAAACAATGTTACTCATGTATAGGGAATGTAATTTAACAGAATAGTAATGACCAGTGTGAATTTTCCTTGTGTTCCCATTTCTTTTCTGTCAGTTCCAGCAAGTTAGTCTATGAGTTACGTCCCGGTGACCGTAACGGACAGAGTTACAAGAAAGATATAATGTTACGTATACCTTACTATCATAATGTACATATATTCACAGAAAATAAATATCCTACATCGAACAAAACTGACGCATAACAAAATTCACTTTAAACTGGTTTTTGGCTCATTTAAGTTAACAATTGTGATTACTAATTTTCATTGTTGAAGACCAATGTTGCTAATAATAAAATTACATTATCAGAAAAGTAGTGTTTTGGTGATCAAATATATGCAAATCAAATTTATATGTGGAATATAGAATGTAAGTATAAAAACTTAAATCTGGTCTAAATTTATACAGAATCGAACATTTCAGTTGAAGTAAGAATGTTCTGAGGAGGCAATCTTATAATTTCATAATTCGTACTGAATAAAATCGAAGTGTATGTTCACATTTATCGATATTTCACTTAGCACTACGATTGTGAACGCAGGTCTGCACGCTTTACCTATGCGATTGTATAAACGGAGGAATGAACTTCCTTTCGGTGGTTTTCTCCTACTTCCGGGAAAGTCTGTATTTGTGTTATTCCTTTTTCGGTGGAGGATCTTTCTCTTCCTCTCATGCCTTACTCAGCTTCGTGCGGTTTGTCAAGTCTAGTCGTGGACTCGGGAAATGTGTGGGATTTATTGTTGGCAGCAGGTACCATCAGCTGTGAGTGTGCGCCTTTTATTGGCTGGAGCGTTGTGAGACGGCGGTAAGGCTGAAAGCTCAGAGATGTGGGCAAGTCCCCAGCCAAGCAACTGAACAGTACACTGCGTCAGCATAGCTTGTCATTTTTTGGAACTTTTGCCATTTCAGAGATCGTTACTTTTATAAAAAGTTATTCTCCTACAATTAGCCGAGAAATTTGGAAATTGGTATGTGGCGAAACATACACGCTATTAGTGAAATTTTCTTGGAGGATCTGTGTCAAGATGACTGCACTCCCCCCCCCCCCCAACTCTTTTCTTTTATCTGTGCCTGGTAAGTGCTTGCGTCTGTGATGTGTGTGTGTGTGTGTGTGTGTGTGTGTGTGAGTGTGTGTGCATGTGTGTGCACAGTTCCTGCGGTTCTTCTGACCACAGACAGGCTCCATTCCACCAGTACCACATTCAGCATTTCGCTCCGCGGTCTCTGTCAGACGGCCCTGCGGTCTATATTCAGCCCTCAGTGTTCGCGTCCAGCGATTTCGCACGGCCTCCGTAACGGCGACACGAGTGAGCGGGACAAAGAGCTGGCGGGGTGATTTACACGTTGCCACCCACGGGAATTCAGTGGCTGCCACTGGATGCCGGCAGCATTCATTTGTTTGTCAACCCAGACCCACACTCCGCCCATCGGAGACTTTATAGGGGAGTGACAGGTCTGAACGACGATCACGCATATAAAAATTACAGAAGACAAATGTAAAGCAGCGTTCCATGTACGAGTAGGGGGATGATGTCAAAGTGAACGGCCGAAGGAACAGGCACTGCGGCGACTGCAGCCGTTATGAAATGCATGAAATGTATTCAGTTGCGAATGTGGACAACCATCAGCTGTATAATGGACTGACGACAATGAAAATTTGTGCCGAGCCGGGACTCGAACCTCAATTTCCCGTCAACCATGTGTAGACAACCTGTACTTGTACATCCATTATGTATGATCCCGTACAGGGGAGACACTCTACTTGAAAGACGTTTGCCCTTGCATGTCCGAAAAAACTTTGCATCGTAATTTGGAGTAACACAGGCACTGCAGTATCGTATTTATCCCCCCACATCGGGTAAGCTACTTTCAAGTATGTCTGTCCTGTATGGGAATTAAATATACATAACGGATGTACGAGTAGAGGTCGTAGACACATAGTTGACGACGTATACAAGTTTGGGTCTGCCCATGAGTGGTGCTCGGATAGCGAAATAGTAAGGCAATAAGCGGGAAATCCCAGTATGAATCCCGGTCCGGCACACATTTTCACTGTCGCCACTCCACTGTACAGCTGATGGTTGACTATATGCACAAATACAAATCCATTTCCTGTACCTACAGTTTAGATGCAACTAATAAAAGAACAAAATCAAATCAAAATCACTAGTACTAACAGCAGTATCAGTATTTAGCTCTGTGATTAGTTAAGATATTATATTGTTGCTTGCTTGGGTAGAAAGTACTTGTAGTATTGGCATTTTTGTTGTATTAGACTTTTATTTAGTAAGTACCAGGAACAAATGATTAATGTATACATTTATTATTACGTATGAAAGTGTTAATAGGCTGTAATTGTACCCCCCCTCCCCGATGAACCATGGACCTTCCCGTTGGTGGGGTGGCTTGCGTGCCTCAGCGATACAGATAGGTACAACCACAATGGAGGGGTATCTGTTGAGAGGCCAGACAAACGTGTGGTTCCTGAAGAGGGGCAGCAGCCTTTTCCACAGTCTGGATGAATGACTGGTCTGGGCTTGTAATATCAATCAAAATGGCTTGTTGTGCTGGTGCTGTGAGCTCCTGAAACCAAGGGATATCATAGCCGTAATTCAGTTTTACCTTAGGATTAAATGATGATGGCGTCTTCTTGGGTAAAATATTCCGCAGGTAAAATAGTCCCCCATTCAGATCTGCGGGCGGGGACTACTCAGGAGGATGTCGGCATCAGGAGAAACAAAACTGGCATTCTACGGATCGGAGCGTGGAATGTTAGAGCCCTTAATCGGCAGGTAGATTAGAAAAATTAAAAAGGGAAATGCATAGGTTGAAGTTAGATATAGTGGAAGTGAAGTTCGGTGGCAGGAGGAAGAAGACTTCTGGTCAGGTGAAGACATGGTCATAAATACAAAGTCAGATTGGGGTAATGCAGGAGTGGGTTTAATAATGAATAAGAAAACAGGAATGCGGGTAAGCTACTATGAACAGCATAGCGAACTCATTATCGTAACCAAGATAGACACGAAGCCCATGCCTATCACAGTAGCACAAGTTTACATGCCAAGTAGCTCCGCGGATGATGAAGAGATTGAAGACATGTATGATGAGATAAAGAAATTGTCAGGTAATTAAAGCGTACGAAACTTTAATTGTGATGGGGGACTGGAATTCGACAGCATCAAAAGGAAGAGAAGGAAAGATCTTAGGTCAATGTGGACTGAGGGAAAGGAATGAAAGAGGAAGCCGCCTTATAGAATTGTGCACAGAGTATAATTTAATAATCGCTGACACTTGGTTCCAGAAACATGAAAGAGGGTTGTATATATGGAAGAGACCTAGAGACACCGGAGGGTTTCATATTTATTATATAATGGTTAGCCAGTGATTTAGGAACCAGATTTTAAATTATAAGACATTTCCAGGGACAGGTGTAGACACTGACCAAAATTTATTGGTTATGAGTTGTAAATTAAAACTGAAGAAACTGGAAGAAGGTAGGTAACTAAGGAGATGAGACCTGAATGAGTTGAAAGAAACAGAGGTTGTTGAGAGTTTCAGAGCGAGCATTAGGCAACGGGTGACTAGAAGAGGGGAAAGACGAACGGGTAGCTTCAAGAGATGAAATTGTGAAGGCAGCAGAGGATCAAACAGGCGAAAAGACAAGGGCTAGTAGAAATCCTTAGATGACCCAAGAGATATCGAATTTAAGAGATATCCAATTTTATTAACGAAAGGAGAAAATTTAAAAATGCAGCACATGAAGCAGGAGAAAGGCAATATAAACGTTTAAAAATGAGAGTGACAGGAAGTGCAAAATTGCGAAGCAGGAATGGCTGGAGGACAAATGTAAGGCTTTAGAAGCATATTTCACTAGGGGAAAGATAGATACAGCCTACAGGAAAATCCATGAGGCCTTTAGAGAAAAGAGAAGCAGCTGTATGAATATCAGTCTTAAGCAAACAAGGGAAAGCTGAAAGGTGGAAGGAGTACCCCATGAGGGTTCATAGAAGAGAGATAAACTTGAAAGCAATATTATAGAAAGGAAATTGGCTGTAGATGAAGATGAGATGGGAGATATGGTTTTGCGAGAAGAATTTGACAAAGCTCTAAAGAGCTAAGTCAAAACGGGGTCCAGTGGGTAGATGATACTCCGCCAGAACTCGTGATAGCCTTGGGAGAGACAGCCGTGACAAAACTTTTCCATCTCGTGTCCATGGTGTATGATACAGCCGTAATACCCTCAGACTTTGAGACGAATGTAGTAAGTAGTTCCAGTTCCAAATATGTGAAAATTCCCGAACTATCAGTTTAATAAGTCATAGTTGCAAAATATTAACACGAATTCTTTTCAGAAGAATGGAAAACACTGGTAGGAGCCAACCTTGTGGAAGATCTGTTGGTAATCTGTAATAATGTAAGAACACGGGAGGCAATGTAGACTCTACGACTTATCTTACAAGATAGGTTAATGAAGGGAAAACCTACATTAATAGCATTTGTAGACTTAGCGAAAGCTTTTGACTATGTCCACTGGAATACAGTCTCTGCAATTCTGAAGGTAGCAAGTGCAAAACACAGGAAGCGAAAGGCTGTTTACAACTTGTACAGAAACCAGACAGCAGGTACAAGAGTCGAGGGACCTGAAAGGGAGACAGTGGTTGGAAGGGGAGCAAGACAGCGTTACAGCCTATCCCCGATGTTGTTCAATAAGTACATTAAAAAGGCAGGAAAGGCAAATAAAGAAAAATTTGGAGAAGGAATTAAAGTTCAGGGAGAAGAAATAAAAACTTTGAGGTCAGCCGATGAAATTGTAATTTTGTCGGAGACAGCAAAGAACTTGGAAGAGCAGTTGGACAGTGTCTTGAAAGGAGGATATGAGATAAACATTAAAAAAAGCAAAACGACGATGATGGAATGCAGTCTAATTAAATCAAGTGATGCTGAGGGATTTAGATTAGGAGTTGAGACACTTAAACTAGTAGATGAGTCTTGCTATTGGGCAGCAAAATAACTGATGATGGCCAAAGTAGAGAGGATATAAACTGTAAACTGTCAATGGCAAGAAAGGTATTTCTGAAGAAGAGAAATTTGTTAACATCCGATATAGATCAAAGTGTCAGAAAATCTTTCCTGAAAGTTTTTTTTTTTTTTTTTTTTTTTTTTTTTTTTTTTTTTTTTTGGGGGGAGTGTAGCCATGTATGGAAGTGAAACACGGACGATAAACAGTTTAGACAAGAAGGGAATAGAAGCTTTCGAAACGTGATGCTTTAGAAGAACGCTGAAGATTAGATGGGTCGATCACATAACTAACGGGGAAGTACTGAAGGGAAATGGGGAGAAAAGAAATTTGCTCAGTTCTCGAATATACACACATCAAAAAAAGTTTTGCATCACCTTGGTTCCGAGAGTTCCGGAACTTGTACAGAAAATTGGAATAGAGATCAACATAAACATCATTTCCGTCCTTTTTATTACTCATGAAAACCACACATTGCATGTTGTACCATCATACAGCGAGACCTTCAGAGGTGGTAATCCAGATTGCTGTACACGCCGGTACCTCTAATACCCAGTAGCACGTCCTCTTGGCATTGATGCTTGCCTGTATTCGTCGTGGCATACTATCCCAGTTCATCAAGGCACTGCTGGTCCAGATTGTCCCACTCCTCGACGGCAATTCGGGGTAGATCCCTCACAGTGGTTGGTGGGACATGTCGTCCATAAACAGCCCTTTTCCATATATCCTAGGCATATTCGATAGGGTCCATGTTTGGAGAACATGCTGGCGGCTCTAGTCGAGCGATGTCGTTATCCTGAAGGAAGTCATTCACATGATGGGCACGGTGGGGGCGCGAATTGTCGTCCATGAAGGCGAATGCTTCGCCAATATGCTGCTGATATGGTTGTACTATCAGTCGGAGGATGGCATTCACATATCGTACAGCCATTACGGCGCCTTCCGTGACCACCAGCAGCGTACGTCGGTCCCACATGCCACCCCCAAACAGCAGAGAACTTCCACGTTGCTGCACTCACTCGACAGTGTGTCCAAGGCGTTCAGACTGACCGGGTTGCCTCCAAACACATCTCTGATGATTGTCTAGTTGAAGGCATCCTGAACGGTCCATTCGGCATATTGTTGGGCCCACCTGACCCGTGCTGCATGGTGTCGTGGTTGCAAAGATGGACCTCGCCATGGACGTAGGGAGTGAAGTTGCGCATCATGCAGCCTTTTGCGCACAGTTTGAGTCGTAACACGACGTCCTGTGTCTACACGAAAAGCATTATTCAACATGATGGCGTTGCTTTCAGTGTTCTTCCTAGACATAATCCGTAGGTAGCGATCATCCACTGCAGTAGTGACCCTTGGGCGGCCTGACCGAGGCATGTCGTCGACAGCTCCTGTCTCTCTGTATCCCCTCCATGTCCGAACAACATCGCTTTGGTTCATTCCGACACGCCTGGGCACTCCCCTTGTTGACAGCCCTTCCTGACACAAAGTAACAATGCGGACGCGATCGAACCGCGGTATTGACCGTCTAGGCATGGTTGAACTACAGACAACACGAGCCGTGTATCTCTTTCCTGGTGGAATGACTGGAACTTATCGGCTGTCAGACCCCCTTTGCCTAAAAGGCGCTGCTCATGCATGGTTATTTACAACATTGGGTGGGTTTGGTGACATCTCTGAACGGTCGAAGGGGCTATGTCTGTGATACAATATCCACAGTCAACGCCTCTCTTCAGGAGTTCTGGGAACCGGGGTGATGAAGAACTTTTTTTGATGTGTGTATAAAATTAATTGCGGGAATTGTGAAAAACGTTATTTAGGACAAACAAGACATAACTTTACATTAGAGATTCCGACAATAATCTATCCATGTTCATCTAAAAAACTATAATCATAAAATAGGAAATATACAAACAATCAATCCAGGTAACATTCGCACAAATTAAGTTGATATCAGCGCGATTGCTAATGGGAGCGATTATAAATGGGAAATGCCTTTGAGGTCGCTCCCACAAGCCACCGTGCCAGGTGTTGACTTAGTTTGCGCGTATACTGTACAAAATTCCAAAAGGAATCAGCGTGAATGTGATAGAACATATGGAAATTTACCCATACATAAAAAACAACTCGTAAGATATGCTGAACGAAAACACAGACCCAAAACGTAAACACTATTTTGAAAACTTTATTAGCATTTTGAAGTGATAAACCAAATTAATACATTCATCAAAGATTACACAAAGAACAACTCAAACCACAATATCTATGATACAGATAAACAAATGTAAACATTCAGAATATAAGAATACGTTATAATAACTTAGCGTAAGTAAACCTGGGTCAAGTTAATAAGCTGTCAAAATAAAGCCAACTATCAGTTCTTACGAAAAATACGTAATTGTTCATAATATAAGACAGGAAGAAAATAGCTACCAGACACAAATGCAGCATGCACATACGTTATAAACAGCGTAAGTACGCCTTTGCACACACTCTGTGTAAACTACTATCTAATTGACGACACCTGTATTATGTGTATTGATTGCAGGTTGTGCTAGAAGATGATAATAACACCGAAATAAGTTTATAGTACGAAAGAATAATAAACTCGAAGCAGCTGACAAAATGGTTCAAATGGCTCTGAGCACTATGGGACTTAACTGCTGTGGTCATCAGTCCCCTAGAACTTAGAACTACTTAAACCTAACTAACCTAAGGACATCACACACATCCATGCCCGAGGCAGGATTTGAACCTGCGACCCTAGCGGTCACGCGGCTCCAGACTGTAGCGCCTAGAACCGCACGGCCACTCCGGCCGGCGAAGCAGCTAACAGGAATTAACTATTTATTAAAATGTCATACTGTGACCTGCTCTACGCTGGGAGCCACACAATGCAGAAATGAATGATAATGCTTTCGTCATTTGACATACTTTCGGCTCTGTTGCTATTTTCAAGTTTTTCGTTATTATCATTTAGATTGCATGCCGCAGCACTTGCCAAAAAAATAATATTCATCGTTGGACCATACAGGAATCGTCATGTTAACGCCATTTCTATGGTTTGTGGAACCACTTCCAGACTCATGCGATGCAGGCTTTCGTAGCCGGTACCTCTAGCCCAGTTGTTCAGTCATTGGAGAGAAACCCGTGAAAGTGTTGCGTTTAATGTGCCAGCAAATGCAGACAACCCAACAGTGTCCAAAAGACCAGAAAAGTTCAATTCATCCCGATTCCAAACAAGGGAATTTCTAATGAGTGTTTGATCGCCAAACAACCGCAGTAGCTAGCAAACTCATGCTTAAAAATTACAAAATAGGCTTCACCAGTAAATAAACCGAGTGATACCTCAAGATCAAGCTGGATTTCTTGAAGAAACAAGGAGCAGATATCAAATTGTCCATATCAGATGGATTATGGAGATGGCAAGAGAATTCCGTAAAAATGTGTACCTTTGTTTTATTGATTATGCTAAAGCCTTCAACTGTGTCGGAAACAATAAACTGTGGAAAGTAGGTACTCGAAAATGAAGGAGTTACAAACCTTCTCATTTACCTCATACAGAATTTATGCTCTAACCAAGAACCCATGGTGATTCAGTAATGGAAAGGCTGTATATTGTCAGCGTATTTAATCAAGCTGTATGCAGCGCACATTATGAACAACGGCGCATTACATGAAGTAGAAACTGGAATTGAAATAGATAAGTTAAATACAAATAACTTCAGGTATGACGCTAATGATGTGTGATTGGTAGCACCTGAGCACTGTTTTACAAACAGCAAGACAGTTGTAGGAGTCCGCAACAAGAGACAATGATTAGTTGAGATAGCAATAGCAGATTTAGCACTGCCGAGCGCAGTGGAAAATACTGTAGTTTTTTGCAGTTTATTTCTGTTTATCCCCAATGAGAAATATTAATTGGGCATTTTTATAAGGGGCGTTCAAAAAGGAACGAGCCGGAGGCACAATTACAGAAACCAGTACCTGTATGTTAGAAGTATTGACCCTGGCTGTTGAGACGCTTGTCCCACTGTGACAAAAGCTGGAGAATGGCTGTCTCATAAAATTCCCGGGGCTACGATGTTAACCAATTCTGCACGTACAGCTGAACGCCGGCGTCCACACGAGTGCAGGAAAGGTTGTGCTGACGTTCTTCTTTGACCAAGATGGTCCCCTTCTGATTCACTTTCTGCAGCACGGGACAACAATGAATTCCCAGCGTTACTCGCAAAAACCATGACCACCCTTCGCCAAGCGATCAGGTCAAAACGACAAGGCAATCTCACTGGTGGGGTCATTCTGCTCCACGACAATGCAAACCTCATACGGCCAAAACAGTCGCAGCACTCCTGCAGAAATTCAAATTGGATGTTCTTGGCCACTCTCCATACAGTCCGGACCTCTCTCCCTGTGATTACACCATTTTTGCTCTCCTTAAAAAGGTTCTGAGGAGCAAACGATTCACCTCGGACGACAACATCATTATGAGACAGCCATTCACCGCCTTGTGTCACAGTGGGACAAGTGTCTCAAGAGCAAGGACCAATACTTCTAATATACAGGTACTGGATTCTGTAATTATGCCTCCAGCTCGTTTCTTTTTGAACGTCCCTTATACTTGATTATTTTTTCTTGTTAGCCGACAGGATTTTCTCATACTGATCTTGTTCCCTGTTGAAGATTTTTTTGGTGGCGATATATCTTTATTGGTATATGAATAAAAATATTACTTGTGAACAACTCTTTGAAAACCCAACAACTGATTGTACATAATAATCCAATATCGTAGAGGCAGACTGGTGGAAGCGTTACTGACGGACGCACGGGCTCTTGTTTAACTATTTGAAGGCTGGGAGGTGCACGCATAATACGATGGGATTATTTTCTTTCTGATTGTGCTGCTGCCGTTGGTAATATTTCCTTTAGACGCTTCTATCTCCTCTGTAGAGCCGGTGGACGACATAATATCAATTTACCGTAACAGAAATATGCAGTGTTCGATTTCCTTCTATGGAGCAAGCTTGCTCTCATAATCAGGGACAGATTTTCAGTTTCAACCCATGACAACAGAGCTTCTTTTCAGTTTAGTCCGGTAGGACTAAGCAGCAGTAACCTATCTCAATTGCTCTCTTGTTTCTGCTAAAATTTGCAGAGTGGTTGAAGTTGGACTCTTCATACCGTGGGTTGACGTCATGTGGAACTACTGACTGAATTTCCAGGATTCCCTTGAAAGCTGTTTTGTGGCTGTACTCCAGACGGCGTAAGAAGGTCCGTAACAGCTCGCAGCATTGTTGCAAGGTTTCAACTGTGATGTACTGGCGGCTGTAGCCCAAATCAGCAGCCGTATACAGAGCTGAGACATCACTCAAGCCTTGCCTAGAGACGTTTACAAAATCGCTTACGTTGTTGGTTGAGGAAGACCCGCGAAGCTGTCTCGCCCAGCCCACTCCAACAGACGGGGATGAACTTGCGCCGGCTCAGTTATAGGATAGACCTCCCATGGCTTTGCAGACCTGGAGTTCACTCTTCTTGATGAGTGGCAAATATCCCTCGTTAGTAACCTCACTGAATCCATTTCAAGCTCTTCAGAAGCATTGCAGGCCCTATGTGACGGCTGCAGACCACTAGGAAACGTAATTACGTTTGCTTCCCTGTTACTGACACGTTCTACTGCTACTAATACAACAACTATTACTATTACTTCCAAGATTGTCCTCTCATGTATGCTCACGGAGCTAAATCTTCAGGCCTCAAGATAGTACCGGGCGAACCGCATCGGAGTGTTATAGGGCAGTTAGTGATATAAAAATATTATAAATGATATGTAAGTGACGTAGTGGATAACAGCTGATGCTCCACGAGTCTGTTCACTGATGATGCTTTTCTATATAGAGGAGTCACAACGCTATAAAGCTGCAGTGACTTGCAGTAAGATCTGCAGTGGTTCGTCTAAGGCGCTGCAGTCATGGACTGTGCGGCTGGTATTGGCGGAGGTTCGAGTCCTCCCCCGGGCATGGGTGTGTGTGTTTGTCCTTTAGGATAATTTAGGTTAAGTAATGTGTAAGCTTAGGGACTGATGACCTTAGCAGTTAAGTCCCATAAGATTTCACACACATTTGAACATTTTTTTGCAGTGGTTCGACGCTTGGCGTCAGGACGGGCAGTTCACCCTCAACATAAAGAATGTAACTTTTTGCGCATAAACAGCCGGAAAGACCCGTTGCTGTGTGGCATGACTGCCGAACAATCAGTGAAAGCAGCAATATCCATTAAATATCTGTGAGTAGGTCGTACGAGCGATTCGAAATGGAATGACCCTAAAAAATCTATCGTAGGACAGGTAGATGGCAGACAGATTCATTGGGAAGATCCTCGGGAAGTGCAGTTCACCTACGAAAAAGGTAGCTTAGAAAATCCTTGTTCGGGCGATGCTAACAGTGTTGCTCCTTGGTCTGGGACCCTTCCCAGACAGTACTGATAGAGGAAATAGACAAGAGCGTGTTTCGTCACAGCTTCATTTAGTAAGCGCAAAAGCGTCACAGAGGTGCTCATATAACTGTAGTGGCAGACGCTACAAGAGAGCCGGTTTTCCACCAAGTGGTTCCTTCTTCAGTCCCGACAGCTTCAGTTCCTAGAAGAGTTAATCAATATATTACTTCTTTCGATGTACATCATGTCAAAGGACCATGAAGATAAAATTAGAGTCGAGCTCATAAGGGGACTCATCAATAGTCGCCGGCCGCGGTGGTCTCGCGGTTAAGGCGCTCAGTCCGGAACCGCGCGACTGCTACGGTCGCAGGTTCGAGTCCTGCCTCGGGCATGGATGTGTGTGATGTCCTTAGGTTGGTTAGGTTTAAGTAGTTCTAAGTTCTAGCGGACTGATGACCTCAGCAGTTAAGTCCCATAGTGCTCAGAGCCATTTGAACCATTTGAATCATCAATAGCCGCGCTTCCCGGCACATGAAAGGAGGGAAGTGACGTCCACAAAGTACTCTACGCAACAAGGAGATTGCTTATAAATCACTCCTAGAATGTTGCTTACGTGTGGGACCCGTACCAAATAGGACTAGCAGGGGATATTGGACGTATACAGAGAACGGCAGCACGAACATCTTTAGAAAGAAATTGTCGCTCTATAGCGCTGACATGAAACTTCCTGACAGATTAAAACTGTGTGCCGGACCGAGACTCGAAATCGGGACCTTAGCCTTTCGCAGGCAGGTGCTCTACCAACTGAGCTCGGTTGGTAGAGCACTTGCCCGCGAAGGGCAAAGGTCCCGAGTTCGAGTCTCGGTCCGGCACACAGTTTTAATCTGCCAGGAAGTTTCATATCAGCGCACACTCCGCTGTAGAGTGAAAATTTCATTCTAGAAACATCCCCCAGGCTGTGGCTAAGCCATGTCTCTGCAATATCCTTTCTTCCAGGAGCGCTAGTTCTGCAGGGTTCGCAGGAGACCTTCTGTGAAGTTTGGAAGGTAGAAGACGAGATACTGGCGGAATTGAAGCTGTGAGGACGGGGCGTGAGTAGTGCTTGGGTAGCTCAGTTGGTAGAGCACTTGCCCGCGAAAGGCAAAGGTCCCGAGTTCGAGTCTCGATCCGGCACACAGTTTTAATCTGCCAGGAGGTTTCACAAACATCATTGTTTGACCCGTGGTTCGAATCCTGCCTCGGGCATGGATGTGTGTGATGTCCTTAAGTTAGTTCGGTTTAAGTAGTTCTAAGTTCGACTGATGACCTCAGAAGTTAAGTCCCATAGTGCTCAGAGCCATTTGAACCATCTGAGCCATTGTCATTATTACTATTATCACCATTAGTGGCAGCAGCTGCAGTATACAAGTACTGTCAGTATTAACTTTATTATTTCATAGCCAGTATAATTTACTCACACTGCCTCTTCAGACACTCGAATTATTTTAATGCTAGTGAGTACTGCGCGCCAGGGTAGAGCCTCTCTGGTTATCAATGATCGTCCGTGGTTTAGTCTTCCGATCAGAGACGCTGGTCTGAGGGTCTTTGGAAAACTATTCAAGGGCGCGCGGCGTGTCAGTTGCTCTCGAGTGCTTCAAGTTTGGTCCCGTGGTGACGCGGGCATACTCTTCGAGGTGGCGGGTCGGGAGGCTGCTGGAAAAGTGAGAGAGCGAGCGGGCGGCGCAGTGAGGGGCGTGTTGTCAGCTGTGATTGTGCGGAGCCGCCGTGGACGCCCAGTACGAGTCCGACGAGAGTGCTGCGCTCGATTGTGAGGGGCCGACTGGCGCTGGTGTTCACAAACAGCGGTGCCCATTTGTTGGTTTGGTGGCTAAAAGGCGGTTTAGAGCATTAGTGTGTCCCATAGCATGGTTACAGTAGAAGTACGATTACAGTTACGCTGTTATGTACTATTCTGTCACCGGATTGCACTACTGAGCCTGTATGTCATGAAACAGCTCGTTGGTCAGAGTGATTTTACATCAGTAATTTGCCCACCTTGTACTGTTGGAACTTCTTTCACCCATTAAGAAATGTCTTAACTTCAGTTGGCTGTAATTTAGTACGTTGAGCAAATTTAAAGAATTATCATGCACTGTTGTTGTTGTTTTACCGTAATTTATATGTTTTGTGCTTTTAAGGGAGTTCCTTTTGCTCAACTGTCATGCAAAGATCAGCTGCATGGATGATCTCTGCATTGTTTACAATTCTAATACGAAAAAGGGGGCTGACCCTGCTGCATCTTGTAAATCAAGGTGGTTTTTGTGAACTAGCTGTTGACTTACTGAGTGCGTGTGGAATACGAGTAACTGGTTTAAACTGTTTGCGCTGCTGTTGATGCGGAACTGTTTCATAAAGTTAAGTGTTCTTGTTTGCATTGGTCAAATAGTTACTTGTTACTTGAAGTGTCTGGAAATACTTCAGATTGTTGGTCTTTTAGGTTGGTATTAGAAGGCTTAATTCACAGACGCCGGCCGCGGTGGCCGAGTGGTTCTAGGCGCTTCAGTCCGGAACCGCGCGACTGCTACGCTCGCAGGTTCGAATCCTGCCTCGAGCATGGATGTGTGTGATGTCCTTAGGTTAGTTAGGTTTAAGTAGTTCTAAGTCTAGGGGACTGATGACCTCAAACGTTAAGTCCCATAGTGCTCAGAGCCATTTGAACCATTTGAATTCACAGACGGTTAAATTTAGAGGTTAAAATTAAATCGGTTTGTGCCGTTTAATGCCAAGGGATAACTCTAATACTTGTAATGGCTTTTCACTGTAAATTTTATGTACGTGTGCGTGCGTCTGGTTACGTATGTTTGTTGCCATTATTAAACATCTTAATTGAGCGCCATAATTTCTTATCTACGCCTGATGCTAACAGGTTTATGTTACAGGTATCGTAAGTTATTCTAACCATAAGGGCCGAGATATAAGCTATTGTAAAGAGAAAGACCAGCAAGTGCACTGAAGTATCTACCACTTGTACAAATAATACCAATATTGTGACGCATAAACCCCTCTCCCCACAAGTTAAGTACTGTTGTTTAGCCCTTGGTTGTCAAAGGGTTTGCAAGGATTGTATCTGTTGTTTAATTTATTCTGCTGAGAGATTTCTCGGGCCAGCCGTTGGCGAAATTACTAGTTGTAATTATTTGTTTTAAGGAGAAACGATCATACTTGAAGATTCTTTGAGTTCTTTGTACATATTGTTTATCGTCAATATTATTTTACTGTCAGTAATCAGTGTTGTAAAGTTCATAATGTTCTTTAATGCTGGTTATCAGAGTTCGTTTTAAGCTTTCTGAACTGATCATCTGTGTTCAACTGTTCAAGGTTTTGAAGAGGCTAACAATTAATAAGTTTTTAAGGTATGTTTGTGAATGGCTTGGCATCTTACCACACCTCTCCCGCTCCTAGAATTTCAACTAGTTGTCATATTAAGACTGTTATATTTTGGGAAACTATGTTTTATAAAAGATTCTGTACATGATAAACCCTGATCCGTTGTAAGAGATGGCCATAATCAGGTTGGGTTAAATAAATAAATAAATAAATAAATAGAAATAAATAAAACCTTCTGGTTGGCACCGAACGTCATTGGGGTTATCCAGCATTCTCTTTAAAGGGGTGTTGCACCTCATAAGACATTTCCAGAGCTGAGACTCAGGTTTCTCGATGAGTAGATAAGTATCCGTTGGGAATCTCAGTGAATTCATGTCGAGCACTTCAGCAGCGTTGACTCTACGTGGACGGTGACCACACACCGTGTTATTGCCGTTGCTTCTCTCTTCCTGAGGAATTGTACCACTACAAAACGTACTCCCGCATTCATTTAGGCAAACAGGCAGGCCTACCAACAGTGTAACTATTTTTCTTGTTTCGCGAAACGATTGATATGGGAAACCACTCTGTATAGGAGACCGCTCGTCATCCATGCTCAGTTTAATATGGATAATACGCTGCCCTCGCTACAGTGACCAGTGACCACAAGTGTGGACCGATTTGAGCGGCCAGCGGTGTGTGTCGCGCCGTACTTGAATGGACCCCCGTAATTTATAGCAGCGGTCGTAATAGACTGGCGCGCACTCGCGCAGAGCGGCGAGGTTCCGGTCCGCGTGCGGAGGCCACGCTAGCAACTGAAGCTGGCGAGCTGACTGCGCCAGCAAGCCTGCTTAGGGCTTTGTACTGCGGCGGCAGCGTGGGTGGCATCTACGGGGCGCGCGTAAATCTCGCATTGTGTCGCATCGCCCGACGATGAACTGCCGAAGCCGTGTGAACCGCCGTGCGGCCACATTCATACTGCCACAAGCGCGGCGGCGAGCGAGCGCGGAGGACATGAACTCGCTGTCCTACTGACGCTACTCGCGGCAGGTCAAACTTTTGACTTCCGCGCACTCCCACTGGACGAGCGCAACATGTCATATTAGCGAGCATAGCGTGTCAGAGAACAGTTAACTGTTATTGACAACCACAGGAAATTAAATAAATATGCTGGTGAAACGTCCCCTTAGAAAAATTGTACATGACTGTGCTTAAACTGACACACAATATTTTTAGCGCAACGGAATCTGACTTTCAATAATCCCTACAAATGAATGGCCCTGACTAACATTAAACTATACCTTTCACAAAACACTTACCTCACAAAAATCTTCGTTACTCAAGCTACTGCAATACAGCGAGCGCCACTACTCCCAGCTAAATAAAAGATTCAAACTACTGAAGGCACTAACTACTGACAGGCATAGTTAGCAAATGAAAGATTTTTATAGAGGAAAAATAATGTATTTACCTTAATATTATTCAAAAGTCATATTATATATATCAGTTCATGACATCCAGTCTTACAAATTTACTGTCTCTGTCCAGATCATCCGCTCTCAGAACTCCACCATCTCACTCCCCACATCCACCACTGCTGGCGGCTCACCTCCAACTGCGCTACGCTATGCGCTGTTTACATCCAGCTGCCCAACACTACAACGGCAGACAACAATGCAAACTAGCGACAGACTGCACACAGCACAGCCAGTGATTTTCATACAGAGCACTACGTGGCGTTACCAATAAGAAAACCTAAACAGCCTACTTACATAGCCCCCATGCTCCCCACAAAAAATTTTACAAATTGTTTTGGGCACTGCCCAATACTTATTGTTAAAATTTTTTTCACAATTACAATAACAAAGAAATCATATGCACACACTTATTGATCACAGTAAGATTGCAATGTTTTTTTTTCTCAAAGTCTGAGCAGTAAAAGAAAATGCACACGCAATTAGTGGATTTCCATGCAGTCTTGAAGAAGTAGTGTTGTCGTTCCAACAGAAAGACAGTGCTGACTCTTGACATGCAGACAGGTAATGGGCCACAACAGAGCAAACCCGCAGCAGAGTCAGTCGAAGTTTTGAAGAATATCGTTTGGTAGGTCATCACAGAGCAGACCCACTGTAGTCCTGGTAGAGATTACGGTACTGGTGGGCCACCAGAAGTGCAGACCCCCTGCTGTTCTTGTAGAAATAATGGTATTGGTGAGTCATCAAAGGTGTAGACCCACTGTAGTCCTTGTAGAGATGGCTAGCAGCCATCTGTTGTGACTGTTCAGGTGCACAATCACCATCGAAGAGTCTTGTGGACAATATAGCAAGTCCATGAACCACCACTTGTGCACTCACAAAATATTTTTTTGAAATGTCCTTAGAACCAGCAATGCTGTTATCCAGTCCCTTGCTGAATTATTAACACATGTGCAAACACTAACAGTCTCAACTTCTCACATATTGTGCATATAGTATGACCAACAGATACGTGTGCAGCGAAATGTAACTTAATTTGAAGAACTGGTGTCTATACAATTATTAATTTACAACATAAGAATACAATTACAAAGGTACAAAATACATCATTAAAGAACATAACAATACAGATAACATTTGTAGTACAGGCTTTACAAAAGAATAGAAATAAACATGCACATCAGTATTACAAGAATTATGACATAAGTACATACATAAAGATCAGAATAACTTTTGAAACATCAACTTCACATATGAGCAACAAAACAGAACAGATAAATAATGTCTAAACATCTTTACAATGTAAATAACATAGTATTAGAAAAATTCTACAACATAACTCTCATCAGCTAAACACATAAAGACAGGAAAAACACCAAAACACAAGGGTACACAAACACACAGCAGAATAACACAAGAGGAAAGGGCAGGATTTGTTTTCAGTGTAACATTTGGTACTGCAGTCCAACCCAAAACTTCATTCCATAGATCTTTCGTCTTATTTCAACATTTGTTTCCACCAAAAAAATCCTATCAAAGCATGCTTTCTGATTTATATGTTCACATATTTCTTACCTCATTATTTATTTTCCATTATCTTACCTCATCATTTATTTCCAAGAAAATCCTACCTAAACATGTTGTCCCTAAACCCTACTTTTTTGTTCATCTCCTCTTTCAAAAATACTTTTTTTGGTCAAACAATTTTCTTATAGCTTCTCAATGCATTTCTTCCAATTCATCACAACTCGTTCTCTTATATAGCCTACCCCATCTTAAACTAACTTAAATCTACTGAGCTCAGATGCATAAACTAAGGGACAAGGTAATGCAGCAGCACAAAACAATTAACACAAACAGCAATGACAAAAAATGCAAATTGGCAAAGCAAGCAGCAATAAATATAAATTAGCAGAGCAAATGCAACATTACAACTAATATGAGCCAATGCGCAGCAACAAGAAAAATAAATCAGTAGTAAAACTGGCTTAACAGAGTAATACAAAGTGAAATTTAGTAACGCAATGCCTGGCAAACAGCAGCAGCAAATGCAATAACTTATATCTAATCATGACAAACCCACAAGCAGAAAAAAATAGTAGACTAAAGACAACAATGCAGATAAGGGAAATGTACAGGGTGATTCAAAAATAATACCACAACTTTAGGAATTTAAAACTCTGCAACGACAAAAGGCAGAGCTAAGCACTATCTGTCGGCGAATTAAGGGAGCTATAAAGTTTCATTTAGGTGTACATTTGTTCGCTTGAGGCGCTGTTGACTAGGCGTCAGCGTCAGTTGATGCTAAGATGGCGACCGCTCAACAGAAAGCTTTTTGTGTTATTGAGTACGGCAGAAGTGAATCGACGACAGTTGTTCAGCGTGCATTTCGAACGAAGTATGGTGTTAAACCTCCTGATAGGTGGCACTTATCTGTCCGTAACTACCTGAACGTCAACTACCCGAGGCGATGGATCGGCCGCCAGGCACCCCGTGACAGAGCACTTCATCACTGGCCTCCAAGAAGCCCTGATCTTACCCCCTGCGATTTTTTCTTATGGGGGTATGTTAAGGATATGGTGTTTCGGCCACCTCTCCCAGCCACAATTGATGATTTGAAACGAGAAATAACAGCAGCTATCCAAACTGTTACGCCTGATATGCTACAGAGAGTGTGGAACGAGTTGGAGTATCGGGTTGATATTGCTCGTGTGTCTGGAGGGGGCCATATTGAACATCTCTGAACTTGTTTTTGAGTGAAAAAGAACCTTTTTAAATACTCTTTCTAATGATGTATAACAGAAGGTTATATTATGTTTCTTTCATTAAATACACATTTTTAAAGTTGTGGTATTCTTTTTGAATCACCCTGTATATTCACATCTTAATGTCTATGTAATTAAAGTGGTGCACCACAAAACCTTATTCTATGAAATAAATTACCAAGTACTTGAAAAGAAAATTATGTATGCAGTTCCTGTGAAGGGAAATGTCTTTTTGTGCTCCCTCATTTTCTTGGAAGTAAATCATAAAATTATTATTTACTGGATCTGTAGACAGAAAATATTTATATTAGTACATCTATTAAATTTTATTTTAACCAATGCTGCAGTGGAGCTAGAAACTAGATATTAAACAAATTGAGCATTCTCTCAACTAGAAAGACAATAGATGTAAAAATGTTTCTCATCATTTCATTAGGCAAATTAGTAAATATCATAAAATAAGAGCTCCACAGTGTAATTATATGTTTTCAAGTTTGGTCCTGTCGTATTTGCGATGCTTTCTACAAAGAAATGTCAATAGCGAGGATAATGGCCTCTTTCTTTTTTCTCCACCTAATGGCTTTCTTTTGTCAGACAACTATCTCTCAGCTGGGCGCCCAAAACGTATTACGTCAAGGTGACCTACCTTTCTTACCGAAATATTTACGACATCAGTTTCCGCTACAGTGACAGTGTCATATAAAAATTTCACAGGTCGAAAATTTGCGTTACAAATGGGTAGAAACAAAATCCTGTAAATATAACAGTGTCCAAAAAATTTTCGTCGGCATTGTGGTACATTCACGCATTTACACACATTTCATAACTCTTAAAGTACGATTCTTGGTTTCCAACATCCTTTTTTCACAAATCAGAGTTCCTAGCCACTACTCATTATTCCTTACTTTATTACACATATACATATTCGTCGACAATTCTTCAATATTTCATCAAAATAAATATGTAGCATAATCAAATTCCTCATATAGCATCAGCTTATTGATCATAAACATACCTCAACAGCATAATACACATTGTCATCGTAATAATAACATCATAAAAACTCAGCCAAATCTCAAAAACGTCGTAGCTTCCTGCAATAATTTCAAATCCTAAAAAAATTCTCTGCTCATTTCAATAGTGTCATCTGCCTCAATCGTACTTTAAAAATCGTGATCCAATACCAAATATATCATTCAAAGCTCTCATATCACAATGGTTCCGAAAAAATATGAACAGTTCACAAAGTACAGACAAAATACAATTTCGTAAGTGTGAAGTTGTCCAACGGTGTAATTACGTAAACATCTGTCACTGATTTAGTAAAATAAATGTTTGTCTCTCTCAGTTAAATGATCAGATAGCTGCGTAATTTATGTGTTAGAGAAATATGGTACCAATGTGTAAAGTTGTATAAGCAAATACCATATTAGCTAGGGCTCCTTGTGCTTGCCAAACACATGATACACAAAGTAAGCGTGTACTCCCCTGAGGATTAATGTAATTATACCATTAGGTGTTACAGATTACAGCAATGGAATGAAATGTATCACAGAAAACTTTCTTTGTAATTCAAAAATCTTGAAAAATAAATGGTTCAAGTACAATATTAATCACTCAAATGCGTGTCCTGTAGCGCTAAATGTGCGTCTTGCTGTAAGATAATTTTGTGGGAGTGTCGTAGTTATCGTCCTCTGTAAGCAAAGTTCTGCTGAAGTGATGTACTTACCTCATCATAAACGAAAGTGTAATTCTTTGCGTATAGATATCGTAGTTATTACGTACCTTACCGTGATCAAGAAACTACTATAATGTAACATATTGTTGTGCTATGGAAAAGGCTGTCTCTTTGTAGCTATACCACAAAAGTTACTATTAAAACATGTTTTACTTTCCAGAAGAATTCAGAAAAACTGTGCAGATATAAAACAGATACATCACGAAAGCAACAATGTAAATTGTGTCACATATTAGTAGCGTCATGATATAATCGTGTAGCTATCAAAGAAACCAAATGCTAAGTCATCTTTAAACTCACCGAATGTACTTCAAATAAGGAGTATCTTTTCAAGTAAACCAAAATGTTGCATAAAAATCTTATTAGCAGTATATGTTCTAAGTATGTAAGCCTGATAGTCGTTACGTAATCGTGCAACTAACAAGCAAGAATGTACAAATAACAACACTGTGTCGTCTGTTCACAATAACAATGCATTCGTAATTTCTGTTTAAATAGGTTCTCTTGGTTCTTGACTGGATATTTAACTTCAAACATTGTTGCATGTTAACAGTTTCTTAAGTCTGACAAAGAATACTAGAAATGTGAAGTGAAAAGTTTTATGCAAAAGACAAAGTTAATAAGCAGATTATCTTTCAATAAACGGTTTTACATGTGAAATGTGGTGCAATCTTTTACCCTTACTAGTGCGCAGAGTTTCAACTTCAGAGCAATTATCATGTTGCATACGTCGGTAAGGAATGCTAAAATTTGCTCAAGGTTAGCGTCTATATTATTTTTCTGTGAGTCAGCCGGCGCACGTGGCTGCCTGTGGTGTGAGTCATTGTCTGCTATCTCTTTGTTGGCGTGCGTCGTTATTGGGATTAGGAGACCTAACTTCTACAAATTCACCTTGCCGAGAGGGCCCAGCCCCGTTTGAATCCCGCCAGTTCTGATGAAATCCAGATCTGTAGTTATGATTATATCGTCTGTCGTCATGTTGGTAGTTCCTGTAGTTTCTTTCTTGTCGGTTAAGTGGTGGAGAATTTCTCCCTGAATTATCACTGCACGGTGGACCGTTGCGTCTGAAGTTATTCTGTCTCCCGTGATAATAATAGTTCTGGTTGCCATATTGTCTGTTTCTATGATTGTCTCTGACATTCATTACTACGAAAATTTGATCTTTCTCTGTAACTATTACTCTGCCAGTGGTTGTCATATGGGTGGTGTCTGTTTTGGTCACGATGTACGTTGTTCAAATGGTTCAAATGGCTCTGAGCACTATGGGACTTAACATCTTAGGTCATCAGTCCCCTAGAACGTAGAACTAATTAAACCTAACTAACCTAAGGACATCACACACATCCATGCCCGAGGCAGGATTCGAACCTGCGACCGTAGCAGTCCCGCGGTTCCAGACTGCAGCGCCAGAACCGCACGGCCACCACGGCCGGCTGTACGTTGTAAGAATAGCCTTGTCATGTCCATTTATTATTTCTGTCATCGCGGAATTGTGACGGATGTGACCTGTAATTGCTGTGTTTCTGTTTTCACAGCCCGCGATTGTCAGTGTCAATTTCTAATTCTTGTAAGAGTCCCTGAAAAGCCTCAATGTCGTCTTTGCAACGTCCTGCCAAAATAGTATGTCGTAAATGTTCAGGTAATTTTATTAAGCAAATGCGGATGAGTTCTGAGGGGCTGTATGGGTTTGACAGGTACTGATTCTTGTGCAACATGTCTTCAAAATATTTCACAAGACTGGAAAATTCAGATTGTTCGAAATGTTTCATCATTATGATGCTATGTTTTACTCAGTCTTGTGTAGCTTGAGACCAATATGCTGAGAAGAAGGCATGATAAATTCTCCTTCACTGTGGCAATTGTGAATGACCGATCGCATTCTTACAGCTGGTTCATTCTCTAAATAGCCACACATAAATTCTAATCTGTGCTCTAATGACCAGTTGGGAGGAAAACAATGAGAGAATTGATGAAGCCACGCTTGTGGATGAATGTCGTTGCCGGAATTCTTAAATGTTTTGAATTTACGTGTAGTAATAAACAGCTTATAGTCAAAATCATCATGTCGGCGAGTCGCATGTCGGTCATTGTTACATCGTTTCGGCGGTTCCATCTCAAAATTCGGTGTACCTTGCCAATGTCTTTCATAATTTCCGAAGTGTCCTGTGTTATTATTTAGTGGCTGTTCCATATTTCTATGTCCCTCTTCCCGTATTGGAACGCGAGTGTCCTCTGAAATACATAATTCTTGTATTACCTGTGTCAGCTGATCTTGTACTTCCCGGATTTCTCTTTGGTGTTGCGTATTAATTTGATTCTGATTTTGTTTGAATTTCCTAATTTGTTCACACTCTTCTGTGTCATTAAAGACTACCCATTTTCTGTCATTCAGATTATCATTTGCCTTCGTAGATAAATTATTTAGCTGATCCAAAAGTTCAACTACTTTCTCTGATAATGAACTAATTTCCTCCATGTGTCTTTCTGAACCAATTTTCAGAGTATCTACTGTGTCCTTTATGTTTTCCTGAGTTTTAGCAAGTTGCGTAACCGAATCGGTAGATGCAGCTGAGTCAATTTTAGCTTGCAAGGTATCATGATTTTCATGAACAATAGTTTGCAGTTCTTTTATGGCTGCTTTGTGATTCTGTAATGCATTTTCATGCCGCGAAAAAATAGGTTGAAAATGCTCACAAATTTGTGTTTTTACGTCATTACAGACTTTTTGACATTTCGATTCAATGTTATGTAATTCAGTAGTTAAATCTTCAAGTGTTTGTTCAAGCGTGGTGTCTAACTTTTGAAGCTTTTGCTGTGTTTGTCTCTGATTTTGTTCCATTGTGTCTAGCTTTTGAAGCTTTTGCTGTGTTTGTCTCTGATTTTGTTCCATTTGTTGCATTAATTGCAATAATAATGTATAAGTGTCTGGAATCTGTTTCTCTATGCTTTTTGGCAGTGCATTTTCACCGGCAACATTCACATTTTGACAAGCAGAAAATGTGTCTTGACTCATTTGAGAAAACGGTGAGGACCCAAAACCTGAGTCTACAGTATTTGCAATATTGTGTTCTGTCATTTCGGATTCCTGAGGCGAGCTGTTTCCGACCGATTGATCGATAATGGGCCTGTTCACTATTTGTTTCATTGTCTACACCATTATTTGCCGCCCGCTCCATTTCCCTATGCACAATTACCAAATTACCACTTTGAATGTCGTCACTATTATTTCTCAGTTTACTTTGGAGCCTAGTGTTACGTTTTTCATACGCCATTATTGTCACAATATTTCACACGATAACACAGAAAAGCACAATTTGAAGAGCAAAAATAAGAGAACACATTAGCATAGCACTGAAAATAATATCTAGTTAATTGCAAGCGCAGCTGAGAAATACTTGGTGCAAATCTACATGCATGCCACAACTGTTTTACTGTACAATGAAAGACTGCAACTACAAAGGAGATTCTCTCTTCAATTACACGCTAGCAATAAACAAAAGCTACACTAATTACACAAACTACAAGAAAAAATCAGAAGATTCCAGTGAGGTATCCTCGGCTGAGGGTCGACATATGTAACGTCCCCTTAGAAAAATTGTACATGACTGTGCTTAAACTGACACACAATATTTTTAGCGCAACGGAAAATGAATGGCCCTGACTAACATTAAACTATACCTTTCACAAATCACTTACCTCACAAAAATCTTCGTTACTCAAGCTACTGCAATACAGCGAGCGCCACTACTGCCAGCTAAATAAAAGATTCAAACTACTGAAGGCACTAACTACTGATAGGCATAGTTAGCAAATGAAAGATTTTTATAGAGGAAAAACAATGTATTTACCTTAATATTGTTCAAAAGTCATATTATATATATCAGTTCATGACATCCAGTTTTACAAATTTACTGTCTCTGTCCAGATCATCCGCTCTCAGAACTTCGCCATCTCACTCCCCACATCCACCACTGCTGGCGGCTCACCTCCAACTGCGCTACGCTATGCGCTGTTTACATCCAGCTGCCCAACACTACAATGGCAGACAACAATGCAAACTAGCCACAGACTGCACACAGCACAGCGAGTGATTTTCATACAGACAGCTATGTGGCGTTACCAATAAGAAAACCTAAACAGCCTACTTACACCGGATAATCGCTGAAGCTTAGGACATCAGTGGTTAAAGACAAGCTTTCTGTTTTCCTCCCTCGATTTCAGGGGCGGTATCACAAAAAAGCAAACAACTCTCGTTGTTACCTCGTGCCGTAATAGTTCACGCTATTACACGTCTCCGGACTAGCCGGAGATACGAGTAGAATGAGAGTAGGGGACGCTGAGGTGTCAGGGCTCCGTCCGTGGACGGCCAGCCTGCGGGCCTCTAGGCAAAGGACAGGCACAAACACCACCAGGCAAGAAAACGTAACATAGGCTGACCATAACGGAAGTTCAGAAGCAAATCCAACGCATCCTACACACACCACGACACAAGTCTTAAGATCAACGATAAAATGGCAGCAAAGCAAGAACAGGCGTCAACGAGAACTGGAAAGCTGCAAAATTCGGATTACCAGAACTCACTGATGATGACCCGCCGTCAGAAGATGAACGTACCACTAATGACGTAATGGGAAGAGTTGAAACGATGGAGCTAGATCAGAATATGCCGAAACAAAACGCAAACGAACAAGATTTCTAAACTCTTAAGTCTGTAATCACGAGGAAAAGTCTGCAATCCATGATTGAGAACACGAAAAACCAATCAGCGCTACATACATATATGCTCCAATGAACACTGAACGAGATAAAAACGATCCTACGTCAATACCGACCATCTAGACCACCGGAACTGCTGAAACAAGTGATAGAACGATCAAGATATCGCCCATAACAATATGCTATACAGGACGGAACCTGCCACTTAACATTCAACTCAAAAAACACGTATGTACCGATCATAGCAATATTCAAAGGCGATTCAGTATGATATCATTTTGAGATAGAATCGCGTTGAAATTCTTTGAAGCAAATAGAATCCCTTTCTTCACTCATCAAAATTCGATTGATGAATTTTGAAAGGTCCTAATCAAATATTTACCGTCTAAGGTTGCGAAAAAAGATGTAGAAGAGGGACTTAGACAACTCTGATTCGTACGAGCTAAATTCAAATAGCGGTATATTGTGTAATACTATCGGCAGGGCCGGCTAGTGATTCTTTCTACGCCGTAAACACATTCTCGACCCCAAAGTCGCCATGGAAACGCACCGACACAAGGAAGGGTCACCATTATACAAAAGATTCGTAACTGAAGACGCGAATAGGAAATATAGCATCGTAAAAAATTTCACTAGAGTAGGACACCGCACGCGCGTCGAAGTCCTGACTCTTGTTAAAGTTATCAACTAATGAAATGCAAGGAAGTCCAGCCTTCAAAGAAGGCAGCACTTCAAAAAAATACAGAAACAATATTTTACGGATAGAGGGGATAGAAAGGGCAGGGGACAAATTCATATTAAAGGACGGGATATTGAAATAGTGGACAACTTTAAATATTTGGGAAGTGTATTAATGGGGAATGCTCGTTTGGAGATAGAAATTAGCAAAAGAATACAACATCGTAGTACATTTTACCAGTGTGTGACGGGCTTGGTGTGGGGAAGGGAAGTACCAACGAGGTGCAAGCTGGTGCTCTATAAGACTTACTTCACACCCATACTAATTTACGGCTCAGAGACTTGGACTATGACTATAAGAGAGGAGAGTAGGATACAGTCCTGAGCTGAAAAGTATGCTAGGGAAGAAGAGGAGAGACAGAGTGAAAAATGAAGATGTTAGGAAAGAAATTGGAGTGTAGAAGTTGACTGAGAAAATTGAAAAGAATAGATTAAAATGGTTTGGGCATGTGAAGAGGATGGGAGAGGGAAGAATACCAATAAGAATGATGGAGTTCAAGATTGGGGGCAAGAGGCCAAGAGGAAGACCGAGAACAAGGTGGATTGATACAATAAAGATGAGTTTAAGGAGGAGAAACCTGCTATGGAACCAAATTGTGGAAGAAGAATGGTGGAAAGACCGAGTAAAGTGGCGAAGTACCATTGATACCCCAACCCGAACAGATGTTGGATAGAGGAGAAACGAAGAATAATATAATATTTTACGGACTCACCTATAAAAAACATAAATATCATATGGCGTTGTTCGCTGGGATATCACACAAAATGGGTTCAGCCGCCTGTCGGAAAAGATGTTATTCCTCCACACACATTGGCTCCTTTCTTTGAGGATACGTAAGTGTTGTGTCGTATATTTATTTGTGTCAGTGACTGTAATGGATTCGTTTATGGTGTAGTGTTATGCTTGTGTTGTATGTTGATGAGAGGAGTGGCGGAGCGAAACGAGGATCAGCCATATAGCCTACTCCTCCAAAATAGCACCAAGGGGGCCACCGAGCTAAATGTCTCCGTCCAATAAACAGATTACCATTAATATTGTCACATGCCATCACCTCATGATAAACTGCGGACAGATTTGGAATTTAATCCAGGACACTGGCGCAAAGACTAGTGATCAGGGCCTTGACGCAGCCACACCTCCTCCCCATGGCTGCCAAATACTAGCAGCGAAAATTTCATCCAGCTGCAGGATTCGATTCGACTTACCTCGTACTCGTGCGCCACCACACGGGCGAGCGTTACGGAGGAGGGTGGTTCACCTCTGTGAAAGAGTTCACCTATGTTAAAGAGTTCCAAGCAGGCGGTCCGTTCGTACGTTGTGAGACGTAGATACCGGCCCAAGCAATAAACACTAAGACGCCATGAATGTTTGTGCCAAATCAAAACTGTGTACTGGACCGGGACTCGATCCCGAAACTCTTGCCTATGGGAAACTATCCACGCACAATTGGCGATCCATCATCACAGCTCCATTTCCCCAATACCTCTCTCCAACCTTCAAAACTTCACGGAAGTTCTGCAAACATCACGAGCTTAGCACTACCTCTACATCACAAATCTGCAATTCACATTAACGCACCTAACACAGGTTTCATCGAAACACTTGAGGATTATTTTTCCACCGTTCCACTTTCGAACAGCTCGCCGGAAAATCGAACACTCCAGTGTTATCATGCGAGCTTTGATTTCTCTTATTCCACTACGATAATCATTTCTCCACACGCAGGTAGGCGTGAACAAAATATTTTCGCCTTCTGAGGAGAAATTATTCTCTTAAATGGTTCTAATGGGTCCGAGCACTAAGGGACTTAGCATCTGAGGTCATCAGTCCCCTAGAACCTAGAACTACTTAAACCTAACTAACCTAAGGATATCACACACATCCATGCCCGAGGCAGGATTCGAACCTGCGACCGTAGCGGTCACGCGGTTCCAGACCGAAGCTCCTAGAACCGCTCGGCTACAGCGGCCGGCAAAAAAGAGGATATTGCGGCGAAAATGGCTTATCCACAGCCTAGGGGTATGATTCCAGTGTGACTCTGCTGCGGAGCGTGTGCTTTTTAAAAACTTCCTGGGAGATTAGAACTATGTGCCATACCGGGGCTCGAAGCTGGAATCTTGCCTATTCGCGGGAAATACTCTTATCGAGTGAGCTATCCAAGCACGACTCAGTTCCAGTCTGCCAATAAGGTTTGTAAAAGAGCGCACTCCGTTGAAAGATTCATGTGGCCTGCGACTTTGCGCAGCCTGTCGCCTAGTATTGCCCCGACGGAATTCAGCTTTAACCAAACTTTGGTGTGCGCGATATTAACACTTCCGTTTTAAAGTGCCGAATTACAAATCGTATTTAGTTAATGTTCAAACGGATAAAGACCATATATTTTTGTACATTTTTTTTTAAACCAAGAAACAATGAGTGAGTGGAACAGTTGGAACTGCTAGTGTATAACTACTTTTTTAGAGTTATTTGCACGTTGTAGGTCATGTTCTCACTTCATTCGCTTCTCTGCTTTTGCGTGTACTGGTACAACAGGCGAAAACCTATTCTCACACCTGTCAGTTTTGGCGAATGAAATTAATAAACTTAAAGTTTTTACGAATAATAACATCAACCAGTCCACAAAATTTTGCCAGCCAGTATGCTGTCTTCCTGGTACCCAAGAAATTGTACTTAACCTCAGAAGTCACCGCCTGAAAATATTCCCTCATTCACTAAAAATTTTCTTAAAACTCAGCCGTTTACTGATCAACTTTCCAAATCAGGAAAACTGTAGTCTTTTTAACTTCACGTAAATGCCCAAAAGAAATTCTGAAACAACTTTGAACTGATTCATCGCAATTTTTCAGGAAGGACAATGCAATCAATCAATGACTCGAAGGATTTAAACAATAAATGGTTAAACTCTAGCAGGCGCAACGTAGGTTTCACAGACGTGTTTCTGAAGGAAACATGATGCGTAATTCTGCGTGGCTAAGGAACGCTTCCCGTATTGAATCTCATCTTATAGACCAGTGGCTCTCTACTGGATGTGATTACTCCTTGAGTGGTAAAATGAAATCTTTTGGGAGATAAAAATAAAAGGTTTGGATTGAGTTTCGCTCATAAAACTACATTTTTAAAAAAAGTAATTACTGTTATGAATATTTCATATGACTAATACTCGTTACATAGGCCACCAAAAACTACATTTTTTTTTCAAATACTACCATTAACGCGTGACACAGTGTGGTGGAGGTTACAAGTTATGAAACGTATGATGAACATCTTCGTCACATAGTCCACCCACTACACACACACTTCGTATCATGCATCTGTAACAGTACAACTAAGATACATACACATCACATATGCTTCAATATCTCTTGAAAATGCCTTCTCCGAGTTGTCGTTACTAAGCCAGTGAACGAGAAATTCCTTAATTATTCAGTTTGAAACAGATAAACGAGGTAATTGACTACTAAATTTATGAAGGACCTACACATTGCTATTATTATTATTATTATTATTATTATTAGTGGCAATGGTCAGACACAAAGCTTTGCCAACCGGATGTCTTCCAGTGTCTGTCAATTCAGAAGTAAAGAGTCCAGCACTTAAGTGATTTACAGGCGATAAATACAGTGCACACATTTTAACTTGGTTGATTTTAAATGAGGGTGCAGAGTGTGGGCAATGCAAGTGTCACTAGGAAGCATGTTTTGTAACAAATGGTGTAGCAGGAGTTGCCGGTGGTAACCGCGATACACTGAGAATTGCTCCATCATTCTATAGAAACAGGTTGCTAGAAATAACCACTGCTAATTGTGTCACTGGCTCAATAGGTCATGGTTTAATAAAACATCTGGAAAAAGTAAATACCATATACCTTTCGTCATTTAAAAAATAAAAGTGTTCAAGAAAATTCTTTTTCATTCTAAAGTTTACTTAGGCACTAATATCGATGAAGATGGCGTGGAGAGGCGGGGGGGGGGGGGGGGGGGGGAGATTATAGGTAATATCTTATTACACTCAGGGAAATGGTCTCCGAGAGGTTGGGAAGCACTGTTACAGACAAAGACTCTTGCAGTGCAAATGACTTTACAGTTTGCACGATCTAAATCCAAATATGCAAGAAAATACTTTTTAAACCCTAACAATTATCGACGAAATTATATAGAAGACTGATCTGAACTCTAGCCGTCGACGGAAACTCCATTCGGCTATGAACTGCAATAGCAGTACATGATGTGGAACCGACAAAATTTTGTAAGACAAAGCGCAATGCAGGGTGATGCAAAGTGTGTGCATTACTTGTGGCAAGGGAGCCGTTAAATAGGACTATAAGTCATGAACTGGTCAGAGAATAAGCAAAGAGCACACAAAGGTAATTTTTAATTATAGCCCAAAGAAGAATGCTGATTTCTTTTATAAAGTCTCAACCTAGCTCTTTAATTATATTTTTCTTTTCAAAAACTGACCCACAGAATTTTCTCTGACAAAGACAACTCAAACTTAACCTATTCATTTATTACCCGCAATATATAAGACCACCGCAATCTGACTGCTATACATTGACAAGATGACTTCCAATAATTAACGCAAACGAATGGTCCTGAATTGCAAGAAATCCTAACAATAACACAAATCGAAAAAAATGAAATTAAATAAATATGAAAGTACCTCCAACTCTGTTAATTGCCTAAACTCACTTCAATCACGAATCCCAATAGTGGAAAGCAATTTCTTTTTCATAAGGCACTGACCTCACAAAAAATCTTCACAACACCAACTACAGCAATTACAGCAACAACAGCCAGCTAAATAAGAGATTCTAACTTCTATAGACTCTAACAACTAGGAAACATATGGTTATTGAAAGAAAGGTTTTGTTGAAGAGCAAACAACGTACTTAGAAAATTTTACCTTATTCATATGACATTCAGTGTCCAAAAGTTATATAGTTTTCAATTATTCCACTGCCCAAACATTATCAACCATACAGCCATCCTCATACATGTCCTTGCGTTTTTTCTTATTAACACATCAATTCATCTCATTTTACAATGCATGTCCTACCAACACAGAGTCTCCACTAAGAATATCATGTCCATACATTTCCCTATCCACTCGCAAACTGCTAGTCTGTCCAACCACAGTCAGCGATATTAACACAGTCTATAGCGCGCCCCCAACACACAAACTGGCTGCTTACAAGACGATCTAAAAATCAAGTAATCTGGTTACCTGATAGGCAGCCCATACTCTCAACCGTCTGAGGTGCTACAAAAAAGTCATCACATTACTAATTTTACTACAAAATCAAAGAAATAACATTATCAACATACCTTGATTGGTAGCAGTTAAGACAGGAAGGGACTGATTTGTTCGAGTGCTTGCAACAATCTACACTGCTTAACAATTGCTAAGAAACCACGGACACTTGCTGAGGGACAACCACCAATTGCTGTGGAATACTCGACGAAAGATAATAGAAGTAAATATAGAGGGTGGGACGTGCTAATTGGAGCGAAGCCTGCGCGCGAACGCTCTGTATGCATTCGATAGTTCATGCAGTACGGTGTCTTACGGAGATTGTTGTGGAACGGATTAGTGCGACATTCCGTATCGTACGGAAACTTTTCTGCAGGACACCATTTGAGTGTTTACGATCGAGGTCGAGCAGTTGGACGGCTCGACACCAGTCAAAGTCTCACTACTGTGGCCACAGCAAAGAGTGTGACCAAGGTTTCATATCGCGAAGGTGGAAGTGCTATGTGAAAGCATGGACCAACACACCACAAGAGGATCGAACGTAGCCCCAATAGCGGCAAGGAGACGTCTCCCTCAGAGGCAGATCGCTGCAGACCTTGTAATCGCTACCGATACACGTGTCTCTGCCAGAACCATTTCGCGGCCATTAAATCGGCTTGGTTTGTATGCTCGAAAGCCTGTTAAATGCACCCCACTTCATCCACGCTATCGTCGAGAAAGAGTTCGTTGGTGTAGGAAGCGTGTTGGTTAGGGTCAACAACAGTGGTCCAGGGTCATGTACTCTGACGAATCCCGCTTCACTGTGGCAAGTGGTTTTGGCTACCAGTTAGTGTGGCGAGAGAGAGAGAGAGAGAGAGATATATATAGAGAGAGAGGGACACGTTACAAACATGGAAAGTGTTCTGGCGTACCTACAAGCGCCGGAACGAAGAAGCAGAACGCAAGAACACAGAAGGCAGTGAAACGATGTCTGCCAACGGTGCGCTGAATAGGACCGCACCACTACATGAGCGCCCTCAAGCCGAAGTGAATATACGCGCCGCTCCTGCCAGCCTCGGCCGGACATTCGTGGACTGTATTCGCAGAGTATTAGCACGGCCTAGCAGAGTGTGCCACGAGAACTGTTATTAGTGATCCGCAAACCGTGTGACAAACTTGCATGAAATTTGTATATAGAAAAAGGACTCGGATTTATGTTGCATGTCGCCCATCGCTTGTGTCACCATTGTAAATACAAGTTAAGTATTGTTGTTCTTCTTATTTGGAATAAAAAAAAACAAATAAGCTTGAATTGTTGTATAGCATTCCGAGAACGCGGCATCCATTAGGCACCATATACGAGACGAGTGGGCAAGACCCCACAGAAAGTTCATGAATGTCATCGATATGGACAAGGCGTTATAGTGCGCGTAGGCATTGTCCACAATGGCAAAACACCGCTGCATATCCTTGGCGAGGTGCCGTTAAAGCACTGTGGTATTGGAGGGAGATTATTCTGTATCATGTCCGTCTGTTTAGGGGTGCAGCCGGTCCCGACTTTCTGTTTATGGGTGATAATTCCCGTCCACATCAGAACGCTAAGGTGTCGAACACACTGGAAAGTATAAATATTGAATTTACAGGATGGGCTGCATACTCTCCGAACCTAAACCCTCTATGGGTGCTCTTGGCAGCAGTGTTTCTCAACGAACACCCCCTCCCAGAACCGTACAAGAACTGAAAACTGCCTTGAGAGATGAGAGGGGCAATATTCCACAAGGACTCCTGATACGTTTGGTAAACACGTGCAAAATGTGCATTAGTGCCCGAGGAGCACATATTCCTTACTGAGAGTCCGATATAGACCTTTATGTTGGGAGTCTCATCTGCGCCAAAGTTGAACGTTACTTATGTATGTATCCTGCTTTTGCATTTGTTGACATCTCTACCATTTTTCGTTATAAATATACCACTCCACCTCTATTACTTACGTACCATGTATCATGTCACCCACCATTGCATCTGATTATTCCTGTCCAACAATGTCTCTATTCCTTGGCAGTCGTCAAGTAATTTTAATCACTTCGTGCGATTTCAACGAACTATATCTCAATGATAGAGTTGCACTATAGCTATCATCCCTTAAACCTACGTATCTCTATCTATTTTATTTATTGATTTACGACGTCTTTTACATCTTTTTCATTATGCTAATGTTTGTCAGAACACCCTATTCTCGACAATAACACAATGCAAATCAATGCAGCATGAATACCTTACTTTTTTGTCATACTTGTGTTTTATGGACATTTTGCTATTTCGCCGGTAACTTCATTTAAATATTAATTATAGTTGATAATATAAAATCATGTAATTTAAGAAGTGGTCAAATGATATCTGTAGACCTTAAGAACGATGTGTTTTTGCTGGGGATAGCCATCATACAATGGAAAACCAGCCAGATGCAGAACACTATGGGAGTCAAGCGGAGACTGGGACTCTTCGAATGAAGGTCCTAAGGGACCTAATCTGGACTTTTACGTTTATTCTTGAAGAAGGCAGACCTGCCTGTGATGTAGTTCTTTATTCTGTCGTGTGGCTGATATATTCTGGGTGGTGAATGGCCACTGCGAGACTTTAACTTTCACATTACATCACAAAGAAAGACGTCACTTATACGTGAGTTCTGGAAGGAGGCAGACATGTCCTTGGTTACGAGCAGTATTCGTTCATGGAGGTGTGTGATCATGAGTGGTGAACAGCCAGTATCATTCTTTGACTTCTGAAGGGACTTTATATTTTGAGAGGCTCAAAATGGCTCTGAGCACTATGGGACTTAACTACTGTGGTCATCAGTCCCCTAGAACTTAGACTCTACTTAAACCTAACTAACCTAAGGACATCACACACATCCATGCCGGAGGCAGGATTCGAACCTGCGACCGTAGCGGTCACGCGGTTCCAGACTGTAGCGCCTATAACCGCACGGCCACTCTTTTGAGGGGTCTGAATGTGCTACAGACTGGGATTCTAACTTTCTTCTGCTTGTGCTACAGAACTGAGGATAGACAGAGTACGAGTTAAAAAATGGCTCTGAGCACAATGGGACTTAACTTCTGAGGTCATCAGTACCCTAGAACTTAGAACTACTTAAACCTAACTAACCTAAGGGCGTCACACACATCCATGCCCGAGGCAGGATTCGAACCTGCGACCGTAGCGGTCGCGCGGTTCCAGACTAAAGCGCCTAGAACCGCTTGGCCACTCCAGCCGGCAGAGTACGAGTTACTATTCTTTGTACCGCGTGTGTTAATTTGTGAATCATTATGTTGAACTATGAACTGTTTTCATTCATGTACCGCGATTACGAAATGGACTTAGTTCTAGTGTATCTTTGATTACAATTTAGTTTTGGGATTTTGCTGCGATTCTACATTTAATAAGGGTATTTTCTGCCTGTATTTTAACTGAATATCGTAGGACCACGTCCCGTTTATCTGAGATGTTCTTTCTTGAATAAAAATTGTTCAATACAATTCTCTGTCGTCTGAATCAATTACAGACGTTAGAATAGACGCCATGTTATTAAATTACTCAGTTGACTTTTATTTGGCATTTCTGTGTATTTTATTAAGTTGCAGTTCTATCCAGTGTATAGACTATTTGACTGCACGTTATTATTTGCAGCGAATTATCTGCGAGGCATGAAAGCAGATGTATGCGGCTGGACCCTATGACTACATCCAGCTATTTTTAAACAGCATTGTGCATAGCCCAAGTACCTAAAACACCAGTAACCGCAGGTAAAGACGTACTGGTTTGCTCGTATGGGATGCTGTTTAGAAGAGCAACTACTGAACAGTAACCGTTAGGTACTGTAGCGCTTCCAAGTTGTACTAGAGATCTCATAAATTAGCGTCCTGCAAACTACAGATTCCATTATGTTGAATTCTTTTATCCTCAGGCAGATTATCAAAACATTGTAATCTACAACTGCAGTTTTCAGCTATAACATGAAACATTAGATTAATCATTTTGATGGCTGAGATAAGCAATTATGTTTTTTTCTTTTCGTCATTAGTTGATGACCCTCTTCCATATTTTCATTACAGGCACCACTCAGTGGCTTACTTTCCATTTCAGTATTTTCACAAAATTATAGAACCCTTAGTGCATTATATACGAGGGCAGTTCAATAAGTAATGCAACACATTTTTTTTCTGAAACAGGGGTTGTTTTATTCAGCATTGAAATACGCCAGGTTATTCCCCAATCTTTTAGCTACACAACACTATTTTTCAACGTAATCTCCATTCAATGCTACGGCCTTACGCCACCTTGAAATGAGGGCCTGTATGCCTGCACGGTACCATTCCACTGGTCGATGTCGGAGCCAACGTCGTACTGCATCAATAACTTCTTCATCATCCGCGTAGTGTCTCCCACGGATTGCGTCCTTCATTGGGCCAAACATATGGAAATCCGACGGTGCGAGATCGGGGCTGTAGGGTGCATGAGGAAGAACAGTCCACTGAAGTTTTGTGAGCTCCTCTCGGGTGCGAAGACCTGTGTGAGGTCTTGCGTTGTCATGAAGAAGGAGAAGTTCGTTCAGATTTTTGTGCCTACGAACACGCTGAAGTCGTTTCTTCAATTTCTGAAGAGTAGCACAATACACTTCAGAGTTGATCGTTTGACCATGGGGAAGGACATCGAACAGAATAACCCCTTCAGCGTCCCAGAAGACTGTAACCATGACTTTACCGGCTGAGGGTATGGCTTTAAACTTTTTCTTGGTAGGGGAGTGGGTGTGGCGCCACTCCATTGATTGCCGTTTTGTTTCAGGTTCCAAGTGATGAACCCATGTTTCATCGCCTGTAACAATCTTTGACAAGAAATTGTCACCCTCAGCCACATGACGAGCAAGCAATTCCGCACAGATGGTTCTCCTTTGCTCTTTATGGTGTTCGGTTAGACAACGAGGGACCCAGCGGGAACAAACATTTGAATATCCCAACTGGTGAACAATTGTGACAGCACTACCAACAGAGATGTCAAGTTGAGCACTGAGTTGTTTGATGGTGATCCGTCGATCATCTCGAACGAGCTGTGCACGGCCGGCCCGCACGCGGGAGATCAGACAGTCTTGCTTGACCTAGCGGCGATGATGACACACGCTTTGCCCAACGACTCACCGTGCTTTTGTCCACTGCCAGATCACCGTAGACATTCTGCAAGCGCCTATGAATATGTGAGATGCCCTGGTTTTCCGCCAAAAGGAACTCGATCACTGCCCGTTGTTTGCAACGCACATCCGTTACAGACGCCATTTTAACAGCTCCGTACAGCGCTGCCACCTGTCGGAAGTCAATGAAACTATACGAGACGAAGCGGGAATGTTTGAAAATATTCCACAAGAAATTTCCGGTTTTTTCAACCAAAATTGGCCGAGAAAAAAAATGTGTTGCATTACTTATTGAACTGCCCTCGTAAATACCTGCACGCAAAAGATCTTAATGTCAAACCCTATTTACTATACGACTGAGCTTGTTTTTTCCCACTTACTAGAATAGATAATGTCAAGCCTGTTCCATGCTTCCATATACTGGTGAAAACTAAAAAAAAATCTTTTTCTAGCCCCTTCATTTGTCAATGGCTATATGCAGTGTGAAGCACCACATCGGGCAGCAGAAGCTGCATATACGTGTCAAACGTAATAAGGAATTCGAGACGTGGTTCCTTGCAAAAATATTGGCCTAAGAGTGTGCAAGACTGCCTCCAGAAGGAAGTAGTCAACCCTGAGACATATAATAAGCAAAAAGAGTAATAAAAGAAAAACGGAAATTCAGAGCATTCTAAAAATTGCCGCTGCCACAGAGAGTAGCGTAGATCAGTCACTCACTCTCGTTTATGTAGCTCCAGCCCACAATGCAAGAGGTGCGATGAACAATATGAGTCACGATCATGGCAATAGGCGCAGTCGTAACTAGCGCTACCTCCCATCGAATACCCAATGGCAAAATAGACAGGGTGACAGACGCAAGCGCTGACCCAGAAGCCATTAGACTAGAGTGAGCGTCGCTGTAGTTCATCCCAATTTCACTCAAATTAGTCAGCAAACTAAACGAAATCACAGAATGCCTCGCTGGCCCGGTCTCAGAGAATAGTAGGGATGTGCAGCATTCCATGAATTTAATTAGGTACAACAATGAATTAAGCATGTGGGATGAGTTGTGCCGGGAGCACACCAAATGTGATATGCAGAAAGAGAAATCTAGTCCGTGATTAAGGCCACGTTCAATGGGGCACCTTTAGGGGTAATTCTCGATAAAGGTTGGCAACTAAGTGCTGTATCTGCCAGCCTTTTGAAACTAATCTGCGAGCGACAGAAAGTACCGACACTTCCTGTGAACAGATGCAAGATTGTGAGAACAATTAGTCTCAAATACAAACCCATAAGATTTCGAGGTCTATTGCAGAGCAAATTAAGGAAAATGATGTTTTCACGCACGTTACTCGGTGTGGAATGTCTGACAATCGATTACATCTAGACGTTGATTTTCTGAGCGAGAGGGATGCAGTGATCGATCTGTCTGTTGGCAAACTACATCTTGAAGTAGGTTGCCATGATGTCACTATGGATTTGATTACGGCAGTGATGGTCATTGGTAACTTTTGCCAAAGAGTTAAGATGAGATTCATAGGAGACCTCACAGATCCTAGCCAGCAGTACGGTGATACCAGGAGCCCAATGGACTGTGTGTCAGTAAATGAGAGATCGATTCCATGATTCACAAACAACAGAACTAGAATAAGTATTGAAATACTGTGACACGGTTTTTTATCTATGGGTATGTACAGCCTCATAAAACGTACTGCTATGTTTCCTACGGTGCTCCAGGGGTCTATCGACCAGCGGTTAAAAGTTACAAAAGAGGAAACACATTCTAGTTTTATCCATATTATACGTATGTATGTATAACATGTATATATATTCCACTTTATGTTAGTTATAAGCTTCCATATTCTCTGTGATATTTCAGCTTCAGTGAGAGTATTATAAAACCGAATGGAGATGAATATTGAGTGTTATATTGCACACCACTGTACTTTTTGGTTACTGATACAGTTTAGGATAAACTAATAGATGTTTCTCTGCTAGGAGAGTTTTGTTTACTTTTCTTCGAGCAGGTTAGATGACTCGATGAAATGTGAATACACGATCGCTCTCCTGCTCCAAATATCATGAACTTTTCTGTACTTCAGTACGTTTGTATTCTGCTGATGCCACTGGCTCTCTGCAGACATTACGATGCACTGATGAAAGGAAATTTACGCGTTTATTTAGTAATCCAGGTTACACGTGAATCTTATGTAAAGATCAGTCAACTATGGCGGGGCATGAGTAATTTCAGTGTAACTACATTGTACGTGTATACGGATGTGCACTTGTTTTATTATAAGCAATTCTACATCTTCAGCATTATTTCTTATTTGTTCACGCAGTTTCAGATAACATTAGTGACAAGTCGGTGCTGCAATTATTTAACTCCCACTGTCAGGTGGAGAATCATGTGTAAATGGACAGATTGTACAATGAAGTTAGATGTGTTCTACAACTACATCTGCATACAACACACATATTCCGCAAGCCACCGTTTGGTACGCGGTGGAGAAACTTTGTACCACTACTAGTCATAAACCGAAGGAAAAACTGCTATGTGCCAACGTACGAGCACTAATTTCTCTTATCTTCGTAGTCGTTACAACAAATGTACATTGGTGTTAGTAGAATCGTCCTGCAGCCAGCTTCAGGTGCCTGTTCTCTAAATTTCCTCAATAGTGCTTCGCGAGAAGAACGTCGCTTTCTCTCCAGGGAAATAGGGTGGCAGTGGGCTTAGGAACCAACCTCCAAATGACCTATAAATTAGCACTTTCAACTACCACGAAACGACGCAATTGTGTATGTCATATTTTGCTGACAGCAACATCAGCACTTACTTATTTCCAAGGCCATTCCAGGAATCGTATATCCGGCCACGTGCGAAGGCTAAGGAGGGGAGGGGAGAGGGACTGGGTATCATGTCATATCAGCATCAGCACTGTCTTATCTCCAAGGCCATTCCGAGAATCATGACATCAGCATTCATCGCATCTGGCCACATGTCAAGGATATGGAAGGTGAGACGAGGGGAGGGACTCCCACCTTGCACACCTGTTCTGTGGCCAATTACGTGAGATGCCGAAACTTTTGTCAGCTATGTTTGCATTACTGATTTCCAAAAATTTGTTTAAGGACTGGCTTATCAGTCGTAAAATTAAACTAATTTTCCCACGTCCACAGACACCACCGTAGTACTGTCGACATAGAGGCTGATCGGTTGAAGGACGTAGAATAATTTTGGCATTCCTCGTTTATTTAAAATAGGAAGCATCCAAGCTGGCGAAATCTAGCATGGTTTCCTGGCCATTACTTCGAATCGCCGAGATATACACATTTCTCCCACTTTCTGGCATTCCGTGCCTGTTCGGGGCACCCATCTTGAAGGCAGGAACTTGAGCCGTTCCAGACGGCCAGAACACCAGGAACGGTTACACCTCCAACCTCTGTCATGTTGGCTACAACTTCGACGTTTTGCTTTAATCCGGCTTGGTGCGGATCCCAAACACTCGAGCAATACTCAAGAATAGGTCGAACTAACGTCCTATATGCGGTCTCTTTTGCGGATGGACTACTCCTTCCTAAAATTCTCCCAATAAACTGAAGTTACCCATACGCCTTCCCTACCACAATCCGCACATGCTCGTCCCATTTCACACCGCTTTGCAACGTAACGCTCAGATTTTTAAACGACATGACGGCGTCAAGCAGGACAATTTTAATGCTGTATCCGAACATTACGGGTTTGTATTTCCTACTCATCCACTTGAACTAACATTTTGAAACCTTCCCGTCTCCTCTATATCTCTTTTGTTACGCAACCTTCCCTTCTACAATAACCTATGAAACCTTCCCTTAGGATTTCTATCTCTTGCTTAATAATAGCAAATGAAATCTTCCATTTGAAATTAATTCTCTTTCTCAATCTTCGCATTCAAATTTAAATGCTGCTTATTAAAAGTGATTTTCTGATTATTTCGACGAAACATAGAATGGCCCTCAGTCGTAACCTGCAAGAACCCAAAATTGTTCCTTACCTTTTTTACTGTACTGGATCGCCATCTGACTGCTACATCGAACTGCGACATGAATATACTTACCCTGTTTTGCTATATTCTATTAGCTGCTGGTGGGCTGTCATAACAAGTGGCTGTATTTATTACCAAAGCTAACGTTATTCTTTAATAACAAAGCTGACGTTATTCTTTAATTAATTTGACTGAAGTTACGTAATTCATAGTTAAACTTTTTCTTGACAAGAATAAAATTTTGCAAAGTTTTACGTTGATGGTTTTTGGGATGGATTATAATCAGTAATGCAATATTGCTGACAAAAATTAATTATATTCTGAATGAAATGATTTTACAAACGTTCAAATGGGAATTACTTTTTACAATAATCTTACAACTAGCATTTCGCAAACATACCTTCAGCAGTCTTGACTTTCTTAAAAAATAATTCAATAATATCAGTTCTTCTTATGATAATAGTTAGCTGATGTCTCTGCACATCCGTTTATAATCTCTCGTAAATCGTAGCTGGTGGCTGGCAGGCACACCGCTCCTCTCAACCTCTCGCTTCAGACCTGCTACCGACTCGCTTCACTTCTCGCTTACTACTGACTTCCTACGAGCACTAAAGTGAGGTCTCTCCCGACAACAATGCTTTCTGGTGCAGACAATCCCCGCTACCATTACAAAATGTGTCAATGCGCGGTCTTCCCCGCTCTTTTCCTTAAAATGTATCCATACGCGGTCTCTCCCGCCCTTTTTAAAATTATATCAATGAGCGGTCTCTCCTGCCAACAATACTTTGGTGCAGACATTCCCCGCTACTACAATTATTTCCGATATGACAAATATTAATTATTCCCACTTAATAGTATTAATAAAATATAACCATCTTTCATAAACTGTGGTTTGACAACAGACAATAGAAATATACACGTTTAGAGCTATCTGCAATCTATCACACAAAGCAGAAATTTTGATTAAATCTTCTTGTTTCCTCCTACTCAACTTCGACACCTTCCCGTATTTCAAAGCACTATCACCAAACAACCGCAGATTGCTGCCCCCTCTATCCGCCAAATCATTTATGTGTGTAGAGATCCGCCAAATCATTTATGTGTGTAGAGAATAGCAGCGGTCCTATGGTGCGCTCCTGAAGATACCCTTGTCTCTGATGAACACTCGCCGCCGAGTATAACATACTGGCATCTATCACTTAAGGGGACTTCGAATCACTAAAATATCTGGGAACCTATTTTGTATGTCCGTACCTTCGCTAACAGACTGCAGTTGGGTACCGTGTCAAACGCTTTTCGGAAATCTAGGAATATGGAATCTACCTGTTGCCCGTCATCCATAGTTCACAGTATATTGTGTGACATGGCACGAGTCACCAGTATGCTCTGTTTTGAAGCAAATAAAGGTTTCTGCTGACCACGAGCCGCTCTTTTGGCTCACTCCGACCCACCAACCACTATCAAGGAACAACCACATCCTTTACACATGGTACAGAGGAGTGCAATTTTTAATCAAGGGTTAGCCCTAAATGTGTTGCTATGTTAGTCGCAGGGATAAGTTCGTTGTAGATGGGGAGATGAAAATATGGACGAAACGCTGAGTGATGTGACGAAAGATGGTGACTTGGCTCTTTTGCGCATTTGCTTGAAATTTCCACAGATTACACCATTCGACCAGGAGATTTAAGTGGGACTGGTGGGAGGCATGGGAGAGTTGGAGAGTGTGGCAGATAACTAGGCAGGCAGTGTAGTATGTAAATCCAAGAGATAGACGGGGGTGGTGGTTTGGAAATGTCTTTGGTGTACAGGATGTAAGAGGGGGAGGGGGAAGGGGTGATTTGTGGCTATTGATTTATATTTATTATTTTAAAATGGCTTGGTGCCTTGGCATGCTGTGCTGTCATTGGTTGTCAAGATCAAGGGGGACGACATCGGACATTCCTTGGAATATTTCATTTTAAGGTCTGTTGCTTTTGATGGGAGAATGCAGCGGAAGCTCTCATAGTGACGTAGCGCTGCTGACGTAGAGCCAGTGGCGCCTGGGACCTGTGAGTGCTTCGTGCTGCCTGCAGGGCTGTGCTCGCGATGCGCGGTGCAGCGGCTGCCTTAGCATGCTCAGCTTGCCGGCCTGCAGTTACAGTGGTGGCAAACAAGGCGGTGAGAGTCTGTAGCCATCCTTGTGGTTCATGTTGGAAAGTGTAACATAATTTTACAAGCAATGTCGACCGAGACACAAAGCAACGAACTGTTTGACGGTAACATAAATTTACATCAAATGATTTCCATTTTTCTTACACGTAAGAAATATTTATAACAACAGCACAATACTAGTGATTGCTTACTCATCCCACAGATACCACACGAACCTTCTGAAACTGTATTTTAGAATTCCTGTAAGAAATCCATACTTCGAATGCTGGCACCAGTATACTTGATCACCCCTATTTTGCTACGATGAACTGAGGACCTTCAACAATTGAAGACCGTAATACGATAACAGGTTTTATGAGGTCGTACTCATTTGCCTAATCCCACAATTGTATCACGTATTAACAAGGGAAGCTGTCGTGAAATATTAAAATTCAATTTAACGTCTGGTTTGAAAAGTGATATTTATTCAGCAAATGTTAGAAAACGAAAGGTCGTGCTTTACACATGCAATTGTAATCCAAACGTATCAGCTGAATATATATTTCTAAAAAATAAATCATAATACTAAATCCTTCATGATTTAGAAAATACAAACTATGAGCAGTTTTGGATTAGCACAAAAATTCCTTTAAGATGAAACACTTCACCCATCTCTTCAAATTTTCAAATTTTCTAAAAACTCGATGCATTTTATTTTGCTAAAATGGCAGACAGGGTTGTGGAAATAACAGTGGACTCAAATATTGTTGCTATCACATTAATTTTCATCGGAACAAATTTAACGTGCAGGTGAGAACCCCTGACAAGTTTATACTAACACAAATTAAGATAGCGCTAACCTACAGCCAGCTTAGTTCTGCTGTTTGAGACTTTCCCGACGTTATAACAGCTTCAGTGGTTCATGGACGTCGGATCAGACAATGTTGTAAAAGCTGCACAGTATCTCAACGAGACAGCTGCTCGTCATCTTCAGATGCTTAGTGTTGTGTTGCTGCAATGGCTCACCAACACATAAGCTCGCCCACTAGAAGAGTGCAGGTGCTAAGGGATGGGGCCATAATGTCGTCGTAGACGAATCATAGGGGACTTAGACATCCAGAGACCCCTGCCGGAGAATCGGGCCGTGTTCTTCCCACGCGCGACGTGGGAAAAAGCGCGGCTCCAAGTTGTGGTCCAAAGTTTGTAAAGGCAGAGTGTTGGTAACCAGTTTACATATCCTGACTCCCTTTCTCTGTCTGTGTTGACTTGTTGAATTCCTTCGTCTGCGCCCGAAGGTGCCTTAGTACCGCCAATGCTGGTTCCCAGGCCTTGCTAATTATATGTCGCTATTACTCAGGTCGTTATTATACGGTAATTCGACTGCTTCTTTAATGATGGAGTCGCAGTACGTGGAGGCGGACAAAAGGATCATTTTCTCTCCATAGTTCACGCTATGTCCCGGTTCAAGGCAGTGTTCAGCAAGAGCAGACTTCTCTGGCTGACCTAATCTGGTGCAAAGACTGAACCGTCGTAAAAATTGCTGGTTTGAAGAGCGCGCCGCAGCGCGTAATGTGAAGTAGTCGCCCTCCGTTTCTGGCGGTGGCGCCGCTGTGGCAATCGCAGCTTTGGTGTCTCCCTCTGGTGGGAAAGGGGAAAGGTTGCCTGTTCACATGCATTTAAGGGGCGCTGTGAGGTCGCAAGTGAGTCAGTCTGGAGTCAGTCAGTTGGTCAGTCGGAGTCAGTCTGGGTCTGTCTCTCGTCCACATTTTGTTAGGCAGTTAGTGTCTGCCTGTCGTTCGGAGTGCTAGTATGTCTGTCTTTCGGATCAACCTTTAAAGCCGGATTAATGAGAGTCTTTCCACTCTGCCAGTAAGAGAACTCAGCGGGTGGTCACCCGGTCGGGGCTTAGTTGCTGCATCTGAGCCTGCGCGTTAGGCCGCCAGTCTGCTCGAGTTTTTCAGGCAATGGTCATTGGCGGTTGGATCGATCGGTTGGTCGGTCGCGCACTGAGACACAAGATGACTTTTCGTCCTTGAGCGTCGGCGCATGTGAGGTCGCCACGTGAGTCCAGTGGGCCGCGCCGTATAGCGCGGTCGACACGAGAGCAACAGGAGTCAACCCAGGACATCGGTCTGGCCGGTGCGAGCTGCGACGCCGTGAGACGGGAGATCGGCGCGCCTTCCTGCGTCCGTTGAAGCGGCTGGCAGCGGACGGTTCGGGAGAGCGATTTGGGGGTGCTGCGCCAGGTCTTCTCGAGAAATCACAGTTTATTAGAAGTTAAGTGATTGGTGATATGTTGTTTGATTTACTCTTGTTAAATTCTACTTGTTTTCTTGGTGAGGTCATCAGCCGCTTTGTTTTGGTGTTGTCCCACCATTCTTCTCCGTTTGCCCACCCGCGGGAAGGTGGTTATTTATGAATTGGGTGGTCCGTTTTCCCCTTGTGGAGTAGAGGCGGGTTAGAGCAACCTGCGGTTCGGGTTGTTCGGTAATCTCCCTATGAATCTGCCGTACGTTAGTAGCTGCCTCTGTCATGTTTGTCGGATCCGGTGTGTCAACGAATTCATTGCTTGGAGTGTAACGGCCTAATTCCTGAAATATGTTTTTATCTTGCCTATCATCTTGAGAGGCGGTATATGTGTACTGTAAAGCAAGTTAACTCGTTTGACCAACCTTGTATAATTTTATATAAGATTGCATTTCATGGGCTTTTATTTAAATGGTCATTTTAGTATATAAAGTTGCCACCCTTCCACCATAAGACTTTTCTTAGAAATTAAAATTAAGTTGCACTTTCGGTGGCAAGTTAATCTTTTGATTTTAGTGTTTGGTACCATTTCCACCCTTCCTACAGGGTGCATAGTTTGTGTGCTTGTGTGAATTGTTAAAACTTTTAGTTTAAAGTAATCTGGTGTGTTGCAGATTAGCACCAGTGTAGTCTTTCAGAGGTTGTTGTGAGCGGTCGTAACTACGGCCGTGTCAAAAGGGAATGGCAAGGTTCTCAGCCCGAAAACTCATACACTCAAAAATTTCTTTCTTTCTGCCTCTGAATAAATTGTAACTTGATATTTAGAGGGTGCTTTCTGCTTATAATTTTAAATCTGTTTTTTTTTTAAAAAAACACGCTTTTAGGAATAAAATTTCCATTTGTTAAAAGCAATTTGATTACTCCCTGGCAACTACTTCCACGCTCACGTAGTGTGATTAACACATTTAATGTTCTTGATGAATCGCTAGTAAATAAAATAAATTTTTAAGGATATTCTTTGAAAATAAATTTCACGGTTCAAAGACTATGTTCTGTCTTTAACACTGCAACATGTCTGGCCAATATGATTTCCCACACTGGCACGGGGTGATATACACTCTTAGTCTCATGAGGCTTAGGTTGTCCTTAACAGAACCCAGTATCGTTTTCATCCGCGCTGGAGAGCGGAAGACACACTTTATCAGATTTTTTTTTATTTAATAGTCTGCCTATATTTAAAGGACACCCTGTAACACTGTTATCGATCGTTAGTGGTTAGTACAATGTAATTAAGTGTATATAACTATGGAGTGTTTATTCTTTACTCGTTAAGTTAGTTGAATTGTTGAAGGGAAATGGAAATTTGTGATGTATATTTTGTTTTAACTTAACAGTGTGCTAAAATAATGGAACTTTATTAAATGTCTGTTTATGAAAACGAAATTGTATATAAAAAACTGGCTCATACTTAAGGAAATTACATGATGTAACTTAACAGACACAGGGAACCCCTTCCACTACGGAAGAGATCTGGCGCTCGAGATAATGGGGAAGTGGCGGTGAATCTGGGCGGCGAGAGAGGGAGTTAGTCAGTGGCCAGCAGTCAACACCGCAGGTGCCAAGTGAGGCATTCAGAAACAGAATTTATGATGGAATGGCCTCGGATGTGGTTCCGGCTGTAAAATGGTGCTCTCGCATTTGGAATGGCTCTAAAAATGACTAAAACGTCGCCAAGAAGAATTAAACAGAGCATAAATCCGCCAGAAGTGAGACCAGATAGCCGCCACGTGCTTGCCAGCACTATTGAGCCATTGCTTCACCAACTTTAGAGATCATATATGTATACCAGTATGATCCAGTGTACTTGTGTGTGCTTTTGCAACAATAACTCAAGTGTTGCAAAATTCATGTTTGAACTTTGAAACTGTCATCAAATGGTTAAAATGGCTCTGAGCACTATGCGACTTGACTTCTGAGGTTATCAGTCGCCTAGAACTTAGAACTAATTAAACCTAACTAACCTAAGGACATCACACACATCCATGCCCGAGGCAGGATTCTAACCTGCGACCGTAGCGGTCGCACGGCTCCAGACTGCAGCGCCTAGAACCGCACGGCCACTCCGGCCGGCAAACTGTCATCTTCATGATGCCAAGCAGGGTCCTTTCCTAAACGTGTTCAAGACCAACCATCCTGTATATGAAAGAACACTAACTTGTTTCAATTTAAATGTGCCTAAGTTTGTTTTAAAGCATATAAAAGTTGCTAGTTGTGTCATTTGTTTCACAGATAGAGAGGCACATTATTTGGAACTTGTTAAAAAGCTTTATTTTGCGTTGAATTGCTACTGCTTTGATTGAGCCAAAGTTTAGTGCTAAAAAGTATAGATGTTGTTAGTTAAAATCTCTTACTTCTCAAGTAATGAAAAAGACACATAATGCTAAACCTATTTGAAACTTTACTTTACCTTGAACTTATTTCTGAAATTAATTAAGAGTTAATTAAGTGTATATTGATATAAAGCATTGAACGATAAATGATGTCAAGTAGGGATGGAAGTCAGTACTAATGTGACGAAAATTGTTTCTGAAATGTATGCATAGTTGCTTACAAAAGAAGGGACAGTTAAGGGGGCCCCCACTTTAACCTTAACTAGTAGGAGAAAGTTAATTTGAATATGGTTCTTGCTAATGAAATCTGAAACATGAACAAACAGAGTGAACATGAAGTGTCTTAGTACAGTGTTGATTTATTGCATTGGTGATGTGTAAGTGTTAGTCAAACTTGAACTCTTGTCAGGTGCCACTTAATCTCGTGAGGTCTTTGAGAACATATTGTGCTGAATTGATTAATGGTTGTGAGGTAGTAATTATAGTTAACAGGAGTAAAGTCTTTTACATTTCTGTGATTGCTAACCCATGCTATTAATAGCTACTGTTATCCACTGTGCATTTCGCCTGGTAGGCCGCGCGGGATTAGCCGAGCGGTCTCAGGCGCTGCAGTCATGGACTGTGCGGCTGGTCCTGGCGGAGGTTAAAGTCCTCCCTCGGTCATGGGTGTGTTTTTGTTCTTAGAATAATTTAGGTTAAGTAGTGTGTAAGCTTAGGCACTGATGACCTTAGCAGTTAAGTCCCATAAGATTTCACACACTCTTTTTTTTTTTTTTTTTTTTTTTTTTTTTTTTTTTTTCTTTTTTTCGCCTGGTAGTTGTGTGTTCATTGCACTTTGCTAAGACAGAATTTATGGAAGTCCCTTTTGCAAGAGTATATTTAAATCCACTGAAAATGTTTTCATATTATTTTGCCTAATTAGGCATTTAAGGGGACTTCATTGTTTTCTTTTCTTACAAAATTAGTCTTTTTGCTTGCTACTAATTTGCCATAGTACGAAATTTAGGTTCGATACCCTCTGTCCATTAGGTTAACACACGGTCAGTTTGAAAATTCCTCCCAGAGGGTAACGCTATACAGTTAAACTTGGCTTCCCTGTGACAGAACTAGAAGTTTGATTATCAGGGAATTTGAAAGTTCTTTAACGCAGCATAAGCGTTATAACCCCAACAACATAAGACTAAAAAACCATGTACGTGGAGTTCTGTTTCTTCTAGCTGTTGTTTAGGTGTAGTGTGTTCTGGTTGAAATTCATTTCTAGTCTGCTTATCATGGTTCCCGTGTTGAACACACACAGAGGGAAGATGGCTAAGGTCTGTTTATAAGCTCTCTGCATTTGAAATAGCTCTAGCCCTATGAATAAGAGCCCGCAACATACCACCGCATTGGGATGGGTGATGACAGCTCATAGCTCGTACATATAGGTCAGTGTGAGTTGGTTTATAGGACACACTGTGGCGTAAGGAACTACTTTCTTTTCTACAGACCTACATATGTAAGAACGGGATGTCTCCATTTTTCTCCACTGCCACGGTGAAACAAATGCTGGGATGGGAGGACTTAAGGTCCAGCTTTCCTATACCACAAAGGTGTCGTCCGCATATCTCCAGAAAAATTTACGTTTTAAAACAGCCGACTGAAGTGCCTTGTGCTCGAAGTCTTCCATGAAAAGTCTAGTTACTGTGAGAGACAATGAGCTACCCATAACGACACCTTCAGTTTACTGAAAATATTCTTCGTTAAATACGAAGTAAGTCGAGATAAGCACTTGTCTGAAAAGATGTAAGTCCACCGGTTCAGTTCCTATGAATTGTAGTGTGCCTAACAAAGGTATTCGTGTGGACCATGACACCACACCGAAACTCACTGCTACGTCAGTTTCTCCGAGACGCAAATTCTTCATTCGCTGTATGAAATTTTCTGAATTTCGAATGTGGTGTTCACATTTTGCTACCAAGGGGCTCAAAGGAGATGGCAGATGTTTTGCTAGGTAATATGGGCCTCCTTTGTTTCTCGCAATCGGGTGAAGCAGAACCCCTTCCTTAAGTATCTTAGACAGGCCATAGTCGTGGTGGGAGTGGCGCTTGTACTCTTAACCTCTCCTTCCGATGTTCAGGAAAGTGGAGGAACTTGAGGAGTGCGGATGTCTTCCATTGTACTGCATCCACTGTATCCTTCACGAGACGACGATACGCTGAGTCAGCTTATCAAATTAAGGTGCTGGCAAAAGAACAGCAGCGTTTCCCTTGTCAGCAGGGAAAATTATTATTTCTGTGTCTTCTCTTAAGCAACATACCAAATACCTGCGTGATACTGAGATATGAGCGTTGCAAAAGGGACTAAATTTTGCACCCACTCCAAAGACTTTACCGATTAAGGATTTTATCAGTGCCTTTGAACAAGGTGTCTTGAAACTTCACGGTGAGACTGGTGAAGAAATAAGGTGAGAGACTTGCAGGGCCTTAACTAGGATGCCTGTACTCAAACAGAATATCACCACTGAAGAAAGAAAAGCGCTCTGTTCCTTAAGAGAAGACAGGTTAGAGTCTGGGACCATTATTGCGCTTACGAAGACGCTAAATGCGGAAGACGATCAGTTTATAGCATTGTGTTCAGCATGCAGTAGTTGAATAGTCCAGAGACGATGACTGTATCAGCATGACAGTGCACCCTGTCATAAAGCAGCATCTGTGGCGTATTGGAAGATTTGTAGACAACAACATCCGTGAAATAAGCTGGCCTCCCCAGAGTCCCGACCTGAACCTAGTAAAACAGATTTACGATGAGCTAGAACGGATATTTCGCTCCAGACCCCAGTACCCTCATCACTACCTCCTTAGGTTGCGGTTTTTGTGGAAGAATGGGCTGCCATTCCTCCAGACACTCAGACACCTCACTGAGAGCGTCACCAGCAGAGCTCAATCCGTCATAAAGGTGAAGGATGCACACACTCCACATTAATGTGTATTAATGAGTATGGGGATAATAATGAACAGATAGTTGTATGAAATGTTCCAGTCAAGTCTCCTTTTTGTGATTTTCTTTTATAGAATATGTTATTGAATTTGAAGTCAAATAACTCTACCCTCAAATGTCCATATAAGTGTCCAAATCAATCAACCATGGAGTGTTGTTGTGGTCCTCAGTCCTGAGACTGGTTTGATGCAGCTCTCCATGATACTCTATACTGTGCAAGCTTCATCTCCCAGTACCTACTGCCACCTACATCCTTCTGAATCTGCTTAGTGTATTCATCTCTTGGTCTCCCTCTACGATTTTTACCCTCCACGCTGCCCTCCAATACTAAACTGGTGATCCGTTGATGCCTCAGAACATGTCCTACCAACCAATCCCTTCTTCTAGTCAAGTTGTGCCACAAACTCCTCTTGTCCCCAATTCTATTCAGTACCTCCTCTTTAGTTGTGTGATCTACCCATCTAATCTTCAGCATTCTACTGTAGCACCACATTTCGAAAGCTTCTATTCTCTTCTTGTCCAAACTATTTATTGTCCATGTTTCACTTCCATACGTGGCTATACTCCATATAAATACTTTCAGAAACGACTTCCTGACACTGAAATTTACGCCCGATGTTAACAAATTTCTCTTCTTCAGAAACGCTTTCCTTGCCATTGCCAGTCTACATTTTATATCCTCTCTACTTCGACCATCATCAGTTGTTTTGCTCCCCAAAAAGCAAAACTCATCTACTTTAAGTGTCTCATTTCCTAATATAATTCCCTCAGCATCACCCGACTTAATTTGACTACATTCCATTATCCTCGTTTTGCTTTTGTTGATGTTCATCTTATATCCTCCTTTCAAGACACTGTCCATTCCATTCAACTGCTCTTCCAAGTCCTTTGCTGTCTCTGACAGAATTACAATGCCATCAGCAAACCTCAAAATTTTTATTTCTTCTCCATGGATTTTAATACCTACTCAATTTTTTCTTTTGTTTTCTTCACAGCTTGCTCAATATACAGATTGAATAACATCGGGAAGAGGCTACAACCCTGTCTTACTCCCTTCCCAACCACTGCTTCCCTTTCATGTCCCTCAACTCTTATAACTGCCAACTGGTTTCTGTACAAATTGTAAATAGCCTTTTGCTCCCTGTATTTCACCCCTGCCACCTTCAGAATTTAAAAGAGAGTATTCCAGTCAACATTGTCAAAAGCTTTCTCAAGTCTACAAATGCTAGAAATGTAGGTTTGCCTTTCCTTAATTTATTTTCTAAGCTAAGTCGTAGGGTCAGTATTGCCTCATGTGTCCCAACATTTCTACGGAATCCAAACTGATCTTCCCCGAGGTCGGCTTCTATCAGTTTTTCCATTCGTCTGTAAAGATTTCTCATTAGTATTTTGCAACCGTGATTTATTAAACTGATAGTTCGGTAATTTTCACATCTGTTAACACCTGCTTTCTTTGGGACTGGAATTATTATATTCTTCTTGAAGTCTGAGGGTATTTCGCCTGTCTCATAAATCTTGCTCACTAGATGGTAGAGTTTTGTCAGGACTGGCTCTCCCAAGGCTGTTAGTAGTTCTAATGGAATGTTGTCTACTCCCGGGGCCTTGTTTCGACTTAGGTCTTTCAGAGTTCTGTCAGACTCTTCGCGCAGTATCATATCTCCCATTTCATCTTCAACTACATCCTCTTCCATTTCGCTGGCCGGGGTGGCCGAGCGGTTCTAGGCGCTAGTGTGGAACCGCGCTACCGCTACGGTCGCAGGTTCGAATCCTGCCTCGGGCATGGATGTGTGTGATGTCCTTAGGTTGGTTAGGTTTAGGTAGTTCTAAGTTCTAGGGGACTGATGACCTTCCATTTCCATAATATTCTCCTCAAGTACATCGCCTTGTATAGACCCTCTATATACTGCTTCCACCTTTCCGCTTTCCCTTCTTTGTTTAGAACTGGGTTTCCATCTGAGCTCTTGATATTCATACAAGTGGTTCTCTTTTCTCCAAAGGTCTTTTTAATTTTCCAGTAGGCAGTATCTGTCTTACCCCCTCGGGAGATAAGGCCCTACATCCTTACATTTGTCCTCTAGCCATCCCTGCTTAGCCATTTTGCACTTCCTGTCGATCTCATTTTTGAGACGTTTGTATTCCTTTTTGCCTGCTTCATTTACTGCATTTTTATATTTTCTCCTTTCATCAGTTGAATTCAATATTTCTTCCGTTATCCTAGGATTTCTACTACCCCTCGTCTTTTTACCTACTTTATTCTCTGCTGCATTCACTACTTCATCCCTCAGAGCTACCCATTCTTCTTCTACTGTATTTCTTTCCCCCATTCCTGTCAATTGTTCCCTTATGCTCTCTCTGAAACTCTCTACAACCTCTGGTTCTTTCAGTTTATCCAGGTCCCATCTCCTTAAATTCCCACTTTTTTGCAGTTTCTTCAGTTTTAATTTACAGTTCATAACCAATAGATTGTGGTGAGAGTCCACATCTGACCCTGGAAATGTCTTACAATTTAAAACTTGGTTCCTAAATCTCTGTCTTACCATTATATAATCTATCTGATATCTTCTAGTATCTCCAGGCTTCTTCCATGTATACAACCTTCTTTCATGATTCTTGAACCAAGTGTTAGCTATGATTAAGTTATGCTCTGTGCAAAATTCTACCAGGCGGCTTCCTCTTTCATTTCTTACCCCCAATCCATATTCAATTACTGCGTTTCCTTCTCTTCCTTTTCCTACTATCGAATTCCAGTCGCCCATGACTATTAAATTTTCGTCTCCCTTCACTATCTGAATAATTTCTTTTATCTCATCATGCATTTCTTCAATTTCTTCGTCATCTGCAGAGCTAGTTGGCATATAAACTTGTACTACTGTAGTAGGCGTGGGTTTCTTGTCTATCTTGACCACTATGCTGTTTGTTGTAGCTTACCCGCACTCCTATTTTTTTTATTCATTATTAAACCTACTCCTGCATTACCCCTATTTGATTTTATATTTATAACCCTGTATTCACCTGACCAAAAGTCTTGTTCCTCCTGCCACCGAACTTCACTAATTCCCACTATATCTAACTTTAACCCATCCATCTCCCTTTTTAAGTTTTCTAACCTACCTGCCCGATTAAGGGATCTGACATTCCACTCTCTGATCCGTAGAGCGCCAGTTTTCTTTCTCCTGATAACATCGTCGTCCTGAGTAGTCCCCGCCCGGAGATCCGTATGGGGGACTATTTTACCTCCGGAATATTTTACCCAAGAGGACGTCATCATCATTAACCATACAGTAAAGCTGCATGCCCTCGGGAAAAATTAGGGCTGTGGTTTCCCCTTGCTTTCACCCGTTCACAGTACCACCACAGCAAGGCCGTTTTGGTTAGTGTTACATGGCCAGATAAGCCAATCATCCAGACTGTTGCCCCTGCAACTACTGAAAAGGCTGCTGCGCCTCTTCAGGAACCACACGTTTGTCTGACCTCTCAACAGATACCCCTCCGTTGTGGTTGCACCTACGGTACGGCTATCTGTATGGCTGAGGCACACAGGCCTCCCCACCAACGGCAAGGTCTATGGTTCATGGAGGGGGGGGGGGGTGTACCATGGAGTACGACGAGCAAATCAAGTACCGTACACCTACAGTAGGCTACCTATTGTGAAAAACAGCATTAGATTCGTGATAAGACGGTACAAACAGGTATATTGGTTGCGAGATACAGTCGCTGTCTATCTACATCTATAGTCTGCTAACCAGAGTAAAGTACATGGTAGACAGAACTTCCCATCGCACCACTTATTAAGGATTGTTCACATTCTGTTCGCGTATGGCGTACGCTAAGAATGAATGCCTAAATACCTCTGTGCATACTGTAATTAGTCTCACATTCCTAGATTCTTCACTTACTGCTGGTATCCGAAACTTTGTATCCAACTTTTCGGGGGATCATTGTCGTCTGTCTCCAAGAATCTGTCATTTCAGGTTTCAGCATGTCCGTGACACTCTCTCGAGTATCAGACAACCCTATAACCATTCGTTTCTTCCTTCTTTATTTTCAATATCCCCCTTGGTTCTGTCTGATATGGGTCCCACACACTTGAGCAATGCTCTAGGATGTGACTCATAAAGTGATTCATAAGAACCCTCTTCGCAGGCTGATTGCATGAACGCCCTGCGTTCTGCTGTCATGTTCTGTTTCATGGGTGGGCATCCGGCGGCCTGTGAACCAGAGCGGCCCCTCAGTTGGTTTCAGTCCAGTCCATAGAAGAAATGCGTCGGAGACAGGGTGACTCACTGAACTGTAGGATACTCATAAGATTCTACGTCACTCTGGTTTCGTGAAGTCCATAATTTTACGTTTCTGTAGATCTAAATCAAGTTACCTATATTTACGCAATATGAAATCTTATCAAGATCTGATTGCATATTTCTGAGCTTTTCTCAGGCACCACTTCATTACGGATAACTGTATCATCTGCGGGAAAGTCTGAGGTTACTATTAACACTGTCTGCCAGGTCATTAATACGCAACATGTGTAGCAACAATCCCAAAACACTTCCTCGGAGAATGCTTGCAGTTACTTCTACAACTGTAGACGACTCTCCATTCAAGATAATATGCCACCCGCCTCCTTTCTACCAACAAATCCTCAATCCTGACACAATATTTGTGTGATGTCCCATATAATCGTTATGGTACCGAGTCAGATGCTTTTTGAAAATCGAGACCACCCCTTGGCCCTGGGTATGGGCCCCCTTGAAATGGTATAACTTCAGCCTTTTTTTTATTCCCATTGGGCTGCGTTCTATGTAATTTGTAACAATATTATGTAAATCTAAAGTGGGATATTTTCCTTCTAAAGGAGTTCTACCGTGAAAAAAGTGGACTCTTGTTCAGGAGTGACTGGGATCTATGAGCATTTGGCCAGTTTTCAACACGTTTTCCTTGGTTCCTGCAAACGAGTTAACGTTCTGTTTGTTCCTTTAGCAAGGCCAGGCTATTTCCTCATATTGATTCTACTTTGTCTGATATCTCGATGTCGCAAGGACTATGGCCTCCGACTATCCCTCTTCCTGCTCGCCCGGTTGGCCGTGCGGTCTAACGCACGGCTTTCCGAGCGGGAAGGAGCGCCTGGTCCCAGGCACGAATCCGCCCGGCGGATTTGTGTCGAGGTCCGGTAAACCGGCCAGTCTGTGGATGGTTTTTAGGCGGTTTTCCATCTGCCTCAGTTACACTATGTCGGCGGTTGCTGCGCAAACAAGTTCTCCACGTACGCGTACACCACCATTGCTCTACCACGCAAACATAGGGGTTACACTCGTCTGGTGTGAGACGTTCCCTGGGAGGTCCACCGGGGGCCGAACCGCACAATAACCCAGGGTTCGGTGTGGCGGAGGGGTGAAGTGGACTGCGGTGGTCGTCGTGGGGTTGTGGACCACTGAGGCTGCGGCGGGGACGGAGCCTCTCCGTCGTTTCTAGGTCCCCGGTTAACACACAATGCAATCCCTCTTCCTGGTTTTGGTCGGAAATATTAAAGAACAGGACATCCTCATATTAACTAAGAATTCGAATCAAGAACAGCTGCTAGAAGTAGATATCCTCGGTTGAGCGAAGCAGCTTAAATCACTTAATAAAGGCGAGGTCTCCCGTCCAGATGGTATACCAATTAGGTTCGATTATGTCGATACAACTGCTCCGTACTTTGCAGTCAAATACAACCGCTCGCTCGTCGAAACTTCCTTACCTAAAGACTGAAAAGTTGCAGATGTCACACCAATACCCAAGAAAGGAAGTAGGAGTAATTCTCTGAATTACAGACCCCCAATCTCTAACGTCGATTTGCAGTAGGGTTTTGGAACATATACCGTGTTCGAACATTGTTTATTACTTCAAAAAGACAAAAACTAAACCATTTATTGGCAAATAGGCAACACGGATGAAACACAACTAGCTGTTTATTCACACGAAGTAATGACTGGTATCGACAAGGGATCTCACATTAATTCCATATTTCTAGATTTCCGGAAGGTTTTTGACACCGTTTCTCACAAGAGACTTCTAAGCAAATTTCGTGCCTACGCAGTATCTTCTCAGTAGCGTGACTGGCTTCGTTGTTTCGTGTGACTAAGGTCATAGTCCTTAGTAACTGATTTGGGGGGGGGGGGGGGTCATGTAACACAGGAGTGATATCTGGCGCTTCGCAAGGTAGTGTTTCAGGCCCTTTGTTGTCCCTGAACTACATAAACGATTTAGGAGACAATCTGAGCAGCCCTCTAAAATTGTTTGCAGATGATGCTGTCATTTACCGTCTTGTAAAGTCTTCACATCATCAAAACCAGTTGCAAAATGATTTAGACAAGATATCGGTATGGTGTGAAAAGTGACAATCGACTCTAAATACTATTTATTTATTCGTGTCAGAAGTATCAGGAAGCAGACTGTGATGATACTCTAAATACTGAAAAGTGTGAAGTCATTCACACGAGTAGTAAAAGGAATCAGATACATATCGGTTACACGATACATCACACAAATCCAAAGGCTGTAAATTCAACTAAATACTTAGGGATTACAATTACGAATAAGTTATATTGGAACGATCACAGAGATAATGTTGCGGCATAAACAAACCAAAGACTGCAATTTATTGGCAGAACTGTTGGAAAAAGCAATAGGTCTACTAAAGAGACTGCCTACACAACGTTTGTCCGTCCTCTTCTGGGAAGTTGCTGATCAGTGTGGGATCCGCGTCAAGTGGAACTGATGGAGGACATCAAAAAAGTTCAAATAAGGGCAACTATTTTTGTATTATTGCGAAACAGGGGAGAGAATGCCACGGATATGATATGCGAGTTGGGGTGTTTATCATTAAAACAATGGCGTTTTACGTTGCAGCGAGATCTTTTCACGAAATGTTCATCGCTAACTTTGTCCGAATGCGAGAATATCTTGTTGATACCCACCGGCGTAGGGAGCAATGATTGTATTAATGAAATAGGACAAATCAGATCTCACACAGAAGGAATGAAGTGTTGGTTTTCCCCGTGGGCCGTTCGAAAGTGGAACGGTGGGGAAATAGCATAAAGTTGGTTCGATGAATATCCGCCATGCACTTAATTGTGAAGTGCACAGTAGTCATAAAGATGCAGAAGCACGTGGCTCAGGTATTGCAGAGTTTTTCTGTGAATCCTGCTCGGAAGTCACTCACACCTGACAGCAGCAAGAAGGAGAGAAGTTTAATGTTTAACGCCACGTCTACGGCGGAGTACATCTGTGACGGAGTTGGTTGGCGAAGAAAATTGGCCGTGCCATTACAAATCATGGTAAACGTCAATCTGGAGGACCTGATGAGGATTTCAACCGCCGTTCTTCGAAAACAAGCTCAAATTCTTATCACTGCATTACCTCACTCAAGAGCAGGCAGCACGGGGCGTATTTTTTATTGGCGATGTGTGACAGGAGGCATTCAATTTATTGATCATTTGAATTTAGCTTCCCCGGCGTAATAGGTCTGAAATGAATGGAGCAGGGAGCACCGCTAAGTGTGAGTGTATTTGTAACGGTTGCCGGGTGAAGTGACTGTGAAGCTGAAGAAAACCGCAGAGTGCGGAAGGTCGCAGCTGGCGAAGGGGCCACTGTGGAGGGAATCGTAACTCACGCACGGAATCGGGGTCGGCAAGCACCGCCGGACTGTGGTGAGTGGTGCAGGGAGGGGGGGGGGGGGGGGGTGGCTGCAGCCCGCGTCGCGCCCAGCGGCCCTGGGGGTGCGGTCCGTAATGTATGCGCCTGCCCGTGCCGCGGCCCCACGGGAGGAGGCGCTGCGCTTTTGTCTCTCGGGGGCCGCAGCTGCGCCAATCGCGGCGGGGGGCGTGGCCAGCGCCGGCCAATTGTCGGGGGCCGGGCCGGGCGGCAGCGGGCGCGCGCATCTGCTGGGGGAAGCCCCGGGTTAACCGCTGATTAACATACGCCCCGCCGCAAAAAGCCGCTGGGAGGGCCTGGCTGCCGCCTCAAAGGGCTCGCTCCTATCCGGTTCGAGTGCAGCCGGCCCGGCCGGGATGACAGCCGCAATCGTTTACCGCCGTTTACGCCGCACTGAGCACAGCAGGGGCGCGGAGGTGACGACGCTTGCCTGCGCTGGCCCAGCCCCCACCCCGTTCGGCGACTGTGCTGGCCACGTGTTCCGTGCTGGACTCGACATCACCTTACTCAAGACCAAATTTCGCGCGGTTCAAAAAAAAGATCGCGACACACAAGAGTGATTAAAATCACATATTACGATCTTGTTGGGCTTTATTACGAATATTAGTAATAAATTATTAAAGCTGCGATCATGAAGGTTGATGGTGGTGTTAGCCCTTTCGTAGGCCCTTTGCCCTTCAATATGGCACATTTCCTGGACGGTGGATAGCTTGGTGGAGACCTTGGTTGTAAAATTTTGTTTGTTCGGCTGGTGATATGATTCACTTTCTAAAGTGTACGACCCTCATCCAGCACTTTTGGAGCGCGTTTCGCTTTCTGACAGCGGCAGCTGGTTCTCCTCAACACCTAGCTCTGTGTCGTGAGCAGTACTGCTACTTACGTAGAAAAATCTCAGAAATTACTTCAGAGGTACTACAAGAAACACTTAGGGACGCAGACAAATCATCATCATCATCATTTGCTTGGGCCTTTGTCCCACTTCAACGCGGGTCGGCCTTGTTACTATGGATGTGGCGATTTTAGTGTCGGAGGGCGCCCGGATTCCCATTCCTGTCGCCGCCCCTCAGCCCCTGGAATTAGTGTAGTCCAGCTGTCTGCGTCCAGTGTAAGCCATGAAATAGTGCGAACGTTTGCAAGTGGAGATAGTGCGAATGTTTGCAAATGTCTGCGAGTTGTGGAACTGAGGCGGGACGTGGGGACCAGCCCGGTATTCACCTAGGGGAATGTGGAAAACTGCCTAAAAACCACTTCCAGGCTGGCCAGCACACTGGCCCTCGTCGTTAACACGCCGGACGGATTCAATCCGGGGCCGGCGCTCCTATGCGAGTCCAGGAAGCAGCGCATTGGCGCCCTCGGCTAACCTGGCGAGTTTAGGGATGCAGACAAATATGAACTATTAAACAAACATATAGATCAAATATCCAAAATGTAACACACTATCTATGAGGAAATGAGACCATTTCGACATAGAGTTAGACGACAGCGAGAGGAATGGATTAGTTCAGAGAATACTCCAGCACAACGGACTTCGGCACTAACACCAACGACGAGGCAAACGGAGAATAGTCTGTATACAATACACACATGGCATTAAATGTTGAAGTAGTAAGACAGAGACAAATTTGAACAGAAACCTGTTAACCTCCAGAATCAAACCTTTACTTTCCAGCGCAGTGTGTGCAGATATGAAACTTCCAGGGAAATTAAAATTGTGTTCTGGACTGAGAATGGAACTCGTCACTTTTGTCTTTTTTCGGGCAAGTGTCCTGCCAATCCCTTTAAAAAAAAAAAAAAAAAAAAAATCGGTCGCGTTGCAACTATTTTCTTAATTAAAAGTCAACACTACAATGGATCCATACGGCGAAAATTATGACATGATGTGAACTAAAAAGAGCCGTCCAACTGTGTTACCCAAGCACGAATCGCGACCCGTCCTCACACCTTTACTTCGACCATTGCCTTGTCCCCTATCGTCCGAACTTCACAGAACTTCTCTTGCTTGGTTGTGACTATGCTTTGTCTCCGCAATATCATTTCTTCCAGAAGTGCTAGTTCAAGTTTTTACTTATTGTAGAAATGTAGGAATAGTAACACACAGATAAAGTAGAATAGAGACGCGCGGCTCCTCCCGTCGGAGGTTCGAGTCCTCCCTCGGGCGAGGGTGTGTGTGTGTGTTGTCCTTAGCGTAAGTTAGTTTAAGTAGTGTGTAATCTTAGGGACCGACGACTTCAGCAGTTTGGTCCCATCAGATCTTACTACAAACTTCCAAAAAGAATAGAAGCCTGCCAATAGACTAAGTAGGATAGATCGTCGACAGGTATTGTACCAAGCGCCAAGTTAAACCTGTAATTAGATTACATTAACATAAAAAGCCGTATCACAAGTAATTAGCTAATTAATACACACAGAATATAAAACCAATAACAAAAGGTAGATATCAGAACAGTTACGCGAGAGATGGATTGGCTCGTGAAATCCGAGGCGTGAATTATCTCGCGTATCAAACTAGCAATGGGACGAACTGCCCAGGGACGTCGAGGTCGATGACAAGTTCCGAGACTACCTCCTGAGTGCCGGCGGTGAAGGGACAGCTGACTCCAATACCAGTCTTCCCTATCTTCTTTTTTTCTCATCTTAAAAATTACAATTTTTATAATTATCCATTTCGAAATTTCATGTATTGTAATTTCAAGAAGTAATCACAGATTAATCTCATACAAAAAAGGACAAAATATCTCCACCCAGCCCCACCTCCATGTGGTACTGCATAGACTACGGTGCCCGCAGCCTCAGATGCGTGGTTAATTTTCGCTGAGCCATGGAGGCCTTGCATATCGGATAATAGAACTGAGGGGATTGCTAATGCCCGCACAGAATTTGAGACCGCGGTTTCTAGTTTTTCTAAAAGTAGCCTTCAAGGGAAAAAAAAATGCAGCCTTACTCAGGAAACGCTCCACCTCGAAAAACACCTCGTCGACATTCTCAAAGTGCCTGCCACCATACACAATAGTTTCTTCCTCTAAGGAAGGAGGAAGAAGTCACTTGGTGTGATATCAGAAGAATACAAGAGGTGAGACAAAATTTAGTAGCTCAAAGAAGCAACAGTTGTGATTGTGTCTCCTGTGCAGAATGACCTGAGGCGCTGTCGTTGGGTGCGAAGGCCGCGGTGGCCGAGCGGTTCTAGGCGCTTCGTCCGGAACCGCGCGACTGCTGCGGTCGCAGGTTCGAATTCTGCCTCGGGCATGGATGTGTGTGATGTCCTTAGGTTAGTTAGGTTTAAGTAGTTCTAAGTTCTAAGGGACTGATGACCTCAGATGTTAAGTCCCATAGTGCTCAGAGCCATTTGAACCATTTTTTTTCATTGGGCGGAAACATCCGACCGCCCCCCCCCCCCCCCCCCCTCCACCGACCTTTGGAGACCTTCCCGCGACGTTTATGCCGTCGGCACACGGGACGAGTTAACTAACATTTACGTGGCACTGTACGAGTTTTGCGACGTCACTTCCAGTTATTTTTCGTTGAGGACCCATTTCGTCACGTGAGGCACAAAATAAGTACTGCGATATTTCGGCGACGTGCCACGTAAAGTAGAACCAATAGGAAGCAAGAACGGCCCCTAAGTTACAAGCAGGAAGCAACACACCATACTGGTAGTGTTCAGCAGAAGCCCATATTCCACGAGTTTTATGTTATACGCACGCTCTATGAGTATATGCTGTTTCTAAGCACCAGCACGGTGAATGTCTCGAGAACGAATCGTTGTCATAAAATGACAGGGAACGACACATTGGTTAAAGAATTTTTGTACTTAGTTATTTTCGCTTTATAACTCGCGTGTAACGAGAGTAAGCCGTTTTAAAGCGACGACCCATTTAAAATTGACGAAAACTGTCGTTCTTATTATGATTTATTATATAATTTAATGTCAACAACATTACGGAAACTAAAGTAATAGAAATGCAGTCATCGATAGCGTGGTTGGCTGAAGTCCTGCGCCAGTGAATTGGCATTAGATCGTATGAGGCAGCACATCCCGCTATAACCAAATTTTTTTCACCTTCGCGTTTTCTAGAAGGCTGTGGGAGTTTCATATGAAATTAATAGAAATTATTTCTGTAGTATTTGATGTATAAATATAAGAGAGTTCTATGTCAGGAGCGAGTGTTTCATTTGGTGAACTTTTTATAAGCTGATGTCTTTCCTGAGAGGGCATGTATCTACCTTTCTTGTCTTGTTACAAGTGCACGGATATTACTCGCCAGGGTAGCCGAGGCCGGTAATGCGCTGCTTCCTGGACATGGGTAGGAGCGCCGGCCCCGAATCGAATCCGCCCGGCGGATTCACGGCGAGGGCCGGTATGCCGGCCAGTCTGCATGTGGTTTTTAGGCGGTTTTCCACATCCTGCTAGGTGAGTACCGGGCTGTTCCCCACGTTCCGCCTCAGTTACACGACTCGCAGACATTTGGACACCTTCACAGTATTCCATGGCTTACACTAGACGCAGACAGCTGGGGTACACTAATGGTTTTTTGGAGGGGGTTTGGGGTGGTGGCAGGAAGAGCATCTGGACACCCTCTGCAGCTAACACTGCCAAATCATTAGTAAACGGCCGACCCCGCGTTGAAGCTGGACAAAAGCAGATATTAAAATTTTTATTTATTTTTATTTACGAGGGCCGTTCAGAAAGTAACCTCAGGTTGATTTAAAAAAATACACCAAGTTAAATAAAAATATTTTAATATATACATCTTACAACTACATCTTTGCACTATTTTTCTACATAGTCTCCATAGCGATTGAGGCACTTATCATATCTCTTCACAAGTTTTGAAATTCCTTCTGCATAAAAATCACCCGCTTGTGCCTGGAGCCAGCCTGTGACCGCATCTTTGAGCTCTTCGTCGTCATCAAACCGCTGTGACCCGAGCCATTTCTTCAAATGCATGAAGAGGTGATAATCACTTGGCGCCAGGTCTGGGCTGTAAGGTGGATGGTTGATAACGTCCCACTTGAAGGACTCATGAAGGACCGTTGTTCTGCGAGCAGAGTGAGGACGGGCGTTATCGTGCAAAAAACGATACCGGAAGTCAGCATACCACGGCGTTTGTTCTGTATAGCCCGTCGTAACTTTTTTATTGTTTCACAGTACACGTCTTGATTAATGGTCGTACCACGTTCCATGAATTCAACCAACAACACCCCTTTGGCATCCCAAAACACCGTTGCCATCAGTTTTCTGGCAGAAAAATCTTGCGAGGCTTTTCTTGGTTTGGTAGGCGAATTTGAATGTGCCCACATCTTTGATTGTTCTTTTGTCTCAGGGTTCACGTACTTAATCCAGGTTTCGTCACCGGTCACGATTCTGTTTAACAATGGTTCTCCTTCGTCCTCATAACGTGACAGAAAGTCTAATGCAGAGGCCATTCTTTGTGTTTTGTGGTGGTCGGTAAGAATTTTGGGCACCCATCGTGCACAGAACTTACGGTAACCCAATCTTGCTGTCACTATCTCGTACAAGAGAGTCTTAGAAATCTGTGGAAAACCAGTAGACAACTCCGACATTGAGAAACGTCGATTTTCACGAACTTTTGCATCAACTGTCTGAACGAGTTCGTCAGTCACCAATGATGGTCTACCACTCCTCTCTTCATCATGAACGTTTTCTCGTCCACTTTTAAATAAACGTACCCATTCACGGACAACTCCTTCACTCATAACTCTCGGTCCGTACACGGCAAGCTCACGATGAGTAGCTGCTGCAGAATATCCTTTGGCTGTAAAAAACCTTATGACAGCACGCACTTCACATTTGGCGGGGTTTTCTATTGCAGCACACATTTCAAACTGCCACAAAAACTAAACTAGCGCAGGTACGACGTTCACTCGACCACGGCTTGATGCCGACTGACCTGTTGAGTGCGTGAACGCACAGATGGCGTCGCTACTCCCCCACAACCCGCACTGTGACCAATCGGAGGTTACTTTCTGAACCGCCCTCGTATGTACTCCACAGACGGAACAATATGGCTAGCATATGGTCAGGAAAAGAAATGTTCGTGTTAATAGACCTAACGTAGAAATTCTACGTGCTTCCATTTTTGTGAACGAAACGTACGGTTTGCGAGCCAACAACCGTCACTGGAATGCGCTCAGAGCGTAAAATCACGTCAACCAGCTCGTGCCCTGTGCCGACGGCGCTGTCTCTCGTGACGTGGGATATTGCGTCTGTTTGCACGTCAACGTTAGCTGTCTAGTCCAGTGTGCCGGCGGATTTAATCCTCTTGTGACGATTTGCCCTTTACGAGCATAGTTCGTTACCATCGCAGCATGGCAGTCCCAGACAACACTCAGCATCACACTACCCGATGACAGCTGGGTCTTCATCTTTTTTCGCTGCGGCGAGTCCCAATGTTTCCGCTGCTTGCTTTGCTTCTTTCTCTCGGGGTCCTAATAATACACCCAGCACTCGCCCATGATGATTAGGCGGATAAAGAAGTCATCTGCACTGACCTGACACAGACGCAACATTTCCGCCGTAGCCTCGGTTCGGCTACGTTTCTCAGTGTGTGTAACAGTCACGGAAGCCAGCGGGAGGTGACTTTTGTCGTGCCCAAAATTTGTGCAAACTGATCTATGACTGATTCTCACGTTTTCAAGCATGGCTTGATTTATGATACGGCAGTCTCAGAGCACCAGGGCCTGGTGTTCTCTTACGAGTCCCGGTCTACGCAGAGAGACTTGGTCTGTCTCTTCGCTCCCCGTCATTCAGACTTGGTCGATCACACTGGAAGCGTCGGCGCCACCTACCGTTACTGTCATATGACGGTGCATTGTTGGCACTTGGTTATACAAACTCAGCATCAATTGTTGTAGCGTTGTTCGCCTTCAAATGCAGATAACGAGCTATAGCACGATAATCCATTGCGGCATGTTGCTTTGGCTCCTCTAGAGGCTTGCTACGGTACAGTGGCGCGGGTTTTCACTATTAACTGGACTGCTGACACGTTTCTGGAGAGAGAGAAAAAAAAACTTTGTTCGTAACGTTGTATGTGCAGCATTTCGGCTGTTGTTGTTGTGGTCTTCAGTTCGAAGACTGGTTTGATGCAGCTCTCCATGCTACTCTATCCTGTGCAAGCCTCATCATCTCTGATTAACTACTGCTACTTATATGCTCCTCAGTCTGCTTACTGTATTCATCTTTTGGTCTCCCTCTACGATTTTTAACCCCTCCAGTACTAAATTGTCGATCCCTTGATGTCTCAGGATGTTTCGTGCGTCCTATCAACCGATTCCTTCTTTTAAGCATGTTGCGCCAAAAAATTTTCCTCCCTAACTATATTCAGTACCTCGTCATTCTTTCTAGTTACATGATCTACCCATCTAATCTTCAGCATTCTTCTGTAGCACAACATTTCAAAAGCACCTACTCTCTTCTTGTCTAAATTGTTTATCGTTCATGTTTCAGTTCCATAAATATCTACAGTCCATACACATACTTTCAGAAAAGACCTCCTGACACCTAAATCTGTATTATTCTATATTAACAATTCCTTCAGCATCGCCTGACTCAATTAGACTACATTTCACTACCCTTGTTTTGCATTTGGTGATGTTCATATTACATCCTCCTTTAAAGACACTGCCCATACCGTTTAACTGCTCTTCCAAGTCCATTGCTGTATCTGAAAGAATTACAATGTCATCGGCAAAGCTCAGTGTTTTTATTTCATCTTCGTGAACTTTAATTCCTCCACCAATTTTTTTTTATTTGCTTTCCTTTACCTCTTGCTCAATGTAAAGAATCAATAAAATGTGCTCCTTGTCTCTCTCTCTCTTCTCAGACACTGCTTCCCTTTCACGCCCCTCGACTCTTATAACTGCCGTCTGATTTCTGTACAAGTTGTAAACAGACTTTTGCTCCCTGTATATCGTTCCTCTACCTTCAGAATTTCAAATAGAATATTCCAGTCAACATTGTCAAAAGCTTTCTCTAAGTCTACAAATGCTATAAACGTAGGTTTGCCTTTCCTTCACCTATCTTCTAAGAGAAGTCGTAGGGTCAGTAATGCCTCAGGACTGTTCCTAAATTTCTCCGGAATCCAAACTGATCGTCCCCGAGATCGGCTTCTAGCAATTTTTCCATTCTTCTATAAAGAATTCGTGGTTATCCCTCGTATATGTTAGCTGTAATGATAATGCTTTGCCGCATACGATATGGGGGCTTGTGGAATATGGATATAGATTTACACTTATTTATTTAGCTTCTGGCATATAACACATCATATAGAAAAGACATAAAAATCATAAGACACAGAAATAAAGAGTAGTCACAGTGTGTAACATATAGTTGTAGATATAAAAGTGTTTAAAAATAGTGTATATAACAAACAAAAGTTCACAAACAAACATCCAGATTTGTGACAGTCTATTGCCCTTTCAGTCGCGGTCAGAAACTCATTGGGGTCTCCTGCAAAACGTCTCAGAGGGCAATCTTCCACGATGTGACGAATCGTCTGCCGGTCCGCACCGCAGTCACATCTCGGGGTGGTGATTTTACCCCACCTGTGGAGGCTGTCTGCACATCTGCCGTTGTTTGTCCGAATTCGATTCAGGGTCGTCCAAGTGTTCCTTGGCAAATTGAATCCTGGTGGTTGGACATTGATGCATGGCATATTCTGCAGGTTTTGGGGCGCAGATTCTCTCCACCGCATTTTCCAGAGGTTGCCATAATCCGGGTTGAGAGGATGCGTATTTTTTGCCTTTTTTAAAGAGGGGTGTCTTGAGCGCAATCTGTTCATCTCCAGGGCAGGAACATCCTTATGGATTGGCAGTTTCTCGTTGTTCAGCACTTTTCCATACTCACGTAAGAGAGCGTTTTCTCTGCGCAGGTCCGGTGGGGGAATGTTGCTCAGTATAGGTAGCCAGTGTAAAGGCGTTGGCTTTATTGTTCCTGATATCATCCTCATTGTGTAGTTTAGTTGAGCATCGATCAAGCCTGTGTGTTTACTGTTTAGCCATACCGGTGCGGCATTTTCTGCTGTTGTGTAGACAAGTCCCAGAGCCGAAGATCTCAGTACAGCCGCGGAAGAGCCCCACGTGGTCCCACATAGCTTCTGTATGATATTATTTCGAGTTTTAAGTTTTGCGGCTGTATTACGTAGATGTTCCTTGAATGTTAGGGTTTGTCAAAGGTGACGCCTAGATATCTGGGGTAATTATTATGGTTTAGCTGCCTGTTTTCGAAATGAACGTTGAGCTTTCTTTTTGCTTGGGCATTGTCGAGATGAAAGCATGTCACCTCCGTTTTTGTCGCGTTTGGCCGTAATCTCCACCTTCGGAAGTAATCTCCCAGCTTTGTTAGATCCGCAGTTAATGTGTTTTCCGTTTCCTCCATTGATCTGCCTCTTGCAGCTATTGCCCAGTCGTCGGCATATCCGAATTTTTGAGAAGTGGTTTCAGGTAAGTCAGATATGTAGAGGTTAAACATCAATGGCGCCAGAACGGAGCCTTGTGGTAAACCATTGTTGAGCTTCATTTGGTCACTTTTTAAGTCACCCATTATGACTCTGAAACTTCTATCTGTGAGCATGTTATCAATGAGGTTGGCCAGCTTATTACATGGTATCACCCGCAGCAACTTAAATATCAGGCCTTGTCGCCAAACGGTATCATAAGCGGCTGATAGGTCAATAAAGGTTACTGATGTTTTGAGTTTTTTCTGAAAGCTCGCCTCTATATGAGTTGCTAGGGAGAGGATCTGGTCGGTGCAACTGCGGTTGGGTCGAAAACCTGCCTGTTCAATCGGTACCACTTCAAGAATTTTTCCGCTTATTCTGTTGTAGATGATACGTTCCAACAGCTTATAGACACAGTTTAGCAGAGCGATAGGGCGGTAGTTTTGGGGCATGTCATTAGGTTTGCCTGGCTTTAGTATCGCTATAATCTTTGCTCTTTTAAGCTGATGTGGGATATTACCCAATTCTAAAATATCTGTTAAGAAGTTTGCGAGCCATGTTCTAGTATATTTTCCACAGTGAAGTAGGAATTCCGGGTGGATGCCATCGAAGCCAGGAGCCTTGCCACTTTTGATTTTTGACAAGGCTGCTGCAACTTCTTCCGCTGTGATAGGCTGTGAAAATTCGGAGGTAGGCTATGCCCTTTGTTTTAAGGATCTTAATTCACGTTTGACGGTCGTGGTGTGTGTTCTGTCCCTTGGTGCTCTTGAGGTTCTAACCATGTGTGCGGCCACATTGTTAGGGGTTATCGGGTGGGTGTCTTTTATTTTACGTTTACTGCCTCCCAGGTTACGGAGTAGGGTCCATGCTTGCCTACTGGATTTAGTGAAATCTAGATTCTCCACGGTGTCCATCCATTTTTCCCGTCGAGCTGCGTCTAAGCTGTGCAACAGTTCGTCCGCGATTTCTTGGTTGTTGGTTTCGGTAAATTCCTGGTACAGGTCTTCGCATCTCTCGTTCCAGCCAGGGATGTACTCTTTCCGGTGGCCTCTGGGTACATTCCTCTTAGCCGTGGCGATGACTGTTCCCACAAATCTGTCATAGTTGTCCCTAGTCGGGGGTATCCAACCTAGACATTTGTCAAGGTTTTCTGCAAAGGTGGCCCAGTCTGCCTTCCGGAAATTCCATCGTGGGCGAGGAAAGGATTTTATGATTGGGATGTTAATTCCGACTTTTAAGATAACAGGGCGATGCTGGCTATGTGGGAAATCAGACAGGACTTCACGAGTTGCGGCTAGCGGTTGGTTGTTTTTGTTTTTAGTGACAAAACATAAATCAGGGTTATAATCTCGTCTCCATGCTGCTGATCGAAATGTTCCGCGGTCCTTGGCGTCGAAAATCAGGTGTGTGATAGTCTCCTCACTCCAGCTCATCAGGGATTCACCGTTCTGGTAGTTTCGTGCGTACTTCCAGTTCTCATGGTGACTACTAAAGTCTCCTACGTAGATAGCAGGGTGGGGATATTCTTGGAGTACTTCTGGAGGCCATGGACAGCCGGGAGGCTTATAGATGTTAACTATAATGGTCTCGCCAATTTTGACAGCAACTTCAAGTATGTTGTTGTCTGTAGATATCTTACACAGGGAAGCATTTTCTATCTAATTTCGTATGTAGGTTGCCACGCCGTAATTACGGTGATAGGTGGCTCCCAGTATCTCGAATCCAGGGATTTTTCCTCTAGAGGCCAGCTGATCTATGTTTTCCGCATGAGTCTCTTGTATCGCGACTACGTCGATTTTGTTCTGAGTGAGAACTCTCTGGAGAAATTCACATTTGCTCCTACTTATGCCTTCAATGTTTAGGTGGCAGATTCGGAGGCACGGTCCGAGTGCTCTAGTCAATTCTTCATCGTTCATTTGGTCGGTATCACTCATGATGTGTTTACCAGGAGATCCAGCACAGGATTATCTGGTTGCCTTTAGTGCTAGTTCATTTAGCCTTACCCAGGGTGCACGTGTAGTATTCTACTACGGACGCGAACTAGCCTTACACCCCATAGATTTACACTATTTACTCCTTTTGAATTTTCCGCGGTAGCGGAAAACAGAGTAGTGATATCTGAGGTTTCCTCGGCCTGAATGATTAGCGGTATGTTTTCAGAATTTTATCTTTATTAACGATTACAACTGGATTATATTTCTTCGGCGTGTACCACAGTCGTTCAAAATTTGTGAAATAAAACATTTTCAAAAAAAAAATGGTTCAAATGGCTCTGAGCACTATGGGACTTAACATCTGAGGTCTTCAGTCCCCTAGAATTTAGAACTACTTAAACTTAACTAACCTAAGGACATCACACACATCCATGCCCGAGGCAGGATTCGAACCTGCGACCGTAGTGGTCGCGTGGTTCCGGACTGAAGCGCCTAGAACCGCTCGGCCACACTGGCCAGCAAAAACATTTTCACTTTTCCACTTTAATTACTACTTGTTTTCCACTGGTGGCGAGCTTCGGCCGTTATCAGGACTGGCTCTAGATGAGTGGGAGAGTGGAAAGGGAGGGGAGGGGGACAAACCGTGCCACTGTACAGGGCGGCAGGTTTTTTTCGGCGACAAAAATTAAATTTTAATACGGTTGCAAAAGGACGACAAATAGTACTCATTACGAGGTTTTGACTTAACTTTAACTCATGCAACTGACCAGTTTCCTTTCTTACCGTCAATCTGCGAAATCACGTTCTATAACGTGGCTTGCTCACGGTAATGTTTTTAAACTATGTATAGTAATTGTCTTGGTATCTACGAATGCATGTCATTGCATGACAAGAGCTAGCAATGCTTTCCAATGCATATTCAATGCTTTTTTACGTTTTGAACGTTGTTGATAGATTTGAAAACGGTTGCAGATAGCAACAGAAGCTATTGTAGTTATCGTACTTTCATTGTAATAGAAAAACTTCTGATTAGGGATTAAAAGTTTCTTACTTTTAAAAAAGTTTACATGATGAACCACATTAAGACCGCCGTCTCCTCCCTGACAATGTCAGGCTTCCCGAATTAAAATTGCACAGAGAAAATATATAATAAGTTTATTGCAGCCAAATAGCCATACAAATTCAATGTACAGTGATAGTAATAAATTAGAAATTTCACATATTGTGATTTGCATAGTCACTTATTGTTCGTGTCCTTTTGGTACAGACCTCTATATGGTAACGTTTCCAAATTTGGTGACACAGTTCACACTCACACATTCGTTTGGTTCATGATATGACGTGTTGTTGCAAATAAGGTGGTGGAAACCATGGACTGCCAATCTGATCACGTGTCTCATTTCGAAATTTTCCTTTGTCCATGTTAGGTCAATCACGGCACCTGTGCTGTAAAATTCTGGAGGTATGTCTTCCCTTTTTCCCTTCAATGTTTCAAGTAGACTTTCCAAGGCGTTGCTATTGGGTAGCATCAGGGTTGTCCGAAGGTCTTCAATGAGGAAGGGTTCCCTCGCCAGCAGGTATGCAAGTCTCGATCGTGTTGTTTTGGGCACTCCTATTGCTTTCTTTATATAGGTCGCCTTCACTCTTTCTAGTCTTTCTAGTGTTGTTATGTTGTTCACTGTAAGATGTGGTCCAATAATTTCTATGCCGTACGTCAGTATTGGGAAACATTTTGGCTTTGAATAGTGCCATTGCTGTCTCTGGGCTAAGGGATCTGATGTATTATACTTCATGTATTGCCATTATTGCTTGCATTGCTTTCTCTGTTACATGTTTTGTGAAACATTTTGCTGTTGTTTGTATTTGACCCCTAAGTACTTGTAGTCCGGTACAATCTTCAGTTTTCTCTCTCGTATGAAGATCTCAGCTGATGCAGGTGTTCTTCCTTCATTTCTGAGTACCATCATTTCTGTTATCGCTACATTTATTTCGAAGCCGTGTTCGACACAACAATCTTCCATATCGTTTATCGCTTCTTGTAACTTTGCAATATTCTTTGCACCTATTACAATATCATCTGCATATGCATATGAGACTACACCCTCCTTTTGGGGTATTCTTACAATTTCTTCCGCTGCAAGGATAAATAACAGAGGACTCAGTGTGTCTCCCTGTAGTGTCCGTTTGATTGCAGTATCGGCTCCGATAGGGAGAGATTGTCTGATATTCATACTTCGTTCCATTGCAGTATTGTGCTTATAATTCGTGTCGAGATGTTGTTTTTTCCCAGGATTACCTCTAGTTTTTTGGTAATTTATTTTCTGTTTATAAAGTTAACAGAAAAATATATAAATGCCTATTTACAGAACTGAAAGGTCAACCTTGAATTTTTTACACAAGAAACTTTTAACAAATAGATGATAAGTAAACTAGACCTATTTATGTTACCAGTTCACTCTTCTTCTTACGTCAATGGTCGCTTGAAAATAGCATAACAACCGAAATTGAGTAATAATGTCAAGTCCGTGGCGCAAACCCCTGGCCCGGCTATTGGTCTGACTGCAGGCAGTTTGCCGCGGCGCTAGGAGGAGGAGGGTGGGGGGCCCAGCGGCCCAGCCTCCTTTCACCTCCCGGGAAAGACAATGGTACTCATTTCATAGCAGGCTGAGCGGACATGGGAGAGACCTGGAAGGATTGGAACCAGCAAATTCACCGCCTTTATCTGGGACTGAACCTGTGACTGCCAGAGCCGTGTCTAGTGCTCCAGCCGCTAGACCACTCCTGCCACCGAACTGAACGGTAGTGGGAAGTAAATAACACACTCTGTAGAGTGAAAACCTCAAACAGCTGTATGTAAAATCCTTTATTTGAAATCACAGCCGGTTTCGTAGCTTATAGCCACATCTTCAGGTGGATATCTGAATACAAAATGCAAACCTGTTAAAAAACAGAATGTCCCTCGCACGACCACTAATAACAGCAATGACAAATAGATACATAAATTACGTAGATGAGACCCAGATGTGGGGATGGACAGAAGCAGCAGCTGTCACTGTCTAAATAATAACAATCCGTTCTCTATTAAGATTTGACACCAGTTGAGCAGTCTGGTTGGGAAACAGGATTCCTTCAGTGGAAAGCTGCTGAACATTCACTTAAGACCTTAGATTTATTAAGGCAAACTGTATTACAGTAATATCTTTCATTCCTTGATACTCAAAAGATATACACTGATAAAAGTTCAACTCAATTGATCAGTAAATATATTATTCTTTAAAAACCAGAACACACAGGACAAGTTCCAGCAGAAATAACGTTAATCTTAAAGATAATGATACCCTGTAACGACAACTATTAACTTACAGTTGTGTTTGAAAAAAGCACAATTTCGTTCAGCTCCTTGTACATCGAACAATATAAGACATTACAGCACTAAAACAAAAATTGACGGGTCCTCGTCCGAAATATGAAGTTACTGAAGAAAATTCTACAGTACTCGTGAGAAACTTTTTTCGTTAGCAAATACCAATAGGTGATCGCATAAGGTCAGCTTTAACCACATTTTTAGTAGTACATTACAGGAGACAACAAATTACATAGCTTCTAACATAAGAACAATATGCTGTCATCAACAAACGACTAATGTTTATTGGCAACTGATTACAATAACACTAAGTAACAACAAAGTAGCAAAATATCCTCGAAAACTTAAACCGGGAAAACTGTGTACCACCATATGAGGACATCGAACTCAATTAAACATACATCGAACTCAATTAAACATCACAGGACCAGAGCCAGAATATGCACCATCTCATTAGCAGCTCAAGAGCAGACAAAGCCGCTGCAGGTTGCTTTCAGCTACAAAACAATCCCGTGGTAGCACGGAAAACTAGTACACAGAGTATCATCAGTCTTCTACAACAATCAGAGAAGTGAAATTTGCAAACTCAAATAACATACACTACAATATGTGCGCCTAATTATCATTTGCAAATCGCAGAATCGACAAAACAGAGCAATCCATAACGGTTCTTTCACAAACGTCAAACTTGGTGACGAAATATTTCAACCCTCCAGAAAAAACTTCTTTCAACTCCTGGCGAAGAAATACGCAAGCAGTCAGTCGAACAGAACGTGAGGTCAGATTAGCCTCGAAATGCCCACAAGGACATAAATTCAGAATCTAGCGACTGCAGAAAAGTCACTCCATAATATGTCTAATAAGCCGCGACGCCAAAATATACACCTCTGAGAACGCCGGCACACAGCATCTCGTCAGAACAAAGCGTCTAAAGCCCCTTTTACACGATCGACCTTCTTGTCTCAACTGACTACCAGAGACAAGTTTGCCTACTCAGCGCCCTTGGCGTTATATTCCCATAATGAGTCTCGTCTGTTTTGAATTGTCAATTTCGTTTACACGTCAGCACCGAAACTGCCGGTGGTGCGAGAGCTGTCTGCTGTGCACTTTGGCATCTGAATGGTCAAAGTGAGATAACGAGGGACCATAGTTTCTACGGAAAAATAGAAATATAGCAACGGAATGGAGAACCAAGCAATGACAACAGAAATTATTAATGACCAAAGCAGAATTCATAGTGGAGATTCTTGTCAAAGGTCGTGTGGGAAATTGTTTGCTCTTCTGAGAATTGAAGGAATAGGAAAATGTCATACAAACACATCAAAACATACACACTGATTTGCTCGAGAAAATGCACAGTTGCAAGCATATCGGGCAATATGTAGAACACAGTAAAAAGCGCATTTTTGCCTTATCCTTCATATCTTTCTTGCTACGTCCCAAACAACAACGAAAATTATATTTATTGTTCAATAATTCTGACTTTCTCATTATAATAATTTTCATTAAAACATGTTTATTTGTTTACGTTCTTATGTATGCATAGTGCAGGTTTTTTCCTCTGTAAAATGTAAATACATTTTGCAATCAGATATTTTGTCTCTCTTGTAGGAGAACAGTAATAGGTAAAAACCATTTTTCAGTCTGCCACAGACATGCAATCAACGAAACAAAGATTAAGAAGACACGAAAGCACAGAATCCATTTACGCAATAGGAGTGAGCTCGACCAGAATAGGTTATAACTTCCGATGTCAGCAGACGCCGTCGTAGTCCCTTGTCTCTGCGCATGCGCAGCGTGCATCATACACGGAAATTTAGAACTCCACAATCGACAGAATTTATTGATCATTGACGTCACTGACACTGGCGTCTTGGTTGGGTGCTGATTTACAAGCAGGCACGAAAGGCCCACACACTTCGAGCAGTCGATTTTGACCAGAAAGTCGCTCGTGTAAGACGGGTTTAATCCAGCATCCGGTGCTCGCTCACTCCAGTCTTCCGTACCGGCCTCTGCTGACAGCCCCACACTCAGAACCACTGTCGGCACCGGATTCCTTCGCGCCACCTAGCGATCCGCTAGCCTACCTCCCGATCTGTCCGACCACCGCCTTTCATCCAGCGCGCACCTGTAAGAGCCTTTTCCTCCCCACGGAGCATGCTCCCTCCAGCAACCCACAAGCGATGTCGCTGGAGTCGACTGCACCCGCTGCAAAATCGACCAGGACGCAGCAGAGAGTAAATGGTGCCATCAACATCCCCAGTGATTAGAGCTGGAACTTACAACATTATCAGACCGAATGTAAAAACGACTTAATGTACCCTTAAAAACTGCATTCTTCCTGTTGGCTAAACTCTCCAAAACTCAGGCACAAGATCTCATCGCAGCATATGGGCTCCAGCAAAAATATCTTAGTACTGAGCCCGCAGGAACAGACGACAAGCTGTAATATCACAAATTGAGTCCGCCCTCATGCAAAAACCTTGTTATTCGTTTATTTCTTTATTATCCCAAACTAGTTTCGGCGACAAATGTCACCATCATCAGTGGGTTTTTTAATCTAAAAAATGCAGAAAATGGTATTGTTGCACAAACACAGTAAAACATTATTACATTTTTACAAATCGTCTTTTGAAATATAGTTTTATATTGATATTTTCATACTACCTTATATATTGCATGCTACAGCACGTTTTAAGCAATTATTGGCGCTGTTTGTGACATATTTTCTGTGCTCTTTCTTTTTCTATAGCGACAACTAACAATAGAAGAAAATTACCACATACTAAAGGCTATAATCGAAGGGAAAAATGTAATAAATGAAAACAGAAAACTCTGCAACAACACACTCTTTACCGCTCTGAGAGAACTGACCAAGGACACAGAACAGAAAGCACACACATGCAAAAGAACCACTTCCCCATCACGCACAGAGACATAAATAATGAACAGAAGTCGTCGTAATTCACGCTACAGTTTTTCATAGCGTTTCTCGCCACTTGTGATACGCCTCTCGCGACACACGCGAACAGCAAGATGGCGTAATATTCTGGATCGGAAACAAAGAGCAAAAGTTTTGTTTTTCTGTGTAAAAAGCAGCCACACACCATCCAACAAACGTGAGTACACGAATAGCTAAGCAACAAATAAATACACACAAAAATAACTGGTTTCCACAATACTACCACAATGCCAAGTATATACTGCTGACATACGAAGTTCGCCTTCGAGTATTTGTTTACAAACAGCCGCTCACATGGTTGCAGATGACGTGAAGTTCGCTAAGTAAAAAGACGGCAACAGGAAAAAAAAGAGCACAGAAAATATATCACAAACAACGCCAATAATTGCTTAAAACATGCTATAGCATAGAATATATAAGGTAGTATGAAAATATCAATATAAAACTATATTTCAAAAGACGATTTGTAAAAATGTAATAATGTTTTACTGTGTTTGTACAACCATACCATTTTCTGCATGTTTTAGATTAAAAAACCCCACTGATGATGGTGATATTTGTCGCCGAAACTAGTTTGTGATAATAAAAATGGTTCAAATGGCTCTGAGCACTATGTGACTTAACTTCTGAGGTCATCAGTCCCCTAGAACTTAGAACTACTTGAACCTAACTAACCTAAGGACATCACACACATCCATGCCTTGGCAGGATTCGAAACTGCGATCGTAGCGGTTGCGCTGTTCCAGACTGTAGCACCTAGAACCGCTCGGCCACCCCGGCCGGCGGATAATAAAGAAATAAACGAATAACAAGGTGGTTTGCATCAAGGCGGACTCAACTTGTGATATTACTGTTTTTCTATGCAAACACGGACCAAATGGAAGAGCTCCAAGATAATATTATTGAGACGACAATCTGTCATAGCGTGGCGCATGCGCGCCCGCCAGGCACACACTGCGCCGCCGCAGTATAGTGCAGGACAAGACCCACACGTTAGCCGCACCCGGCAACCGCAAGGGATAAAAATATCTTTGAAACACAAAAGGGAAATGTACCTTATAGCAAGAAGGAGAAAGGACCCAGAAACAGTCAAACATCATAAAAACTACTGTGTCTAGGAGTATGTGCATTATGTCTGAGGTTACCACCTCTGATACTAAAATTAAAAAAATTACGAATACTGTTAATAGGGAAGCAGGGCAACTGAGAGCACAGGAATACTGTATTTGTATCAACCTCAATGAAAATTTTGTTGAAAAAAAGTCATAAGTAGAAAACGTTTTTAATAATGATTTTTAAGTGTTGTAAAGGAAATTAGATCCAACTGTTCATTAGAAAATGCACTGCTTTACATGGAAGAGGTAATACCTATGCAATGTGATAAAACTGAAATTCAGCCCACTTCTCCTACTGAAATTAGGAAAAATAAATTCACTCAAAAGTAAAAGCTCATGTGCAATTGATGGCATTTCCAACAGAGTTCTAAAAGCTTGTTTGCAACAGAGAACCAGGATTCTCAGCCGCATATGTAATAGCTCACTGCAACAGGGCAAATTTCTGTATAGACTAAAATTTGCTATTGTTAAAGCTTTGCATAAAAGAGGGGATAGGAATGATACTAACAGTCACCACCCAATCTCACTTCTGACAACTTCATCCAAAATTCTTGAAAACGTAATTTATTCAAGAGTAGCTTCACATATTTGTAAAAATGAAGTACTAACAAAATGCCACTTTCGTCTTTAGAAAGGCTTTCAGACAGAATGTGCTATATGTGCTATATATGCTATATTAAATGTTAAACGCTCTGAACAGCCAAACATCATCCACTATCACTTTTTGTGATCTCTCACAGGCTTTTACTGCAAATCATGAAATGCTTCCATATCAGCTTACGTATTGTGGTATGGGTGGGGCAGTGCGCAAATGGTTTGATCCATATTTAACGGGAAGACTGCAGAAAGTTGAAATTAACAGAACAAATAGTTTGCAAAAATCAGCAGAGTCCTCTAACTGGGGATGTATCAAGATCAGTGTCCTGCAGGGTTCACTCTTGGGTCCCTTATTGTTCTTAATATATATATTGACTTGCCATTCAGTATTCATGAAGAGCTAGTTCTTTTTGCTGATGATACAAGTATAATAATCACACCCAACAAACAAGAATTAGCCGAATAAATTGTAAATAATGTCTTTCAAAAAATTATTGAGTAGTTCTCTGCAAATGGATTCTCACTACATTTTGAGGAAGCATAGTGTATACAGTACTGCACACTAAATGGCATAACACCATAGACAAATGTCTACGAGGTGATCTTGGGTGGGCTCCAGCTATTATTCTTATTACACACTTTCGTCTTTAATCTTTGAACAGAAATCTTTTGAGAGGACAGAATATTCAATATTTCTGGGTGTCTGCATTCATGAGAAATTGAAATGGAAGAAAAACAATGGTGATCTACTGAAGCATTTCAGTTCAGCAACTTACGCTATTAGTGTTGTTACAAATTAGCTTACGATCCATCTTTAAGAGAAAAAGTGCACATTGCACGAAAGTGTGTAATCAGAATAATAGCTGGAGCCCACCCAAGATCACCTCGTAGACATTTATTTAAGGGACTATGGAGATTCACAGTACTTTCAGAATACATATATTCACTTATGAAATTTGTTATTAATAACCAATCCCAGTTCAATAATAGTAGCATAGTACATAGCTACAAAACTAGAAGAAAGGATGATGTTCAATGTTCTGAGTTAAATCCGACTTTGGCACAGAAAGGGAAGAATTATTTTGCCACGCGTCTTTGGTCATTAACGTCTTTGCCATTAACCAACCAGAATTATAAACAAATTAGAAGAATTTCTGAATGACAACTCCTTCTACTCTATGGATGAATTTTTAAATATGAATCAGTAATTATTATTATGTTGCGTAAAGAAACCTGTTTCACATTATTATGAAATGTTGTATTCATGATCTATGGGACATATATTAATGTAATGTAACCAATTAGATTTGTTCTTAGAGTAAGACACAGTACACCTTCAAATTAAATATTTTCATGTCCTAACTGCTCTCAGGCACCCTTTTTAGGACGGTCAAAGATAGTGCATCATGTTACACACTAGAATGATGCAATCAGTGGTACTGATTGACAATTATTACTTTTACTAAATATGACTGACGTCTATTAGAGGTTACATACATTAACAACTTTCAGTGATGGTTGCAGGAACTGTGGTGCCAAGGTTCTATAAACATTTAGAGATTGTATTTCCTATGATAAACTATTAAATAACACTAACATCTAATAAAAACATGTGATGTGGAAAGACACACTGACACAAACAACAAAGTCAAAAGACAAGCAAAGAGAGCAAATACTGCATTAAGAAGGAAGTTAGGAAGAGAGTACTTTGATGATTTTATTGCTGTGTTGTAACTAAACTGCACTTTTTTTGTAATACACAAAAAGGGCTTCTCTTATGTTTAGACATATCACAACCAAAGATGATGCAGAGATGAAACATCTACAAGAAGATTGTGCTACAAGATGGAGTCAATATCTCAAAAGTAAACTCTTTGGTAAAATTATTTTCGTATATCGAATACAAAAACACACACATAGTATATGTCTGCATGTATGTAAAACACACACACACACACACACACACACACACACACACACACACACACACACACACACACACACACGAAAAATTGTCACGAAATTTTAACCTTGGATACTAATGCCAGTAGGAACGAAAATTACTAATGTTGTGTAAGTCCACAACGATCCATTTTTGAACTACGGAAACTTGGCGCCACGCGCTCCGATTGGCTGTGGGATTGCCCTGTTGCCGTTCGTCGGTTGACGGGCAGAGCTATAGTTGTCGGTTCACACATACAAACGTCCCTCGCCTCGTCACTGCGCCAACGTGATACGCGCACGTGTCGAATAGGTTTTGCTGTTTGTCTCCACCTCACGTCAGAGGCATTCACAAGTAAGCTTCGCTTCGGAGCACACACGCGACACCTGCGATTTCGATTTAGTCATACATGGTGGCACAGTATTCGTTTGAAGAACAACGAGATATGGTTTTTGTTTATGGACTAGCCGACGGTAATGCGCATGAAGCTCGACGGCTGTATGAGGAACGGTACCCAGCAAGACGCCATCCACACCTACAATCGTTTACAGCAATTCACCGGCGACTTAGCGAAACAGGCTCGTTAGTGGGATATCATGGTGATACTGGAAGATCTCGAACACGACGGGATGCTACATTTGAAGAGACTGTTCTCGAGCACTTCGAGGAAGCACCTACGACAAGTATTCAAGTGGTTGGTCACGACATGGAGGTCACTCATCGGTTAGTCTGGAGGTTTTGAGGGATGACGGCCAGCATCCATTTAGTTTCCACCCTGTCCAAGACCTAAACCCAGTGGCAGACTATCAACATAGGAAGGGTTTTGCCGGTGGTTTCTGCGACGTGTTTGCACGAGATCCCGACTTCCCCGCCATTGTGTTGTTTGCCGACGAGTGCACCTTCCTTTAGGATGGCGTTTACAACACTCGAAACGTTCATTCTGGTTAACGGGGAATCCTCACACCACGCGCGTCCAAGAATGCCAGGAACGATTTTCGCTCAGCATTTGGACAGGTATTGTGGGCGACTATCTAATTGCGCCGGTCCGTCTACCTCCTCGACTTACCAGGGCAAATTACCTTCACTTTTTACAAGAATATCCACGCGGTCTGCTGGAAGATGTACCCCTGGACTTACGGCTACGCATGTGGTTGCAGCGTGGTGGGGCTCCCGCACATAACAGTCGTGTTGTGCACGGATATTTAAATGAGCTCTTCGACGTCCGGGTAATTGGAAGAGGTGCTCGTAGAGGACATAGCCCCCGCGATCACCAGACTTCACATCACCAGACTTTTTCCTCTGGGGACTTGGCTCAAATGGCTCTGAGCACTACGGGACTTAACATCTGAGGTCATCAGTCCCCTAGAACTTAGAACTACTTAAACCTAACTAACCTAAGGACATCACACACATCCATGCCCGAGACAGGATTCGAACCTGCGACTGTAGCGGTCACGCGGCTCCAGACTGTAGCGCCTAGAACCGCTCGGCCGCCTCGGCCGGCCCTCTGGGGACTCTGCAAGGTTCTAGTTCACTCACCCGAACGCGAACCAACTAGAAACGAAGAGGAATTAATGGATCGCATTCAACATGCCTCCAATCACATCAGGGCTATTCCAGGAATCTTGGAAAGAGTTCGGCAAAACACCATTCGACGTTACCAAGCTTGTGTCGCGTCAGAGGGTCGCCAGTTCGAGCACCTGCTGTAAGTAAACCATGTCCTAGCTACAAAAATGGTTTTCAGAGCCGACACAATTTGTAAAAGACTTTCTGTACGCGAACTAACAGCTGTTGATGGGCTTGTTCCCGGAAACTGCAATGGATGTGTCGGGGCTCCGGCGGATTTGCCTCCCATAGTATAAGGCTGGCGCGCTACCATCCAGTGTCTGGGCCGCCTTGGATACATCGCGATCTCCGGCAGGCAAAGCATTCGTGGTCATGTGTTGTCCAGAGCATCCGGCAACAGGGTAATCCTGCGGCCAATCAGAGCGTGTTGCGCCAAGTTTTCATAGTTTAAAAATTGTGCGTTGTCGACCTACACAACATTAGTAATTTTGGTCCCTACTGGCATCAGCTATCCAGTTCGTGACACAATTTTTCTCCACCCTGTATATATAAATACTTGTATATATACTGACCTAGGTTTCCACCCCTATAAATGGGCTTATCCCTTACTTGTCACACACGCCACGTCTAATATATATATATATATATATATATATATATATTATTTTATGTATGACAAAGCCAGGCAGCTGTTTTTACGATTGTCAGTTTTAATTATGACTAAGACTGTTGGTGACACATCATGATCAGCATGTAAAACTTAGTAAGACTTATGAAGAAGGCCCGCTTATATGGGTTGAAGCATAGGTCAAAAGCTTTTGGCTATTACCTTCTAAAACTGGTGGCTGTTTTCATTCCATATATCAGGTGTTTGCTAATGTTTCTTAAACTCTTACAGTATTGCTGCAACTTAGGTTATATGTTTCAGGTAACAATCTAATGTAACAACTGTAACATTTAGCCTAGAAAAATTAACATATGTTACAACAACCATTTCATTTGAGGCTCTGTTGTGTCCTAAAGCGAGTGTGGTACGCATATCAAACTATAAACATCGCTGCCTGTTGGTGATGACAAACAAGAGCTTGAACATTCAGTTGATTTTATTTTGCATTTTTGAAGTTTTTCAGAATAGCATTTAAAGTAAAATCCATCTTCAGCGACTACATATTACTAATTCATTAATTTCATTGCATATGTAAACATTAGTTGGTAATTATGTCGTGGACATAGAAACTGCATCTATATCTGCTCTTATCTATCGACACAGCTTCGCGCAATGCTGGCGTGTATTAAATTTTGATTCTTGGAGGAAATGCATAGGAAATATTCTTTAAATTGAAATGAATGTTTTTCTTTAAAAAAGTTACTTTATAAAAAATTATTATTGGGGCATTTTTTGAACAAATTAATTACAATTAACATACATTACTAGATGTGCGCAATGCTGCTTCATTACCTTCTACAACAATACTCGTCCTGATCAGAGTTGCGACCAGAGCACACAGCCGACACATGCCAACTTCCTACCATATCCGACTGACTACCCCTACAGACAGAGTGCAACTGAACACTCGCACTGTCAAGCGCAGACTAACAACGATAAATAACTCTCTGGTCAGAGATTCTGTCATGCCTCGCCATCGCTGGTAATGAATACATACGTCTTTCATAACCCTCCACTGGGGGGCAAAAATTTGGCAGCGATGGTGAGTCATTTGGACTTGCCATGAGCAACAAATTTTTGTTAACTAACTTTACAATCACAGAATATACAGATATATAGGTGTAAAACATGAAGTAAATATAGTCCACATGCACCGAGTACAGAACATATCAGGTAATGACAAAACATATATACAATGAGTACAAAACAAATTAACAAATGACATAAGTGCACATGCACTGTAGTTCAGAACATATCAGCAAATCAAAAAATGTATAGGTCATGAATACAAATCATGTTAGCAAAAATGACTTTCACTATGTTACAAGAATTAGGATAGGAAAGGGAAGGATTGCATTATGGTTGCAGCACTTTAGGTTGCACGCAGCTGCACTGAAAGTTCATATCTTTCTACAGAAGCACAACACCAAGTGAGACAATCTGAAGTTCTTTTCCCAGAAGTATTAATCAGCGTAGCCAAGACACTGAAATGTCGTAGTAATATTCCATGTTACCTTTTTGGTAGTACATTAGGTACACCAAACAGTGGGACCATAATAGCATCTCCATCGCTCACGGTGGTGGACAGCATGTCGTGTCAACACCACGTTCTTGTAAGGTACACCAACGTAGAATTAGTGCAAAAACCAAATATAGTGCTCCATGATCATGAGGATATACAGGACAAACGGATATTGCAGTAATTCCAGGTAATTAGGTCAGAAGGTGAAGGACATTAAGTCACATACTAGTCTTCATTCAGAATTACACTAATAGTTGGTGGCACTCATTGCCCAGTTATTGATCATTTCTGTACCATGTATGTAGTATTACAGAATAATGTTCATGAGCCGTTTTACAGAGAACATTGGCATTCATTGCCTAATTATGAACCATCAGAAGTCATCATTGAAAACAGGAGCTAATAAATGACATAGTATTACAGAATAATGTACATAAATCGTTTTACAGAGAACGTTGGCACTCGTTGCCTAATTATGAACCATCAGAAGTCGTCATTCAAAACAAAAGCCAATAAATGACATAGTATTACAGAATAATGTACATAAATCGTTTTACAGAGAACATTGGCACTCATTGCCTAATTACAAACCATCAGAAGTCATCATTGAAAACAGGAGGTAATAAATGACATAGTATTACAGAATAATGTACATAAATCGTTTTACAGAGAACATTGGCACTCATTGCCTAATTATAAAGCATTATATATACATTTAAGCAATGCATTGCGTTGGGTAATTACTGAAGAATGAAAATATTTGCTTTTGAGTTGTTGCTGCAAATGAAGATGTGTAACATCATTCGTCATGAGTCAGCTGTAGCAAGATTATGAAACAAGTAGAGTATATGTAACCACATTCATAAATGACATAGGTTTAGTGAACAACTGCTTATAGCACATTAATTTCATAAATAATTTCCCCTGCAAAATACAAAAATGGATTATTAAACTGAAAGAAGAAACGCATTTTATGCTGAAAAGTAGTGAACTTCGAATTAACAGGTAGTAAAATGTGTATAAAAAAATGTGTTCCCTAGCTGTCCTTTCCAAAACCTTCAGTCATCATACTATGCAATATAACACACACTGTCAAAACGAACTGCAACAAATACTTAAATAACTACATAGCATCTCTTAACTAACAGCAAATATATAAACTTCATCATTATTTTCATCTGCAAAGAAAAACTTCATTATCCATATCACCATAACTCCATTAGTATCATCACCTGTAAAGAAAAACTTCATTATCCATAGTAGCATATTCTTCATCATTATTCATCACCATTCATTATTATCTGCAAAAAAAGTCACTTCATTGCTCATTACACAACTATTCCTTATTTCTAGCATATTTCATCACTAAAACTAAGATGTGTAGTTCTGTCTGACAACCTGCATCAATCGCCTTGTATTCTGAAAGAAAAAATTAGCTAAGACTGCTATTCTACGATGTGTATAGTATATTCTTGTTAATGCTTGTTAATTCTGATCCATTTACTCTATATCACGAAGTATTGTATCCTCTTTCGTTCATTACGAAGGTGAAATTCCCATTTCTGTTTAATCTACACTCCTGGAAATTGAAATAAGAACACCGTGAATTCATTGTCCCAGGAAGGGGAAACTTTATTGACACATTCCTGGGGTCAGATACATCACATGATCACACTGACAGAACCACAGGCACATAGACACAGGCAACAGAGCATGCACAATGTCGGCACTAGTACAGTGTATATCCACTTTTCGCAGCAATGCAGGCTGCTATTCTCCCATGGAGACGATCGTAGAGATGCTGGATGTAGTCCTGTGGAACGGCTTGCCATGCCATTTCCACCTGGCGCCTCAGTTGGACCAGCGTTCGTGCTGGACGTGCAGACCGCGTGAGATGACGCTTCATCCAGTCCCAAACATGCTCAATGGGGGACAGATCCGGAGATCTTGCTGGCCAGGGTAGTTGACTTACACCTTCTAGAGCACGTTGGGTGGCACGGGATACATGCGGACGTGCATTGTCCTGTTGGAATACCAGTGGTGTACGGCCAGTGTAGGAGATCGCTCCCCACACCATGATGCCGGGTGTTGGCCCTGTGTGCCTCGGTTGTATGCAGTCCTGATTGTGGCGCTCACCTGCACGGCGCCAAACACGCATACGACCATCATTGGCACCAAGGCAGAAGCGACTCTCATCGCTGAAGACGACACGTCTCCATTCGTCCCTCCATTCACGCCTGTCGCGACACCACTGGAGGCGGGCTGCACGATGTTGGGGCGTGAGCGGAAGACGGCCTAACGGTGTGCGGGACCGTAGCCCAGCTTCATGGAGACGGTTGCGAATGGTCCTCGCCGATACCCCAGGAGCAACAGTGTCTCTAATTTGCTGGGAAGTGGCGGTGCGGTCCCCTACGGCACTGCGTAGGATCCTACGGTCTTGGCGTGCATCCGTGCGTCGCTGCGGTCCGGTCCCAGGTCGACGGGCACGTGCACCTTCCGCCGACCACTGGCGACAACATCGATGTACTGTGGAGACCTCACGCCCCACGTGTTGAGCAATTCGGCGGTACGTCCACCCGGCCTCCCGCATGCCCACTATACGCCCTCGCTCAAAGTCCGTCAACTGCACATACGGTTCACGTCCACGCTGTCGCGGCATGCTACCAGTGTTAAAGACTGCGATGGAGCTCCGTATGCCACGGCAAACTGGCTGACACTGACGGCGGCGGTGCACAAATGCTGCGCAGCTAGCGTCATTCGACGGCCAACACCGCGGTTCCTGGTGTGTCCGCTGTGCCGTGCGTGTGATCATTGCTTGTACAGCCCTCTCGCAGTGTCCGGAGCAAGTATGGTGGGTCTGACACACCGGTGTCAATGTGTTCTTTTTTCCATTTCCAGGAGTGTATTTCTTTTACACGTTATTTCTTTCTGAAAATGATGAACAAAGATTAATGTCTTGCATTTAAATCATATACTCATTAAATAAAAACTGGTTTATAGTAACATAATTGAGCATACAGCATAGCATGACAGAAAACGTAATATGTCAAAAACATAGTGTTCAGAGGCAAAAATGCACCCAGTGTATCACAATGTAGCAGCAAAAAAAGAAAAAAAAAAGAAGTAAAGTAGTCACGATGTTGAGATATCATAAGGCAAAAATGTCAAAGTCAACTGGTGTTTGCTATATATTAACTATTTCATAGTGCATACAAACAACAGGAAAACAATCATACATACATATAAAAATGGAAAATATGCATGGTCTGATGAGTAGCGACAAGAAAAGCGACCTGCTAACCTTACCTTGCCGGGCACTTACCAAGAAAAAATACGACAATCATCAGTAAGTAGTAACATAAATATAATTGCATAAGTGGTCATAAAAAAATTAGGAAATGGCATTACAGTGTGATAAATCATAAAGTATCTTCATTCAATAAAAGGTTTGATATTCGACACGTGGTGGTTCCCTTTGGTTTTTCTGGTTCTCAAAGTTTCGACGTGTACTACATTGGGATGAGGAATGCTGCGAATTCGATATGGACCTGCGTATAGAAGCTCAAATTTACTGCATTTACTCTTTCCTTTGCTGGATAAATAGCGTGTACGTACTAATATCTTCTGTCCAATGTGAAATTCACGGCGTGTACAAACCTGTTTTTGCTGTCTTCTCCGGCGCTCTGCGGCACGTTTGATGATGTTCAGCGCAATGTCAATTATTTCAAGGTGTCGTAGTCGACGAGATGTAGGAAATGTTACTAATTCTTTAATTTTGTTAGGTGGTTCAGCATTTTTCAGTATAACAGACGGAGATAGCATAGTAGATTCATTCGGTATGGAATTAATTACAGCTTGGAATGAGAGTATGTGTGTGTCCCAACCAATATGTTTTTTATGGCAGTAAATTCTACACAGTTTACCAATTTCTTTCATTAATCGTTCACAAGGGTTCGTGGAAGCATGGTACCTGGATATATATATATCGGAGAAATGTTTCTAGCTCGTAACATACGTGTCCATATAGCAGATCGAAACTGTGGTCCATTGTCGGAAATTACTTTCAACACATGCCCTACATGAAATAAAAAATGTTTTACAAATGCTTCCAAAACAGTTTTAGCAGTAGCTTTGCGTAACGGAGTGAAGGTAACAAGTTTTGAAGCGAGTTCAACAGCGACAAAGATGTAGCAAAAACCTCTATTAGTTCTGGGAATCGGAACAAAAATGTCTACAGCGGCCATATGTCTCAATTTAACAGGTACAATGGGATGTAATGGAGGAATATGTGAAGTCGTGTCTGATTTAGCTTTCTGGCAGATTTTACATGACGCTAAAACTTGTCGAATACGTTTCTCCATGTTCGTAAAATAACAGTTCTGTCTCAGTATAAGAAAACATTTTCTAGCTCCGTAATGTGCATAACTTAAATGAGTATACCAGATTAATTTGTTAACAAGTTCGTCAGGAATGCATAATAACCAATTGTTGCTGTCAGGATGAGAGCGGCGAAACAGAATGTCATTGCGTACAGTGTAATGGTTTCTAATGGTAGCATTATTCCTATCTTGCCAAAGGTGTTTAATCTCTTTCCATACGTTGTCTTTACTCTGCTCCTGTGCTATGTCTTGTAATGACGACGAAATGAAATTTTCAAATGCAACTTGTTGAATGTACATGACGCTGAAATTTGCTTTGCAGAAGTTGGTTGCGATGTCTTGCTGATTGTTGCTAAGAGAACGAGATAGTGCATCTGCTACAACATTTTGTGTGCCGGGAATGTGAACAATTGTAAAATCAAATTCCTGTAAATAAAGTTTCCATCTGCTTAATATGTCGTGAGTAAATTTAGCCGAAAGTAAAAATTGTATCCCTCTGTGGTCTGTGTAAACGGTGGTATGTCTTCCATAAAGAAAATGCCGAAATCTCGTAAAAGCCCAAACAACACATAAAGTTTCAAGTTCTGTAACGGAATAATTTCGTTCAGCAGGTGACAGAATGCGACTTGCAAATGCGATGTTTTTAATTACTGTGCAACCATCTTCTTCATTTTCCTGAAAAATATGTACGCCTAAAGCGGTGTTGGAACTGTCGGTAGCAATGGAAAAATTTCTGGTAAGGTCTGGGTGCGATAAAAGTGGTGCATTCAACAAAGCATGTTTCAGGTTCATAAATTCAGAATGTGCTTGCTTATCCCAGGACCAAATAGTGTTTTTACCTGTCAATTGACATAATCTAGGGGTGTCTAAAGCAGAGTAATGAATAAATTTACGAAAAAAGTTAACTAAACCCAAAAAGCTGCGTAGTTGTTTCTTCGTCGTAGGAACAGTAATGTCACGTAGAGCTTGAAGTTTTTCCGGGTCAGGCGTAATGCCTTCTGCTGAAATTACATGTCCAAGAAATTTTATAGAAGTTTTACCAAAGTGCGATTTACTAAGATTAACTGTGAGTCCTTGTGCACGAAAAGTTTGCAACAGTTTTTCAAGAATCAGATTGTGTTCAGTCCAGTTAGCTTCTGCAATAAGAATGTCGTCTACGTACGTTGTGATTCTGTCTTTAAGTTCTGTCGGTAGTATTGTATTCAAACCGCGAATAAAAGCTGCGAAAGAAATAGTTAAACCGAATGGTAATTTACAAAATTGATAACAGTCACCAAAAGAGAGAAATGCTGTGTACTTTCTGCAGTTCGGATGGAGCTGAATTTGCCAAAATCCCGATTTCAGATCTAATGTAGAATAAATAGCAATACCATGAAATTTCTGTACCAGTTCATCTAGTGTCTGTGGGCGATCTGTTTCATTAATAATAATGTCATTGATGTGACGCGAATCAAGTACGAGGCGAAGTGAACCATCTTTTTTCTTAACAATATGGAGTGGGTTTATGTACGGACTAACTGCCGGTTCAATAATTCCTTGGTCAAGCATAGCTTGCAATTCTTTCTTAACTTGTTCTCTATGAATATATGGAATGGGATAATGCTTGGCTTTAAATGTGTCGTGCTGTTTGACTTGAAATTCATACATAAAACTGGACATCGTAGCAGGAACATTGTCAAAAACTGGAGCTTACTGTAAAAGAATTTTGTGTAGTTGAGTGCGTTCGTCGTCTGTATTTGCACTACTCTGTTTAACTTTATCAGAAATCGTCTGTATTACGACATAGTCGGCTTCGTGTGGAGTATTATAGTTGTGTACGTACGTATCTGTGAACAATGTGGAATTACAGTCTATGCTACGTGATACGGAAATGACCTGTGTGCGATTAATTGTTTGTTCTTCTGCAGATAATGAGTGCTGAAATTCTAAAGCCAGTTGTACATTTTCATCCTTTAACATTAAATAAGAATTTTGAAAATCAATAACTGCGTCGTGTTGTACCAGAAAATTCGTACCTAAAATAACGTCTGTTGTCAATAAAGGAACAATCCAAAAATTTGAGTGAAATGTGTGACCTGCAATACAAAATGATAAATGTGTCTGTAATTTAACATCTACTCCTTTACTCGATACTGCTCCTTTCACTTTCGTTTTGCCTAATGGTAACGTAGGATAGGTATTCTCTTTGTTACACTCGTTGAAAGTTTCTTCATTTATAACTGACATAGGTGATCCAGAATCGATTACTGCTGAAAATTTCGATGATCCAATTTTAATTTCGATAACAGGGTGTGAAATGGTTTTTTGAACAATTGGTCTTTCCTGCAAAAGAGTGTCTCTGATGTCGTCAAAAGAAATAACATTTTCGTGAACAACATTCTGCGTGTCTAAAGTAGTGCTTGTGTTACTGGAAGATGCGACCTGTACAGTATCTAGTCAAATTCTATCTGACGTGTTATTATTTTCAGGAGGATGCTGTGGCATTTCGACTATTTGAACTGTTCTGTTATTTCTTCCAGACGTATTACGTTCTGGATGATATCTACTGTCTGGTTCATTCATGAGAATATGTTCTTGCGGATAATTTTGCTGTTGGTAAGACCGACTGTTATTAAATGTATGTTGATAATTGTGCTCATTGTTTTTACGTCTGTCGTGATAGTCATTTCTATACGGTGCATTGCGATAGGAATTGAAATACTGTGTTTTCTGTACGTAGTTATTTCTTTGCTGCCGTGCGTTACTATTTGTTGGAGCTGAGACTATACGTGCACGCGGCGAAACATTAAAGCCTGGCTGACCTTGTGCACTACATTGTTGGTTAGGTATGCTAACTGGATGGTTTTGTTGCTGTTGCGGTGGAAAACCTCTATTGTTACAAAAATGTGGTTCCTGTTGCTGATAATTTAGACGATACTGATAATTAAAATTTTGTCTGTTGTTAAAGTTCTGGTGATTATCGTTCCTGAAGCGTCTATTAGCTTTGCTATTGTAATTGCGTGGCTGATCGTAATTGCTGCATGTTTGTTGACCTTGGTTATTATAAGAAAAATTTTTGTTTATAAAGGAATAATCCGATTGCTGCACTTCCAAAAGCTGTAACAGATCTCTGAATGCCGAAATATTTTCTTTTTGCTGACCCGTTAAAAGTGACACTCTTAATGATCGTGGCAATTTAGAAATACATAATTGAATAAGTGCAGATTCACTGTATGGTTCACTTAAGTACTGGTTTTGTTGGACTATGTGCTCAAAAAATTGCGTGATACTGGGAAAATTTCAGTTCTCATAATTCGGTTAACTGATTAATTGATCCTTAATTCCGCGCTGTGTCGTCTTCGACCAGTACGCTGACAGAAAAGCATTCTGAAACTCTTCTACCGAGTAGCATTGTCTCGCGATCGGTCTCATACGAGTTGCCGGTTCGCCTTCCAAAAAACTGCAAATAAATTCAAGTTTGTGCGTTACAGGGCAAGTCGGTGGAAAAGCAAAGCTAAATTGTTGTATCCAATCCAGGGGGTGAATCTGTGTTCTGTCATTTTTAAATATTTTAAATTTTCTCCGGATAGAAAATGCTTATAATCAAAATTATCGTCTCTGTATGACGGAACAGGTTCAGGATTGTATGGGAATCTGTTTGACTGTGACTGTTCGGAATCTAACTCACGTACTCTCTGTAGATTACCTAAATTATACTGGCTGTGTGAGTGTGAGAAATGTTCGGAATTCGCCGTATGCTGTGACGTGTTATTAACTGAAATATTTTTTATCTCTGTTACCTCTTGTTGTAAACTTGACAATTTTCTACGTAATGTGTTATTAGGCAAATCGATCTCATTGATTGTCTGCTGTAAATTTTGGAATTCAGGTGTTTGGTTAAACAAAATCGGTGCAGTATCGTCTGATTTGCTGTCATTATTACTTTCGATAACATCAATACGACTGGCCAATTCATCATATTTTTCAGTCAGTATTTCTACCTGATCATCGTTTTTAGTGTCAGAAGCATTAATTTGTTTTTGTATTTTACGTGTGGTTTCGTTCAGTTTTTTAACGTCAGCTTTGATGTCATCGGAATCCTGTGTTAGTTCTAATTGCTCGAGTCTGTCTGTCACTGTCTGAATATCTACTGTGTGTATCTGTTTTTGATTTAAGATCAGAAATTTCATCACGCAATTCTGTGTTCAACTGCTTGATTGTATTAATTTCGTCCGATGCAGTTGTTGTCCGATATTGTTGTCTACACATGTTTTTGCTTTCGCAAACAATTTACGTTTATCTTCCTGCCTCTGTGCGGTGATTGTTTCCATGACTTGTCGTTTTACTTTATTCTGATCCTGTATAAATTTACGGAAACGCGTATCACTGTTTTGTAGGTGATGATTAAAACGTTCGTGAATTTGACTATTTTGTTGGTCGAATTTCGCGTCTACCTTTGCATCCAGTGTGCGCGAAAGTTCTGCTGTCATGAATTTAAATTCGTCGCGTAATTGTGTTGTCTTTTCAGAGCATTGTTTACAGACTGCACTAATTTCGTCTCTAAGTGATTCTGTTGCAGCTGTTTGCATATCCCTTTTTCTTGCGCAACAGATCTAATTTCTTCGCTACTTTTCCTAGCACAAGCCTCAATTTCCTCGCGTAATTGTTCCTTAGTATCATGACACTGCGCGGCAACGGCTGTAATCTGTTCAGTAAGCTGTTTGTGGTTTTCCTCTTGTTCTTTTTCGATTGTTTAAGACTTTCATTAATTTGTTTGACATTTTCATTAGTTTCATTCTGTTGTTTGGAATTTTCATTAAGTTGTTGTTTGAAATTTTCATCCATTTGTCGTAAAAATGCTATAACTTGATCCCAGCCAAAGTTATCGGCTCTATTCTCTATGCTGTGTGCCGGTGTACCCGCAATTGTCACGCTTTGTGTAACCATTCGGTCATTTTGTGATTCTTGAAAATGTTTGCCAATCGGATGTGCACTGTTAATCACTACCTCGGAATCAAATAAATCTGTCCTATTCTTATTACTCTGTTCATTTCATTAGAAAAATTTATCTGTTTCTCACGTAAACACTGCAAACCGGGTGTGTCAAGCTGGGCAGCGCTCATTGCAACAGAACGCCCCGCGTCATCAATTGTCGTTAAATTAACAGAGGACACAATTGAATTCGTTTGTTCATCACTAGGATAAAAATCATTATTAGTGGTCGGTACGCACTGATTGTCAGTAAACGGAGGATTGTCATCATTGCACTGCGTGTCGCAAGTACTATCGTTCAAATTGTTAGGATCGGCTATTTCACTCATTACACATCGCGACGTACTGTTAACAGTTTTTCGCGGCATTTTTCTCAAAGCAAATTAATCACAAATGAAATAAGCACAATGCAAAAAGCAACAAACACAGATACAACAAAGAGCAACGAATTGCCGATGATCTGTGAAGGAAAGTGACAAAATTAGTAAATGCGTTGCGCCAAATGCTAATTACATTTAAGTAAATAAGAGCAGATATGTGACTACTTCCCAGAAGATTCACAAAGAAATACGATCCTGGTCCGGATGTCGCCAAGTGTAACCTCCCCGCAACAAAATTAATGAATAAAAATGCAAAATGGGACCAAGTGTGAACTCCCCACAAAATTGATAAATGAAAATTGACCAAAAACCACACAGTAATATTAATTAGATAATGAACCATGAACCGTATCTAACATCTCAACAGAAATAATTAAACCTGATAAATTTTATAAGGGCAGCAGCGCTGACCTTCGGCCCTGTATTCTGAATAAAAAAAGCAAAAATTCTTACCTCAATAAAAACTGCATCTATATCTGCTCTTATCTATCGACACAGCTTCGTGCAATGCTGGCGTATATTAAATTTTGATTCTTGCAGGAAATGCATAGGAAATATTCTTTAAATTGAAATGAATGTTTTTCTTTAAAAAAGTTACTTTATAAAAAATTATTATTGGGGCATTTTTTTGAACAAATTAATTACAATTAACATACATTACTAGATGTGCGCAATGCTGCTTCATTACCTTCTACAACAATACTCGTCCTGACCAGAGTCGCGACCAGAGCACACAGCCGACGCATGCCGACTTCCTACCGTATCCGACTGACTACCCCTACAGACAGAGTACAACTGAACACTCGCGCGGTCAAGCGCAGACTAGCAACGATAAATAACTCTCTGGTCAGAGATTCTGTCATGCCTCGCCATCGCTGGTAATGAATACATACGTCTTTCAGCGTCTCTACGAATTGTCCGTGCGCTGTTGAGGTACTCCTGTAGCCAGCAAGATCCTAAGATCTGTCCCCAGTGTAACATGTGTGGGACCAGCTCGTACATCAGCTCCATCTCACTGGCAGTATCCAGGATACCAAGGACCAGTTACAGCAGTTGTGGACCAGCTTGCCTCAGAATAGGATACGACAGCTTTATGAGACTCTTCCCAACTGAATGAATGAACGCATCCAGGCCAGAATCATTGCATCATTGAAGAAAAAATGGAAGAGACAGGAAGCAAATGATGAGACATTTCAGTAGTAACCTTTCTTTTCACAGATTTTTATGCTATGAAGATGGAACCGAATTAAAATGATTGTGGGGAGATTCAACCATTCCGTTGTTATTCACCTAACTACTTCCCTTACAGCTCCTGTGTTATTACTGCAGCGGATGTTGAGTTTTATTCTTTAGCTTTCGTTTGCAAGCGACGCGCATTTCTTTATGAATACAATGTCCATGATTTAAAACTTCAGAGCTTTAGAGTGACTTTTCGACGTGTAGAGAAAGTTAAAAGACGTATAGGTACGAGCGAATGATGAAAAATTCCTGGCTTTGTTACCTTATAGCTGAAATTAAAAAGAAATGAGGGCTCCTTTGAAAGTTTGAAATCTTAATATATAACTATATAAATGTCGGATGTTCACTATTTCTAGAATTTGCTCTGTTGCAGATGATAGCCGAGACGGCAGAATAACAAACGAGTTTTTCATCATTGGAGTTACGGGCCATCATGAAGTTCTTGTATGTCCAGGGAAAGTACGTAAAGGCCATTCACACTGAAATGTCACAAACACTAGGAGAGAAATGTGCTTCCCACGGTACTGTGAAAACTTGGATATTTCGTTTCTAGACTGGCCATTTCACAGTTTAAGATAAGCCCTGCCGTGGTCGCCCTCAAACCGTAACACAACTGCAACATTCGAAGTTGTCCACGAGTTGATTCTTGATCTCCGCAAAAAAGATAGCCGATATACTGGACATTTCGCGGGAGCGTGTTGGTTTCATTATCACCACAATCATAGGCATGCGCAGTCTTTTAGCGAAATGGGTCCCAAAATGTTTTAACTGTGACCAGGGAAAGGAACGCGTTTGGCCATCGAAAGCCGTTTTGCGTCATTTTGAAGCTCCGGAGTCCATTTTGGCGAGGTTAATGACTGAAACTTGGCTTCACATGTATGACACTGAAAGCAAAGAACAACGTAAAGAATGGCATAAAGAAGGGCGCCACAGTGGGTCCCTACTGCCGAAGAAGTTCCGCACCCAGAATCAGCCAACGGCGTTCTGTTGGTGAACTATTTGCCTCATGAATTTACTAATATCGGACAATATTATACTGACCTGCTAGATCTATTGAAAGAAGCGGTTAAGAATAAAAGCCGAGGAATGTTGACCAAAGAGTTTATTTTGTTGCTGACAGTATGAGCTCACATCCAACGTTATGGCTGCCAAATTGGTAACCCTGAGCTTGCAACTGGTAAACTATCCTCCCTACTCGCCAGATCTGGCCCACTATGACTATAATCTGTTTCCGAACTTGAAGAAATTCCTAAAGAGTAACCGTTTTCAGGGCATAGAAGACGTCAAAGATGCTACGAAGAGCCGATTTTGTGACCGACCACATGACTTATTTGCACAGACTAGTAACTCTCAAACAACTATATACCAAGTGCATCAATCTGAGAGAAGCATTTTTTAATAAATGGCTAATTTAAACACTCTAGCTTTATTCTTTGTGGACGAAACCAGGAACTTTTCGCACCCCGTCATAATGTTGAAAGAAATCTATAAGCTATACACAATTTTTACGCAAACTAATATTTACAAAGCTACCTCTACTTTTCTGTACGTGTATAAAACTTAAACGCAAAATGACCACATTACAAAAATGCGCACCCAGAGTATGAGATGGGGGTAAAAGACACAGGGAGCTCATGTCACTTTCACAGTGAATGAGATTTCATGCCATATCTGTTTTACGATCTTTCTTCAAACTGTTGCTTAACTGATGCGTCTGGCTGGCTGGCTGCGAGGCGAGTTTGGCTGGCGAATATTTTTTCTCTTAGTGGAGGGTGGAGGCAGTGTCCCTTCCCTGCCCCCCGCTGGATACGCCCTTGATTTCATAGACTCGCTTCGTCTAAATCAGAGGTTGTCAAAAAATTTTGGCCACGGAACCATTTTGAAACACTAAGTACTTTACGGAGCCCTAAAATAAGCAAACCTGGTTTTATGGTCATTCTTTAATTATGATTATTTAACGAAAATCACACAAAAATAGTTACACTGCTGACTACTACAACAATATACAAAGCAACGAATAATAATACCATACACAAAATAACACTGTAGCTATTGATTCCACTGTAAGCTGATAAAATTGTTTCCATTTAACGGGAGATATGAGGTTTTCTGTGTTCGACCAACTGCTTACTGTCAGGCTTTACTGTCAGTCTTGATAGAAGACAACTGAAAAATTATGTCAGGTTCAGCACCCAGTATATTTCGATATCCTATCTTTGCAGCTGCACATGCTGAGGAACCTGTTTCACACAAGTAAGTTGTTCGGAACGGGAGAAGAACAGTCAGAGCCTGTGTGACAAGCTGCGGATATTCATCACGAACCCTGCACTAAAAATCCTAAAGTGACATTGTTTTGAACAATTATTCTATGCCTGAATCCCAAGTCATTTCTAAAAAGGATTTATATGTTTAGTTTGACATTCACTACTGGCCATTAAAATTGCTACACCACGAAGATGACGTGCTACAGACGCGAAATTTAACCGACAGGAAAAAGATGCTGTGATACGCAAAGGATTCGCTTTTCAGAGCATTCACACAAGGTTGGCGCAGGTGGCGACACCGAGGAAAGTTTCCAATCGATTTCTCATACACAAACAGCAGTTGACCGGCGTTGCCTGGTGAAAGGTTATTGTGAGGACTCGTGTAAGGAGGAGAAATGCGTACCATCACGTTTCCGACTTTGATAAAGGTGAATTGCAGCCTATCACGATTACGGTTTATCGTATCGCGACATTGCTGCTCGCGTTGGTCGATATACAATGACTGTTAGCAGAATATGGAATCGGTGGATTCAGGAGGGTAATACGGAGCGCCGTGCTGCATCCCAACGGTCTCGTATCACTAGCAGTCGTGATTGCATCCATCTTATCGGCATAACTGTAACGGATCGTGCAGCCACGTCTCGATCCCTCAGTCAACAGACGGGGACGTTTGCAAGACAACAATCATCTGCACGAACTGTTCGACGACGTTTGCAGCAGCATGGACTATCAGCTCGGAGACCATGGCTGCAGTTACCCTTGACGCTGCATCCCAGACAGCAGCGCCTGCGATGGTGTACTCAACGACGAACCCGGGTGCACGAATGGCAAAATGTCATTTTTTCGGATGAATCCAGGTTTTGTTTACAGCATCATGATGGTCGCATCCGCGTTTGCCGACATCGCGATGAACGCACATTGGAAGTTTGTATCCGTCATCGCCATACTGGCGTATCACCCGGCGTGATGGTATGGGGTGCCATTGGTTACACGGTCACCTTTTGTTCGCATTGACAGCACTTCGAACAGTGGACGTTACATTTCAGATGTGTTACGACCCGTGGCTCTACCCTTCTTTAGATCCCTGCGAAACTCTACATTTCAGCAGGATAATGCACGACCGCATGTTGCAGGTCCTGTACGGGTCTTTCTGGATACAGAAAATGTTCGACTGCTGCCCCGGCCAGCACATTCTTCAGATCTCTCACCAATTGAAAACGTCTGGTCAATGGTGGCCGAGTAACTGGCTCGTCACAATACGCCAGTCACTACTCTTGATGAACTGTGGTATCGTGTTAAGGCTGCATGGGCAGCTGTACCTGCACATGCCATCCAAGTTCTGTTTGACTCAATGCCCAGGCGTATCAAGACCGTTATTACGGCCAGAGGTGGTTGTTCTGGGTACTGATTTCTCAGGATCTACGCACCCAAATTGCGTGAAAATGTAATCACATGTTGAAAGGTGGCTACACTGAGCCACAGCGCCAGAGATTGCGCCAAAGAGTATTATTCAGCCGCCTCCACGGGCACTGCTTGGGTAGAACTCGTGGTAGTCAGTGCATGTTGAGATGTGCTAGTGAAGAGTGCTGGTCGAGAACTCACAGTAGGCAGTGATTGCTGAGATGTGATACTGAAGAGTCTTGTTGAGATGTGGTAGTAGAGAGTCGGTGTGGAGATATATTGTAAGTCGCCTACACAGCGCTTGTTAAGAACTCGTAGCAGAGAGTGTTTGTTGAGATGTGCTAGTAGGCAGTGCTTGCTGGAATGTGATATTGGAGAGTTCTGGTTGAGATGTGGTAGTAGCGAGTCGGTGTGGAGAGATTGTAATGTTTAGAGTGATTTTCATCAATATAAATGAGGTAACAAACTCCTTTTCTTTTTTTTCTCATTATTTCAATGTCCTGAATAATGCGTCATTACAGGTTCAGTCAACCAAGCATCTGGCTTGTGTTCTTGTATTAGAGTGTAATTCTGGTTTTCTTACGCAATTATAGTATTCCTATTTTTTAATTACTTCAGTATAAATGATATTTAAAATTTCTTGTCTTGTTGAAGAAGAACCGTGCCAGATGTGTACGTTGAGTCACACTCCCACACACAGAATAATTACACTTGTGCTTTGGTTTCGTAGGTTTTATAGTTGCTGGGGACTTAATTAATTAATTGTGTTAACAGGAAATTTTCATTTCATTCTTTGTTGTTGTTCCATGCAGTCAGATTGCGGACAAAAACTAGTCAGGGCCAACCGATTACGAAACAGCGTAATCGGACATACAGCTACTAAAAATTTAAAAATTATTTTAATTTTATTTAATTAAGCCCCCATGCATGTGGCGACCCTGCCAGGATTCGAACCTGGAATCTTCTGATTCAGATCTTGCTAAACACTCGAAAAATTTCAAACATTTCGGCATTCCGGCAACAGTCAAATTCACACTTCCTTCTTTAAAGTTCAGAATTGCCTTATGTGCGTTAAGAAACTCCATACCTAATATAATTTGTGTACTGAGTAATGGAACAATAATAAAATTAGCAGAAAATTCGTATCCTTGACAAATGAAATTTAGGTTGGTCTGTTGTTTAACTTCCACACTTTTTCCAGAAATTGCTCCTCGAATTGTGGTTTTAGAAATAGGTAACACAGGACAGGCAATAGTTCTTTCACATATACGAAAAACTGATTCACTAATGACGTTCAATGGGCTCCCAGAATCTAAAACTGCAGTGAACTTTATCTTACCCACACATACTTCAATAACAGGATGTAAAAATGCGTCTACATTATTTTCCTTTTCGTCTAACAAAATGTCTCTCATGTCTTCCAGGCGTACGTAGTGTAAAGTCGTAGTGTCATTACTTTCTGAACCGTCTATATTGCTGCCAGAAGCCGAAGCTACAAGTCACTGTCGATTGTTTGCGTCACGTCTCTGAGTATTCGCGTCATTTCGCGGATCAATTTCTACGATTTGCACTTGTCTCTCTGAAGTTCTGTCACGTGGAGGATGCCAATTAGGTCCCTCCTGTCTGTTAGATGCAAATTCTTGGTTGCGTCTGTTATTAAAATTTCTGTTTTCCTGTCTGTGTGCATAATTACTTCTTGTGTAATTTCGACGGTCACTTCTGAAATTATTGTTGTATCTACTACCCTGGTTATTTCTGTAGTAAGAATTTCTATTATTGTATGAATAATTTCTGTCTTGATGATACCGATTACTGTTTCCGTATGATTGATCATTCCGGTAGGAATTACCGTTACTATAACTGTCTGTGTAATTTCTGTTAGAACGTCTGTTATTGTCATAAGGCTGGTATCTATTGTCCTGTCTGTTCCGTCTGTCATTCTCAAAGTTACCCATATAACGCCCGTTCCGATCACTATCCCTTTTCTCTGAAAATCTATTGTAAATACTGTTACTGAAAAAGTTACAAGAAGTCCCGTCGTCGTTGCCATACTCAAGTTCTTGCAACAAAGTCTTAAAAGTCTCAATGTCGTCTTTACATCTTCCGGCTAAAGCAATTTGTCTTATGGATTGTGGCAGCTTAGTTAAACAAATGCGAATTAATTCAGTCGGGCTATAAGGGTTGGACAGGAACTGATTCTTTCGAATCATGTCTTCAAAGTATTCTCCCGGCGTGCGGAACTCAGACTGTTTAAAATTACGCTGCATAATCAGACTATGTTTGACTCTGTCTTGTGTGTTTTCGGACCAATATGCCGATAGAAATGCATGATAAAAATCATTCAGATTATTACAATCTCTAATGAGTGCGCGCATCCGCGTCGCCGGTTCGTTTTCTAAATATCCACACATAAATTCCAGTTTGTGACTTAGTGGCCAATTTGGTGGAAGTGCGTACATAAATTGATCTAACCATGAACATGGATGTATGTCATTCTTAGAATTGCGGAAGATCTTAAATTTCCGAACAGTCAAAAAGTGTTTATAGTCAAAGTTTTCGCCTCGTGGTGACAAAGACCTACCGCGTCTGTCCCAGTCCCAATGTCGATTATTGTCAAGTTCGCGCGCCTGGCGCTCTCTTGTTGCTTCTCGTAAATGAAATAAATTACTTTCTTCAAACCCCTCTGCCATCTGTGATTCTAAACTTCTTCTACTGTCTTTTCCTACAATTTCGCCTTCAATTTGTTTGACTTGCTTTTTTAATGCCTCAAATTGCCTTTTCACGCGTTAATTAAATTTTCCCTGATTTTCAACATGCTTATTTATGTTCTGGTACTCTTCGGTTTCTGCAAATGGTAATGGAGCTGTATCATCCGAATCTCTGTCGCCATGTAAACTAAGTTTTGTCAATTTGTCTGAAATCTCAAACTCTTTCCGATAAATCACCTATTTGTTCTTTCTGTTTATTTACGTCTTCCGTAAGTGTCGTGACTCGGGTTTCAGTATTAACACATTTAGTAGTTAACTGTTCATACTGTTGTGTTAGGTTATTTAATCTGTCATTCGGTACGGATTCCTCGATTCTCTCAAATATTTCTTCCTTATCTTTTGCACGTTGTAAATTTAACTCTGAAAATTTCTGTACTATCACGCGATCTCTTTCCTCCTGTTCTCTATCCTGTTCCCTTTGTCTAATCTCTACTGCAATTAATCTATTATTGTGAGCATTCAAAATCGGTTGTACTTCTTCTCTGATTTCTTTCTTTAATTCATCTTTCATATTTTTTAAACACGTCCCTATTCGTGAATCTAACCGTGTTTCCATCTCTGTTTGAATTGTTCCTATTTGTGAGCCTAACCGAGTTTCCATTGTTCCCATCCGTGTTTCCATTGTTCCCATCTGTGTTTTTAATTCAGATCGTAAATGCTCCATTGTTCCCATTTGTAAGTCTAACCGAGATCCCAAATTTAATATTGCACCCATCAACTGCTCCGTACTATCTTGTTGGAAATTCTTTTCGCCCCTAACATTTCCCACAAAACCAACTTCCTTCGTCATAGCTGTAAGGCTATCTGTATTCGATACTATTTCAGAATCTTCTATCGTTAATCTCGTATTCTGTGAATTTTCTGATTGAGAAAAATTTTGAAATGGTTCCGGACTGTCTCCCCGACTTATTAAATTGTTTTCAACTCCATTATTCATCATACTGTTGTCCTGTGTTGGCGAGTTCGCCATGTCAACAATTTCGTCATTCTCACTATTCATCATTTTTGCCTTTTTCATCGATCGCGTAATCATTTACAAAATATACAAAACTCGTCACTGTACGAAAATTATACACAATGACTCTTTATCTCCAACAATACCATTTACATGAAATGTTTCCCTCAAACACGATTAATCGAACAATTGAAATAATTGCACTAAATTGTCAAATGCGTATACAAGACAACAAATCAAATTCTGAGAAAAAAATACCATTAGAAGAATGACAATTACCAAATCTACACATGCAAAATAGACTACAATTACTAAGCTACAGATTACTATAACAATACTACTGTCTACTATTTTTACAATCAGAAGAATTCCAAGGGACGATCCGAAGCAGCGGTCGCCACGTGCATGGGGGCTTAATTAAATAAAATGAAAATAATTTTTAAATTTTTAGTAGCTGTATGTCCGATTACGCTGTTTCGTAATCGGTTGGCCCTGACTAGTTTTTGTCCGCAATCTGACTGCATGGAACAACAACAAAGAATGAAATGAAAATTTTCGTTAATACAATTAATTAATTAAGTCCCCAGCAACTATAAAACCTACGAAGCCAACAAAGCACAAGTGTAGCTGTTCTGTGTGTGGAAGTGTGATTCAACGTACACATCTGGCTCGGTTCTTCTTCACTAAGGCAAGAAATTTTAAATATCATTTATACTGAAGTAATTAAGAAAAATAGAAATCCTATAATTGCGCAAGAAAACCAGAATTACACTCTAATACAAGAACACAAGCCAGATGCTTGGTTGTCTGAACCTGTAATGACGAATTATTCAGGACATTGAAATAATGAGAAAAAAAAGAAAAGTAGTTTGTTACCTTAATTTATATTGATGAAAAGCACTCTAAACATTACAATCTCTCCACACCGACTCGCTACTACCACATCTCAACCAGAACTCTCCAATATCACATTCCAGCAAGCACTGCCTACTAGCACATCTCAACAAACACTCTCTGCTACGAGTTCTTAACAAGCACTGTGTAGGCGACTTAATAATACTCTTTGGCGCAATCTCTGGCGCAGTGGCTCAGTGTAGCCACCTTTCAATGTCAGTTCTAGTATAATATATTTGTCCAATGAATACCCGTTTATCATCTGCATTTCTTCCTGGTGTAGCAATTTTAATGGCCAGTAGTGTATTTTCTGGTTTCTCGAAATTCAGCACAAACGGATTCTGAATGCATGAATTCATTTTCAGCTTAGTATTCTGCTCTTCAAGAAAATACATCTCAAACGATGCGCGCACATCAGGGAGAGACTGAATCAATTTTTCAAATCTTTCATATGATAACTCTGCTGTCTCACCAATGAGCATATTCAGTCTTAAAAAGCTTTCTTGTTCTTCCTTCCAGCACAAACAATTCAAAAATTTAATTATTCATTTCAAAAATCTAATTTTTTAAGGCAGTTATTTTGTTATTAGTATTGAAAACAGTTGTCTGTTTTCCTTGTAAAGATAGATTTAATTCAGTAATTTTTCCAAATGTAACTGCCAAAAGTGCTAGACTGAACAATCATATCACATCGTTCAAACGGTCTTTTAACTTAAAGGAAATGTCAGTCATAAAAGCTTCGAATTCCCCTCTCGGTTCGAATAATCTTGTTAAGTTCTTATCTCAATATAACCATCTAACTTCGGTGTGGAGCAGTTGTATTTATGTCTGCTTCCATAATCTTCACACAATACTGAAAACAATCAGCACTGAAGAGGGCGTGATTTAACGTAATTGATTATTTTTACTGCTTTATTAAGAAACAGTTTTTGATACGGGAGCATCTTCTTTCTCTCGAGTGCTTTTCTGTGCAGGATATAATGACTGGAACTACAGTTTTGCACTTTACGTAAAATAGTCATACCGCTCCTGCTGTTTTATCAGTCGTTGCCTTCATCCCATCAATACAAATATCGATGCAACAGTTCGAATCGAGATGGATTGTTTAAAAAAAATTGTTAATCCTGTTAAAATTTCTTTTCCGGTGGTGTTAGCTGGCAGCACTATGTATGTAAGCAAGTATTTTTCGAGTAAATGTGTATATGGACATCTTAGGATTATCAGCAAGGTGATAAGTTCAGCAACATCAGTCAGCTCATGTAAGACGAATTTTTTATACTCAAGGCGATAAACTAATTCTTGTATGATGTTGGCTGCGAGATTTTTAATTTGACGCGAAACAGTGTCGTTCGAAAGTGGCACTGTAGAAAGCAGCTTTGCAGATTTTTCATCGAGCGCATAAAGTGTTATGTCTGTCACACATGATTTTATTAAATTCTCAGTGATAGTGTGCGCTTCGTCTGAATGTGGAGTTCGATAGCTGACCAAATACAATGCCTCCGTGGCATTTCATCCACGGTTTGAGTCGCATAATTCATAGTTTTTTGATTTCTTAATAACTATTCTCCCGTAAATATAAAAAAATTCTTCATTCTTGTCTTTGTAATCGGGATGTACGGCTTCTAAACGTCAGTGTATCTTAGCAGGTACCATGGAACTACTCGAAAGTAATTTGCTTCATAATATGCAGAGAGGTGAGCCGTTAGCATGAAAAAATCCAAGACTGATGTAAGATTCGTCATACGTTCTTTTCTAAGGGTGTCGTTAGATAGCTTACTGATTGAAATCATGGAGCATGAAGTCCTTACATCACCTTATTAAATCTCACACAATCCAACATTTTGCTGCATTCTGTCTTTCACAATCAACAATTTAATTTTACAATATGACAAACGTAGAATAATATCGCCACAAAATACTGAATTTTATAACTGTAGTCAATAGCAAACACGAATCGAATATACTGCGGTCCGAGAGCGGTGTGTGGATTCGCCGTGCCGAATTGCACAGTGTGCTGCAGTTGTAAATTCCAGTAGGAACTCTACTCTGTGCTGTGTGGTGCGGGTTTATATAGCCCCAGGTGGTGATGCATAGATAGCAAAGCGACAAAACCGTTCAAGGGTGTTCGATATTTTTGTGGGTGAGAGACATGGAGAGAGCCAAGTGGGACGTTCGCAGCACGTGGAGTCAGCGCACAGCGAAAGAGAGAGAGAGAGGGTGGCGCGGGGGGGGGGGGGGGGGGGGGGGAACTGGCACGGCCACTGCATGCATATGTATCGATGATGTGAATCCTCCACACACCTACTTGTACAAGTTAAATTTCTTTGTTCATAGTTTCTGATAATAGCATTATTGGAATATTATTGCTGCTTGTCACCTCATTTTAAAAACAACTTTTATAAAACCAACATTGATACGATTTTTATAAGAGATGTTTTTCTCAGAGTGTGACAAGACATGATATCTTTTGTTCTTCAGGTTGATACTACACTCCTGGAAATTGAAATAAGAACACCATGAATTCATTGTCCCAGGAAGGGGAAACTTTATTGACACATTCCTGGGGTCAGATACATCACATGATCACACTGACAGAACCACAGGCACATAGACACAGGCAACAGAGCATGCACAATGTCGGCACTAGTACAGTGTATATCCACCTTTCGCAGCAATGCAGGCTGCTTTCTCCCATGGAGACGATCGTAGAGATGCTGGATGTAGTCCTGTGGAACGGCTTGCCATGCCATTTCCACCTGCCGCCTCAGTTGGACCAGCGTTCGTGCTGGACGTGCAGACCGCGTGAGACGACGCTTCATCCAGTCCCAAACATGCTCAATGGGGGACAGATCCAGAGATCTTGCTGGCCAGGGTAGTTGACTTACACCTTCTAGGGCACGTTGGGTGGCACGGGATACATGCGGACGTGCATTGTCCTGTTGGAACAGCAAGTTCCCTTGCCGGTCTAGGAATGGTAGAACGATGGGTTCGATGACGGTTTGGATGTACTGTGCACTATTCAGTGTCCCCTCGACGATCACCAGTGGTGTACGGCCAGTGTAGGAGATCGCTCCCCACACCATGATGCCGGGTGTTGGCCCTGTGTGCCTCGGTCGTATGCAGTCCTGATTGTGGCGCTCACCTGCACGGCGCCAAACACGCATACGACCATCATTGGCACCAAGGCAGAAGCGACTCTCATCGCTGAAGACGACACGTCTGCATTCGTCCCTCCATTCACGCCTGTCGCGACACCGCGGTTCCTGGTGTGTCCGCTGTGCCGTGCGTGTGATCATTGCTTGTACAGCCCTCTCGCAGTGTCCGGAGCAAGTATGGTGGGTCTGACACACCGGTGTCAATGTGTTCTTTTTTCCATTTCCAGGAGTGTATTTTGGCGGAGCCCTGGTAGAGCCTTTACAGAGCCACGGGCGAATCAAGTGAAAGAGAACTGTAATCCTTGATACAGCGCATTCCCTTTGGACTCGGGCAGTAGTGATGTATTTTGCCTGGTATGCGAGTTTAGCGCTTACTGCTTGCGACACCCATACGCAGCGCTGCGCTACCTGTTCTGGTCACAGTCGATTACCCCACATTCATTCCTGTAAACAAACAAAACAGAAACTTTAAGGACATCGTGGAAGCACAAATCTGATATCGATCAAACTTTGTGCCGATGTTCATCATAAAACAGGTATTAAATGATTCTATTCGGGATTGACGTCCATCATCAACTTCAGTAAGAGAAGTGACCTCCATAGGCATGAACACATTCTTTCATTCGTTGTGACGTGGTAAGAAACAGGCTCCTAATATCAGATTGAAGAATTTTCTGCCATCTCTGCAAAACATGCTGTATCAGTTCAGTACGATTGGTCGCTACAGGTTGACATGAGTCTGTGCAGAGCGATTGCTGGGTACAGGTTGGCGTGAAAGCATTCGCATCTCCTGCATACTTTATGAGTGACAAATCAGAGGATGGGCCTGGCCAGGATACTGTAACGGTTCAAAATGCCGACAGCTGGGACCGCAGCCCAGCAACTGAAACCAGGCCGCAGTCCTCCGTCCAATGCGTGTACTGTTTAACGCGGAGATGGTGCTCCTTTCATATTCAACAGGGCCGTCCGCAACTGTCAGCACATGGAAGCGACATTTAAATCACCAGGACCAGCTCGTCAGCGACTCGTCACTGCAGGGCTGTCCGATGACACACAGCCTGTGTCGGTTGTCGTCGCCGTATCTACGACTGTCTCCACCAGTTAACCACCGACCGCTGTCTGAGTGTCCAACGGGGCACACGGCCGTCGTCTCACTGCCACAATGCAGCTGCCAGCCGCCAGCTGCCATCTGCCAAGATACTGTGGCAGCCGGGCCATCGCTACCGTCCATGGGAAACACCATTGCCTGCACGTGTGTACCGGTGTGCTGAGCTCCGAGGATCACAGCCCGTCATCTGCAGTCCATCTGTTTCAGATGTGTTGAACCATGTCTGTCCGCGCTCATCAATAAAGTATTCTGTCAACTGATTGGCTGCCTTCTTCGCTCGCTCCATCGCCTATCTCCAGCGCTACTCATACCCCGTTACAATGTTGGTGTCAGAATACCTGCTGGGGCCGCAAATAGTCGTCCAACAGACACTTGAAGAGAAGGTGCAGCAGCAGTGGCGTTCAGTGCAAGTTTTCAAGTAAGTGTTGACAACAAGTATTTTATTTTGGGCCATCTCATTATGTTTGCCAATAGCCTTGTTGCAGTGGTAACACCGGTACCCGTCAGATCACAATAGTTAAGCGCTGTCGGGCTTGGCTAGCACTTCCATGGGCGAACGTCCACGGCAAATGGGGTACGAGGCCAGTTGAGGAGCTACTTGACTGTGAAGTAGCGGCTCTGGTCACGAAAACTTACAACGGCCGTAAGAGCGGTGTGCTGACCTTATGCCACTCCATGTCTACATCAGTGACACCTGTAATCAGAGGATGACACGGCGGTCAGTCGGTCCCGTTGGGCCTCTCGACGCCTGCTCTAACGCAGTCTTTGTGTTTGTCCTTTTCCTTTCTGTCTTGGATGTACTATATGCTTGTTGTGATAGTTCTGAACGAAATGGGTGTCCCTGAGAAATCAATAACCCAGGAGACAACTCAGCGTTTGCTACACTAGCTAAGGTTAGAGCTGACTATGAAATTTTGTGAAGAGAAGAGAGTTGTCTGAAGGATCAACATCTACATATACATATATACTCCGCAATCCACCATACGGTGCGTGGCGGAGGGTACCTCGTACCACAACTAGCATCTTATCTCCCTGTTCCACTCCCAAACAGAACGAGGGAAAAATGACTGCCTATATGCCTCTGTATGAGCCCCAATCTCTCTTATCTTTGTGGTCTTTCCGCGAAATATAAGTTGGCGGCAGTAAAATTGTATTGCAGTCAGCCTCAAATGCTGGTTCTCTAAATTTTCTCAGTAGCGATTTACGAAAAGAACGCTTCCTTTCCTCCAGAGACTCCCACCCGAGTTCCTGAAGCATTTCCGTAACACTCGCGTGATGATCAAACCTACCAGTAACAAGTCTAGCAGCCCGCCTCTGAACTGCTTCTATGTTCTCCCTCAATCCGACCTGATAGGGATCCCAAACGCTCGAGCAGTACTCAATAATAGGTCGTATTGGTGTTTTATAAGCGGTCTCCTTTACAGATGAACCACATCTTCCCAAAATTCTACCAATGAACCGAAGACGATCATCCGCCTTCCCTACAACTACCATTACATGCTTGTCCCACTTCATATCGCTCTGCAATGCTACGCCCAAATATTGAATCGACGTGACTGTGTCAAGCGCTACACTACTAATGGAGTATTCAAACATTACGAGATTCTTTTTCCTATTCATCTGCATTAATTTACATTTATCTATATTTAGAGCTAGCTGCCATCCTTTACATCAATCACAAATCCTGTCCAGCAAACAGCCGCACATTGCTATCCACCCTATCCAAAAGATCATTTATATAGATAGAAAACAACAGCGGACCTACCACACTTCCCTGGGGCACTCCAGATGATACCCTCACCTCCGATGAACACTCACCATCGAGGACAACGTACAGGGTTCTATTACTTAAGAAGTCTTCGAACCAATCACATATTTGGCTACCAATTCCATATGCTCGTACCTTAGTTAGGAGTCTGCAGTGGGGCACCGAGTCAAACGCTTTCCGGAAGTCAAGGAATATGCCATCCGTCTGATACCCTTCATCCATAGTTCGCAAGATATCATGTGAAAAAAGGGCGAGTTACGTTTCGTAGGAGCGATGCTTTCTAAAGCCGTGCTGATACATGGACAACAACTTCTCTGTCTCAAGGAAATTCATTATATTCGAACTGAGAATATGTTCGAGAATCCTGCAAAAAACCGATTTTAAGGATATTGGTCTGTAATTTTGAGGGTCCGTCCTTCTACCCTTCTTATATACAAGCGTCACCTGCGCTTTTTTCCAGTCGCTCGGGACTTTACGTTGGGCAAGAGATTCGCGATAAATGCAAGCTAAGTAAGGAGCCAATGCAGTAGAGAACTCTCTGTAAAACCGAATCAAAGAAGGAAAGGGTCATCTTCAGGCGTATCTTCATTCTTGATGCTGGTGCGGCCTAACTAGTCGCACCATTTTCAGTGAATCTGGGGAAGATACTTTCCTATTCATGGATATTTTGCAAACGGCCATGAAATTAGGTAAGTGGGAAGATAAATAATTGTTAAATGTAGCTAGTTTAAAACTGGTAGGGAATGCCAGGTCATGCGTGATGTGCAATGAGAAATTGCGGAACGCTCTGTCCTTTGCAGAATTTCAGGAAGGGTTAGTGAATCTTTACAATAAGAAGAATACCTCGCGGTATTGTCGTGAGCAACTGAACGATGTAGCGGAGAAGCAGGGAGAATGAGTAAAGGTTTTATGGACCGCATCAGGCAAATAAATATAAGTAAGTACGAATTAACGAATGATAATCGTGGCAGTAACCTCATTTTGCAGGCGGCAGAACAAAGGGCACTTGATACGTTCTTGCTGGGCCTGCCGTCCGAAATGTGACGGAAAGTGCTCATAGAGTTCCGAGAGCTCTTGACGAAGCCGTGGCAAATGCAGTAGCTTTGACGGCAATTTATTCTGTAATTAGACTAAGGGAGAAGCGCGTACCGTTTAATGTGGTGCTCCGCATATATGGTGTGGTGCTCCGCATATATTCAACGGTTCTGTACAAAACCACAATGTCAGAGGTGCCCGTAAGTGGTGCACTCTGTTCAGAAACTTCCGCAGGCGCATATTGGATGGAATCAGCGTAACACTCGCGCCCCTGCGTTAAACGGTACAGGGGGCGGTATGACCACTGCGCAACTCTCCCAGTCAATGAAGCCTTCACGGGTTGTCAGCCGACTAGCGTCGTCGTCTCGTAGCAACGTTTCGATCGAATGCGTCTCCATCATCTTCAGGCGAAGATGATCGAGTCGCATTCCATTGAAACGTTGATACGAGACGACGACGCTACTCGGATGACAAACCGTGAAGACTTCATATATGAAATTCGCCGAGAAAGCCTGCACTCACATCCCCCAGTAAGTTCGACTACAGGACACTCCAGTAAAAATCATTGACATACATTTGTGTACTCGACTATATGAAGGGGACGTCGAGAAAGTTGTTGTTCAATATAGGATCGCAGGTATCCGTGGATAGCCAGAATATATTGAGTATAATGAATATGAACCCATAACCCTGTAGGTTAAGTGATGCGCCTGGTAAAAGAGTGAATTCTGTCGGTTCCACGTTATTGGGTTTCCGAGTGAGGGAGAGGCTTCCGAGTATGTTTGGAAGTTCTGTCTTCTGTGGCCGTTAGCTACGATCTTTTCAGGTTTGGACTTTCGAAATAAACATCACGCTTAGGTCGACTTGCACAGTGCACTGTAAAGCTGTGTGGGACGTGGAGCCGTCTCGGTTTCAAGGCGAACTATCGCAAGGAACAGCCGAGACGTCTGATAATCCAGTTAATCTGTGTACACGGTCTCTTAAGATCGACCCGCGGAATACGATACCGAAAGATGCAGGAAGGCTGGTCTGGATGAAGTAGGAGCTTATCTACCGGTTAATACCGTGTGCATGGTAGAGCCCTTGCCAAAGAAAGAGGTACTGGATCAGGCACAATGTTTTGTACGACGAAGTTCGCCGTACAAGAGTTAGAAGGTAGCCGAGTTTCTCAAATTTATTCCTTATGTACACAACCGGGTAGATTATGGTAGTCTTCGGTGAGCTTAAGGATTCAAAGACACTTATCGGGTAGGGCTGCATGTTCGTTCTACTTGACAACTTCTGTGTGTGGTTTGATTGAAAATAGTTTCGTGGAAGTAAGGCATTTTGGTACTTATGAGAACTAATAAAGATGTCCTATTGAGATAGTAATGTAAAATAACTACACTCCTGGAAATTGAAATAAGAACACCGTGAATTCATTGTCCCAGGAAGGGGAAACTTTATTGACACATTCCCGGGGTCAGATACATCACATGATCACACTGACAGAACCACAGGCACATAGACACAGGCAACAGAGCATGCACAATGTCGGCACTAGTACAGTGTATATCCACCTTTCGCAGCAATGCAGGCTGCTTTCTCCCATGGAGACGATCGTAGAGATGCTGGATGTAGTCCTGTGGAACGGCTTGCCATGCCATTTCCACCTGCCGCCTCAGTTGGACCAGCGTTCGTGCTGGACGTGCAGACCGCGTGAGACGACGCTTCATCCAGTCCCAAACATGCTCAATGGGGGACAGATCTGGAGATCTTGCTGGCCAGGGTAGTTGACTTACACCTTCTAGAGCACGTTGGGTGGCACGGGATACATGCGGACGTGCATTGTCCTGTTGGAACAGCAAGTTCCCTTGCCGGTCTAGGAATGGTAGAACGATGGGTTCGATGACGGTTTGGATGTACCGTGCACTATTCAGTGTCCCCTCGACGATCACCAGAGGTGTACGGCCAGTGTAGGAGATCGCTCCCCACACCATGATGCCGGGTGTTGGCCCTGTGTGCCTCGGTCGTATGCAGTCCTGATTGTGGCGCTCACCTGCACGGCGCCAAACACGCATACGACCATCATTGGCACCAAGGCAGAAGCGACTCTCATCGCTGAAGACGACACGTCTGCATTCGTCCCTCCATTCACGCCTGCCGCGACACCACTGGAGGCGGGCTGCACGATGTTGGGGCGTGAGCGGAAGACGGCCTAACGGTGTGCGGGACCGTAGCCCAGCCTCATGGAGACGGTTGCGAATGGTCCTCGCCGATACCCCAGGGGCAACAGTGTCCCTAATTTGCTGGGAAGTGGCGGTGCGGTCCCCTACGGCACTGCGTAGGATCCTACGGTCTTGGCGTGCATCCGTGCGTCGCTGCGGTCCGGTCCCAGGTCGACGGGCACGTGCACCTTCCGCCGGCCACTGGCGACAACATCGATGTACTGTGGAGACCTCACGCCCCACGTGTTGAGCAATTCGGCGGTACATCCACCCGGCCTCCCGCATGCCCACTATACGCCCTCGCTCAAAGTCCGTCAACTGCACATACGGTTCACGTCCACGCTGTCGCGGCATGCTACCAGTGTTAAAGACTGCGATGGAGCTCTGTATGCCACGGCAAACTGGCTGACACTGACGGCGGCGGTGCACAAATGCTGCGCAGCTGGCGCCATTCGACGGCCAACACCGCGGTTCCTGGTGTGTCCGCTGTGCCGTGCGTGTGATCATTGCTCGTACAGCCCTCTCGCAGTGTCCGGAGCAAGTATGGTGGGTCTGACACACCGGTGTCAATGTGTTCTTTTTTCCATTTCCAGGAGTGTATATAAATAAGTGTATATATGCATTTAAAACGAAAATTTAAAAAAAGAACAAAAACTCTCGAAGTTCTGTCTGCACGTATCAGGCCCTTGGCTATCATGGGTCCTGTCTCCTGCAGAAAGCACAGGATTTGTCATCATCCGTTCACTTAAATGAGAGTGGCGTGTCAATTGTAAATCTAGGCGTCCTGTACAGGGTTGATGAGGACCAACAACGCCGAGGTGCTGTCATTCACTGAAAATAAAACTGAGGTAGTGGGACTCACTTCGCCTGTTTTGGGTAAACTTTTTTGACCGGTGTCAGGAGGAGGCAAACGCAAAGGAGTGGTTGTCTATTCACAGTCGGAAGTTCAAACGTACGGCGAATGATGGTACCCCTTAGGGAAAATGGCAGCAAGCGACAGGATAGGACACTAGGTGCACTCAGTGCATATGCCTAGGGGCCTCATTTAAAATGTTAAAGAGGCTATTCCAGCAGTCATTGAGGGAACATGGTGAAACCAACTGCAGATTGTGGCACACGTTGGAACAGATGATGTCTGTCATTCTGGCGACCGGCAGAGAAGGCTGGGAGGACCAGTCTTGCACGTGGAGTTTCAACGAAGCTCACAACCTGTAGAATTTTCCCAGAACTGATCGTGGCGCTTCGATTCGGAATCGAGTGGACGGACTGAAGCAGAGACTTCGAAAGTTCTGTGACAAGCTAGGCTGCGACTTCCTGGACTTGCACCATTGGGTTCAGAACTCTAGCGTCCCCCTAAATAGGACGGGTGTGCATTACTCATCAGAGGCTGCTACCCAGGTAGCTGGCTGCATGTGGGCTGCATACAAGGGTTTCTTAGATTAGGCGACCCCCATCCAATCCAGATAACGATGGCTATGAAAAAAACAGAAACATCAGTGTAAACTCGAAAGAAATGCCCACCACAGGTAAGAGTATTAAAATCCTAATGGTAAACTGCCGAATCATTCATAACGAAGTGCCAGAGCTTGAAGCGCTCATGAAAAGCAGTGAAACTCACATAATACTAGGTACAGAAAGCTGGTTGAAACCTGAAACTGAGAGCAGTGAGATTTTGGGGAAAATTTAAGTGTATAACGAAAGGATAGGCAAATGGGAAATGGAAGTGGTTTACCTGTCGCAGTAGAGAAACTCAAATCTAACGAGACAGATATTGAAGTTTCATGTGAGACTGTTTGGACAAGACTCAATATGACGGGTGGACATCAAATGATAACTGGATCCTGCTATCGCCCACTAGACTCATCTCTTGATGTAACCGAAAACTTCAGAGGAAATGTCAGTTCACTTGTATGAAAGTTCCCGAGTCATACTGTAAACATCGGCGGAGACTTTAATCTGCCAATAATTAATTGGGAAAATTACAATTTTATTAATAGTGGGTGTGATAAGATATCTTGTGAAACTTTAGTAAATGCGTTCTCTGAAAACTACCTATAACGGATAGTTAGGAACCCCACTCATGACGGAAAGATATTGGATCTAATGGCAACTTATAGACATGACCTCTTTGAAGATGTCCTCATCAAGACTGGTATCAGTGCCCATGACGCGGTTGTGGTAACAATGATTAACACAGTACAAAAGACAACTAAAACAGGTAGAAACACATATACATTCAGTAAACTAGATAAGAAATCAGTAATGCCCTATCTCAGTGAGGAACTTGAGCCGGCCGCGGTGGTCTCGCGGTTCTAAGCGCGCAGTCCGGAACCGTGCGACTGCTACGGTCGCAGGTTCGAATCCTGCCTCGGGCATGGATGTGTGTGATGTCCTTAGGTTAGTTAGGTTTAAGTAGTTCTAAGTTCTAGGGGACTGATGACCACAGCTGTTAAGTCCCATAGTGCTCAGAGCCATTTGAACCATTTGAGGAACTTGAAACTTTCAGCAGAGGTCAGGAGCTTGAAGAGGAACTCTGGCTCAAGTTTAAAAGAGTAGTTGATCGTGCACTGGATAGATATGTACCCAGTAGAACAATTCATAATGGTAGGGAATCTCCATGGTATACAGTCACTGTAAAGAAACTTCTAAAGAAACAGAGATTACTGCATAATAAGTGTAAAACAAAGCGTAGGGCAATAGACATAGAGATATTGAATGTAACGCCTTTGGCTGTCAAGAGAGCAATGTGTGATGCCTTCAATGACTACCGTAGCAGAATGTGTCAAATGACATTTCACAAAATCCAAATAAACTCTGGTCGTATGTAAAGACTGTTAGTGGCACCAAAGTTAGAGACCAGTCCCTAGCAAATGAGACTGGAACTGAAATTGAGGGTACCAAAGCAAAAGCTGAAATGCTGAACTCAGTTTTCAAACGATCTTTACAAAGAAACAACCAGGAGAATTGCCCCTATTTAATCCTTGTACCACTGAAAAGATGAATAAAATAAGTATTAGTGTCAGTGGTGCTGAGAAACAGCTGAAATTATTAAAATTGAACAAAGCTTCTGACCCCGATGAAATCCCTGTCAGATTCTATACTGAACTTTCGGCTGAGTTAGCCCCTCTTCTCACTGTAATGTGTCGTAGATCCCTCGAAGAAAAACCCGTACGCAGTTCTTCGAAAAGGTCACAGGTCACACCCGTCTACAAGACGTGTAGTAGAAGTGATCCACAAAACTATCGCCCAGTATTCTTGACATCGATTTGTTGTAGAATCTTAGAACATATTCTGATGTATCTTGAACAGAATGACCTCCTCAAAGCCAATCAGCATGGTTTTCGAAAACATCATCATGTGAAACCCAACTCGCACTTTTCTCACATGACATACTGAAAGCTTTGGATCAAGGCGGCCAGGTAGATGCAACGTTCCTTGATTTCCAAAGTGCATTTGACTCAGTACCACACCTACACTTATTGCCAAAAGTACGATCATATAGTGTATCAAGTAAAATTTGTGACTGGATTGAGGAGTAGGGAGGACACAGCATGTTATCCTGGATGGAGTGTCATCGTTAGATGTAGAAGTAACTTTGGGTGTGTTCCATAGAAGTGTGTTGGGGCCGTTGCTGTTCATGTTGTACATTAAAGACGTTGCAGACAGTATTAACAGTAAAATCAGGATTTTGCAGAGATGCAGTTATCTATAATGAAGTACAATCTGAAAGAACGTACATAAATACTCACTCAGATCTTGATAAGATTTCATCATAGTTCAGAGATTGGCAACTTTCTCTAAATATTCTGAAATGTAAAATTGTGCACTTCACAAACAGAATAAAACGTAGTACCCTATGACTACAATAACAATGAGTCACTGCTGGAATCGGCCAACTCGTACAAATAGCTAGATGTAACACTTTGTGGAATATGAAATGGAATGATCACATAGGTTCAGTCTTGGGTATAGCAGGTGGAGGACTTTGGTTTATTGGTAGAATATTGGGGAAGTGGAATGAGTCTACTAAAGAGATTGCTTACAAATCACTCGTGCTACCCATCCTAGAATATTGTTCAAGTGTGTGGGACCCGTAATAGGTAGGACTAACAGGGGATATTGAACGTATACAGAGAAGGGCAGCACGAATGATCGCAGATTTGTTTAATGCGTGGGTGAGTGTCACAGGGGTACTGAAGGAATTGAAGTGGCACACTCTTGAAGACAGACGTAAACTATCCCGAGAAACTTCCTCACAGAAGAGCTTCTGTAAAGTTTGGAAAGTAGGAGACGAGGTACTGGCAGAAGTAAAGCTGCGAGGACGGTGCGTGAGTCGTACTTGGGTAGCTCAGATGGTAGAGCACTTGACCGTGGAAGGCAAAGGTCCCCAGTTCGAGTCTCGGTCCGGCACGCAGTTTTAATCTGCCAGGAAGTTTCATATCAGCCCACACTCCGCTGCACAGTGAAAATATCATTCTATCCCGAGAAAGTCTGTTAACAAAGTTTCAAGAACCGGCATTAAATGATTACGTGAACGTAACAGGATGGAACGCCAATAACTGGTACAAAGGCACGTACCCTCTGCAATGAACCTCACGGTGGTTTACAGAGTATAGATGTATATGTAGATGTATTTACGGAAGTCAGAGGAATGAGTGTAGAGATGATAAAATGTTAATATTAACATTAAAACTGTTGTGTGTAAAGTAGTTATAAAAACTCTAAAGTTATTGTAAATAAAAATGAAAGATTCAGGTCCTTTGGGGAGAGAAACCATACAGAGCTGAATAACACGAAAGTATGTGGAACACGAGGTGTACAGAAAGATAGGGAAAATGTGTCACAATTTGCACGATAGCACGAGTGAAATATTCGCGTTCACGCGCCTTAGAACAGTTGTGGACGCTCATGTGAGTGACATACACGTATGTACGTGCAGTGACACAGGAAACAGTGACGAAAACGAATATTGAAGTCGTCGCTTACCTTTTGTGATCTCGAACGGTGAACTTTAGAGCAAATCCCACGGCAGATGCTGCAGCGAATGAGCTCTTCAAGTAAAGTAAGGCATTTCTTAGGTCACAACGTGAGACACTTCCGAGGTGTGAACTCCGCCCACCTGAGTGACAACGCAGGGCGGCGGTGAGGCTTGCTGATAGCCCGTGGCGAGAGTCAGTTGTCACTTCTGAAACGAACGAGAGTGACCAGTGCAGTTGTGAACTAACTGGAAAATGTTACGAAAACCTACCATACACGGATGCTTTAAAAAGTGCTTATATTGGTGATTCCTAAATACTCAGACGCTGATCAATAGAAGACATAACTTCCCGTGATAAATAAGAAACAGCTGATGGCATAATGGAGATGAAAGGACGTTGACTTGTAATAAGTTAACATTTATGGAGCGAACTCAAATCCCCATAACAAATACAGATTATATAAATAAAAACAGACACCTAAAAACAAACATTCAAACTTATCGTAAAACAAAAAGTCGATGTTCTAGTACCATTTTTTCTGTGTATTGTAAAACAGACTATGTACTGTAGAAAACTGATAATGCCATTCAATTTCTGCATGTAACCAACCTCGGTGAGCGGCCATTCAACCTGGTGGAGGCTGGCCAAACTGGCCGAGCGGTTCTAGGCGCTACAGTCTGCAACCGCGCGACTGCTCCGGTCGCAGGTTCGAATCCTGCCTCGGGCATAGATGTGTGTGATGTCCTTAGGTTAGTTAGGTTTAAGTAGTTCTAAGTTCTAGGGGACTGATGACCTCAGATGTTAAGTCCCATAGTGCTCAGAGCCATTTGAAACATTTTTGAAGCTGGTGGAGAAGATCAGTCCAACAGTGCTCCCGACAACGGAACGCGACTTCGCACCGCCGGTAACCAGACGACCGTCTTGCCTCGCTGATATCAAGGCATTCCATACAAGAAAGCCGCTCATCACGTGACAACGATTTTGACTTGCCGACAAGAAATTACAACATTAGAATTTTGTTACATAGAATTAATACCTGTATAAACAGAAATTGAAAACAAAATTTCACAATATAGATGAGTCGAAACATAGATAGAACTGGTTAATAAGAGCACAAAGGTATAGCACAAAAATAATCAATTTCGTAAGTACAATAGAAATGAACTTAAAGCCGAGCAAAATATGTTTTAACATCAAGAGAATCTAAACAAAAGTTAATATATGCTGTTCTACAAGCTAAAGACTAGAATCATTTCCTATTTTATCAAAATAAAAAATTATTCTACATTATTTGTCACTGTATACAGGGTCGTCCATTGATAGTGACCGGGTCAAATATCTCACGAATTAAGCATCAGACGAAAAAACTACAAAGAACGAAACTCGTCTAGCTTTAAGGGGGAAACCAGATACCGCTATGGTTGGCCGGCTAGATGGCGCTGCCATAGGTCAAACGGATATCAACTGCGTTTTTTTAAATGGGAAGCACCATTTTTATTACATATTCGTGAAGTGCGTAAAGAAATATGAATGTTTTGGTTGGACCACTTTTTCGCTTTGTGATAGATGGCGCTGTAATAGTCACAAACGTATAAGTACGTGGTATCACGTAACATTCCGCCAGCGCGGACGGATTTTGCTTCGTGATACATCACCCGTGTTAAAATAGACCGTTTACCAGTTGCGGAAAAGGTCGATATCGTGTTGATGTATGGCTATTGTGATCAAAATTCCCAACGGGCGTGTGCCGTGTATACTGCTCGGTATCCTTGACGACATCATCCAAGTGTCCGGACCGTCCGCCAGATAGTTAAGTTATTTAATGAAACAGGAAGTGTTCAGCCTCATGTGAAACGTCAACCACGACCTGCAACAAATGATGATGCCCAAGTAGGTGTTTTAGCTGCTGTCGCGGCTAATCTGCACATCAGTAGCAGACAAACTGCGCGAGAATCGCGAATCTCAAAAACGTCGGTGTTGAGAATGCTACATCAACATCTATTGCACCCGTACCATATTTCTATGCACCAGGAATTGCATGGCGACGACTTTGAACGTCATGTACAGTTCTGCCACTGGACACAAGAGAAACTACGGGACGATGACGTATTTTTTGCACGCGTTCTACTTAGCGACGAAGCGTCATTAACCAACAGGGGTAACGTTAACCCGGCATAATATGCACTGGGACCGATGACCATGGCAGTCTGGTCCCTTTCATCCCCCAAACCAACCAACCATAATATGCACTATTGGCCAACGGAAAATCCACGATGGCTGCGACAAGTGGAACATCAGCGACCTTGGCGGGTTAATGTATGGTGCGGCATTATGGGAGGAAGGATAATTGGCCCCTATTTTATCGATGGCAATCTAAATGGTGCAATGTATGCTGATTTCCTACGTAATGTTCTACCGATGTTACTACAAGATGTTGCAATTCATGACAGAATGGCGATGTACTTCCAACATGATGGATGTCTGGCACATAGCTCGCGTGCGGTTGAAGCGGTATTGAATGACATATTTCATGATAAGTGGATTGGTCGTCGAAGCACTATACCATGGCCCGCACGTTCACCGGATCTGACGTCCCCGGATTTCTTTCTGTGGTGAAAGTTGAAGGATATTTGCTATCGTGATCCACTGACAACTCCTGACAACATGCGTCAGCGCATTGCCAATGGATGTGCGAACATTACGGAAGGCAAACTACTCGCTATTGAGAGAAATGTCGTTACATGTATTGCCAAATGCATTGAGGTTGACGGACATCATTTTGAGCATTTAATGCATTAATGTGGTATTTACAGGTAATCACGCTGTAACAGCATGCGTTCTCCGAAATGAGTTCACTAAGTTCACAAAGGTACATATATCACATTGGAACAACCGATATAAAATGTTCAAACATAGCTACGTTCTGTATTTTAATTTAAAAAACCTACCTGTTACCAACTGTTAGTCTAAAACTGTGAGCCATATGTTTGTCACTAGTTCAGCGCCATCTGTCACAAAGTGAAAAAAGTGCTCCAATTAAAACATTCATATTTCTTCACTTACTACTCGAATATGTAATAAAAAATGGGGGTTTCTATTTAAAATAAAAAAAAACGCAGTTGATATCCGTTTGACCTACGGCAACGTCATCTGGCGGGCCAACCATAGCGCCATCTGGTTTCCCCCTTCAAGCTAGACAAGTTTCGTTCTTTGTAGCTTTTTCGTTTGACGCTTATTTCGTGAGATATTTGGCCCGGTCACGATCAATGGACCACTCTGTATAACTGTGCCACTTGTTAAAAAAACTTTGTAATTAAAATTTATTGACAGTATGGGAGCCCAAAGTTCCGGCGAGTTTTATAATCCGCTTTACCTGATCCCATGTCCGAGTGAGTGAATAAAACAATATAATCTATGCGGACCACAGTTGAAACAATTCCTGACTTACCGAGCGAGCCAGAAAACGCTCAGATCTACTGCACCAAAATTCCTTTCTGATAATTTGCAAAAAAAATGGCGCAGACAAAAATAGCATGAATGAGTCAAAAGACTACGTCCCATTACTGCTTAACTACTTTCAACTGAATCCTGGAAGTGAAGTGTCATCGTGCCATAACTTTCAAAGTTTAGGCGGCAGCGAAACGTATCTCGTATAAGATATATTATTTTTCATTTTTTTAAAAATCTTACAATGAAATAAGTAATCTGTAGGAGAACTGTGGCATAAAATATGGATACATCGTAAAAAGCAAGAGAATGATTATTGGTTTAATTCAAAGACAGTGTGTACGAGAAACGTTAAAGAAAATCTGTAAACCTCGTCCAGTTTTTTTGTAAGACAAAAGTCACTTCAGATATTGCCTACAATCCTATAGGAGGCACTTGTGAATGAGCTTATTTATTGAATAATAATTCCCATATTGACAGTAAATGTGTCTTCATACATTGTAGAAATCTTTCAGTAATGACATATTAATTTTATTGTACAAGTTTTATGTTGCAGATGAATGTGTCAGGAATTATGCCCACATTGTTTGAAGGCAGAACGCCGGTCTCTGTGGCAGAGCGGTTCTATGCGCTTCAGTCCGGAACTGCGCTGCTGCTACGGTCGTAGGTTCGAATCCTGCCTCGGGCATGGATGTGTGTGATGTCCTTAAGTTGGTTAGGTTTAAGTAGTACTAAGTCTAGGGGACTGATGACCTCAGACGTTAAGTCCCATAGTGCTTAGAGCCATTTGAACCATTTGAAGGCAGAACGACCGATAGCTTATCGCGTCGGGTCGTTTAAATACTTACTTACTTACTTACCTGCTTACTTTTATGTATTTTAAGGAATTTTCCACTCTTCAGCAGTTGCTCTGTATTCCCATTCGCTAGCTTTCACGATCATCGCAATCTTCCTCTTTCAGACCACTTTTCCGATCACTCCCGCTCTCTATTTATCTCGGCAGTCCACGCATTCTCTTTCCTGGCGGCAACTGAAATGGTACTGCTTTTGGCCATCGTCCTTGCTTCACTAGCCGTACATGGCCGTACCATTGAAGAGCTCTATTTTCATTTCTTTGCACGGCTGGTTGTTCCATATCCGTTGTTTCCCTAATTTCCTCATTTCTTCTCCACCCTGTTCTGGATATCCTGGCTACCCTCCTTATTCCATCCATCTCTACAGCCTGTAGTCTGCTTCTCCCCCGCCGCTCCCCAGGGCCCATCCTTCTGCACAGTATGTTATTACACTTTCCATTAATGTTTGCAGTATCCTCCTCTTTGTTTTGACACTGCTCGGCTCAACAGAACTATATGCAGAACTTTTATTGCTCTTCTTACCTGCTGAATGCTGTGCTCCACATCTGCTTCACAGCTTCGCGAGCAATGTATAACAGATCCTAAGTATTTAAACTGCTTTACAGCTTTAATAGTTCCTTGCGGCAGTATCGTATCACTTTATCCCTTCCCAATAGCAGATACTCAGTTTTGCTGATTTTTATGTTCTAAGCCTGCCTCGTTCAAATGCTTCCATTAACTTCTTTATGATTTAAATATTACATTTTTAAAGAGTCGAACCTATACACACTATTCTACGAAGTTCAAACTAATACTTATTATTGCTCTTTACGAGAAGTCAGTTTAACATTTTCACGGTCAAAGAATGATAGCGTACAATAGCCACCAGGACCTGATACATCAAAAGAAAGACATTAAGCAGTGGCCTGCAAAATGCAATGAAGGTGACAGAATACAACAAGATAACTGATCACTTACTGATTTGCATTATAATAGCAACCGCATCGTCCATCGCATTTGTGACGCGTCTTTCGCGAGGCAAACCTTACTGCTTATTTTTTGCTCGATTTAATTATTTTTCTCGATTTATCATCTGCCAGAAAGGAAAGATATGTTACAATATCCAGTAGGACCTTGCTCAGAACAGGGATGCAGGATGCTTGCATCTGCGCCTCCTCTCCCCCCCTCCCCCCCCCCCCCCCCTGCCTCCTTCCCGCCGCTCTTCGCACATTTGGCTGAGTATGGGACTACTTTGACTTTCATACACATCATCATGCGGTAATAAAACCATTTCAGTCCACGTACAGGGGGGTGGGCAGAAATATGGAAACACACGTCACAAAGTGTAATATAGGTAGGATAACCGTTGGCGTTCAAAACAGCTTCCAGTGGTCTCGGAATGACCAAATGGATGTCCTGTATCGTTTTCAAGATAATCTCATAGCATTCTTCCTGTAGAATAGTGGCACATTCTGGTAACGATAATGAAGGTAGCTAGCGACCAAGCACCCTTGTCTCGAAAGGAGACCACAAAGGCCCAGTATTCTCGTAATCTGGTGACTGTGGCATCTCAGGCAGATGCTACAAACCAGCTTCGACCTCACGAAAACACTCCTGGACGAAATGAGCTGCGTAAACAGGGGCCCTGTCGTCTTGGAAAGCAACATCACCACTGCGGAACAAATATTGAATCATGGGACGAACCTGATCAGCCAAAATGCTCATATAATTCTTGGCATTAATGCGACCTTGCGCAGTAAGCATGAGACCCATGGAATGCCCCGATATGTCTGCCCAAATCACCACCGTCCCTCTCCCCTCCCCCTGCCCCCTCCACCGTGTAAACTCGACCAGAAGTTAGAAACAGTGTGAAATAAACTCACAGGCCAAATGACTTTCGTCCATTGCCCCGCGGCCCAGATTTTATGGCTTCGGCATCACGTTTTCCAATTATGGACGTTTGTATCGCTGATTTGTGGTTTGGGGGTTCCAGCTCGCCCGAAAATTCCCAGCTTATGGAGCTGTGTTTGTGTCGTTTTGGTGCGGACAGTGTTCGTGAGTGCGAAATTCAGTTTTGCAATAACTTTTGAAGCTGTCGCCCTCTTATTTTTCGTCGCAGTTCTCTTCAGTGACCGCCTGTCACGATCACTCGCTTTCGTTCGCTTTGTGATTTAGCGGATGATGTTTCTCCCTTTATGCGTTATACGAGGTTTGTCCGGAAAATAGTATAAAAGTTGAATAATGTCTTTATGTTACAAGTTGCAGTCACCGCCAGGTGGGACTACTTCTGTAATCAATCCCATGAACGCTGAGTTCGAGTCAGAGCACTCTGCGTGAAGGTGGGAGTGTGCGGCAGCTTGTTGACAGTTACCCTTTTTCACCTGCCGTCGGCATGGAGCTCTCTCTGATTGGGGAACAGCGCGTCAACATCAAGTTTCTTGCAAAGCTAGGCAAGAATGGCCGTGAGATTTTAGAGTGTTTGAAACAGGTTTACGGAGACAATCCTCTGAAGGAACCAACCGTGAACAAGTGGTTAAAAAGGTTCCGGGATGGCCGAGAAGAAGTGAACGATGACCCTCGCCCAGGACGCCCGTCGACATCGAGTTCCGATGCAAATGTTGAACGAATTCGGGCTTGTGTTCTTAAAGACCGTAGATTGACAGTCAGAATGATTGCTGACGAGCTGTCAATCCCCAAAACAATCGTTCACGAAATCCTGACACAAAAACTTGAAATGAATAAATTGTGTGCGAAAATCGTACCGAAGCTCTTGACGCCAGAACAGAAAGTAAAGAGGGTTGAGTGCTGTGAGGATTGGTTGGAAGCAGAGGAACGAGGGGACTTTCTCAACCGTCATCACTGGAGACGAGTCCTGGTTTTACGAATTCGATGTGGAGCTCAAGTCTCAAAGCAAGGAATGGAAACTAGCAGGAGAACCGAGAACAAAAAAGTCACGAAAATCAAGGTCCGATGTGAAGACAATGTTGATTGTTTTCTTTGATTCTAGGGCCATTGTTCACAAGGAATTTGTCCCTCCCGGCTAGAGAGTGAACTGAAATTTTTACGTTGAAGTTCTGACACGTCTCAGAGCTCGTGTGGCCCGAGTTCGACAGGAGTTGGCAAAAGGGGGCTGGTGGATCCTTCATCAGGACAATGTGCCCGCTCACACGTCGCTCATTGTGCGCGAGTTTATGTCCCGAAGTTCAATCACCATGACAGACCATCCGCCTTATTCACCCGATTTAGCTCCGTGTGACTTCTTCATGTTCCCGAAATGCAAAATGGTGCTTCGGGGGCGGCGCTTGGGAGATGTGGAAGCCATCAAGGCGGAAACGACACGGCAACTGAGCACCATCACAACTGTAAACTTTCAGCAATGTTATCAACAGTGGAAACGGCGTTGGCAGAAGTATATTGCGTCTCAGGGCGAGTGCTTTGAAGGAGACCATATTGTAAAACCTGAATAATTGTAAAATAAAGTTATTATTCAACTTTTGTACGTATTTTCCGGACAAACCTCGTAAATCTTCGATACGGCGCCTCCTGATACACCAAACACTTCGGTTACCTCAATTACGGAAGCTCCCAACAATTTTCCCACTTTCGAATTTACTTCGCTCCGACGTAATGCAATTACAACACAGAACTCTGTTATGGCCGCGACTGACGCTTGTGACTTGCAGGTACTGTTCGCGGTCAGACGAAACCAGCACCACTTGCAGGCTTAACTAGCATCAGTATTTATGCTCAAACAAGCATTTCTCGTGGTGTTTCCATATCGTCGCCCAACTCCCGCATCCTTTTTGGTGTTAACATTGAGTTTTCACTCACTGCGTTTTTTGGCGGTTTCCTTCATAGGACGCCTCCTTCATAGGGCGCCGACACTGTAACAAGTACCTTTAAAGAAATTTGTGTTCTGAAACGTTCTGCATTGAGAGTGTCGAGCGAAATTCCATTCCTCGTTCCTCGCTGTTCCTTTGTGGGTGTTTATTAACAGTACAAGGTACTCCAGATGTACAATGAGTGGGCGACCTTTTTTGCTCTCGCAAAAGCAGAGCGGGGCGAGCCGCAGCCGCGCCTGTCGGCGTCTTTCATCCTGTGGCACTCGCGGCCCCTGGAGGGCACAATGCGGGCCTGCGTCCTCCGAGGGGCGGGGCCGGGCGCGGCTGGGTGCGCGAGGCTCGGGCGCAGCCGCGCGGAAGAGTCCGGCAGCTGGCCACGGCGTGGGAGCCGCCGAATCTGCCGGCCCGCCCTCCAAAGTCACAGCTGCTCATTAAAAACGCGACGCCTCGGAGGTAAACCAGCTTGCAACACCTGTCAAAGAAAACAACACTGATTCTCCATCTCACGCCAGCACAATGTGTCCCAACACCTTCATCGTCATTAGTAGGTTTACTTATTGCTGAATGTCGTGACCTCAGTTCTTCATTCATTTATCAAGAAGGTGATTATGCAACTAGACGTCTTGTAAGCTTTATATGAAATATACACTACTGGCCATTAAAATTGCTACACTACGAAGACGACGAGCTACATAAGCGAAATTTAACCGACAGGAAGAAAATGCTGTGATATGCAAATGATTAGCTTTTCAGAGCATTCACATAAGGTTGGCGCCGATGGCGACACCTGCAACGTGCTGACACGATGAAAGTTTCCAACCGATTTCTCATACACAAACAGCAGTTGAGCGGCGTTGCCTGGTGAAACGTTGATGTTATGCCTCGTGTAAGGAGGAGAAATGCGTACCATCACGTTTCCGACTTTGATAAAGGTCGGACTGTAGCCTATCGCGATTGCGGTTTATCGTATCGCGACATGGCTGCTCGCGTTGGTCAGATCCAATGACTGTTAGCAGAATATGGAATCGGTGGGTTCCGGAGGGTAATACGGAACTCCGTGCTGGATCCCAACGGCCTCGTATCACTAGCAGTCGAGATGACAGGCATCTCATCCGCATGGCTGTAACGGATCGTGCAGCCACGTCTCGATCCCTGAGTCAACAGACGGAGACGTTTGCAAGACAACAACCATCTGCACGAACAGTTCGACGACGTTTGCAGTAGCATGGACTATCAGCTCGGAGACCATGGCTGCGGCTACCCTTGACGCTGCATCCCAGACAGCAGCGCCTGCGACGGTCTCCTCAACGACGAACCTGGGTGCACGAATTGGAAAACGTCATTTTTTCGGATGAATCCAGGTTCTGTTTACAGCATCATGATGGTCGCATCCGTGTTTGGTGACATCGCGGTGAGCGCACATTGGAAGCTTGTATTCGTCATCGTCATACTGGCGTATCACCCGGCGTGATGGTATGGGATGCCATTGGTTACACGTCTCGGTCACCTCTTGTTCGCATTGACGGCACTTTGAACAGACGTTACATTTCAGATGTGTTGCGACTCGTGGCTCTACCCTTCATTCGATCCCTGCGAAACTCTACATTTCAGCAGGATAATGCACGACCGCATGTTGCAGGTCCTGTACGGGCCTTTCTGGATACAGAAAATGTTCGACTGCTGCCCTGGCCAGCACATTCTCCAGATCTCTTAACAACTGAATATTTCTGGTCAATGGTGGCCGAGCAACTGGGTCGTCACAATGCGCCAGTCACTACTCTTGATGAACTGTGGTATCGTGTTGAAGCTGCATAGGCAGCTGTACCTGTACACGCCATCCAAGCTCTGTTTGACCCAATGCCCAGGCGTATCATGGCCGTTATTACGGCCAGAGGTGGTTGTTCTGGGTACTGATTTCTCAGGATCTATGCACCCAAATTGCGTGAAAATGTAATCACATGTCAGTTCTAGTATAATATATTTGTCCAATGAATACCTGTTTATTATCTGCATTTCTTCTTGGTGTAGCAATTTTAATGGCCAGTAGTGTAGTCTGTATACAAGACAGCTTAATATATTCATTTTCTCCTCGTGTAAGGTATATTCTAGGTATCGTATTCAGTTTCCAGAATTAGAGTTTGACTCTGCAGCGGAGTGTGCGCTGATATGAAACTTCCTGACAGATTAAAACTGTGTACCGGACCGAGGCTCGAACTCGGGGCCGTTGCCTTCCACGGACAAGTGCTCTACCAACTGAGCTACCCAAGCACGACTCACGCCTCGTCTTCATGGCTTCAATTCTGCAGTACCTCGTCTCCTACCTTACAAACTTCACAGAATCTCTTCTGCTAACCAGCAGAAGTAGCTCTCTTGGAAGAAAGGATATTGCGGAGACATGGCTTAGCCACAGCCTGGGGGGTGTTTCCAGAATGAGATTTTCACTCTGCAGCTGAGTGCGCGCTGATGTGAAGAGCTCCTGTGAAGTTTGGAAGGTAGGAGACGAGTTACTGGCCGAATTGAAGCTGTGAGGACACGGCGTGAGTTGTGCTTGGGTAGCTCAGTTGGTAGAGCACTTGCCCGTGAAATGCAGAGGTCCCGATTTCGTTCTCGGTCCGGTACACAGTTTTAATCTGTCAGGAAGTTTCATCGTATTCAGTTGCTGATCAAAACTGACTGTTGGTCGGCCCTGTGTTGCACATGTGAACAGTGTCGTGAAATAAAATTTTAAACTTCATGAATTGCAAAACGTGATATCAGGAAAATGAAACTAATTCAGTGTCAAAGAAATTAATTGTGTGCGCAATGAAAACAATATAACTGAATCTCAGTATTGAAGTACATTATGAACGTTGCATGACACAGAAAGCAATGTCTGAATAACCATAAAAATAAATTAATGCTCTACCGCAAAGAAATGACTGTTTGAAATTATCAGCACCGTTCACTGAAAATTAATCTGCTTGCCAGCTCAACGCCGGACAATTCCGACTACACACTGTTGCTCAAGAATGCTAGATGAGACTTACCCTGAAATAAAAGTGGCTTACCTCTTGCTCAGGATGCTGTTTTTTGTGTCTGGGGTACTGACGTTCTCTAAAGCAAATACAAATCATCAGGTGCAGCAGCTGAAGATAAATATGTACTCTAATTTTTTATCTTGTCAGAAACAATTTGTTGCTGCGTGTGGCGTAAGGTAAAATGCACACACGACAAAATTGAAAACTTTACTGTGAATCATGGAGTTGGGTTTTACTCTAAAGAACGTTGTTCTTGAGAAACCAAATTCTAGCTACTTAGAAAAATACAGCACAATATAAGGAGACCCTAACAATTACAAAATTCTCTCATTACAAAAATTACAGACATACCTTTAATCCTCCAAAAACTTCTCCATCATTGTAAAAAACAAGAAAGTATTATATATGAGTTGTATCTCCACACTAGAGTATTCCAGATACTTTCCTCCAGATTCACAAATAGCAGATGTCTTTCTCTGAAAAGCTCAATTGCTCACTATTACATATGCCTCAAATACAAACTAAGAATACCCCAGCGCTGCGTAACTGACTGATCAGCAAGTCAGCGGCAGATAAAACTATACGCAGAGTCAAGGATCTTATTCGTCTTTGTCCCGGTACAGTGAAAGTGAATTATTTACAGTAGCAAAAATCCCTTAGGAATCTTGTAGTCTCTATTCCCAGCTATCTTCAACTTTTCTTAATACTAGAGGCGTTCAGTTAGTAATGCAATACCTATTTCTGAAAGCAGGTTGGTTTTATTCAGGATTCTAACACACCATATTATTCGCCACTCTTTTTGGGTACAGAACCCTATTTTTCAACATAATCTCCATTCAATGCGACGGTCTTACTCCACCTTACTGGGAAGGCCTGTACGCCTGCATGGTATCACTCTAATTGTCGGCGTCGGAGCCAACGTCTTGCTGCATCAATAACCTCCTCCTCATCCTCATATTCCTTCCCGCAGATTCCATCCTTCATTGGTCCAAGAAGATGACAGCTGGAAGGTGCGAGATCCGGACTGTAGAGTGGATAGGAAGAACAGTCCAATGAAGGTTTGTGAGCGCCTCTCGGTGCGCAGACTTATGTGAGGCCTCGCGTTGTCATGGAAGAGGAGAAGTTCGTTTGCATTTCTGTGGCGACGAACACGCTGGCGTTGTTTGTTCCATTTCCTGATGGTAGTACAGTACACTTCAGAGTTGATCGTTGCACCATTAGGGCGTCCCAGAAGACCGTCGCCATTACTTTATTGGCTGAGGGTGAGGCTTTGAACTTTTTTTCCGGAAAAGAGATGGTGTGGCGCCGTTCTATGGATTGACGTTTTGTTTCCAGTTCGAAGTGATGAACCCTTGTTTAATCGCCTGTGAAGATGCTCGAGAAAAAATTCTCACGATCAGCCTCGCAACGCGCAAGCAACTGTGTGCAGATGGCCCTTCGTTGCTCCTCAGGGTCTTGTTAGGCAACCGGGAACCCAGAGGGCGCATACCTTTGAATACCCCAAATGGTAGACGAGCGTGTCAACACTACCACTTGAAAGCGAAAGGTGTTTGATTGTGATCCACCGATCACCTAAAATGAGAGTGGCCGCACGTTCCAACCTTGTAGGAGTCACAGTAGTGTACAGTCGGCTGGCACACGGAGGACCGGGCAGGTTTGCGTGACGTTGTTGCCATGACGACAGACGCCTCATCCAACTTTCCGCAGACTTTCTGCAAGCGCCTATGAGTATCTGCGACGCTCTGGTTTTCCACCAAAAGAAACTCAATCACGGCTCTCTGCCTGGAACGCACCTGCGTTGCAGACGGAATTTTGAAGGCTACATGTAACGATGCCACCTAATGGAGCTTCATGAAACTATAGCAGCTGAAGGGGAATATTCCACGATTTCCCACAATTTCCACATTTTTTCAACCGATATTGGCAACAAAAAAAAAATCTGCATTACTTATTGAACACCGCTCGTATAACGTGAAGAGGCAGGCTGGAAATTATCGCTTGGTCCAACCATCTACTTACTGCTGATTCTCGTGGTCTTCTAACATCGATTTTTTTCCGCAAGTAGTCTTTTTTAAATTATCCCCTTCTAGACTCAAGATGTTCCCAAGGATATGGAACTGTCTTTGACTCATAGGGAAAGATAAATTTCTTCCAACGCTAAGTTGTTCTATAACGGAAGCATTTGTTCTTCTTTCCTTCCACGGACTTGTAACACGACCTCTCGAAGACACCAATTTCACTCATACGACAATCGTTCAGATCCAGGTCTCGCCGTCGTACAAGAACACAGGGAACACCAATCAGCCAGATTTTAGTGAGTTTAAACGTTACGACTTGGCAGAGAACGATTCGTCGTTTTGATTCTTTATCGCACTTTCCTGAGTTATTGGATCCTAAACATACACAGCCATTCACTATCTTCAGACGTGTAAGGCGCATTTGATAAAAGCTTTGGTGATTAATAACCATTAGTTCGGTCTTTTCCATGTTATGCTCTAGACCGACATTTGAATTAATAGTCTTCAGTCCTGAGAGCAGATCACTAAGTTCTTCCTCACTTCCTGCAACGAGGTTAGTATTATCCGAAAAGCGTAGGTTGTTAATTTTTCTGTCTCCAATTGAAATTCAACCATCCCAGCCATCCATTCCGCCCCTGATGATATACTCTGCATAGATGTTACAGAGGTGAGGTAAGTCTTGTTTGACTCTATTTGTCACATTGAGAAACACTGAGTGCTCACTGCGATATCGGTCGCTAATCCGGTCGGCCATATTTTCAAATACGTGCGCCGCCAATAGCGCCACCGCATTTCCTACAACCGCCACCGCGGCACTAGGGCGTTGCCACGAACGATTACAACGCTGCCAATGAGATGGAAGCTGTTGGGTTTTCCAAGTTTATTGAACGTAACTTCTTCTACAATACAATAGCTGGCTGTACAATAGATGTAGACGTCCGTCGATCTAGCAGGAGATGTGGTTCCTCTCGGTCGACTGGTACTTCGATCGGCGGTGCAGTACAGCGGCTTCGGTGATATCTTCTCGGAGACTCTGTTATAGCGGTTGTCATTAGCAGCGGACGAAGACTAGTCTGCCTTCGACCGGCCGGGCCTATATAGTGAGCTGGAGCCAATAGAAACCCGGCGTAGGAATCCGTGGCCGGATATGTCGTGGCGACCTCTGCAAGAAAAGGTTCCTATTAATCGACTGGAATCTTCGGCATGTTTACCTGATGTCTTCGCCTGTTTGGCTGTTGGTTTGTTTCCCTCATAGCGTGGCTGTTATACGATGCTGCCGGCCGTTTAGGGGAACCCGATAGCAGACAGTACAGAAGCATTTCCTCTCCGCAGTTCCAGCGGCGGGTGTAAGCCTACTTAAGTTCGATATTTCATGGACTAAGCCCTTTTTTGTGTGTTTGCCAATTAATAACATTTACAGACTTTCATAGCGGCCAGGGTTCGACATCATCTGAATGGCCATTGTACTGAAGAGTGACAAATTTATAAATCTTTATTATCCAGTATACATTTCTACATTCAATTCTACTGTTAGCAACTGATGCCACAACAACAAAGTTATGTATTATTTTTACTATTTGACATTATATGAAGAATAAATGAATTTATTTTTAATGTTTAATCGTGGTAAAAGATATTTCAGTAATTTTGAGGAGATAAAATGAATTATAACTTCTAAGATTCGGTAAATTTTCATTTATTATTGCATTCTGGATACAAAACCAAAACTGTACAAAAGCGATACGACGTGCAATGTGACTGTAATATTTGACGTTGCACAAAAAGCTACATCACGCGGTGTGATATAAAATAGGTTAGATTGGCCGTATTTAACAAATTGCACAATCAATATTTTGTAGCTTCCAACATGTATTTCGGTACAATATAGAAAAATAGTAGTATCCTTGTAAAACTATTACTGAGTCACTATGAAATATTTAAAAAAACGTGGCACTGTAAAAAATAAGCATTATTCAGTACGATAAATTTTGAAGCAGTCAATTTTCTTCAGATACAAAGCACAGAGCTCCACTAGACCCTCGCTAATCCAGCCCTCAGTATTCCGGCCTCTCAGTAATCCGACACACATCCAAACACACGTGCACAATGAATTATCGTGCGCAACAATGCTTAATTAAACAATATTAATATATTGTATTCGAAATTGTAGCTTTCTTTACAGATCGGAATCATGTCTTCTAAAAGCAAACACGTTACGCTAGACCTCAAGCAGAAACTCGAAATTTTAGATAAGTTAAATCGAGGTTCTTCGCAGAAAGCCATTGCTGCTGAGTTCAGTGTCGGGCGAGCAACTATTTATGACATCAAAAAGAAAGATGTCATTCGACAGTACTCAACACAAATGGATAGTGCATGGGGGCTTAATTAAATAAATATGAATGCAAATAATTTTTTCAAAATTTTTAGTCGCTGTGTGTCCGGCTACGAGGTCTCGTAAACGGTTGGCCCTGACTAGTTTAAGTACGCAGTCTGACTGCATAGAATAACAACAATGAATGAAATGAAAATTTCCGTTAATACAATTAATTAACTAATTGTATTAACGGAAAGTCCCCAGCAACTATAAAACCTACGAAACCAAAACACAAGTGTCATTGTTCTGTGTGTGGAGGTGTGATTCAACGTACACATCTGGCACGGTTCTTCGTCAATAAGACAAGAAATTTTAAATACCATTTATACTGAAGTAATTAAAAAAATAGAAATACTATAATTGCGCAAGAAAACCAGAATTACACTCTAATACAAGAACACGAGCCAGATGCTTTGTTGACTGAACCTGTAATGACGCATTATTTAAGACACTGAAATAATGAAAAAACGGGGAATATTTTACCTTCATATATATTGACGAAAAGCACTCTGATCATTACAATATCTCCATTCGAACAACATCTGCTGTCTAGCCCATCAAACAACTGCATAAAACATGGAACAAGCACTCCGTACTACAACATATCAACACCGACTCACCACTACCACATCTCAACAAGCACTCTCCACCACGACTTCTCGACAAGAACTTTTCACTACGTCATCTCAGCAAGCACTGACTACTACGAGTTCTCGACAAGCACTGCCAGTGGAGGCGGCGGAATAATACTCTTTGGCGCAATCTCTGGCGCTGTGGCTCAGTGTTGCCACCTTTCAATAGTCAGTTGGGAAGACGGAAGGTTATGCGAAAGAGTGAGAATGAAGAATTGGACGTTGCTGTTCATACAACAACGCAGTAAAGGAATTCCAGTCAGTGGACCGATTATAAAGGAAAAATCAGCTGCATTTAACAAACAACTCGGCGGTAGTAAATTGTTTGCAGCGAACGAAGGTTGGCCATCAAACTGGATAAAACGACAGGGCATTCGGCAGCTGACAGTCACTGGGGAAAGTCGCTCAGCTAACGCTAAGGATTCTGATGAGTTAGTAAGCAAGGTACAGAAGATAATAGAGGAAGAATATTTAACTGCTGATGCTCAAATGGCTCTGAGCACTATGGGACTTAACATCTGAGGTCAACAGTCCCATAGAACTTAGAACTACTTAAACATAACTAACCTAAGGACAGCACACACACCCATGCCCGAGACAGGATTCGAACCTGCGACCGTAGCGGTCGCGCGGTTCCAGACTGAAGCGCCTAGAACCGCTCGGCTACACCAGCCGGCTAACTGCTGATGCCTTGTATAATACTGATGAAACAGGACTCTTTTACAAGATGCTTCCACTGAAAGCTATCCTTATAATTGACAATGCTCCCAGTCATCCTTCAGATGTTCCTCTAAAGTCCGATGGTATACAAGCACTATTTTTTCCACCCAATGTGACAGCGACCAGGGAATTTTCGAATCAATGAAACGTCATTTTCGACATCCCCTTCTCGTCTCCTTGCTGAACGAAAGTGAAAACGACTCTATCGAGCCTATGCTGAAGTCGTGGAAAGCAATTAACAAACATGATGATGTTTTCCAAGCAGCCGAAGCATGGGGTAAAGTGGAGAGCGCTACCATAATGAAGAGCTGGAGAATATTGTGGTCATCCATCGACGCCGAGTTGGATCCAGTAGTGAGTGACAGCGATGAACCAGTCAATTAGGAATTATCAGTTACTTTGTACACTAACATGTTCCACAACCTTCCAGGAGGAAAGAAATTGATGATGATGATGATGATGTTAATAAGTGGCTGAATGGGGAAAACTGTGATACTGACCAAACTTTGACAGATTAAGAAATAATCAAAATCGTGTAAGAAAGTAATGAAGAAAGTTATGAAGAAGGGGAATCGTACCAGGGACGGACTCATCAACCGAGATTGCAGCTACAACCTCAGTAGGGCATGGGAACCAGCACTGAGTCTAATTAAAAAGACGCTCAGCAAAGGAAACGAACGGGCGACTAGGGCGGACGAGGCAATTACACCGACGCCACCACAGACACAGACGTCAGCGTCTCAGGGACCGCTGACGCGCGGGCGCGGACAGCGGAGAGAACGCCTCGCGAGGGGAGGGGATTTAGGACGGCCACCCGCCCTAAGAAGCTCAGTTTGTCAGCGCACCTGACGATGGTGACATGTCTGATCGCCGAAATATTGTGCCCGTAGGACACTATGGTCCGGCAGTACACCCTGGACTGTTCAAGCAAGAAATACACCGGGACAAACTGAAGAATCACATTATATCCTCTTTATTTTAAAATTGTATCCTTCGGTTTAATAAAGTACAGTACACTATATCCCCTATGTTTTCAAAATAAATAAAACACAAAATAAATGAATAAAATAAATTACAGACACTCAATAATCCGGCACTTTCGCTAATCTGGCACCCATAAGTGCCAGGAATGGCCGGATTAGCGAGAGTCTGGTGGTAGTTCATACTCTTCACACTGGACAGCAGTAAATACCTTGCAGTTGGGGCGCTCACAGCGTTGATGCTTTCCGATTACTGTCGGCCAACGTCCAGCACCATCTCTCCATACATCTGTTGTTGGTTGTGCTACGACTGGGGACCTTTTCATTTGATTCTGAGAACTCGATGTTGATCTAGCCCGCTTTCCTTGCGTTCCTACTACTTTGCAGAGGCTTCTCCCGACGCCCATTCGAAATTCAGACAATTTCAAAATTTATATATCTGTTCCTTGCTTTACAAGACGCTTGTAGAGAATCCAGGAATTGATTATTGTAACATCTATTAGATGATAAAACAGTCTGAAGTACTGCTTTCTGCCCCTCATTACAATTTTGTACCGTCCAAGCAGACTGTCATGAATATCCACATCCCCGACATGTTTGTTGTATTCTTGTATCACATGAAGAACACTTATCACTTCCATGAGTTTTTGCTTTCGATTGTACCTTTCAGCTGTGCACTTCGTTAGTTCCCCTGAAAATGTGGACAGCAATGTTAAACATTTACTATCTTTCCACTGTAGAGGAAACATCGGTTCCACTTACATCTGTCATATACTCTACAGAGTTTCCTCTTGGCTCCTTTCTCAAATCATCGTTCGTTGGAAGTTTACAGTCTAGAATTCTGTTTTTCCTAACAGTTCCAAGAGAAAAAATTTCTCGAGAAGCCAAGTATGTCATTAGAGGTAAGGATGTGCAGCAGTTGTCAATGTACAACTTATGAAAGTACAACTTATGACCCACATGCTTTGGAATAGATCCTGCTAATTTGATAGTCACATTGCTACTGGCACCCAAGTTCGATTCATGGATGATGGATGGTACTCCTGCCCAGTATAAATGTCAAAAATGTAAGTGAAGCCAGATATATCACACAACATGAAAAACCGAGCGAGGTGGCGCAATGGTTAGCACGCTGGACTCGCATTCGGGAGGACGACGGTTCAGTCCCGCGTCCGGCCATCCTGATTCAGGTTTTCCGTGATTTTCCTAAATCGCTCCTTGCAAATGCCGGGATGGTTCCTTTGAACGGGCACGGCCGACTTCCTTCCCCATCCTTCCCTAATCCGATGAGACCGATGACCTCGCTGTTTGGTCTCTTCCCCCAAGCAACCCAACCCAACATGAAAACTTTGTAGCCCAGGCATGTACTGCTTTAGATGATACCTTGATTTTGTTGCAAACATCTCATCTACTGCAAGATTCTATTCAGGTGGTATTATGGGAAACTACTTCTTTAGTGATGCTATGACTTTTCGAATTTTATGTAGCTTATCACAGTTTAGCTAATCACGAGGAATTTCCTCAGAATTGTCACTGAAATGCAAAAACTGCCTCAGTTTCTGAAATTTATTTACTGCCGTTGTTTCACGTTTCACGATAAACCCACAGCTGGGTTCTAATACAGCCTAGTGTTTCTTGCAGACATGAGTGACGATATGATACAGATTGCTATTAATTTTGAAATATCTGCGGAGGTGATCTTATAGGGATTTGTTGGAACCTTTGGAACACTGTATAATATTGTTCGTCCTGCAATGTGATTCAACAATTCATTTGTAAACGTATAAACAACTGAAATGGAGTTTCCAAAGCACAAATTTCATGTGGTAGGTGGAGGTTCCTCTTGAATATTTTTTATTAACTGGAAAATCAATATTACGCAGCTTCCATGTTACCTGATCGCTGCTTACCTTTTTTCTTGACGACTGATACTTAGATTTATCTTCTGTCTGAGGCATATGAGGCAAGTAATCTGGTGTTGGATGGGTGGAAATATGTGAAGTTTCATGATTGCAATCACCAGAGTCTGTGCGACAATACTCCTCAGTATTGTCAGCTTTTGTATCTAAGTTTATTTACAGTCAGGTCAGCAATTGAGTCATCAGATGAGAAATCATCTTCACTTCCAGATGATATCTCAAGGATGGCAAGAATATCTTACTCCTCCAACTTTCGTTTGCGATCTTTGTTGTCAGTGAGTTGTACATCCATACCACTAATATAAAAATAATGTAAATCCATTACTACTTCCATTAACGATATCTTTCTGCATAAATGACAACTTTTATTTAGACTCGAAAAGCAATTTTCTTTCTATGAAACAACTACAAATAAATCAATATGGCAATTACTGTACACACTAAAAACATAACTTCGTTGCATGTTGTAGCTAGAACGCTACACTCATATTTCGATATATTTTCCCCATAATAACCAAAAGAAAACACAGATTCAGCATGTATCTCTATAATTCCATACTTTTTGTACAGAAAAGTAGTCTTTGAAGACCTCTATTTGCCGTATTTATTTGCTAAATAGCAGACTAATCCGACGTCATTACACAGACACCAATATAAATCACAGAACACGTTTGTCCAAGATACAACAAGCAAAAGAACAGAGATTTAAGAAATTCAGGGACAACAATGTTGTACAAAAGCGTACAGAAGTCAAGGAAGACGCTCTTACACAAGCAACGCTGCCATCTGTTGCATTTCTACAGATTCAGAAGTAAATGATTTTCATGTAGCAAAAAGTGCTACATTATGTAGCGTAGGGTTAATATCTGATTTCTCTATTCATGAACAGCGTCTCTTCCTCGCTCCTGTATCCACTAAAGAACAACACAGGAAGTCGTAACGCTCAGAATCCACCTTTACGGTTGCAATATAACTGCCTTTTAGTGGTGGTAACAGGTGTTTTGGAACGAAAAACTCGTCGAGCACATGCTACAGCTTGTCCAACACGACACCTTCAGAGACATTCTTATAATCTAGGAATCAAATGAAGGTGGGGACACGGAACTCACGATATTTCTCAATAATCTACCTCAAATTCATGATTACCTCTCGAGTGCCTTTACTTGTCACAAAAATTGCTTGTTCTGCAGAAGGCTGAGACTGCAAGAACTTGTTTAGGCTTTGATTCATTATGTACGTGAGGACTTGGCTAACACGCGATATTTATCCTATAGTTTGATAATTAGAGCAATCCCTAACTGATGCCTTTTTTCTGAAGTGGAATTAGAACAGATGTAGTCCAGTCTTCAGCTCATTCGCCAGTTTTCTAGACCGTTTTACATATTAAATGTAAAGCACAAATGCCTTCCTCTCTGCTATGGAATGAGATCAGTGTTACCCACTTGCACAGCTCATCTACAAGTCCCTTATCCGTACATGCATGTCTTTTATCCACATCCGGGGATGTGGAAACATTGCAAACCGTTTTACCCCGTCCGATTCACCGATGCTTTGACGTTATGCATGTTTCTGGCCAGAATTTTGGACTTCACAATTTACACTTCGCAGCCTAATAGCATAGAGGCCTTTCACGATCATGTTTTAACACTACGTATGTTGTAATACTCTTGATTCGTTCCTTATGTTACAGTTTTGTGACACAGTTGTTGTTGTTGAGTTCTTCAGCCCGAAGACTGGTTTGATACAGCTGCAGCTCTCCGCTCTTCAACCCTTTGCAAGCCTCTTCGTCTCTGATTAACAGCTACAACTTACATCCAATTGAATCTGTTTACTTACTCCTCTCTTGGTCTCCCTCGACAACCTTTACCCGCTGCACGTCCTTCGATTACCAAATTGACGATTCCTTAATGCTTCAGGCTGTATCCTGCCAACTGATCCCTTCAACTAATCAAATTGAGCCATAAATTTCTTTTTTTCCCAGTTAGGTTCAGTACTCGCTCATTAGTTTTTCGCCCTGTCCATCTAATTTTCAGCATTCTTCGGTAGCGTCACATTTCGAAAGCTTCTATTCTGTTCTTATCTGAACTGCTTATTACCCATGTTCCATTCTTAAAATTTATATCAGATGTTAACAAATTCTTTTTCAGAAATGCTTTTCTTGCTATAGCCAGTTCCCATTTTATATCATCACTACTTCGGCCTTCATCAGTTACACTGCTTGACAATTGTTAAGGAACATCTAACCCTTGCTAAGGAACAACTGCCAATTGCCACGGAACAACCGACAATTTCTACTAACCATCCGACCAATGATACTGAAAGGAAATGTAGATTACAGGACTTGTTAACTACAGCAAAGCCTGTGCATGAATGCTTTATTTGCATTCGACAGTTCATGAAGTTCCGTGTTTGACAAAGGTTGTTGTGGAACCGATTAGTGTGACATTCCGTGTGGTACGGCAACATGTTTGAAAGACATCATTTCAATGTTTATGATCGTGGACGAGCAGCTGGACTCCTTTAAATTCGTCAGTGTCACTACTGTGGCCACGGTAAAGGGAGTGTCCAAAAGTGTCAGCTCGAAATTTAAAAAGGCCACTGAAAATGGAAATGCCACGAGAAAGCGTGTCGGTGGTCGTAGACGAACCACCACACTGCAAGAGTATCGACATGTAGCCCTAGCGGCGAAAAGGAACAGACATCTTACTCCTCGGGAAGATAGCTGCAGTTCATGCAAACGCTACCGGCACAGGTGTCTGAGTCAGAATCATTGCCCGGCGATTAAATCAGGCTGGATTGTTTGCTCAGAAGCCTGTGAACTTCAACAACGTCATCGTCGAGAAAGAATGTTGCTTAGGGTCAGGAACAGTGATTCAGAATGATATTCTCAGACAAATTCCGATTGAATATGACAAGTGATTCCGGCCACCAGTTAATGCGGAAAGAGATGGGAGCATGTTGCACACCATAGAATGTTCATGAACATCATCGCTAAGGCCTAGGCGTTATGGTGTGGGCAGGCATTATCCACAATGGCCGAACACCGCTGCATATCTTTGCGCTAGGTATGCGCTAGGTACCGTTACAGCACAGTGGTATTGCAGGGATATTATTCTGGATCATGTCCGTCTGTTTAACGATGTGTAGGTCCCGACCTTTTGTTTATGGACGACAGCGTCAGTCCACACAGGGCTGCTGACGCGTCGAACACACTGGAAGGTGATGATGTTGAACGTATGAAATGGTTTGTGTTCCCTCCAAACATAAACCCTACAGAGCACAAAAAAATGTTCAAATGTGTGTGAAATCTTATGGTACTTAACTGTTAAGGTCATCAGTCCCTAAGCTTACACACTACTTCACCTAAATTATCCTAAGGACAAACACACACACCCATGCCCGAGGGAGGACTCGAACCTCCGCCGGGACCAGCCGCACAGTCCATGACTGCAGCACAGAGCACACCTGGGACGCTCTTGGCAGACATGTTTCTCGACGAACACCATCTCCCAGAACCGTGCAACAACCGAAAACGGCTTGAGAGAGGAGTGGGACCGTGCCTCCTCTCCCCTTCCCCCCCCACCCCTAAGGATCCGTAACAGTTTGGTAGCCAGCATAAATAACAGGTGCAAAATGTGCATTAGTTTCCGAGGAAGGCATATTTCTTACTGAGAGTCCGATATGTTGGGAGGCAGACCACAATCAAACACGAACGTTCTTTATGTGGTCAAATCCATACAATTGTTCTTTATAATTATACCTCTCCACCTCTATTACGTATGGACTGTGTGATGAAATTTCTTGCAATTCCATTACCCCTGTTTACTTTCGCTGATGTTGATCTTATAAAGACTTTTCAAGATATCATCCATTCCTTTCAATTGCTCTCTCTGACAGACTTATGTCATGGGCAAACCTCAAAGTTTTCATTTCTTCTCCCAAATTTCTCCTTTGCTTCCTTTACTCTCTGGTCAATGTGCATATTGAATAACAGTGGGGATGGGGTACAACGTCACATTCCTATCTCAACTACTGCTTGCCTTTCATATCTTTTGACTCTTATAACTGTAGTCTAGTTTCCGTACAAGTTAAAAACAAACTTTCACTTCTTGTATTTTACCCCTGCTTTCTTCCGAATTCCAAAGAGTGTATTGGAATCAACATTATCAAAAGGTTTATCTAAGTCTACAAATGCTAGAAATGTGGGTTTGTCTTTCTTCAGTCTATCTTCTAACATAACGTAAGGATTAAGTATGGTCTCGCATGTTCCTACATTACTCAGGAATCCAAACTGATGCTTTAACTTTTATCCACAAGCCGGCCACTGTGGCCAAGCGGTTCTAGGCGCTTCAGTCTGGAACCGCGCTGCTGCTACGATCGCAGGTTCGAATCCTGCCTCGGGAATGAATGTGTGTGTTGTCCTTAGGTTAGTTAGGTTTACGTAGTTCTGAGTCTAGGGGACTGATGGCCCCTGATGTTAAGTCTCATAGTGCTTAGAGCCATTTGAACCATTTTTTTATCTACAGAATAATTATTATCGCAGATATTCGTAGATATACCTGTGGGCATCTGCGTAGGCACGAGCTTTTATCCACGAAGTAAATATTACAGCCGACATCTCCAGATATTCTCATCTGCAGAGACCTTTAACTAGAAGCGTAATGTCACTGAAGAGCCAAAGAAACTGGTACATCTCCCTAATATCGTGTAGGGCCCCGCGAGCAAGAAGAAGTGCCACAACACGACGTGGCATGGACTCGGCTAATGCCTAAAATAGTACTGGATGGAATTGACACCATGAATCCTGCAGGGCTGTCCATAAATCAGTAAGAGTACGTGGGAGTAGAGATCTCTTCTAAACAGCACATTGCAAGGCATCCCAGATATGCTCAATAATGTTCATGTCTGGAAAGTTTGGTGGCCAGCGGAAGTGTTTAAACTCAGAACAGTTTTCCTGGAGCAACTCTGTATCAATTCTGGACGTGTGGGGTGTCGCATTGTCCTGCTGGAATTGCCCAAGTCTGTTGGAATGCGCAATGGGCATGAATGGATGCAGGCAATCAGGCAGGACGCTTACGTACGTGTAACCTGCCAGATTCGTATCTAGACGTAACAGGCGTCCCGTATCACTCAAACTGCACACGCCCCACAACATTACCGAGCCACCACCAGCTTGGACGGTACCTTGCTGACATGCAGTGTCCATGGATTCATGGGGTTGTCTCCATACCCGTACACGTCCATCCGCTCGATACAATTTGAGACGAGACTCGTCCGACCAGGCAAGATGTTTCCAGTCACCAACAGTCCAATGTCGGCGTTGACGGGCCCAGGCGAGGTGTAAGGCTTTGTGTCGTGCAGTCATCAATGGTACACGAGTCGGCCTTCGGCTTCAAAAGCCCATATTGATGATGTTTCTTTGAATGGTTCGCACGCTGACACTTTTTGATGGTCCAGCATTGAAGTCTGTAGCAGTTTGCGGAAGGGTTGCATTTGTCACGTTGAACGATTCTCTTGGGTCGTCGTTGGTCCCGTTCTTACAGGATCCTTTTATGGCCGCAGCGATGTGGAAGATTTGATGTTTTAGCGGATTCCTGATAGTCACGGCACACTCGTGAAATGGTCGCACGGAAAAATTCCCCACTTCATCGTTACCTCCGAGATGTTGAGTCCCAACGCTTGTGCGTCGACTGTAAAACCATTTTCAGACTAATTTAAATCTTGATAACTTGCCATTGCAGCAGCAGTAACCGATCTAACAACTGCGCCAGACACTTGGTGTCTTATATACACTCCTGGAAATGGAAAAAAGAACACATTGACACCGGTGTGTCAGACCCACCATACTTGCTCCGGACACTGCGAGAGGGCTGTACAAGCAACGATCACACGCACGGCACAGCGGACACACCAGGAACCGCGGTGTTGGCCGTCGAATGGCGCTAGCTGCGCAGCATTTGTGCACCGCCGCCGTCAGTGTCAGCCAGTTTGCCGTGGCATACGGAGCTCCATTGCAGTCTTTAACACTGGTAGCATGCTGCGACAGCGTGGACGTGAACCGTATGTGCAGTTGACGGACTTTGAGCGAGGGCGTATAGTGGGCATGCGGGAAGCCGGGTGGACGTACCGCCGAATTGCTCAACACGTGGGGCGTGAGGTCTCCACAGTACATCGATGTTGTCGCCAGTGGTCGGCGGAAGGTGCACGTGCCCGTCGACCTGGGACCGGACCGCAGCGACGCACGGATGCACGCCAAGACCGTAGGATCCTACGCAGTGCCGTAGGGGACCGCACCGCCACTTCCCAGCAAATTAGGGACACTGTTGCTCCTGGGGTATCGGCGAGGACCATTCGCAACCGTCTCCGTGAAGCTGGGCTACGGTCCCGCACACCGTTAGGCCGTCTTCCGCTCACGCCCCAACATCGTGCAGCCCGCCTCCAGTGGTGTCGCGACAGGCGTGAATGGAGGGACGAATGGAGACGTGTCGTCTTCAGCGATGAGAGTCGCTTCTGCCTTGGTGCCAATGATGGTCGTATGCGTGTTTGGCGCCGTGCAAGTGAGCGCCACAATCAGGACTGCATACGACCGAGGCACACAGAGCCAACACCCGGCATCATGGTGTGGGGAGCGATCTCCTACACTGGCCGTACACCACTGGTGATCGTCGAGGGGACACTGAATAGTGCACGGTACATCCAAACCGTCATCGAACCCATCGTTCTACCATTCCTAGACCGGCAAGGGAACTTGCTGTTCCAACAGGACAATGCACGTCCGCATGTATCCCGTGCCACCCAACGTGCTCTAGAAGGTGTAAGTCAACTACCCTGGCCAGCAAGATCTCCGGATCTGTCCCCTATTGAGCATGTTTGGGACTGGATGAAGCGTCGTCTCACGCGGTCTGCACGTCCAGCACGAACGCTGGTCCAACTGAGGCGCCAGGTGGAAATGGCATGGCAAGCCGTTCCACAGGACTACATCCAGCATCTCTACGATCGTCTCCATGGGAGAATAGCAGCCTGCATTGCTGCGAAAGGTGGATATACACTGTACTAGTGCCGACATTGTGCATGCTCTGTTGCCTGTGTCTATGTGCCTGTGGTTCTGTCAGTGTGATCATGTGATGTATCTGACCCCAGGAATGTGTCAATAAAGTTTCCCCTTCCTGGGACAATGAATTCACGGTGTTCTTATTTCAATTTCCAGGAGTGTAGGCGTTGCCGACCGCGCGCCGCATTCTGCCTGCTTACATCTCTCTGTATTTGAATACACATGCCTGTATCAGTTTCTTTGGCGCTACAGTGTAATTTGGCTCTTGTACAGTGAGCGCTGGGCGTGTACGCGAACACCCTTGCCTAGCAAATCGACCACTCTTGCAGACAGCATATAAAACAACCATGTATCTGTATTTGTACGGACAAATTTAAATATCTAGTAGCAGATATCATCTAGCTTAATGCAGAGGAAATAGGAGTCATCAGAACAATATTACGAGAGATGGAGTGAGCATTCCATTCAGCAAAAGTTATTTACAATAAGAAATCGTTGGTCATAAAGTATTTTCAAAAGCTCTGTTGAACAGGACTGAAAGAACTCTCGACTGATAACTAAACAAATATCAAGGGTGCTTTAGAAAAGAAAGATCAATTTGAAATCTATGAAGTGTCTTAAACGGTGAATTATAAAGACATAGTTGTAAAATTTGTAGATTTCACAGAAACATTTGAAAACTGTGGACAAAGTAATCACAAAATTTGGTGTTAATACTAAATTTAGCAAATCGAAATAAGCAAGGGATTGAAGACAGAACAAAATACCGAAGTGAAATTAAGATGTGGAAAGATTTCCAAGCCGTAGCAGATCCAAAAGACGGGAATTAAATGTACAAATAAATAGAGAAAAAAATAGTGAAGGAATATTCGAGGAAGGCTAAACGTACTAGAGGCTTAAACCTGGTCCTTAGCTGCTGTCTGCTGACGTCATATGAAGCACTGATTTCTGCATTTCCTGCAGCACTCTTTCTCAAAGAATCACGAACTCGTACCAACACGCGTGGCTGCCCCCCGATCTGCTCTCATGTACAGTACACAAATTCCTGTGGCGTATACACGTCATCGGCGGATGTGGAATATACCAAAGTCCTCATAGTGTGAAATAAGGGTCAGGCGAACGGGGAGCCAATGGTACCGGTCTTTCTCGCCAAATTCATATTTTTTATTTTATTTTATTTTTTTTTCGATTTTTTTTTCAGGGGAATGCCGCAGGCTATCACGTCCGCTACTTCTCGTTCAGTAAAACAAGACCCCATCAGGTTGTTCATACTGCACGTAATTATCTTATCTCCTTTACTATCAGCACAACCTCAAAATGATATGTATGGAGTGGGTAACGCAGAAGACAGTTATAAGTGCTATCTACATAATCGTACAATACAGGCTTTCCACAACCAGTATTTGCATATTTTTTGGTATTTGTTTTATGTGAATTCAGCCATGGTGCACGGTATATATCTCTGCCTAACGTTTCGTCTTCCAAAGCTAGAAACATTGCAAGAGGCAGCTAGAAACATTGCAAGAGGCTACAAACAACTCAGAAAACATTTACAATCCCAAACGAGCTGAGCAAGCAGAACTGTTTAGACAGTTCCAGGCAACCTTCAGCTCAAGACGTTGTGGCGACATCACCAATCCAGTACGCCACAGTGAGTGAGCGAACTCATGGCTGACTATAAAAAAATATCTTTGCCAGAATCGCATGGTTACTATCGTTTCTGTTTTGCTTATATGAGTGCAACTAAATGTGCCTGTTAAATAATGAGCAGTTATTTCATGTTTATAATATATGTAATACACAATATACGAGCTCCCATATAGTGGTGACGCCGAAAAAAGAAATCAAAGAGTGATAGTGTGAATGTAATATCAGAATGATGGATTCATCGACACAAACACCAGAGACCGGAATCAAGATGGAACAATACTTACTGCTCGACCTGGAATTTGATCGACAACTATCAATACGGTACAAAATCAAACGATATGTGAAAATCCACAAGACGGAAGCTTCTAGCGTCCTGGCCGACCTGACCTCGGTTCTGGTTCACGCATGCTGAATGCATATTTCAACAGTGTCGTGTGTCCAGTGAAATGAAATGTCGTGTGGCTAAGGCCCCCCGTCGGGTAGACCGTTCGCCTGGTGCAGGTCTTTCGATTTGACGCCACTTCGGCGACCTGCGCGTCGATGGAGATGAAATCTGATGATTAGGACAACACAACACCCAGTCCCTGAGCGGAGAAAATCTCCGACCCAGCCGGGAATCGAACCCGGGATCTTAGGATTGACATTCCAACCCTGCAGTAGGTGCTTGCTCTATCGTTGCAGGGTTAGGCGCGTGGGAGACTCCTGTCCCTCATTTGTGTTTCTTAGTTACTCATGGAAATGATTATCAAATGTTCTTTAGTTGCTTTTTCTATGTTTATATATGTGTAAGGATGGAAATAAAACACAAATTTCCAAAAAAATATTTGAATAATTTATTTCTGAGACAGTTAACACATACAGTACGCAAATGAGGCAAACACATCCACCTTTTGCATTTACGACACCATTTTCTAGTGGGCTTGTCTTTCTGTCTTCCACATTCAAAGCAGTAGGTGCTTGCTCTATCGTTGCAGGGTTAGGCGCGTGGGAGACTCCTGTCCCTCATTTGTGTTTCTTAGTTACTCATGGAAATGATTATCAAATGTTCTTTAGTTGCTTTTTCTATGTTTATATATGTGTAGGGATGGAAATAAAACACAAATTTCCAAAAAAATATTTGAATAATTTATTTCTGAGACAGTTAACACATACAGTACGCAAATGAGGCAAACACATCCACCTTTTGCATTTACGACACCATTTTCTAGTGGGCTTGTCTTTCTGTCTTCCACATTCAAAGCAATGTCCTTTGGAACCTTCTCTGGGATTGTCTTGTGGTGTAATTGTTGAATTTATGCCCAACAGAACATGGGACAGTAGATCGGTACTGAATTTGACGTTTCATCATTTCCACAGGCCAACCTCTGCAGAAACTCCGTTCTTTTCCATGATTTAAGTGTTCTAGACTTTGCTCGGTATATGCACAGTGCGTGGCAGAAATATTACGCAAATTATAGAAAACAACCATAGGCCACCTACGAGTGTTTCACGACAAATCATTTTTTTAATTAGTTGATCAAGTAAATCAACTCCAATCTTTGTCATATTGTAAAAAGTTACAATTTCTGGTTTCAGTGAATCTCTTGATCTTTATTAATGCTATCATCACGATTTAATGTAGATATCAAAAACGTCTTGATTACCTTTAGGGCACTATGAAATTCAAAAGTTCAAATGTGTGTGAAATCTTATGGGACTTAACTGCTAAGATCATCAGTCCCTAGGATGACACACTACTTAACCTAAATTATCCTAAGGACAAACACACACACCCATGCCCGAGGGAGGATTCGAACCTCCGCCGGGACCAGCCGCACAGTCCATGACTGCAGCGCCCCAGACCGCTCGGCTAATCCCGCGCGGCAGGGCAGTATGAAACTAGCGTACAATTCTCTTGGAAGCTAAACAGAGAAGAATATTGAGATCTTTGTTAATCAGGTAAAAACTCCTTGGGGATTTCCTTCTTGTTTTTCCGGTGCGTTCCAACGTATATCAGTCCCTTGTCTTCTAGTAGCTTCTTAGCCGGTGGTATACCGCTGAACCAGTTGTCACCAATAATGTTACGGTGAGTCCTCTAGAGTTATCCCAGAGAATGCTAGCGTTTTTTCTAGAACTTCTTAGAATTCCTGTTAGGTAGAGTATGCCGAAAAGTGGTCTTATTTTAGTCTTATCAGTGAGTCTAGCCTCTCTGTCTCTGAAATTTCTTGCAAAAATATTCGTACAGTTAACTATAATTTTGTAAGCTCTGCTGTCTAAGAAAATAACTTCTCTTCAGAAAGTAATGTTGATGCTTGCATCTTTGGGCCAGGTAGGTGAGTTATTATATTCTCTGACCTTGTTCTCACGTTTCTTTTTGGCAAGGCTTAGATCATTTTGTTTTACTGTCCTTCCCAAGATAATAGGAAATACTAGACTCACCGTTCTTTTTATCGTATTAATCTGCAGATTGTTCAGTTTCAGTATCATGATCGCTTTCCATTAGTTGATCATCTTCATTTGAATCAGATTCTTCAGAATCAGATATGTCATTTTCATCACTCTCTGCATCCTCTTCGAGCCACCTCATCCACACCTCGGGGTCGGAAGACACATCCACTCTTTTTTTCTTCGGATCTGACATCACTAAAATAAAAACATGATTATGAGTGTCAGTTTCTGTAAATTATAGTACATGTTGAAGACTGCATAAGCAATTACGTCAGTCAACGTAGTTATTTTCTTCAGATTAATAAAAATTTTAAATCTTGTACTTACAACGAATTTTGTATGAAAAATGTTTAAAAAAAGAAAACACCTACCTTAAGAAATTGTTATGAAGAAAGGCGCGTGGTGGACAGTTGTACCCCAACTCACTTCTACGTCCTGCTGCTCTCTGTTTAGCTGTCCAACTGACGTTAGCTGTAAACGGATCTTCAACAATGCACTCATTTGAAAGGTGCTGTGAGTGGGAAAGCCGCAACCTTAAACGTAATGAAAATAATCACAATGTAAAGCCGCTGGGTGACAGGTGTACCCCACGCGCCCACCCCAGGGTTAAATAGAGTGGTGTCACATCTGGATATAGAAATGACAGAAGAAACAAAACAAATTTTTTCGCAACAAACATACGCTGTTCTAAAGGAGGCTCTCGTACAGCACTACACATTGTCACCAGAGTTGTGATTACAAAAGATTTTCGCAGATGTAAATATGAGCGACAAAACTCCTTCACAAGAACTCAAAGCTCTCTATATATTAACAGTACCTGAACTTCTTTGACCAGTCTTTATGTGTACTGTGGCTTCATAAACTTCCAGAAAAATGCTATCACAGCAGCACAAACACATTTACCTTTGCAAGTCTTCCCAAAACAGCTTAAATGAAGTTTGCTTGTGCGCAGAAATCAACAATAGGCAAAATAGAGGCCCTAAAACGTGCACAGCTGCAGCATGCATCGACCGAACAGCTAGCAGCACAAGCGATGAAGCTCAGCGTGCAAGTAGCTACAGACCAGCAGCATCTACAAAGTTGCAGTCGGGAAAAAACGGAAAAATGTCATCCTATAAAACTCGCTGGAGCAAACGTCACACTATCTGCAGACAACTAATCACAGTGAATGTTCATGCAGGGCCATTCATTAGGTGAAGAGCATCTGAGTGACGCAGGTTCAGAAGTCAGCGTCTATCCAGAAGTGGTTAGTGGTACACTGATAGCAAGAACACAACACCTGTTACTGCAGCCAACAACTCCAGAATCCCTAGAAACGTTGCACCAGTTAGCATTACGACTGGATTCAAACTTCCACGCGACATGGACTTCCGTGGTTGCAGATATGCCTGGTCCGACTATTGGAGTGGACTTTTTGTGCAACCATCGACTTATGCACGAGCTGGTCAACAGTCGGTTTGTGCCAGTTCCCACAGAAAGGCTACTGTCTGCCACAGGTGCAGTGTGACGTGCCCCTGGATTTCTGCATGTAGATATCCTACTCCTCTATCTCACCAACTGCAACAGGGCATATTGATTCAATTCCCTACCTACAACAGAGCTGGGTGTACGTGAGTGTGTCGTGTAAGAAGAACCCCATGAGTTGTGACGATCTGTATACCGTAGGAAATATCATAGAATTGCCTCAGGAGCTACTTTTTTGTAATCTGCTTCAAGACTTCCCAGTACTCACTACACCTGCGTGTACCACCAGGAGATGCTCACACAATACTCAACACCACATCTAGGTGACACAAGGTGAATGCATCACATTCTGTCCAGAGTGTCTGCCACCTGAAACTACTCGCAACACGAACAGAGTTTGACCAACTTCTGAAAGCAGATTCAATAGTCTGTGGGCCTCTCCAATTCACATGGTTCATAAAGGAGATAATTCATGGAGAGTGTGTGGAGAATATAATAGCTCAATGCATGTACAATTCCAGACTGGTGCACCATACCCAACGAGACTAATGATAAAAGTACCATTAGCAATGCCAAAATATCCACTGTGACATACAGTGCCAGGGCGTTTTCCCAAATTTTCGTGGCTTTATTTCACATCAATAAAACAGCAGTGATTACACAATTTAACTTGTTCAAGTAGAATTTTATGCCTCTGATCTCACAAACGCCAACCAAACTTGGCTATGGCTCATGCACAGAGTGCTTCGAGAATTACCATTTGTGTTCTCCTATGTGGATGCCATGCTAGTATTATCTACTTCCGTAGAACAACATGTCACACACTTGCGGCAGCTTTTCTGCCGCCTGCAAGAATACGGCATAATTATTAACGAAACAAACTGTGCATTGGGAAAACATGACGTTAAATTCCTGGTATACTTAATCTCCGCGGAGGCCTGTCACCATTGCCCGGGCAGATGAAAGCAATGCAACAGAGGTCCCTTCCCACAACTTACAAGGGGATTCACAGATTCGTAGACATGCTGAGCTGTTATGGTCATCACTTGCCACTCACAACGTTACTCGACAGCAAAAATATTACATTGATACATAAAGCACTATGGAGGCCAGGTGCTCAAGCAGCCTTCAGTGACCTATAGAATCATCTGTCAAAGGCAACGCATTTTTGTATAAGAACTTGACTCAACAGGAGGAAATACTGAGTGCTATTGACGTACCAAAAGAGAAGCAGCGATCTTTCATACCAGAAAAATATTGTCGCGAGGTTTTCGATGCACTGGATAATCTAGGACAGCCAAGTTAATCTCTGCCAAAGCAGTGTGAGACGGTGTTCAAAAAGATTGTCACATACGGGCACATGCATGCCTGACATGCAGCATAATAAGATCCTCAGGCATGCTTTCAGACATATTGCTCACTCCTCAAGGATATTGTTAGATTTTCACACTTACTTGTGGACATGGTAGGGCTGCTACCATACTTTATGGGATAATGTTATTCGCTCACAATCATCGAATAATTTTATCAGGTGGTCCGAAGTTGTCATGATACGACACATATTTGTTGAGTCTGTCGCGAGGGCACAAGTACACTCATGGTTGTCCAGTTCCGGCATTCCACAAGACATAACTACAGATTGCAGGAGGCAATTTGAAAGCCAACATTGCAATGAACTTTGACTACTATGTTGCTACAGCCACCTCCACACGATGAGCTACGTCCAGCCAGCGATGGAATGGTAGCACAGTTTCACCACACAATCAGAAGTACTCTGATACGCAACTCACTTAAATGGTTCAAATGGCTCTGAGCACTATGGGACTTAACAACTGAGCTCATCAGTCCCCTAGAACTTAGAATTATTTAAACCTAACTAACCTAAGGACATCACACACATCCATGCCAGACGCAGGATTCGAACTTGCGATCGTAGCGGTCACGTGGTTCCAGACTGAAGCGCCTAGAACCGCTCGGCCACAGAGGCCGGCTACAACTCACTATTGCGGTGTACTCCTGCTCGGACTAACGTAAGAATGACAATGAAGGACATACAATGCGCTCCCATGCAATTTGTTTATGGGGAACAGCTGGGGGTTGAAGAAAATTAGTCATATCAGCATCCACACATCCGGTTGACCCTGAGATATTTACACAGTTCACAAAAACATTCAACATCAGAATGCGGAACATTCAATCTATCAGCCTTGTCAGATATGGAGCCAGGGGGATGCCCGTACAGAAACAACTGGAAGAAATGTCCCACGTCTGACTTAGGGATGATACAATGCGGCAACCAATCGTTTCGCCATACTCTGAACCCCATAGGGTAATCGCCAGAGGGAGTCACAATTTCAAAATTGAAAAGGACAGCAAACTAGAGACATTCTCAATAGCGCAGCTGAAACCCGTGTACACGAATGAGGGGGCACTCCTTACTCGGTACATAACAGCACACTAACGTGGAGGCCGATGTTTCTGCAGACAGTTTCAATAAACGCTCAGCATCAGAAGAGGGTGCCGAAGCAAGAACCATAGAACAAGGGCCACCTCTGCTTGCACTAGATGTTGTCACAAGAGCAACACACAAATAGAGTGCAAGTTCCCCCACATACCGAGGGTACCCAGTTTTTAAAGAAAAGGGAGGGGGAGGGCTGATTTGGTGACATCACTAGTCCATACAGTGAGTGACCGAGCCCATGGCCGAGTATATATAAGTATGTTACCTGCAGTCAGCAAGGTTATTATCGTTTCTGGTTTGTCTTCTGCTACTGCAAATACACTACTGGCCATTAAAATTGCTACATCACGAAGATGACGTGCTACAGACACGAAATTTAACCGACAGGAAGAAGATACTGTGATATGCAAATGATTAGCTTTTCAGAGCATTCACACAAGGTTGCCGCCGGTGGCGACACCTACAACGTGCTGACATGAGGAAAGTTTCCAACCGATTTCTCATACACAAGCAGCAGTTGAACGGCATTGCCTGGTGAAACGTTGTTGTGATGCGTCGTGTAAGGAGGAGAAATGCGTACCATCACGTTTCCGACTTTGACAAAGATCGGACTGTAGCCTATCGCGATTGCGGTTTATCGTATCGCGACATTGCTACTCGTGTTGATCGAGATCCAATGACTGTTAGCAGAATATGGAATCGGTGGGTTCAGGAGGGTAATACGGAACGCCCTGCTGGATCCCAACGGCCTCAAATCACTAGCAGTCGAGATGACAGGCATCTTATCCGTATGGCTGTAACGGATCGTGCAGCCACGTCTCGATCCCTCAGTCAACAGATGGGGACGTTTGCAAGACAACAACCATCTGCACGAACAGTTCGACGACGTTTGCAGCAACATGGACTATCAACTCGGAGACCATGGCTGCGGTTACCCTAGACGCTGCATCACAGACAGGAGCGCCTGCGATGGTGTACTCAACCACGAACCTGGGTGCACGAATGGCAAAACGTCATTTTTTCGGATGAATCCAGGTTCTGTTTACAGCATCATGATGGTCGCATCCGTGTTTGGCGACATCGCGGTGAACGCACATTGGAAGCGTGTATCGTCATCGCCATACTGGCGTATGACCCGGCGTGATGGTACGGGGGGCCATTGGTTACACGTCTCGGTCACCTCTTGTTCGCAGTGACGGCACTTTGAAGAGTGGACGTTACATTTCAGATGTGTTACGACCCGTGGCTCTACCCTTCATTCGATCCCTGCGAAACCCTACATTTCAGCAGGATAATGCACGAGCACATGTTGCAGGTCCTGTATGGGCCTTTCTGGATACAGAAAATGTTCGACTGCTGCCCTGGCCAGCACATTCTCCAGATCTCTTAACAAATGAATATGTCTGGTCAATGGTGGCCGAGCAACTGGGTCGTCACAATGCGCCAGTCACTACTCTTGATGAACTGTGGTATCGAGTTGAAGCTGCATGGGCAGCTATACCTGTACACGCCATCCAAGCTCTGTTTGACTCAATGCCCAGGCGTATCAAGGCCGTTATTACGGCCAGAGGTGGTTGTTCTGGGTAGTGATTTCTCAGGATCTATGCACCCAAATTGCATGAAAATGTAATCACACGTCAGTTCTAGTATAATATATTTGTCCAATGAATACCCGTTTATCATCTGCATTTCTTCTTGGTGCAACAATTTTAATGGCCAGTAGCGTAGAATCCCCAGACGTTTGGGATGAAGTGCCCCATTTATCTCTTTGCCAGAAAAGCCATTTCTTCTGGAGGCATTTCTTAAAAGATCGAGCTCGTCCTTTAAGTACTGTGGCTCACTGTTTATTTTAGTCCTGCTTGCAGTGCACCCAAGTTTTCTGAAGAGGCGCCAGCGATCAGTCGGTCCAGTCTCGTTTCCTGATTTTGTCCTGGGGATTTGCCGAGTTGAGAAGGCCTTGAGCAGCCGAAAACGTGGATATAGAGGCTCGCTCAGCGTGAGCAGGGTGAAGTTGTATTTACGTCTGGAGACAGGGCGGAAGATTGTTGCAGTATGTTTTTATAACTCCCCTTTTCTATTTAGGATAGTGATCGATATTCCCGTGAAAGTATCCATCCGTATGAGTGAATTTCTGTAGACTCTGTGCCCAAGAGTTCGATCGGGTTTTCTAAGTATATGTACACCCAAAAATGAAATCTGGGCTTGTTTCTCTTTTTCCATAGTGAACTTTATATCAGAGTTAATATCATTCAGAAAATTTAGAAATTCTGAGATTTCTTGATCTGGACAGTGGTCTGATGACATCAGGAACCATCCATCGTCTATAAACGTGTAAAACGTTCTGTTTTCCGACCTTGTTTAAGACCTAATTGCTTTCTGAGTTGTTATAGACTGTCATGATGACTCAGGCACTGGAAGTCGAAACATTTAGCGGAGGAATATGCCTTTGACCATGGTCTAATGCCCATGAAACAAACATCACTCGAGGTGGTATATGTGACAACAGCATCGCAGTCAGACGACTAAGTACACAGATAAACACAACCAATAAGAAATATTAAAGGAACGTCAACAAGAAAACAGGTTACACCGCAGAGTACGGGTCGTTCTACACTAAGTAAAATGGCCTTATATGAACACGTATATTTTTACACAGTTTTTTTGAAGTTTGACCTTTACCATCATTTATTGGAAGCTAAAATCTTGTTCCTACCAATTACAAAATACTGATGTACATGGTAAGACATCTAAGGCACGCCGCCCAAAATGTATCAAAAATGCGTAAATATATTGAGGTGCGGTTTCGGCTAAGTTATAGCGGACAATGTGGCGAATATTCTGGGTAAGCAAATAATTTCTAACACTTGATGCATGGGGCTTCATTTCCATAGCTGTCGAGTTATGGAACTGTGACACATACTTTGTTTCGTTCCTAAAGGAATTAAATAGTATTTTTACCGTAGCACTGGAGAGAACATTCGAAGAGAACTTCAACGACATAAAGTGTGTGGAATTCATCAAATTGTAACGAAACAACAGCGCCATAAACAACTGCTCACCGTCAGAAAAATGGGTCCCATAAACTTCTACCTCACTGTACGTAATTCACTGGTCTGCAAAACGTAAAGACGAGATACATAAAGTAAAATAACACATTAACAACTCGTTGGAAATGAATGGAAGTGCGCAACCTACCCTTCCCCCCTCCCCCCCGCGCCCCATACCGTTACGCGAGGCAGTTGATGGAAACGGAAAAGACAGTGTGTGTCAATAAACTGGGGAGCAGTTACAGTGCACTGTGACGAAGTCTTTCATTACAACATGGAACATGGCCTGGAGGCGACATGTAGATGGCTTCACACGGGGAAGAATCGCCGGAAGACTACACTCCTGGAAATTGAAATAAGAACACCGTGAATTCATTGTCCCAGGAAGGGGAAACTTTATTGACACATTCCTGGGGTCAGATACATCACATGATCACACTGACAGAACCACAGGCACATAGACACAGGCAACAGAGCATGCACAGTGTCGGCACTAGTACAGTGTATATCCACCTTTCGCAGCAATGCAGGCTGCTATTCTCCCATGGAGACGATCGTAGAGATGCTGGATGTAGTCCTGTGGAACGGCTTGCCATGCCATTTCCACCTGGCGCCTCAGTTGGACCAGCGTTCGTGCTGGACGTGCAGGCCGCGTGAGACGACGCTTCATCCAGTCCCAAACATGCTCAATGGGGGACAGATCCGGAGATCTTGCTGGCCAGGGTAGTTGACTTACACCTTCTAGAGCACGTTGGGTGGCACGGGATACATGCGGACGTGCATTGTCCTGTTGGAACAGCAAGTTCCCTTGCCGGTCTAGGAATGGTAGAACGATGGGTTCGATGACGGTTTGGATGTACCGTGCACTATTCAGTGTCCCCTCGACGATCACCAGTGGTGTACGGCCAGTGTAGGAGATCGCTCCCCACACCATGATGCCGGGTGTTGGCCCTGTGTGCCTCGGTCGTATGCAGTCCTGATTGTGGCGCTCACCTGCACGGCGCCAAACACGCATACGACCATCATTGGCACCAAGGCAGAAGCGACTCTCATCGCTGAAGACGACACGTCTCCATTCGTCCCTCCATTCACGCCTGTCGCGACACCACTGGAGGCGGGCTGCACGATGTTGGGGCGTGAGCGGAAGACGGTCTAACGGTGTGCGGGACCGTAGCCCAGCTTCATGGAGACGGTTGCGAATGGTCCTCGCCGATACCCCAGGAGCAACAGTGTCGCTAATTTGCTGGGAAGTGGCGGTGCGGTCCCCTACGGCACTGCGTAGGATCCTACGGTCTTGGCGTGCATCCGTGCGTCGCTGCGGTCCGGTCCCAGGTCGACGGGCACGTGCACCTTCCGCCGACCACTGGCGACAACATCGATGTACTGTGGAGACCTCACGCCCCACGTGTTGAGCAATTCGGCGGTACGTCCACCCGGCCTCCCGCATGCCCACTATACGCCCTCGCTCAAAGTCCGTCAACTGCACATACGGTTCACGTCCACGCTGTCGCGGCATGCTACCAGTGTTAAAGACTGCGATGGAGCTCCGTATGCCACGGCAAACTGGCTGACACTGACGGCGGCGGTGCACAAATGCTGCGCAGCTAGCGCCATTCGACGGCCAACACCGCGGTTCCTGGTGTGTCCGCTGTGCCGTGCGTGTGATCATTGCTTGTACAGCCCTCTCGCAGTGTCCGGAGCAAGTATGGTGGGTCTGACACACCGGTGTCAATGTGTTATTTTTTCCATTTCCAGGAGTATAGAAGAAGGTAGAAGTGTGGAAGTGTGGCGTGTATAGCCCAGCAATTTGCTACTGCTGACAGCATTGTATCACGTGCATGGGGCGGGGAGGGGGGGGAGGAGGGCATTCCGACCCATAGGCCCTGCTGCCTAAAGGAGGTCTCTGACTACGGTCAGCTGCAGCAGCAGAAGACCGCTGCGATGTGCAGCACGCAAGAATGGAACCACGTCAAGCAACGTGTACAATTGCAACCACATTTAACATGACTACACCGTTTGCGATGGTGCCAGGAGTATATGGACTGTACCAACGAGGACCGGGGCTGCACGCTCACCTCGGATGGGAGCAGACTCAGTGTGAGCAGTGATACTGGACGTACTCTTACATGGCGAGCGGTGGGAATGCGTAATGCATCCGTGAACACTGACGAAGATGATCGTCCTGATGATCCAGGTACTACGGTAGCATAATGGTGCTTCCGTGTAGACACCTCCAAATCTTTGAACATGGCACACTCTCGGGTCAACGTTATTATGACTCCTTCCCAAGTGCCTCTTTTCACGGTGCATTCGGCTTTGACTCACTTTTTTTTTATGGAAGACAATGCACGGCGTCGTCGGACTGCGCATGCGGAGCAGCTCTTGAAACGAGAGGATGGGAACACGTTGCAAAACATGGATCATTGTCCGTGGTGATCACACACTTTGATAAGAACCGTGTCTCGCCTTTTGAAATGCCCAGGGGACCATCAAAATCGCGTTGAATACAGTGTAAAAGTGCCATTTCTGTTCGTCTCATAGTCAAAATGGTTCAAATGGCTCTGAGCACTATGGGACTCAACTGCTGAGGTCATTAGTCCCCTAGAACTTAGAACTAGTTAAACCTAACTAACCTAAGGACATCACAAACATCCATGCCCGAGGCAGGATTCGAACCTGCGACCGTAGCGGTCTTGCGGTTCCAGACTGCAGCGCCTTTAACCGCACGGCCACTTCGGCCGGCCGTCTCATAGTCAACAGCGTATCAACCGAGGGCCGGGGGGGGGGGGGGGGCAGGAAGGGCTGTCGCCCCCCACACCCACTTCAAACCCCAGGGGGGGGGGGGTGTTAGATACAGTTCCTGCCCCCAATCCCCCTCCCCCCAAATTCAATTGGAGTTTTATTTGATCTATAGGTAGCCCCAGTGAATAAACTGTGCTGCCGTCAAGAAAAATAGGATCAATATTTTTGTTGGCAGCGTTTTTTGCTTTTGACTGAAGCATCTTATAAAACCTACTACATTCTATCCACTCCCTTCGTCTCATTTTTCAGTCTGTGACTCCTAATGGCGTGACATCCTCTGTATGAATATGTAACAGATTCTGCATAGCGCTTTCGAACAGTTGTTGAGAGAGATCGGGCCCTCAGGGCAGGCTATGTCGTATAGGCGAGCTACGGGGTGGCCGCTTCACCGAATTTCGGGGTAGAGCGCCAGACGTAAGGTAGAAATCTTGACTGTAAAAAATTGGTTTTGCTGTCCCTTTACGTTGTTAACAGTTCTCCTCCGCACCTACACCTGCGTAAAAATTTACTATTCAAAAGAAGTATTGCCACCCCCCTCGTTACTTACTGTTCAGGTTCCCTTCAATCTAAGTCCGCATACGTTCGCAGATCTGCAGGTGGTGCAAAACTTTTTTTTATCAGTTTCGTCTCTCGGTCACGCAGGCACAAGCCACGTGCGGTCATTTCGAAAATGACAACACCGGCCAACAATGCCCCAACAGCAGTCGATACGCCTTACCTAGCTCGCCGCTACAATATCTGCCGCACTATCGAAGAACCCAACATTTAAGAAAACAAAAACAACGTTATAACCTAAACGTGAGGATAGGCAGTATTCTAACACTCCCTCCCTTTCTCCTGCCTTCACGACCACCATGCCTTCACACCGTAGCTACATCGCTGTGCATTGTTGCTCAGATAACGGGCGTGAAACGTTCACAGTGTAGCCAGTGATTTTTCTCCATACACACATTTGATTTGCAGTTTCAAGGTGATTAGAGTGAGACTTTGCGGTGAAAGGTATATAATTATTTTATGTCATTTATTTGTCATAAATCTGCTAGCTCAATACTGATTATTCTCAGCAGTTCACTGAAGAACGTTAATGTAATTATATTCTCACACTTCTCAGTGAGACTTTTATGGGAAATGGGGGGGGGAGGGGGGGGGGGGGGGAAGGGAAGCGATTGCGTAACCGGAAGTATCTGCAAGAAGATGTCAGTTATTTCTGATACAGTGGAAATGCTTTTGAGTTCAAGGGGGCACCAAAACTCATGTAAAAGCAACAAAGTAGTGCCTGAATCTACACTGGAATACTCAGAACTCGCTTGACTCTCCGTATCAGTGGCAAACAGGTCCAGAAATAATTAACAACGGTTGGTGAATGAGCATTCCCTACCACAAAGCAAGTAGAGGTTCATTCAACAAAGGTGTCGATAATCACTAGCCTATATATCAATATAAGTGAAACTCGTACAGACAGGCGCAGACTACGTAGATATAACATCGTATCGAGAACTAAGATGGAATAATTCTCGTAAGCTGCAAGAAAACTGGCATTTGGACGCATGCGTTCGAGGTAGGTGTAGTATTGCAAGAAAATCCCCTCATAACCCATTACAACTTGTCCTGAAATTAGGCTCCATGACAGTGTACTCAGGTCATCCTTTTATTCCACAGCAAGAGAAAGTCCACTGCTGTTGCAGGATCAGAAAAGTGAGACGTATGTTCCGAAACATTACCATTTCGCAAGTTGTTATGAACTTTATAGTTCATGAGACGCACTACATTAACATTTCAGTATGAAAATTTTAAATATTTTGACTAATTACAAATATCCTCCTTTTACATCTCATAGGAATAAATAAGACATTCATGATTTGACATATGCTGCTTCGTTTAAGGGCCACATTTCTCATAGTCAATCTTGAGATAGTGGTTAAGCAATACACTCAATCAGTCGCGGCAATTATTGCTTTAATGTCTTTCATGCTAAAAACAGCCCTGAGTTCACTAGGGCATTACAGATAATTTTATCCTGAAGTCTAGTACGCACTGATCTATTATCCAGAGTCATTATCGCAATCGTTATCACTGGGGCCTAGACGCGGTATTATTGTTGCGGACTGTTTGTGGAAAACTCTTTCTCGCCCTGCAACACAAAAGAACCGAAGCGGATCATTGTTTTACATGCACGAGGCAAAGCTACACCCTTTTCTGAAATTAGGTTATTCGGAAAACGTTTTTCTATTTGCACACAGAAATTAAGAAAATATTCTTTTTGGATTTGCGTAGAGTTTTACTTTCCACTATGCGACGATTATCATGTGATTTCCTAAAAAAAATTTACGTATTATAGCCGAACATTCGTGCTTGGCAGTGAAGTGGCGACCTTTTCGTTATTAGTCATAGTTTTTACGATGTTTATAAATGACGTACCATAACTCATTGAACGTAATTTGAAGAATTTGCAGTGAAGAATGACCCGACTGGCTATTTCACGTTTAGTGTACTGTTAATTTCTATCGTGATAGGAATGCTGGATCTTGCCAGTGACGAGTGAATGGATAGTATGTGTTGGTGATACGCTGCACATGGTAAGTTTAAAACGCCATGCAAAGTGCAGCGTGACAATCACTACACATAAACAGTTCAAGATACTGAAACAAGGTTTTCAGCAAATAACAGTACGCAAAGAGATGAGTAGTTCTCTGTACAGTAAATGCTGTGAGGTTTCTATCTATCATAAGTTTCCACGAAGGAATGGAAGGTCTTGTAAATCGGAATGGTTTGTGGCTTATCTGTGGCTACATTACGAAGAGAAAGGTGGCAGTGTTTTCTGTTATGACTGCATTCGTTCCATCCACTTAGTGAACAACAGAAGACCACAGAAAGAGACAGCTTTTCTTAAGAAGGTTTCTGTAACTGGTAAAAAGCTACGGAAAAGTTCAAGACAGACGGAAAGAGTCGTTATTATTGAGACTCTCTCGCAATTATTCAGCAACGTGAAAATAGCACACCCGTGATTGCCCAAGTAGCATGGCATCTGTTGACCAATCAGGAGAAAACTAGACGCGTTTTACTAGTAATTACCAGTTCACACAGGTTCTTGGGTCGACAGGAAACGCACTGAGAGGACATGAAACGGTCTCTGGGACCTCATGACATTTCTCGATGAGAGGAAGAATGATATGCCAGAACTAACTGAAAATATGGTTGGAAAGCCGTGACACTTGGTTGGCGCCAGAGCGCCAGCGATACAAAACGAAGTACTGGAAATTATGACTCACATTATCCAGCGAGAAATTGTGCAGCAAATACAAAATTCCCTATTTTACATTATTATGGCGGATTCAACGACGGACGTGGCTGGCCAGGAACAGTTCACTGTTTGTGTACGTTGTGTTGACCTTGAGACGCTTGAAATAGAATTTTTTCTGGGCTTATATATTTGCCGAACTCTAAGGTGCAAACGCTGGCAACTACCATTAAAGACACCCTTCTAGAAATTGAGTTTCTACGCCCCCACCGTTTCGATGGTGTAGCTAATAAGTCTGGGCGGGACAAAGGTAAAGAGTCGTTACATCCACTGCAGCAATCATTGTTGTATCTGGCACTACAGGAAGTTTCAAGAATGTGATCCACTGTGTGTACTGGTAAAAGAACTGGTGAAAGATGTCTCAAATATAAATCTAGAATCCGCCAAAGGAAAAACGTGTATGTAGATGTTGTGCTACGCTACCGTCTGGTGTCGATGAAACGACTCCAAACTCAAGAGCTCAGCGACTGATTCCAGTGTGTCCCACCCAATGGGCTGTAGGTGTAAAAGCTTTGACACGTTTCAGGGAAAAGTGAGCGGGTCCAGAAAACGGTGACCGAAATATCGAATGTACCGAGCTCAGTTAGAGACGAAACATGGTCGGTCCTGCGGGGCTATGCGAAGCGGCTCGAAAAGTTGGAAATTCTTTTTTATATAACAGTAGCAAATGAAGTGTCTGGACTGTGTGAGGAACTGGCCAGATCCTTACAGAATCCACATTTTAATGCAACCGGAGTAAGACATTCTGTAGAGGTTCTAAAAGTAGTTCTTGCAAATCTTAGGAATACGGAAGCATTTGATATACTGCTCGAGAAATTCAAAGATTATTCTAAAAACCTAAATATGAAAAATCCAAAAATCTCACGGTCAAGAAAAATACCAGCGACAATTCAACACGCAGAAACACCGTCTGTTCCCAAAGAATTGTCTCAAGAACGAAAATTTTGGAAACATTTGTTTGAAATTCTTGATCTCCTTCTGAATGAGATTAATCGAAGTTTCAACCAAGAGGATCTAATGCGACTATCCCATCTTGAAGAGATACTTATTACGTCCTCCTAAACACATCCTCTATCTACACGACGTTTGGAAGAACTGCTAGGAGTACATACAACAGACTTTAAGCTACACAGGCTTCATGCACAGCCTGAAATGCTGCGAACCATTACGACTGGTATACAACCATGTGATGTATTCTCTATTGGAAGAAAACTTAAAGCTGAACCTGGTAAATTTAAAGAACTCTTTCAGGAAGTTATTCACCTCATCATTCTGATTCTGACAGTTCCAGTATCGTCAGCATCCTCTGAGAGTCATTCATCGCCTTTAGACGACTTAAAACTTTCCTCAGACCAACAATGATTCAGTCGACACCCATCCATCTACTCCTCCTCCATATTCATCAAGTCAGGGCTGTAAAAATTAATCTTGTGGATATCATGAAATAATTTCTTTCCCAAACTGTCGAATGGAAACCTATATTTGGAAACAGTACTCACGATTTTTTAGCCTAAATAGAAACAAAATAAATGCCTTCTTCTTATTCAAACAAATTATCTTTTCTTTTATTCATTAAGATTTGATGCATAGTGTTCGTAAAATAGTAATAATAACAAAAGGTTTCTCTCTGGCTGATTGATATTGAAGTCTACAGTAAATATGAACTCCTTTTCGTAAATGGCTCAAAAAAAAGCAGGACCAATGTCTTTCTAGATAAATTATATCTTTTTAAAAATTAAAGCAATGAAATTGTTTTCAAGAGTACGACCTATAAAATTGAGTCAATATTAATATTAATGAATTGTTTCTCTCTGTAGAACAACATAGTGCTGATTACCTAATACACCTTCCCACATTATCGGTATGCATGTATTTTTAACGGTTTTGCTGAAATACGAAATCAATAAAAGGGTTTGCTTGCCCCCTCTAAAGTATTAGTTGGGGTGCCAACGCTCATAATATCTTTCTTTCAGTTATCGTCTATGTTATAGTGTAGCAGTTCTTTCATTGTATGGCCTGAGTTTCAAGGAGCTAAGTTATCCCGTAGTGATACATTATGCTACAGTTATTTTCGTCCGTAATTTTTGCACGGCGGTGTATAAGCAAACACATAACTCAAGAACGGTTGGTGTGTTTATCTATGTACTTTAAGGACTCAGTCTTCGCTCTGTTGTCTTAGCGATCAGACAACTTGATCGTAAAACTGTTCAGATTGCCACGATGTATTACATGACATTCGAAAAATTGGATATGGACTACGTTTACAGCGAACGTCGCCAAACTGCTGGAGAAGTGATTCGCTTGTTTGCCGAATCATATTCTAATTCTTCGAAGTCCTCACAATCTGTCTTTGAAAACGTCATTTTAAAAATAAAAAAAACTGGAAGTATGAAGAATAAATATGCCAACTGATGAGAGAAATGCCACCAACCTTTTAGCAGAGGTAACATACTTTTTACACGTCGTCCTGTAGCAGCTTTACTGTGCGAATGGGATAGGCTCAGTCGAAAGAGTTTTCTCAGAATGCTGTACTCTAATGCATTTCACATTTCAGGCTTTGACTTTCAAATCAGCCACAGTCTTCCGAATGACTTCTACGAAAGCTGTAAAGTGATGAGATGTTTCGAACGCCAGAGAAAAGCGGACATAGAGATACGTGAGCAGAAAGATTTGCCCGAGATATGCAGACACCATCTTTGTCATGTAGTGGCCAGCTTCAACAATGGATCGCAAGTTAAAACACGTCACTGTTTCTGTCGCACCCTGTACAAACAAACAGGGATGAAAATATTAAATGTATAGATTTCAATTTTGACCAGCATGCAACTAAGTATTGCTACAGGTAGATGTCCAGATTCCATCATCATCTGTGACGATTTCATGAGACTGGCGTATATTTCACATACTATCAGTTATTGTATAATTACGATGATCTGTTCAAAGTTGAAGTAATTTTAGATAACTGCATTGTGAAATAATCCTGTGATTTAATTAAACAAGCTAGAACTGTGTTTTCATGTTTACAATGGAAACATTGTCCCAGACAATCATGTATTAACCACATTCCGAACTTCTAAATTAATTATTATTGTACAAACTTACGCTACTTAAGCGTTTTGTGTTAAAATACTATTCAAGAAATTCAGTCTGAGGAACTAGGCGTCCGATTTGTTTTAATTTTGCAGTACGAAGACAGGCATGGATTCATATACTGTGTAACCTCCCCACAAAAATGTAAATCAATATTATTCAAATGTTAATGGACATAGTGCCAAGTGTAACCTCCCCAGAGAAATTTGAAAGACAATATTTAAATGTTAACGAGAATAGAACCTAGTGTAACCTCTCAGCAAATAAAATAATTTATTGACAATGACAATTAAATGAGAAACAGCAATCTGAGCCATGTGTAAGCTCCCCACAAAAATGAAAGTCAATTCAATAAAAATGAAATCTCAGTGACAATGAAAACGCAAATAGACCGAAATGTCGATCTTAGGCCCTGTTCTTACCTCAGTAAAATTGCATCTGCTCTTATTTTTCGCCATAGCTTGGAGGAAATGCATCGCAAAAATTCTTTGAACTTAAGTAAATTTTTTCTTTAAGGAAATGCATGGGAAATTTTCTTTCAATAGAATGTTTGTTTTGTTAAAATGCTTGGTTTGAAAACAAAATTATAATTGGGGCGATTCTTGAACAAATTAATTACACTGAAGATGCATTACATTATCAGATGAGCGCAATGCTGCTTCATTACCTTATTAAAAAATATACCTCGTCCTGAATCTTGACCAGAGTCCCATGTCGACGCCCGCCGACTCCTCACACACAACTGCGACTGTCTCTCGCGCGCTACTACATGCTCTCGCGACTCGCTACGTACAACTGAACTCTCTCGCAACTCGACCGCAACTGCACCTGCCGACTCCCTACATGCAACTGAACTCTCGCGCGGTCAAGCGCAGACTAGCAACGATAAATAACTCTCTGGTCAGAGATTCTGTCATGCCTCGCCATCGCTGTACTAAATACATACGCGTTTCATAACCCTCCACTGGGGGGGCAAAAATTTGACAGCGATGGTGAGTCATTTGGACTTGCCATGAGCAACAAATTTTTTCTCAATTAATTAACTTTTACAATTTACAGACTATTCAGATGTAGTACATGAATTAAATGTGGTGCACGTGCACCGAGTACAAAACATTTCAGACAATGACAATGAGTACAGAACATATGACATAAGTGCACAGTTACTGACGTTCAGCACAAAACATATTAACACATGACATAAGTGTACATGCACTGAAGAATTCTTCAACGTTTTCACAATGTAATAGCAAAAAATCATCAAATCACAAAATGTATATACAATGTAAATGACAAGAGTGCACATATACTGTACTTCAAAACAAATCAAAAGAAATGTACATAGAATGGGTAGAAATCATGTTACAAAAATGACAAAAGTGCACACGCACTGAAAAACTCTTTAGCATTTTCATAACAAATAAACGCAATGGTAAAAAATCATGTTGACAAGTGACTTAAGTGCACATGCACTGCAGTTGAGAATATATCAGCAAATCACAAATTGTATTAATAAATGGCAAAAGTGCACACGCACTGTAGTACAGAACATATCAGAAAACCACAAAATATATACGTAATGAGTACAAATGGCATAAAGTGCACACGCACTGAAAAACTCTCCAATATTTTTACGACAAATAAACCTAATGAGTACAAATCATATTGACAAATGACAAAAGTGCACACGCACTATAGTACTCTCTAGTATTCTGCTACAACAAACAAACAAATCAAGGAGTGTAATAAAGTGCACATGCACTATAGAAGTCTTTAGTAATTTCAGGATAACTGATCTTATTAACAAATGAAAGGAAGTGCACACGCACTGTATATGACTTTTTCATTTTACAAGAATTAGGGAAGGAATAGGAAGGATTGCGTCATGGTTGTAGCACTTAGGTTGCACGCAGCTGCACTGAAAGTCCATATCTTTCCACAGAAATACAACACCAGGTGAGACAATTTGCAGTTCTTTTCCCAGAAGTATTTATCAGCGTATCCAAGACACTGAAATGTCGTAGTAATATTCCCTGTTATCATTTTGGCAGTACATCAGGTACACCAAACAGTGGGACCATAATAACGTCTTCATCGCTCACGGTGGTGGACAGCATGTCGTGTCAACACCACGCTCTTACAAGGCACACCAACGTAGAATTAGTGCAAAAACCAAATATAGTGCTCCATGATCATGAGGATGGACAGGACAAATGGATATTGCAATAATTCAGGGTAGTTAGCTCAGAAGGTGAAGGACATTAAGTCACATAGTAGTCTTCATCGAGAATTACAGTAGTAGTTTGCGGCATTCATAGCCCAGTTATTGAACATTTCTGTACCATGTATTTAGTATTACAGAATAATGTTCATAAAATTAACTGATTATAGCAATTATTGGCATCATGGGTAATCATATTACTATAAACAGTGGCAGTCCTTGGCCAGTTACAAAGCATATTTAGTATGACAGAATAATGTTCATAAAATTAAAGGATTATAGTGAACATTGGCACTTATTGGCCAATTATAAACCATCAGAAGTCATCATTGAAAAGGAGCTAATGAATGGCATAGTATTAACATAATTCATTTAGTTACACTAATTATTGGCACTCAGTGGCCAGTTACAAAACATCAAAAGTCATGATGTGATTCTTGAGTTTCTCCCGGCGTATTTGATAATCAAAATATCCACGGGTATGCTGCCGGTCTATAGTGTCCAACGGGCACAATATTTCGGCGATCAAACATGTCGCCATCATCAGGTGAACTGACGGACTGAGCTCCTGTGAACGTGCCGGCACGGAGATCCGTACGCTGTGGCTGCTCAGAGGGAACTGGGTTCGGTCGCGGCGGCGGCCGATTTAAATACCCTCCGCCCGCGGCGCGCTCCCTCCGCCGTCCGCGCCCAGCGCCACGGTCGCGCGGTGGAACAGATTGCGACGGCGTCTGAGATGACGTCGGTGTGAGGGCTCTGTCCGCCGTGGTCGTCACAACTATACGTCTGCTCGATTTACTCTTGATTAACCCGATCGCTGGTTCCCAAGCCTTGCTAAGATTATAGCCACAGTCACGGTTTATGAGGTCGTCATTGGTGCGAATTTCGATGGCCTCTCTAACAACGCTGTCCCAGTATCTCGACGTCTGTACCAGAATCCTCGTGCGGTCATACTCCATGGCGTGATTTTCCGACAAACAATATTCAGCGACCGCCGACTTGCTCGGATACATCAGTCGAGTGTGCCTCTGGTGTTCACGGCATCGATCCTCGACGGTACGCATCGTCTGACCAATATACGACTTGCCACATTGACACGGAATCTGGTACACGCCGGCCTTCCTCAAACCGAGGTCATCTTTGGCGCTCCCCACCAGTGCACGAGTTTTATTTGGAGGACAAAACACAGTTCCGACCCGGTGTTTCTTCAGAATGCGGATGGGGTACCATTACGTCCCATTGTCAGCAACATCAGGGCACCTACATATTTGTTGGCCAAATACCTGACGGGAATATTAAGTCCTTATGTGGGTAAATGCCCTCATCACATCCGTAATTCCGTGGATTTTGTTAAACGCCTTGATAGCTTCAGGTTGGATGAGTCAGATATCATGGTGAGTTTTGACGTCGTTTCCTTGTTTACGAGGGTACCCCTGCGAGAGTCACTAGAATTGATTAGTCAGAAGTTTGACGAGAAGACCACTGAACTTTTTAGGCATGTCTTGACTTCCACGTATTTTCTTTTTAATGGAGAATACTACGAACAAACGGAGGGAGTCGCCATGGGTAGCCCACTCTCACCGGTGGTAGCGAATTTGTACATGGAGAACTTCGAGGAGGAAGCCCTGTCGTCATCCGTATGGAAACCTACTTGCTTTTTCCGTTACGTGGACGACACGTTCGTCATCTGGCCACATGGTATGGATAAACTCCTTGACTTCCATACACATCTAAACTCCATACACCCCAACATCAAATTCACTATGGAGACTGAAACGGAGGGTAAATTACCTTTCCTTGACGTCTTGGTCAAGAGAAGGGCTGACGGAACCCTAGGTCATGGGGTGTATCGGAAGGCTACGCACACAGATCTGTATTTGCATGCAGACAGCTGCCACCACCCTTCACAGAGGAATGGGGTACTTAAAACTCTAGTACATAGGGCGCGCACTATGTCTGATGCAGAGAGTCTACCCCAGGAATTGGAACATCTGAGAACTGTATTTCGAAAAAAAGGGTACTCAGAGTGGCAGATTCAACGTGCTCTCCGCCCAAACACTGCAGCACAACCTGTTGAGATGGATGAAGTCACGAGGGAGGAGGTAGGCACTGCATTTATTCCATACACAGGCGCACTCTCGGGGAAAATCGCCCGCATTCTGAAGAAACACCGGGTCGGAACTGTGTTTTGTCCTCCAAATAAAACTCGTGCACTGGTGGGGAGCGCCAAAGATGACCTCGGTTTGAGGAAGGCCGGCGTGTACCAGATTCCGTGTCAATGTGGCAAGTCGTATATTGGTCAGACGATGCGTACCGTCGAGGATCGATGCCGTGAACACCAGAGGCACACTCGACTGATGTATCCGAGCAAGTCGGCGGTCGCTGAACATTGTTTGTCGGAAAATCACGCCATGGAGTATGACCGCACGAGGATTCTGGTACAGACGTCGAGATACTGGGACAGCGTTGTTAGAGAGGCCATCGAAATTCGCACCAATGACGACCTCATAAACCGTGACTGTGGCTATAATCTTAGCAAGGCTTGGGAACCAGCGATCGGGTTAATCAAGAGTAAATCGAGCAGACGTATAGTTGTGACGACCACGGCGGACAGAGCCCTCACACCGACGTCATCTCAGACGCCGTCGCAATCTGTTCCACCGCGCGACCGTGGCGCTGGGCGCGGACGGCGGAGGGAGCGCGCCGCGGGCGGAGGGTATTTAAATCGGCCGCCGCCGCGACCGAACCCAGTTCCCTCTGAGCAGCCATAGCGTACGGATCTCCGTGCCGGCACGTTCACAGGAGCTCAGTCCGTCAGTTCACCTGATGATGGCGACATGTTTGATCGCCGAAATATTGTGCCCGTTGGACACTATAGACCGGCAGCATACCCGTGGATATTTTGATTATCAAAAGTCATCATTGAAAACAGGAGCTAATGAATGGTATAGTATTAACATAATTCATTTAGTTACACTAATTATTGGCACTCAGTGGCCAGTTACAAAACATCAAAAGTCATCATTGAAAACAAGAGCTAATGAATGGTATAGTATTAACATAATTCATTTAGTTACACTAATTATTGGCACTCAGTGGCCAGTTACAAAACATCAAAAGTCATCATTGAAAACAGGAGCTAATGAATGGTATAGTATTAACATAATTCATTTAGTTGCACTAATTATTGGCACTCATTGGCCAGCTACAAAACATCAAAAGTCATCATTGAAAACAGGAGCTAATGAATGGTATAGTATTAACATAATTCATTTAGTTATACTAATTATTGGCACTCATTGGCCAGCAAGTATTGAATAGTACAAAACATTGTTCATCATTCAGTATTATTCAGAACTCTCTTAAATGGGTAGCATTATTTGGAACTGGTGATACATACCTTTTTTTTTTTTGTTAGCAATGCATTGCTTTGGGTAATCATAAGGGAAAGCAAGAAGAGAAAAAGAAAAAAATTTACTTCTAGGTTGTTCCTGTAAATGAAAAATGTGTAACGTCATTCGTCATGAGTCAGCTGTAGCAAGGTTGTGACACAACTGGGTAAAAAAAATGCAAGTACTAGTATAGGTTTAATAAGTAACAAGTTTAGTAAGTATCATGAAAGGCTTCTCCTGGAAAAAATACAAAATGGATTATTGAGCTGAAAGAAGAAACGCATACTATGCTGAAAAGTAGTGAACTTCGAATTAACAGGTAGTGAAATGTGTATAAAAAATGTGTTCCATAGCTGTCCTTTCCAAAACCTTCAGTCATCATACCATACGATATAAAACATACTGTCAAAACAAACTGCAACAAATACTTAAATAACTACATAGCATAAATACATAAACTTCAACATCATCCTCATCTGTAAAGAAAAAACTTCATTATCCATATTATCATAACTTCATTATTATCATCACCTGTAAAGAAAAACTTCATTATTCATAGTAGCATATTCTTCATCATTACTCTTCATCAGCATTCATTATCATCTGCAAAAAAAATCACTTCATTACTCATTACACAACTATTCCTTATCTCTAGCATATTTCATCATTAAAACTAAGATGTGTAGTTCTGTCTGACAGCCTGCATCAATCGCCTTGTATTCTGAAAGAAAAAATTAGTTAGGACTGCTATTCTACGATGTGTATAGTATATTCTTGTTAATGCTTGTTAATTCTGATCCATTTACTCTTCCTCATAAGGTTTTTGTATCTTCTTTCGTCTATTCCGTAGTTGAAATTCCCATTTCTGTTTAATTTATTTCCTTTACGCATCATTTCTTTCTGAAATCGATGAACAAAGATTAATGTCTTGCATTTAAATCATATACCCACTAAATAATGACTGGTTTATGGTGACATAATTAAGTATACAGCATAACATGACACAAAACGTAACATGTGAAAAACATAGATAGTGTTCAGAGGCAAAAATGTGCACAGAATATCACAATGCAGCAGCAAAAAAAAAAAAAAAAAAAAAAAAAAAAAAATGTAAAACAGTCACGATGTTGAGATATCATAAGGCAAAAATGTCAAAGTCAACTGGTGTGTGTTATACCTTAACTATTTCACAGTGCATACAAACAAAACATGAAAACAATCGTACATACATAAGAAAGACAAAATGTGACGTTCGTTGTGTTCAGCTTGTATGTAGTGTAGTTAATAGAGGCGAGAATTAAAGACTTTAATGGAGAGAGAATTTGATAAAATTAATACGTCACTACATAGAGCGACCTGCTAACCTTACCTTGCCAGGCAATTGCCAAGAAAAAACACGATAGTCATCAATAACTAGTCACATAAATATAATTGCATAAGTGGTCATAAATTGTGTAAGTTCATTTGGAAAAAATGCACAGTCTGATGTGTAACGACAAGAAGAGCGACCTGCTAACCTTACCTTGCCGGGCACTTGCCAAGAAAAAATACGACAATCATCAGTAAGTAGTCACATAAATATAATTGTATAAGTGGTCATAAGTGGCATCATAGCACGTTAAATCATAAAGTGGTTTCATTCAATAAAGGGTTTAATGTTCGACACATGGTGGTTGCCCTTACTTTTCCTGGTTCTCAAAGTTTCGACGTGTACAACATTGGGGTGAGGAATGCTGCGAATCCGATATGGACCTGCGTATAGAAGTTCAAATTTACTGCACTTCCTTTTATTCTGCTGGATAAATAGTGTGTACGTACTAATATCTTCTGTCCAATGTGAAAGTCACGGCGTGTACAAACCTGTTTTTGCTGCCTTCTTCGGCGCTCTGCGGCACGTTTGATGTTGTTTAGCGCAATGTTAATTATTTCATGGTGTCGTAATGGACGAGATGTAGGAAAGTGTACTAATTCTTTAATTTTGTTAGGTGGTTCAGCATTTTTCAGTTTAACAGACGGAGGTAGCATAGTGGATTCATTTGGTATGGAATTAATTACATCTTGGAAGGAGAATATGTGTGTATCCCAATCAATATGTCTTTTGTGGCAGTATATTCTACACAGTTTACCAATTTCTTTCATTAATCGTTCACAAGGGTTCGAAGAAGCATGGTACCTGGATATATAGATCGGAGAAATGTTTCTAGCTCGTAACATGCGTGTCCATATAGCAGAACGAAATTGTGATCCATTATCGGAAATTACTCTCATCACATGCCCTACATGAAATAGAAAATGTTTTACAAATGCTTTCGAAACAGTTTTAGCAGTAGCTTTGCATAACGGAGTGAAAGTAACAAATTTTGAAGTGAGTTCAACAGCGACAAAGATGTAGCAAAAACCTCTGTTAGTTCTCGGAATTGGACCAAAAATGTCTACTGCGGCCATATGTCTTAATTTAACAGGTACAATGGGATATAATGGAGGAATATGTGAAGTGGTGTCTGACTTAGCTTTCTGGCAAATTTTACATGACGCTAAAACTCGTCGTATACGTTTTTCCATGTTGACAAAATAACAGTTCTGTCTCAGTATAAGAAAACATTTTCTGGCTCCGTAATGTGCATAACTTAAATCAGTATACCAGATTAATTTGTTAACCAGTTCGTCAGGAATGCATAATAACCAATTGTTGCTGTCTGGATGAGAGCGGCGAAACAGAATGTCATTGCGTACAGTGTAGTGGTTTCTAATCGTAACATTATTCTTATTTTGCCAAAGGTGTTTAATTTCTTTCCACAAATTGTCTTTACTTTGCTCTTTTGCTATGTCCTGTAATGACGACGAAATAATATTTTCAAATGCAACTTGTTGAATGTACATAACGCTGAAATTTGCTTTGCAGAAGTTGGTTGCTACGTCTTGCTGCTATAACATTTTGTGTGCCGGGAATGTGAACTATTGTAAAATTAGATTCCTGTAAATAAAGTTTCCATCTGCTTAATCTGTCGTGAGTGAATTTAGCCGAAAGTAAAAATTGTATCGCTCTGTGATCTGTGTAAACGGTGGTATGTCGGCCATAAAGAAAGTGCCTAAATCTCGTGAAAGCCCTTACAACACATAATGTTTCCAGTTCTGTAACGAAATAATTTCGTTCAGCAGGCGACAGAATGCGACTTGCAAATGCGATGTTTTTAATTACTGTAGAGCCATATTCTTCAATTTCCTGGAAAATATGTACGCCTAAAGCGGTGTTAGAACTGTCGGTGGCAATAGAAAAATTTCTGGTAAGATCTGGGTGCGATAAAAATGGTGCATTCAACGAAGCCTGTTTCAGGCTCATAAATTCAGAATGTGCTTGCTTATCCCATGACCAAATAGTGTTTATACCTGTTAATTGGCGTAATCTAGGTGTGTCTAAAGCAGAGTGATGAATAAATTTACGAAAAAAGTTAATTAATCCCAAAAAGCTGCGTAATTGCTTCTTCGTTGTAGGAACAGTAATGTCACGTTGAGCTTGAAGTTTTTCCGGATCAGGCGCAATGCCTTCTGCTGAAATTACGTGTCCAAGAAATTTTATGGAAGTTTTGCCAAAATGCGATTTACTGAGATTAACTGTGAGTCTTGAGCATGAAAAGTTTGTAACAGTCGTTCTAGAATCAGATTGTGTTCAGTCCAGTTAGCTTCTGCGATAAGTATGTCGTCTACGTACGTCGTGATTCTGTCTTTAAGTTCTGTCGGAAGTATAGTGTTCAAACCGCGAATAAAAGCTGCAGAAGAAATAGTTAAACCGAATGGTAATTTACAAAATTGATAACAGTCGCCAAAACAGAGAAAAGCTGTATACTTTCTGCAATTCGGATGAAGTTGAATTTGCAAAATCCCGATTTCAAATCTAATGTAGAATAAATAGCAGTACCGTGAAATTTCTGTAGAAGTTCCTCTAATGGCTGTGATCGATCTGTTTCATTAATAATAATGTCATTAATGTGACGTGAATCAAGTACGAGGCGAAGTGAGCCATCTTTTTTCTTAACAATATGCAGCGGGTTTATGTACGGACTAACTGCCGGTTCAATAATTCCTTGGTCGAGCATATCTTGCAATTCTTTCTTAACTTGTTCTCTATGGATATATGGAATGGGATAATGCTTAGCTTTAAATGTATCGTGCTGTTTAACTTGAAATTCATACATAAAACCGGACATAGTACCAGGAATGTTGTCGAAAACTGGAGCTTGCTGTAAAAGAATTTTGTGTAGTTGCGTGCGTTCGTCGTCTGTATTTGCACTGCTTTGTTTAACTTTATCAGAAATCATCTGCATTACGTCGTGGTCAGTTTCGTCTGGAGTGTTATAGTTATGTACGTACGTATCAGTGAACAATGTGGGATTACAGTCTATGTTACGTGATACGGAAATGACCTCTGTGCGATTAATTGTTTGTTCTTCCGCAGATAAAGAGTGCTGAAATTCCAAGGCCAATTGTACATTTTCGTCCTTCAACATTAAATAGGAATTCTGAAAATCGATAACTGCGTCGTGTTGTACCAGAAAATTCGTACCTAAAATAACGTCTGTTGTCAATAAAGGAACAATCCAAAAATTTGAGCGAAAAGTATGACCTGCAATGCAAAATGATAAATGCGTCTGTAATTTAACGTCTACACCTTTACTCGATACTGCTACTTTTACTTTCGTTTTCCCTAATGGTAATGTAGGATAGGTATTCTCTTTATTACACTCGTTGAACGTTTCTACATTATAACTGACATAGGTGATCCAGAATCGATTACTGCTGAAAATTTCGATGAACCAATTTTAATTTCGATGATTGGATGTGAAATAGTTTTCTGAACAACTGGTCTTTCCTGCAAAAGAGTGTCTCGGATGTCGTCGAAAGTAATAACATTTTCGTGAATAACATTCTGTGCATCTGAAGTATTGCTTACGTTGCTGGAAGATGCAACCTGTACAGTATCTAGTCAGATTCTATCTGACGTGTTATTATTATCTGGAGGATGTCGTGGCATTTCTACTATTTGAACTGTTCTATTATTTCCTCCAGACGTATTACACTCTGGATGATACCTACTGTCGGGTTCATTCATGAGAATATGTTCTTGCGGATGATTTTGCTGTTGGTAAGACCGACTGTTATTATACGTACGCTGATAATTGTGCTTATCGTTTTTACGTCTGTCGTAATAGTCATTCCTATACGGTGCATTGCGATACGAATTGAAATACTGTGTTTTCTGTACATAGTTGCTTCTTTGCTGCCGTGCGTTACTTTTTTTTGTATCAGGGACTATACGTCCACGCGGCGAAACATTAAAGCCTTGTTGACCTTGTGCATTACATTGTTGGTTAGGTATGCTAACCGGCTGACTTTCATGTTGTTGTGGTGGAAAACGTCTATTGTTACTAAAATGTGGTTCCTGCTGCTGAAAATTTTGACGATATTGATAATTAGAATTTTGTCTGTTATTAAAGTTCTGGTGGTTGTCATTCCTGAAGCGTCTATTACCTTTACTATTGAAATTACGTGACTGATCGTAATTACTGTAAGTTTGTTGGCCATGATTATTATATGAAAAATTTTTGTTTACAAAAGAATAATCAGATTGTTGTACTTCCAAGAGCTGTAACAGATCTCTGAATGCCGAAATGTTTTCTTTTTGCTGACCCGTTAGAAGTGACACTCTTAATGATCGTGGCAATTTAGAAATACATAATTGAATGAGTGCAGATTCACTATAGGGTTCACTTAAATACTGGTTTTGTTGCACCATGTGCTAAAGAAATTGCTTCACACTGGGAAAATTTGAGTTCTCATAATTTGGTAAGCTAATTAACTGATCTTTAATTCCGTGCTGTGTCGTTTTCGACCAATACGCTGACAGAAAAGCATTCTGAAATTCTTCTACTGAATAACATTGTCTCGCGATCGGCCTCATACGAGTTGCCGGTTCGCCTTCCAAAAAGCTGCAAATAAATTCAAGTTTGTGTGTTACGGGCCAAGTCGGTGGAAAAGCAAAGCTAAATTGTTGAATCCAATCCAGTGGGTGAATCTGTGTTCTGTCATTCTTAAACACTTTAAATTTTCTCACTGACAGAAAATGTTTGTAATCAAAATTATCATCTGTGTATGATGGAACAGGTTCACGATTGAAAGAGAATCTGTCGAACTGTGGTTGTTCGGAATCTAAGTCCCGTACTCTCTGTAGATTACTCAAATTATACGCGCTGCGTGAGTCTGACAAATGTTCGCAAAGTGGGGTCTGCTGTGATGTGTTGAACCCAGAAACATTTTTTATATCTGTTACCTCTTGCTGTAAACTTGACAATTTTCTACACAACGTGTTATTAGATGAATCGATCTCATTAATTGTCTGCTGTAAATTTTGAAATTCAGGTGTTTGGTTAAATGAAACCGGTGCAGTATCGTCTGATTTATTGTCATTATTACTTTCAATAACATCAATACGACTGGCCAATTCATCATATTTTTCAGTCAGTATTTAAGCCTGATCAACGTTTTTACTGTCAGAAGCAGTAATCTGTTTTTGCAATTTGCGTGTAGTTTCGTTCAGTTTTTTAACGTCAGCTTTGAGGACATCGCAATCCTGTGTTAGTTCTAATTGTTCGAATCTGTCTGTCACTGTCTGAATATCTGCGGTGTGTGTATCTGTTTTTGATTTAAGATCAGAAATTTCACCACGTAATTCGGTGCTCAACTGTTTGATGGTATTAATTTCGTCGGACACTGTAGCAATATTGTTGTCTACGTTTGTCTTTGCCTTCGCAAACATTTTACGTTTATCTTCTTGTCTCTGTACAGTGATTGTATCCATGACTTGACGTTTTACTTTATTTTGATCCTGAATAAATTTGCGGAAACGCGTATCACTGTTTTGTATGTGCTGATTAAAGCGCTCGTTAATTTGAGTGTTCTGTTGTTCGAATTTCGCGTCTATCTTTGCGTCCATTATGCGCGAAAGTTCTGCTGTCATTGTTTTAAACTCGTCGCGTAATTGTGTAGCTTTTTCAGAGCATTGTTTACCGACTGTACTAATTTCCTCTCTAAGTGTTTCTATTGTAGCTGTTTGCATATCCCTTAATTCTTGAACAACAGATCTAATTTCTTCGCTACTTTTCTTTGAACAAGCCTCAATTTCCACGCGTAACTGTACCTTAGTATCATGACACTGCGCGGCAACGTCTCTAATTTGTTCACTAAGCTGCCTGGAATTGTTGTCTAATTTTTCATTAAGCTGTCTGGAATTGTTGTCTAAGTTTTCATTAAACTGTTTGTTCTGCTCACTAAGTTGTCTGAAATCTTCACTCTGTTGTCTGACCTGTTCACTAAGTTGTTTGAGATTTTCATCATTGTTGTCTAATTTTTCACTAATTTCATTAATTTTATCAAATTTTTTGTTCTGTTCACTAAATTGTTGTTGTAGCAATCTTGCCATAATATGTTCCAAATCAAAATTAGCATTTCTATTCCCTGTGCTGCAATTGTCTCGCTTTCTGTAACCATTTGGTTATTCTGAGATTTACAAAAAGGTTTGCCAGTCGAATGTACACTGTCGGTCACTATTTCGGAATTAAATGGATTTGTCGTATTTTCAGTACATTGTCCATTTTCATTAGAAAAATTTGTCTGTACGTTATTTGAATTTTCCAAACCGGGTGTGTTAAGCTGAGCAGCGCTCATTACAATAGAACTTCCCACGTCATCAATTGTCGTCAAATTAACAAGGGAGGCAGTTGAGTTCGTTTGTTCATCAGTAAGATAAATATCATCATTAGTGGTTGGAATGCACTGATTGTCAGTGAACGCAGGATTGTCATCATTACACTGCGTGTCACAAGTACTATCAGTAAAGTTGTTTAAGTCGGTAATTTCGTTCATAATACCTCGCGATACACTATTCACAGTCTTTCGCGGCATTTTTACAATAGTCAAAATTATTCACAAAACAAATAAGCACAATGCAAAAACAACACACAAATACAACAGAGCAACGAATTGCCGATGATCTGAGGAAAGAAAGTCATAAAATTAGTAAAAGCGTTGCGCCAAATGCTAATTATATTTAAGCAAATAAGAGCAGATATCTGACTGTTTCTTAGAAGATTCCCAAAGAAATACGATCCTGGCCGGATGTCGCCAAGTGTAACCTCCCCACAAAAATGTAAATCAATATTATTCAAATGTTAATGGACATAGTGCCAAGTGTAACCTCCCCAGAGAAATTTGAAAGACAATATTTAAATGTTAACGAGAATAGAACCTAGTGTAACCTCTCAGCAAATAAAATAATTTATTGACAATGACAATTAAATGAGAAACAGCAATCTGAGCCATGTGTAAGCTCCCCACAAAAATGAAAGTCAATTCAATAAAAATGAAATCTCAGTGACAATGAAAACGCAAATAGACCGAAATGTCGACCTTAGGCCCTGTTCTTACCTCAGTAAAATTGCATCTGCTCTTATTTTTCGCCATAGCTTGGAGGAAATGCATCGCAAAAATTCTTTGAACTTAAGTAAATTTTTTCTTTAAGGAAATGCATGGGAAATTTTGGCGATTCTTGAACAAATTAATTACACTGAAGATGCATTACATTATCAGATGAGCGCAATGCTGCTTCATTACCTTATTAAAAAATATACCTCGTCCTGAATCTTGACCAGAGTCCCATGTCGACGCCCGCCGACTCCTCACACACAACTGCGACTTTCTCTCGCGCGCTACTACATGCTCTCGCGACTCGCTACGTACAACTGAACTCTCTCGCAACTCGACCGCAACTGCACCTGCCGACTCCCTACATGCAACTGAACTCTCGCGCGGTCAAGCGCAGACTAGCAACGATAAATAACTCTCTGGTCAGAGATTCTGTCATGCCTCGTCACCGCTGTACTAAATACATACGCGTTTCAACTGCTATTTCGTATTATGAGGCCAAATGACGCTTTCTGCGTGTTTATAGACTAAAAAACATGGACTACTATTTGATAAATTTGCCTTTTTCACCTTAATAAACGCAAGCATGTAATTTTTGGTAATGCTTCTCTCGACTTATCTATTATGATAGATAAGAGTGCAGTTTCAGAAACTGCCCATAAGGAACAAGTATAAATCAAGTAAAATGGAGAGCAACAAACTGCACACAACCGAATAGACAACTATTATGGACATAGAACAATACGAAATACAAAACTTTAAAAAATGTTTGAAGGCTAATCCACTTCAAGACTATTGTAAGGTAAATAGGAACCAAACACAGTTTTTATAAGTTGTTTCACATTTAATTTTTAAATTTTTTACTCGCTCTGGGAAATCACTGGTATCAGCGAGGAAATGTTCACATTATTTCTCGATCACCGGACAAGTGCACATTCCTACTGAACCTCCAGCAGTCAGGCGTGATGTTGTGAAAAGGACAATAGCAGGGGTTTTTATGCCTTATCAGTGCCTCAAGCATGAGCTATTGTGCCACAGTTGAAATGTATTCTTTTGTTGATGCATACTCGATAACGTTGAAATGGCTCTAATTTCTTTGTTTAGCATTCTCGTTTATTTTTCTGAATTGTATGCAACGAGGTTATTGTTGTTGTAAAATGTACAACAGTGCCTGCTGGTGTGACAGTTACAAGTGTTCTAGGAGTTAACACACAGAGGTAAGTGTACATAGTCATTGTTTGTATTTAATTTTTTATTCAATGTATTTAATAGTTTGTTCAGTAAAGGCTTGACTTTACTTAAAACTGTCCGTGTTGTAAATCTGACAACGTGCGCCTGCTAAAATGATGACTTTAGCTGTGCCTGCCGGAAAGTTAATTACGCGGGATCGAGCTCTTAGGTCATTGCTGTATTCGTCTTACACAATACTACTTGCAGCCGCCACGGCGATGTGGAAGGCGTAGTATTCCGTTAGCAGAGCCTGTTCTGTTGGTGCGAATGGAGCGGTTTGCTGCCCGTCGAATCTCTGGAACAGTTCTGAAGCGAATGCCACGAAGTGGTTCCTTCGTCTTCGGAATCAAATCAAAGTCACAAGAACGTAAGTCCGGGGAGTATGGTGGATGATACAGCACTTCCCAGTCCCATCGACCGATCGGAGCAGCCACAGCTTGCGCTGTATGCGTCCGCGCATTGTCGTGCAAAATGATGGGTGGGTTGCGCAGAAAGTGTCGCCGCTTCTTTCGCAAAGCTGGTCGCAGGTGACGCTCCAAAAACGATCAGTAATACTGTGCATTGACGGTCTGCCGTGGAGGAACGTAATGCGTTAGGATAACACCATCACAGTCGTACACGAGAATCACCATAAGTTTCACCATACTGGGGCTCTGACGCACTTTCGACTTTCGCGGCGATCCGTAATGACGCCATTCGCTGGATTGGCGTTTCAGTTTTGGCCTCGTGACATTCGCTTCAGAACTGGTCCAGAGATTCGACAGGCAGTAGACCGCTCCATTCGCTCCACCAACAGAACAGGCTCTGCTAACGGTATACTACGCCTTCGACATCGCTGGCAAAGAGTTCTACACAGCGCTGCTGACTACTTTGAAGGTCGGTATCAGGTTCAAACATGTAACTCTTTTGTATGGGCTGTGAATAAATAGTTGACACTATTTAGGTTCCACCCCTTGTATTTGGCAACGTTAGTGGTTCTTGTTTATTTATGAGATTCTCAGTAGCCACAAATATCTACTGTCCATAAGAAGTATTCTGCCAAAGTAATTGGAAAATGTCTTACTGGACATAAGGGAACTAAAGTGGTGCCAGCATGACGCATTTCCAACGCAGAGCATAACAGAACTTCTGGAGATCATTGGACCAGTCGTCCAGGAAACACAAAGTAGCCTTCGCGCCCAAAGTACTTAGCACCTCTGGAGTTTTACCTGTGGGAATAAAGAAGTTGTCTGCAAGGAAACACCAACGACTAGGAAAACATGAAATGCCCTGTAACCTGGGTTGCCGAGCCAAGCGTTTGCTTTTTACTGAACTGTTCATTGATTCAGACCTGTGTTCAGTATCGAAGGTAGCGTGGTTTTATATATTTAAGACTTCATTCACATCATTAATTTGCCGGCCGGGGTGGCCGAGCGGTTCTAGACGCTACAGTCTGGAACCGTGCGACCGCTACGGTCGCAGGTTCGAATCCTGCCTCGGGCATGGATGTGTGAGCTGTCTTAGGTTAGTTAGGTTTAAGTAGTTCTAAGTTCTAGGGGACTGATGACCTCAGATGTTAAGTCCCATAGTGCTCAGAGCCATTTGAACCACATCATTAATTTATCTATTGAGTTTCAAAATCAAGCCAATAAACGTATTGTGTGCTGTTGTAGGCTAATTACAAAGTCAAGCTTCCATGACCACAAATTCGTTTTCGTGGAAAACGTTTTTAAACTGAGAAGAAACGCCTATCATAAAAAAATTATCAGAAGTATAATGATGGGTCTATGCAGCAATTGCTACGTGAAAAGAGCCTTCAGTCACATGATTCATTTACAGTCTTGTCGATATGGTAAAAACAGAACTAGCTCTAATTTTAAGTTTACAACGACTTTTACCAAAAAATGAAAATTTGTTTAAAGCTAAAACTAGCATTAATAAACATAATTTCTAACGTTTACTAAGTGTTTTACTGCGTTCACCCTCAGTCCTCAGCTCAACATATCTTTTCGTTAGGCAGTGTTCAGTAATTTTGTCAATTTACTCTGGCAACCCTACCTATAACACCAGTCTGTGCTGCGGTAAGTTTATATAAAATTCAGTGTGCATTATTGTCTGCCCATAAGTGCCTTATGCTACGTATCAACGTTTGTGGTGACGTTTTAAGTCATAGTACCAAAAACACTAACCATACATGAGTTACTTGTTCGATTACATTTATTACACTAGGGGTAGTTGTTGGGACCCGTTTTCCTGACAGTGGGAGACCAGTTTGTGGCACTAAAAGATTTTGTCCAGCGGCAAAAGAATAAGGTATACAGGGTGTTACAAAAAGGTACGGCCAAACTTTCAGGAAACATTCCTCACAAACAAAGAAAGAAAATATGTTATGTGGACATGTGTCCGGAAACGCTTACTTTCCATGTTAGACCTCATTTTATTACTTCTCTTCAAATCACATTAATCATGGAATGGAAACACAGCAACAGAACGTACCAGCGTGACTTCAAACACTTTGTTACAGGAAATGTTCAAAATATCCTCTGTTAGCGAGGATACATGCATCCACCCTCCGTCGCATGGAATCCCTGATGCGCTGATGCAGACCTGGAGAATGGAATATTGTATCACAGCCGTCCACAATACGAGCACGAAGAGTCTCTACATTTGGTATCGGGGTTGCGTAGACAAGAGCTTTCAAATGCCCCCATAAATGAAAGTCAAGAGGGTTGAGGTCAGGAGAGCGTGGAGGCCATGGAATTGTTCCGCCTCTACCAATCCATCGGTCACCGAATCTGTTGTTGAGAAGCGTACGAACTCTTCGACTGAAATGTGCAGGAGCTCCATCGTGCATGAACCACATGTTGTGTCGTACTTGTAAAGGCACATGTTCTAGCAGCACAGGTAGAGTATCCCGTATGAAATCATGATAACGTGCTCCATTGGGCGTAGGTGGAAGAACATGGGGCCCAGTCAAGACATCACCAACAATGCCTGCCCAAACGTTCGCAGAAAATCTGTGTTGATGACGTGATTGCACAATTTCGTGCGGATTCTCGTCAGCCCACACATGTTGATTGTGAAAATTTACAATTTGATCACGTTGGAATGAAGCCTCATCCGTAAAGAGAACATTTGCACTGAAATGAGGATTGACACATTGTTGGATGAACCATTCGCAAAAGTGTACCCGTGGAGGCCAATCAGCTGCTGATAGTGCCTGCACACGCTGTACTGGGTACGGAAACAACTGGTTCTCCCGTAGCACTCTCCATACAGTGACGTGGTCAACGTTACCTTGTACGGCAGCAACTTCTCTGACGCTGACATTAGGGTTATCGTCAACTGCACGAAGAATTGCCTCGTCCATTGCAGGTGTCCTCGTCGTTCTAGGTCTTCCCCAGTCGCGAGTCATAGGCTGGAATGTTCCGTGCTCCCTAAGACGCCGATCAATTGCTTCGAACGTCTTCCTGTCGAGACATCTTCGTTCTGGAAATCTGTTTCGATACAAACGTACCGCGCCACGCCTATTGCCCCGTGCTAATCCATACATCAAATGGGCATCTGCCAACTCCGCATTTGTAAACATTGCACTGACTGCAAAACACGTTCGTGATGAACACTAACCTGTTGATGCTACGTACTGATGTGTTTGATGCTAGTATTGTAGAACAATGAGTCGCATGTCAACACAAGCACCGAAGTCAACATTACCTTCCTTCAATTGGGCCAACTGGCGGTGAATCGAGGAAGTACAGAACATACTGACGAAACTAAAATGAGCTCTAACATGGAAATTAAGCGTTTCCGGACACATGTCCACATAACATCTTTTCTTTATTTGTGTGTGATGAATGTTTCCTGAAAGTTTGGCCGTACCCTGCATAGCCCCATTGAAAACAAAACAAAAACTTTCTTTGTGCACAGTTCGGGTTCGACCCGAAGATTTGTCGCGAAAATAATAAAATTATAACTAGTGTTCCGTATTAATACGTACTTTAATTATCAGTCTGCTTAATACAATAGTTGCACAGAGTAGTATAATGGTTACAGAAGAGATAAATCACAAACTTGGACTGTCACTGGCCGCTCCATGCCTAAAGGGCCAGCTACGTAATCGCTCTGCGCCGTCCTCTCTCTCCCTCTCCATTTTCTTTTTGACGCTGCCCGAGCATACTTACGAGTCATTTGAGGTGATATCTTTCACTACTTATTTTCAGTCTGCTGACGATTCCGGCGAATATTTTTATAGTCTTCCTTTGGGTTCTTGTAGTGCTCCGGAAGCTCTTCGCACTGAGTCACGAATCAATGTCCTAGCTAAATGCGTATCCACGTTTCACCAATTTATACAATTAGACAAAGCTAATTCGTAACAATGACGGGCAAGCGCCTGCACTGGTACGATAAAGTGACAAATAAAGCAAAAACTGTGCGATGAACAGGTATAGATATCATGTATCCACTGTGAGCTCAACCATTGTTTACGCATTGTTAGTCGTAGTTAGACCTAACGTATACTGGGTTCATAAATTTGCGACAAAACTTCCCACGATTTTGTACGACAACACGCGGGTAAAACAAATACACAGTAATTGGGGGGGGGGGGGGCGGAAAACAGTGCAGCCATTGTCCTATTGCAGAAACGGAGCTGTTCATCTGTCTCTTCAAAATTGCATGATCACTGACTTTCGAGCCAAGGGTGTAAGCATTTCCGAAACGGCTCATTTTCTATACGTTTCGGCTGCCGCCGTGGTTAAAATATAGCGTGCACGGCAAAATGGTACTGTCTAAAGCTCGGGTCTAGGCAACTGTGGTGCACCACAAGCTGTAGATGAGTCCGGTGAATGACGGCTGTGTACGGGCGAATAGACGGGCAAATGTTGAACAACTGACCTCCCAGATGAAGCAGCGAACGTTGGTGGGTATGAGCATCCATAGCAGGCGCCTGGTTCGTGCACGCATCCTGACTGCCCTTCAGAATTTGTACGCCAATACCACAACTGGGCGTTCACTGAGCGTCCTTTTCAGATGAATAACGTTCTATACCCCATCGGACAGATACCCGCTGGCGCGTACGGCGCAAACGTTTGAAAGCGAACACCCTCGAACCGCCGATGAAGCGTTATGCTCGGGGGAATGTTTTCGTGGAATTCTCTGAGTGATTTTGTTTTCTGGAAGGCGCTGTGGATCAACACGTGTATGCACCTACCCTCGCGGTCCATGTCTGCCCCTGCATGCAGTTTGTGTTTCCTTCGCAAGATGGCACCTACCAACAGGACAACGCAACGTGTCTCCCAGTGCGCAGTGTACCTGCGTCATTCGAAGAGCATTGGGATGAGTTTACCGTACTTCCCTGGCCACCAAATAGGCCATATTTAAACCCAATCGAGCATCTATGGGACCACCTCGACGGGCTGTTCGCCCCATGGATCCTCATTCGAAAAATCTAGCACAACTGTGCGCGACACTGGAGTCGGCATGACTCCACAGCTCTGACGGGACCTTCCAGAACTTCACTGACGCTTTCCATTCACGCCACGCAGCAGTCCACGCAACAAAAGCCGGTTATTCAGGCTTTGAAGAGGAGTTCACTTTAATGTGACCGGGCGGTGTACTTCGAAGTTGTGAGAGGAGGTAGTTATGGAATTAGAAGGGACAGGCAATTTTCTTTGCTCTCCTATTTTAGTGACTAACGAAATCGGTGTTATAAATGCGATTTTCCCTAGTTTCCCTCAAATTCTTAAAACAATTTAATGTGGTGTCACCGCCAGACACCACACTTGCTAGGTGGTAGCCTTTAAATCGGCCGCGGTCCGTTAGTATACGTCGGACCCGCGTGTCGCCACTATCAGTGATTGCAGACCGAGCACCGCCACACGGCAGGTCTAGTCTAGAGAGACTTCCTAGCACTCGTCCCAGTTGTACAGCCGACTTTGCTAGCGATGGTTCACTGTCTACGTACGCTCTCATTTGCACAGACGACAGTTTAGCATAGCCTTCAGCTACGTCATTTGCTACGACCTTGCGAGGCGCCATATTCAGTTACTATGTCTTCTGAATAGATAATATTGTGACTCATGTACCGTCAAGAGCGACGTTCATCATTAATGGATTAAAGTTAAGTATCCAACTAATTACGTCCGCTTTCTGAATTCTAATTCCTTGTCATGTTCCAGACCTCACGTCAGTATAGTCCTTCCCTCCTCACGCCAGCCTGCGTGAGCTAAAACCCGCGCATTTCGGCCTCCTCTCGTAACACGGTGTTGGCTCTTCTGCCAATGCTAATATTAGATTTAAAGAATTATGACAGTAACAGTTCGTGCAGCTATTAAGGTGAAGGTGTAGTCTGACGAGAGTTCTCGTTCCCTTTCGTGTAAACTTCCCTCAGTAAAAATCAAATAAGGCAGCAGGCGTGGCGTGCCAGTGTCACAGCCAAACCTGAAGACAAATCCATTGACAAGTAGTTTCTTAGACCAGTTCAGAAGGAATCTGACAAGTATATGGTGAATCCCGTTTGTTTCTAGGACGTAAAATACCACAGAATTTTTGTTATTTCAAGCTTGAAGACAAAAAATAACGTTTTTAAGTTTAATTAGAAGACACGTTTGCATAAGCAATCTACTTGTGTAATTTTAGCTAATGGGAGAACTGACGTCCTTGTAAAGCGATTCGTAGCGTCTTCTGTGGTGTCCCATCACAGCGTTTTATTTCAGATGTCGACAAACAATTTTCATTTTACAGTACCATACATATGTAAATGGTAGTATTATTTGATAATACGATATATTGTCAAGCGCGTGAGACATGGGAGTAAAATTTTAAGTGCTCTTTACATAGGATACTCCACAAAAAATGTTGTAAGCCTTCCTCTCACCTCTGACGCCATAACAGTACTTCTGTTATACGATCTACTACGTGGTCTCAGTCGAAATCAAGCGAAAGTCTGCAGAGCCTTCTTTGCTTATTGCTGTTTTATATAGCAAAATACCACAACTTAAAATTTTTTTCTGCTTTGTCAGGGTCAATCTCAGTTTCTTTAACTAATAGACACCACTTACTTGCCATTATTCCAAAACTATATTCGACCATTTGTCTTGGATGCAACAATCATTTGTTGAAAAGATCAGGCTGATGTGCCAAATCTGTGATGGAATATGACCGCATAAGATACGTCTTCAAGGAGAAACCTCTGCCGACAGATTTGGTAATCTTTCTCCACTTGCAGGAAGCTGTTTCTCACTGCTACATTGCAGAGCACCACATTCGAACAGTCTGCGTAACTGAGTTCCCGAACACCCCACTGTTATTCTGTTTGCCCGTCGCACCAACTTCGACACAAATGAACTTGTAGTCAGCTTCCACGACTACTTGCAATACAACTGAGAAAAATTTCTTGTAGTACCTACTTCCTGAATACTTCGGGCATGTGACTTTAATTGTCTGGTTTCGATGGAACCATGCTACTTACGAAATTTCCATTTGTCTCAAAATTCCACTCCTTGTGTGGATGATTGAAATGGCGTGTGAACATTGTGTAAAACTTCCCATATCAAGCGGCACGTTTCGTGAATGATCCTCCCAAGTACGCCACTGGCCATTAAAATTGCTACACCACGAAGATGACGTGCTACAGACGAGAAATTTAACCGACAGGAAGAAGATGCTGTGATTGCAAATGATTAGCTTTTCAGAGCATTCACACAAGGTTGGCGCCGGTGGCGACACCTACAACGTGCTGACATGAGGAAAGTTTCCAACCAATTTCTCATACACAAACAGCAGTTGACCGGCGTTGCCTGGTGAAACGTTGTTGTGATGCCTCGTGTAAGGAGGAGAAATGCGTACTATCACGTTTCCGACTTCGATAAAGGTCGGATTGTAGCCTATCGCGATTGCGGTTTATCGTATCGCGACATTGCTGATCGTGTTGGTCGAGTTCCAATGACTGTTAGCAGAATACGTAATCGGTGGGTTCCAGATGTTAATACGGAACACCGTGCTGGATCCCAACGGCCTCGTATCACTAGCAGTCGAGATGACAGGCATCTTATCCGCATGTATGTAACGGATCGTGCAGCCACGTCTCGATCCCTGAGTCGACAGATGGAGACGTTTGCAAGACAACAAGCACCTGCACGAACGGTTCGACGACGTTTCAAGCAGCATGGACTATCAGCTCGGAGACCGTGGCTGTGTTACCCTTGACGCTGCATCACAGACAGGAGCGCCTGCGATGGTGTACTCCACGACGAACCTGGGTGCACGAATGGCAAAACGTCATTTTTTCGGATGAATCCAGGTTCTGTTTACAGCATCATGATGGTCGCATCCTTGTTTGGCGACATTGCGGTGATCGCACATTGGAAGTGTGTATTCGTCATCGCCATCCCCCCTGCGGGTCCGGGGGTAAGAATAGGCCCGCGGTATTCCTGCCTGTCGTAAGAGGCGACTAAAAGGAGTCTCAACTGTTTCGGCCTTTAATGTGATGGTCCCCTAAGGGGTTTGACCACTCTATTTCAAAATTTTTCCGTTAGTGCGTACCATTTGGGGAAGGACGCCTTACGTGGTTCTATATCCATCTTGCCCTAAGATCTGGCATATTTGTTTTTTTCATGGAGTTGGACTTAAACTGAGCTTCCGTTCACATAGGCTGCAGTGTGTTCCGGGTAGCCTCCATTCCCTCCATTGTGCACTTCCATCTTTGCTCCGTTTATTAATGGATGTTCGACACCCAACAACCAGCCTGGTAGCCAGTCTGTTGTGGTGGGGTTGTCATGTACCCTCTTGGTGGTAGCCCCCTGACTACACAGGGATCGCACTGCTGATGCCTGAGCCGCGACCTCCCCACATATGCCGAGGAGTAGATGCCTATCCCTCTGGGGCATCGGGACTCCCGGCAAAGGCCATCCTGCCAGGTGGTCTTTGCTGTGGCTGGGTGGCGCCCATGGGGAGAGCCCCTGGTCGGAGTGGGTGGCATCAGGGTGGATGACCCGCAATGAAGCGTGGTACATCATCTCTCACTGGTGGGCCTCCACTGGCAGTCTCTAAGCGATTGAGGTCTAACCTCAACGTGAAGAAATTTGATCCGAGATCATTTCCCTCCCTGGCCACTCCATGGGAGGAACATATGGCTAAAGAAGGCGGTGCTGATTATTCACCCCGGTATCTAGTCTGTACCCGAGGCGATGGTGAATCTTTTGTGTCAACCACACCCCAGCATATAGAGGACAAGTTCGGGGAGGTGGAGGGCTTGTCTAAAATGCGCTCTGGTTCTGTTCTAATCCAGACAGCATCCTCTGCCCGGTCACGGAGGTTGCTCGCTTGCAATAAGTTAGGGGACGTTTCTGTCAGCATCACGCCACATAAGAGTCTCAACATGGTCCAGGGTATTATATTCTACAGGGATCTACTTCTGCAGTCAGACGATGAACTACGCACCAACCTAGAATGACGAGGTGTTCACTTCGTCCAGCGTGTCCATCGGGGTCCGAAGGATAATCAGGTGGCCACCGGTGCCTTCATCTTGGCCTTTGAGGATGATGTCTTACCCGAATAGGTCAAGGTGATGGTTTACCACTGTGATGTGAAACCATATATCCCTCCTCCGAGGCGGTGTTTTAAATGCTGGAATTTCGGGCACATGTCATCCCGCTCTACTTCCGGCGTCACATGTCGAGATTGTGGACATCCTTCGCATCCCAATACTCCATGTGCTCCGCCTCCCATCTGTGTTAACTGCGGAGAACACCATACCCCTGCTCACCGGACTGTAGGATCTTCCAGAAAGAAAGGAAGATAATGGAATATAAGACCCTGGACCACCTGACCTACACTGAGGCAAGGCGGAAATATGAGCGGCTACATCCTGTGCCAATGACATCCACCTATGCCGCTGCTGCAACACCGGTACGATCCTCTCCCATGTCGTCACACACTGTTGCCTCTCAGCTATGTCAGAATGAACCGGCCCCCTAGGTTGTGGGGGCACTTCCCCCTCTGTTGCTCCTGCTCCATCTACTTCAGGAGCAACACCACCTCAACCATCGGGGAGATTAGTTCCCCCTTCCCAGCCAGAGAAGCGTGAGACTTCTTCGGCTACTCTAGCCAGGAAGGGGTCCCTTGGGGCCCTCCCATCCCAGGCTTTGCCCAGTGCCAAAGCGGACACCCGCAAATTTTTGAAACAACCACCGGTCACTGGTCTTAGGGTTTCACGGTCGTCGTCTGTCCCTGAGACTGACCCAGTGGGGCCCTCCCAGCCAGAGCCACCAAAGGCACAGCGTGCAAAGCAGTCGAAGAAAAAGGCTCCCAAGCATCCTGACATTGCGGTGGCACCTGTCCCACCACAACCTTCCAACTCTGCGACTGAGGATGAGGTGGAGATTCTGGCGTCCACTGAGGACCTCGATCTCGCCGGTCCCTCAGACACCATTGATAGCACTAGCGCAGGTGCTCAGTCGGAGGTAGCAGGTGACCCAGCGGCGTAATCTGCCTTTCCAGTCCTTCACGCCTTTCTCAGCCATGGACAATATCATCCTCCAGTGGAACTGCAGCGGTTTCTTCCACCATCTAGCTGAGCTCCGCCAACTTATCAGCCTTCACCCTTTCTTCTGCATTGCTATTCAGGAAACTTGGTTTCCAGCAATGCGAACCCCCACCCTCCATGGCTATCGGGGTTATTATAAGAACTGGGCAGCTTATGAAAGGGTGTCTGGTGGCGTCTGCATATATGTCGTCAACTCTCTTCACAGCGAGTCTGTTCCTCTCCAAACAGCTTTAGAGGCTGTTGCTGTTCGGGCGTGGACGCCACAGGCTGTTACCTTCTGCAGTCTTTACCTTCCACCGGATGGTGATGTCGCGCAGCATGTCCTGGCTGCGCTGATAGCCCAATTGCCGCCACCTTTCTTGTTACTGGGCGACTTCAACGCCCATAACCCTCTGTGGGGTGGGTCGGTGGCAACAGGTCGAGGCGCCACCGTTGAGCATTTATTGGCGCAGCTCGATCTCTCGATTTTAAATGATGGTGCCTTCACACACTTCAGTGTGGCGCATGGCACATACTCCACCATTGACCTTTCGATCTGTAGCCCTAGCCTCTTACCGTCTGTCCAATGGAGTGTGCATGACGACCTGTGTGGTAGTGACCATTTTCCGATCTTTCTGTCACTGCCACAGCGTCACTCTTCTGGGCGCCCCAGCAGATGGGCTATGAATAAGGCTGACTGGGACTTGCTCTCCTCCATTGCCGCTATTGAGCCTCTCTCTAATGACGACATTGATGTGGTGGTTCACTCAGTCACCACCAGCATCGTTACTGCCGCAGAATCTGCCATTCCCAGTTCTTCTGGGTCCCCTCGGCGGCGGACTGTGCCTTGGTGGTCGCCTGAGATCGCTGAAGCGATTAAAGATCGCCGGTGGGCGCTACAGCGGACAAGCGACATCCCTCCATCGTACACCTTATCGCCTTCAAACGGCTGCGTGCACGAGCACGCCGCCTTATCCGCCAACGCAAGCAGGAGTGCTGGGAGAGGTATGTGTCCACCATTGGCCTCCATGTCACTCCATCGCAGGTCTGGGCCACGATTCGACGCCTCTATGGCTATCGGACCCCTGTCAGCGTCCCTGCGCTGAATGGAGCAGTTTGTACTAACTCCGACGTAATTGCCAACCGCTTGGCAGAGCATTTTGCTCTGAATTCCGGTTCTGCCAATTACCCAGTGGCCTTCCGCTCCATTAAAGAGCGGATGGAACGTTGGAGCCTTCCGTTTTGCACCCACCATCCAGAATCGTACAATGTTCCATTCAGTGAGTGGGAATTTCGCAGTGCCCTAGCCGCTTGCCCTGATACCGCTCCTGGGCCAGATTGCATCCACTGTCAGATGCTGAAACGCCTTTCAGTGGACTGCCAGCGACGGCTCCTCGACCTTTACAACCGTATTTGGGTCGGGGGTGAGTTTCCGTCGCAGTGGCGGGAAAGTATTGCTATCCCCATTCTGAAACCAGGCAAGAACCCATTGGAGGTGGACAGCTGCCGTCCCATTAGCCTCACCAACGTTCTTTGCAAGTTGCTTGAACGGATGGTGAGCCGGCGCTTGAATTGGGTTCTGGAGTCTCGGGGCCTTCTGGCTCCATCTCAGGGTGGGTTCCGTAAAGGCCGCTCTGCCGCCGACAATCTGGTGAGCCTGGAGTCGGCCATCCGTACTGCCTTTGCCCGCCGTCAGCACCTGGTCGCTGTCTTTTTCGACATGCGGAAGGCGTACGATACGACATGGCGTCATCACATCCTTTCTATGCTTCATGGATGGGGTCTTCGGGGCCCTCTGCCGATCTTTATCAGAAATTTTCTGTCGTATCGTACCTTCCGCGTGCAAGTCGCGGTCTCCCATAGTTCCTCCCGAGTGCAGGAGAACGGTGTGCCACAGGGATCTGTTTTAAGTGTCTGCCTGTTTTTAATAGCCATTAACGGGCTCGCTGCGGCGGTGGGAAATTCTGTCTCCGCTTCCCTGTATGCTGACGACTTCTGCCTTTCCTACAGCTCTATTGGCATTGCAGCTGCTGAACGTCAGCTACAGGGCGCTATCCGCAAGGCGCAGTCTTGGGCTGTAGCTCATGGGTTCCAGTTTTTGGCAGCCAAGACCTGCGTTATGCATTTCTGCCGGCGACGCACTGTCCACCCGGAGCCGCGGCTTTATCTTGATGGCGAGCTTCTTGCAGTGGTGGAGTCAGATAGGTTTTTGGGGGTGGTTTTTGATGGTCAGTTGACTTGGCTGCCTCATATTCGGCAGCTTAAACAGATGTGTTGGCGGCATCTAAATGCTCTACGATGCATGAGCCACACCCGCTGGGGCGCCGACCGATCTACCCTGTTACGGCTCTACCAGGCGTTAATCCAGTCTCTTCTGGATTATGGGAGCCTGGCTTATGGCTCAGCATCCCCGTCTGCGTTGCGGGTGCTGGACCCAATCCTCCACAGTGGGATACGCCTTGCCACTGGTGCTTTCCGGACCAGCCCTGTGGACAGCATACTTGTGGAGGCGAGTGTCACTCCACTGCGGTTACGGCGCCAACGTTTGCTGGCCGCTTATGCTGCCCATGTTTTCAGCTTGCCCGGGCATCCTAACTATCGGCTACTATTCCCACAGTCGCACGTCCATCTTCCAGAACGTCGGCCCAGGGCTGGATGTACGATCGCGGTCCGCGTCCGAGAGCTTCTCTCCAGGCTTGGGGCCTTACCTCTTCCGCCTCCTTTCTGGGTACCTCTGCGTACACCCCCATGGCGTGTGCCTCGCCCTCGCCTTCAGCTGGAATTGGCACAGGGCCCGAAGGACTCAGTCCCTCCGGAGGCATTCCGCCGCCGCTTTCTTTCCATCCTCGCAATGTATCAGGGCTTTGGCATTGTTTGCACTGACGGCTCGATGGTTGCTGGTCGTGTCGGTTATGCGCTCACTCTAGGGGACCATTCTGAACAACGTTCATTGCCAGCTGGCTGCAGCATTTACACTGCTGAGCTGGTCGCCATCTTTCGTACCCTAGAGTATATCCGCTCCTGCTCAGGTGAGTCCTTCGTGATCTGTAGCGATTCCCTGAACGGTTTACGAGCTCTCGATCAGTGTTTCCCTCGTTCTCGTCTGGTGATGGCTATCCAGGAGTCCCTGCATACTCTTGCCCGTTGCGGCCACTCTGTGGTCTTTGTGTGGACCCCCGGTCATGTCGGTATCCCGGGCAATGAACATGTTGACCGCCTGGCGAAAGAGGCCACCAGTAAACCATCTCTGGACGTTGGCCTCCCAGAGACTGATTTGAGGACAGTACTCCGCCGACAAATTTTCTCGCTTTGGGACGCTGAGTGGCGCGATCTAACCACGCCCAAGAAACTCCGTGTTATAAAGGAGACAACGACTGTGTGGCATTCCTCCATGCGAGCTCCTCACAGCGACTCCGTTGTCCTTTGTCGGCTCCGTATTGGCCACACCCGGCTGACGCATGGCTATTTACTGCGTCGTGAGGACCCGCCTCTATGTCGATGCGGGTCTGCTTTGACGGTGGTCCACATTTTGTTGGACTGTCCACTTTTAGGTGTGCTCAGGCAGACGTTTGTCCTGCCTGAAACGCTCCCTGCCCTTTTAACTGATGACTCTGCCATGGCATGCTTAGTTTTACGTTTTATTCGGGCAGGGGTTTTTATCATTTAATTTGAGTGTTTGTTATGTTTTTTGTTTTGATTCGGGCCTTTGGCCTACGATTTTAAACTGAGTTTTTAATGTGTCTCTCGGTGGTTGGCTTCTCCTTTTTTTGTTCCAACCACCGTCACACTCTTGTGATTTTATTTCGTTTTGTCTGGTCCTTGTCTACGTTTCTCTTGTTCTGTGTCGTCTGTCTACGTTTCTCTTCTTCTGTGTCGTCTGTCTACTATTCTGTTGCACGTTTTTTATTCTCTGCATGTATTTTTAGTATTTGGAAAAAGGGACCGATGACCGTAGCAGTCTGGTCCCTTTAATCTCCCAAACCAACCAACCGTCATCGCCATACTGGCGTATCACCCGGCTTGATGGTATGGTTACACGTCTCGGTCACCTCTTGTTCAAATTGACGGCACTTTGACAGTGGACGTTACATTTAAGATGTGTTACGACCCGTGGCTCTAACCTTCATTCGATCCCTGCGAAACCCTAAATTTCAGCAGGATAATGCACGACCGCATGTTGCAGATCATGTATGGGCCTTTCTGGATACAGAATATGTTCGACTGCTGCCCTGGCCAGCACATTTTCCAGATCTCTCACCAATTGAAAACGTCTGGTCAATGGTGGCCGAGCAACTGGCTCGTCACAATAGGCCAGTCACTTGATGAACTGTGGTATCGTGTTGAAGCTGCATGGGCAGCTGTACCTGTATACGTCATCCAAGCTCTGTTTGACTCAATGCCCAGGCGTATCAAGGCCGTTATTACGGCCAGAGGTGGTTGTTCTGGGTACTGATTTCTCAGGAGCTATGCACTCAAATTGCGTGAAAATGTAATCACATGTCAGTTCTAGTATAATATATTTGTCCAATGAATACCCGTTTATCATCTACATTTCTTCTTGGTGTAGCAATTTTAATGGCCAGTAGTGTATTACATTGATCAGCCGATACAAACAACCAAAAATTTTGAATGATGAAGCTGTTGCGAGATATCTGCAAAAAAAAAGTGATAAATTGTATCAATAACATAAGCAACAGACATCATACCGGCATTACCATTTTATTGTTGTTGCTGAAGTGATGAAACGCAAAGAATTGTTTCTGATGGCGTTTGCTACAATGAAACCTGTCGCAGTGAACAGCTGTTTACAATTTCTTTAGATCATTTACGTAAATAATATTTATAGACTAGGCTCACAAGTTGAAACACAGGCATCGCCTGCAGTGCAAGACAAAAGTTTCAAACGTTTATGTAAATTTTAGATTCCGAAGATAAATTATGATAGAAACTGCCTGAAAATGAAAATAAGTAGCTCCCCTTTTTTCAATAAATGGCCACCAGTAACAGGCCGCACGGAGCGAAGAAAGTGTAATTTTTGATTTATATGTTGCCACTTCTGAGTGAGGAGTATACTTGCAGAGCTAATGAACGTTGTCATGAGAGAACGAGAGCAGTGGATCTTCCTTCAACAGTATCCAAGTTCCTCCTCTGAAACTTTCCTGACTTCTGGATACATCATTACAGACGACAACAATACTATGCATCTTTGCTATAGTGAATTTAATCCCTAGTAAGCGTCGTTTATACAAATTCTTTTTTACATTATTTTATAATCAGTTTGTTTGTAATAGCAATGAATAAATCACTTACCTTTAAATAAGTGACAGACGTTCTCTGATGCTGCTATATTTTTTCAAGCGATCCTCAATATGAGTCAGTATGTATACGAATGCATATTTACTCACTGTAAAGTAGGCGAAATAGTGCTCATTATTTTCATGCAAGTCCTTATATAAGTGAGAAAATTCTGCACACATATTTCTTTTGTGTAAGATGATACGGCGCGCGCTGCTAATCTGTGATCTTGTTCAGAGCGCGCACTGTAATCGATTATAGTTCGCTGTCCTGGTGCGGGTGGCGCTCCGGTGGCGATTTGCTATGACGTCGCTGGCGTGTGTTTGCGGTGGCCGGCGGAAAGCGAGAGGGTAGTTTTGTTTTGCGGGTATTGCACGGTATGTGAAGTTCACTCTGACTGACCGGCTAGTGACTAGCGCTAAGGTTGTTGTGCCTCGCAATATGAGCAGAGCGGTCTGGAGCGGAGGCGATTCGCCGCTGTGCTGGCCATGCGGTGGTGATTAATTGTAGTCGGCGTACTTGTTCTTATTGCCTTTCTGATGTGGAGGTCCGGCGGGGTCCTGTGATAGTCTAGCCCGGAGACAACTAGTTGCTGAATTTGGAGTCGTCTGCCAGGTTAGGGCGTGGGCTCGGTTGGCTCTTCAGATTTTCCCCTGGAAGCTCCAGCAGCGGTTTCTGAACTGTTCTGATGTGGGATGGTGTGGTTGGAACCTTTTGCTGTGTGTGTGTGGCTCGTTACGATATTTGTTGGTACTAATTTGTTTGCTCAACTGGAGTCCTGCCCGGAGTTGCGTTCATGCATGGTACATTTGGCAGTCGATGTGTTAGGTAAAGTCTGCCTAAGAAGGGCGGTTTTGTACAGTATACATATAGTGAATTACTGCTGCTTGGTATATGTGGTCTTCTGGGACCTGATCAAAACGATCTAGTCAATTTGGTTATGTAACAGCATTTAGTGGTATGTTCTGTATTTCTTTACTGTGTTATTATTAACATGGTGGAATAGACGCGTTTGGTGTCGTTAAGGCACTTCTAAGACTGTGGTTTGACTATGCATGTGCGCTTGGCTTTTATCGTTTCGTTTTAGGAAGCGAGAATTGTTTGAGATCTGCGTGTGTTGGCTTCCGGCACTTATTAAGAGCGCCCGAGTTAACGGCGCCGCGGTTATCATGTGCTGTCGGGATGTTATACTGTATTTTTGAATTTTATCTTGTGTTGATATTATCTGTCGTGTGTTACAGAACATAACCAAGGTGCGTAAGTGATGGGCAGTTGTGGGAGGCATGTCGGAGAGCTCTCAGCGGTTTATTTCGGGGACCGTTGCTAGTGGGAAGGTTCCGAAGTGTTGAGAGCTCGCTCGTCTGTGATTGCGTTGGGAGTTGCCCTCGCCCTTTGGTTGTATCAAATTGTTATTTTGTTATTATATTTATTGGTTGTGTGTTGCGTTTCTTTCATTTTATGGTGCCAAGCGCCATTATCTTTTTCAAAGTTTTTTATATAAATTATTTTAAATTGTAATGCCAAGTTAACTTATTATTGGATTTTGTCTTTTGGATAAACTCTAAAAGCGCTATTGTAAAAGGTTCTTGGTTTTATGGTGCCGGCCGGAGTGGCCGTGCGGTTCTAGGCGCTACAGTCTGGAACCGAGCGACCGCTACGGTCGCAGGTTCGAATCCTGCCTCTCGCATGGATGTGTGTGATGTCCTTAGGTTAGCTAGGTTTAATTAGTTAATTAGTTCTAAGTTCTAGGCGACTCATGACCTCAGAAGTTAAGTCGCATAGTGCTCAGAGCCATTTGAACCATTTTTTTATGGTTGCAAGCTGCTGTTATTGTTTTTAAAGCTCAGTCTTTGACCATTTGTTAAGTTTTGTAACTTATATGAATTTGTTGTTATTTAAAAGAGTTTAGTATTGGCAATTTAATAAATTGTGTACAGAGTCTGCTGTTTGGATATTATTGGGTGGAACTCATTGGATAGTTGTCCTATAAGAATAAACATTTCAAATGGTAGCAGTCTTGCCTCCGTCTTTTGTTTCTTCGTCCAGTAAATCCTGGTGTGTCCTGCGCATGTATAAAAAGTAAATAAGAGGAAGACGTGACACCTTCACTAGCCAAAAGGACGACTGCGCTGATTTGGTCGGACCATACCATGAGCAAAGGGTGCGATGTTGTCGCGCCTCCAGTGGACACGTAGCCTTATTGGAGATTCAAATCTGATTGTATTTCGTCGTACAAGGAAGCTGGACCGACGAGCAAATAGACATTTTCACGTCGAAACGGCCGCTGTAAACGCTGAAAATTACTATAGTATGTCACCTGTCCGTCACAACGTTAACGTAAACCACAGTTCGATATTCTAATCGTTCTGGATGTATTTTGAGAGACACTGTTCTAGCTGCCTCACCCTGAACAATTCTACTGCGAACAGTATTGTTTGCTAAGTAGCGTTGGCGTTGACATCAACCAAATCTTCCTCTGTCGATTATATTGCGCGTACAGCGTAACCGACACTGGCACTATGTCGGCTTCTGGTTGCATTAAAATCAAGAAATCGTAGAAGTTAATTGTGCTGTTTTCAAGCTTGTACATGCCAGATTGTCATGTTTGATATGACTAACACGCCCAGATAAGCGATGCAAATAATACCGATAACAACAGATAATGAAACTGACATGCACGATACTGAAGCGTAAACACGATGCCAATTTGAAAAAGTCTGTGGCAGAGAAAGTCTTCTTAAGACACAAAAGTCGCTCTTATTTGTCGACTTACAAGGGTCCTGTTATTCATGAGTTTATTTGAGTATTATGTCTACTCGACAGGGGAACCTGTACTGAATACCTGGCTATTAGCTTTTCACGCGACCACTAATTCCGGAGAAAATCCATTTTGAGGTTTTATGCGTACCATGTCTCGCTCACGCAGGATTAGCACAATGGCTAAGCTTCACGGCCATCACGGTGGCCGCATAGGCTCAAATACTGCCCATATACTTCCTTTCTTTCTTCTATTCCACCGTAAAGAATATTATTAAACAGGTTACGAGCAGTAGGGCAAAACTGCTCCTAGGCCACTTGCCACTTTTGATATCAAATTCTTATGCAAATTAATTAAATTGTGACAGCTGATTGGTTTATGATCTTGACCTATTGTTCTCCTAAGTGGTTCTTCATGTAACTCCCATGCTGCTTCGACCCAGGAGTCCCTACTGTTCTGCTTAGTAGTTTGTGACCCCCTGGGCACAATTAGTTCTTCTGAGAAACCCCCTCCCTATCCCCATCCCCTCTGGGAAAATAAATGCTGATCCTGGTGGACTTTAGGTATCAAAGTATTGACTAATCAATGAAATTGATCAATTAATTACCCCCTCTCCCTCTTCACTCAGGAAATCCCCAGCCTATCAGAGGGGACTTCCTCTCCACTCCCGTCCCCTCCATTCCCCACACCAACCCCCTACTGGTAGTAAATTCACAGATTGGTTGGAAATTCGAAGTTTTATGGTGAATTCAGATGCTAATTACATTGTATTGCAGAGGACATAGTACTAATTAATAATAATATATTATTTACTAATAGAAATTCAACTTGCATATCGCTGCTGTGGAAGGATGTAAGGTACTCTCTTTATTTCATCATCTTTGGAATACTGGCACATTCTATGACATCATAATCCACGATGACCGACCCAGAATATTAGTGCAGTCTAACTCACTTCCTCCTATTAGTGGAAAATTGAAAATTGGTGGGTAAATCCAAACTTCTTTCCTCTGCCTTTGAAGCATAGGAGTAGCATACAAGTAGTTTCCATTGATCGAGCCCTATCTGTCAGTAAGTGCAGGTGTAGAGAGGATATTTTTGCTATTTTAGAGAGTTGGCCCAGTCAGTCTAGCCAATAGGCTTTCTTGAGAAGGATGGGTAATAATAATAGGACAGCTGCCCTGTCACAGTGAAACACTAGATTAAATGTAGAGGTCATCACTTTTGGACAGCTGTTTGGAAATGCTCCACAATGCAGCAAACTCTCCCAGTTTCCGTATGTAGGGATGTCTTCAACTTTTGCGTCAGTAAAAAACACCACCTCTTTGTTTTGTTTCAGCCATACTGTGTGTTGCGGAGCAGCTTACTTTCGACCATGCAATGTCCATATTTCTGTGACAGCCGATAGACTGAAATGTGTTAATGTCGGTTTTGTACGTAGCACAGAACTCAAAGTCATGGTAGAAAACCACAATGTACGAGTATGGTGCTGTACACAGCTGTAGTCATACACCACTTCGATGCATTACTGGAAAACAAGTTATATATATATATATCAAACTGCTTACGAAACAACAGCGCAAGATCTCTCTATATCTGCAGGATGTGGTCTTTCTCCAATACAGGAGACAAAACTTTACACAGGTCTTTGAAGCGACTTTGTTCACTCGCCACTTGCTCCAGTGGGCCAATATTTGTACGTATATTTAATGAGATCACCACATATGCCGGATGTCAACATACAGAAAGTACTTGTTTTCGATATACAGTATATCGGAAGAGAGAGACGCGGTAAAACCTTAATCGAAGTCTCTACCAGGTGACGTTGGTGATGTTTTTATAGTTTATAGTTTTACTTCGTTGGATGTTACAAAAGAAATGAGCAAAAAGAGAAAGATGGACACTGTGCTAGCAACGAAGACTCTGACACCATTACACTGTCGTATTTCTAGTGTAGCAATCATAGGAATACGATAACGGACAGTCATTCAATATCGATGAATTGTAGGTGTTATGTTTCTGAATTTCTTTGTGCTGTCCACGTGTAAACTGCATATGCGTGTCACAAAGTGACTGCAATGAGATAATAAACGGCTATTACGAACGTTTCTGCAGAGAGACAATCAGCAGCAGAAGTGACAACACCCTTCCATGAGTTTTGTGTGCCTATAAATTGATGGACTGATATCTTAACACGTAGAGTAAATTTACATCTACATCTGTGTGCATACCTCGCAAGCCATCGTAAGGTGCTTGGTGGAGGGTACCTTGTAACTCTACTAGTCGTTTCCTTTCCTATTCCACTTGAAAAAGGAGCGAGGGAGAAAAAGACAGTCTACACACCTCCATATGAGCGCTGATTTATCGTATCTTATCTTCATAGTCCATATGTGAAATTTGTGTTGGCAGCAGTAGAATCCTTCTGCAGTCAGCATCAAAAGTAGTTTCTCAAAAGTGTTCCTCAAAAAGAATATCAAATTCCCTCCTGGGTTTCCCATTTGGGTTCTCAAAGCATCCACCCACTAATTTTGTGGGATCCTATAGGAACGCTTCTAAAGGACTGTATTCTGAAGGAGACCTAGTCTGCACTGATACACGTTTGGAATGTGCCGGTCAGCAGACTGGTATTGCTCAGTGGGTCAGCCTTTCCAGGATATTTCGAATGCACATCTCAGAACGTTTCCGTTTGCAGGAGGGATAAGGGGAAGCGAATTGTATTTACCCCAGCGAAATTTAAGCACCCGGTCCTTCTGAGAAGGAAAGGACTACTTTCATGAGTCTAAACTCATTAACAGCTGTCCAGCATGGCTGGCAATGGCTTGACAGTTGGGAGCGGTATAGCCCTGACATGTAGGTGCAGGTTCACGACCCAGTGGCAGCGGCGGCAACTGTTCACATCGGCTTGGTGGCGGTGGTGGGGATGGGGGCGGAGGCGTCGCGATATGGAGAGGAGAATGAAGCATCATACTGCCCCCATAGGCTGACAGGTCTCAACAGTATTAATGCGGGAGCAGTATAACAGGATTTTAAGTGTCTTACTTCCACCAGCATGACAAGGCAACCGAGAGATAGAACACAGAGTTGGATATATTCAGCTATTTGACGATGGTTGCTACCCAGTCTGGTATCGGATGAAGTGATTACCTAGCTTTTGGGAAGCCTCCAGAGACGTCACGGAAGCGTCTGTAATGTTTATCTTGCGAGTGTAATCCGACTGCAGGAAAAAGATTACTCATCAGGCAAAGGGGCTCTCATAATCAATTTAATTAATTAGTCAATAAATTTGATATCAATTATGTGTCGTTGGGCTGGTTGAAGCGAGGGTGGGAGTACCACAGATACGATTCATGAGTTGGAGCAGTAATCAGGCTTTGTTTCGTTGCAATGAGATCTGTTAACAGAATTTCAGTCTCGCACCCACACAGGGCGAGTTGGCCATTGTAATAAAAGCAGCTATGTTACCGAATTTATAATAGTATAAACCTGATATTTACAACTCCCCTTCGTAGGGGACGAAGCATTTGGTTACTTTAAAAGTGTTTGAATGAATGTGAGGAGGTATCCTGTGCAGAGGTAGAGCATGCTCTTGGCAAGAATGAGTTTAATATTCTAGCCCTGTGATGCGTGGCGTGGAGATATTAAACTGATAAGGAAAGAGTTTTCTACCTGATGAGAGAATACTGAGAGAAAATATGGCAATGCCATAGTCTTGTACAGGACTTTCATAAGTAACAATGCTGAAACGATGAGAAAACACGAGTATTGTCCAATTTGTTCCGTCTTCGAAAATAACTTGTATAGCCGGTCTGAGTGGCCGAGCGGTTCTAGGCGCTTCAGTCAGGAACCGCGCGACCGCTACGGTCGCAGGTTCGAATCCAGCCTCGGGCATGGATGTGTGTGACGTGCTTAGGTTAGTTAGGTTTAATTAGTTCTAACTTCTAGGGGACTGATGACCTCAGAAGTTAAGTCTCATAGTGCTCAGAGCCATTTGAACCATTTTTAACTTGTATAAAAGGGAGGAAACTACATTTCACATTAGATATTCAAGATATGTTGACAAGAGATCATCCCTGTTTCGTATTGGGTGAAGTGGATTTTGTTAAACTGGGAAGTCTATGTTGGGGGTGGAACTGCTTGTCTCAGGTTGTGCGACTGCCTGTGGCAGGAGCAGTCACGAGAGAAGGGTGACTGGAAGCTGCGCTTAAACCTGTAGTGAGCAGCTGTTAGAAAGAAAAGTTTCAGATGGTCAGCTCTTCAGGTGCACAATACACTCGGCAGATGGCGTTGGACTAGACTGGAGGAGATTGGCTAGATTTTTCGTTTTGAGATGCTGTGTTCAACTAAGATAATGAGCACTTCGTCTGTAAAAATATCTTGCGATGTATTTCCCATGTTTCTGTTGGCTAGGATGTGACTTGCGACTGATAAATAGGTATAAATGTGTTTCACTCACCAGTGATGTTGCTACAGGAGTCCTGTAGTAAGGGGAGGGTGAGTAGGTTGCTGTTCTACTATTACTACCCATCATTATGTCCCTCCCAGCAGCTATTCACTTGTAGATTGGCAGAAGGCCTCTCCCTTGCCTTCAGTGACAGGTTGCTGTCCTATTATTATTACCCATCATTCCAATGTAGGCCTATTGGTTAGACTGGCTGAGGAAACTCTATCATGCCAGATTAATAGCGAAAATACACTCTCTACATCCAGCAGTTATTGATGACAGAACTGGAGAGAGCTGGCAACTACTCCTCCTCTCCTCCTATGCTGTGTAGTCAAAAGGAGGAGGTGAGCTAGACTGCACCAGTATTCTAGGTTGGCCATCCTGAATTATATGTCATAAACTGTGTTAGTATTCCAAAGATGATTGAATAAAGAGAGTACCCTACATCTTCCCACTCCAGCAACATGCAAATTGAATTTGTATAAATAAAGAATGTATTATTAATATTATGTCCTCTGCAGTAGAAAGTAATTAGCATTTGAATTTTGCTATGAAATTTTGAATTTATTGCCAATTTGTGAATTTCCTGCCAATAGGGGAGTTGGTTTGGGGAAGGAGACCAGACAGCGTGGTCATTGGTCTCATCGGATTAGGGAAGGATGGGGAAGGAAGTCGGCCGTGCCCTTTCAGAGGAACCATCCCGGCATTTGCCTGGAGTGATTTAGGGAAATCACGGAAAACCTAAATCAGGATGGCCGAGCGCGGGATTGAACCGTCGTCCTCCCGAATGCGAGTCCAGTGTCTAACCACTGCGCCACCTTGCTCGATAGGGGAGTTGGGTGGGATGGGGTGGAGTGGGGTGCAATGGGGTGGACTGGGGTAGCGTAGTATGGGGTATGAAGGGAAAGAGAGGGGAGGGGAGCAGAGGGGAGATGAAGCGAGAGTAAGGGAAAATGAGAGTAAGGGGAAGGAAGGGAAGAGGAGGGAAGGTCCCTCTACTAAACTGGGGATATCCCAAAGGGAGAGTGGGTAATTAACTGATTAATTTAATTAATTAGTCAATTAATTTGATATTAAAAGTCCGCCAGGTTCAGTATCTATTTTTGCTGAGGGGATGGGGACAAGAGGGGTGTTTCTTAGAAGGCCGGACTATCCCCAGGGGGTCATAAACCACCTAACCGAACAATAGGTTAAGGGACCCCCTGGATCGAGGAGGGGTGGGAGTTACATAAAGAACCACTTAGCAGAACAATAGGTTAAGGTCATAAATCAATAACCTGTCACAATTTAATGAATGCTCCCAAGTTGCTAAAGACTAATAGAGAAATCGTTCCAACTCAAGATTCCATAAAAATACATTCCTTAAGTCTGATTTCTGCTTTCACAGGATTGATCAAATACATGCTGACCTGGCTGCTTAACACAGGAAGTAGCCCAAGATGGACGGTCGGGGCACCTGAGCGCTGAAGTACAATAGAGGGCAAATATGGTTGGTCAGCGTTCGGAAGAACCTGTAGAGAGGGAGAATATTCCGTGGTTTCAAGAATATGATTCGCCTTCTGCAATTACGAGGGAGGGGAGACGAGCTTTACTAGGAAGCCAGCAGTGGAGAGAAAGAGGTCTTCCGTTTCGAGCGCCCGTGTTTGACGGTCGTTCAGTATCAGCTTTTGTTGGCACCGACGGACTTGTTGCCTCTGCTGTCAGGAGATTTTATAGTTAGTGAACGGTTAAGAATTGTACTGATCCGAACTTATACGATTCTGGACTTCACCTCCGGGTAGGGAATCGTCGGTAAGTACGCAGCGTTCAGTGATAGAGAGCACTTCTGTCTGCACTCACATTGAGATGTTATGTGAATTTCGTCCTTGTGGCTAGGAGTTTGCGTTTCTCGCCTGTAGAACACAGAGAGGAGAAGATAGTATTAGATTATACACTACTGGCCATTAAAATTGCAACACCAAGAGGAAATGCAGATGATAAACGGGTATTCATTGGACAAATATATTATACCAGAACTGACGTGTGATTGCATTTTCACGTAATATGGGTATATAGATCCTGAGAAATCAGTACCCAGAACAGTCACCTCTGGCCGTAATAACGGCCTTGATAGATTAGATTAGATTTGATTGATACTTGTTCCATAGATCATGAATACGACACTTAGTAATGATGCGGAACGTGTCAGGTTAATAAAAGATGTCTGTACAAGATATTACATTACACAAAATATTGCATGCATGACACTAATGTTTAAGTTGGTTTTTTTTTCCTCCCTTAATTTATATCTAAAAATTCAGCCAATGAGTAGAAGGATTTGTCATCTAGAAATTCTTTTAATTTATTTTAAAATGTTGATTGGCTATCTGTCAGGCTTTTGATGCTGTTTGGTAGGTGACCAAAGACTTTTGTGGCAGCATAATTTACCCCTTTCTGTGCCAAAGTCAGATTTAACCCTGCATAGTGAAGATCATCCTTTCTCCTGGTGTTATAGCTATGCACACTGCTATTACTTTTGAACTGGGTTGGATTATTTACAAATAATTTCGTAAGTGAATATATATACTGTGAGGTTACTGTGAGGATCCTTAGATCCTTAAATAGATGTCTGCAGGATGACCGTGGGTGGGCTCCAGCAATTATTCTGATGACACGTTTTTGAGCAATGAATACTTTTCTAGTCAACGATGAATTACCCCAGAATATGATGCCATACAAAAGCAGTGAATGAAAGTAGGCATAATAAGCTAATTTACTGAGATTCGTACCACCAAAATTTGCAATAACCCTAATAGCATACGTAGCTGAACTCAGACGTTTCAGCAGACCATCAATGTGTTGCTTCCAGCTTAACCTCTCATCAATGGACACACACCTAAAAATTTTTAAAATTCTACCTTAGCTACAGACTTCTGTTCAAAGTCTATATTTATTACTGGAGTTGTGCCATTTACTGTACGGAACTGTTACACTGTGTTTTATCAAAATTTAAAGAGAGTCCGTTTGCTGTGAACCACTTAATAATTTTGTGAAAAACATCATTTACAATTACATCACTTAGTTCTTGGTTTTTGGATGTTATTACTATACTTGTAGTACCATCAGCAAAAAGAACTAACTTTGCATCTTCATCAATGTGGAATGGTAAGTCATTAATGTATATAAAGAACAGTAAAGGACCTAAGACCGAACCCTGTGGGACCCCGTACTTGATAGCCCCCCAGTTTGAGGAATCAGCTGTTATTTTAACATTACATGAACCACTTGTTTCAACTTTCTGCATTCTTCCAGTTAAGTATGCATTAAACCATTTGTGCACTGCCCCCCTCAAACCATAATGATTTACCTTATCTAAGAGAATTCCATGATTTACATAATCAAAGGCCTTTGAGAAATCACAAAAAATACCCATGTGTGATGTACGGTTATTCAGAGCATTTAATATTTGATCAGTGAAAGCGTATATAGCATTTTCTGTTGAAAAGCCTTTTTGAAAACCAAACTGACATTTTGTTAGTACTTTATTTTTACAAATATGGGAGGCTACTCTTGAATACATTACTTTCTCAAAAATTTTTGATAGAGCTGTCAGAAGAGAGATTGGGCGATAGTTGTTGACATCCGACGTACCCCCTTTTTATGCAATGGTTTTACAATGGCACATTTCAATCTATCGGGGAAAACACCCTGCTCCAAAGAGCTATTACATACGTGGCTGAGCATCCTACTTATCTGTGGGGAACAAGCTTTAAGTACCTTGCTGGAAATGTCATCAATTCCGTAAGAGCTTTTACTTTTCAGTGAGTTTATTATTTTACTGGGCATTGAGTCAAACTGAGCTTGGATGGCGTGTACAGATACAACTGCCCATGCAGCTTCAACACGATACCACAGTTCATCAAGAGTAATGACTGGCGTATCGTGACGACCCAGTTGCTCGGCCACCATTGAGCAGACGTTTTCAGTTGGTGATAGATCTGGAGAATGTGCTGGCCAGGGCAGCAGTCGAACATTTTCTGTATCCAGAAAGGCCCGTACAGGACCTGCAACATGCGGTCGTGCATTATCCTGCTGAAATGTAGGGTTTCGCAAGGATCGAATGAAGGGTAGAGCCACGGGTCGTAACACATCGGAAATGTAACGTCCACTGTTCAAAGTGCCGTCAATGCGAACAAGAGGTGACCGAGACGTGTAACCAATGGCACCCCATTCCATCAAGCCGGGTAATACGCCAGTATGGCGATGACGAATACACGCTTCCAATGTGCGTGCACCGCGATGTCGCCAAACACGGATGCGATCATCATGATGCCGTAAACAGAACCTGGATTCATCCGAAAAAATGACGTTTTGCGATTCGTGCACCCAGGTTTGTCGTTGAGTACACCATCGCAGGCCCTCCTGTCTGTGATGCAGTGTCAAGGGTAACCGCAGCCATGGTCACCGAGCTGATAGTCCATGTTGCTGCAAACGTGATCGAACTGTTCGTGTAGATGGTTGTTGTCTTGCAAACGTCCCCATCTGTTGACTCAGGGATCGAGACGTGGCTGCAATCTCCAACAAAGTCTTTATTTGCATTTTCGGTGACATGATATGTTCGATAGGCTATGATGTCACGATCAACGAAGCTTTCCAGTCCGGATACATTGGGTACGCCTGTACCACCACGTACAACAGCGACTGTTAACCATCCGTTACCGTGGGTAAACGAATCATTGATGTCAATGCTGAAGTTCAGTCTGCAACCACAAAACACTACAGGTCCGTCCAGTAGAGAGTGTGCAGCGACAGATTTGATGGTATTCTTTTTCTTGTCGGCGACAGATGTGGTCATTTCGACGTCTTCAATAGTTTTATATATTGTCTGTCTTGCACGACGACGGGATCTTCTGTATGGCATCTTGGCAACGTTCAATGCAGTTGCCTGTACAGCAGCAGCAGCGCGAATGATCCGCTCCGCGGGCAGCGCTCGCTTTTATAGCCGCGCACTGGCGCGGCGCTGATAAGGGACTTAGAATATTTTCAGCGTCGAGCTGAGCGTTATCCCGGACGCGGGCACTAGTCGCACTAGGTGCCCGCGTCCGCTGTTTGTCAGTCTTCGGTAGGTGGCGCGATGCCAAGATGGCCTTGAGCCGCCTTATCGGCGGGGTCAAAGGTCACGCGCTCAGAGAGCTGACGTAACATGCTGTTGCATACTCTATGTCGACAGATCCTAGATGTACCCTTGTCCGTTTTTAAGCTACGCTACAGATCACTTTATATGTGAAAATACAATGTACAATCTCCAACAAATTTAACATATTCACAGGTACCTTTACCTTTAATCCATATAAAAACAGTTTCATTAACTGATATCTTACGTCTACTACGTGTATACAAGGAAAAGGGTGAGGGTGACATATATGTTGATTTGCCAAAGTCTTTATTTGCATTTTCGGTGACATGATATGTTCGATAGGCTATGATGTCACGATCAACGAAGCTTTCCAGTCCGGATACATTGGGTACGCCTGTACCACCACGTACAACAGCGACTGTTAACCATCCGTTACCGTGGGTAAACGAATCATTGATGTCAATGCTGAAGTTCAGTCTGCAACCACAAAACACTACAGGTCCGTCCAGTAGAGAGTGTGCAGCGACAGATTTGATGGTATTCTTTTGCCTGTCATCTCGACTGCTAGTGATACGAGGCCGTTGGGATCCAGCACGGCGTTCCGTATTACCCTCCTGAACCCATCGATTCCATATCCTGCTAACAGTCATTGGATCTCGACCAACGCGAGCAGCAATGTCGCGATGCGATAAACCGCAATCGCGATAGGCTACAATCCGACCTTTATCAAAGTCGGAAACGTGATGGTACGCATTTCTCTTCCTTACAGGAGGCATCACAACAACGTCTCACCAGGCAACGCCGGTCAACTGCTGTTTGTGTATGAGAAATCGGCTGGAAACTTTCCTCATGTCAACACGTTGTAGGTGTCGCCACCGGCATCAACCTTGTGTGAATGCTCTGGAAAGCTAATCATTTGCATATCAAAGCATCTTCTTCCTGTCGGTTAAATTTCGCTTCTGTAGCACGTCATCTTCGTGGTGTAGCAATTTTAATGGCCAGTAGTGTACTAGTCAGAGGACCGCCTTCTGCCGTCCTTGTGTTTGAATGAGGAGTTTTTTTTTTTGTATTTTGTGGCTGGAGTTCTTCCGTCGTCGCAGATGTGAATGAGAACCATCACTCCGACGCACCAGACGCAGTACATACGGTGATATAGCCAATCGCTTCGGCTTATTAGCGTTATAAAGCTAAATAGCTGGGATCACGTAACTTTATTTCCACTAAGGTTGCATACCATTGCAGATCATCTTTGAAAGTAGTACCTTCTAGTATTTGGTACCTAGATGATGTCAGTCGTCTTGCGTTATTTGTATTAGATCGCGTATCCATAAAAAGGACAGATTTGGGCAACTGATCGATAATATTAGTTAGGACATTCATTTGTATCTCTTTATATCCATTGGACATTGATATATTAACATTTGGGATACATAAAGGGGTTTTAATCTACATTAAACGCATAACCAGAACTAATATTTACCAGTTTGTAGTTACTAGTTCCCTTAATCATTCATTTATGTTTTGTGTTGTGATTTATATGTTAAAGAGTAAGAAGAAGGAAATAATATCACCATTAAGAGATCCTAAGATCTGTTTCGGGGGGTAGCCAGACAGGGCCAAAACTTCATTTTCGCGTTCAGTATTCTCCATTGCGCACATTCATTTTTACACCCGCCTGTAGTACCATCTTGGAATGTAGTTTTATTCCTTAGAATTTTGTATTCAAGAAATCGTATTTGTGTGCGCATCGAACGCTCCCTGCAACCACTGGAAGGAGCCCTTGCAGCCAAGACATTGGTCATCGGCAGGAATTCCCGAGGCCCTTCCTATTGAACCTGTAACAAAATAATTTTGTTCCACTTATTTACATTTTATTTTCGGTCAGCATAAAAAGCACTCCGTCTTCAGGCCACACATAGGGTAATTGAAAAATATTAAGCTCTAGCAATATGATGTATTGAAACAAATGTCGTTTTCTTATCCCACAAAATGGAGACAAAACCGTGCACCGAAAATGGTCTTTTCAGGACATCGAAAAATGGCTATGTATGCTGACAGAGAATTCAATTTACAATGTTGGTATCAAATTGCGATCAAACTCGTATGTACCGTTCCCTAGTTATATTTCTCGCCAATTAGAAAAAAACTGTTTCGAGAAAAACGCATTTAAAGTTTTGGTTTAAATTTTTGTACATACACATATCTGTAGTCAGCGGCCCCCGGACCATACAGCAATCGTTTGCGATCCTAAAGGAGGTCGTCCTCCATCTTCCTCTTGGCCATGGCGGTGCTGCGGGGCGAACTGTCAGCTTCTGTTAACCGCTACTCTGTTCACTCGATACGCTTTTCGTCCCCTTTTGTGTAGAAATTGTAACAGGCTAGTCGGATGTCAAGTTAGACCACGTTCGTAATTTCCATAATGTCTGTTAGGCCGTCTTTGAAATTACATTACGTCTATTATTTCCCGCCTCGAATGGTTTCCGGAGACACTTTTTCTTGAATCGCCTTGTAACTCTGGCGAACTTGAGATGAACGCTACAGTAAAGCAGACATCCCACAGTACATTTTAAGCGAAGAAATGGATTTTTTTTAAATTTTCAAGGATTGTTAAGGACGAAAGAGTAACGTTCGCATGATGTATCACTGCATACATGGAAAGAACTGCTACAGTTTAGTACAGCAGACTACCGAAAGAAATAAGCAATGAGACGAAAAGACATGACACTTTTATTCAAAGATAAAGCTTACACTCAAGCCACAGTGGTTTATGCTGGTTCCCTGAACATTAAACAATGCAGTAAATGGTCCTTAATAGGGTGTGCGATGAACCAAGGACAAAAAGTCATGCTCTGCAACGTGCTTCTATGCTGGCCACAGAATCGGTAAGGAGTTCTTGTGCTAGAGAGTTCCAATCCTCCACCTGCGCGGCTGACAACTGGATGGTGGGTTGGTCGATGTGGACTTTCTATGCCACGTCTCCCAACGTATGTTGCACATGCTTGATGGGATTTAAGTAGCTGTAATGGGCAGTCCAGTCTATTCGCCAAAACATCCTCTTGTTCCAAGAGCACCTCCACCTGCGGTGTTCGATGTGGTCGTGCATTATCGTCCATAAAAATAAAGTCAGGATCGAATGCACCCCTGAAAAGACGCATGTGAGGAAGGAGTACAATGTAACAATAACGTGGATCAGGGAGTGCACCGTATTCATAGATTTGGAGGTCAGTATTGTCATATATTGACGACATAATGACTTCTATGTTGTTACTCTTAAGGCTATTTGGAGCCATCAAGGGCTCTCTAAGGTAGGAAATCAGAGACAAAATGGAGACAGCAGGCGAAAGTGGTTGCGTTTGGGTTACCGGAGATAAACAGTAACACTAGAGCCGTGCAAATTGCAGACGCTCTGTGCAGCTGTTCCAGCGGAGAAGTTTCCCTTCAGAGAATTAACTAGTAACTCCATCCATCGCCGAGTCAAGCAGAAGCAGCATGATCGATACTTGCTCCTGGGAACTGCAACGTCAGTGGGTTTACACAGGTTGGAGTGCTACTAGAGCAGTCCCCACCCACAGAAGGACGGAGGACGGGGCCAAGTGACGTAAAACACTGCTGTTGCTGGTCATAATAGGAATGTCAGTGACGTTTAGCTTTGAGATGAACGCTGTTAATACCAAGCAATCCAGAAGAATCCTCACTTACCGAATAGGAGTAGGGGAGGAATCTACTAGGGTGAGTCAAACGAAAACCATAAATTTGTAGTAACAAATCGAAATTTCGCGCCGTTATCCTGTAAGTTAGTAAGCGCGCTACAAACAGTGTGCAGAATGGCCTGTAGGTGGCAGCATAGTGCAGATGCACACATACCGTCGCAGTATCAGTATAAAGATGGCCGCCCCACTTGCGACTGGCACCAGGGAAGAACAGCGTTCTGTTATTCGGTTTTAGCGTAGTGAAGGTGTGAAACCTATTTAAATTCATTGAAGAATGAAGGTTCAGTACGGTGATGCATCTTTGTCAGAGCAGCAAGTCTAGGAATGGAGTAGGAAGTTCGCAAATGGTGTGACTTCAGTGGAAGATGCTCCTCGTCCAGGTCAGGCACAACGAGTTGTGACTCCACAGAACATTGCAGCAGTTGAAGCCATAGTGAAGGAAAACCGCCGAGCGACACTGAATGACAATGCAGCATGTTTACAGATTAGACATGGGTCAGCACACCACATCGTACATGATGTGCTCCAGGTTCTCAAAGTGTCTGCAAGGTGGGTGCCACGGCAGCTGATTCCTGAAATGAGAGAACGACGTGTTCATGCTTGTGAAGAACTTCTTCGGCGCTTTGAACGAGAAGGTGATGGCTTGCTTGCAAGAATCGTTACTGGGGACGATACCTGGGTTCACTTCCACCAACCGGAAATGAAGAGAGCGAGCAAGGAATGGCGCCATTCCTCATCACCAAAACCAAAGAAGTTTCGAACAGAACCATCAGCAGGGAAGGTTACGCCGTCTCTCTTTTGGGACGAAAAAGGCATCATTTAGGAGCATTACATGCCTGGAGGGCCACTGTCCCCAGTGTATCAAACACCTATCTCCTAAAAAATCATCCGCGGCCTACAATCAAATCAAAGCGACATGGATTGCTGTCAGCAGGTGTCCTTTTGCAACATGATATTACAACAGTTGCAACAATCACAGACCTGCATTTTGAATGTCTTCTTCATCCACCATACTCACCAGACCTTGCTCCAAGTGATTTACATATGTTTGGACCACTCAAAGATGCAATGGGAGTAAAGAAGTTCCGTTCTGCTGAAGAGGTACGCCAGACGGTGCATTAGTGGTTGCGCGGACTACCAAAAGATTTTTTTTTTTCTAAAGGAATTTATGCACTTTGTAAGCGCTGGAGGACTTGCATTGAGCGTGAGGGAGATTATGTTGAAAAGTGATACAGCTTTGTACCACTTCTGCACAATAAATAATGTTTAAAAAAGTATTTAAGGTTTTCATTTACTCACCCTCGTAAATGTGGTTGGCCAAAGGCACCCAGGAGGTGCAGAACGACTCGCCAGATTGGCCAAAGCTTGTTAAGCGCCGGTGGATTGGTAGGTCGACTACAGGAAGGGAGAAATGGTGGGCCGCCACGTTTCTTCAAAATCCCATGTTTTTGTATCCAGAGGGAGTTCTCAGTCAGATCAGTGGGGCGCTGACTCCGTGTCGCCTGAGGCCAGCCTCAGTAAGCTTCGACACGTCTGTTTCTCTCACCCGGAGTGCTGCACTCAAGTTTCTACTTAACGTGCTGCTAGTGTTCACTACTTCTGTTAGCACCTGTCCCCGTGGCTTCAGACTCTGACGTCTGATATGCAAGCAATTGCCTCCTTTGCTTTTTCTTATGTTTAGAATTAGCCTTCGGTGTTATAGTCAGTCTCATTGCCAATAAATAGTGCTAATCAGAACTCTGAATTCCATGAGTCTCCTGCTGCAAGCATCCTGTCGCGACCGAGCGAGGTGGCGCAGTGGTTAGCACACTGGACTCGCATTCGGGAGGACGACGGTTCAATCCCGCGTCCGGCCATCCTACTTAGGTTTTCCGTGATTTCCCTAAATCGCTCTAGGCAAATGCCGGGATGGTTCCTTTGAAAGGGCACGGCCGCTTTCCTTCCCTAATCCGATGAGACCGATGACCTCGCTGTCTGGTCTTCTCCTTCAAACAACCCACCCATCATGTCGAGTCCCAAAATCCGCATCTCTCGTAGATGTCCTGTGACAGTGTTTGGCGCTGATCCAAGTCATCAACTTGCTTCACTGGGAATTTGTCTTTCTACCTTTGCTCCTTCCGCTCAGAAATTGCTGACTGACCTTAAACCCCCTGGCTTCCCTCCATCCTGTGTCAGGACACGTCGGTATCCCCACGCAACATTGTACCTCACCACACTACAACATTTGCACCAGCAAACCAGTCATGGGTAAGGAGGGAATACAGTGGTTTCATGACATCCCTCCCAGCCAAATCAGTGCATATGTATCCATGCCAGAGGGCATACAACGCCATACTGATAAGTGGGCTCACGCTGTCAAGTTACAGAGAGACCAAAAAAAAAAACAAGATTCACCATGAAGGAATTACCCGAATGGGCCAGAAATTGGTAGATGTGATGTGCATGTACAGGCAGAAAATGGTTTACAATTGAAGAAAAAACTGAATGATTTATTCAAGAGAAAGAACTTCGTAAATTAAGCAAGTCAGTTGCGCGTTGCTCCCCCTCTGATCCTTAAGAAAGCAATTTTTCGGTTTGATATTGTTGATAGAGTTGTTGGGCGTCTTCGCGAAAGATATTGTACCGAATTTCGTCCAATTAGCGCGTTAGATTATCAAAATCCATAGATGGTTGGAAGGCCCTGCCCATAATGCTCCAAACGTTCTCAACTGGGCTGAGACCCGGAGACATTGCTGACCAAGGTAGGGTTTTGCAACCACGAAGACAAGCAGTAGAAACTTTAGCCGTGTGCGGGCGGGCCCAGGATGGCAAGAAAACGAAGTGTAGGATATCACTGACGTACCGCTGTTGCCGCGGATGACAACCAAAGGGGTTCCTGCTATGAAAAGAAATGGCACCCCAAATCATCTCTCCTGGCTGTCGGGCCGTACGGCGGGCGAAAGTTGGTATCCATTGCTGTCCGGGGCGTCTCCAGACATCCCTTCGGCCTGGAAAACCAATGACTGGAGTAGAATTGTCTTCAGTGATGAGTCCCGCATCGAAATGAGCCCCACTGACCAGCGAACATGTTTCTGGAGCACTCGTTTATTACATCAGAGAAATACATTTTAAGACAAAATTTAACTATATGAAATATTGCTCCCAGTAATGGTTAACGTGAGCAGTGACAAAACTTAGTTCTCTTAAGGGTTTCTGCTGGCAACAAATTTTAAGCAGGCAAAGTAAGGTTTATATCAATTTAGCACAAACGCGTAGGTAGTGACTGAATCACGACACAGACACTTTAACAATTTCGGCAACAAATAAATAGTGTGAATAAACAGTAACCAACTAATCAACAGCCTTGCTATTGAATAAGTAGTAGGCCATTTGGAACGAATTAGCAACACCCAGCGACTAGGGGAGTTAATACCAACAGTCTTTAAATGTCTTGCTCCCCATTAAATAAACATACTTACAGTAATTAAATGAATAACAAATCAAACACACCACGCTCCACTCAAACTCTTCAGTGGAAGCCAAGCCAAAATGAAAATTCCATTAACTGACTAGTACTCAGGTCACGCTAGAGCTCATCTCTTGGCCAATTCAAAATTAAGTGCACATAAACCAGCATTAATTAACGAGGAGTGACACCTGGTCGCTCGAAGGGATGACAACACTTAATTGAAAAGACGAATGCCGGAGGCGGCAGTAACATCAAACACCTTCTCTGAGTTTTAACCAGGAGTCACTACCCGCTATACAAGTAAACATTTAACCAAGCACAAGGAAGGAACCCTAAAGAGAACATTCAAATAAAACCCCAAAAAGATTATAAAGGACAGGAAACCCCAACTATTTAAATTTAAAAGAATTAGCTCTCCCCAAAGGCAGTGTAAACGCTAAGGCGACACTTAAGAGGCCACCAAAATTGGTTACAAAAGTCTTGTACATTTGCTCCTTTTCTTTAAAAGAAACACAAGGCTGCTTAACTTCTGCTGGACGTCCGGTACGCCTCGTGTAGTATACACCAGGCAGCAAACCCAAGCTAGGCGGTCGCAAGGCACGGCGAGCAAAATCAGGAGAGCAGACAGGCAGGCAGCCAACACACATCCTCCATCCTGAACCGGCAGACCGCGTACAACCAACTCCACATTGAGAGGCACCCACATGCCTTGCTCATACTGTGGCATCAAGCAGTCAGGCCTGCAAGATGAGTGGTCTGCCAAGCGAGTGGATTCATTCTTATTTATCGAGTAAAATGAACTCTCGTACTCTCAATTAAGTTACAAATTATCCTCCTGTATGAATAATACGCAACGGAAACGCAACCCTCACTATCAGTAATTTGCAGAACCCTGACTGTTCACTACGCACTGGCAATACCACACTTTCTTTTTGTCTTTTATTTAACGGCTTTTATCAACACGTGGCCACCGCACTGAATATGAATGGCGCACACATTATAAATTCGGGACATCATGACAACATACAATTCGAAGGAAAAGTCCACCAATCTTTTTCTTTTCACTATCTTATTTATTCCGATAAATTCTATAACCTAAACACACAAATTCTATAACCTACAACAATAACACATGAGAAATTCCGCCCAGTGGGCATGGCTTTACATTGGTGATTCTCTACCTTATGGTCTCGTAATTATTTAACGCTACAGTGCACTTCCCCCCCATGAACCATGGACCTTGCCGTTGGTGGGGAGGCTTGCGTGCCTCAGCGATACAGATAGCCGTACCGTAGGTGCAACCACAACGGAGGGGTATCTGTTGAGAGGCCAGACAAACGTGTGGTTCCTGAAGAGGGGCAGCAGCCTTTTCAGTAGTTGCAAGGGCAACAGTCTGGATGATTGACTGATCTGGCCTTGTAACAATAACCAAAACGGCCTTGCTGTGCTGGTACTGCGAACGGCTGAAAGCAAGGGGAAACTACAGCCGTAATTTTTCCCGAGGGCATGCAGCTTTACTGTATGATTAAATGACGATGGCGTCCTCTTGGGTAAAATATTCCGGAGGTAAAATACTCCCCCATTCGGATCTCCGGGCGGGGACAACTCAAGAGGATGTCGTTATCAGGAGAAAGAAAACTGGCGTTCTACGGATCGGAGCGTGGAATGTCAGATCACTTAATCGGGCAGGTATGTCAGAAAATTTAAAAAGGGAAATGGATAGGTTGAAGTTAGATATAGTGGGAATTAGTGAAGTTCGGTGGCAGGAGGAACAAGACTTCTGGTCAGGTGACTACAGGGTTATAAACACAAAATCAAATAGGGGTAATGCAGGAGTAGGTTTAATAATGGATAGGAAAATAGGAATGCGGGTAAGCTACTACAAACGGCATAGTGAAAGCATTATTGTAGCCAAGATAGATACGAAGCCCACACCTACTACAGTAGTACAAGTTTATATGCCAACTAGCTCTGCAGATGACGAAGAAATTGAAGAAATGTATGATGAAATAAAAGAAATTATTCAGATTGTGAAGGGAGACGAAAATTTGATAGTCATGGGTGACTGGAATTCGAGTGTAGGAAAAGGGAGAGAAGGAAACATAGTAGGTGAATATGGATTGGGGCTAAGAAATGAAAGAGGAAGCCGCCTGGTAGAATTTTGCACAGAGCACAACATAATCATAACTAACACTTGGTTTAAGAATCATGAAAGAAGGTTGTATACATGGAAGAACCCTGGAGATACTAAAAGGTATCAGATAGATTATATAATGGTAAGACAGAGATTTAGGAACCAGGTTTTAAATTGTAAGACAATTCCAGGGGCAGATGTGGACTCTGACCACAATCTATTGGTTATGACCTGTAGATTAAAACTGAAGAAACTGCAAAAACGTGGGAATTTAAGGAGATGGGACCTGGATAAACTGAAAGAACCAGAGGTTGTAGAGAGTTTCAGGGAGAGCATAAGGGAACAATTGACAGGAATGGGGGAAAGAAATACAGTAGAAGAAGAATGGGCAGCTTTGAGGGACGAAGTAGCGAAGGCAGCAGAGCATCAAGTACGTAAAAAGACGAGGGCTAATAGAAATCCTTGGGTAACAGAAGAAATATTGAATTTAATTGATGAAAGGAGAAAATACAAAAACGCAGTAAATGAAGCAGGCAAAAAGGAATACAAACGTCTCAAAAATGAGATGGACAGGAAGTGCAAAATGGGTAAGCAGGGATGGCTAGAGGACAAATGTAAGGATGTAGAGGCCTATCTCACTAGGGGTAAGATAGATACTGCCTACAGGAAAATTAAAGAGACCTTTGGAGATAAGAGAACGACTTGTATGAATATCAAGAGCTCAGATGGAAACCCAGTTCTAAGCAAAGAAGGGAAAGCAGAAAGGTGGAAGGAGTATATAGAGGGTCTATACAAGGGCGATGTACTTGAGGACAATATTATGGAAATGGAAGAGGATGTAGATGAAGATGAAATGGGAGATATGATACTGCGTGAAGAGTTTGACAGAGCACTGAAAAACCTGAGTCGAAACAGGGCCCCCGCAGTAGACAACATTCCATTGGAACTACTGACGGCCTTGGGAGAGCCAGTCCTGACAAAACTCTACCATCTGGTGAGCAAGATGTATGAAACAGGCGAAATACCCTCAGACTTCAAGAAGAATATAATAATACCAATCCCAAAGAAAGCAGGTGTTGACAGATGTGAAAATTACCGAACTATCAGTTTAATAAGTCACAGCTGCAAAACACTAACACGAATTCTTTACAGACGAATGGAAAAACTAGTAGAAGCCAACCTCGGGGAAGATCAGTTTGGATTCCGTAGAAACACTAGAACACGTGGGGCAATACTGACCTTACGACTTATCTTGGAAGAAAGATTAAGGAAAGGCAAACCTACGTTTCTAGCATTTGTAAACTTAGAGAAAGCTTTTGACAATGTTGACTGGAATACTCTCTTTCAAATTCTAAAGGTGGCAGAGGTAAAATACAGGGAGCGAAAGGCTATTTACAATTTGTACAGAAACCAGATGGCAGTTATAAGAGTCGAGAGACATGAAAGGGAAGCAGTGGTTGGGAAGGGAGTAAGACAGGGTTGTAGCCTCTCCCCGATGTTGTTCAATCTGTATATTGAGTAAGCAGTAAAGGAAACAAAAGAAAAATTCGGAGTAGGTATTAAAATTCATGGAGAAGAAATAAAAACTTTGAGGTTCGCCGATGACATTGTAATTCTGTCAGAGACAGCAAAGGACTTGGAAGAGCAGTTGAATGGAATGGACAGTGTCTTGAAAGGAGGATATAAGATGAACATCAGCAAAAGCAAAACTAGGATAATGGAATGTAGTCTAATTAAGTCGGGTGATGCTGAGGGAATTAGATTAGGAAATGAGACACTTAAAGTAGTAAAGGAGTTTTGCTATTTGGGGAGCAAAATAACTGATGATGGTCGAAGTAGAGAGGATATAAAATGTAGGCTGGCAATGGCAAGGAAAGCGTTTCTGAAGAAGAGAAATTTGTTAACATCCAGTATTGATTTAAGTGTCAGGAAGTCATTTCTGAAAGTATCCGTATGGAGTGTAGCCTTGTATGGAAGTGAAACATGGACGATAAATAGTTTGGGCAAGAAGAGAATAGAAGCTTTCGAAATGTGGTGCTACAGAAGAATGCTGAAGATTAGATGGGTAGATCAAATAACTAATGAGGAAGTATTGAATAGGATTGGGGAGAAGAGAAGTTTGTGGCACAACTTGACCAGAAGAAGGGATCGGTTGGTAGGACATGTTCTGAGGCATCAAGGGATCACCAATTTAGTATTGGAGGGCAGCGTGGAGGGTAAAAATCGTAGAGGGAGACCAAGAGATGAATACACTAAGCAGATTCAGAAGGATGTAGGTTGCAGTAGGTACTGGGAGATGAAAAAGCTTGCACAGGATAGAGTAGCATGGAGAGCTGCATCAAAAAAAATGGCTCTGAGCACTATGGGACTCAACATCTTAGGTCATAAGTCCCCTAGAACTTAGAACTACTTAAACCTAACTAACCTAAGGACATCACACACACCCATGCCCGAGTCAGGATTCGAACATGCGACCGTAGCAGTCCCGCGGTTCCGGACTGCAGCGCCAGAACCGCTAGGAGCTGCATCAAACCAGTCTCAGGACTGAAGACCACAACAACAACAACAGTGCACTTTCTGGATAGGATGGTGGATCTTTTATTATATCTCACACTTCATCACGAAACGTTCCTCCAGATCGAGCGGTACAGAAGGAACAAGCATAACCCACTAATCTTTTGAAACTACCTTGCTACTCCCCATGCAAACCACACATACCCAAAGTACATGACATACACCACACTACAACATGGAATACAGTACAATAAATAGTCACAACACTATCACTTTCAGCTTTTCCACTTCAATTAGTATTTATCCAAGTTTCACACGACACTGCTCCATTTCGTAATTCTACTTTCCTACTATGAACTCTGGAGATATATGCACGTCTTCCTGTGCAATGCAAGCCAAGTGGCGTTGCTGGATAGACGGCTGACTCGCCTTGCTTCTCTCTCAGTGTGTTATAGTTTGAATCAAGCGTCACACAGATACATATCTCGCAAAGTAATATTAAGAACATATTCATCACACACACGAGTCCTCAACTGATACCATGGACGAGTACTTCTCTTTATCCTTTGTCTCATACACAGATTGAGACTCACACAGTACTCACCACGTGGATGTTCGCCTCTAATTTCAAGTCCTGCACACGCTATTTCTTAAATATTTCAACTTATAGTACACACGCTAGTAATTCAGCTTAGTTTCAGCACACGGAAGTATTTCAACTTATTGCTACATGTGGTTTCATTGTGACCGTTGGTCACTTCCGAAGATTACTACGATCCCATTAATATTACCTGCCTGACATTTAATTCTCCCCACTAAAGTTCCAGAAATAGAGAAATTATTATTTCAAACTACTCTTAAATATTCCACATGCATACCATGTCTCCACTCTTTTGTCTTTACGGAGCACAACTAAGACAGGTCTTAACAGCACAAGATCCAGCGGCAGAGTGCTGAAACATGGCCGTTCTTGAGGTCCTCTCGTACCTCTGCTGAAGTTGGGGAGCACCTTGCTACCGTATTGGTCAGCCACATTTCAGGCGCTCAAAGCTCAGGTAAATTTCATCTCTTTGGTTCCACCAAAGGTGGCCAAAGGATCGTCTCAAAGATGATCATATATTCACATTCACTATCTGCGGTTAGCAGACGACCATACATTTATTCATTTCACAGATCTCACCAAACTGGATGTAGGGATTTATTTTGAGGGAGTGCACATGTGATCAATTAAATAAATAAATTGTCATTCTTTCCCACACTGGTATCCGGATTCGCTGTATTAATTGAAATTGAGTTATTTTACAAAAAAATGTGTTGTTCTGACAAAAATAATGAAGTATGTTGTACCTATTTTCAATGTCGGGCGGTACTGTGCCCTTTCAACATATACGTGGTTGCTTCCTACCTCATACCTCGCGGCGTCTCAACAGGTATCCCGAGCAAACGTCAACTGCTCCTCGCCCTGCGAATGCGGAAAACAACAAGGCAAGCAAAGATAAGAAACATCGAAGGATCGATAACGGACATCCAAGAGACTGGCGCGCCAGTAACGAGCGCCACGGCTCACCAACCTTACTGTCGCCCACCATACGACTCGACAGCTAGGAGTGGTGGGGTGCCTTTTATTTTCATAGGAGGACTCCTTTGCTTGTCATCCGAGGCATAGTTACAGCACAGCGGAATTAATCATCCACAATATTATTGCAGCTGTGAGTGAAGGCACTTCGGTCACCCTATCGTAAATTTTTACCACGGTATTTCAAGAGGACACGCTGATCCATTTGACAGTATGCGCAGAGCTGTCTTGAAATCATTCACGATGCTATGCGTTTTCCTTAGTCACCACTATACTTGTTTCCGACAACGGCCAAGGGAGGCCAAGTGCCATAATATCATGGTCGTATAATACATCTATGATATTCTACGCCCCGTTTTGTTGCCGTTCATGGCAAGCCTTACTGGGCTTACATTTCAGAAGGATAATACCCGCCCCGGCCGTCCGCACTCGGCGAGAGTTTCTACTGCTTGTCTTAGTGCTTGCTAAACCCTACCTTGGCCACTAAGGTTGCCTGATCTATCCTAATTGAGAACAATCGGAGCACTATGGGCAGGGTCCTCCAACCATCTCGGGATTTAGACAATCTAACGCCCCTGTAGGACGGAATTTGGCACGATATCCCCCAAGAGGCCATGCAAAAACTCTACCAAACGCAAGCCGAGTAAGTGCTTGCGTTACGGTCAGTGGTGGACTAATGCATTATTGACTTGCACACATTGTGAAGTTCTTTCTCTCGAATAACCTATCCAATTTTTCTGAAATTGTAATCATTTGTTTGTTTGTGCATGTAGATCACACCTACGGATTTCCCTCCTATTCGTTTAATTCCATCGTTGTGCGTCGGTGCTTTTTATTTATTTTTAATTTTTATTATTTTTTGTCTTAGAGTGTATCGGACCCTATAATGTTGCGAGGTGCCGGGGCTAGCAGTGTATTGAACACTAAATTCTTCTAGAATCTACATATGTAAATGATGCTCTAAGCCCCCCCCCCCCCTATTCTAACTCCGACTTTTGCTGTCGCACATGGATTAAAAAGAAACGCGAACTGACTGTAATCGACACTGCAAGTGGAATAGAAATGAGTTTGGCACCTGCAATAATTTAATTTGATAAATAAGTTAAATTAAGGAAAGTTTCATTAACATAGTGAGAAATGATAGGGTTGCTCTACCGATTAACAGAATGAAAGTTCTGTCCAAAATAACAATATGATTTATTATAACTCAAAATAATAAACAAAAACACATGAAACATTTACAGTACATCAAATTGGCTCAAATTGGATACTCAAATAAATGCTGTGAAGGTGAAGTTGTCCCTAAACTAGATTGTGACATTTATGACGAAGTGGTATGTGGAACCAATTTCTTGCAACTCAAGTCGTAAGAGAGACACATAGACAACCCAGCATTAATTGCTGTTACATTAGTGAGAACTCAGACAATGAACACCCAAGACAGATCAAAGTTAGAAAAGACAAACAGGCGCGCTCTGCTGAGCTCGGATTATCATCTAGCAAAATTGCCTGCTTTGCTGATGCTGCGGACGTACATTACCAAGCTGTCTTCTTAACTGCACGGACACGATCTGGCATACCGGAGGCAATGGCTGGTTGCTTCGACATCCCATCGTGGTGATGATAATGTCGCGAGTATAGCCCGAAACAAATTATCCTGGCCTGGTTGTTCCAGACTAAAGACTTCCTAGCAATACAAATGCGCCTCTGAGGGAGACGAAGAAGGCTAGCCACACAATCACTGACGGTACAGTGATTGATTTTAACAAGCGAAGTCACCCAGTAACTCTGATACAGTTAGCCAAAACTGCTCAAGACAGACAACATAGGCCTCTTGTACGCAGAACGCTGAATTGCCAACTGTACTCGGAAAGTTACGTTGAAGTCGAAACTTCAGCAACTTCGTTAAACTGTTACAATTAAATAAAAGTATATTAGACAGCCAACGGAAGGCAGGTTGACCAGAGCAGAGAGAGCTCAGTCTTGTAACCTACTCCAACCGAAAGGCGAGAGCTGACTCCCACAAGAGCACTCGTACAAACCGAACGCAGAACATTCCCACCCCCACGACAGTGGCCGTGGTTAACCATTCCAATCAGCAACTGGAAAAACCGGCGGAAAATTCCACTCTATTGCCGGAGCACTACCATTCCACCAATGGAAATTTTTGGCGCCAATTTCTGCGCCGATTTTGCTACGTCACGGAGCTATGCCCTGAGCAAGCCAATCACAGTTACGATTTTGCAGAAAGCGCGGGAATTTGCCCGCCAAAACTGCCTGGGTACACAAGTCATTCCCACGCCTCGCTGGTAGCCCGCCAGAAAGTGTTTTCGCTACGTTTTTGCGAAGTAACGGAACTTCTAGCCCAGCCGCTACTTCAGGCCCCTGCGAGCGTGTCTCCGCCGCTATTCTACAATGTCGGCGTCTGGAAAGCATTCACTCGACTCCCTCACACCCGTCGGCTTAACCCTTTCAAGATCAGCAGAGCCCGCCTGTCACCGGACCACCCGGGTGACGAAAGACGCTGCGTGGGAAGTCCGCGTGTGAAGGAATAGTAACTTTTCACTGCATGCAATTAGAGAGGAAAATCGTAAGATAGAAATATGAGAGGGGGCTCATGCCACCTCTCAGTGTAACGACTGAAATAGCAGCATGTACCCTATCAACATGTGAAAATTCAGTTCGTTTCGTCCTTCTCTTGTGGTGCTTCACTTTTTCAGTCAGGTTGAATGTTACTGTTCTTTTTCTGCACTAGAATTTTCGACTCTAGACTCTACTTATATCAGCAGTCGTCAAACTGCAGCACGCGTGCTGCATGCGGACCGAATGAAATATTCCTGCGTCCCGCTGTTCTAAGCCATATTTTATAATAGTATGACTCTAGCAACCGCAAGACCGCTACGGTCGCAGGTTCGAATCCTGCCTCAGGCATGGATGTTTGTGATGTCCTTAGGTTAGTTAGGATTAACTAGTTCTAAGTTCTAGGGGACTAATGACCTCAGCAGTTGAGTCCCATAGTGCTCAGAGCCATTTGACTCTAGCAACTGTAACAGCCGAATCCAAAAACGTCAAGTAACGTTAAGAGCTTCTTAAGAGAGCACTTTTCCTGTTCAGTAAAAAACAAAATACTTGGACTGTTATATTCTGCGATACGCTTAATTCGGTCGTGAACTCAGTAAATTTGGTCTTTTAACTCAGCAGCAGAGGGCATATAGCGCAGCCACTGCGGACTTAAGAGCTGTGGGAATGGAAATGTTTTGTTGTGTATCTTCCAGCACTGACATTTCACGCGACTCGTACTTGAACAGCTGGTATGGTAAACATTCTGACGTGTAAGTAACATGGATTTGTGAATGCGCATTACAGATACAGGCCTCATCAAGTGCGGTACTTATTTTTAGCAACGAACCTGATATTATATTAAGGATGTTATAATACAACACAATTAGTAGAAGACAAATGACTTTTATTAAACATTTCTGATCGTGTCTCGTGTTGTATAATGCATTTAGGTGTCCGCCCCTGGTAGCTGTGTGGTCAGCGCGACAGAATGTCATACCTAACGGCCCGGGTTCGTCGGAGATTTTCTACGCTCAGGGACTGGGTGTTGTGCTGTCTTTATCATCATCATTTCATCCCCATCGACACGCAAGTCGCCGCAATGGCGTCTACTCGAAAGACTTGCACCAGCCGGTCTACCCGACGGGAGGCTCTAGCCACACGGCATTTCCATTTCCATGCATTTAGGTATAAGCAGATTACTGATATTAATCAATTAATAATCCGCTCACACTGGCAACACAAAAACACTTGATCAGACTGTCACACTGTCACATCTTTGGGGTTGCTGAGGGTGGCAGCAATCTGAAACATACGAAAACGAAGTGTTCGAACGGTTCCGACTTTTAACGATCAGTACCTGGGGGCCACGTGGCCAACTTACTGCGCCCTTAATGTAGCCAGAGTATTGACGGGTCATAAGTTACTGACGTACTTAGGCACCCAATTAATAATAACATCGGTTCACACGCGGCCCGAGATGCCGCCACACAATATCGAAACTGGCCCTTGAACAAATAAGTTTGACAAACACTAATCTACATGTAAAAACTATATCTGAAGACGTCAGAATCTTGGCTTGTATTTTGAAGTGGCGTGTAGCTTGTTCAACAGCGAAAGAGACTGACAATAGCGTGACTAACACAGGTGGGTCTTAGTGTGGCTCCGATTTCACTGGGCCCGACGTCTTTCGGTCGAGAGCGCAGGTTGAATTTTGGCACATGTTTCTCGAGATAACAAAGTCGTCGGCTGTCAGCAGCCGGTGGATTTCGTAGCGCTGCCCGTTGTAAACCGCTTAGTCGGCGAGATCAGCCGTTATTAGCGGCTCTGCGGGAGCCGCTCTGCGGCCGGCGGCGCTTTGTGCGGGCAGAATGGGCGGCGCCTTTGAAGTGCGCGACAATGCCCGTTGCCGAGACCGCCCCTGCCCCCGCGTGCCGAATCTATTTACTTCAAACAGCGCCTGCGCCAAGTCAGCGCTCGCCTGCCCACGCGGCTCACACCCTTCGGCGCATTCGCCACGCCGTCATCCAGCCAACGCGCCCGGCCGCCCTTCGGCGCTTCTGAGCCTGTAGCGACCCGAGATTGGTGTCGCGCCTGCAAGACACTGATGCAATTGCACAAACACACACCTGATACGTCGTGGGACTACTTTAAGCACACAGGATGCTTCTGGAGTCGATGCTCTATTCTACATCTACATCTATATTCTGCAAACCACCGTGAAGTGCACGGCAGAGGGTACGTCCCATTATACCAGTTATTAGGTTTTCTTCCCATTCCACTTATAACAATACCTCGACTAACAGTTAATCACTTCAAAAATTATCACGTCGCGCACTCAAAATAAGATCTTTTTATTGCGCAACCAAAAGGTCTTTAGTGTGGCAGATATTGCTACATCAATTGATTACAGTCACTGAAGAAAATTAACAATAATATCATTTATATTTGCAATCCAACGACGATCTCGCTCTGGCTTTGGCTCGAAATTAAAAATGTTGTCCAGGTAGCATGACTATCGCTGTTGGTGCGAAAGGCACTCGGATATTAATTACGCCGACTTGAAGAACTTCCGAAGACAATCTTTCAGGATTAATTTGATGATTTATATTTTTCTTTGCAATATGCTTCATACTTTTTTAAACAATGACCACTTGAAAATAATTCTTGACACTCACTTTTCACAAAAATTCACATTTATTAAACTTTTTATACTTTCGCATGTTCAAAACATTACTTCATCACACAATTTCGCAGCTGTTACTGTATTAATAAAACTCACAATATTTTGCATTGTCCACAACTCAGACTCATCTTTTCATTTCCAACACAAAGTCAAGACTGTTCATATTCAACACAAAAACTTGACTACTCTGTACGCTTCCGCGCCCAAAGTCACAAACCAGCCTCAAAGATAACAATAAATACAAAGATATTCACAGTAGATATTCTAGTGATTTCAACATACATGTGAAAATGAAACCAAATTTGAATAGAGTGAAAAATATGAGGCATTACGTACAAAAACATTCATTAATCTACGGTATTGAAAAATAGGTTTGGCGGGTGGTAACGGTTTCACAAATAAAGAACCATTATACACTCACGTGTGCAGCGAGGGAAGAAATAATGCCTCTATGCACACTGAAATTATTCTAATCTTACACTCCTGGAAATTGAAATAAGAACACCGTGAATTCATTGTCCCAGGAAGGGGAAACTTTATTGACACATTCCTGGGGTCAGATACATCACATGATCACACTGACAGAACCACAGGCACATAGATACAGGCAACAGAGCATGCACAATGTCGGCACTAGTACAGTGTATATCCACCTTTCGCAGCAATGCAGGCTGCTATTCTCCCATGGAGACGATCGTAGAGATGCTGGATGTAGTCCTGTGGAACGGCTTGCCATGCCATTTCCACCTGGCGCCTCAGTTGGACCAGCGTTCGTGCTGGACGTGCAGACCGCGTGAGACGACGCTTCATCCAGTCCCAAACATGCTCAATGGGGGACAGATCCGGAGATCTTGCTGGCCAGGGTAGTTGACTTACACTTTCTAGAGCACGTTGGGTGGCACGGGATACATGCGGACGTGCATTGTCCTGTTGGAACAGCAAGTTCCCTTGCCGGTCTAGGAATGGTAGAACGATGGGTTCGATGACGGTTTGGATGTACCGTGCACTATTCAGTGTCCCCTCGACGATCACCAGTGGTGTACGGCCAGTGCAGGAGATCGCTCCCCACACCATGATGTCGGGTGTTGGCCCTGTGTGCCTCGGTCGTATGCAGTCCTGATTGTGGCGCTCACCTGCACGGCGCCAAACACGTATACGACCATCATTGGCACCAAGGCAGAAGCGACTCTCATCGCTGAAGACGACACGTCTCCATTCGTCCCTCCATTCACGCCTGTCGCGACACCACTGGAGGCGGGCTGCACGATGTTGGGGCGTGAGCGGAAGACGGCCTAACGGTGTGCGGGACCGTAGCCCAGCTTCATGGAGACGGTTACGAATGGTCCTCGCCGATACCCCAGGAGCAACAGTGTCCTTAATTTGCTGGGAAGTGGCGGTGCGGTCCCCTACGGCACTGCGTAGGATCCTACGGTCTTGGCGTGCATCCGTGCGTCGCTGCGGTCCGGTCCCAGGTCGACGGGCACGTGCACCTTCCGCCGACCACTGGCGACAACATCGATGTACTGTGGAGACCTCACGCCCCACGTGTTGAGCAATTCGGCGGTACGTCCACCCGGCCTCCCACATGCCCACTATACGCCCTCGCTCAAAGTCCGTCAACTGCACATACGGTTCACGTCCACGCTGTCGCGGCATGCTACGAGTGTTAAAGACTGCGATGGAGCTCCGTATGCCACGGCAAACTGGCTGACACTGACGGCGGCGGTGCACAAATGCTGCGCAGCTAGCGCCATTCGACGGCCAACACCGCGGTTCCTGGTGTGTCCGCTGTGCCGTGCGTGTGATCATTGCTTGTACAGCCCTCTCGCAGTGTCCGGAGCAAGTATGGTGGGTCTGACACACCGGTGTCAATGTGTTCTTTTTTCCATTTCCAGGAGTGTATTTTCAGATGCCAATGTGAGCAATACATAGGAGGTTACACTAGATTCCTAGAGTCATCATTTACAACCGGTTCTTAAAACTTTGTAGACTTCCTCGAGATAGTTTACGTCTATCTTCAAGTGTCTTCCAGTTCAGTTCGTTCAGTAAATCTGTGACACTCTCCCATGGATTAAACAAGCCCTTGACCATTAGTGCTGCCCATCTCTGTATACCTTCAAAATCTCCTGTTACTCCGGGGACTGATGACCTTCGCTGTTTAGTCCCCCTTAAACATCCTAACAACCACCACCACCACCTGTTACTCCTATTTGATACGGTTCCCGTTCACTTGAGAAATATTCTAGAACCGGTCGCACGAGAGACTATAAGCAATCTCCTTTGTAGGTTGATTGCACTTAACCAGTGTTCTACCAATAAACCGAAATCTACCATCTGATTTACCCACAACATATGATCTTTCCATTTCACATCCCTACAAAGTCTTACACCCAGGTATTTGGTTTGATTTGTCCGATTTCAACAGTGACTCACTGATATTATAGTCATACGATGCAAAGTTTCTTGGTTTTACGAAATGGACATTCTTACATTTCTGAACATTTAAAGCAAGCTGATAATCTTTGCACCACTTTGAAATCTTATCAAGATCTGACTGAATATGTATACACCTTCTTTCAGACAGTACTTCATTATAGATAACTGCATAATCAAAAAGTATGAGGTTACTATCAATATTTTCTGCAAGTCGTTAATATACAACATGATCAGCAAGAGTCCCAAAACATTTCCCTGGGGCCCACCTGCAGTTACCTCTACATCTGACGATGACGTTCCATACAAGATAACATGCTGCTCCTTTCATACCAGAAAGTCCTCAACCTAGTCCCAAATTTCACTTGATTACCCCCCCCCCCCCCCATATGATCGTACTTTTGACAATAAGCATAAGTATCCATCTTTTGATATGCAGCTCCTTGTATTGGTCGTGTTTGTAGTTAAAAATTTTTGAATGTGAGGTCCGCCAGTTATGCAAAACACCGTTTTTCTCAGTACCCAAACATGTTTCAGCACCACTGTGCCATCATCAGTGGGTTTTGGTTTTTTATTTATTCTTTACATTTGGTAAAATACTTTTTCACTACACCAGAACTATGTTATTTGTGGAAAATACTTATTATAGTTACGTATGCATCACATCTCAGCATGATGTGGAGAATGGAAGCGCTTACCACATGAAAACATGACAAGCTACCTGTAGTAATTAACACAAAAGTGGTCCAGAAAGTTCAAGCACACCAAATGTAAAGAATAAATAAAAAAACGAAAACCCACTGATGATGGCACAGTGGTTCGAAACATGTTTGGGTACTGATAAAAACGGTGTTTTGCATAACTGGCGGACCTCGCATCCAAAAATTAATAAGCATAAGTGTAATACTGAGTCGAATGCTACTCGGAAATCAAGAAATGCTGCATCTACCTGCCTGCCTTGCCCCAAAACTTTCAGTATGTCGGGTGAGAAAAGTGCGAGTTGGATTTCACATGATCGATGCTACAGGAATCCATGCTGGTTGGCACTGACGAGGTCATTCTGCTCGAGATACCTCGTTATGTTTCAGCTCGGAGAATGCTGTAACTTTCTCTAGCAAATCGATGTCAAAGGTATTGGAAGGCAGTTTTGTGGGTCACTTCTACTACCCTGCTTGTAGACAGGTGTGACCTGTGCTTTCTTCCAAGAACTGAGCACGGTTTTTTGTTCGAGTGATCGGTGATACATTAGAGTCAGAAGAGGAGCTAACTCACCCGCAAATTCAGTACAGAATCTGATAAGAATACCACTGGGCCCTGAAGGTTGTTCAGTTTTAACGATTTTAGCTGTTTCTCAACACCACTGACACTAATCCTTATTTCACTCATCTTTTCAGTGGTGCGAGGACTAAGTTAGTGCAGTTCTCCTGGGTTTTCTTTCTAAAGGAGTTAAGGATTTTAGTTTTTGCTTTGCTACCTTCAGTTTCAGTTCCTGTCTTTCTTCTAGGAACTAGACACTAATTTTTGTGCCACTAACAACCTTTACATATGACCAGAATTTCTTCGGATTTTGCGAAATATCATTTGCCAATATTCTGCTACGGTAGTCTTTGAAGGGATTACGCACTACTCTCTTTACAGCCAAGCGCGTTTCATTCAGTATCTATTTATACAGGGTGGTCCATTGATCGAGACCGGGCCAACTATCTCACAAAATAAGCGTCAAACGAAAAAACTACAAAGAACGGAACTTGTCTAGCTTAAGGGGAAAACCAGATGGCGCTATGGTTGGCCCGTTAGATGGCGCTGCCATAGGTCAAACAGCTATCAACTGCGTTTTTTAAAATAGGAACCCCCATTTTTTATTACATATTCGTGTAGTACGTAAACAAATATGAATGTTTTAGTTGGACCACTTTTTTCGCTTTGTGATAGATGGCACTGTAATAGTCACAAACATATGGCTCACAATTTTAGACCAACAGTTGCTAACAGGCAGGTTTTTTAAATTAAAATACCTGACGAAGGTACGTTTGAACATTTTATTTCGGTTGTTCTAATGTGATACAAGTACCTTTGTGAACTTATCATTTCTGAGAACGCATGCTGTTACAGCGCGATTACCTGTAAATACCACATGAATGCAATAAATGCTCAAAATGATGTCCGTCAAACTCAATGCATTTGGCAGTACGTGTAACGACATTCCTCTCAACAGCGAGTAGTTTGCCTTCCGTAATGTTCGCACATGCGTTGACAATGCGCTGACGGATGTTGTCAGACGTTGTCGGTGGATCACGATAGCAAATATCCTTCAACTTTCCCCACAGGAAGAAATCCAGGGACGTCAGATCCGATGAACGAGCGGTCCATGGTATGGTGCTTCGACGACCAATCCACCTGTCATGAAATGTGTTATTCAATATCGCTTCAACCGCACGCGAGCTATGTGCCGGACGTCCATCATGTTGGAAGTACATCGCCATTGTGTCATGCATGAAACACCTTGTAGTAACATCGGTAGAACATTACGTAGGAATTCAGCATACATTGCACCATTTAGATTGCCATCGATAAAATGCGGGCCAATTATCCTTCCTCCCATAATGCCGCACCATACATTAACCCGCCAAAGTCGCTGATGTTCTACTTGTCGCAGCCATCGTGGATTTTCCGTTGGCCAATAGTGCATATTATGCCGGTTTACGTTACCGCTATTAATGAATGACGCTTCGTCGCTAAATAGAACGTGTGCAAAAAATCTGTCATCGTGCCGTAATTTCTCTTGTGCCAAGTGGCAGAACTGTACACGACGTTCAAAGTCGTCGCCATGCAATTCCTGGTGCATAGAAATATGGTACGGGTGCAATCGATGTTGATGTAGCATTCTCAACACCGACGTTTTTGAAATTCCCGATTCTCTCGCAATTTGTCTGCTACTGATGTGCGGATTAAACGCGACAGCAGCTAATACACCTACTTGGGAACCATCATTTGTTGCAGGTCGTTGTTGACGTTTCACATGTGGCTGAACACTTCCTGTTTCCTTAAATAACGTAACTATCCGGCGAACGGTCCGGACACTTGGATGATGTCGTCCAGGATAGTGGTCCAACTAAAACATTCATATTTCTTTACGTGCTACACGAATATGTAATAAAAATGGGGGTTCCTATTTAAAAAAAAACGCAGTTTATATCCGTTTGACCTATGGCAGCGGCATCTAGCGGGCCAACCATAGCTCCATCTGGTTTCCCCCTTCAAGGTAGACAAGTTTCGTTCTTTGTAGTTTTTTCGTTTGATGCTTATTTCGTGAGATATTTGGCCCGGTCACTATTAATTGACCACCATGTATATACAGCCCTTTGCTTTGCTTTACAGCTATTAAGCACTCATCTCTGTTTCTTTAGAAGTTTCTTTACAGGGACTATACATCATGGATATTCCCTCCCATTATTAACTGTTCTACTGCGTACATATGTATCCAGCGCATGGTCAACTATTATTTTAAACTTGAGAAGTTTCAAATTTCTCATTGTGATACGACACTACTGATTTTTTATCTAGTTTACTGAAAATATACTTATTTTTGCTTGTTTTAAATGTCCTTTGTACTTTGGTAATCACTGTTGCTACTACCGTGTCACGGTCACTGGTGACCGTTCGGATGTGGACATCCTCAAATACGTCAGGTCTTTTTGTTGCCGTTAGATTCAATATATTTCCACCATAAGTGGGATTTCGGACTATCTGTCCTAGTTAGTTTTTAGAGAAGGCATTTAGTAATTTTTCACATGAAATCTTACCACGCCCTCCCAGTTGATTGTTAGAAGATTAAAGTCTCCACCGTTCTTTTACAGTACGATTGTGGAACTTGCGATTTTCTCTGAAGTTTTCGGTTACATCAGGAGATGAGTCTGGTGGGCGACAGAAATATCCAGTTATCATTTTATGCCCAACCCCGATATTGAGTCTTGTCCAAACAATCTCACATGCAGCTTCAATTTCTATCTCGGTCCATTTGAGTTTCTTATCTACTGTGACAAATACACCACCTCCATTTCCCATTGTCAATTCTTTTTACATGGGCCTACACTTATGTTTACCCCAGAAATCTCACTTCTGACAATTTCAGGTTTCAATCAGCTTCACTGCTTTTCAGGTGTGCTTCAAACTTTGGCACGTTGTTGCGAATGCTCCGACAATTTACCATTACGATTTTAACCATTGTAAGAACGATTCTGATGTAAACAAAGAAATGCGCGGCGATTGGTAGCATACGTTCAGGGGTGTTGTTACGCCATTGGAAGTTGACCCGAATTCCGCATCAGATAGTTTGTGTTATACTACCGCTAACGAACCCTTGGACGTTCAAAATCTTTAACAGACGGCAATGATTTTTCTGATCAGTGTGCTAAATGTTTACGCCATTTATTTCTTATTTTAAATCTCAGAGTACAGTCGCTTTCTCTGACCAGTTCTGTGCACGACGCTAAGGCTACTTCTGATTGGAACATATCGATTTGGTATGTAAATACTCTCTCAGTTTCTCGTTTGAACATGAACTGCCGAAACGATTAAGTTTTCACCTTCTTTTTAATAATTTTGAGAAACACGGTATAGAATCAGTATAAAAATGTCACCAACTCAACAGAGTTATGGTATTGTAGTGGAAATAGTAATTGACTTCTATGTTAATGGTTGTGGGTTCGATTCCACTCCAACATTTTTTAACCCTAGTAGTACCAACGCATTATCCATAATCCGTAATGCCGATGACAAGGCGGGGGCCGAAAGGGGGGGGGGGGGGAGGGGGCGGGATGTACTTCGTGCCCACCACCAGAAAAAGGACAAAAGAACCAAGATGTATAATAAGTAGGCTACAGAACCTACAATATCTTTTAGCACAATATTAGCAACACCAACGCACTTTCCGCAATGTTTACGCTGAGTGGAGGTGTACTTTTGACGACTACAAAAGCCATTTAAAAATACAAATTTGGTGAATTATCATCGATTTTGATTCACAACATACTTTTTAAAGATCTATAGATGTGTAAGAAGATCCTGAACCAGAAATTAAGAATATGACATTCGTCGGAAAAAGTCACATTCGAATACTAATTTTGGGTTGAGTTCAGTGGCGGATACATCTGGGGGCGCGCAACCTCTCCCCCACTTGCTGGGCCGCCCCCATTGCCAGCTACGCCGCCCCCGCCAGTCAGCTCGCACGCTATTCGTTCGTTATTTCATCTGTCGACTCGCCTGAATCAAGTTATCTAGTGGTTGTACTTTGCTATGTAGCACGCCCACCCACGTCACTGTATTTTATACGTTTCTGTCTGGCACATAGATAGCTAACACACACCTACGAGAAAAGCCGGGGCCATTCTAGTGATCTTGATGCGTTATTCCGTTTGGCATTTGTTCGAGAAGAGTCGCGAATATTCTACTGTTTACTTGTACAGAAAACCTTCGATACGTAGCGTTATAAACACGGCCTATTCGCCGAATAGGAAGCTAGTTTACATTCAGAAGCAGAAATATTAAGACTGAAGAATGATTCAGTCAAAGTCCTAGTTGTAGCAAGTGTAAGTGTGGAGAATAGTCAAGAGTGAGAGTGATCAGTTGATTGTGAAGTATTAATAATAGTAATTTCTCATTAAAAATATTGTACGAGACTCGTAACAATATTAATACTAATAACATAACAATAGTTTCCCATACCTAACTCACATTACGAGTTAGGTATGGGAAACTATTGATGCGTATATCTCCGGTAACAGTTACTTTAGAAAAGATTCCTAAAAACGCATTGTTACTACACTACTGGCCATTAAAATTGCTACACCAAGAAGACATGCAGATCATAAACGGGTATTCATTGTGCGAGGTGCCAGGGCTAGCAGTGTATTTAACACTAAATCCTTCTAGAATCTTCATATGGAAATGATGGGAGAAATGAAAGGGTTGCTCTACCGATCTACAGAATGAAAGTTCTGTCCAAAATAACAATTTGATTTATTATGAATCAACTCAAAATAATAAACACAACACATAAAACATTTACAATACGTCAAATTAGATACTCAAATAAACGCTGTGAAGGTGAAGTTGTCCGTAAACTAGCTTGTGGCGTTTATGACCAAATGGTATGTGGAGCCAATTCCTTGCAACTCAGATCTTAAGAGAAACACCCAGCCAACCCAACATTAATTGCTGTTACAGTAGTGAGAACTCAGACAATGAACACCCAAGACAGAACCACGTAAGAAAAGACGGGAACAGGCGCGCTCTGCTGAGCTGTGATTATCATAGAGCAAAATTCCCAAATCTGCCGGTGCTGCGGACATACATTACCAAGCTGTCTTCTTAACTGCAAGGACACGATCTGGCGTTTCGGAAGCGATGGCCGGTTGCTTCGACGTCCCGTCGTGGTGATGATAATGTCACGAGTATACCCCGAAACAAATTATCCTGGTCTGGTTGTTCCAGACTAAAGACTTCCTATCAATACAAATGCGCTTCTGAGGGAGACGAAGAAGGCTCGCCACACAATCACTGACGGTACAGTGTAGTGAAGTAGAAGTGGATAGTTCCTGTGAATTATTATGGGTGGAGGTTACACTCAACAACCGAGCTAGGTTAATAATTGGCTCCTTTTACCGACCTCCCACTCAGCAGCATTAGTGGCAGAACAACTGAGAGAAAATTACATTTCACATAAATTTTCTCAGCATATTATAGTCTTAGGTGGAGATTTCAATTTACCAGATATAGACTGGGACACTCAGATGTTTAGGACGGGTGGTAGGGACAGAGCATCGAGTGACATTATACTGAGTGCACTATCCGAAAATTACCTCGAGCAATTAAACAGAGAACCGACTCGTGGAGATAACATCTTGGACCTACTGATAACAAACAGACCCGAACTTTTCGACTCTGTAACTGCAGAACAGGGAATCAGTGATCATAAGGCCGTTGCAGCATCCCTGAATATGGAAGTTGACAAGAGTATAAAAAAAGGGAGGAAAGTTTTTCTGTTTAGCAAGAGTAATAGAAGGCAGATTTCAGACTACCTAACAGATCAAAACGAAAATTTCTGCTTCACTCCAAGTTTAAACGCAGCCAAAACCTCTCAGACAAACAGAAGCTAAACGATGTCAAAGTTAGCGTAAGGAGGGCTATGCGTGAAGCGTTCAGTGAATTCGAAAGTAAAATTCTATGTACCGACTTGACAGAAAATCCTAGGAAGTTCTGGTCTTACGTTAAATCAGTAAGTGGCTCGAAACAGCATATCCAGACACTCCGGGATGATGATGGTATTGAAACAGAGGATGACACGCGTAAAGCTGAAATACTAAACCCCTTTTTCCAAAGCTGTTTCACAGAGGAAGACCGCACTGCTGTTCCTTCTCTAAATCCTCGCACAAACGAAAAAATGGCTGACACCGAAATAAGTGTCCAAGGAATAGAAAAGCAACTGAAATCACTCAACAGAGGAAAGTCCACTGGACCTGACGGGATACCAATTCGATTCTACACAGAGTACGCGAAAGAACTTGCCCCCCTTCTAACAGCCGTGTACCTCAAGTCTCTAGAGGAACGGAAGATTCCAAACGATTGGAAAAGAGCGCAGGTAGTCCCAGTCTTCAAGAAGGGTCGTCGAGCAGATGTGCAAAACTATAGACCTATATCTCTGACGTCGATCTGTTGTAGAATATTAGGACATGTTTTTTGCTCGCGTATCATGTCGTTTTTGGAAACCCAGAATCTACTCTGTAGGAATCAACATGGATTCCGGAAACAGCGATCGTGTGAAACCCAACTCGCTTTATTTGTTCATGAGACCCAGAAAATATTAGATACAGGCTCCCAGGTAGATGCTATTTTCCTTGACTTCCGGAAGGCGTTCGATACAGTTCCGCACTGTCGCCTGATAAACAAAGTAAGAGCCTACGGAATATCAGACCAGCTGTGTGGCTGGATTGAAGAGTTTTTAGCAAACAGAACGCAGCATGTTATTATCAACGGAGAGACGTCTACAGACGTTAAGGTAACCTTTTGCGTGCCACAGGGGAGTGTTATGGGACCATTGCTTTTCACAATATATATAAATGACCTAGTAGATAGTGTCGGAAGTTCCATGAGGCTTTTCGCGGATGATGCTGTAGTATACAGAGAAGTTGCAGCATTAGAAAATTGTAGCGAAATGCAGGAAGATCTGCAGCGGATAGGCACTTGGTGCAGGGAGTGGCAACTGACCCTTAACATAGACAAATGTAATGTATTGCGAATACATGGAAAGAAGGATCCTTTATTGTATGATTATATGATAGCAGAACAAACACTGGTAGCAGTTACTTCTGTAAAATATCTGGGAGTATGCGTGCGGAACGATTTGAAGTGGAATGATCATATAAAATTAATTGTTGGTAAGAGAGAGTCCTTAGAAAATGTAGTCCATCAACAAAGGAGGTGGCTCACAAAACACTTGTTCGACCTATACTTGAGTACTGCTCATCAGTGTGGGATCCGCACCATATCAGGTTGACGGAGGAGATAGAGAAGATCCAAAGAAGTGCGGCGCGTTTCGTCACAGGGTTATTTGGTAACCGTGATAGCGTTACGGAGATGTTTAGCAAACTCAAGTGGCAGACTCTGCAAGAGAGGCGCTCTGCATCGCAGTGTAGCTTGCTGTCCAGGTTTCGAGAGGGTGCGTTTCTGGATGAGGTATCGAATATATTGCTTCCCCCTACTTATACCTCCCGAGGAGATCACGAATGTAAAATTAGAGAGATTCGAGCGCGCACGGAGGCTTTCAGACAGTCGTTCTTCCCACGAACCATACGTGACTGAAACAGAAAAGGGAGGTAATGACAGTGGCACGTAAAGTGCCCTCCGCCACACACCGTTGGGTGGCTTGCGGAGTATAAATATAGATGTAGATTTTAACAAGCGAAATCACACAGTAACTCCAATACAGTCAACTTTAGCCAAAACTGCTCAAGACGGACAACATCAGCCGCTTGTACGCAGAACGCTCAATTTCCAACTGTACTCGGAAAGTTACGTTGAAGTCGATACTTCACCAACTTCTTCAAACAGTTACAATTAAAAATGAAAGTATATTAGACAGCCAACGGAAGGCAGACTGTCCAGAGCAGCGAGAGCTCAGTCTTGTAACCTACCCCAACCGAAAGGTGAGAGCCGACTACCTCAAGAGCACCCGTACAATCCGAACACCGAACATTCTCGCCCCCACGACAGTGGCCCTGGTTAAAACGTTCCAATCAGCAACTCGAAAAACCGGCGGAAAATTCCACTCTATTGCCGAAGCGCTACCATTCCACCAATGGAGATTCTTGGCGCCAATTTCTGCGCCGATTTTGCTACGTCACGGAGCTATGCCCAGAGCAAGCCAATCACAGTCACGATTTTGCAGAAAATGCGGGAATTTGCCCGCCATGACTGCCTGGGAACACAAGTTATTCCCACACCTCGCTGGTAGCCCGCCAGAAAGTGTTTTCGCTAAGTTTCTGCGAAGTAACGGAATCTCTAGCCCAGCCACTCCTTCAGGCCCCTGTGGGCTTGTCGCTCCCGCTCTTATGACAATGTCGGCGTCTGGAAAGCATCCACTTGACTCACTCATACCCGTCGGCTTAACTCTTTCAAGCTCAGCAGAACCCGCTTGTCACCGGACCACCCAGGTGACGAGCGACGCTGCGTGGGAAGTCCGCGTGTGAAGGAATAGCAACTTTTCACCGCATGCAATTAGAGAAGAAAATCGAATTACTCAGAGTAAGATAGAAATATGAGAGGGGGCTCACGCCGACTCTCATAGCCCCTACGCCATTTTAGATTGTAATTAGTGAGTGGTTGGCTCACTTAGGAGCAAGGTAGTGAGTCAATCGCCCAAGAACAATCTTACAAACTGACTCCACATGCCGCACTCTGTAAAAAAAATCAATGCAACAGAAAATGCAGCTCATAGAGGGAGGATTATTTATGATGTAGCCAATTTCACCTTCTTAATATGTAAATCTAACACTCACATCACACATCCACACCCAGGGAGCCCCTACCAAACACCGATTCACACAGGCATTTACGCTCTAAATATGGCCCGGGCATGTGAGCCAAATATGGAAGAGTTTATTCTTTGCAATCGGAGTTGGAGTGCTCTGCAGTTAAATGCCCAAGATGTTACAACAATTTCAATCACTAAACTAACCTGAACTCAATCACACATGATACTATTTAAGTTAACAATCTCTTTGTGAGCTTTCAGAATCTAATTGCAACCCCCGATTCATTCTGTCTCCCTACAGCAAGAATAACATTTACAAAATGTTCCCTGAACTGATGGTCCATTCACAATGACAGTGGTGGTATCTGCTTCAGTTTATGGGGACTTCAGGCACACTGTTTGCATGCACACAACAATAAATACAGAATACAAAAAAAACATGGTGTAGAGAACAATACAGTAATTTGTGCGCCCTACTCTATCACTTACATAAGAATTACAGTGCAAAACACAAACACATATAAGGTATAACATACATTACAAAAACAACACTAGAAAAAGAAATTTAAGAAAAAAACAAGCTTCATGGGGTGTCAAGTTGTGCTTGCACATTGCACAATGTTCACGACTGTGCTGAGAATGAGGCACTAAATCACATTGTTAGAAGTATTCGAAGCACTTCACAAATTCGTTGGTTTCTCTGAGGGGTTTGGTAAGTTGAGTCATATGCATTGATGCAGTTGGTTCCATGTCTTGAGCATCGGAGGGGGGCTTTTGGGATGGGGCCACAGTACTGACACACATAGGGCTATGTTGTTGCAACAGCAATAGGGTGTGCTGGAGCATCTGCAGTACGCTGTTGAGATTGCAGCGCAAAACCCACGCATATGATCACGGCAGTACGGTAGGAAGACATAGTGATAGACTCTCCTCATGATGATTAATTGTCTCTGAGGTCTACTAGTTGGGATGCATCACTAGTCCAGATCTCTTCTCTCCCTGGACAGTACTTTACGTTTCCCAATATTGAAGTTCGACGAGGGATGATGGCACGAGGAGTGACTCCACAAGTGTGTGAGGACATCCATACAGGATTGAACTGGGAGCGACAATTGCTACAACTGCTCTCTAATAGAGAGGAGAAGTTAGAAATGAGACAATTCATTTGTTAGAGTTTGTGGCACGATACTGCTTTGCATACGCAGATCGGCCAATGCTATTGAGTTGTAAAACTCAAACAATTGAGTATATGGCGTCCCTTTCTGTCCTGAGGCACATGAGGTGCAGGTTCTGACACCGTACGTGATATTCTTCGTGTACTCACGACAACGTGGCCTGCCGCAGGGAATCCCTCCAAACGGCTGCCGCGTCCAGGGAGCTAGCTGGCTGTTGCGTGGTGGTCGCGTGTCAGTGTCAATGGCCAGTCTCACTTTCACTTGTGGCCCGGCGAAGGTTGTTCCCCGCCTAATCCCTCAGGTATACAGCCCCGTGACTGCCAGCTTGTAGGACCGGACACTCCGGCGCCCTTCTCGTTAGGTGGTGCGCTGACACTCCCCTTCTTGCAGATAGCCGATGACCTCTTGTTGTTGCTCCGGCTGGCCTCTGCATTGCCACGACGCCCGTCATCTGCACAATTCTGACAAAAATCTTATGCGTAACTTTTTCCCATGACCTTCTATGTTATAATAAATTCCACTCTATTGCTGAAGCACTACCATTCCACTAATGGAGATTCTTGGCGCCAATTTCTGTGCCAATTTTGCTATGTCATGGAGCTATGCCCTGAGCAAGTCAATCACAGTTACGATTTTGCAGAATACGCGGGAATTTGCCCGCCATGACTGCCTGGGAACACAAATCATTCCCACGCCTCGGTGGTAGCCTGCCAGAAAGTGTTTTCACTAAGTTTCTGCGAAGTAATGGAATCGCTAGCCCAGCCCCTGCTTCAGGCCCCTACGGGCGTCTCGCTCTCGCTCTTATGACAATGTTGGCGTCTGGATGGCATCCACGCGACTCCCTCACACCGGTCGGCTTAACCCTTTCAAGCTCAGCAGAACTCGCCTGTCACCGGATCACCCGGGTGACGAGAGACGCTGCGTGGGAAGTCCGCGTGTGAAGGAATAGCAACTTTTCACCACATGCAATTAGAGAAGAAAATTGAATTATTCAGAGTAAGATAGAAATATGAGAGGGGACTCATACCACCTCTCAATTGGACAAATATATTATACTAGAACTGACATGTGATTACATTTTCATGCAATTTGGGTGCATAGATCCTGAGAAATCACTACCCAGAACAACCAACTCTGGCCGTAATAACGGCCTTGATACGGCTGGGCACTGAGTCAACAGAGCTTGGATAGCGTGTACAGGTACAGTTGCCCATGCAGCTTCAACACGATACCACAGTTCATCAAGAGTAATGACTGGCGTATCGTGACGACCTAGTTGCTCGGCCACCATTGAGCAGACGTTTTCAATTGGGTCAATTGGTGAGAGATCTGGAGAATATGCTGGCCAGGGCAGCAGTCGAACTTTTTCTGTACCCAGAAAGGCCCGTACAGGACCTGCAACATGCGGTCGTGCATTATCCTGCTGAAATGTAGGGTTCCGCAGAGATCGAATGAAGGGTAGAGCCACGGGTCGTAACACATCTGAAATGTAACGTCCACTGTTAAAAGTGCCGTCAATGCGAACAAGAGGTGACCGAGAAGTGTAATCAATGTCACCCCATACCATAACGCCGGGTGATGCGCCAGTATGGCGATGACGAATACACACTTCCAATGTGCGTTCACCGCGATGTCGCCAAACACGGATGCGACCATCATGATGCTGTAAACAGAACCTGGATTAATCCGAAAATATGACGTTTTGCCATTCGTGCACCCAGGTTCGTCGTTGAGTACACCATCGCAGGCGCTTCTGTCTGTGATGCAGCGTCAGGGGTAACCGCAGCCATGGTCTCCGAGCTGATAGTCCCTGCTGCTGCAAACATAGTCGAACTGTTCGTGCAGATGGTTGTTGTCTTGCAAACGTCCCCATCTGTCGATTCAGAGATCGAGACGTGGCTGCACGACCCGTTACAGCCATGCGGACAAGATGCCTGTCATCTCGAGTGCTAGTGATAAGAGGCCATTGGGATCCAGCACGACGTTCCGTATTACCCTCCTGAACGCACCGATTCCATATTCTGCTAACCGTCGTTGACTGTCGACCAACGCAAGCAGCAATGTCGCGATACGATAAACCGAAATCGCGACAGGCTACAATCCGACCTTTATCAAAGTCGGAAACGTGATGGTACGCAATTCTCCTCCTTACACGAGGCATCACAACAACGTTTCACCAGGCAACGCCGGTCAACTGCTGTTTGTTCATGAGAAATGGTTGGAAACTTTCCTCATGTCAGCACGTTGTAGGTGTCGCCACCGGCGCCAACCTTGTGTGAATGGTCTGAAAAGCTAATCATTTGCATGTCACAGCATGTTCTTCCTGTCGGTTAAATTCCGAGTCTGTAGCACGTCATCTTCGTGGTGTAGCAATTTTAATGGCCTGTAGTGTATATAGGCCCTCTATGGAATGTACTATAAACGAACGGAATCGACAATGAAAGTGGAGGAGGAGGAGGAAGAGGAAGAGGAAGATGAGGAGGAGGAGATTAATGTTTTACGTGCCGTTGACAGCAAGGTCATTAGAGACGGAGCACAAACTCGGATTAGGGGAGGATTGGGAAGGAAATCGACCTTGCCATTTCATAGGAACCATGCCGACATTTGCCTGAAACGATTTATGGAAATCACGGAAAACCTAAATCAGGATTGCCGGAGACGTTTTTGAATCGTCGTCCTCCCGAATGCGAGTCCAGCGTGCTAACCACTGCGCCACTTCTCTCGGGGACAATAAAAGTTCCAGACACATAAACTGCCGTATGATGTCATCATTGGAAACTCGCCGTTATAGTATACGTTATTAGGTACACACCTGTATTGACTTGTCGCTTTCACAATAGGTATTTGTTCACTCTCTATAGAAGTCTGGAAGTGAACATTCTGGCAGCGAATGTTCTCGAAAAACCGAGCCACAAATATAAGGGAAGCAGAGTCGCTGCAAGGTAGTCAGTTTGAAAGCTGCAGTCGTCGCGATAACTAGGAAGTGATAAAAAGTGAGCAACTGCGACTATTGGCTATTACCACGGACTTCAGTGTTGTGCTTAGTGATGTTAGAAATACGCGGGGAGTGATCGTGTGTGTTTTAGTGCTAAGTGTACTAGTGTTGCATTTTTCAGTGCGAATAAAGTGTCTATTCGACAACGATTGGCATCTCATTTACATACGTTGTAACAATAAAATGAAATGGATCATTACGTAATAAGAAAAAGAAAAGTAGTAACATCTGAAGATTCCGGTCGCCATTGAGCCGCAAAAACATCGCAGATGTACAGGTAGAGCCCAGCACTTCGTCGAAACTTCTACAATAAATTTCTTCGACTGATTCCTTTAATCCCAAGAATATCGGCAATTATTTGGATACATTAGCGTCAGAAAATATTAGAGGTGAAACAAAACACAAGCTTCTCAAAGCTCCAAATAAACTTGAGAAAGGTTATATCTTTCCTACTTCCGAACACAACAAGAGGGGACATGTTGAACGCAGACAATTGCACAATAATCGCGTTGAACAGTATCCATGGCTGGTTTTCTCACAAGTTAAAAAGGGACTTCTTTGCATTAACTGTTCAATTTTCGTGAATAATAATATGGTTGGAGGAAAGAAATCCATTATCGCCAAGAAACTTGTGACTGAACCACTAACAAAATTTGCAAAATGTACTGGTAATTGAGACCCACTCTCAGCTCAGGTATCATTATGAAGCGTCAACAGTTGCAAAATTATGTTTGGCGACACGAGAGAACCACGAACTTGAGGTCATAAATCAATTGTCAAAACAGAGAACGGGAAGCACTAAGGAAAACAGAGACCGTCTTGTACGTATAATAAAAACAATCATTTTTCATGAAAAGCAAAACATTCCTTTGCGGGGGCATAAAGATGGTGGGAATCTATTAGAAAACGAAACTGATCGTGAAAATATAGTGAGTAACGAGGCATACTTTAGAGCTCCTCTAAGATTTAGAAATGACGCTGGAGACTTGCAACTAAAACATCACCTTGAGACCACTAAACAACGTGTAACGAACTTATTTCATGCCGTGAAACAGTGATGTTATCGAGAATATTGGAGGAAATCAAAGATTCTCGTAATTACAGCAAAATCTTCGAAGAGACTGCGGACATAGCGCACATCGCACAACTGAGTTTAGCTGCAAGATATGTTGATAGTGACGGCAAATTACACGAAAGATTTATGGGTTTCGTTGACATCCACAAAGATAATGATTGTAGTGGAAACATTGACGATGAACCAACCTCAAAAGAGTTAAGAGGAAGAGCGTAGCGTTCGTTACTGGTGAAGTATTAGGTACTACGATTCTAAGGAGAATTGAAAGCCTTTTTCTGTCACTGGAGAAGTGAGTGGGTGTAGACTGTGGTTGTTAATATGTCAGAATCGAAAGGAGCTGTGGCTACAATAAAAAAGAAAAATTACAAGTGGGAGATACTCACTCGGTACTATTGAAGAACTACTTTACAGCGTCGACCAAGCGGTCCGCACCATTGAAGAGTCTCCTAAAACACTCGCTGTAGTCACATTGTCAAAAGAGATGGGTTGAGCGACATGATGCAGTTATTCAATTCGCAGTTGATCTCGGAACAGTTTGCAAAGTTCTTGAAGAAATACAGTGCTGGAGGGATGGAACAACGGCTACAAAAGCCAATATTCTCCTTCGAGCTCTCTCTAATTGCGAGTTTATTATCACTCTGTTTACACAGAGTGACATTCCAACATATCCAGTCAGCAAAATCTTACAAGGCCCTGGACGTCGCGATAGCAAAAGCAAAATTAGATTCGACGCTCAAGGTGTACGATGGCATGAGAGCTAATGCTGACAGTCACTTGGCTCGTATTGTTGAAGAGGCGAAGGCAGTTATGAAGAGTTAGAGGCGGAGATGAGTGTTCCTCGTCTTACAGGCAGATAAAGACACAGGGAAAACTGCGATCATAATGATGATGTTTGGGTTCAAATGGTTCAAATGGCTCTGAGCACTATGGAACTTAACTTCTGAGGTCATCAGTCCCCTAGAACTTAGAACTACTTAAACCTAACTAACCTAAGGGCATCACACACATCCATGCCCGAGGCAGGATTCGAACCTGCGACCGTAGCAGTCGGACTGAAGCGCCTAGAACCGCTCGGCCACCCCGGCAGTCATGATGCTTGGACATATTGAAAAATAACTGTTTTTATTCCAACACTAGACCATGTTACGACTGACTTGAGAGTACGTTTTGCTGAAGAAAATATTTATCATTTAAAATTCAACATACTTTTGCCCTCATAACTACTGAAACATGACGGTAATGATCTGGCACATAAATTGAATCAGTGCTTAACTGAAATACCGTTCTTTGAAGAAGAATCACTCTTTGTTAAGCCTGTAGTGGTCACGTGGATTACATATGTAATCCACCTGTGGAAATTCAAATAAATTTGGAAGTCCAGAAGCGACAATGCTTCGAGCTTCTGTGTACTTTAAGATGGAGTGTTGGTGGACTCCCTCAGAGTTGTGCGGGCGCCGGTCACGTGTGGTTGCCTCACAGGACCTCGTCAAAGTCGGCGGTCTACCACTGTAGTCTGCGCGACCTGTTACGTAAGTATTTTCGAAAAACGTTTTTTTTTTCTTAGTCCACTTCTTCCACGTAATTGTTAGAATACAAATTACATCTATTCATTATTGTTTTACAATGTAAAAAAATTTGAAATAATAGTAGAATTTCATTGAATTTTAGATAAATTATCTATCAGAGGCAAGAAGCTCGGCTTCTGGCATGGCTGAAGGAGACTGAGGTTGAGGAAGATATTCCCGACTCAAGTTCTAACGATGAAGATGACGTTCAGGAGAAGCAGGATCATCAGTCTGAGTCTGAGCAAGAGGGAGAGCTTCAGGTGAGGCAACTGAGAACAGTCCTGGATTTTCATGCGATGAACCATCCCGGAGAAGCAGACGGGTTGATTTTTATACTGGTGTAAATGACACAATCTGGTCAAAGACTTCTCCTTTCAATATCGAGCTCATGATACTGTATATTTTACTCCTGGCCCTAAAGGAACCGCATGACAGAAAAATTCTATCGAAGATTGAATGTCTCTTTTTTTGGACGATAATATCATTTATCTCATAACCAAATACACTAATATAAAAACAGACCACATCAACAACGATTTTTCTACAGAGAGAGATGTTAAACATACAGATCTAACTGAAAATGAAATAAAGGGACTTATTGGGATTCTGTTGATGAGTGGAATGCTGAAAATAAGCCGATCGAGCACAAGCCAAATGTTTGACCACATAAAACATACTGGAATTGATGCAATTTATTTGACTATGTCTGAGCAAAGGTTTAAATTTCGTATCAGGACTTTGCGATTTGCTGATATTAATGACCGTGAAGAGTGTGTACAAAAATTGACAAACTGGCCCCAGTACGTGAACTATTTGATCTGTTCCTTACAAACTTTCAGCAGTACTTTGTTCCGAGTGCTGAAGGTGACTTTGGATGAACAACTTTTGGCATTCAGGGGACGTTGTCCATTTAGGCAGTACATTCCCAGGAAGCCCGCAAAATATGGAGTGAAGGTATTTGCGCTTGTGGATCCTCACTACTCCTATACTTTCAACTTGGAAATATATGCAGGCAAACAACCGGAATGATCATATCGCTTGGGTAACAAAAGAAGTGATTTAGTAATAAGAGGCGTACGTCCTGTGTTCGGCAGCAACGTCAATATAACACTGGACAATTGGTTCTCACCGCTCCATGTTGCCAAGAAGCTGTCTGAAAATAGAACAAGCACACTGTTGCCACGGTGCGGCAATGCAAAAGAGAAATGGCCAGGGAATTTCGTGTGGCGAAAGGAAATCCAATAAATTCATCAAAATATGCCTTCCATCCCCCCTTTGTTAGGTTTTGGCACGTAAGAAACCAATTCTTACGTGCCTAAACCTAACAAAGTAGTGACTTTGATGTCAATAATGCACAATGACGCAAAAATTGACGCCGATACAGGATCTTAAACAGAAACCAGAAACAATAACGTACTATAACCGTACAAAGAACGGTGTGTATCTAGTTGATAAGATGTGTATGCTTTACGATGTCTCCAGAAATTCAAGAAGATGGCCTCTTACTGTATTTTATGATTAGCTGAACCGTAGTGCCCTACATGCAGTTTGCATTTATACAGCGAACCAAAACTAGACTGTTATTCAGCGTCGAGATTTTCTTATTGACCTGTCTTTGTCACGGATGAAACCTCTGGCTCAGCGGAGATCAGACAAACAAATGTTGCCCAGAAGTCTGTCCTTCAAAATAAAGAACTTCCTTGGCATTCCTCTCGTGGAAAGTCAGCCAGCAACTTCAGGAATGACACAGAGTGGTTCTGTGGGTCGCTGCTGCGACTACAGAAGATCGAGAAATAAAATTACGAGAAAAAATGTAACGCGTGTAAAAAATTTGTTTGCCCCGATCATTCCAAGATCGTCTGTATTTCTTGTTCAGAATATAGTGATTAGATTTGTTTTTACACAAATATGTGGTTTTTGAAAGTAAATCAAAGCCAATAATGCTACATCACTTAAAATTGTGACTTGCTGTGAAAAGCTTGAAAAAACAAAAAATATGGGTCCTATGTATACTTTTTGTTGATAGTTTTTAATAAACATACTACAGGCAACACATATAACAACACTCAATTAAAATATTTGAAAATTCAATGGTCTCTTTTTTTGGTTGAGAAAATGGCATACATATGTAATCCATGCAACCACTTACTTTTCTTTTTAGAGCGCGACTACTGCAGGGTTAAAAAGAGATTAATGGGAGAGATTATTCAACACAAGCAAACGAGCATAAACACCCTTAATGATCGTGATTCTGTTATGCAAGCGTTGTCTACCTACTTTGCACACGCTGTACAAAATATTTGCTTGTCTACCTGCATCTTTTGCTACAGTAGAAACAAGTTTTTCACCATTGCGGCGTACAAAGACATGGGTGAGGTCGACAATGAAGGAAGATCGACTTCTTGGCTTAGCTCTGACATTGATTGTCCTATTGACGATGTAATTAACCAATTTGCAAGGAAGAAAAGGCGCATAGAATTCATCATTTAAGGAAAGAACCACAATTGTAACTCTTTTATATCATAAGGTGGCATTGGCTTATATATGCGTATACTCAGTTTAGATAAAACTTTCTTAAACTTTGCATGTGACTTGATTAATTTTTATTACGGTAATAGTAAAGGTAGCTCAAGATATCTTTAGCGCCCCCCCCCCCCCCCCTCGAGGTATTTCTGTATCCGCCACTGGTTGAGTTCAACTGAAAAATTTAAAACAGTTATGGAATCTGATATAAGAAATCATTAAAAACAATAAATATTTTTTCAAAATATTGAAACATAAAATACTAGTCTGGATTACGGCTTTATCAGAAGGTTGACACAAAGTGCTCCCCCCCCCCCTCCCCCCTCCTCCACCTTGATATTACGAGGGTTAATGTTTTTTAATAATATTCTGAGTTGTACACTTAAGAGTAGTCAGTGTGTGTGGGAGACAATCAACCTTTGTATCTCACAATGCACTGCTCACCATTTTTTAGTCTGTAAGCGGTGATCTTCCTGTGCAAGGACGTTCAGTTATATACGTCATTCTGAAGAAACATCCGGAGGGTAGGAGGTGGAAAGATCCTCTCCCGTTGTAGTACTGAAGAAAATGGCGTAAAGTCTCCACAACCCAGTCGCTTTTCAGCGGTCACGGGGGCAGTCATTGTGGTGCATCTCACTCGTACGTGTTTCCCATGTATGCAGTAAAAACGGCTGAAACTGCGTCGTGTTCTTCTGTGAAAGATAGAAGAGGAACATCGTTAAAAAGCGATGAAAACTTGATAGGTCTCAGTGTTTTTGAGAAGTGATATTAAAAACATCCATCGCTACCAATAAATGGACCTGCAGCAATGACATCCAAGTTTAACAATGCATCTGTGGCAAAGAAAGACGCAGTGCGGAAACAGACTGAACGGAACGTTATTAACATTCAGTTATGAAATTTTGAACAGCAACAAACAAGCTTCCACATGATTATCAGCAATTGTTGACATCATTGCAGGCTTGATGGAGTAGTTTCCCTGTTTAAATGCGCCGGTTAAGCGTTGTGCATTTGTTTATCTTCCATGAGTATTGCAGATGACTTACACTCACGCTCATAAATTAAGGATAATGCTGATACATGGTGAAACCACGCTCTGGTGGACGGTTTGCGGGTTTAAATCACCGCGGGGTATGACCATGCGGTGCATTTGACCTGCGGTCGTCGCACTGTGACGCTGGCAGCAGTCCACATACGCAGAGGTGTGTAAAAAAAAATGGTTCAAATGGCTCTGAGCACTATGGGACTTAACAGCTGTGGTCATCAGTCCCCTAGAACTTAGAACTACTTAAACCTAACTAACCTAAGGACGTCACACACATCCATGCCCGAGGCAGGATTCGAACCTGCGACCGTAGCAGTCGCGCGGTTCCGGACTGCGCGCCTAGAACCGCGAGACCACCGCGGCCGGCAGAGGTGTGTAGGCGCATGTCATAGTACGGTGCAGCGAATAAGTGTGCAGACGTTTTCAGACGTGCTGATGGTGAGTATGTATTGAAAATGTCATACCCCGAAGTGATTTAAACCCGCAAACTGCCCACCAGAGGGTTGTTTCACCATGTATCAGCATTATCCTTTATTTATGAGCATGAGTGTAGGTCATCTGCAATACTCAGCGAAGATAAACCAATGCACAACGCTTCACCGGCGCATTTAAACAGGGAAACTGCTCCATCAAGCCTGCAGTGATGTCAACAACTGCTGATAATCGCGTGGAAGCTTGTTTGTTGTTTGTTGCTGTTCAAAATTCCATAACTGAATGTTAATAATGTTTCGTTGAGGACGTTATGAGGGGTAGAATACTAGGGCGACTGGAGGCTGGTCAAACACAGCAGCAGGTCGTAGCACGGGCCCTCTGTGTGCCCCAAAGTGTTATCTCAAGATTATGGCAACGATTCCTCGCGCATGGATGTGTGTGATGTCCTTAGGTTAGTTAGGTTTAAGTATTTCTAAGTTCTAGGGGACTTATGACCACAGCAGTTGAGTCCCACAGTGCTCAGAGCCATTTGAACCATTATGGCAACGATTCCAGCAGACAGGAAACGTGTCCAGTCGCTACAGTACAGGACGTCCGCATTGTACAACACCACAAAGAGACCGATATCTCACCATCAGTGCCCGCAGACGGCCACGGAGTACTGCAGGTAGCCTTGCTCGGAACCTTACCGCAGCCACTGAAACAGTTATCTGCAGACACACAGTCTACAGACGACTGAACAGATACGGTTTATTCGCCCAGAGACCTGCAAGTTGCATTCCACTGACCCCTGGTCAAAGGAGAGCCCGTAAAGCCTGGTGTCAAGAACACAGTACATGGTCATTGGAACAGTGGTCCCAGGTTACGTTCACTGACAAGTCCAGGTATAGTCTGATCAGTGATTCTCGCCGGGTTTTCATCTGGCGTGAACCAGGAACCAGATACCAACCTCTTAATGTCCTTGAAAGGGACCTGTATGGAGGTTGTGGTTTGAAGGTGTGGGGTGGGATTATGATTGGTGTTCGTACACCCATGCATGTCTTTGACAGAGGCACTGTAACGGGTCAGGTGTATCGGAACGTCATTTTGCACCAGTGTGTCCGCCTTTTCAGGGGTGCAGTGGGTCCCAACTTCCTCCTGATGTATGATAACGCACGGCCCCACTGAGCTGCCATCGTGGAGAAGTACCTTGAAACAGAATATATCAGCCGAATGGAGTGGCGTGCCTGTTCTCCAGACCTAAACCCCATCGAGCACGTGTGGGATGCTCTCGGTCGACGTATCGCTGCACGTCTTCAAACCCCTAGTACACTTCAGGAGCTCCGACAAGCACTGATGCAAGAATTGGAGGCTGCTCGACCACCTGATTCAGAGTATGCCAACCCGTTGTGCGGCCTGTGTACGTGTGCATGGTGATCATATCCCATAATGATGTCGGGGTACAAGTGCAGGAAACAGTGGCGTTTTGTAGCACATGTGTTTCGGGACGGTTTTCTCAACTTATCACCAATACCGTGGACTTACAGATCTGTGTCGTGTGTGTTCCCTATGTGCCTATGCTATTAACGCCAGTTTTGTGTAGTGCCACGTTTTGTGGCATCACATTCTGCAATTATCCATAATTTATGAGCATGAGTGTATGTTGCCTCATAAAACGTGAGATTATTATCGTCCCCGACTATACACAGCGTAGTCGCCACGAGAAATAAAATCCAATGTGGTAAAAGCAAATGCGGAAGAATACACAGTGTGATGTTTATATCAGGACTGTTCTGACGATGAATAAACTACACTTCTACATTTACAGCATGTCCTATTTATTTCATGATCGTTAGTGTTGTGCCAAAAGGCAGGTTTTCACATGGTAGTTCCCCAGGTTGTCCGGTCTTCCGTCATCCTCTTCAGGTCCGCATAATTTCCTCTTGCCTTTATGTTGTCTGTCATCTTGTATCTCCTTCTTCCTCTTAGTATTCTCCCACAAAACCAGTCTTTCCAAAGCATCTGCTAGCAAGCACTCCCTTCTCAATGAATGTCCCAACCAGTTCATTTTGCTTTCTCTTATAACATTCAGCAGACATCTTCTCTCACCAGCCCTTTCCAATGCTTCTTTATTACTCTTTCCATCCAGCTTATCCTCTCCACCCTTCTCCACATCCACATCTCAAATGTTTCTAACCTTTTTCGTCCTCTCGTCTCAGTGTCCATGCTTGTGCCCTATGTAGTGCCACACTCCAGACAAAACATTTTCCAAGCCCTTTCCTTAGACCTATCTCTAATTTGCCACATAACAGTTTTCTCTTTCTGTTGAATGCCTCCTTCGCTATGGCAATTCGAGTTTTCACCTCCTGGTGACATCTCAAGTCTTCAGTTATTGTGCTTCCAAGATATTTAAATGCACTTACTTGGCTAATGGTAGCTTGTCCTATTTTAATATTGGACAGTCTGCGTCTTGTAATGATGACAATACTCTTTCTTTGTGCTGTGTTTATTTGCATCCCATATTCTACACAAGCTTCATTCAGATCGTTCAGCATGTCATTCACTGTCCGCTCACTTTCTGCCATTTATACCATGTCATCAACAAATCATATACATTCTATCCTCTTTCCACCAATACATATACCTCTTTTCCCATCTGAGCCTTTCGCAATAATCTCTTCAAGGTATGCGTTAAACAAAAGTGGGGAAAGGCAACAGCCTTGTCTAACACCTCGTTTAATGCTGCTTCCTTCTGACATCATTTCCAATCCTTATCCTTACTTTCAGGTGTAAATATAGATTCTGTATCACTCATCGCTCTTTCCAATCTACTCCTTTCCTCTTCAAAATATCCATCAGCTTGTTCCACTGAACTCTGTCAAAAGTCTTTTCTAAATCTATGAAAACAGCAAAGATTTCTCGACCTTTTTCCATATATCTTTCCCCTATAGTTCTTAAAAGGCCAATAGCACCCCTTATTTCTTTTCCTCTTTTAAATACGAACTGCTCCTCTGCAATCCCTCAATCCAGCTTGCAAATTAGCCTTCTATTCAACACTCTCAGCAACACTTTAGCTACATGAGAAATTAGACTGATGGTCCTATGCCCTTCACATTTTTTAGTGTTTCTTTTCTCTATTGGTATCATAACTGTTACAAGGAAGTCCTCACGTCGTTCCCCTTTGTCATATGTCTCGTTACAGAGATAGACTATTTCCTTTATTGCCTTGTTTCCCGGACTCATCTATAGTTCTGCTGCCAAATCATCAATTCCACGTGCCTTCCTATTCTTCATCTCCTTCAGCGCCTTTTCTACTTCTGCTTCCAAGATGATAAATCCCTTTCCATCTTCCGGCACATATTGCTCCTCTTCAACCTTAATTTCGTTTTGTATTTCATCCCCCTTATACAAACATTCAATATATTCTTGCCATCTGTTCAAAACCTCCCGTGGTTCTTCTGCTAGAGTACCATCAGCTCTTTCTGTTTCCGTATTGTTCCTCTTTCTTTTACGTTCAAAAACTATCTCACTAGCCAGTCTATATATACATCATTTCATACTTTCCCTCTTTCTTTATTTTTTGTGTTTCGTCGCATTTCTGTTTCATCCATTTTTCCCATGTTTCTTCAGTTTCTCTTCTTAATTCATTACAGACTTAATTAAGTATACAGACAGCTCATCCATTCCGTGAATCGAGAATCTCCGACATTTTTACCTGTTATTGGCATTGATACTGGCAAGATATCGGTCCCAGAGATCCCAATAATTTCGAGAATGTTTTAATTTCTGAAATATAAAGGTGACATAAGTCATTAAGGAGCAGGTGATCATTATTAAACAATCAGTAGTTCCCCATTCAGGCCGACTGGGTCGCAACGGTGAAGTCAAACATCTGGCAAGGAATGGCTTTATTGCTCATAGAACGCGTTTCGGAATTTATCCAGACTAGTCTGCGAATATTTGATTCACATACAACTTGAAGCGCCATATCTACGTGCAGTAATCGCTCCCTGATATCTGATAATGGATAGATTCCGAAACGCGACATATGAGCAATAAAGTCATTCCTAGACAGATATTCGACTTTTGCCTTTGCGACCCAGTCATCCTGAGTGGAGAACTACTGATAGTTATAATAATTGTCGCCTGCCTCCTACATGACTTTACGTCACGTTTGTACTATAGAAATTCGCAGACTAGTCTTCGAGTGTTGGTTTAGTCTGAAAATGTTTGTTTCACGTACAGCTTGAAACGTCATACCAACGTGCAGTAACCGGTCCTAATGATTGACTTTTACCACCTGCTCGAAAGCATGACTATTGATTGTTTTAATTTCAAGTTTGAGCTCGTTTAACAACTGACAAAAGAAATATTTTTTTCTTGTTATATAGTTACAAATTAACAGTTTTCGAATTTTTCCCTTTACTTGTATTGTGAACCCTTCCTTTTTGCTAAATTTCGTGACTGTAAGCCAACGGGAAGTACCCTATATATTTTGATGTGTGAGTTTGCGAGTATCAAAATATGTGACACAAATGTCCGTAGCCTTTGGTTCCATTGGCTTAGAAGCTTAAGTTTGTTGCACTTCCAAGGGCCTTTAGTCCTCAGTATATGGTATAAATTTTAACATGACACGTCTACCCGTTACTGAGAAAAGGGGTCTTAACAGGCACACGAACAGACAGTCTGATAAGAAATTTAAAAAAAAATATTTCGTGTGATATAATTACAAATTTGCAATTTTCTGATTTTTTCCTTTGGTCGTTGGGACGTCCCCTCTCCGCCGCGTGCTGGTGTTGTCGACGCAGTGGTGCTGTTACTGCTACAGCTCGGTCGGTGGAGTCGAGACGCGATGCGCGACGATGGATGTCTCCGTCGGTTAACGAGAGACAAGATCTGAAAAAGCTCTTAAGAAATCGTTCCTCACGTAATGATTAAAGTTTGATTGCGAGTCCGCACAGTTTCCTTATTAATGTGAACTGCGCACTCTGATTGTCTCTTATGGTTTGAAGTTGAATTATTATGTGCCCGGTTAACACTTTAGTGAAACATTCCTTTTTGCCAAATTTCATGATTACAGGCCCAAGGGAAATATGTGACATAAATGGGCGCATCGTTTGACTCCATTCACTTAGAAGCTTAAGTTTCTTGCACCATCAAGCGGCGACAGGCCTTAGTATATGACATAAATTTTAACGTGACGCGTCTACCCGCTCCTAAGGGAAGGGGGTCTTAAGAGATGAACTCACAGACAGTCGGATAGAAAATGACCAACAATTTTTTTCGTGTGATATAATTAAAAATTTAAAGTCTTCTGATTTTTATTTTCTTTGGTCATGTTGTGAAACATTCCTTTTTGCCAAATTTCATGATTCTAGGCCAACGGGAAGTACCATATAGATTTTGATGACTGAGTTTGCGAGTATCTACGTATGTGACACAAATGGCCGTATCTTTTTAATACACTTAGTTAGGAACTTATATTTGTTACATGGCCAAGGAACTATAAACCTTAGTATGGAACACAGGTTTGAACTAGACACGTCAGTCCGTTCCTGAGTAAAAGGGGCCTTAACAGAAGGACAGACAGACAATCAGATAACAAATGACAAAAATTTTGAATGTGTTATACACTACTGGCCATTAAAATTGCTACACCAGGAAGAGATGCAGATGATAAACGGGTATTCATTGGACAAATATATTATACTAGAACTGACATGTGATTACATTTTCACGCAATTTGGGTGCATAGATCCTGAGAAATCATTACCCAGAACAACCACCTCTGGCCGTAATAACGGCCTGGATACGCCTGGGCAAAGAGTCAAACAGAGCTCGGATGGTGTGTACAGGCACAGCTGCCCATGCAGCTTCAACACGATACCACAGTTCATCAAGAGTAGTGACTGGCGTATTGTGACGAGCCAGTTGCTCGGCCACTATTGGCCAAACGTTTTCAGTTGGTGAGAGATCTCAATAATGTGCTGGACAGGGCAGCAGTCGAACATTTTCTGTATCCAGAAAGGCCCGTACAGGACCTGCAACATTCGGTCGTGCATTATCCTGCTGAAATGTAGGGTTTCGCAGGGATCGAATGAAGGGTAGAGCCACGGGTCGTAACACATCTGAAATGTAACGTCCACTGTTCAAAGTGCCGTGAATGCGAACAAGAGGTGACCGAGACGTTTAACCAATGGCACCCCATACCATCAAGCAAAGTGATACGCCAGTATGGCGATGACGAATACACGCTTCCAATGTGCGTTCACCGCGATGCAGCGTCAAGAGTAACCGCAGCCATAGTCTCCGAGCTGATAGTCCGTGCTGCTACAAACGTCGTCGAACTGTTCGTGCAGATGGTTGTTGTCTTGCAAACGTCCCCATCTGTTGACTCAGGGATCGAGACGTGGCTGCACGATCCGTTACAGCCATGCGGATAAGATGCCTGTCATCTCGACTGCTAGTGTGATACGAGGCCGTTGGGATCCAGCACGGCGTTCCGTATTACCCTCCTGAACCCACCGATTCCATATTCTGCTAACAGCCATTGGATATCGACCAACGCGAGCAGCAATGTCGCGATACGATAAACCGCAATCGCGATAGGCTACAATCCGACCTTTATCAAAGTCGGAAACGTGATGGTACGCATTTCTCCTCCTTACACGAGGCATCACAACAACGTCTCACCAGGCAACGCCGGTGAACTGCTGTTTGTGTATGAGAAATCGGTTGGAAACTTTCCTCACGTCAGCACGTTGTAGTTGTCGCCACCGGCGCCAACCTTGTGTGAATGCTCTGAAAAGCTAATATATCATAGCATCTTCTTCCTGTCGGTTAAATTTCGCGTCTGTAGCACGTCATCTTCGTGGTGTAGCAATTTTAATGGCCAGTAATGTATATAGATGGACAACAAAGCGATTCTGTAAGGGTTCCATTTTTACCGACTGAGAAGTAGAACGGTAACAAGAGAAATCAGAGCTCTCATGGAAAGACTGAAGTGCTCGTTTTTTCCACTCGCCGTTCGAGAGAGGAACGGTAGAGAAGTAGCTTGAAGGTGCCGATGAACCCTCTGCCACGCACTTAATTGAGAAGTGCAGAGGAATATGTAGATGGAATAACAAAGAATGGAGTCAACACTGGTTACAAAGAAGAGACACAGAAAGACTGAGGGACAAATTAGACCAAAAAGCAAATTTCAGGGGGGGGGGGGGGGGGGAGGGGAAATCTCTCCATGCATAATACAAGAATGGTGGACAGATACAACGGGACGTGCATCTATGAGCTCTCTGTCAGTGTCAGGAGAAGACTAAAGTTGAACTACATTTCGCCCTCGAGAGGTATGATCCAGCCTCCTGTATTTGAACTGAATTCGACGACACGGAAAGTTTGGCTTGGAGAGTTTGGAATACCAGACCCCGTTGTTCGCCACTGCATTGATTTAAGAGAATAGTAAATGTCTGAAACAGGGTAAACAACAGTATACAACGTCGAACGGGACGAATCGCTGTGGGACAAGCTAAACAATAAGCTGAGAAGACTGGACACTTTCTGTTGTGCAGCGTTCAATCCTTTCTGGGATCATGGACAACTCTGTGTTGGAGGAAACGCGGCGCTGATCGTAACACTAAGAAGGACTCTAAGGAGGTAAACTAACTATGAAATAAAACTTTCTAGCAGATCAAAACTTCATGTTGGACCGGGACTAGCATTGTGTTTCTAGAAATCAGGGGAACTTGATTAGGATCAGGATTAAGAATTCATATCTCGTAGTTTCTTATTTCCTTAGACGTTCCCACTGATCTACAACGATTTCTTAGTTACTAGAATGAATTTTCAATCTTTAGCGGTGTGTGTGCTGTTTTGCAGCTTCCTGGAAGAATAAAAAAAATGGTTCAAATGGCTCTGAGCACTCTGGGACTTAACTTCTGAGGTCATCAGTCCTCTAGAACTTAGAACTACTTAAACCTAACTAACCTAAGGACATCCATCACACACATCCATGCCCGAGGCAGGATTCGAACCTGCGACCGCAGCGGTCGCGCGGTGCTAGACTGTACCGCCTAGAACCGCTCGGCCACCCCGGCCGGCGAAGAATAAAACTGGGACCTTTACTTTTTGCTGGCAGTTGCTTTACCGATTGTGTTATCCAAGCACGACTGACGAGCGGTGAGGAGGCTATACTTCCGCCAGTATTTCTGTGAAGTTTGGAAGGTAGGAAAGATATACTGGCGGAAATAAAGCTCTGACGTGGATCGTCAGTCGTGTTTGGATGTTCAGCCGGTAGAGCACTTTCCCGCGGAAGGCAAAGGTCCCAGGTTCTAGTCCCCTTCCGCCGTGCAGTTTTGATCTTAAACGAAGTTTCAAATAAGCAGACATTCCGCTCGAAGGTGAAAATACTTATTGGTAACTATGAAATCGTTGCAGATCAATGGCCGCTTTTAAGGAAATATAGAAAGTGCAAGATGTGGACCCTTCAGCCTGACCAAGGTCCTCTGGATTATATAAACTCTGTGCTAGTGCCGGAAGTCTAGACTAGGCGGCATCGGTGCGTATGTATGTTCCAAAACGCCGCGCATAAAAACGAGGTTTTTCCGGGGCTCGTACCTCTGGTTCTGTTAGTGATAGAAAGGTGAGGTCAAGTGTTTGGATAGCCTTTGGGCTAGGGACCATCTGTGTAACCAACAGAAGGATCGTCCTAATATCACTTTCCTGCAGTATAGGGTCAAAGTATGAATATTACACACTTTCTCCTGTATAGGGAAAAGGAGCAGATCGGTTGGTTCTTTTTGCATTCGACGTGGCGTACGGTAGGCCTTATGGGACATATGGAAGTACCATTAGTTCGTGGGTGGTTCCTTAGAAAATCTCCGAAAAAAAGGTTTTTACAATTTTTTCGTACCAAAACTTAGCCGTAGATTAAAAAACGGATACACACAGTAAATAGCTGAAATTTTTACCATATATTCCTAAGATCTTGATCTATAACAGCTACGAAAATTTTATTGAACACTTTATTCGTTTCCGAGATAGAGAGATTCGAAGTTACCCTATTTCTACAAGTCAAATATGCACGTAAAATCCGGTATGAGGCGAAATCTAAATACGAAATAGCCGGAGGAAATGGCTCAAATTTTAACGCTATATGCTCTAGGCATTTATCTATAAGTGCCATCTTCCCGTTTCCAGAAATCTTTGTTAGTGCATGGGCGGTTCCTTAGAAAACGAGAGGTTATGAACAGAAATTTCTAAAATTTTTACGATATGTTCGTAAGGTCCTGCTCTCGATCAACTTCAAAATTTTATAGAAGTCTTGAAACGTCCCCTTTGAACAATTATACAAGACTGTACTTAACCTGACACACAATATTTTGTTAGCGCAACGCAATCTGACTTTCAAAATTCCCTACAAAAGAATGGCCCTGACTAACATTAAACTATACCTTTCACAAATCACTTACCTCACAAAAATCTTCGCTGCTCAAGCTACTGCAATACAGCAAGCGCCACTACTGCCAGCTAAATAAAAGATTCAAACTACTAAAGGCACTAACTACTGATAGGGATAGTTAGCAAATGAAAGATATTAATAGAGAACAAACAATGTATTTACCTTAATATCATCACAAGTCATAATATATATATCAGTTCATGACAAATTGCAAACCTCCGCCATCTCTCTCCCCACATCCACCACTGCTGGCGGCTCACCTCCAACTGCGCAACGCTACGCGCTGTTCACAGCCAGCTGCCTAACACTACAATGGCGAGTATTACAACAATGCAAAGCAGACACAGACTGCCCACAGCACAGCCAGTGATTGTCATACAGAGGTGGCGTTACCAATAAAAAACCTAAACAGCCTACTTACATAGAGAAAACATAAACAGCCTACTTACATAGAGAAAACATAAACAGCCTACTTACATAGAGAAAACATAAACAGCCTACTTACATAGAGAAAACATAAACAGCCTACTTACATAGCCCCCATGCTCCCCACAAAAATTTTTACAAATGGTGTTGGGCACTGGCCAATACAGATTTAACAAAAATTTTTCACAATTACAGTAACAAAGATATAAAATGCACACACTTATTAATATTATGTTGGTCAAAAGATCAAAATTTCTCACAGTCCATAAAGACAGTCCACATTGTTCATCACAGTAAAAATGCAGAGTTTTTCTCAAAGTCCAAGCAGTAAAAGAAAATGCACATAGAAGTAGTGGATTTCCATGCAGTCTTGAAGAAGTAGTGTTGACCTTCCAACGGAAAGACAGTGCTGACTCTCGACATGCAGACAGGTAATGGGCCACAACAGAGCAAACCCACAGCAGAGTCATTCGAAGTTTGGAAGAATATTGGTAGGTAGGTCATCACAGAGCAGACCCACTGGAGTCCTGGTAGAGATTGTGGTATTGGTGGGCCACCAGAGGTGCAGACCCACTGTAGTCCTTGTAGAGATGGCCAGCAGCCATCTGTTGCGATTGTGCAGGTGCACATTCACCATCAAAGAGTCTTGCAGAGAATATAGCAAGTCCATAAACCACCACTTGTGCACTCACAACGTTTTTGGAATTGTCCTTAGAACCAGCAATGCTGTTATCCAGTCCCTTGCAGAATTATTAACACACGTGCAAACACTAACAGTCCCTACTTCTCACATATTGTCCATATACTATGACCAACAGAAACGTGTGCAGTGAAATGTAACTTAATTGGAAGAACTGGTAACAATTACAATTTGATAACATAAAAATACAATAACAAAGGTACAAAATACATCATTAAAAACATAATAATACAGATAACATCTGTAGTACAGGCTTTACAAAAGAATCGAACTAACATATACATCAGTGGAATTATGACATGAGTACATACATAAAAGATCACAATAATTTTTGAAACATCAACTTCACACATGAGCATTAAACAGAATAAATAATGTGTAAGCATATTTATAAGGTAAATAACATATTATTAATGCCAATTATATTCGAGGATAACAGTATTCCTCATCATAGTGAATGTAGCTTAATATTAAAAGAGAAAAAAATTCTATGAAACTGTACATCACAAGTCATAATATATATATCAGTTCATGACAAATTGCAAACCTCCGCCATCTCTCTCCCCACATCCACCACTGCTGGCGGCTCACCTCCAACTGCGCAACGCTACGCGCTGTTCACAGCCAGCTGCCTAACACTACAATGGCGAGTATTACAACAATGCAAAGCAGACACAGACTGCCCACAGCACAGCCAGTGATTGTCATACAGAGGTGGCGTTACCAATAAAAAACCTAAACAGCCTACTTACATAGAGAAAACATAAACAGCCTACTTACATAGAGAAAACATAAACAGCCTACTTACATAGAGAAAACATAAACAGCCTACTTACATAGAGAAAACATAAACAGCCTACTTACAGTCTTTATCCATTTCCGAGGTACAGAGGTTTAAAGTTACCTTCCATATGCAAGTAAAATCAGGTGTGAGGCGAAAACTAAATAACAAACAATCACAGCAAGTTGCAGAAATTTCAACGTTATGAACTCTAGGCATTTAACTAAAAGGGCCATCTTCCCGTTTCCAAACATCGTTATCGAACAACACCCCAAAAACATAGTTTCGGGTATTAAAGAGCCAGATGATTATGCACATCAAACGGGTGTAATTTTTACCATATACAATCCTAAAATCGCGATCTCGAACAGCCCTGAAATTGTGAGACCTGAGTTTCTCCTGGCGTATACAACTTTCAAATAACTTCCGGAAATTCAGCCAGGTAACACTTTCAGCGACCGCCGATATTCCGGCGGGAGAACATACCGCCATTTTCAAGGCAAACTGCAACGGATAGGCGACATGGACTCAACTGACTGGGAATACAATTCCGTTACTGCCCGGCATTTGGCAAAGTTCGAACGTTTTCATCGCGCACAGTCTGATGTTATGTCTCGACGTTCTGTGATAAATCTCACAGAGAAATCTTTTGACGACCCAACCTTATCCGTGCATGGGAAGGATTTCAGTTTTGCACCTACTCCGAAGAGTTTGCCGGTAGTTGATTTCATTAGTTCAGTTGAACAGGCAGTTTGCAAACTTCCTCCTGACGCTGCAGAGGAGGTTAGGAGGGAGGCATGCCGAGTGTTGACTAGGGCTCGCCCACCCAAGAGTAATGTAACAACAGCAGAGAGGGCTGCTTTACGCTCTCTCAGAGTTGATCCTGATATTGTTATTTTACCTGCGGACAAGGGCAATGCCACCGTTGTTTTAAATAAACAGGGTTATGTACAAAAGACGCAACGTTTACTATCTGATTCAGCGTATCGCAGAATCGATGCTGACCCCACAAAAAGTGTTGAGAGAAAGACCAACAGCCTCCTTAAAAAAGTGGTTTGTCGCAGGACACTATCAAGAGTCTTAACACCTATAGTATTGTTCCCCGTACATTATATGTCCTTCGGGTTAAACAAGGAAAGAGATCCTTTCCGTCCTATAGTAACATCGGCGCACCGCCATATCGTGTAGCCAAGCATCTTTCTGCTCTGTTGAGTCCAAAAGTAGGTCGGTGTGAACATCATATCAGGAACTCGGCTGATTTTTTACGTCGTTTGGAGGGATTGCGGTTGAATGACTGATATTTTAGTGAGTTTCGATGTGGTCTCTCTTTTCACTCGTGTTCCTCAGTCTGATTCGTTGCGGCTAATTGAGGCTGGGTTTGGTGCTGAATTAACTACTTTCTTTCGGCATGTGTTGACATCCACTTACTTTTTATTCAATGACCAGTATTACGAGCAGACAGATGGAGTTGCGATGGGTAGTCCGTTGTCTCCAGTGATCGCACTTCGAGGAACGTGCATTGGAGTCGGCGCCTTTGAAACCCGCCTGTTTCTTCAGATATGTTGACGATACCTTTGTTGTTTGGCCTCATAGTAGGGAGAATTTGAATGCCTTTCTAGAACATCTGAACTCGATCCACCCGAACATTCGTTTTACGATGGAGGTGGAAGAGGATGGTTGCCTTCCCTTTCTTGACGTGTTGGTTAGGAGGAAGGATGATGGATCATTGGGACATGCAGTCTACAGGAAACGTACTCACACCGACTTGTACTTACAGGCTAATAGTTGTCACCATCCGGCTCAGCGTGGAGGGGTACTTCGTACCTTGGTACACAGGGCACATGTCGTTTCTGACGCTGAGACTTTGCCAGCTGAGCTGTCCCATCTTGAAGCTACATTTCGTCACAATGGTTATAGTGATAGACAGATTGAACGTGCGTTGCGCTATCGACCAACTGTACATCGGGTGATTGATGATAGTTCTGAGTCAACACTTAAGTCAACTGCCTTTTTGCCTTACGTAAGAAACACGTCCAGCAAGATCGATCGTATTTTACGGAAATACGATGTGAAATGTGTTTTCCTACCTCCATCTAAAGTTAGTGTGCTTAAGAGTTCTGTTAAGTATGATCTTGGTCTGCGTAAGGCGAGTGTATATCGCATTCCCTGTAGCTGCGGCATGGTATATATTGGTCAAACTATCAGGGCTTTGGAGGACCGATGTAATGAGCATAAACGGCACGCACGATTACAGCAGACAAGCAGATCTGCTGTTGCCGAATACTGCTTGGATACTGGTCACCCCATTTATATAATAACACCGAGATTCTGGCATGCACGTCCAACTACTGGAACAGTGTTATTAAGGAGGCAGTTGAGATTAAATTATGGAGCAACCTCGTTAACAGAGATGGAGGTTTTTGTTTAAACTCTGTTTGGAATCCGGCTCTCTCCCTTGTCAAAAAATAAGACAGAGTCAATGCTACCTCACCTGCGAGTTCGTAGTTGAACTATCGATATCTCTGACTTTGGTCATCTTTGGTGGCACTAGTGTTCAGTGCGTGTGTTATCTTTCCTGCATCAGTCGGAGAAGCGAGGTTTTAAATTTGCATGTACGTCGCCTGTCCGTTACAGTTTACCTTGAAAATGGCGGGGTGTTCTCCCGCCGAAATTTCAGCGGTCGCTGAAAGTGTTACCTGACTGAATTCCCGTAAATTATTTGAACCTTGAAATTATCTTGATATCTCCGTCTGTTTCCGTGATACAGAGGTTCAAAGTTACCCTACTTGTACACGTAAAATCTTGCGTGCGGTGAAAACATAGTTTATAAAGAGGCGTAACACGGTGAAACACACCTTTAAGTATAATGGTTATAAGGATTCCGCCTCGATTGCAAATTGAAACCGGATGTTGACCTAGGTTTCGACGCGGATAACCACGCCTTCTTCGGAACACACTAAAACTACAAACTGCCTAAAGAGGCATGGTCCAACATTAATACAGAACGCCCAAAAGGGCAAAATACTCGCATAAAATGTAAAATAAACGGTACGTATGTACCATGTCAATAGCTATTGACCAATAAAATGTAAAATTAACGGTACGTATGTACCATTTCAATAGCTATTGAGCCGGCCGAAGTGGCCGTGCGGTTAGAGGCGCTGCAGTCTGGAACCGCAAGACCGCTACGGTTGCAGGTTCGAATCCTGCCTCGGGCATGGATGTTTGTGATGTCCTTAGGTTAGTTAGGTTTAACTAGTTCTAAGTTCTAGGGGACTAATGACCTCAGCAGTTGAGTCCCATAGTGTTCAGAGCCAATAGCTATTGACATGGTACATAGTACCGTTCATTTTACATTTTATGCGAGTCTTTTGCCCTTTTGGGCGTTCTGTATTAATGTTGGACCATGCCTCTTCAGGCAATTTGTAGTTTTAGTGTGTTTCGAAGAAGGCGGGGTTATCCGCGCCGAAACCTAGGTCAACATCCGATTTCAATTTGCAATCGAGGCAGAATCATTATAATCATTAAATTATTCACGATTTTCGACGCGCTGCAATGTTAAAAGTTCTCAAACACCTTTAAGTGTCTCCGTTATCATCAGAAGTGTCCTGGGAACTCCCTCTTGTAGTACTGAAGCAAATGCAAAATTTTTGTGCACGTAAAATCTGGTCTAAAATCTCGCGTTACTTTGATTTCGCATAACTAAACTGTAAAAATTATACTGACCCATAAAGTGCTTTTCATATGAGTGACATTCCCTGCTGTGGTAGGGAAAGGAAGGGAACTAGTGGTAAAATTTTCCTATCGGAGCACAAAAAGGTAAATATCCTCCCGTTTGTTTAAAAGCCTGAGAAGTTGGGTACCAGCTGCCTCATTCTACATTCCTCGGCTCCTTTAAAAATTTTCCCAAAAATGTTGGTATGCTAACATGTTCGCACTTTTTTATGCTGAGAGAGAAGGAGACAGTGGCAGTCAGAAAGAGGCGGAAAAGTAATACATATTGGAAGGTAGTAGGCAGTGGTTGTGGTATAGAAAGAGCGAAGGAGACAATGGCACTGTGAGACGACGAGAGGGACATAGTGACACTGGAACGTAGTTGACAGAGACAGAAGAGTGCTAGGAAATGAGAAATGGGTAGAGTGCCAGTGAGAGAGGAACAAAGAGAAGGAGAAAGTTGAAGGGGGGGAAAACCAATGATAATGAGAGATAGAGCCTATGACAGTGACAACGAGGAAGAGAGAGGCAGCGACAGTGAGAAGAGAGAGCAGCATTGGCGAAGGGTGAATGAGTAAGAGAGATCAAGAGGGAGACAGTAGTAGTAGGACTGAATGAAGGGGACTATGGCTGTGAGACAGGAGAAAATGACAGTTAGAGAGACACAAAGAGGCAATGAGAATGACTAAGGCTGAATGAGTGACTGAGAAAGGACAGGTATGAGTGGATGGTTATGAGCGACTTACAGCAATGAGCAATGGGCGTGAGTTTGTGGGAGTGAGAGGTGAGTTGAATGTTAAAAGAACTACTGACGCCTTGGGAGAGCCAGTCCTGACAAAACTCTACCATCTGGTGAGCAAGATGTATGAAACAGGCGAAATACCCTCAGACTTCAAGAAGAATATAATAATTCCAATCCCAAAGAAAGCAGGTGTTGACAGATGTGAAAATTACCAAACAATCAGTTTAATAAGCCACAGCTGCAAAATACTAACACGAATTCTTTACAGACGAATGGAAAAACTAGTAGAAGCCGACCTCGGGGAAGATCAGTTTGGATTGCGTAGAAATACTGGAACACGTGAGGCAATACTGACCTTACGACTTATCTTAGAAGAAAGGTTAAGGAAAGGCAATCCTACGCTTCTAGCATTTGTAGACTTAGAGAAAGCTTTTGACAATGCTGACTGAAATACTCTCTTTCAAATTCTAAAGGTGGCAGGGGTAAAATACAGGGGGCGAAAGGCTATTTATAATTTGTGCAAAAACCAGATGGCAGTTATAAGAGTCGAGGGACATGAAAGGGAAGCAGTTGTTGGAAAGGGAGTAAGACAGGGTTGTAGCCTCTCCCCCATGTTATTCAATCTGTATATTGAGCAAGCAGTAAAGGAAACAAAAGAAAAATTCGGAGTAGGTATTAAAATCCATGGAGAAGAAAAAAAAACTTTGAGGTTCGACGATGACATTGTAATTCTGTCAGAGACAGCAAAGGACTTGGAAGAGCAGTTGAATGGAATGGATAGCGTCTTGAAAGGAGGATATAAGATGAACATCAACAAAAGCAAAACGAGGATAATGGAATGTAGTCGAATTAAGTCGGGTGATGCTGAGGGTATTAGATTAGGAAATGAGACACTTAAAGTAGTAAAGGAGTTTTGCTATTTGGGGAGCAAAATAACTGATGATGGTCGAAGTAGAGAGGATATAAATTGTAGACTGGCAATGGCAAGGAAAGCGTTTCTGAAGAAGAGAAATTTGTTAACATCGAGTATAGATTTAAGTGTCAGGAAGTCGTTTCTGAAAGTATTTGTATAGAGTGTAGCCATGTATGGAATTGAAACATGGACGATAAATAGTTTGGACAAGAGAGAATAGAAGGTTTCGAAATGTGGTGCTACAGAAGAATGCTGAAGATTAGATGGGTAGATCACATAACTAATAAGGAAGTATTGAATAGGATTTGGGAGAAGAGAAGTTTGGTGCACAACTTGACCAGAAGAAGGGATCGGTTGGTAGGACATGTTCTGAGGCATCAAGGGATCACCAATTTAGTATTGGAGGGCAGCGTGGAGGGTAAAAATCGTGGAGGGAGACCAAGAGATGAATACACTAAGCAGATTCAGAAGGATGTAGGTTGCAGTAGGTACTGGGAGGTGAAGAAGCTTGCACAGGATAGGGTAGCATGGAGAGCTGCATCAAACTAGTATCAGGACTGAAGACCACAACAACAACCAAAATTTTTGGGAAAATTGTTAAATGTGCTGAGAAAAGTAGAATGAGGCAACTGGTATTCCACTTTCTCAATCAGAATCTTTTAAGTAAACAGGAGCATATTCATCTTTTTTGAGCCCAGATGGGAGCATTTTTCAGCTGGTTTATTTTGAACATACAGTTGAAGGACAGGGAGAGAAATCGAAGTTCCAGAAGACCACAGAAGAGATGACTACCCTGAGATCGGAACAGGCGAGGAGCTAAGCCTCGAAGTCAAGAAGAAGAAGAAGGTGAAAAAGCACATGTCGAAAAAACGCGGCGAGATTTATAGGAATCGCTTTGTTCCTCAGCAAATGTCACGCATTCTGATGAATTCACGTGGCGTGCCTCTTAACAGTCCTTTTTGTGCTGTACCAGTGTAAGGTGTGGCGGCCAGATGCGACAGTGAGAAGAGACAGCAGCATTGGCGAAGGGTCTGTTCCGACGTTCCGTAGTGCTAAAGGCATCGAATCCAGGTGCGGGGATGACGCTGGCCCGAACGCGCAGGCACGAGCTGTGGGAGCTGCCACTAGCGGCCAGAGGCAGCCAAGCACAACCGCAAACGCTATTATAGCACACTGAAGGGAAGGGTGGCGGTGCCCTTTGTGGCGGTCGAGTGCCTGTTGACAGCAGCCGGCCCTTTGTGGCCCGAGTGCGGGGGATGGGGTAAGGGTAGGAAAAGCGACACGCGGCTAATGCCATTACCGCGCCGTCATCCGAGAAAAGAAACAGATCGCCTTGTTACTTCAGCTGCAAGTGGCCTCTCGTAGTCACCCGCTACCAACCCATGGCTCGGCTCAAGACGTTCAGCACCGCGCATCGCTTCACAACAGCGTTACGATAAATAGCGAGGTTTCGACAGCATGTCTCCTACCCACCTGGACAGGCGCGGATCCAAGGCTCGGTTCTGTGGAGGAGGCGGGGGTCACAGTTTTGATGCCACACCCCCCCCCCCCCTCCCGCCCCTCCCCATGCCCCCACCGTCTGAGTATGACATGCTGTCCCTCACAACTTTCAACCCAGATGGGCCTGATTTTACTTTCTTTGTTACTCCTGCATTAAGAGATGGATTATTACACAAAGGTGTTAGAACTCTTCAGTAGATGTCGATATGTAAGCCTTAGCAATCTTTATGTTGATCAAGCGCTGGATTCTTCGAATCTTCATACAGTTACATTTTCTTCTTAATGCGTGAATTCAAACAGGAGCTCCATATCTCAAAATTGGTAATATGGCGCCTACGTAAATTATTTTCATTGCTCCAGAACCAAGTCCCCAGTTGAGTCTTACTTATTTCGATAAAGAATGAATAAGTTTCGTGCGTTTTTCAGTCATGTACTGTACATGTTCGTTAAACATAAATTTAGAATCAATAATTATACCCAAATATTTTAATTGTTCAACTTGTTGCAAAACTTTAATGTTTAGAACGATACTAACTGTTGCTTTGTCTTTTACCCTCTCCTTGTCATCAGCTTTACTTTCGATTTCTGATCATTAAAACGCATGTTGTTATCAGCATTACTTTCGATTTTTGATCATTAAAACGCATGTTGTTGTTTTGGATTCAAGCTGTAATTTTTTTCCATTTCTCTGTTGCTGAGCTCCTCAGGAAGAATGACAGTATCTGATTTGGTCAACACGATTAAGTCATCAGTAAATGCTTCCGTTTTTGTGTTTGCTGTGTAATCCAAATTAAGCAGAGAATTATATTCTGTATTCCAAAAACCTTGGCCACAGCAAGACCTTTTTGTCACCTACTTCTCTACCTTGATGCTGTTAAATGCCGACTCTGATGTTCTATCACTGAAATGGTTTTTTGTCAAGTTATTTAAGTTCCTAGGTCATTCAAATTCTAGTAGCACTTAAAGGATGCTAGGCCACCAAGTTGCGTCAAAAGCTCCCTCAATATCAAGACTGATAATTATTACATACTGCCCTTCTGATATGCTTTCCTCTACAAAGTTCGTAACAACCAACAACAATTCCAGTCATTTTCCTCTGCTACATCAACCAGGTTAACAATTAATGCAAAATACCATTTTTTTGTCTCTGACTTACGTGCAGTAAAGTGATACACTGTATTTTGGTCTGCAAAGACATTGCCATCCGTGTTATTATGTAAGCCCCGAGAAGTTCTGGGTGAGGCACAGTCATAGTTTGCTTCCTTTTTCTGGAAAAACGTCCAACCAGCTTCAAAGGAAGGAACAGATCATAATTTCTCGTTACTGTAACTACACTGTTGCCATACCGTGTGACGATAGAAACACATGAAAGCTGCAAGAAATTTTTATGTAATATTTTATAACAGGATAATATAATAAGACACGTAAGTTGTCTAGGTTCTCACCAGTTTCCGTATTTAAACATGATTTTTTTCTTATTATATTTGTCAGCTCGGGTAAGAATATAGCTTTTATGCATACAATTCTAACGGCTAGTTCCTGTTGCTTCAACGTTCCTCTTCTTCAAATCATGCATGAGTTCAATAACAATGAACATAACCTATCACAACTCTGTATCCCAAGCTCTTGTCAATATATTTGTCACTGCAAGAGCCAGCTGCCTAATATGGTTCCAGCCACACAAAGGACCCTTCATAAGTACAACCACAACAGAATTTATAGCCGTAACGTGTAGGTTTTCCTGAATTAAAAATTGATCATAAACCCACTAGAAATGAAATATATAACACAGTTTCAAAAATGGCACAGCTATTTACCTTTTATGGAATGTTTGCAACCATGTCGTCATAAATTGTCATGTAGCATGTTTACTGTCCTAGACATGAAGGGGAAAAGCCCTTTATAATATTTCAGCTATTTATTGATGAACATATTATCAGTTATGCCGCAAAAAGAACAAGTATAATATAGCATCGTTGTTGCAGACATGTAAATTAGTCATTATAAAATCAAACCTGTCTCTTGATGTAGAAGTAAATACAAGTATATTACGGCTGTCAGTTCCCACTCGCCAATACATTCTCCTTCTTGGCACTTTCATCTCGTTTTCTGAACAATTATCTATCCTGAGACAGTATCATTCGTAGCAGTTCTTCTTCACTGTGGCCATATTATGGCGCCAAGGAGGAAGATGTATTGGCAAGTAGGACTGATAGCCACAATATACTTGTACCTAGTGCTATATCAAGAGACTAGATTGATTTTATAATGACTAATTTACATGTCTGCAACAATCATGAGCGTGGTGAAACATCGATTTGCGAAAATTAGGGAGTTATCATTCTGACTCCCCACTTCTTTTCTCTTTCGTCAGACATCAGCATAAAAACCCAGTGAGGGTGTTAGCATCCATAGAATAAATGACTGGGATAAGGAGTAGACTGTTATTCTATGACAGAACACAACTGTGTTTAAGCTGTACACAAATTGTTTTTAATTCAGAATTACTATCAAACAAATTCACGAATTTCCATAGGTTGCAACATGTCAATTTCAGGACAGTTATCTAGATAACACATTACATCCTGTATACTCGAAATAACTCTAAACAATCACATTTTAACAATATCACATATTAACTATAATGTACTTTACAGAATTATTCTTACTATTATATCGTGAAGTTGACCAATATTATGACAAATCATCCGATTCCAGTTCTAAGTTTGAGAGGTGGCAGAAGCCCACTCTCATATTTCTATCTTACTCTGAGTAATTCGATTTTCCTCTCTAATTGCATGCGGTGAAGAGTTGCTATTCCTTCACACGCGGACTTCCCACGCAGCATCTCTCATCGCCCGGGTGGTCCGGTGACAGGTGGGCTCTTCTGATCTTGAAAGGGTTAAGCCGACGGGTGTGAGGGAGTCGAGTGAATGCTTTCCAGACGCCGACATTGTCATATAGCGGCGGAGACACGCCCGCAGGGGCCTGAAGGAGCGGCTGGGCTAGAGATTCCGTTACTTCGCAGAAACATAACTAAAACACTTTCTTGTGGGCTACCAGCGAGGCGTGGGAATGACTTGTATTCCCAGGCAGTCTGGGCTGGCAAATTCCTGCGTTTTCTACAAAATCGTAACTGTGATTGGCTTGCTCAGAGCATACCTCCATGACGTAGCAAAATCGATGCAGAAATTGGCGCCAAGAATCTCCATTGGTGGAATGGTAGTGCTTCAGCAATAGAGTGGAACTCTCTGCCAGTTTTCGAGTTGCTGATTGGAACATTTAACCATGGCCACTGTCGTGGGGGCGGGAATGTTCTGTGTTCGGCTTGTACGGGTGCTCTTGAGTAGTCAGCTCTCGCCTTTCGGTCAGAGTAGGTTATAAGACTGAGCTCTCGCTGCTCTGGACAGCCTGCCTTCCGTTGGCTGTCTAATATACTTTTATTTAATTGTAACTGTTTGACGAAGTTGCTGAAGTTTCGACTTCAACGTAACGTTCCGAGTACAGTTGGCAATTGAGCGTTCTGCGTACAAGCGGCCTATGTTGTCTGTCTTGAGCAGTTTTGGCTAAAGTTGACTGTATCAGAGTTACTGTATGACTTCGCTTGTTAAAATCACTCACCGTACCGTCAGTGATTGTGTGGCGAGCCTTTTCGTCTCCCTCAGAGGCGCATTTATATTGATAGGAAGTCTTTAGTCTGGAACAATCAGACCAGGATATGCCAGATCGTGTTCTTGCAGTTAAGAAGACAGCTTGGTAATGTACGTCCGCAGCACCGGCAAAGCAGGCAATTTTGCTAGGTGATAATCAGAGCCCAGCAGAGCGCGCCTGTTCGTCTCTTCTAACTTTGATCTGTCTTGGGTGTTCATTGTCTGAGTTCTCACTACTGTAGCAGTAATTAATGTTGGGTTGGCTGAGTGTTTCTCTTAAGATTTGAGCGCAAGGAATTGGCTCCACATACCACTTCATCATAAATATCACAATCTAGTTTATGGGCAACTTCACCTTCACAGCATTTATTTGAGTATCCAATTTGATCCAATTTGTTGTATTGTAAATGTTTCATGTGTTTTGTTTATTATTTTGAGTTTAGTCATAATAAATCAAATTGCTATTTTGGACAGAACTTCAATTCTGTTAATCGGTAGAGCAAACCTTTCATTTCTCACTATGTTAATGAAACTTTCCTTTATTTAATTAATTTCTAACAAATTACTTTATTGCAGGTGCCAAACTCTTTTCTACTTCACTTGCAGGGTCGATTACAGTCAGTTCGCGTTTCTTCCTAATCCATGTGCAACAGCAAAAGTCGGAGTTAGAATAGGGGGGGGGGGGGGGCCTAGAGCATCATTTACATATGAAAATCCTAGAAGAATTTAGTGTCAAATACACTGCTAACCCCGGCACCTCGCATAAAATGGCGACCCTGCCAGGATTGGATCTTTCCTGTGAATCGTTGATAAGCAAGCGGTATTATCAGTAGGAACACTCAGATTTTTTTTTTTGCTTAATTATTTATTGATTAATACCCAAGTTTTTTTTCTGTTTGTTTTGCATTTAGTTTTGAATTAGCGGCACATGATTACTGTTTTTGTTTTCAGCGTATATATTTGTCTTTTTTGTTCATTGTTTTTTGTGTTTCTTTGATGTGGTGTCCGTATCACATCACACTTTGTCGGGTTTGTGTGCCGTTTCTGTACCACAACAAATCGTGCATGTAATTACAGCATTGGAACGGCGTTGTCCAAATTTTATGTCTATGTGTAAAAATACAGGGAATAGATTATTTTTATTGTGCATTTTAGATAAATTTGTTTTCCATGAATGATCACGAGAAGTAAGGCACGACTATTAGCGAGCGAAGCTAAAATAAAAGTGGATAGCATAATGGATAAGGGGCAGGTTATTGCCGGGGATAGGTTCGGAGATGAGATGGGCACATTTTTAGCAGGACAGGGCGACAGGGTCATTGATGAGGAAGGTGATTTGGACGCGATCTTAGAGCCACGTCGCGGCCGTGATTATGATAGTGAGGTAGAGGATGAAACAGAGACAGGCACAAAGGTCGAGACAGTAGGAGAAGTTTATAGTCCAACGAACGAGAACAGACAGAGGCCAGCTCGGCCACGTCAGAGTTCTAGCGCCCAGGTGTCCAGAGTTACATTGCCCGTGTGTGACGAGGATCAAAAAGATGACATTAACCCAATACTGAGCTTCCTACGATCAATGAAAGAAGAAGCTGACGAACAACGTAAGAAGGAGAAGGAAGAAGCTGACGAACAGCGTAAGAAGGACACTCAGACAATAATTTCGCATATAGGGGAAATTCGTGGGGAATTACTAACAATAAAGAAAGAATGTGGAGAAGCAAAACAAATGTCAATGGTAGCAAAAAAAGTAGCAGGTCTATCCAAAACGGCAGCAACAGGGGCAATGAAAATCGCAAAAGTAACTTCTCAACTCGCACGGCGCTTGCGACGTGCGACACAAGCCCACTCAAAATCCCTAGCGTTCTTAAAGACTCAAGGTAATATTGCGGTTACGAACATAACGAAACTAATGAAAGAAGTAGAGAGTCGGATAGCAAAACTAGAGCGAAACGGGCACACGAGCACTGCGCGTTCGGATACCAATGATGGAGTACACAGAATTGTGTCTCCAAGGAAAAGCTCGCCGTGCTCTAGCCCAGTGACAGAGTGCGGAACTAACAATGCACACGCAGAAACAGCGAGTAATAGCTCCAATTGATACAGAGGTAGCACACCACAGTTATCAGCAAGATAGATCAGGACACTCAGCAGACGTGCAAGAATCGGAAACGAGTGTCAACACCAGTGCGAGGATCGGACAGGATTTTGATCAGAATCACTTCCTGTCGTTACTAAAATTCCAGAAGTTCAAAGATAATGGAGGGTCGATGCATCCGAAGAGCTGGGTGATGCAGTTTACATATTCATTACCGTCGTCGTGGCCAACCCAGGCAAAATTAGAATTCATGTGTGGACACATCGAAGGCCAAGCCGCGGAAAAGATGCGGGGTGTGGCAGCGACGTGTCGGACTTATCAGGAATTTGTTGGTGCATTCCTGCGGACCTACTGGTCAAAGGAAACGCAAGATAGGATTAAAGAGGAAATAATATTTTGTCCTGAACTGCAAGTGTCCGGGCATAGGAGCGCAACCAAATTTTTTGATGATTTACTCAAGAAGAATCAGCTTTTAGATAGTCCATATAGCAACGGAGAAATCATTAAATTTTGCTTTTCCAAATTGCCAGTCAGGTATCAACAGACACTTGTCGGGAAGTGTAGATCTGACATAGAAGCATTCAAGAGTCTATTGCGCGAACTCAAAGTAGTCTCTGATAAACAAGACGCAACGGACGGGAAGAAGGCGCAAAATAACAAATACCACGGGCCAGCAAGGGGAGACAACAACAGATCGCATAATCGCACTGGTCAGTTAGGAAACCAGGGTTACGGAAATCAAGGTTACGCTATTCAAGGTTATGGAAACCAGAGACACGGAAACCACAACGTCAGGGAACAGGGTCAATCTAGACAAGGAATCTGGGACAGGAGGAATAACGAACGGCAAAGCGACCGTAATTGGAGAGAGCGAAACCAAGGACAACAGGAGAACCAGGAGATTGAAATTAGACCTGCAAATCCTAATGCATGTCAGAGGAGGGGGAGTCTGACAAGGGATTGGCGCTAGTCCATAGGACTCCACCACATCTCTCACACAAAGAAGTTCGTGGAATAATAGTAGTTTAAGTGGTGTACATAGTAGAATAGGCAAATATATGAACCTTTCTTCGGGGAACAATAATCGTTGCTTTAATAGATTAAGATTGTTAAAGTATTAACACGCAGCGTTATCTCGCATAAGAATTTACTGCTGCTAACTATTTTTTTATTTACGTTCGCGGCTTCCAATGTCGATGGAGTAGGAGGCACTACCATTCCATGAGCAATGTTTTTGTCCTTTCCTGTCTGATGTCACACAAACAGGCGCATAGAAGAACGTGCTCCTAGAAGCGTTCTGGGATGTCGTGATACGCTCCATAGCGGCCACAACCAGTTTGTGAGACGTTCATACCAATGCTTGCAGGCACGCGTCATTGCACTGCAAGATTGTGGTATATTGCGTGATTTCGAGGATGAATATGGGCAGTATAGTTTTTGCAGAGATGCACCAGCATCGTTGTCTTGCAAGTCGGGGTGAACCTGTGAGCGTTTGACTCCAATGGTGCCCTAGACAGTAGAAATGCGGGCATCAAGCCTACCATGCCAATGTGCTGGTTGGGGATTTAGCGTGCTGCTCGTGACTGTCACAGATGAATAACCAAGGAATTGTACTTGGAGATTCGTGACATACTGTGTAGCTGGTGTGTGGTGGGCGACGGAATCCTCAACAGGAACCAGTCCTGGCTTGGCCATATTACATTGCCTCTGGAAAGGTGTGCTTTGATCGCGAAAACTGCATGACATAGAAAAAGAAGTTGCAACTGTAAATTTATTGTCTTGTATAGCCGTGGCTAACCCAGTCTCTGGAGTTTCAGTGAGGCGTAGTGAGAACTCGGAGGCCATGTCGTACGGCGCGCACATCACTGTCGTCAGTAGCGGCGAGCAGCGAGACATCTCAGCGTAACAGGAATTATGTAAGAGTGTTGTATAAGGTAAAAAAAAAAAAAAAAGGGAGAGAGAGAGAGAGAGAAAAGAGAGAGAGAGAGTACCATATACTTGGATAAGTTAAACTTTAGGATTTAACAATAACTAGATCCTTAATATTGTGGTGGTTTTCTACCACAAGTATTTGGCGTGCGCCTGTTGGGATGCTATTTTTCAGGTCACCAAACCACGGACCCGAGATGGAGGGACGACGGGCGAGCGAAAGTAGAGTAGTTGCATGTTCTTTATAGCACAGTAAAACTTAGACCTGCATAACAACATAATTTAATCAAAAGACGTAGCATGTAGATCGTGGGCAAATGGTAGTTAATTCTCGAGCATGTCTACTGTCGATCTATATAATTAATAGTAATATTAGTGCGGGCCTGCACATTTTGTTGTTCATCCAATACATAGCATCAGTTGTCACGCATCATGTACAGTAGTGAGATCGTTCTTTACACAAAGATCGAGATAAATTATTTCCATGTCTAGATTAGATACACCATGATTTTGTTATAATGATAGCCATAGATTAATAACTATGAAAGAAAAGTAAGAGTGTCTGAAATGACAGACCATCAATGTGTCGTTATGTAAATTTATTATAACATAGAAGGTCATGGGAAAAAGTTTGGCATAAGATTTTTGTCAGAATTGTGCAGATGACGGGTATCGTGGCAATGCAGAGGCCAGCCGGAGCAAAAACAAGAGGTCTTCGGCTACCTGCAAGAAGGGGAGCATCAGCGCGCCATCTAATGAGAAGGGCGCGGGAGCGTCCGGTCCTGCAAGCTGACAGTCACCGGGCCATATACCTGTTAAGCCCGTCTCACATGGAGCAAGATTCGCTGTAAGTTTCCTTGCTGGCTTGCGCGGCGGCTATCTTGCGGGCTCCGGCGTCTGCTAGCGGGCTACCTTGCTGGGAACCTTGTAAGATTTCCAGGATAGGTCCGGTGCTATTTTTCTTGCAAGGTTCCCTGCGTGCTACCTGCATTGACCAATCAGGAGGCGTTTCGTTTGTGACGTCAGACGCGGAAAGCTTGGGCAGGAAGCCTTTGTTGATAGTCGCTTTTATGCTGTCATGAGGTGCGGTAGGAAGTTCTTATAATTATTAAATAATGGCACCGCAGTGATCCAAGGAAGCGATTGAAGCATTGATATGTACTTATAGGGAAGAACAGTGTGTGTACATAGTGAAAAGCGCAAACTATTGTAATAAACACTTGCGTGCAGAGGCACTCGAAAGAGTTGCAAATACCAATACATCCATTCGTATAAAATTTGCAAAGGATGCACGATCTTCTATCCTATAAAATAAAGTAGTATATAACAGTCATTATTGGTATATTTATAAAATCAAACAGTAATGAAATAGTGATACTTTTGAAACAAAAGTAGGTGTATTGCGAATTAACCTCAACTCTCTATGAAGCATGGAGAGCACTCCTTTTCCAGCGTTTCTCCTCTTAATTCAGTTTTTCGTCTATTCTTTCTTTCTTCTTCTCTCATTAGCATGCATTTCTGCAGTGTTTAGCACCAAAACAGCTAATGACGCCAGTTTGCTCTGAACATCTGTACCTGAAGCAGCCATCTTCGTTCGATACAACATGCTGCCGATCTTGCACCGTGGGAGAGCTTCGGCATGGAAGATAGCTGGCTCCCTTCCTTGCAAGCCGGCAGGCATGCACGCCATCTCGCAAACTGGCGGCGAACCTTGCTCCGTGTGAGAGGGGCTTTAGGCGGGATCCTCGCTGGGCCACAAGCGAAAATGAGGCTGGCCGTTGACACTGACATGCGACCCACACACAACAGCCAACTAGCTCTCCGGACGCGGCAGCTGTTTGGAGGGATTCCCAGCGGCAGACCACGTTGTTGTGAGTACACGAAGAAGATCACGTATGGTGTCAGAACCTGCGTCCCATGTGCCTCAGGACATAAAGGGGACGCTATATACTCACTAGCATTGGCCGATCTGCATACACAAAGCAGTATCGTGCCACAAACTCTAACAAATGAATTGTCTCATTTCTAACTTCTCCTCTCTATTAGAGAGCAGTTGTAGCAATCGTTGCTCCTAGTTCGATCCTGTATGGATGACCTCACACACTTGTGGAGTCACTCCAAGTGCCATCATGCCTCATCGAACTTCAATATTGGGAAACGTAAAGTACTGTCCAGGGAGAGAAGAGATCTGGACTAGTGATGTATCCCAACTAGTAGACCTCAGAGACAATTAATCGACGTGAGGAGAGCCTATCACTATGTCTTCCTACCATACTGCCGTGATCATATGCGTGGGTCTTGCTGCAATCTCAACAGCGTACTGCAGATGCTCCAGCACACCCTATTGCTGTTGCAACAACGTAGCAACAACACCCGACATTTAGCCCTATGTGATGTCAGTACTGTGGCCCCATCCCAAAAGCACCCCTCCGATGCTCAAGACATGGAAATACGTGCATCAATGCATATGACTCAACATACCAACCCCCTCAGAGAGACTGACGAATTTGTGAAGTGCTTCAGATATTTCTAACAATGTGATTTAGTGCCTCATTCTCAGCACAGTCGTGAACATCGTGCAATGTGCAAGCACAACTTGGCACCCCATAAACCTTGTTTTTTTTCTTAAATTTCTTTCTCTAGTGTTGTTTTTGTAATGTATGTTATAACTTGTATGTGTTTGTGAATTTGCCCTGTAATTCTTATGGAAGTGATAGAGTAGGGCGCACAAATTACAAATTACTGTATTGTTCTCTACACCATGTTTTTTTTGTATTCTGAATTTTTTGTTGTGTGTATGCAAACAGTGTGCCTGAAGTCCCCATAAACTGAAGCAGATACCACCACTGTCATTGTGAATGGACCATCAATTCAGGGAACATTTTGCAAAGGTTATTCTTGCTGCAGGGAGACAGAATGAATCGGAGGTTGTAATTAGATTCTGAAAGCTCACAAAGAGATTGTTAACTTAAATATTATCATGTGTGATTGAGTTAAGGTTAGTTTAATGATTGAAATTGTTGTAGCATCTTGGACATTTAATTGCAGAGCACTCCAACTCTGATTGTAAGGAATAAACTGCTCCATATTTGGCTCACATGCCCAGGCCATATTTAGAGCGCAAATGTGTGAATCGGTGTTTGGAAGGGGCTCCCTGGGTATGGATGTGTGATGTGAGTGTTAGAGTTCCATATTAAGAGGGTGAAGTTGGGTACATCATAAATAATACTCCCTCTATGAGCTGCATTTTTCTGTTGCAGTGATTTTTTTATAGAGTGTGGCATGTGGAGTCAGTTTGCAAGATTGTTCTTGGGCGATTGACTCACTAACTTGCTCCTACGTGAGCCAACTGCTCACCAATTACAATCTAAAATGACGTAGGGGCTATGAGAGGTGCCAGAAGCCCCCTCTCATATTTCTATCTTACTCTGAGTAATTCGATTTTCCTCTCTAATTGCATGCGGTGAAAAGTTGCTATTCCTTCACACGCGGACTTCCCACGCAGCGTCTCTCGTCACCCGGGTGATCCGCTGACAGGCAGGCTTTACTGATCTTGAAAGGGTTAAGCCGACTGGTGTGAGGGAGTCGAGTGAATGCTTTCCAGACGCCGACATTGTCATATAGCGGCGGAGACACGCCCGCAGGGGCCTGAAGGAGCGGCTGGGCTAGAGATTCCGTTACTTCGCAGAAACTTAGCGAAAACACTTTCTGGCGGGCTACCAGCGAGGTGTGGGAATGACTTGTGTTCCCAGGCAGTCTCGGCGGGCAAATTCCCGCGTTTTCTGCAAAATTGTAACTGTGATTGGCTTGCTCAGGGCATAGCTCCGTGACGTAGCAAAATCGGTGCAGAAATTGGCGCCAAGAATCTCCATTGGTGGAATGGTAGAGCTTCGGCAATAGAGCGGAACTCTCTGCCGGTTTTCGAGTTGCTGATTGGAACGTTTAACCACGGCCACTGTCGTGGGGGCGGGAATGTTCTGTGTTCGGCTTGTACGGGTGCTCTTGAGTAGCCGGCTCTTGCCTTTCGGTCAGAGTAGGTTATAAGACTGAGCTCTCGCAGCTCTGGACAACCTGCCTTCCGTTGGCTGTCTAATATACTTTTATTTAATTGTAACTGTTTGACGAAGTTGCTGAAGTTTCGACTTCAACGTAACGTTCCGAGTACAGTTGGCAATTGAGCGTTCTGCGTACAAGCGGCCTATGTTGTCTGTCTTGAGCAGTTTTGGCTAAAGTTGACTGTATCGGAGTTACTGTATGACTTCGCTTGTTAAAATCACTCACCGTACCATCAGTGATTGTGTGGCGAGCCTTTTCGTCTCCCTCAGAGGCGCATTTATATTGATAGGAAGTCTTTAGTCTGGAACAATCAGACCAGGATATGCCAGATCGTGTTCTTGCAGTTAAGAAGACAGCTTACGTCCGCAGCACCGGCAAAGCAGGCAATTTTGCTAGGTGATAATCTGAGCTCAGCAGAGCGTGCCTGTTCGTCTCTTCTAACTTTGATCTGTCTTGGGTGTTCATTGTCTGGGTTCTCACTACTGTAGCAGCAATCAATGTTGGGTTGGCTGAGTGTTTCTCTTAAGATTTGAGTTGCAAGGAATTGGCTCCACATACCACTTCATCATAAATATCACAATCTAGTTTATGGGCAACTTCACCTTCACAGCATTTATTTGAGTATCCAATTTGATCCAATTTGATGTATTGTAAATGTTTCATGTGTTTTGTTTATTATTTTGAGTTTAGTCATAATAAATCAAATTGCTATTTTGGATAGAACTTCAATTCTGTTAATCGGTAGAGCAAACCTTTCATTTCTCACTATGTTAATGAAACTTTCCTTTATTTAATTAATTTGTAACAAATTACATTATTGCAGGTGCCAAACTCTTTTCTACTCCACTTGCTGGGTCGATTACAGTCAGTTCGCGTTTCTTCCTAATCCATGTGCAACAGCAAAAGACGGAGTTAGAATAAGGGGGGGGGGGGCCTAGAGCATCATTTAAATATGAAAATTCTAGAAGAATTTAGTGTTAAATACACAGCTAGCCCCGGCACCTCGCAAGTTCAGTACTGTTTAGGATGGCAATCAAGTCTATGGAATATGGTCAGTTTTCGTGACAAGCTGTGCAAAACATTGCTCAAGGTTGCTCGAGCTCACAGTGGACTCAAGCTGGTGAACCAACAAGTTTACACCTCTGCTAGCAGTATTTACCTTAGCTGCGATGAGCTGTCGGCTTCATGGCTGCTCTCATCCTCTGAAAGTCCTATAAAAGCTAATCAAAACCTTTGCTGATATTATCAGCAGAAACTCTCCTATGTTTCTTGTTAGGCGAGAATACATGCACTCATTCCTAGTCTTGAAATATGACGATATGCACGTGCATGGATTGAGCAGCATGCATATTACACTTCCCTCTCAGTACTCACAAGAAAAATTAGCTATTAGACTGTTTAGTTTCTCCGCTGTTGGAGCTCAACGACGCTACAGCTAATATCTAGCTGAATGTCAGTCAAAGTGAACGCACTGTTTACACAAAATTCCTCCTTTGCGTCACACAGAGTGTGATGCGCACTGTTCTGCACTTGACGCTGGTTCAGAGGGGAGTCGGTGTTGTGTCTCTCGTAGCAAAACTGTCCCCCACTTGGGTCCTTTCGTGCTTCACGTCATGGCTTTTTCCGACCAATAGAAGTATTCCTTTTATTTTATGGAAACTATCTCTGCCAATCGCAAAGGGCCTACCATCAAACTGCGTCGAAATTTCGGCACTTTACCCCTTCCTAGTTCATGTCAGCCAATCGGACATTTTGTGCCCACTCCAGACGCCTGAAAGTTACATGCATACATCACGAGCATACCATGCATAGTTCGATCGACTGTGTCACCAGTTTGTTTGTATCCATCTGGAAATTTCCCAAAACAGTTTTGTAAGGATTCTTTCCATACCACTCCGGTGGCCCGCTACTTGTCCTCCTGGATGAGTCACCTGGCCCGTTCGGTGTCCTTTGCCACAGGTCGCTTTAAGAGCTCTCCGTTGTACTCGGCCCTTGACGTCGTCACTCGCATCTGCTCCCAAACTAAACATTTCCTCCAGCAGTTTGTTTCACTTCTTGCTCATTGACATGCAGGATTTAGGTTTGGTGTGTTAATACTGTCGATTGAGTGTTATCCCTTTGCATTACATACTGTACATTTTAATAGGCAAATCTGCACATTTTCGTCAAAGTATGTCAGGTGACATATGTACCTTCCTGCTACAATGAATAAAAACTCTCATGAAGGTGTGAAATTGACATTAATTTAATCTGCCACCTTACATCATTAACGCTCAATGAAAGATTTCAAAAGCACGACCTGAGCGGAATCATTCAGTAGATTAATCAGTGTTTCCGCATTTTGGACGACAAGATCCCCGTATCTGTCCCCGATGGATCCATGTCGGACGCCAACTGTATCCCAATGGTACTGTCCAGCATATCAGGGACCAACAACAACAACTAAGGTCCACGTTGCCTCAGGAGAGGATACAATGCATTTATGACCGAAACAGTGCAATAAAGCTAGAGGGCTGCAATGTCATATTTGAAAGTGGGCTCATATTGCCAAATTCTTTGAAAATTTCCCTCGATTTTGCAATCTTCGAAATAGCATCGCCTATCCTCTCAACCAAAGAAGTTTCATTTCGTTTCCTTATCCCCTGCTGGATGCTTGACTCTTTTTTTTCTCAGGCAGAATATATAAAATATTTTAATGTAACATCTACATCTATACTCCGCAAACCACTGTGAAGAGAATGGCTGGAGCTATATCCCGTTGTACTACCCATTTGGGCTTTATTCCATTACATTCGTGTATTCCAGTTTCTTAAACGCCTTGGTTTGTTGTGTAATCAGGTAATTTTGTCTCCGCGATAACTATGAGAGCGATACATATGAGGTCGTAGTATATTGCTAGATTCTGACTACTTTCTAAGCAAGCTTTCATGACATAGTTTGCGTCTAGTCTTCAAGCGTCGGCCAGTTTCGTTTCTTCCAACTTCTTTGTGACAGTCTCCCATGGGTCAAACAAAACTGTTACCATTCGTGTTGCCCTTCTTTGCATATGTGTAATATCCCTGGTCATTCCTATTTTTTTACGTATCTCACGTACCTCAACAGTATTCTAGAATGGTTTGCACAAGTGTCTAGCAAGAAAACTCCTTTTCAGAGGGATTAATTTTTCCTAGTATCTTACCAACGAAATGAAGTTCGCTTCCTGCTTGACCTACGACCGAGCCAATGTGATCGTCTCATATCAATTCCCTATAGATTCTTGCACCCAGGTATACGTACAAGTTGACTAACTCGAATTGTGAATCACTGATATTGTAGCCGTAGGATAATATATTTTTTCGTTTTGTGAATGCACAATTTTACGTTTCTGAACGTTTAATGCAAATTATCAACTTTTGCATCACTTTGAATTTTTTCAAGATCTGACTGAATATTTGTGCAGCTTTTTTTTCAGACAGAACTTCGTTATAAATAACTACATTATCTACGAAATGTTTGAGTTTGCTATTAATGTTACCTGTATGGTCAACATGAAACATGAGCAGCAAGGGATTCAACATACTTTGATTTGGCACGCTAGAAGTTATATCTATATCTGCTGACGCCTCTCCACCCAAGATAATATGCTGCGTTCTTCCAAACCAAGAAACCCGAAATCCAGGCGCAAATTTTGTTTGTAAACCATACGATCGTATTTTCGAGAACACCTGTAGGTGTCATACAGTGTGAAACGTTTTTATAAAGTCAAGAAATACTGCATCTGCTTAACTGTCTTGATCCATGACTTTTCGGGCGTAATGTGAGATAAGCGCGAGTTGAGTTTCACGTGACAAGTTTTCGTAGTCCATGCTGGTTGGTATGGAGAAGGCCATTCTGTTCGAGGAACATTACGTTAGAAATTAGAATATATTCTAAGATATTACCACAGATCCAAGTCCAGAATATTAGACGGTGGTTTTGTACACTCGTATAGCCTGTGCTTTCGTCCAACTATTGGGCGCAGTCGTTTGTTGGCGGGATGTACGGTATATGGCATCATAATTGAACTGGGGCTATCACAATCGCAATTTCTTTTTATAATCTGGGATGGATTTTATCTGGCTCTGGTGTTTCGTTCAGTTTTATCAATTTCAGCTGTTTCTCACGCTGCTGACATCATTATCTACATAACACATATTTGCAGTGGGGCGAGAAGTGAACTGGTGCGACACTCCTGGATTTTCCTTTATTAAGGTACATTTCAAAGCAGTGTTCAGTATTTCCTCCCTCAGTTCAGTTCCCATTTTATGCATGAATGCCTTAACATTAACTTCAATGTCACTGACAGTCTTATCATATTATCATATTTCTTTGGATTACATGAACAATCTTTCGATATTATACTGTTGTGCTAGTAATCCAAGTCCTGGCCTTCCCTCTTGTTAGGCAAACGTATTTCATTTAGGAATTTTTAGCATATTGCAGCCCCATCAGCAACTGTGATAGACTAATATATTGAAAGATCCGCCTCAGTTGTGAGAATTTTCTGGTCTTTACCCAGGTTTCGGCTAGAATAATCTAGACTTCTTCAAAAGCATAAAATTACTATAACGTGTCAGAGTAAGGCACAGTCAACATTAAAAATTAAAACCTATAGTACCGAGATACCAAGTCCAGCCCCAGCATCACTTCACCACGCGGTCGGTTGGCAGCGGCAACTACGTTGGCCACCTGCTGACGATGAGCAGTGTAAGGGAGCAACATCAGCAAAGTTTTGAATAACGGCACCTGTAAAGGTACAGATATCGATGCTATACTTGAAGAATCTCCCCCCTCTCTCCCATGAACCATGAACGTTCGGTGGGATGGCTTGCATGTCTCAGCGATACCGATGTTCGCACCGTAGATCCATCCATTAACGGAGGGGCATTTGTTGAGAGGCCAGACAAACGTATGGTTCCTGAAGAGGGGCAGTAGCCATTCCAGTACTTGCAGGGGACATAATCTGGATGGCTGACTGATCTGGCCTTATAACATCAACTAAAACGGCCTTTATGAGCTGGTATTGCGAACTGCTGGAATACAAGAGGAAACTACAGCTGTAATTTTTCCCGAGGGCATGCAGCTCTACTGTATGGCTAAATGATGATAGCATCCTCTTCGGTAAACTGTTCCGCAGGTAAAATAGTCCCCATTATCTCCGGACGTGGACTATTCAGGAGGATGTCGTCATCAGGAGAAAGAAAGCCGGCTTTCTACAGGTCGCAAAGTGGAATGTTAGATCCCTTAATCGCGCAGGTAGGTTAAAAATGTAAAAAGGGAAATGGATGGACTGAAATAAGATATAGTAGGATTAGTGAAGTTCGGTGGCAGGAAGACCGGAACTCGGGATCAGGTGAATACAGGGTAATGCGGGACCAGGTTTAAAAATGAAGAAGAAAACGGGATTGCGGGTAAGCTATTGTGAGCAGCGTAGTGATCACATTATTGTAGCCAAGATAGACACAAAGCCGACATCGAGAGTAGTACAAGTTTTATGACAACTAGCTACGCAGATGATAAAGAGACTGAAGAAGTATATGAGGAGATAAAAGAAATTATACAGATAGTTAAGAAAAACGAAGATTTATAGTGACGTAGGACTGGAATTCGATAGTAGGAAAAGGAAGAGATAGAAAAATATTAGGTGAATATGGACTGGTGGAAATGAGTGAAAGAGGAAGCCTCGTGGGAGACTTTTGCACAGAACATAATCCTCGCAAACATTTGGTTTAAGGATCAGGAAAGAATCTTGCATATGTAGAAGACACCTGGAGACACCGAAAGCTTTAAGAATGATTATACAGGGTGGTCCATTGATAGTGACCGGGCCACATATCTCACGAAATAATCATCAAACGAAAAAAACTACAAAGAATGAAACTCGTCTAGCTTGAAGGGGGAAACGAGATGGAGCTATGGTTGGCCCGCTAGATGGCGCTGCCATAGGTCAAACGGATATCAACTGCGTTTTTTTTAATAGGAACCACTATTTTTTATTTCATTTTCGTGTAGTACGTAAAGAAATACGAGTGTTTTAATTGGACCACTTTCTTTGCTTTGTGATAGATGGCGCTGTAATAGTCACAATCGTATAGGTACGTGGTATCACGTAACATTCCGCCAGTGCGCACAGTATTTGCTTCGTGATACATTACTCGTGTTAAAATGGACCGTTTACCAATTGCGGAAAAGGTCGATATCGTGTTGATGTATGGCTATTGTGATCAAAATGCCCAACGGGCGTGTGCTATGTATACTGCTCGGTATCCTGGGCGACATCATCCAAGTGTCCGGACCGTTCGCCGGATAGTTACTTTATTTAAGGAAACAGGAAGTGTTCAGGCACGTGTGAAACGTCAACCACGACCTGCAACAAATGATGATGCACAAGTAGGTGTTTTAGCTGCTGTCACGGCTAATCCGCACATCAGTAGCAGACAAATTGCGCGAGAATCGGGAATTTCAAAAACGTCGGTGTTGAGAATGCTACATCAACATCGATTGCACCCGTACCATATTTCTATGCACCTGGAATTGCATGGTGACGACTTTGAACGTTGTGTACAGTTCTGCCACTGGGCGCGAGAGAAATTACGGGACGGTGACAGATTTTCTGCACACGTTCTATTTAGCGACGAAGCGTCATTCACCTACAGCGGTAACGTAAACCGGCATAATATGCACTATTGGGCAACGGAAAATCCACGATGGCTGCGACAAGTGGAACATCAGCGACCTTGGCGGGTTGATGTATGGTGCGGCGTTATGGGAGGAAGGATAATTGGCCCGCATTTTATCGATGGCAATCTAAATGGTGCAATGTATGCTGATTTCCTACGTAATGTTCTACCGATGTTACTACAAGATGTTTCACTGCGTGACAGAGTGGCGATGTACTTCCAATATGACGGATGTCTGGCACATAGCTCACGTGCGGTTGAAGCGGTATGGAATAGCATATTTCATGACAGGTGGATTGGTCGTCGAAGCACCATACCATGGCCCGCACGTTTACCGGATCTGACATCCCCGGATTTCTTTCTGTGGGGAATGTTGAAGGATATTTGCTATCGTGATCCACCGACAACGCCTGACGAAATGCGTCAGCGCATACTCAATGCATGTGCGAACATTATGGAAGGCGAACTACTCGCTATTGAGAGGAATGTTGTTACACGTATTGCCAAATGCATTGAGGTTGATCATTTTGAGCATTTATTACATTAATGTGGTATTTACAGGTAATCACGCTGTAACAGCATGCGTTCTCAGAAATGATACGTTCACAAAGGTACATGTATCACATTGGAACAACCGAAATAAAATGTTCAAACGTACATACGTTCTGTATTTTAATTTAAAAAACCTACCTGTTACCAACTGTTGGTCTAAAATTGTGAGCCATATGTTGTGACTATTACAGCGCCATCTATCACAAAGCGAAAAAAATGGTCCAACTAAAACATTCATATTTCTTTACGTACTACACGAATATGTAATAAAAAATGGGGGTTCCTATTTTTAAAAAAAACGCAGTTGATATCCGTTTGACCTATGGCAGCGCCATCTAACGGGCCAGCCATAGCGCCATCTGGTTTCCCCCTTCAAGCTAGACAAGTTGCGTTCTTTGTAGTTTTTTCGTTTGACGCTTATTTCGTGAGATATGTGGCCCGGTCACGATCAATGGACCACCCTGTATTGGATTCAGGTCAGGACTCTGTACAGGTCAGTCCATTAAAGGGATGTTATTGTCGTGTAACCACTCCGCCACAGGCCGTGCATTATGAACAGGTGCTCGATCGTGTTGAAAGATGCAATCGCCATCCCCAAACTGCTCTTCAACAGTGGAAAGCAAGAAGATGCTTAAAAAATCAATGTAGGCCTCTGCTGTGATAGTGCATAGTGCCATGCAAAACAACAAGGGGTGCAAGCCCCCTCCATGGAAAACACGACCACATCACAACACCACCACCTCCAAATTTTACTGTTGACACTACACACGCATTCGCCATACCCACACCATGCCATCGGATCCCCACATGGTGTACCGTGATTCGTCACTCCACACAATGTTTTTCCACTGTTCACTCGTCCAATATTTACGCTTCTTATACCAAGCGAGGCCTCGTCTGGCATTTACCGGCATAATGTGTGGCTTATGAGCAGCCACTCGGCCATGAAATCCAAGTTTTATCATCTCCCGCCTAACTGTCATAGTACTTGCAGTGGATCCTGATGCAGTTTGAAATTACTGTGTGATGGTCTGGATAGGTGTCTGCCTATTACACATTATGACCCACTTCAATTGTCGCGGCTCTCTGTCGTCAACAGACGAGGTCGGCCTGTATGCTTTTCTGCTGTACGTGCCCCTTCACTTTTCCACTTCATCATTACATCAGAAACAGTGAACCTAGGGATGTTTACGAGTGTGGACATCTTGCATACAGACGTATGACACAAGTGACGCCCAATCACCTGACCACGTTCGAAGTCAGTGAGTTCTGCAGAGCGCCCCATTCTGCTCTCTCACGGTGTCTAATTACTAATGAGGTCGCTGATATGGAGTATCTGGCAGTAGGTGGCAGCACAATGCACCTAACATGAAAAACGTATGTTTTTGGGGTGTCCGGATACTTTTGATCACATAGTGTAGACCCATGTAAACTTCTTCTTCAAGGCATCCATACAGAAATGCTGTGCGAACATTGAACTCTGCCATCTCTAGAGCATTATATGTGACAACTGCCAAGAAAACTCTGAGTGAATCGTATCGTTTCACTGGTGAAAAAGTCTCATTGTAGTTAACACCATAGTCCTGTTTGAAACCTCTTGTTCACAGCTGTGCTTTGTACCGAGTAATTTTACCATCTGTGTCAAATAAAACCTTGAACACCCACTTTGAGTCAATAACTATCTGGCTATTAGTTCTAGGAACTATCTTCCCGGTTTTGTTGTCTTCATGAGCTTCCAGTTTATTTTCAATCGCTTTTTTCCAGTGTTTTGAGTCAGGACCAGAAATTGCTTCTTTGAAGTTGTAAGGATTGTTATACTGAGTAAAATCAGCTTCATATCTTGCTGGCTTGAGGATGATAGAATTATCTCGTAGCTGCATTGACGGCACTTTGGTAGGTTGCCCTTCATTTTCCAGTTTAGCCTTATTTACACAATTTTATGAAATTTTCATCTGTTCCTGTGCTTGTGCTGGTTCACCAGTAATTTGCTTGTGCCAATCAACGATATCTTGTTCTTCATCAGTCTTGAAGTTTAAGCATGTGTCATCAACTTCTTGTTTGCAGACGCTGAGCTGTTGCTAACTCATTGAATGTGACATCCCTCGATACAAACACTCTGTGACTCGCGGGATCATAAACTCGATAATCTGTTGATTCTTCTTGGTAACCAACAAGTACAACTTTTCTGGATTTGGCATTAAACTTGCTGCGAAATTGTTTTGGTACATGAGCAAAGGCATCTGACCCAAACCCTCAAAGATGTCCAGCATATGGTTTTTGTGCATTCCACAACTCATATGGAGTTTGCTCCAAATTGCGTTTTGTTGTAACTATATTTAATATGTATACAGCAGCGTTAACAGCCTCTGCCCCTAAAAGCTTCGTAAGGTTTTGGCTTCCAGCATCGTGAGAGCATTTTCAACAATTGTGCGATTGTCCCTCTGAGAACTATCGTTCTGTTCTGGCGTATACGGAGCAGTGGTTTCTAACTCCCTCAGAAACTGTTTCATACCATAATTAATGTATTCAGTGCCATTGTCCACACGTAATGTTTTGACATTCTGACCAAACTTGTTCAACGCAAGATTACTGAATTCACCGAACCGATGAATGACATCGGCTTTGTGTCTTAGAAAGTAAACAACTCTGTATCCAGTTGCATCTTCTGTGAAATGACAAAAAACTTTGCACCACCAACTGATTCAACTGACATTGGCCCACACACGTTTGAATGAGTAAATTCCCCTGGTTTTGTTGAACGATTTGTGTCCTTGTTGCTGAACTTATGCCAATGGCATGATTCACAGAAAAAAATCTTCCTGATTTTTATTTTTTTTACATTTAGTCCTTCGACCACCCCTTTTGCTGACATCTGTTGAATTGTTCATGTACTGACATGTCCTAATTGTTCATGTCACTGTCTCAGATCAGTCACTGCAACATTAACTTCACTCCCTAGTGTAGTTCTGTCACGAAACACATCCTATAAATATTGGTCTCTTCCTTCACGCCTTCAGCTACAGTCTCTCCGTCACGTATTAGTACAACTTGATTTTCTTTGAATGTTGCAGTGTTTTTCTTCGACGTGCATACTCCAACACTAAACAAGTTCTTTTTGATACCTGGTACATACAAAACATTTTAGAAACGTGACTCACTCCATTTGCCGCTAACTCCTTTGCTGACAATAATAGTACCAACACCGGCGACTTGGCATTCTTTATCATTACCCAGTAACACATTCTCCCCCGTCACTGGACAGAACTACGAAAATCATTCCCGTCGAAAAGTCATATGACGCGATGCACCATTGTCCAACAGCCACACATCTGACTGATCACGTTCAAACCACTTCGCCTATGTCTCTCTTGACTTTCTGACAACTGGACACATGTTATCTGCTGACACAATAAATGCACACCCGAATTTATTTTTGCCACTCTTACGTTTCTCTGTCTCTCGCTTTTTCTTTCGGCACCCGCGAGCTATATGATTACGCTTCTTGCAGTAAAAACACCTGACATGTGATCTTGTTTTTCGTTCTTGTGAACTTTTGATTTTATCAGGATACCTTGCTTTTTCCTTTTGTCTATTGACGGACATCACTGCAAATGCACCATTTTCTTCATCACTCTTATTCAGCTGGGTCTCCTCTTTGATAAGACGTTCCGTAAAAGCTCCCACGTTTTGTTGACTAACTGGCACACTGTCCCAAGCTTCTTTTAAATGCGTTGTATTTTGATGGTAAAGACGCAACGACTTTCGCCATTACAGCTACATCTCAAACCTTCTCTCCAAGATTTCTGAGTTGTAATGCTATGTTTTCAACTTTAGCTGCACGCGCAACCACAGAATCATTTGCATTCATCCGATATTCTTGAAAACGCTGAGTTATTGTTAGTTTGCTGACCGTTGTTCATGTATTGATCTCAACTTCTTCCACATTTCGTGGGCTGTCTCACAAACCAACAGACGTTGCATTTGTTATCGTCTACTGATGTGGAAATCGGAAACATACCTTTTGCATTTTCTTTTGTCCTTGCTTTCAAGGCGGCATCGTCGTTTCCGTTAGGTTGGCCTCGAGTACCAATTACAACATCGAGAATTCCGTAAGCCTTTAAGATTGCAGTTATCTGGAATTTTCATGTCTGATAAGTTGTAGCCTCCAGCTTTGAGATGTATTTTGAAGACACTTCTTCAGATATTACAGATTTATCTCTTCTATTCGTCCGTACACAGGACAGTCGGGATACGTAATGTTTATATGAAATGACAACATTCCTCACGCAAACCGAGCGATGCCTGGGCCCATAACCTGATGTGGATACTGGAGGTTTCCTAAGAGAGATTAATAAAGCTGTGTATGAACTTATTTTATTAATTAAAATGACTGGCTTTCTTTACAACGGCTGGCTTTTCACATGCAACAAATGCAATACAAAGAATACTATTACTGCAAAGAAGACAAACAGCTGCGCTCGTATAAATAAACTCTATGCACTAGTGGTCAGAATGTGAGCATAAATAGAAGAAGAACTGCAAACACACGCAAATGCAATTATGCAAAACCTTTCCAACATCTGGCGAGTGTAGTCCGACAGCTGGAAAAAATTACTCGCTGTGCAAAGTGACTCTCTTGATCAGTTTCATTAATTAGCCTATCGATTTGATATCAATGGCATGCTGCTGTGCGGGGCGGGAGGGGGGGGGGGAGGAGCGAGGGCTAGAGTACCATGATTATGACTGGGGAGTTGGAGCGGTAATCAGGCGTGTTTTCGTTACGGAGAGATCTTTTAACGAAATTTCAGTCTCCCACCCACACAGGGAGGGATGACCATCCTAACAAAATCAGCTATATTACTGAATTTAGAGTGTGATACGTAGTATAAACCTGATATTTACAACTTCTGTGTGCTGATAGCTTAAGAGACTTCGTATGTGATGAAGCATTTGGTTAGTTTAAGAGATTCCGAAAGTAAAGAAGCATTCTGTGACCGATGTAGAGCATGCTCTTAGCACTCCCTCATGAGCCAACAATGAGTTTAATATCCTAGTCCTGTGATGTAGGACTTAATAGATATTAAGCTGATTAGAACAGATTTTTTTTACCTGATGGGAGAATACTTACAGGAAATGTAACCTACACCATACTGCTACAGGATTTTCACAAGTAACGATACTATAGCGATGTGAAAGAGCATGTATGCCTTGATTTCTTCTTTTTTCGAAAATAGCTCGTATAAAAGTGAGGAATCTACATTTTGCGTGAGAAACTCGAAGTGTACGGTCAACAATATTGCTGTCTCCGACTGAGTCAAGTGGATTTTTTAAACTGGGGGTCAATGTATTCGCCCAAGCTTCAACTGCTTGTCTCGCTATGTCTACAGCCAGCAACTGACCAGAAGGGGAGGCTTAGCCTCGCGTGACTGGCAGGTACAAAGATCGATTCCAGCTACCGGCTACTCGGCTGTTACCCGCAGCCAAAGGGGGCTAGCGAAGTACCCACTATTTCGGGTGGGTGGCGACAGAAGTGGAGTGTGTGTTGAATGAGAAAATTCAATACGGCAGGTGTTTGTGATTGACGATAGTTTCACCCATGTAAATTGATAAGCTAACTGCTTAGTGACAGTCTCTTTGACCTCTGAGCAATCGGTAGAGCCGGCATGTGGATCCCGGGAACAGGGCTGGCGCAAGGCACGTGCGAAACGTGCGGCCGCACGAGGCGGCACTTTTCGAGGGGCGGCAAATCTGCCACCCCCCCACTTTTTTTTTTTTAGGATAAACTCAACATTCATTCCCAAGAGAGGATTCGAAACCAAACCTCGGAGGGAGCGGCTCCGGGAACTGTGGCATGGCGCCTCGACTACCTGCCGGTCGCCCCTGTTGAACAAGGGGAGGGAGGAGGACTAATTTCTTCCTCGCCACGTAAATACGCTGCGAGGAATTACAAGGGATAAAGACATTGCTAATAAGCCTGGCATAAGTTGGGTTTCGACGAATTTTTGAAAATTTTTGCTATCCGTTTCTGAGTGATGGTAGGACGTTTTGGTTTTTGAGCCATGAAACACCTGTCTCCGCCTGCATGAACAAAAATTAAACTCTGAGCGGGACTTTTGTTTGACAATAGTACTCGCACACTATCACTTTGCCAAAATTTATTTACTGTATAATGCGTGTGAATCCGTGTTTCAACTTAGTAAACTACTGGTCGCTTTGATTCTGATGAAAACCTAAGAAAGTATGGTCTTTTAGCTACAATGTCCTCTCGCCTGCACAAAACAAAACATTAATTTTGACACCTGAAACGAAAATCCATGCACAGAACATTGCTTCTAAGGGTTTCCTTGCTAGCTTTGAAGCTCATTTCTGTTTGACAAAAGTTGTGCAATTTTCGCAAAGTTCGTATTTCTTTCTATTGTTCGTAATGCCATAGAAATTGCTGCCTGATAACACATTTATCCATATCATCGGTCACATACTTATTGTGAGCTTCTTGCTTCTTCTTCTTGGGCGCTAGTTTAACCGTATCCTCGCTGTACCTCGTCACGTGACCTAGTTCCTGGCACTGCCGCGTCACCTCTTCGCCTTTCCAGGCAATAGGTATTGTTGCGTTCTCCATAACGAAAACTACAGAATTTGTTTCGGTAGTTGGCCGAGGGAGTCAAGATTGGTCAGAAGAACTTTCATTGTGTTTCGTAAGAACAGAAGAATTGGTGCGTACGAATTTCTTGCAACTTGGGATGTAATAGTCTTTTCATATAACGTACAATTAGTATTGTGGATGCACGTTACTCATAAGTTAGAATTTTTCTCCTTCTAGATTGCAGAATAGGAAAATTTATTTTTCTTATGATCTGTTACTTCAAAATTGGCAAGTCGGCAAATAAGCACGTGTCGTCCCAACAGCTAGAATGAAAATAAAGCGAAGAAAAGTGAAGTGATACGGCGATGACTAATTTGTTACCCCTTATTCCATAATCAGACACGAAGTAAGTGACACATGGAAATTACGACAGATGTCGAGTGTAAGTTCTTTGAAATGAACAACAGCAGTGCAGTGAGTTAATATATTTCGACTAGCATTGGTACCCGTCGATGTCCGGGTGTGTGTTTAATGCATTATTATGTTACTCCATCTCTTTATTCTTCCTTTCTCCATTGTCTTCCGCCCCACTCTTTGACCGCTTCACCTGCGTCTGTAGTGAAATTCGGCCTGAAATTCAATTTCACGCGGCTCAATTCTTATCACTTCATCTCCTGAACAGTGTATCCTACAGTAATATAATTTTCCGTTTACGTGAAGTGGAATATCAGGAAATTGTCTGTGAAGTGGGTTGCAAATAAAGTTAGTACACTGACATCAACAGTTAGTTTCACGTAATCGTTCTTTACAGGCTGGATCGAAACATGTCTGACAGTAGAAAAAGACAGTCTAGCAGTGAATATAGGAAAAGACGGGCGCTGAAGGAAGATGACGATAAGAAGCAAAAGGATGCACTACAACGATATTTCAAGTCAAAGAGGGAACGACCTAGCAGCGGCGAGGGTGGAAAATAGATCCTGAAAGTACAGAAACTAGTGGAGCTACTGCAGCTACATCTTGATCTTCAGGACATGACCAGAAAGTTGACGAACACAGTACTGCGACCACCGCATACAGTACTAATGCTGACGGTGGGCCATCCACAACATGTTCATGTTCAATAGACCTCGTCTGGACTCAAGATCTGCTTTGTGACGAAAGCTCCGAGATTGAAACATCAGGCAGAACTGAAATTAGGCGGCCCGATTCGGAAAATACCGGAGGAACATCAGCCGAAGTACTCACCACCAGAGAAGGGATTGAAGGTCAGCCTAAACTGGAAGAAACAACTGACTCAGATCTCGGAAGATGGCCGGAAATTATTACCGACTGCATTCAAACGACTTTGGTCATGCGAGGTCCTCCTGAGTGCATGAAGGAAGCTGAAGAATGTCCTAAAAACGCGGACAACCGGCGTTTCAGCCCTTTGCACTACAGCTATTCTTTGAAGAGTTTAGAAGAAGCAGTTGAAGAGTTTAGAAGAAGCAGATAGACATTGGTTGGTGTAGTCAAAGAGCAAGGATGCTGTGTTCTGCTTTTGTTGCAAACTTTTTCCCGTCATCTACAGTAAAAACTACAAAGAACGGTACAAGCGACTGGCGACACCTTGTTCTCGAAAGTCACGGGAAGCCTACCGAGCATTTGAATTCACATAAAAAGTGGATCGTGTTTTCCGAGGGACTGAAAAAGTCATGAACTGTCGAGGCCCATCATCAAAGGCTTCTGAATACTGAAAGCGAACATTGGAAAAATGTTCTTGAGCGCTTAATAGCAATAACTCATTTCCTGGGTCGGCAATGTCTGCCTTTGAGAGGAAGTACAGATACACTCTTTCAGCCTGACAACGGGAACTTCTTGAAACTCGTTGAATTATTCGGAAAGTTCGACAAGGGTCATCATTATCTTGGAAAAGAAACACAGAATGAAATTATTCATCTTATTTGATCATCTATAACCAACAACATTCTATTAATGATGAAATCTGCAAAGTATTACAGTATAATTCTGGACTGCACACCAGATATTTCAAAAGTTGAGCAGATGACAGTTGTGGTACGTTTCGTTCAGGAGACAAGACTCGACGGGGTATACGAAATCCGGATTCGGGAGCGTTTCCTGTGATTTCTTCCAATGACCGATTCTTCAAGCTCAACTTTGACGCAGGTCGTACTCAAGTTCTTGGAAGATAAAAAAATCCTATTGTGTAATATGAGAGGGCAAGGATACGACAATGGACCAACGATGAAAGGAAAGAAGTCTGGTCTCCAGAAAAGAATTTCAGATATGAACAAGAGAGCATTTTATGTACTATGTAGCAGTCAGTCATTGGATCTTGTTGTAAATGTCTTCTAAATATGCTGTTTCCATGTTTTCGACAGTGAAAAGCTTGTATGACTTCTTCTCGTCCTCCGTTCGACGTTGGGATGTCTTGAAGTATCTGCCTAACGTTTCGCTAAAGGCACTGTGCGATACTAGGTGGGAAAGTCGCGCGATACTATGTGGGAAAGTCGCATCGATGCACTTACTCCCCTGAGGTTTCAAATTAGAGGCGTTTATGATGCACTGGTTCAGATATCAGAAGAATTCGATGGCATGACCGCTCACGAAGCAACGTCACTTGCGAATCAAATAAAAAAATTAAACCTTTCTCATTTCTCTGGTAATCTGGGACGACGTTCTGCTTCACATCAGTGTAGTCAATAAGACCCTCTAGACCATTGACATAAATATTTTTGAGGCCGTGGAAATGCTTGAAAAAACGAAAGCGTATTTTGAGACCTGCAGAACAGAAGAAACGTTTGTGTCTTTCTTGATGGATTCCAAAGAATTGGCTACAGAATTAGAGCTAGAAGATCTATCGCTACCACGAATAAGTGTTTCCTGGCGACGAAGTATGAAGCCAATACACTTTACCTAGGAAGGAAGGGATGAGACAATAGATGACCCAACAAAACGTTACAAGATTGAATTCTACTATTATCTTTTAGATATAGTAACCTTATCTTTGGGTGAGAGATTAAATAAACTGAAACCTCATTGTGATTATTTTGATTTTCTCTACGACATCGGTGAGCTGAAGATTGCACCTCCTGACAGCCTGGACACAAAGTGTAGAAACCTCGCAGCGATTTTGCAAGATCATGAGTCAAGCGGTATTGATGCACTGGAGTTGAAACCTGGTATAGGTCCCAAAGAGACTCTGAAGTTTATAGGAAGACATAATTTTTGCCCTAATGTTAACATTGCTCTGAGAATTGTCCTAACACTCCCAGTGACAGTTGCAAGTGGAGTCTCTCAAAACTGAAATTGATAAAGACATACCTCCGATCAAAGATGAGCCAAACTTGTTTGAATGATCTTGCAACAGTATCGATTGAGCACGAGCTTGCAGAGAACTTAAATTACACAGTTTTTGTGAAAGACTTTGCACAAGCAAAAGCAGGAAGGTTCAATTTGTCTAGAATTATTTTAAATTTTCATATTATGGTCAGTGTCTTGGTTATTTACTGTGTTGTTTCTTATTTTGTTCAACATTAAATAGTTATTGTAAATATTATTGTTCAAATCAAATTATTAAATTGTAAATAAATTGTTTTTTGATAAATACATTATATGTTTACAACCACTGAGAAATGTTTATTTACCTTATCTGTAAGTTCATGCTGCACGGGATTAGCCGAGCAGTCCAGGGCGCTGCAGTCATGGACTGTGCGGTTGGTCTCAGTGGAGGTTCGACTCCTCCCTCGGCCATAGGTGTGTGTGTTTGTCCTTGGGGTAATTTTGGTTAAGTAGTGTGTAAGCTTAGGGACTGATGACCTTAGCAGTTAAGTCCCATAAGATTTTACACACATGTGAACATTTTTGTAAATTCACAAGGCTTATTAAAATTAGCTGGATTTCTTCAATCAGGTTTGACTCCATTTTTGAGCTGGTGCCCAGCGACTGTTTTGTACAAATAGGTAGAGAATGTCACCAGTCAGTCGCAATTTTTGTTTTTATTTTCCAGATCTACATATATTTCGGGCACAGTGTGGCTATTCTCAATGCTTTGAGTTATGTTTACATCAAAAGTTCATGCTGCACGTCGTCGTAACTGCCGTCTTTGTTGTCACATCTGCTGTGCAGTGAGCTACGTTAATTTAAGTATTAAATGTATTTTTCTTACTTGTCACTTCTTCTTCCGCGTTTTCTTTTTTTTTTTTTTCTTTTTTTTTTTTTTTAGGAAGCTTTAATTGTCGAGTGCTAGTAATAGTGTTCCATAGATCTCATAGATCTCGTGTTTGTTTTGAATACAGTCAGAGAGAGTCCCTTTAGTCAGCCATAGTGCCAGTACTGCCAGTGTCGTCGTAACTGCCGTCTGTGTCACGTCTGCTGTGCAGCGAGCTACGTTAATTTAAGTATTAACTGTATTTTTCTTACTTGTCACTTCTTCTTCCGTGTGTTTTTGCTTTTAGGAAGCTTTAATTGTCGAGAGATAGTTTAGTCAACTATCAGCCGCCTTTAGTGAATTAGCAGTCTAGTTAGGTTGATTAACTCTCTACAGTAAATTGATTTCTTAGGATGGATAGGATGTGTGACTGCTGTGTACGGACACAGGAGGAGCTGGCCACTGTTCGCGAACAGCTGAACGTGTTGATGGCCGCGGTCAGTCGTCTTCAGGCTGCTGCCTCGGATTGTAGCGGCAGTGGGGAGTCTGGTGTGTCGCATGGTACACCCCAGGTGTTACATGCTTCGCCTACTGTCCCTGCTGTCGAGACATCTTCGCGGGTACCGGGTGCAGTTGGGCCACCATCTCCCCAAGGGAAGTGGCGGGTTCAGCGGCGTTCGCGGCGAACGAGGCGGAGGGTCAATGTGGAGGCTGGCCGTGTGGCATCGCCCGCTCTGCCTGTGAGTGGACATGTGGCCGCTCCTTCAGCAAGGTCCGAGCTGGCACACGAGGGGAGGGGTTTATTAGTTATTGGAAGCTCCAACGTTACGCGGGTGATGGAGCCCCCTAGGGAAATAGCGGAAATGTCGGGGAAGAAGGCCAGTGTTCACTCTGTCTGCTTGCCGGGGGGTCTCATCCGAGATGTGGAGGAGGCCCTGCCGGCGGCGATAGAGAGCACTGGGTGCACCCGACTGCAAACTGTTGCTCATGTCGGCACCAATGACTCCTGCCGTCTGGGTTCAGAGGTCATCCTCTGTTCGTACAGGCGGTTGGCGTAGTTGGTGAAGGCGGAAAGCCTCGCTCGCGGGGTGGAATCTGAGCTAACTATTTGTAGTATCGTTCCCAGAACCGATCGCGGTCCTCTGGTTTGGAGCCGAGTGGAAGGCTTAAACCAGAGGCTCAGACGATTCTGCGGAGATCTGGGGTGCAAATTTCTCGACCTCCGCTATCGGGTGGAGAAATGTAGGGTCCCTCTGAATAGGTCAGACGTGCACTGCACGCAGGAAGCGGCTACAAGGGCAGCGGAGTACGTGTGGAGCGTACATGTGGGTTTTTTAGGTGAGAGAATTCCCTCCCTACGCCCGACAAGAAGCCTCCTGAGACGCGGCAAGGTAGGAGCAGGCAAAATGCAACAGGGAATAACAATATTAATCTGCTAATAGTAAACTGCAGGAGCGTCTATAGAAAGGTCCCAGAACTGCCCTCATTAATAAACGGCCACAATGCCCACATAGCACTAGGGCTGGCTGAAACCAGATGTAAACAGTACTGAAATCCTAAACTCAGATTGGAATGTATACCGCAGAGATAGGCTGGACAGTGAAGGGGGAGGCGTGTTCATAGCGCTAAGAAGTGCAATAGTATCGAAGGAAATTGACGGAGATCCGAAATGTGAAATAATTTGAGTGAAGGTCACGGTTAAAGCAGGCTCAGACATGGTTAATTGGATGTCTCTATAGGCTCTCTGGCTCAGCAGCTGTTGTGGCTGAGCAGCTGAAGGATAATTTGGAAAATATTTCGAGTAGATTTCCCCACCATGTTAATGTTCTGGGTGGAGATTTTAATTTGCCGGATGCAGACTGGGAGACTCAAACGTTCATAACGAGTGGCAGGGACAAAGAATCCAGTGAAATTTTTTAAAGTGCTTTATCTGAAAACTACCTTGAGCAGTTAAACAGAGAACCGACTCGTGGCGATAACATATTAGACCTTCTGGTGACAAGCAGACCCGAACTATTTGAAACAGTTAACGCAGAACAGGGAATCAGCGATCATAAAGTGGTTACTACATCGATGATTTCAGCCGTAAATAGAAATATTAAAAAAGGTAGGAAGATTTTTCTGTTTAGCAAAAGTGACAAAAAGCAGATTTCAGAGTACTTGATGGCTCAACACAAAAGTTTTGTCTCAAGTACAGATAGCGTTGAGGATCAGTGGACAAAGTTCAAAAACATCGTACAATATGCCTTAGATGAGTATGTGCCAAGCAAGATCGTAAGAGATGGAAGGGAGCCACCGTGGTGCAACAACCGAGTTAGAAAACTGCTGCGGAAGCAAAGGGAACTTCACAGCAAACATAAACATAGAAAAAGCCTTGCAGACAAACAAAAATTACGCGAAGCGAAATGTATTGTGAGGAGGGCTATGCGAGAGGCGTTCAATGAATTCTAAAGTAAAGTTCTGTGTACTGACTTGGCAGAAAATCCCAAGAAATTTTTGTCTTATGTCAAAGCGGTAGGTGGCTCAAAACAAAATGTCCAAACACTCTGTGACCAAAGTGGTACTGAAACAGAGGATGACAGACTAAAGGCCGAAATACTAAATGTCTTTTTCCAAAGCTGTTTCACAGAGGAAAACTACACTGTAGTTCCTTCTCTAGATTTTCACACAGATGACAAAATGGTAGATATCGAAACAGACGACAGAGGGATAGAGAAACAATTAAAATGGTTCAAAAGAGGAAAGGCCGCTGGACCTGATGGGATACCAGTTCGATTTTACACAGAGTACGCGAAGGAACTTGCCCCCCCTTCTTGCAGCGGTGTACCGTAGGTCTCTAGAAGAACGTAGCGTTCCAAATTATTGGAAAAGGGCACAGGTCGTCCCCGTTTACAAGAAGGGACGTCCAACAGATGTGCAGAACTATAGACCTATATCTCTAACGTCGATCAGTTGTAGAATTTTGGAACACGTATTATGTTCGAGTATAATGACTTTTCTGGAGACTAGAAATCTACTCTGTAGGAATCAGCATGGGTTTCGAAAAAGACGATCGTGTGAAACCCAGCTCGCGCTATTAGTCCACGAGACAGAGGGCCATAGACACGGGTTCCCAGGTAGCTGCCGTGTTTCTTGACTTCCACAAGGCGTTCGATACAGTTCCCCACAGTCGTTTAATGAACAAAGTAAGAGCATATGGACTATCAGACCAATTGTGTGATTGGATTGAAGAGTTCCTAGATAACACAACGCAGCATGTCATTCTCAATGGAGAGAAGTCTTCCGAAGTAAGAGTGATTTCAGGTGTGCCGCAGGGGAGTGTCGTAGGACCGTTGCTCTTCACAATATACATAAATGACCTTGTGCATCACATCGTAAGTTCACTGAGGCTTTTTGCGAATGATGCTGTAGTATATCGAAAGGTTGTAACAATGGAAAATTGTACTGAAATGCAGGAGGATCTGCAGCGAATTGACGCATGGTGCAGGGAATGGCAATTGAATCTCAATGTAGACAAGTGTAATGTGCTGCGAATACATAGAATATCATTTAGCTACAATATAGCAGGTCAGCAACTGGAAGCAGTTAATTCCATAAATTATCTGGGAGTACGCATTAGGAGTGATTTAAAATGGAATGATCATGTAAAGTTGATCGTCGGTAAGACAGATCCCAGACTGAGATTCGTTGGAAGAATCCTAAGGAAATGCAATCCGAAAACAAAGGAAGTATGTTAGAGTACACTTGTTCGCCCACTGCTTGAATACTGCTCAGCAGTGTGGGATCCGTACCAGATAGTGTTGATAGAAGAGATAGAGAAGATCCAACGGACAGCAGCGAGCTTCGTTACAGATCATTTAGTAATCGCGAAAGCGTTACAGAGATGATAGATAAACTCCAGTGGAAGACTCTGCAGGAGAGATGCTCAGTAGCTCGGTACAGGCTTTTGTTGAAGTTTCGAGAACATACCTTCACCGAGGAGTCAAGCAGTATATTGCTCCCTCCTACGTATATCTCGCAAAGAGACCATGAGGATAAAATCAGAGAGATTAGAGCCCACACAGAGGCATACCGACAGTCCTTCTTTCCACGAACAATACGAGACGGGAACAGAAGGGAGAACCGATAGAGGTACTCAAGGTACCCTCCGTCACACACCGTCAGGTGGCTTGCGGAGTATGGATGTAGATGTAATGTAGACTGTACAATTTTAATTTCTATATTCAGTTTGAGTCAGTGGTGTACCTGAGGTATGTGGCGCCCCTGGCAAGAATTTATAAAATGGTGCCCTCAAAAGAACCCCCACCCCAGGAAGCAAAGAATGTACCCCCTTATCAATACAGAGAGATTGATATTTTCACTTGTCCCTAAAAAATGTGAAGGCGTTTCTTGGCAAACACACACACACACACACACACACACACACACACACACATATATATATATATATATATATATATATATATATATATATATATATATATATGCAGTATTGTTAATTTACAGAAATTTAAGACAGAACGAAACTAATTTACAGCCCAGAATCAAAGGTGTTATGAAGGATTAAAAAACAGAAACACACATTTAAAGACAAAAACTCGTTATATTTTACAAAGTCTATTTCTAATATACCTATATCAAATTTAACTTAACGCTGTTATTAAGCTCTACTTAAATGCTACTTTCCTGGCTTTGATTTTCGCAAAATTATCAATTAATTCCTCTTAAGTTTCGCTACCTCTTCATGTTCAATCGATAAAATGGCTAAATTTGACAAACGTTCCAGTCCATGGATGATCTTAAATAATTCTTGATCAGCTTTATTTTACTGAAGCTTCGCTCACAAGAGGCCACCGAGATACGAAGTGTTAAGTAAATTCTAAGAGCTATTTCGATATTCGCTGCGCAGGATTAGCCGAGCGGTCCGAGGCCCTGCAGTCGTGGACTGTACGGCTGGTTCCGCCGGAGGTTCGAGTCCTCCCTGGGGCATGGGTGTGTGTCTTTGTCCTTAGGATAATTTAGATTAAGTAGTGTGTAAGCTTATGGACTGATGACATTAGCAGTTAAGTCCCATAAGATTTCACACACATTTGAACATATTTGGATATTCGGATATATATCTTCTAAAGAAAGCTCTTGAATCTTTAAGAATGTCAATTGGTGTTCAACATCGTTAATGAGTTGTTTAGCATGCATTCGAAAAATTTCCGATTCTTGTGACAGCTCAACTACGTCTAGATCATGTGAATATTTAATCCCAAAATCAGCAGCATGTTTAAGAACATCAATTGGCTCTTTTTTTTAGAGCCTCTCCAGTTAGAAAAAAAAATTCTGAAGATATTGAAGCCATTGCCTCATACCTCTTAGTGAGTTCTGCCAGGATTTGATCATAAAGCAAATTTATTTCCCTCTGAAACTCCTGTTTTGAGTCGAGATAGTCTTCATGCGTTTGTTTGTTTGAATCTGAAAGACGTTGGCTTATGATATTCCGTCTACTTTCAGCAAAATTATCATCGATACCGATTTCTTGCGCTTACTTTGTTGCATAGTCGATTGCTGGACCAATACTTTCATCTCGGATTTCCTGAATCGTATTTGACAATCCCTCTATCATTTTGCTAGTCTTGTCGACTGCAACAGTCTCTTTCTGAAGTGACTTGCTGATTTTTATCAATCGAGACTAGAATCCTTTCCCAAAGATGCAAAACACATGGGAATTTGAAGTCGATTTGCTTGATGAGTCCTTGAGCCCTCACTGACGTTTCCAGGTTCCATTTGTCTTGGTTAATATCAACCATTTCCTCCAGACTTGCATACAGTTCGTTCAATGTTCTTTTTAAAGCGGTGACTGCTCTTCGTTTGGTTGATCACCTAGTGTGGCAATGACGCTTCAACGTAATGTCGAAGTTACTTAACACAGCTTGCCACTGAAAAAAGTAAAAATCTTTTGAACTGTTCCAAAGAAAATTAATCATTATAGGCGAAACAGCGGCAGCATGCGATCCAATAAGGTTTAAATTATGTGCAGCACATGGTACAAACCGAGCACTATCATTTTGTTTGAGGATCTGAGCTTGCACACCGACATATTTTCCAGCAATATTGCTGCCATTATCATAACCCTGACCTCTGCAATTATCAATACTTAGCCCATCTTCTTTAAGTTTTTGAAGAATGTCCACTGAAATGCCTTCACCTGTTTTTTCATTAGTGGTGATAAAGTCAATGAAACTTTCTTTAACTTGACACTTCCCATCTGACAAGTCAACCAATCTAATAACTCAGCTAATTTGCTCAATGTAAGCACTGTCTGGTATGCAATCAAAGATGATCGAAAAGTATTTTCCATTTTTTTATTTGATTCAAGATTTTCTGCCTCACGTTACTTCCAGTTAAAGTTATGAGCTCATTTTAGACTTTAGGGAAAAAGTAACTGAGTTCCATTTTATTTGATTTAACGTATGCCATATGTTCTAATGTGCTTAAAAAAAACTCCACTACTTGACTCGCCAATGATTTCTTTCTTTGCTGTTCCTCGAACTGGTAGATTACTCTTAGCACAAAATATAATTACATCTATGACTACTTTCAGTATGTTCCTCCACTTCTCTACCTCCTTCTGAATACTTTCTTGTATTTCATCATCTGCAGTTTTCTTTTGTTTTAGTCGGTTTTGCAAATATTTCCACTGCATTCAACACCACTTGTGGCTGGACGAGTTTTCGTGATTGTAAATGAGAGAGTTTAAGTGTTTCCGGTCATTGAAGCCTTTATTAAAATCTGAAAATGAAGATGACTTTCCATGATGATCCTTCCCAAAGAGGAAACAGGGAAAACAAAATAGAGAATCTTCCGACTGGCTATAAAGTAAATATTGTCTTCGCACACGTTCGCCATTTGTGAGCTTTTTGTAAAACCACCTGCCATCGAAACGTCTATCTCCAACCGACACGGGAAACTTGAAGGTTGATACGTCAACTATTTAAGGGACACGTTTAACCAGCACAGTTCGAATACTATCAGTAATCAATGGATAGCTAGGCCATTTATTTGGATCATTAAAAACTATTTCACCTATTTCTGGTGAACAGTCTTCTTCTAGTGGAGGTAAATCATGACAACCAATGCTGATCCTTCCTCATCTAAAGAGCTATGTGTGGAAGATTCGTACTCTTCATAGTTGTTTTCTGAAGCTGGTAGGGCTACATGATGGGAAGTTGATGGTTGTGGTTGGTTGTCACCATTTGTATGTGAATGTGCTTCCGTATCATCAGATTCAAAATCGGCAATACTCTCATCTTGATCTGTTGCAGTATTACGTGTGTCCATCTCCTTGTTGGGTTTTAGCCAATTTTTCAAGTCTCCTGAAAGGAGAACTGCAGTTCTTTCCTTTTTTTTCTTAGTTTTGTAAATGCACTTCCAGATAGTTTTTTAGGTCCCATCTCTTTGTTGTATGAAAGGAAATGTTTTAACATAGAATGAAATATAAATGAAAATAAAATGAACGTATACACATAATAATAACAATAACCTATGAATAATTTATAATGGGCCACACATAAAAGAACCCTCTGGGCTCAAGTACCACCAATTGGCTCAGGTACTCTCCCCAGGTCAGGCCGAATCTAGACGAGATAATCAGACTTGTATGTCGAAACTTGCCTTGATTTCTGCCACTTGTAGTTGATGTCACTTAAACCCACATGCCAAATTTCAGCTTCTGAGACACAGTGGAAGTTACCTAAAAGAAATCACGAAAGCATTTATTTAGTGTGTTGGCGCTTACAAGGAAAGGCCGGTCCACACGTTACGACTTGTCTGTGCAGATATCTGCGTAAATGTGTGTGCATGCAAAAGATCGCCGCAAATCAGTTATCAGATTGTAGAGCATACCCAAGAGCCGATATAGACTCAGATCACAACTTAGTAATGATGAAGAGCACGCTTAAGTTTAAGAGAACCGTCCGAAAGAACCAGTCGGGAATTAAATGGGACACCAAAGCTCTGAGGAATGATGAGACGCGTTTGAAGATCGCGAAGGCTGTGGATACTGCAGTCGTGAATACCAGAGTAGGAAGTTCAAGTGAAGAAGAGTGGACATCTCTAAAAACAGCAATCACAGATGTTGGGATGATAAACATAGGAACAAGAAAGGTAAATACGAAGAAGCCATGAGTAACAGAGGAAATACTTACCTGATCGATGACAGAAGGAAGTGTAAAAACGTTCAGGTAAATTCAGGAATACAGAAATACAAGTCACTTACGAATGAAATAAATAGGAAATGCAGGGAAGCTAAGGCAAAATGACTGCATGAAAAATGTGAAGAAATTGAAAATGAAATGATCGTCGGTAAGACTGATTCAGCGTATAGAAAAGTGAAAACAACATTCGGGGAAATTAATCCGGCAGTAAACTCAACTGGTCTGTCAGATCACGGAGAAATCTTCACATTAATACAATGTCTGAAAATTGGTTAAAATAAGCCATCTTGTCGGCACATATAAAAGATAACAATAAGAGTCGTCTGATGGTAATTAAAAATCGATGTAATCTGTAAGGGTCTCAAAGAACAGCTACGTGTTTGAAGTTTGTACGTCCCGTTTCGAGGCGCGTGCACTGCCGGGTAAAAAGCAACGGTGGTAACGGTGGTAACAGTGGGAATTCCACTGCTGACCGCAAAGGAGAGGGCAGATAGATGGGAACAATACATTGAAGGACTCTGACGTGTCAGATGGAGTGCTAGAAGAAGAGACGAGTGTTGACATGGAAGACATAGGGGATCCAGTATTAGAGGCAGAATTTAAGAGGGCTTCGGAGGACTTGAAATCAAATAAGGCTGAAGAGATAGGTAATATTCCATCGGAATTTCTGAAGTCATTGAGAGAAGTAGCAACCAAACGACTGTTTAACTAGGTGAGTAGGATCTACACTCCTGGAAATGGAAAAAAGAACACATTGACACCGGTGTGTCAGACCCACCATACTTGCTCCGGACACTGCGAGAGGGCTGTACAAGCAATGATCACACGCACGGCACAGCGGACACACCAGGAACCGCGGTGTTGGCCGTCGAATGGCGCTAGCTGCGCAGCATTTGTGCACCGCCGCCGTCAGTGTCAGCCAGTATGCCGCGGCATACGGAGCTCCATCGCAGTCTTTAACACTGGTAGCATGCCGCGACAGCGTGGACGTGAACCGTATGTGCAGTTGACGGGCTTTGAGCGAGGGCGTATAGTGGGCATGCGGGAGGCCGGGTGGACGTACCGCCGAATTGCTCAACACGTGGGGCGTGAGGTCTCCACAGTACATCGATGTTGTCGCCAGTGGTCGACGGAAGGTGCACGTGCCCGTCGTCCTGGGACCAGACCGCAGCAACGCACGGATGCACGCCAAGACCGTAGGATCCTACGCAGTGCCGTAGGGGACCGCACCGCCACTTCCCAGCAAATTAGGGACACTGTTGCTCCTGGGGTATCGGCGAGGACCATTCGCAACCTTCTCCATGAAGCTGGGCTACGGTCCCGCACACCGTTAGGCCGTCTTCCGCTCACGCCCCAACATCGTGCAGCCCGCCTCTAGTGGTGTCGCGACAGGCGTGAATGGAGGGACGAATGGAGACGTGTCGTCTTCAGCGATGAGAGTCGCTTCTGCCTTGGTGCCAATGATGGTCGTATGCGTGTTTGGCGCCGTGCAGGTGAGCGCCACAATCAGGACTGCATACGACCGAGGCACACCCGGCATCATGGTGTGGGGAGCGATCTCCTACACTGGCCGTACACCACTGGTGATCGTCGAGGGGACACTGAATAGTGCACGGTACATCCAAACCGTCATCGAACCCATCGTTCTACCATTCCTAGACCGGCAAGGGAACTTGCTGTTCCAATAGGACAATGCACGTCCGCATGTATCCCGTGCCACCCACGTGCTCTAGAAGGTGTAAGTCAACTACCCTGGCCAGCAAGATCTCCGGATCTGTCCCCCATTGAGCATGTTTGGGACTGGATGAAGCGTCGTCTCACGCGGTCTGCATGTCCAGCACGAACGCTGGTCCAACTGAGGCGCCAGGTGGAAATGGCATGGCAAGCCGTTCCACAGGACTACATCCAGCATCTCTACGATCGTCTCCATGGGAGAATAGCAGCCTGCATTGCTGCGAAAGGTGGATATACACTGTACTAGTGCCGACATTGTGCATGCTCTGTTGCCTGTGTCTATGTGCCTGTGGTTCTGTCAGTGTGATCATGTGATGTATCTGACCCCAGGAATGTGTCAATAAAGTTTCCCCTTCCTGGGACAATGAATTCACGGTGTTCTTATTTCAATTTCCAGGAGTGTATGAAACTGGCGACGTACCATCAGACTTTCGGAAAACTATCATGCAAACAATTCCGAAGATAGCAAAGGCAGATACATGTGAGAACTACCGGACAATCAGATTAACGTCTCATGCATTCAAGATACTGACGAGAATAATATATACAAGAATGGAAAAGAAATTTGAGGATCTGTTAGGTGACGATCAGTTTGGCTTTAAGGAAGGTAAAAACACCAGAGAAGCAGTCAAGACACTGCGACTGATAATGGATGCAAGACTGAAGAAAAATCAAGACGCTTTCATAGGATTTGTCGACCTAGAGAAAGCGTTCGACAATGTAAAATGGTGCAAGATGTTCGAAATTCTGAAGAGAATAGGAGTAAGGTATAGAGAAAGCTTATCCATCGACTCTTTGATTTGGTCTAAATGTCAAATATCAAGGTAAAAAACCAAAGCAGCAAAACAATGTAGAAGTATATCAGAAATAACGGTGACAATAAATGCGTGACTTTTTAACATTTCTTTGAATTCAAACAAATTTTATTGCCAGGGAAACAACATTGCGCACACGATGTTGCTTTAGAGTAGACAATACTAACGATGTAAGAGCTAGAGAATTTAGAGTTAGCCTATTTGTTTAAAAAAAATTCCTATAGAGAGATACAATGTGTATCGAGAAACATATCGCAACCAGATATGACTCAAACTAAAGTGCTCAGAGCTTGTTTTACGAATGCAAATTAACTAGTGCGGTATCGCCAGTTTTAGTGAACCCTGAATGCTCATTGCACGTAGATCTGATTTTAAAAAAAGGAATGAGCGTTAGGACACTTTCAATCAAAGGTGAAAAATACAAAGGCGACTTTCCATTCAACGTTTGCTATTGACACTTTTTTACACAATAACGCCCGTTATAATCTGGATGGTTCATTGTTACCTGTGTGAATGATCCACAAACTTTGGTTCACGCCGATAATACTAGCTTTACGTACAGAAAACATTGTGAAGGGATCATCGGTGTCTGGAGGAAAAAAAAAGAAAAACTGTAAGAGAGAGAGAAATAAACATCTAGCATTTTTCACACGTCAGGCTTTATTTCCGTATTAAAGAAAGTTATTGTTGTCGTTCTGTGATCTGTATTCCATACAAACGCTTTGAGAAATGCAAGAAAATTCTGCTGGATTTCATTAACCCAGAGAGTCTCAGTGGAATGCACGGAGGGACACTTCGTACCTCATGTGGCGAAACAGCAAATAGTAGTACAGTGGAAAAAATTCAGAGATACTACTAATATCTCGCTTCTACTTGGCACGTACATCAAAGTTGCTTCTTTAACACTGCTTGCTTTTATCAAAAAAATTATCTGAGATTATAATAAAATTAGCGTCACTTTGATATTTATCAAATGTGATGACATTTAGGATAAAACAACTGATTTCATCTTCGATACGTACTTTTAAATCTTATATGAAATTTTAACTGGTACGTCTGTTATAAACAATATGGCAAACAGCCAAATCCCCTTAGACAGCATATCAAATGTTACTGAAATGAACAATAAAGGTGCTACAATTATCAAACACGAATATGTTCATATTTATTAATATTAGTAAATGAAATGTAGTTGTGAGAAAGAAAAATTGTACGACTGGCATTGTAGATGAACGAGTTCATATTATTTTGAATAATCAAAAGTTAAACTCTGGTTTTTTATGTACTCGTTAACAACAAGACTGATAATTTTAGTATCTTCCCTAGGGACGCTTTTGGCAACACCTCTGTCGATTGAAACTTATAGTGACATATGCATGACTTTCCACAAATTTTGATATGTATATATTGTTGTAATATAGTTTTGCTTGCTGCTACGAATTTCAAATCAAAAAATTGACTGCGGAAAAAAACCAGTCCATAAATGAAGCAGATATACGTAAGAAGCGTCAAATCATAAATAGTGCGATTCTACTGCGAGAAAAACGGGGAAAATGTTTAACTGCCTGATAAAACAAAATAAAGAGTTTCATTCAAACATGAATGAATCGTAGCTGCTTATGAACCATGAGCATGAGCACAGGAAACATATTGCTATTACAGAACACATTACTCACCTTCCTTGATATACGACCGAGCGTTTCCTCTTGCTACGCAGCCACAGATGAAATGGTAACTGTTGAGTTGTTTTGCCGGGCTGTGCAACTGTGAATGCAGCTTCGGCGAGCCTTTGGGGGAGGGGGGGGGGGGGGGCGTCAGCCTCACGGTCGACAGGATTAGTGTCGGCACCGAGGTCCTTCTGCGAATTGGCGACAGACAACACGGGGATGCGTGTCCAGTCTGGGTTACTTCCGCTCGCAAGCTAACAAAAAATGGTTCAAATGGCTCTGAACACTATGGGACTTAACATCTGAGGTCATCAGTACCCTAGAACTTAGAACTACTTTAACCTAACTAACCTAAGGACATTCACACACATCCATGCCCTAGGGAGTATTCGAACCAGCGACCGTAGCGGTCGCGAGGTTCCAGACTGAAGCGCCTAGAACCGCTCGGCCACCAATGCCCGGCCGCCAGCTAACACAAACACCTTCCACTACGAAGGTGGATCGATTTTGAAACCTGATGGAAAGCCGACCAGGATGGGGAGGTAGGCGAGTCGTCACTCCCAATGAACTTTTAAGTGCTAGATTACCGGGTGATCAAAAAGTCAGTATAAATTTGAAAACTTAATAAACCACGGAATAATGTAGATAGAGAGGTAAAAATTGACACACATGCTTGGAATGACATGGGGTTTTATTAGAACAAAAAAAACAAACAAAGTGCACAAAATGTCCGACAGATGGCGCTGGACAGCAAAACGTCAGTGACTGTGCATGACAATCGTGTATAAAAGGAGCTGTACTGAGAGAGAGCCTGCCTGTAAACAGGTTTGAAAATAACAATAAAGAAAAGAGAGAGAGAGAGAGAGAATCAGATGCGCCAGCAGTCGCAGGATGTTGATGTTAACTGATAAGGCGCTTTTAGTGAAGCTGTATTATCAGAATGGGGAATGTGCTAGTTCAACGTTACGATCCTATCACCATAGGAAAGGGATTCGAACGGGTAAAGGTCTGTTGACAAATGCAGCTGTGGCGAGAATGATTTCGAAGTTCGAAGCCACGGATTGTTTAGACGATAGACCCCGTGGTGTCCGACGGAGCACAAGGCGTATTGCTGCTGAGACAGTTCAGGAAGAAATGGAGACTGTAGTGGGTTCGTCTACGCACGGGCAAGTCAGCGCTCGTGCAGTCGCACGTCGCACCGGCATTCCATACACTACGGTTTGGTTGGCACTGAGGCGTACCCTCCGGTGCTATCCGTACAAAATCAATCGGCATCATGAACTGTTACCTGGCGATTTAGTGAAGCGGAGGGCATTTGCGGTGTGGGCGTTTGAAAAGATGGCGGAAAATGACGATTGGTTGAGTAACGTGTTGTGGACCGACGAAGCTCATTTCACGCTCCGAGGGTCTGTCAACGCCCACAACTGCAGAATTTGGGCTACCGAAAATCCTAGAACTGTCGTGGAAACTCCATTGCACGACGAGAAAGTCACGGTATGGGTTGGATTTACCACATCTACCGTTATCGGGCCTTTTTTCTTCGAGGAAATGCGTGATTCTGGTTTTGTAACTGCTACCGTGACGGGTGAGAGGTACGCCGTTATGTTACAGAATCGCATCATCCCCAGCCTGGCTGATAAACACCTGCTGGAACGTACGATGTTGATGCAGGATGGCGCTCCATCCCATATTGCTAGACACGTGAAAGATCTCTTGGGTGCGTCGTTTGGTGATGATCGTGTGCTCAGCCGCCACTTTCGTCATGCTTGGCCTCCCAGGTCCCCAGATCTCAGTCCGTGCGATTATTGGCTTTGGGGTTACCTGAAGTCGCAAGTGTATCGTGATCGACCGACATCTCAAGGGATGCTGAAAGCCAACATCCGACGCCGTTGCCTCACCATAACTCCGGACATGCTTTACAGCGCTGTTCACAACATTATTCCTCGACTACAGCTGTAGTTGAGGAATGATGGTGGACATATTGAGCATTTCCTGTAAAGAACATCATCTTTGCTTTGTCTTACTTTGTTATGCTAATTATTGCTACTTTGATCAGATGATCAGATGAAGCGCCATCTGTCGGGCATTTTTTGAACTTTTGTATTTTTTTGGTTCTAATAAAAACCCCTGCCATTCCAAGCATGTGTGTCAATTTGTACCTCTCTATCTACATTATTCCGTGATTTATTCAGTTTTCAAATTTGTACTGACTTTTTGATCACCTGGTATTTCTCAATATGATAACCAGGTAATGCCGAAAGTGTACATGGTGCGTTCAGCATGACGTGTTCTACGTCGCTCTCGTAAGGCCTCATGCTTCGAAATCCTCACCCCCAAACGTTTGGGCAAGTCGTAATTGCCCTGACCTGGCGAGAGTACAATAAGCCAAAAGGATCTATGTTCCTTCAAAACCTCAAATCTGCTAATCAATTGTCGACTCAGCGGAGATAAAAGAATAAGGTAAAAAGATTTGATATGGCAATTGCCATAGCAAAATTAATGAGACCAGTAATATTAACAACGAATTTTGTTTATAGGTGTATGTGATAATTGTTATTAAATAGGTCTATTATGACTTTCTGGGTACTTTGTTAAGGTAATCTTTCGCAACTGTTGCCATAAGCTAATACAACAAGTAAATAATATTTACTTTCCGTGAATATAGAGTATACGTTTACTTGCCCAACTAAACAAAAAATATGTCAACTGGGTCTGACCACAATCGCACTTCATGCGTTTGCAGGAAGATGAAGATGTCAAAACTGGTTTGCAAGGTTAATTGCTCTCGTGCTCTGATAAAAAAAGTTCATGGAGTAAGGAGGTTCAGCTTGGGTAATATATATTAGCTGAGCACTGCCAAAAAATCGAGAATAAATTAGGTGTAGTAGTAGTAGTAGTAGTATTTTTCAAAAGTTTATCTAAAAAGACAATAACGGCCGCGGCGCACATTCTGTTTCGAGCAGACTGCACATCTACGCCATAGTCTGAGGAAAGTGCCTCCCAGTAAAGCGAAGAGGATTCTCGTCATCAGGGCGTCTTCCTTTACTATCTCTTCTCCGTTCTGTACCAAATTTTTCCACAATTTCTCGTGTTAGACTGGCCGTGGCGCTGCGTTATTTTTTCAGAGGGCGGCGCAGCGCTCTGTCACGTCATCGTCGGCGGCCTTTGGAATTTGCGCTCCCCTTGTTCTCGCGCCCCTGGCGGGGGCCACTCCTGCCAACCCCTAGGTACACCCCTGGTTTGAGTGCATTCAAGAAGTATCCACAAGCGTCAAGAATCATTGTACTGGAATGTTCTGTAGCTGTACATATACTGTATGTGTTCTGGCCGGAGGCAGTTCGCTCTGCGCTCTTGTATGTGCAAGTGCTGAATAAACCTTCGTTAAGTGAAGTTAGTGTTCGTCATTCATCTAATTACACCTTCTTCTACGTGAAAATAATAATAAAGTTAGTGAAACAAGGCTAAAAAGTGTTTCCCTTAGTTAATGTTGTTTGATTATTCATTCCTTGTTTTTCTTGACATGAGTCTGTAATGTGTTGATCTATTTTGGTATTAGCCATATCTAACTTGGCATTTGTTGCAACACATTGGGCATCTATTTCCATATTCAGCTCAATGCCTTGAGCTATTAGGTTTACATTTAACTGCTTTAGATCTCGGTGAGATTGGGCTGTTGCGAGATGGTGAGCACCTTCCGTTGATACTGATAGCTGCTGCATCATTTCTAGGGATGAACACAGTTGTCGCCCTTAGTCATTGTCGGCCACATCTCTTCTGACCCAGGGACAAAACTTCTGGAATGTATCTTTTGCCAATAACTTTGAGTGTTTTTTTTATCAGCAAACCTATTTCTTCTTTCATGCTTGACTTTCAATGTGTGTATTTTTCTAAAAATTTCTGAATACTCTGTTGTTTACTTGGTTGTGAATGACAACAATGATAAATTCCCAAGATATGTTTGTTCAATATTCACAGTTTTCTTAATCAGTTTCAATTTCTGAAAATTTTCATTGTTTTTTCTTCCAGCATTAATTATCCTCCATCACCAGAATGCAGTGTCCCCATTATGTTCTTTGCTTTGAATATACTGCTTTCTCGGGGAATGATGTGCAGTGACTATAATTCATTGACATTTTTGAGCATGATTGTGCAAATCTGTTGGACTTATTTCTGTTTGCTGTCTGGAATAATACTGGAAGTTGGATTCTTCAATGTTATCCTTGTACCACTGAAAAGGTGAATGAAATGAGTATTAGTGTCAGTGGTGTTGAGAAACAGCTGAAATCATTAAAACTGAACAAAGCTCCAGGCCCTAATGGAATCCCTGTCAGATTCTACACTGAATTTGTGGCTGAGTTAGCCCCTCTTCTCACTATAATCTATCATAGGTTCCTCAAAGAAAAAACCACGCCCACTTCTTGGAAAAAGACACAAGTCACACCCATCTATAGGAAGGATAGTAGAAGGGACCCACAAAACTACCATCAAATATCCTTAACATCAATTTCTTGTAGAATCTTAGAACATATTCTGAGGTCAAACAGAATGAGTTATCTTGAACAGTATGTCCTCCTCAATGCCAAAAAACATGGTTTTCAAAAAAAATCAATCATGTGGAACCCAACTCATACTTTTTTCGCATGAGATACTGAAAGCTTTAGATCAAGGCATCAGGTAATGCAGTATTTCATGATTTTTTAAAAGCATTTGACTCAGTACCACACCTACACTTACTGTCAAAAATACAATCATATAGGGTATCATGTGAAATTTCTGAGTGGTTTGAGGACTATTGGTAGGAGGACACAGAATGTTATCTTGGATGCAGTGTCATTGTCTGATGTAGAAGTAACTTCAGGTGTGCCTCAGGGAAGTGTGTTGGGACCTTTGCTGTTCATGTTGTGTATTAATAACCTTTCAGACAATATTAATAGTAAACTCAGGCTTTTTGCAGATGATGCAGTTGTATGTAGTGAGGCAAGCTGCATAAAGATTCAACTAGGACAGAAGTTTCCAAAGCCGCTTCAGCAGAAGCAGCTACATACTTCGCAACTGCATCATTAAAAAGAAAAAAAAAAAAAAAAAAAACACCTGATGTGCCAGCAGCCAACGACCTTTCATCAGTATTGGCCCCTCCTCAGTCTTCAACAGTGAAAGACTTTTCACCAGCTTCACCATCATCAGCAGTAACAGAAGCAAACAGAAGAAGCACAAGAACCAGGAAACTTACAACCCTGCAGGATTTTTGGTACCCGGCCTCAGTTACAAGACTAACATCAGGCAGATACCTTCAGATACACCAACTTCCAAGTCTAACTGGCAACAGGATCACCTCCACTGTCATCAACAGAAGAATAGCCATGCCACCAGCTCATCTGAAGGATTTTTTAGCATCAGGTCTAAAGGGAAGGGTGCCACCAAGATAAGTGAAAACAAATGCCTAACAGTGTTTCACCAAAACATTAAAGCCATAAAGAACAAACCACAACAGCTAAAAGTAGAATTGGAGAATTTTTATAGCCAAATTTTGTGTATCACTGAACACTGGTGCAAAGGGAAGGAAATTGAACACATTGCATTAGCCTCATATGACCTTGCATGTTACTATAGCAGAATCTCAATGAATGGTGGAAGTTCATGTATCTATGTAAAAAATGGTATGTCCTTTAAAGTTAGATATGATCTTTTAGCTCTAGGTGAGGACAAACATTTTGAACTTTCCGCTGTTGAAATAATAGGACCTGGCACAGCAAAAAAATTTGTCATATTTTGTGTGTACCGCTCTCCCAGTGGAGATATTGATATATTCTTCTCAAAACTGAATCAAAGCTTTGACAAGGTTTCTGGACCAAAAGCAAATGTAATTATCTGTGGTGACTTAAACATTAATATGATGAAGCCTGATAAGGCTAGCAACATATATGTGAATATTCTAAGCTGTTATGGAATATCCTCCCTTGTTAATTGTCCAACTAGAATAACGAAAGAATCTTCCTCATCTATAGTTCATGTAGCTACAGATATTGGTAGTAAAAAATGTCATATTGTTGTCCAAAACCTGGGCCTATCAGACCACCTCTGCTAGATCTTAAAAACTAACATTCACGTAGAAACTCCTCCTAAACTGTGTACATACAAAAGAATGTTTTCCAAATCAGCCCTGTATGAGTTTAAATCCCAGCTAGAATATGAAGATTGGAGGGAAGTCTATACAGAAACCAATGCAAATCAGAAATTTATCAAGTTCATGTCAATTTTTAAACTCAGATTTGAAGAGATGTTTCCCAAAACTTTTTATGAAATTGTAACTACAAAGAGAAATCAATGGGTGACTACAGGTATCAAAAAATCCTCAGAAACTCTTAGATATTTCAACTCCATAAAAATAATAAATCTAACCCAGAAGTTCTGCAATTCTACAAAAAGTACAGGAAAATATACTGAAAGGTGTTGCTAGCCGCAAAAAAAGCTTTCAAACAACAAAATATTACTTGAAGCTGTAAACAAGAGCAAAGCAGCCTGGAACATCGCCAAACAGGAAACATCTAACTCTGCTAAAAAGGATCTCAATTCACATATTAAAAAAAAGATGTACCAGCATGTAACCCTAAAAAATTAGCTGATTTTGTAAACTCATATTTCAGTAGTATTGCAAAAAAATTACAGCAGAAATTTCCAGATACGTATGATTTACCTACTCAGAACCAACCAACAAACTCAATGGTGCTCTTGCCAACTACAGAAAGGGAAGTGGCACTAGTAGTACACCAACTAAAAAATAAAACTTCAGTAGGACTTGATGAAATCCCAGTCTGCATAATTAAAGGATGTATAGACTCCATAAAGGGCCCATTAACAGACATAATTAATGAATCTTTCAAAACTGGATACTTTCCGTAGTACCTAAAACAAGCAAAAGTTATACCTATCCTTAAAAACGGAGATGTGGAAAATGTAGAGAACTACAGGCCAATTTCTATACTGTCTATCATTTCTAAAATAATAGAAATACTAGTCAAAAAGAGACTGCTAAATTACCTGAATAAATATAACCTTCTTTCCAATGACCAATTTGGTTTTAGGCCCAGAAAAGGCACACAATCTGCTATAGCACAGTTCACTAAAGTAATTTTAGAAGCACTGGACAAAGATGAAGATGTAAGTGGTATCTTTTTAGACTTGTCCAAGGCCTTTGATACAGTTGACCATAAAATCTTACTTTATAAATTAGGGCAAATAGGAATAAGAGGTGTGACAAAGAATTGGTTCAAATCATACTTGGAAAACAGAGTTCAACGAGTTGAGATATCACAAGTTTCAAACAATTCCCTTGTAAAACACCTGTCTGACCCAGAAAATGTGAATATAGGCGTCCCACAGGGAAGTGCATTAGGCCCAATATTGTTTCTTATATACATTAACGACTTCCCACAAAGTATCAGACATGGAGAAAAAATACTTTTTGCTGATGACAGCAACATAGTAATAACAGGTGAAAATCTAACACAACTGTCAGAAAGAGCAAACGAGGCTCTCAATGATGTCCACAACTTGCCATTAAAAAATAAAGTAACCCTAGATGTAAAGAAAACTAACTATATTAACTTCCAATTGAACAAAAAACACAATGCCAGTAGAATAAAAGTTAATAATAATGAATTAGAATGTGTAACAAGTACCAAATTCTTAGGGATGAATGTAGACAGCCGATTGAAATGGACAAACCATGTCAACATTTTGGCAAAGAAATTATCCACAGCATGCTATGCTCTTAGAATCCTTGCACCGGTATGCAATAATACCTGTCTTAAAATAACATATTATGCATATCTACACTCAGTCCTCAGCTATGGGATCATGTTTTGGGGAACAAGTGCCAGTAACATTCACACTGCGTTCAAAGTACAAAAAAGAGCCATAAGGATAATAACAAACAGCAACAACATGGCCCACTGTCTAGAATTATTTAGAAAGCTAGGCATTCTAACTGTTTCTTGTGAGTATATCTTTCAGAACATAATGTTCATTAAGAAAAATCTCAACATGTACAACACAAACAGCTTAATACCTGACCATGAAACAAGAGCTTGTCGCCACCTCCATCTAGATAGAAAGAACAAGGCAAAGATGCAAAAAAGTATATTTTATAATGGGATAATACTGTATAACAAATTACCACAGGAAATTAAAGAAATAAATGAGCCCCTCATTTTCAGTCAAAAGCTTAAAACCTTCTTAGTAAGTAAAAGTTGATATACTGTAAAAGAATATTTAACGTAGATGTAGATTATTAGCAACATATGACATTATCACCAAAATATTATGTAATTATAAATGTGTGTATGACTAGTTATAAAAACTACACAAAATATGAGAAACCTGTTTCATTGTAAATGTAAATGTGTGCTCATGTGTTGTAAACTGACGACATCCATAAAATATTTATTGTTCCACGGATGAATAAATAAATAAATCAAATCTTGATAAGGTTTGAACTTGCTCTAAATGTTCAGAAATGTAAAATTTTGCACTTCAAAAAATGAAAAAAAAAAGTTGTATCCTATGACTATAACATCAATGAATTGCTGTTAGAATTGTCCAACTCATACAAATACTTGGGTGTAACACTTTGTAGAGATATGAAGTGGAATGATCACATAGGTTCAGTTGTGGGTAAAGCAGGATGTAGGGTTTGGTTTATTTGTAGAACACTGGGGAAGTGAAATCATTCTACAAAAGAGATTGCTGACAAACCACTTGTGTGACCCATCCTAGAACTTTGCTGAAGTGTGTGGGACCTGTACCAGATAGGTCTAGCAGGGGATATTGAAAGTATACAGAGAAGGGCAGCACAAGTTGTCACAGGTTTGTTTAATTGATGGGAGAGTGTTACAAAGATACTGAAGGACCTGAAATGGCAGACTCTTGAAGACAGATGTAAACTATCTTGAGAAAGTCTATTAACAAAGTTTCAAGAACCAGCTTTAAATGATTTCTCTAGGCCCTAGGGATACAACCCGCTATGTATCTCTCACACAGGGATCATGAGGATAAGATAAAAATAATTACTAACACCCAGAAGCAGTCAAATGATTATTTTTCTCATGCTCCATATGTGAATCGAACAGGAAGAAATCCTAATAACTGGTACAATGGGACATACCCTCTGCCATGCATCTCATGGTGGTTTGCAGAGTATAGATGTAGATGTAAATGCAGATGTAGATGTAACATTAAATTCTTATAAATAATATGAAGAACTTCTGCAATGACACTCTCCTCAAAAACGATATTATAAACTCTTCTGAATAAAATTTTCTCAACACAGGAACATCACATATACAAAATGTCAACTTGACAGTTCAACACATACCAAGAGAAAGAACACATTTTAAATATGGGCATTTGTTTGTTTCAATAGTTTTCCACATTCTCATCTGTGGCTCCTGTTCCAGGGCCGATGCACTTCTCTGACCCAGGGTGATGATTCCTGAAGTGTTCAAAAGCCCGAAAAGGTTCTTACACTTGTAAAGTTAATGCGATCACCATCCCACCTCAAAGAAAACTGTCATTCCTCACGATGACTAGCCCCATGAGACATACATAACATATCTGCACAACAGATAGTCTTTACTAAATATTAAATCATTATATTGTTTATATTTCACCATCATTGTAAAGCGGAGATGCTGATTCACAATAGGCACGACAAAAATATTCACACAATTATAGATTTCGGCCATTAAGGGGGGTATTGATTTCTATTTATTTCTCTCCTTTCCACTACTTACCTCTCGCCCCCTTCCCCACCTTCTCTCCTACCCTCCATCTAAACTGCAGCACTCTTCACTGTCCGTCACTCCCACCATACTAACTCTCCCCCTCCCCACCCCAGCCTCCTCCTTACCTCCACCCAGTCGCCACTCTCATCATGTACTGGGTTCTGCTACTCACAGTGTGGTTTCAGTTGTCTGAGACTGCAGACGTGTGCAAGTTGCATTTGCGTGAGTGTGTGTGTACTTGTATATATGTGTGTGTCAATTGCTGACAAAGGTCTTAACGGCTGAAAGCTATAATTATGTGAATCTTTTTGTCGTGCCTATCGCGACTCAGCGTCTCTGCTATCTGGTGAGTAGCAATTTTCCTTCTCTAATATTATTACGTTCCATCCTGGATTTTCCATTGTTTGAAAATCATTGTAAAGCTACACATCACCCTGCCAGAATAATATTATGTTAAACCACATTGTGTAAACAGTAGAAACTACCTATAGCATCAGAAGGGGGAAGAAAAGTAGTTGGCATGATACACAGATGCAGGCTCAATTGTTAGTCATAGGAATCAGTTTCGCGTTTATAAGAGAAAAAAGACAGAGTACAGCTTCTTTCAGCAGAAAAATCTACTTATAAATTCTGAATCAATGCATCCTTTGAAATAACTGGGCCTGTGTCTCACATCCTTCTTTTTCTTTCTGTTGAAGATTCCTGTCAAATTCTGTAGCTTTTTGGGACATACTTGTCAAACTTTGTTTCCTAACAAACCCTCTAACCCAGGCCAGAATCACCAGATGGCTCATATTGTTTTACAATGTAAATCTCTGTATTTTGTGCATGAATGTAAATATGTAAAATTTTCTATTTCTGACATACTTGTCAAACTTGGTATCACAATAACCTCTTTAACCCAACCCAAAATTACTAGGTGGCTTATACTGAGTTTATTCTTTAATTTAGTATTGTTTCACAACTTATATTATTTTGCACATGAATGTAAATGTGTAAAATTTTATACTGTCTTGCATTTTGACATATATGGTACCAAGAATGTAATAAAATGGGCCCCAAATAAATGAATAAAATATATAAATAAGTAGTACAAAGAATTTCCCATGCTATTTGGAGAACAGAGGTCGACAAGCTGTTGTACAAAGTTCATACAACCAGTTTTATGTAAATGATTTTTCTGAAGACCCCTCAGAAACTGTGATGTTTTCCTGACAAGTAAAATATACAGATAAAATGGCAAACCACATTCACACTAGACACAGCCAGCAGAAGGCAAGAGTAACCCTACACCTGTTTTACAATAAATAACTGAAATCCCTACCATACAAAAGCTATTAACATTTAATTCCAGACAAATAGAAACAACTTATCATGTACTAGAACCAGTGAAGATAAACTTTCTGAAGATTTGTGTGAAATTTCTGGGTATCCGGATGATAACCAACTGAGATGGCTCCATCAGGTGAATAAGTTAACAATAAAACTCAGTTCTGCCTGCTTTGCACTTAGAAATTCATTCATTCATGATCGTGTTCAATAGACTCCATTGGAGCTTAGAAACTTTATCTGTACACTGTATTAACAGTAACCTATTACCATATTGCTTGATGCTGCTTGCAATTATGCCTGCTCTACATAACCCAATACATTCGACAAAACCACTACACTGAAAAAAGCTGCTGCTACATCAGCCATATTAAACAGCTGCTGTCTATCTTCCATTCATAGCTAAAGATTTACAAAATTACGTGGTCATGCTGATATTTTTATCTATATCTGTAACATCAGATGCTTGTTTTGAATATTACTACTTGTCATGCAGATTTATAATAGATTCCCATCTAGCAAACAGAAGTTTTCAGTGGCTCCATAAACTTTTCCAGCATAATAATTGGTTGTATTCATATCAGGTCTCCAGCCAGAACATATCATCATCTGGACACAATATTTCGGCAGTCCACCTGGTCACCATCTTCAGATGAGTAGGTCATCCCACTAACTCACTGGGACTGAAGTCAAAGACACCTCATGTATGTGAATGTAACTGCCCTCTAGCAACAGGCACAACAGAGAACCAGTGGTGAAAGCTCATGGAAATGATAAATCAATATCAAATACTACTGACAGTTTTTGATCACCAAAATGAGGACCATTGTTTCTTAATGTCAAACAGAATAGGGTTCCAAATCGTACTTAAAGGATACCCCGTATCTCTGTTTATAATATTGCCAGAACGCCGGATTTCAATGGCTTCTTTCACTACACAGTCCCAATACCGTGACACAGCGGCAACCATTTTTGTCTCGTCATACAACATTTTCTGTCAATCAGTAAAACAATTTTCTGCCACTGCAGATTTTTCTAGCTGAAATAAATGTGTGCAGTGATGATGCTCCATGTAAAGATCATGGTCCATATGAATGTTAGCAATTTGGGTGCTCCTACTTACAATTTAAACAAGTATTTATCATCCATTCTCAGTACCCATGTTGGAAAATGTGAACACTATATTTCCAATTCTCTGGGTTTTATTCAGTGTTTGAAGTCTTTGTGTCTCAGTATCAGGGATTTGCTCATTAGTTTTAATATTTTGTCTCTGTTTATCAGAGTTCCTCTTGACAATTCTTTGCAGTTAATTGGTGAAAAATTGGACGAAGAAACAACTAAGTTTTGTTGCCATATGTTGCATCGATGTATTTTTTATTTAATGACAAATACTTTGAACAAACTGACAGAATGGTTATGGAGACTCCATTATCCCCCATAGTCGCCAATTTGTTTATGGAAGTTTTGAATACATGGCACTGAAGATAGCATTCTTAAAACCAACTTGTTTCTGGAGATACATCTACGATATGTTTATGGTATGGCCTTATGGGAGGGATATTCTGGATTGTTTCCTAGATCATTTTAATTGGCTGCATCCCAATATTAAGTTAATGATGGAAGTAGAAAATCGTGGAAAACTTCTGTTTTAGATGTGTTGGTTTACAGGAGCAATGATGGGACATTAGGACATAGTGTTTATCGTAAGCCCACGCATATGAACTGATATCTTCGTGCATCAAGTTGCCATCCACCAGACCAACACAATGGGGTCCTACATATATTGGTAAAAAAAGGTTACATCATCTCAGATGAAGATAATTTGATACAAGAACTGGATCATCTAAAAGCTGTGTTCAAGCAGAATGGTTATACTGAGAATCAGATCTGCCGTGATCTACAGATTAGACCTTTCCAGGAACCAACAGAAGATACAAGCATATCGGTGGGATTCCTACCTTTTGCAGAGAGCATACCTTAAAAATAGGACGAATTTTATAGAAATTTGATATTCAAAGTGTGTTCCATCTGCCAGCTAAGACCAGAGCTCTACTGGGCTCAGTGAAGCATGATTTGGGTTTGAGAAGGCCTGGGATTTAGAAGATTCCCCTCCCCCATTGTGGGAAAGCCTGTACTGGACTAACAATTCATACAATCCAGGATTGTTGCATGGAGCATCATTACCACATGCATTTATTTCAGCCAGAAAGACATGCAGCAGCAGGACGTAAAATTTTGTATGATGAGACTCAAGTGATTGCCCCTGCAGCATTGGGACTATCTAGTGAAAGAAGCCATTGATATGGGACTGCCTGACAATATTATAAACAGAGATAAGGGGTAACTTTAAGTAAGAATTGGAACCCTCTTCTGCTTGACATTGAGAAACAAGGGTCTTGTTTCAGTCATCAAAAACTGTCATTATTGTTTGATATCGATTTATCATTTCTGCAAGCTTTCACAATCAGTGTGCTGTTGTGTCTGTTGCTAGAGGGCAGTTATGTTCATGTATGCATGGTGGACCCATTGTTGGTGTACAAAGGAGCCGCTGCAGCCTGTTTGATTTCAGTTCTAGTGAGTTAATGCAGTGGCATATGCACCTGCAGATGACGGCCAGGTGGATCACAGAAATATTGTGTCCAGATGATGACATGTTCTGGCTGGAGACCCAACATGAATACAACCAGAAATCTTCAGTCTTTTGCTGTAAATGTTCAGATAATGTGTATGGAGTGATGAATGAGGTATGTTTTTAATTTCATTCTGAAGTGACAGCAATTTTGAATTTCCTTCTTTATGTTAGATTGGAACTTCCTGGATACCTATTCCACCAGAGAGCATAACTCCTTTCTGAACCCTTGACAAAGAGGCAAAGTCAACACAACAATCATTTTTGTATGTTGTATTGTGACTGTGCATGACACAGTTTAGCTGACATTGATTTTTATTATCAGTAACAGGAAGTTTTAAGGAGTATATGTACCAGAAGAGGAGTGTAGAAATTCTAGATTCTAAAGAGACCTTTGCAACATGAGCAGTTATATTCATAATACAATAGTGTGCAATATTTGTGCAGCTCTTTTCCACCAAATACATATTTTATTATTAATATAGGTGCACTGTCCCAGAAGAGAATTCCATATTATTATTATTATTATTATTATTATTTCTTTCCTTTCTCAGACGTTATGTCTGGTTAAAAATGGAAAGTGACACAGACCTTGATCAAGCGTGACTTCCTTTTAACTGTACAGTATATATTACATTGCATTTAGGAACTTTTGGGTAATTGAACATGTATCAACAATTACAGATTTCTGTACTTTATCCTGATGCCACATGTCCTTGACTTCCTCAGCCAGTTGGATGTATTTTTCAATTTTTTCTCCTGTTTTCTTCTGTATATTTGTTGTATTGGGTATGGATATTTCAATTAGTTGTGTTAATTTCTTCTTTTTATTGGTGAGTATGATGTCAGGTTTGTTATGTGGTGTTGTTTTATCTGTTATAATGGTTATGTTCCAGTATAATTTGTATTCATCATTCTCCAGTACATTTTGTGCTGCATACTTGTATGTGGGAATGTGTTGTTTTATTAGTTTGTGTTGTATGGCAAGTTGTTTTATTATTTTTGCTACATTGTCATGTTTTATGGTGTATTCTGTATTTGCTAGTATTGTACATCCACTTGTGATGTGATCTACTGTTTCTATTTGTTGTTTGCAAAGTCTGCATTTATCTGTTGTGGTATTGGGATCTTTAATAATATGCTTGCTGTAATTTCTGGTGTTTATTGTTTGATCCTGTATTGCAATCATGAATCCTTCTGTCTCACTGTATATATTGCCTTTTCTTAGCCATGTGTTGGATGTGTCTTGATCGATGTGTGGCTGTGTTAGATGATACGGGTGCTCGCCATGTAGTGTTTTCTTTTTCCAATTAACTTTCTTTGTATCTGTTGATGTTATGTGATCTAAAGGGTTGTAGAAGTGGTTATGAAATTGCAATGGTGTAGCCGATGTATTTATTTCTTAAATTGTCTACCTGTCCATAATGTAGGTTTTTTATGTCGATAAATCCCCTTCCTCCTTCCTTTCTGCTTAATGTGAATCTTTCTGTTGCTGAATGTATGTGATGTATTCTATATTTGTGGCATTGTGATTGTGTAAGTGTATTGAGTGCTTCTAGTTCTGTGTTACACCATTTCACTACTCCAAATGAATAGATCAATATTGGTATAGCATAAGTATTTATAGCTTTTGTCTTGTTTCTTGCTATCAATTCTGTTTTCAGTATTTTTGTTAGTCTTTGTCTATATTTTTCTTTTAGTTCTTCTTTAATATTTGTATTATCTATTCCTATTTTTTGCCTGTATTCTAGATATTTATAGGCATCTGTTTTTTCCATCGCTTTTATGCAGTCGCTGTGGTTATCCAATAAGTAATCTTCTTGTTTAGTGTGTTTTCCCTTGACTATGCTATTTTTCTTACATTTGTCTGTTCCGAAAGCCATATTTATACTGTTGCTGAATACTTCTGTTATCTTTAGTAATTGGTTGAGTTGTTGATTTGTTGCTGCCAGTAGTTTTAGATCATCCATGTATAGCAAATGTGTGATTTTGTGTTGGTATGTTCCAGTAATATTATTATTATTATATCCAGGACACACAGTATAGTTACAAATTCAAAACATGTCTACTATATGTGCACAAAACTATGTACATGTCAAATTGATTTTGAGGCCCAGAATTTGGGAGTCTTGATAACTGGACCATTCGCTGAAATCAGGTCCTCCAGCATGCAGGCTTCAGGCGATTTCGGGCAAACCAAGAGCTGTTCAGCACCCTGAAGTTCTCCACATTTGCAGATTGCATCTCACCACTTCAAGTTTGGTTTGCACCATGTCACTCCCATTCGTAGTCTGTTCAGTGTCTTCCACGTCTGGTAGGGTAGTTGGAAACCAGCAGTGAGTTCTTTCAGGTTTTGGATTTTTCTTGCAGTTGCCTGTTTATGCCACAGTTCTACTTGGCAAATAGAAGGTGATTATGTGATTGCTTCAGTTGTTCAAAGAAAGGTCTTTCTTAGGCTTCAGCCTAGGACACGGTGCTTTGCTTCCAAACATGGGATGTCTAGAATAATTTTCCTATTTTTTCGTCTCAACTTCTGCCGCTGTTCTTTGTCTAATATCTAGGTGTGCTATACCTATAGCAAAGTAACTTTTTTTTTGACTGGAATTGGTTGTAGGCAATGTGTCCTAATGATTACCAAAGTACAAAGGATAACTAAAACAAGCAGAAAGATGTGTATGTACAGTAAACTAGATTTTTAAAAATCAGTAATGTTGTATCTCAATGAGGAACTTGAAACTCCCTGTCAGATTCTGTACTGAATTTGCAGCTGAGCTAGCCCCTCTTCTCACTATAATTTATCGTAGATCACTTGAACAAAAAACTGTACTCAGTTCTTGGAAAAAGGAACAAGTCACAACTGTCCACAAGAAGGATAGTAGAAGTTACTCACAAAATTACTGTCCAGTATCCTTGACATTGATTTGTTGTAGAATTTTAGAACATATCCTGAGGTAAAACAGAATGAGATATCATGGACAGAATAACCCCATCATTACCAGCCAACATGGTTTTCAAAAACATCAATCATGTGAAAACCAACTCACACTTTTCTCACATGACATACTGGAAGCTTTGGATCAAGGCAACCAGGTGGAATCAGTGTTTTTTGATTTCCAAAATGCATCTGACTCAGTACTACACCTACATTTATTGTTAAAAATATGATCATATGGAGTATCAAGTGAAATTTGTGAGTGGATTGAGGACTTTTTTGGTAGGGAGGACATAGCATGTTATCGTGGAGAGAGAGTCATTGTCTGATGTAGAAGTAACTTCAGGTGTGCCACAGGGAAGTATGTTGGGACCCCTGCTGTTTGTGTTGTATATTAATGATCTTTCAGACAATATTAATAGTAAATTCAGGCTTCTTGCAGATGATACAGTTATCTATAATGAACTACTGTCTGAGAGCAGCTGCATAAATATTCAGTAAGATCTTGATAAAGTTTCAACATGGCACAGAGATAGGAAAATTGCTTTAAATGTTCAGAAATATAAAATTTTGCACTTGACAAAATGAAAAAAAAAAAACAACATAGTATCCCATGACTATAATATCAATGAGTCACTGTTGGAATGAGCCAACTCATACAAATATCTGGATGTAACACTTTGTAGGGATATGAAATGGAATGATCACATAGGTTCACTCAGTTTGTAGTCTGCCTGAAGTCTTCATGTCTGGTAGGATGAAGGACTTCCCAATTAGTCTCACTTCTGTGTTAACTATACAGACTGTTGGAACGAATGATTCTGAACTGAATGTCAGGATATGTAGACCAGACCTTTATTAAACAATAGGTAAGATTCTTCCTGGGAAAACCATCTTGTGAATATATCCTCAACCTGACTTAGCATATAGAGTTAGTTGCTACTCACCATACAGTGGAGATGCTGAGTGGCAGATAGGCTCAACAAAAAGACTAAATGAAACAATGAAAAACCCAGGAATGAATGTAACTACATAATGAAAAAGATAATTGCTACTCACTATGTAGCAGAGATGTTGAGTCACAGAAAGGCACAACAAAAAATCTGTTGGAAAGTTAGCTTTCAGCCACCAAGCCCTTTGTCAAAAGTAAACAATATACACACATGCACACCCTCACACAAATGCAACTCACACACACATGACCACAGTCTCTGGCAGTGCTGGAATGGGAATAGGGAAGGTATCCCTCCCCCTCCTGCCTCAGCCTCCTCCTTAATCCAACTGGTTGCCTCTCCCATAATGCCCTGTTACTCGCAGTCTGGCTCTAGCTGCATGTGTGCGTGTGTGTGTGTGTGTGTGTGTGTGTGTGTGTGTGTGTGTGTGTGTGTTTTATTGAATGGCAGATTTGTGATGTTCGCCTGCTTTATTTCTTCGTTGCTAGTCCTTGGTGCTGATGTACTGCATTGTTATACTGACTGAAAAATGGGGGGGGGGGGGGGTGGAGGTTCAACACTGACCACTGTAAATGATGTAGCCAACAGCTGTACAATTACATTTCACAGTTATTTACATTCACTGTTCACAACACCACCAATATTACACAATTATATAGCCAGTTCACTATTGGTAAATGTTAATAAGCCTCATTAATAGGTTGCAGGCAACATCAGCATACTGCTACAACAGTTTGCCATTGAACATCTATGAGCAGTAAAAACCTAACCAAACAGTTCACAGTTCTTGCAGAATAATACGGTACGTGTGACACCATTTTTCAAATAAATTAATCAGACATTGTCATTAATTGTTCTAACCCATGGCCTATTTGTGTTACACTTATTCCACTGTTAAGTTGATGCATTGTTGTTAATCTAACCAATACATGTTTCACATTTGAAAATTGGCTGTGAACTCTCAGAAGTAAAAATCAGTCCTTTATATATCCTCACAATAATAAGCAAGGAACTATACATTGTTTGAAGTTTAAGTTACAGAAATTACAATTAAAACATAACTCATTCAATTAACTGAACACATCAAAAAATTCCTTCTTTTTAACAGTTTGTTCTACCACAAAGTTTAGGACAAATTGTTTAAGTAACAAAATTAACAGATATACAAACAATACTTTTGACAAACCTGGTAATTATTTTGTAATTAATTAAAGGCTGGCTTCACTAATATGTTTTCAAATAGAGCCAAATAACTACTTCAATCCTAGTAGTTGTTCTTCCAAATGTTTATAATTAGTACAGAATTTATACTTGTTTATAAGCCAACAATGAAAACTAAGTCAAAAAACAATTATTGATTTCACCCTATAATGATCTGTAGCAAAAGATATTAACTAGGAATGGTCAAAACAAATTAGGAAATTAATTACATACACAAAACTAAGCTAAAATTAGACCTAGTGCTACATTCTTTAAGACTGAGGGTCAGCCTTTGTCTTTTGTGGAAATGCAGATTATACTCATGAATGTTAATGGTAATTAGATAAAAATGAAAATAAAAGGAATTTAAGGAGGCAGATGGCAAAACAAGAGAGAAAGTAAAGAGATCCCACTAGCTTTGCCACAGACTCTTGAAATCAGACACAAACTATATCAAGAATATATTAACAAAGTTCCAAGAACTATCTTTAAATGATTACTCTAGGGATATACTGCAACCTATGTATCACTTGCATAGGGATCATGAAGATAAGAATAGAATAATTACTGCATACACAGAGGCAATCAAACAATCATTCTTCCTGTGCTCCATATGTCAATGAAACAGGAAGAAACCCTAATGACTGGTACAGTGGGACATGCCCTCTGCCATGCACTTCATGGTGGTTTGCAGGGTATAGATGTAGATGCAGACGTAGACAGTCACATTAAGAGAGGCATCAACATGCCTGATGTATATGGAGTTCTGCCAGACGGGTGCAGCATATTCTGCCATATAGCAACATAAGAGCCAGAGCAGATATTGACAGAATATTTGGTTGAGGCCCCCCCCCACGCACACACCTCCTGTGTGTGCTGTTAGTGAGCTAGTGTATAATATTACTTCAGCTGCAGACTTTGAGCTTCAGGTAAGTGAAAATAAGTGTGTGGTAAAACTTTATTCCAAGATATGTAGGGCTGCCGCAGTGTTGTTGTTGCTTTCCCCTCCAACTTACTTCCAGTTTTTTACTATCTTGTCTATTTCTCAAGTGAATCATATGGACCTGTGTTTTGGAGGGGTTAGGCTTTTAAGTGGTTATTGTCATAGTGTCCAGCCATGTCTTCAAGGGTTGCAGTCAGTTACATATCTAGCTCTTCAAACATTCTTCCTTGGGCTGCTGCTGCTGCTGTGTTATTGGTATACATGAAAAATCTGTTGTTTGCTCTGACAGGTGGATTATTGGCATAGGTATTGTACAGCATTGGTGCAAAGACAATTACTTGAGGAAGTCTGGTCTTCTAGATTCTCCATTGACTTTTCTTGTTCAGTGTGGCAGAGTTTTGTAGTAGGCATTGAATAAACTCCATTTGTCAGTAGTCCTTCATGGTTGTATAAATCTTCCTTGGGAATTTGTTATGATTCACTGTGTTAAACACCACTATTAGATTTACGAACTACACAACTGTAACCTGCCCTCTCTCAGACTGATGGCCTTTGTCATCTGGTCCCTTCAACACCTACCCCCCCCCCCCCCCCCCTACCCTCCCCCCACCCTCCCTCTCACATCCATTCTCTATATGATAAATAAAACAATGGAAAATCCAGGATGGAAGAATGGCAATGTTGTGAAAAGGATAGTTGCTACTCACTATATAGTGGAGATGCTGAGTCACAGAGAGGCACAACAAAAAGACTGTCAAACAAGTGAGCTTTTGGCCAAAAAGGCCTTCATCAGAATTCAATAACTAAAACACACACACACACACACACACACACACACACACACACACACACACACACACACACACGTGTCTGGCTGCTGAGGCCAGACTGTGGTAATATGTGTGCGAGGTGCGTTTGTGTGAGTATGTGTTAGTATGTTGTCTAATTCTGACAAAGGACTTTTTGGTCAAAAGATTACTTTTTCGACAGTTTTTTTGTTGAACCTATCTACCACTCAGCATCTCCACTATATGGTGAGTACCAATGATCTCTATATACTAAGTTAGATTAAAGATTTATTCACAAGATCGTTTTCCCAGGCAGAATGCTGCCTGATGTTTAATAAAGGTCTGGTCTACATGTCCTGATATACAGTTCAGAATCATTCTTTCCAGCAGTCTGTATAGATGACAGAGAAGTGAGACTGCTTGGAAATTCTAGTGGTCTGTCATATGTTTCCCAGGTTTCAATAAGGCTGCCTTTTTAGCTTTATGCCAGATTTTTGGTGTCTGGAACTTGGAAACAAAGTTGTTAATTAAATTTAAAACCCGCTATTTAGTGCCTGGCCCAAATCTCTTTATTTTTTCAATTTGTAGGGCACCTTGGCATGGAGCTGTTCTGTTCTTCATGAAGAGAGTGGCACCCTCCTGCTAAAGGAAAAGGGCAAGCAGTGAAGTCATTTTCTTCAATATATCTTTGTAGCTTTGACCTGTCAGATAGTCTTTTGTTTTTGCCATTTTGTAGCAGACGATTCTGTTATAACGTCAAGTTTAACACATATATTTCAGAACGACACAACACATATAAGTCACAGAGTAAGTTGACAAGCAAGACATGTGTACACATTAGCATTCGAATGAGCATTGAGTCCCAGTCTAGCAGCCACTGCTCGGCTGGCCGCTTAGGTGGCGCAGCTGCTGCATGGCTGGCAGACAGTGCCGCACGTAGAGGATGCGCGTAATTGCGCGGCGGCACTTTGAATGATCGGTGAGTCACAACACTTTTCCCCCCTTTGAAATTGTCGCACTGGTCTTGATGGAGGTGTCCTGGAGATGGCTAACGTCCATAGGCGTTGGACCCCCACATCATAACCATTCTCAAAACTGTGGAGAATGACCTTTTGCTGTCTATTCTTAAAATGAGAGGTGAACCAATTGTGAGCTACTCCTTGTATTTGATAATGGTCCAATTTCTCGAGCAATATTTTGTGATCGACACAATCAAAGGCCCCCCCAGGAGACACTGCCTTGTAGTAGGCACCTTCAGTGCCAGGCAGGATGGCTTGCATGCTTCTATGAAGTCATGAGCCATTCCGGCGGTAGTTTAGCTACTGGCAGGGTCACTCGAGACCAGATTGGTTTCGACTGAGGAGTCAGACAAAGTGTGTCCCACACCATAGGGCACGAAGGGCTCTAGAGGTGTAGTGAAGCCAGCTTCCATAGGGGAGTCAACCTAATACAAATCCTGGTCCTCCAAGTTGGGGGTTGGGCATGTGGCTAACAACTCCGCCTCGTAAAAATTTTATACCATTACTGAAACACATAAGAGAGCATACCAGATGGACACCTCGTTGTTGACCTTTGGCTTGAAAACAAGGACAAGTGTGGGGTTTTGGAATGTAAGAATGATGTTTTAGTCAGGAAAACTAGAGCAAGTCTCTGGGGAGATGGAATGATACAAACTGGCAATACTTGGACTGAGCTAAACATGATGGAATGGTTTTTGGGAATTCAGGTTGAGAGATGGGAAGACACTTCTGTATTCAGGAAAAGAGGAAGACCATGAAAATGGAGTGGGTATACTGCTGAGAAGAGAAGCAAGGAGAAGCTTATTAGAGTGGAAGCCAATCTCAGATCAGATTATTACAGCACAATTCAAGACTCGAGTGAGAAATATATATCTTGTACAGTGTTATGCACCCACACAACAAGCAGACACCCAAGAAAAGGACAACTTCTATGGACAATTGGGAGAGGTTCTAGCCAGGATCAAAAAGAAAGACATGAAAGTTATTATGATGCCAAGATTGGTTGTGAAAATGAAGGGCTAGAGAAAGAAAAAAAAAATGGGAAAACACGGCACTGGAGTCCAAAATGACAACAGAGAGCGTTTTATTGATATGTGCCTTAACAACAGGCTGGTTATTGGAGGATCAGTGCTCCCACACAAACTGTGCCATAAAACAACATGGCTCACACCAGATCGTAAAACACAAAATCAGATCAATCATTTTGCAATTAGCCAGATGTGGAGGCATTCCCTTCTTGATGTCTGAAACAGAAGAGGTGCTGACTGCGGAAGTGAGCACCATCTTGTAATAGTTGAGGTACGGTTAAAGATTACTGCTACTGGACATCAAGAAGCAAATTGCAGGCAGAAAAGATTCAATATCAGAATACTTCAAAACAAGGACATTACAAAACAATATAGTCAGTGGGAGGTGGAGGATCGAAGTGAGATAGAGGCAACAACACAAGTGGAGAGGAAGAAAAATGAAATCAAGAAGACCTTCCTAAATTCCAGTGAGAAGGTATTAGGATTACAGGACACCAGATGGAAGCCATGGATATCTTATTATATATGACAGAAGGTTGAAGAAAGAAGAGAAATAAAGGCCTTGATCAACCAGTGTAGGGATGATGAAGAAAAACAATGCCATAGGGCAAGGTACAATGAAGTTCATTGGCAAGTGAAGAGATGCGCTAGATCTGATAGAAGAAATCAGGTAGAACAGCTTGCAGAAAAAGCTCAAGAGGCATCGGAAATGAGTGATTCAAAAGAGCTATATAATATTGTCAAACAGTTGTCCCAGAAAAGCTTTAACAAAAGTAGGCCAATGAAGTCGAAAGAGGGTGAACTGTTGACCAACAGCGAGGAGCAGCTAAAGCAATGGAAGCAATATTTCAACGAGGTATTCAACATGACCCTGATCCATCAAGAAGAACAAGAGCAGGAGGAATTAGACCAACAGGAAATGCCTGTACTGCAAATCAATACTCACCTTCCCAGCAAGAGCGAAATTATCAAGGCTCTGAAAAGCTGCAAGAATAACAAGGCACCTGATGTAGACAGTATGCTGGCAGAAATGCTCAAGGTAGACTACGAAGTAACAGCAGATATGTTCCTGCCCCTGTTCCAAGAAATATGGAACACAGAAACCAAGTTGCCCAAGAAAGGAGACCGGACAAAGTGCAACAGCTGGTGGGGCATCACAATTTTGTCCAGGGTTGTTTTAAAATGTCTCAGAGTGCCCGTGGATAGTAAACTCAGGAAAGAACAGGCTGGTTTCAGGTCTGTACCAAATTAAAGTCTTGAGGGTCATTATTGAGCAATCCATGGAATACTGGTCTCCTTTATATCTGTCTTTTGTTGACTTTGAAAAAGCCTTTGATAGGCAGTAGCATGAAGCCATCTGGAAAACAATGGAGAGTTATGGAGTACCCCCCAAAGATCATCAGTATCATGAAGATGATGTACAGAGAATATTGTAACTGTGACCGGAATGGTCGTGGGGTTGAAGTTACGGAAAGGGCGGCAGGACCCGCGGAGCAGCCTGCGAACAACAACACAATGGGAGAGGATGGACACGACCAATGAAGGACAGAACAAACAACAACAAGTTCGACACAATGGAGTCACAAGGAAACCTAACAACCACACCCACTCATACACTGAACAAGAAAGTAAGTAAGCTGTCTAACGTGAGGCGATGTGTCCAAAGATGTACGCAAGATTAGACTGGCAGGCTGAGTGAGAGGCAAGCGCTTAAGTATGCTATCGGGGACGCCGCTATTGGCCGCTGCAAACACGTGTTCCACTGTGGCGCCCTCACTCTAAATGCGGGCCAGGAGGCGTGCACCGCCACAGCTTATGGTGTGATGGTGCAGTGACCTCTAGGGGTCTTTGACGCCCATGATGCCTGGCTGGGATTCAAATTCCGCGGCGGGCAGTACCAGATCCCTCCCCCCTGAAACTTGTGCGTAGGGGTGGAAACGCCCCGGATGGTGCCGAGGTGGGCGGCAGTGGGAAGAGGAGCTGGGCTCAACAACTGCTATTGGTGGGGAGGAAGGGATACCCAAGGTATCCATGACAGCCCCAAGGGGGGGGGGGGGGAGGGAGCTGCCGATCAACCCAGAGGTGGAGAGGGCCAGCGGCAGGCCCTCGGGGCGATGGCAACCGGGGGCTGGGATGGTGACTCGAGGGCCACGTCCGTACCTGAAGGAGATAGGGAAAGAGTCGGCGGTGTGAGTCCTGTGGCAGCACATGGACAGAGCTGATTATGATGGCGGCACTCCAACCCTTTCCACGTCTGCACTGACGTCACACACCGCCCATGGGCTGCGACGACCGTGGCAGGTGTTCAACCCACCTTGCGCCCATACTCGCAGGCCCACACGGCTGTGCCAGGGCATACTGCTGTGAGGGCCAGGAGTGGAGGCGGGAGAAGAATGGCATCAGCAAATGGAGCAGGGTCCACGACTGTCACCCATGAAGGAGCTCTGCCGGACTGCGTCCGTCAATTGGCGTAGTGTGATAGGCGCTCAAAAACAGGGTGAGGGCTGACGTGGTTGGAGATGTGTCGACCGCCTTAGTCAACTGTTGTTTAAAAGTGTGGACAAGCCTCTCTGCCATGCCATTGGATGAAGGGTGGAAAGGGGGGCTACGGATATGTTTGATACCATTGGTCTGACAGAAGTCGTGGAAGGAGGACGCCGTGAATTGGGGACCATTATTGGAGACCACTGTGTGTGGCAGACCCTCGATGGTGAGAACCTGGGCCAGGGCCATGAGTATAACCTCCGTGGTGGTGGATGCCATTTGGACAACATATGGGTATTTGGAGTAGGGATCAATGATGAGTAACCACATGGACCCCAAAAATGGGAGCGCAAAATCGATATGGATGCGATCCCAGGGCCGGTGTAGCACAGGCCAGGGTGCAAATGACAAGGGGGACTCACCTGGTGACGCACAGACAGTGCACCCACTGACCAGGTGCTCAATATCACCATCGATGCCAGGCCAATACACATGCCGGCAAGCCTAAACTTTCGTACGGGACATGCCCCAGTGCCCGCGGTGTAACAAACCAAGCACCCAAAGCTGCAATTCCGGAGGGATGACCACCCGATGGACATCCGACTCTGTGGCCAACAGAAGGACATCATCAACCACGGAGAACCTGTGGGACAGGTGGCGCCAGGGGCTGAAATTGGACTGCATCCGACGAGTAATGTAGGACGGCCACCTGTGGACCACGTAGTTGAGAACCTGCCATAAGACAGGGTTGCGGCGGGTACCCGCAGCAATGTGAGCAGCCATAAGAGGCAGACTGTCCAGTACATCCTGGCAGGTGGAATCAATGTGAACGCAGAGGTGCTCCTGTTGGTCAAAGGCAGGATCGGGGCCCACTGGGAGACATGACAAAGTGTCTGCATTAGCATGGTGGGCCTATACCGGAGGGTGTAAGCGTAATTACGTAAAAACAATGCCCAGGGCTGGAGACATTGAGCTGTCCGCTCTGGAAGGTGAGAGTGGGATCCAAAAAGTGTAACCAAGGGTTTATGGTCCATCAGGAGGGTGAACTTTGCCCCAAAGAGATAGGTGTGAAATTTTTGAACAGTGAACATGATTGCCAGAGCCTCCTTTTCAATCTGGCTGGGGTCAACGTCTTAGAGGCATAAGCGATAGGCTGTTTGGAGCCATCAGCATCCCAGTGTGCAAGGACGGCCCCAATGGCATATGCTGACGCATCAGCCACAACAACCAAGGGGCGGTCCGGAGAAAAGGGAGTAAGGGAAGGGGCGGACTTCAGCATTGCCTTTAAACGGAGAAAGCCTGGTTACAGGCTGGAGTCCAATCAAAAGGTACCCCTTTGCGATGCAAGTGACTGAAGGGTTGAGCAACGGAGGCAGCCTGGGGCAAGAACTTTAAGTAATAAGTAACCTTGCCCAAATACACCTGGAGTTCAGATAAGTCCTTGGGATGAGGAAGGGCCTCAGTGGCCGCGACATTACGACCTGAAGGGTGAATGCCATCTTTGCTAAGCCAGTGGCCTAAGTGCTCCACTTCCGGTTGAAAAAAACAACAATTGTCCAACTGACAGCATAAACCAGCAGACTGCAGAGCGTGAAATAAGGCCATGAGGTTTTGCAAATGTTCCTGGCAGGAACGCCTGGTGACCAAGGTGTCGTCCAGATAATTCACACAGGCAGGTATAGGCTGTGTACGCTGCTCCAGGAATCACTGGAAAATGGCCGGTGCCAAAGAGACACCAAAGGGAAGGCACTTGTACTTATACAATCCGAAAGGCATGTTGATAACCATGATGTTCTGAGATTCGGCATCCAAGGGCAACTGGTGGTATGCTTCGGCCACATAGATCTTGGGAAAATACTCTCCCCCGGCAAGCTTGGCAAGAAGGTCTTCCTGCCGGGGAATGGGGTAAATGTCAATGAGGGACTGAGCATTGACTGTAGCACTGAAGTCCCCACACAGCCGAAGGGACCCGTTGGGTTTCCGTATGACCACCTGTAAGTTACAGGCTCCAGCACACCAGCGGCCTGGAGCCGATCAAGTTCCTGCTTGACCGCTGGTCATAACGCCACCGGAAGGGGCCAGGCCCAGAAAAAGCGAGGCTGTGCATCTGGCCATAGGGTGATGTACGCCTGAAAGCCAGAAGCACATACGAGATCCAGTGCAAACAATGATGCAAAAGCGGAGCACAGATCGTCCAAGTCCTGAAAGGGAACAGCCATGGAAACGACCTTAACTTCGTTGGAAATTGAAAAGCCAAACAGTTGAAACGCATCCAGGCCAAAAATATTCGAAGCTGATGGATGGTCGACGACAAAGAGGGTAAGGAGCCAGGGAGCACACTTGTATGTTGCCTGGACGACGAACTGCCCGCGAAGGAGAATGGAACCATCTCCGTAGGTGACCAAACAGTGAGAGGGAGGCGACAACGCAGGAGAGCCCAGCTGGGTATATGTCGCCACATCAATCAGGGAGACGGTGGCCCCAGTGTCAACCTGAAAATGGACATCCTCAGTGAAAATGCTGAGCGTGAAGAAAAGCTTCCGCGCCGACGGGTCGTCCCGTGGGACGACCGATTGCAGAGCATGGACTGCATCTTGAGGCCTGGGAGGGGCAGGACTGGAGCGAGTCGAGCGACTATGACAAACCAATCAGATGTGGCCCTCATTGTTACACAGCATGCACATTTTACAGCGATGGGGACAATCAGCCCGCGAATATGCAGTAAAGCACTGTGGGCAAGATGGAAGTGGGCCGTGTGACTGGCGACGAGGGGTGACCAAAGGTGCCGATGCCATAGAGACTTCGGTCAACGAGGAATCCTGACAGCGCTGGCCTCTGTCGGCCAGACCATGTTGACGTCATGAGTGTGGAACCCTTGTGATGCTGCAATCGCCGCCACCTGCAGTCGCGCCATAAGACGCTCGTTAGCCGCTTTAGAAATTTCAAAGGTGTGGGCAATGTGGAGAATCTCTTCCAATGAGGGGTTGTCGAGGATCGGGAGCCAGCTGAACCACCACATCTCGGATCAGGGAGTCTGCATACGTAGCGTTACACTGCTGATTGGTGCACGTAAAATCGTATCGACACCTGAGACCCTGCAATTCCGTGACCCAGGAACGATACGATTGACCAGGCTGTTTATGGTACTGGTGGAACTCCAGCCGAGAGGCGACCACATGGTAGCGTTGGGAATAATAGTTCGTCAGCAAAAGGCAGATCTCCTGGAAAGAGAGAGCCACAGGATCAAACAATGGTGCCAACTTGCAGAGAAGAAAGAACGTGTCCGGGGAGGCCCAAGACAAAAACAACAACTGCTGCAAGCAGTCGACCATGACTTGAAAAGCCGTGAAATGTTGTTTCAGCTGATGTAAGTAGGTTTCCCAGTCCTCGTTAGCGTCATTAAAGGGTGGAAACGACAGCGGACTTAGAAAAGCATCACACACCCGAGGACTCTGAAGCTGTTGTGGTAACGCGTCCCGGGCATCGACTTGTCCGTTAGCAACTGCAGCAACATTTGTAAGATGTCTAACTGGAGCTGCTGCTGCTGCTTGAGCTGCTGCTGTCGCTCAAGCAGACAGGCCAACTTCGCCACCATACCAACAACGACCACCGTTTACCTCGTTGCCAAAATGTTGTAACTACGACTGGAACGGTCGCGGGGTTGAAGTTACGGAAACTGCGGCGGGACCCACGAAGCAGCCCGCGAACAACAACAACAACAACACATGACCAACGAAGGACTGAAAGTACAACAACAAGATCAACATAACAGAGTCACAAGGAAACCTAACAACCACGACCACTCGTACACTGAACAAGAAACTAAGTAAGCTGTCTAACGTGAGGCGATGTGTCCAAAGACGTACACAAGATTAGACTGACAGGCTGAGTGAGAGGCAGGTGCTTAAGTACACTATCGGGGACGCCACTATTGGCTGCTGCTGCAACCACATGTTCCACTATGGCGCCCTCACTCTAAATGCAGACCAGGAGGCGAGCACCTCCACAGCTTATGGAGCGATGGTGCAGAGGCCTCCAGGGGTCTTCGACGTCCATGACATCTGGCGGGGATTCAAATTCCGCGGCACGTGGTACCGGAGAGAATATACTTGCCAGGTGAAACATGATGGAAATCTCTCAGAATTGTTTATTTTCAATTCTGGAGTAAGGCAGGGTTATTTGCTTTCACCACTGCTTTTTTGCTGACATTAAGTGGTGTCATGCAGGAGGTAACCTGAGAAAAAAGTAGAGGTGTACAGTGGACTCTGTATGATCGACTGGAGGTCCTGGACTTTGGGGATGACATCTGCCTTATGTCCCACACTTTCAAGGATATGAATGAGAAGCTTAAAGAATTGGAAACAGAAGCTCAGAGAGTTGGAGTAAAAATAAACACGGCTAAGACTAAACAACTTAGGATGAACAGTAAAAACAAGAGTGCATTAGCTGTGAAAGAAGAGGAGGTTGAGCAGGTGGAGGGCTTTCATTATCTGGAAAGCATTGCTTCCAAAAATGGAGGGGCAACAGAAGGCATCAAAAGTAGGATCCAAAAGGTAAAAGAAGCCTTTGCCCAGCTGCAGTCAGTTTGGGCATCTCATGAAATATTGTCATGTAGAAGAAGGTGTAAGTAGATGTATGGTGAGCACTAACTTCATTTAACGAAGGTTTATTCAGCACTTGCACATACAAGAGCACAGAGCGAACTGCCTCTGGCCAGAATACATACAGCATATATCCAGCTACAGAACATTCCAGTACAATGATTATTGCCATTTGTGGATACTTCTCGAATGTACTCGAAGCAAATATAGAAATTAAAATTTTACAGTTCAGGTGCGTTTTTAACTCACGACCCTCCATGCAACAGTCTATCGTCATAACCATTACACTACAGCAACTGTGCTACTTAGATTCTTCTGTGACATTGCTTCCTCCTTAAGAGAACAGCATCTCGGTGTTATGTCCTCCTAATCCAGGAATGAGTCATTGGTCCTGCATACTTTGACTCACAATGACTGATGTTCACCCTGGCAGTGATCATCTTAGAACCTCCCTTGACGCTATGTTCTTCATCACCTTTCTGCTTGTTGCCTGTCAGTGGAGCATCGAATTTTCCCTGGGTTGCATAATCCTTATAGGACTTTATTCAAAGCATGTGGGCCATATCTCTGATCTTTCGTTGTCTTGTGTTGGGGGGTCAAAATCTGCAACTTCATAAGTAACATCAGACAACTGTCTTACAACCTTATAAGGTCCAAATTAGCGCCTGAGGAGCTTCTCAGAGAGACCAACCTTCCAAACAGGAGTGAAGGAACAGATGAGGTCACCAGGCCAGTAGACAACAGTGCGGTGGCTCGCGTGGTACCTTCAGTGATTGTTTTCTTGAGCCTGCAGCATGTGGAGTTGAGCTAACTGCCGAGCTTCTTCAGCTCTGGTTGACACCTGGCCAATGTAGTCATCGTCCACATCATCACGATGTAACGAAAACACAGTGTCTATCACCGTTGTTGCCTCATGCCCATGCACCAGGAAAAAAGGCGTAAATCCTGTGGTGTCTTGTTTGGTGGTGTTGTAGGCAAACATCATGAAATGTAGCACCTCATCCCAGTTGCTTTGCTCAACACTGATGAACATTGATAGCATGTCGGCCCAGGTCTTATTGAGGTGTTCAGTAAGCCCATTAGTTTGCGGACGCTAGGCAGTCATCATGTGATGAGTAATGTTGCACCGATGGTTTATCTCTGTCACAAGATTTGATTGAAAAACTTTCCCTTGATCCATAATTAATGACCTTACACAAACCAACAGCATTACCTTAAACTCATACAGGCTCTCAGGGGTGATGATGCAGTTTTCTCATGATCAGCCTCATCTACTTCGATTTGCCAGTATCCCAAGTACACACAATCTAGTGTATTGTCAATTCGTGGAAGACGGCAGCCGGCCGGTGTGGCCGTGCGGTTCTAGGTGCTTCAGTCTGGAACCACATGACCGCTACAGTCGCAGGTTCGAATCCTGCCTCGGACATGGATGTGTGATGTCCTTAGGATGGTTAGGTTTAAGTAGTTCTAAGTTCTAGGGAACTGATGACTACAGATGTTAAGTCCCATAGTGCTCAGAGCCATTTGAACCATTTGAAGACGGCAAACGTCCACTTTGTTTATCCTATTAAGCTTCCTGTAATCAACACAAAAGTACCAACTGCCATCCTTCTTCTTGACGAGGACCACTGGTGATGACCACGGGCTCTGCAAAGGCTGAATGATATCTTTCTTCATCATTTACTCTACCCTGTCATGAATTATTCAATGTTCCATTGCTGACACACGGTATGCTCTCTGGCTTATTGGTTGATGGTCTCCAGTGCTAATCCAGTGCTTCACCATCGATTTGTCTAATTTGCTCTTCACCTGTGGATTGAAGCATTCAGAGAACTCTTGAAGAATGGCAAGTAGCTTCTTCTGTTGTGCCTTAGTGAGATCTGGTGATAGTCGAGCTAGAAGATCTTGTCTCATAGTGGTAGTGCTAATTTCTCCCACAGGCTTGGCATGGGAGGTTTCTATGACGCTCAGCTGTTCTGCAATTAATGGCTCAGCATTTGCTATGCACATGCGTCTTGGAAGGATCTGTGGTCCTTGGTGACAATTAACTATCCACAATTCACTGAATCCATTCTTAAATGAGATGACAGAGGCTGGGATGACCAAGTCATTCTTCAGTGGTATTCTTCTCTTACATTCCACTACAAGATCCTTGGGTTGATGCATGGCATGACACATGACTGTTACCTTTCTAGCACTGACTGCAGGAATGATCACTTCATCCAGCACACATAATCTGCACACACTCGGTTACGTATCTTCCTGTCCACAGTATCTCATCTCGTCTAGCATAATCTTTGAGCGACTACAATCTATAATTGCTCGAGAAGCTTTCAAAAAGGCCCATCTGAGAATGACTACACTCTTGTAAGATGATGAATTCTAAGGGCTGTATATGGCCACTTATACCCACATGAATGACACATCTTCCTGTAGGTTTTACATATTTCCCATCAGTCACATTCAGCAGAAATGTTTTGTTGTTGACAAATATGGTTTTCTGCAACTGACGATAGTACTTTTCCTAAATGACTGAATATGATGCTCCAGAGTCCACAAGAGCTTGGGCTGCTCAGCCATCCATGAGGATATCGGCATAGTTTCCTATAATTTTTGTAGTGATCGACGGCATAGGATTTTTCTTTTCAGCGGCCTCACATCCAAGGAAGGTTGCATCCTTTAGTTTTCCAGGTTGCAGTGGCTAGGTGATAGGCTGAAGCTTATAAACGGCAATGGTGACCTTGACAGGCATGTTGGGGAGCATCCTCTCAAGTGGCTAGCTTGCAGCGATGGTGACCTACATTGTCCTGCACCCACATCTTCTTGTTCATCTTCATTGTCCCAGAGTTAGTGTCAGCTAAGATCAGTCTGTTATCTTCTGGCATGGGCACCATCAAATATCCGGCACCTTTCTTGACAATAGTGCACCACATGTTCCAGTTGTCCGCAGTGTAAACATACTGGTTGGTTATCGTGGGTCTTCCAGATGGCAGTCTTCCTTGGTGCCCAAACAGGTTCCTCATGCGGCATTCTAGGAATGTAACTCCATCTGGGTCTTGACTTTTTCACCGTTTTAAAGGGAAATGAAGGATGAGAGATTGGGTTCAATGTCTGTTCCACTTCCTCCCTTATGACCTCTTGAAGTGTATTGGTTTTTTGCTCACCATGCAATCCAAGTGCCTTCTGAACTTCCTCTCTCACTATCTGACGATGAACACTTGTGAAATCAGTTGCTTCCTCCATCACAGACATCGATACGACATTTGGAAGCCGTTCAAACTTCTTGCATGTAATTCTTTTTTGATGCATTGTCTTGATGTACTAGCACCATTTTATGAAGTCGTCTACTGTCGAAACCTCCTTCAGGAGTAGGGCTTTATACATGTCCTCAGTAACACCCTTCACGATATGTGCGACCTTATCTTCCTCCTCCATTCTAGGATCCACTATTTTACACAGTTCCAAGATTTCTTGAATGTAGGATGCTGTAGTTTCTCCTGGATGCTGTGCTCTGCACTTTAAATTATCTTCAACCTTGCACTTCTGTCATTGTGTGTCACTGAAATACTTGTGCAGTTCCACCTGGAACACTTCCCTGCTTGTGAACTTCTCCTCGTTGTTCTCATACCATTGCTTGGCAGTGCCCTCCAAGTAGAAAAATACATTAGCCAAACACACAGTTCATCCCATTTGTTAAATTTGGCTATATGCTCATATACCTTCAGCCACTTGTTTGGATCTTGGCCATCATCACCAGAGAACCCGGAAGGATGTCTCATGTGGTGGCACACAGTTGATGAGAGCCATTTTGTCATTGATAATGTGCGCTATCACAAGTTCCAATACCCAGCACCTCCACCAGAATGTCATGTAGAAGAAGGTGTAATTAGATGAATGACGAACACTAACTACAATTAATGAAGGTTTATTCAGCACTTGCACATACAAGAACGCGGAGCAAACGGCCTGTGGCCAGAACACGTACGGTATATATACAGCTACAGAACATTCCAGTACAATGATTCTTGCCGTTTGTGGATACTTCTAGAATGTACTTGAACCGAATACAGAAATTAAAATTTTACAGTCCCAGTGAGTTTTGAACTCACAGCCCTCTATGCAACAGTTTAGTATCATAACCATTCCACTCCAGTGACTGTGCTACTCAGTTTCCTCTGTGACACTATTGTTGAAGGTAAAGGTTAAAATCTTTGTCTCAAATCTAAAATGTGTTCTCTTTTGCAGGTTTGAGACATGGAAGGTGACAGCACAAATTAAAACAAGAGTAAAAACCTTCATCGATAAATGTTTGAGGACTATACTGGGAGTATGCTGGCCAAATGTTATCTCAAACCAAGAAGTTTGGCAATGCGGCCAACAACGGAGAGCTAAGATAACTGTAAAAGGAAGGAAATGGAGATGGTCTGGACACACCCTGAGAAGAGGCTTGCAACATATTCCAAAGCAGGCTTTAGAATGGAACCCACAAGGAGCAAGGAGGAAAGCCAGACTGAGGTCGACCTGGCACAGGACTGTTGAAGCTGAGGTGGCAGCTGCTGGCTGCTCCTGGAGTAACATCAATAAGATGGCAATGAACAGGGTCAGATGGAGAACTCTAATATGTGCACTATGCTCCACAATGGAGTAAAAAGAATTAAGTAAAGTAAGTCACAATCAAAGGCCATAGTTAAATAAAAAATGTTGCCTAGCATTTGAAACCTTTTGTTAAATCCACCCAGTACCTTACAGAGAAAAAGAGACTATTCAGTTGATAAACCGCTTCTAAAACCAAACTTTGCATTTGACAGCAAATATGTGAAATGAAAAGATTAATTATCCTTACATACACAGCCTTTTCAATAACTTGAGCAAACACTGATGGCATAGAGATAGGTCTAAAATTGTCTGTGTTATCCCCTTTTCCCTTTTTGTAAAGTGGCTTTACAAAATTGTAGATTCTCTACAGAAAATAAATTTTTGTTTAATTCACCAGCTATGTTCAGAAGGTGACAGTTAAATACTGTACATATATCTGACATATCAGTAACAGAAAAATTTTTACTACTTACTGAATTTATATCTTTGACATTGTACTGCTGACCAGACACTTCCTTCACAACTGACCATATGGTTTTAATTTTATCATGTGAATTAGCTGCTCTATTTGTGTGCCATGTACTCTTTACTGTCCTAACCACATTTTTAAGCACCCTAAAGTACTGTCTGTAGCTCGATCGTGACTACTTCTAACATTATGATATAATCCCCACTTTGTTGTACATGATATCCTTATCCCACTAGTCCTCCATTTGAACTGCCTTTTACTGCCGCCGGCCGGTGTGGCCGTGCGGTTCTAGGCGCTTCAGTTTGGAACTGCGTGACCGCTATGGTCGCAGGTTCGAATCCTGCCTCGGGCATGGATGTGTGTGATGTCCTTAGGTTAGTTAGGTTTAAGTAGTTCTAAGTTCTAGGGGACTGATGACCTCAGATGTTGAGTCCCATAGTGCTCAGAGCCATTTGAACCATTTTTTACTGCCAGTATCTCATTTTGAACATTGTAATGGAAAGCAGCTTTCATAGAGCATGAGAAAAGATCTAAGGAAAGCATAATATTTGTCATCTACGTTATCAGCACTGCAAACATCCTGGCACTCATGTTCCTTAATGAGGTTTAAAAAATTCTCTGTTGCCATTAGATTAGCTCTTCTGCATAGTTTGTAATTATATACATAACATCTGCTTGAGTACAAAAACCTTTCAGTGTTGAAATTTATGCACCATGGTCTGAAAGGCCATGCACCCTTTTACGGACAGAATGCCTATCTAGTAATGAAGAATGAATAAAAATATTGTCTGTGGTTGTGCTACTGTTCTCCTGCACCCTGGCTGGGGGGGGGGGGGGGGGGGGGGGAACAGTCTGCTACAGATTACAGGAATATAGGAGATCTTCCAAGTCCATTTTTCTTGCACAGTCACATACAAAATTAATATTGACATCACCATGTCAAGCTAATTTTTGGTACTTCCTTTAAAGTGAATCAAGAATCTTGTCTAACTTGAGTAGAAATGCTGTGAAATCAAAGTTAGGGGACCTATAAATAACTGTAATTAAAAGTTTAGTTTCATTAAATTCAACTGCCTCTGATGGCATCCAACCCATCCTCCAATAGGTAATCATATGATTTTTGCTTTTCTCTTGTTATCTACCAAAGAATTTCTTTGGTCCATCTACCATTGATTAACCTGACTAAGTCTTGCTATGGTCTTAGGTGCATGTGTTTGGGTGTCTCTGTAGTGGTGTGTGTGAATGTATGTACTATTGCTGGACAAAGAGCTAGTACTCAATAGCTAGTGTGAATACTGTTTTCTGTTTTGTGTTACTCTCTCCACACATTGATACACTTCAGTATATTAAAAGGTTGAACAATCCCTTGTATGTCAAGGCTGTTAGTACAGATTTTGTTGAAACTGAATTAAGCTTTGAATCCCAAGCAAAACAATTAACAGTGAGTAATTATTGTGTGAATCATTAAACATCTTCAATGCAAAAGCAGTGGGTTGTTCTGAACCCTGTGCAGTACAGTGGAACAACATAGCCCCCACACCACACTGTGATGCATCCACTGCAGCTACGAGATGGTGCTCTGGCTGATAGTGGCGAAACCTTTAACAGTGTGCTGTAACATGAGTGTTGACTAATGTCTAAGTGGACAACAGCCACTTCTAACTGACTCACATCTTCTAATGTGGTGTCTTCAAACTGCACTGCCCATTGGCGAACTTCCTTATTGAAGCAGACCTAATGATAACATCCCAAACAATGGAATCCACATAAAATTCCTTGGACTGAGCAATAACAAAAAGACACTTCCAACTTAGACCATGCAACTCCACCACCCAAATCTGGCATGACTGATGGGACGGCTGCCTACACTTACAAAACTCTACTCTCATAGAAATCGCATGGTAATTAGTGTGATAATATGAAGAAAGTAATGACACATATCATCAAATGACAGAAATTCCTGATCCTGAAGGGTGGATAACTTTCCTAACGAGTGCTCCATTTGGGGAGAGATCCACATCAGATGGACTACCTTAATACACACATCAAAAAAAGTTTTGCATCACCTCGGTTCCGAGAGTTCCAGAACGCGTGCAGAAAATTGGAATAGAGATCAACATAAACAACATTTCTGACTTTTTTATTGTTCATGAAAACCACACATTGCATGTTGTACCACCATACAGTGAGACCTTCAGAGGTGGTGGTCCAGATTGCTGTACACACTGATACCTCTTCCATTGATGTATGACTGTATTCACTGTGGCATACTATCCATAAGTTCATCAAAGCACTGTTGGTCCAGATTGTCCCACTCCTCAATGGTGATTTGGCGTAGATCCCTGACAGCGGTTGGTGGGTCATGTCATCCAGAAACAGCCCTTTTCAGTCAATCCCAGGCATGTTCAGTAGGGTTCATGTCTGGAGAACATGCTGGCCACTCTAGTCGAGTGATGTCGTTATACTGAAGGAAGTCATTCACAAGATGTGCACAATGGGGGCAAGAATTGTCATCCATGAAGACAAATGCCTCACCAATATGGTGCCGATATGGTTGCACTATCGGTCAGAGGCTGGCATTCACATATTGTACAGCCATTATGGCGCCTTTCATGGCCACCAGCAGCGTACTTCGGCCCCACATAATGCCACCCCAAAACAGCAGGGAACTTTCACCTTGCTGCACTTGCTGGACAGTGTGTTTAAGGCTTTAAGCCCAACCGGGTTTCCTCCAAACAAGTCTCTGAAGATTGTCTGGTTGAAGGCATATGCAACAATCATCGGTGAAGACAATGTGATGCCAATCCTGAGCAGTCCACTCAGCATGTTGTTGGGCCCATCTGTACCGCACTGCATGGTGTCATGGTTGCAAAGATTGACCTTGCCATGGATGTCGGGAGTCAAGTTGCACATCATGCAGCCCATTGCGCACAGTTTGAGTCATAACATGATGTCCTGTGGCTGCACAAAAACAATTATTCAACATGGTGGCATTGCTGTCAGGGTTCCTCCAAGCCATAATCCATAAGTAGCAGTCATCCACTGCAGTAGTAGCCCTTAGACAGTTCCTGTCTCTCTGTATCTCCTCCATGTCCGAACAACATTGCTCTGGTTCACTCTGAGATGCCTGGACACTTCCCTTGTTGAGAGCCCTTCCTGGCACAAAGTAACAATGCGGACATGATTGAACCACAGTATTGACCCTCTAGGCATGGTTGAACTACAGAGAACACGAGCTGTGTACCTCCTTCCTGGTGGAATGGCAGGAACTGATCGACTGTTGGACCCCCTCCATCTAATAGGCATTGCTCATGCATGGTTGTTTACATCTTTGGATGGGCTTAGTGACAGCTCTGAATAGTCAAAGGGACTGTGCCTGTGACACAATATCCACAGTCAATGTCTGTCTTCAGGAGTTCTGGGAACCGGGGTGATGCAAAACTTTTTTTGATGTGTATAGTCTCAGTGTCTGTTAACTTGAAGGGTGTGAAGTGTTGCTGTTTCTCATACCATTCCCAGTCCTCAACTGCTTTGTCATGTGTAGGGAAAGGTGGTGGGTAGGTCGGTGAATTTTGAGATTGCATTACCAAGCCTGTCAAAAATCTCCCCAACAAGACCATGTGTTCCTGCTGTTGCTACAGGAAACTCTGAGGGACAGCATTCAGTGTTGCCTCTGTGACATTGTAACTTTGATGGCAACACATGTAAATGATGAACCTTGCTGATCGCCTCCTGCATAGTAACACATATAATTAAGTACACCAATAAGTGTGCAGTCACTTTAAAGCTGACACCCTGAACTTGTTTAATACATCATCCTTTTACTTAGCTGGGTTGGTACCAGTAAGATGTACAGTGTTCTGTGAGTGGCCTGAACTTAAAAGCAGCATAAAAAATTACAGACTGAGACAGAAGACACTCCACTCAGGGATTAGATAGCATGACATGTGAGACATTTCTGAGTAATGGCACTGGGCAGTGGTGCAAGTGACATTCTTGATGTACAGCTGTCAACTCTGCCTGAATGTGCTGCCTCCTGGTGGGTGAGCTGTGTTCCACCAGTGCAGGCTGATTGAATTAACATGAGATGGTAACCTAAAGGATGGTGAGGTGCTTGTTTGATTGAGGTAGGATTATCAAATATCGAGTGATAGTTCACAGTCAGGTAAGAACAAACTCTCAAAACATTTCACACTATGTTCAGTAGCACATTTTTCAATGCGTGTGAGAGAAGATGAATCAGAATATGGGTTATGCTGCTGTGTTGATGGAATGAGACAGTAAAAGTTTTTGAAACCCTCCATTTTTAAGAACAGTCAATGGCCACAAAGACATTCATTACTTGAGTTAAATAGTTGATCATCAGTATGCCCTACCTCAGACCCAATGAAAATAGTATCTTTTTTAAAAATTATTTGCAACCTATAACAGTTACAAAACTCTGAATGTCTCACATTAACACATAAGTAACAGCAATTTATCAGTTGTGAAGCTGGTTAGGATAAAAGCACAGCTCTGCTTATATCAATTGAAGGTTCCTGTATGTCCATCTTTTAAGAGATAGTTGTGAGACTCGGCTGTTCGATAGAGGATGTCAAATTAAACACCTTCCAGCTGTCAAATTTCCAACCTTATTTTATTTGGCAACCAGTTTCAGCATTTTACTATGCCATCTTTAGTCCCCTGACCAATGAGTAGGAAGAATTTACCTCAGTTGTGATCAAAACAGGGGCCAGCAGTACTGGTATTAGTAGATACTTGCTGCAGTGATCACTTTAACTATCATCTGCTGACTCGGCAGGGGACTGAAGATGGCATAGTAAAATGCTGAAACTGGTTGCCAAATAAAATAAGGTTGGAAATTTGATGGCTGAAAGGTGTTTAAATTGCCATCCTCAAATGAAGGTTAGTTGGCTGTGTGGAGGCTTTCCCATGGCAGGGGTAATTTTCTTAGTTTTGTACAAAAAATGTGACAAGTGACCCATCACACAAACTGAACTTATAATCAGAACTCATAATTGTCTTTTGGCAGTAACTTCATTCATGGGCTGCACCTCTTTTTCTTCTTCTACACATTTCAAAGGTAAACATGCCTTGGGTGTGTTGTATCAGATGCTGTTAATCTGTTGTATATTATGTAATATGTCTCATGCCTCTTCTGTGAACAGAATCATATTGGATATAGTACATGTCACATACAGCATTGTATTATGTTACATTCTGCACTTTTTCCAGTGCTGATGACTAATTTGCTTATGAGCTTTAATTACTTGATATTATTTACCTAAACTTTTTGTTTTTTCCTGATCTTGGATAATAAAATGCTGAGACTATTTCTTCAGCTACTGCAGTAGATTCTGGAAGTATGAACATACCTAATAAGCAATTTCATAAATAAATAAGACACTGCTCCAATCAACATGACGTATATTCTTGCAGTTTTATACTGTTCTCTTCATGAGGAACATTATAGTGACTATTATCACTCAGAAAATCAATGTAAATGTCAACTTGACAGATTTAAATGTGACAAGAGAGTTGAATACATTTTAAACATATTCTTTTTTTTCTTCAATAACATCATGTAAGCTGGTCCAATGAATCCCTTGAAAGTCTCTTCTTTCCCTACTTTTGTATTAAGATATCCTAAGATTATTTCGTAGTGTTCACTAGGTACCTTGTCCAAGACAGTCTCGAGTTTCTTATAGAACATAATTTTTTTTTTATATATTGTCACTCTCTTCAGTGGGGACATGACAGTTTATATATGTGATTTTGTGTTTCTTGGTGTCTATTGTTACAAGTGAGATTCCATGGTTGACTGATATAAAATCTACAAGACTGGTACACATAGATTTCTTCACCACAAAACCAGTGTCCAGTTTGCTTCTGATGCTGAATGGAACATGACATAGATTTCCATTTTGATCTGGTTATTGTCTACTTGTCTCTTGAAGAGCCACATTGTTTAATCCATATTTATCCACTTCTCTTACAACACATTTTGCTGTCCCAGGCTACCATAGATTTCTGATGTTCCAGGTTCCTAGTTGTACTCATTTAATATTCAATGTTCCCACTTAGATCATTCTGTAATGATCACTCTTATCCAAGGCCCATGTTTTTGCAGGATGGACTGATGGCATGTCACCAATCCACAACATGGAGGGCTGGGATTTGTCAGTTAGGGTTTTCTCCTGTAGAAACATTGGCTTCTCCATGCCTATTTTGACATGCTCAGCATGTGAAATATGGACAGCAGTTACTGCATTCAGCAGATTCACTGCTCTGAATCAACATATGTTTCTGCCAGCTACTCTGTGTAAGAGAGAGGATATGAATAATTTTTTCCTTCAACAGTAGTGGAAGAACTAGTTAGTACTCAATAACAACAGAATAATGAATTGTTAAATCACAGAATTCACAGAGTGTCCATGCTATGGCAAGGAATTAGCTTGAGGCAGCACTACAAGTGACAGCCACGCCAACACCTTGACATTTGGTTGCAGGTGCTAGCTTGTTGCCAGTTGACAGTTGCCCTGACTCCTGTGTGACAGAGGTCATGAAGGCTGTGAAAAATGTGCTTGTGGAGCACTACTGGCACACATGGGAGAGTCTTTCCAGTGGCGGTGTCACAGTATGATTGCCCATCTGTTTCTGGCATGTTTATGAGTCTGAGTTGAAGACCTGCCTCAGTATCTTTGAGAAGGTCATGGACCTCCTGATCAGATTGTTGCACATTGGACACAGAGACCATTGACCTCCTAGAAGTCAACAGTTTCCATGATGGCACTGTCTCAGGCAAGCAGTCAACTACAGCATTATTTGGCCCTGAGATGTGCTGGATATCCATTGAAAATTATGCTGCAAATTCAGGTTGTCTCAGCAAGCACTTGTCATTGCTTTGGCAGAAGGTGTATGTGAGGGGCTTATGATTTGTATATATTGTGAACACCCTCACTCCCAGTTGTATACAGAAATATATCACTGCCACAGAGAATTGGAGAATTGTTGTGCATGCTCCATCATTATCACACAGATGTTAGCTTGTGTGAGAAAAAGGCGAGGGATTGCCATGTCTCTTTCATATAGTGTTGGAATACAGCCCTGATGACTGTCTGGCTAGCATCCACTTCTACTGCCAGGGGTGCATCCACTGCTGGATGAGCAAGAAGTGCAGTGTTGGCAATGCTCTTTTTGGCAGCTTCGAATGTGTCAATCTTCATCGGTGTCCAGTCCACAAGTGCTTTGCCTTTTGTTTTTGGACTGGCCAGTGCAGCTGTGAGTGGCTCCTTCAGTTCAGCTCACTGTGACAGGTGGCAGTGGTAAAAGTTGAGCATGCCAAGAATATGGCCTTGACCTTCTCTGGTATGGGCATGATCTCTCTGACAAAATTTGATGGCCCAAGAAAGTTATTTCAGGCTGGCCGAACACACACTTAGGCCAAGTGCTCAAAAACTTGTTCAAGATGATGCTTGTGTTCCTATGGTGTTTCTGAGAAAATGAGGATATCATCCAGTTACGCAAAACAATTTGGTAAACCTCGTAGCACTGAGTCTATAAATTGCTGCCACATCTGCAATGTGTTCATCAGGCCAAAGATCATAAATAAACTTTCAAACTGGAAAAAAGGTGTTATAATAGTCATTTAAGGAATGTCTTGTTCAGCAGCAGGAATCTCGGTGTATGCCTTGAAACAATCAAGCATGCTGAACACTTGTTTTCCGCTTAAGGCACGGTTTTAGTCTTTCAGTTGTGGCACAGGCCAACATTCAGGGATGATCCTTGCATTCAAGGCATGGTAATTACCATATGGTTGCCACACACTGTTCTTTTTGGGTACAAGGTGGAAGCATGATGATCACATGTCACTGAATTTGTAAATGATGCCTTTGGACAGCATGGGATCAAATTCTGCTTTTGCAAAGGCATACTTGTCTAGGGCCAGCTGTTTGCCTACATGGCTTCAGGGGGTCTGCCATGGTGTTGATATAATGGACAGGATCATGGCATACCTGTTGCAAGGCCCCAGAAGACCTTGTGAGTGATGGAAACTGGTTGAGTAGTTTGATGTGCTCTCCTTACCCAACCTGGATGACCTTGGCATTGCAGCCAGCTGTATGGCATCAGAACCTGGCTGTAGACAGCTTGGTGATAGTGTCCAGGAACTGGGCATTGGTGACATCTGGTAGCAGGTGATAGTGTGCCCATCGACCTTGCTCTCTAGGTGGTGGAGGTATTGTGGAGGCTTTTTGTCACCTGTATCCTCCTGGGTGAAGACTTGACATACCCTCTCTTCCTGCGAGGTGGACTCTCGGTGTATGAGTTCAGCTTTCAGTTTCAGGTACACATCTGCCTCTGATGGCACTGTTACAATATCTCGTACCTCCACTTTGTATCTGTGATCAAGCTGACTAGTGCAGATCTGGTAGAATCTGTCATTATTACAGAACACAGAAAACTTGCCTGCACCTGTGCAAATCAGAGAATGGGGTTGTTCTGCCAAAATGGTAGAAGTCATACTGCCAGGCCTGATATAATGGATGTAACATTATCTGGCATATATTTGTAGAGTGACATAATATCTTCTCTTGTAATCTGTATTCCTTGCCATTCGTGTTCCTCTGGTGCTTCTGAGGAAATAAGGATATCATACAGGTATGCAAAACAATTTGGCAAAACATAATAGCACTGAGTCTATAAATTGCTGCTACGTTTGCACCATGTTCGTCTGGCCGAAGACCATAAATAAACTTTCAAATACGCAAAAATATGTTATAATAGTCATCTAAGGACTGTCTTGTTCAGCAGCAGGAATCTGGGTGTATGCTTTGGCACAATCAAGCATGCTGAACACTTGTTTTCTGCTTAAGGCATGGCTATAGTCTTTCAAATGCGGCACAGGTAATGTTGGAATCACCAGCGTTTTTAATCTCATAGGGATACGAGGCTGGGGCTTATTTTGATATGCTTGGAGTGTGGACTATGGATGGCAGTTATTGCATTCAACAATTCACTGCTGTGAGTTAACATATGTTGTTTCCAACTACTCTCTGTAATAAACTCGAATAGAAGAGAGAATAAGAACATTTGTTTCCTTCAACAGTAACAGAAGAACTAGTCAGTAGTAGTTAATAACAAGAGAATAATTAATTATAAATCACAGAATTCACAGAGTGTCCATGCCATGGCAAGGAATAAGTGCAAGTCAGTGCTCCAAGTGGCAGGTGCATGAACTCCTTGACATCCAGTGACGATTAGCTGATCACACATGCCAAGCATGCAATCTTACATAATCACGACACCTATCCAGACATTTCTGCCCTTTGGTTTTCTGTTAGTGTTTTCCTTACTTTAGTCTTTGCACTAATCCCATCCTGCAAGGCAGCAGGGGCAACACTTATAGTGTGGCTGACTCTCTTTGACACAGGATAAGCAATGAGCATATGTGGTATTTACAGAATGTAGCTCTGCCTAAAGTGCCCCCCCCCCCCCCTCCCCATGCAGCCTGATCCTGCAACCTCAATTTTGGGATTACTTATTCAGGTATCCCCTTATTCATAGCTAACCCCCATATATGAGGGGCATTTGCTATCCACCACCTACAACCCATCTGGCAGCTGAGGCTTGCATTATGTTGGCTAATTCTGTCACTTCAGAAGGCATTTTCATAAGTAGGACTGATTACAGCAGGAAAAGAATATTTACAGGAACTTGTATATCTGCAGATGGAAGACAGTGAATGAAACTGAAAATGTTTTGATAGAGACAAGAATAAAGAAATGAATACAAAATGTAAAGATGGCAAGAGGTGCTGAATACGGACCAGACCACTTCCTTGACAGGGTAGTGATGAAGGCAATCTGGAGACCCAGAAAGTATAAAAGAAAGCAAAAAATAGCTTGATACAATCAAGAAGGCCTGAAAAAAGTGAAACATATTGCCTTTACACCATGCCTATTGAGATCAGAGGAACAGGCATGCAATGTGAGCCACACACAGGACAGGTAGTGTCAGATGACATTGTGTATGTAGTTTCTATATAGTCTGGAAGAGGTCACTAGCTGATGGACACTGTTTGAACTGCAGTCAAAATACTGTCATTTTTATGTGCAGTTCTGTTCCTTTTTTTAAAATTTTGTAATTGTCTATTAGTTACTACTACAATTGTGCTTAGTGAATGACGGTGTGAATGTGAAATATTGTTTTATGTAAAGTTTTTATAGTATAAACTGAAGTAATTGATCACATGAGGAGTGTTTGAGAATGACGTGTGTTAGTCATTTGTATCAGGGAACTCCTTATAAACTGTTCTGTCAGTTTATGGTACTGGGGAAATGAGATTATGATTTTGGTACAATAGTTTTCTTAAGAGGGAATTAACTTTATATTTGGGGGTTTTCAAAATCATTTATGTAAATTTGTTGTTCTGATTCAGTGACAAATTTGATTGGTTCTGCTTATACAGGGTGGAGCATGGCAATTTGCTTTTTTTAAAATCCACATTGTGGTGACACTGTTGGTTGAATAGAGAGGAGAGTGGGAATGGTTTATAGTGACCAACGGGAGGTTTGTATTAAATTCTCATTTAATTGTGATAATGCAGAAGACACGTAAGGAGCGCTCATTTTGTGTTGAAGTGTATTTCTCGAACTCCCACTAGATCATTGTAGTGCAGCATGCTTTTCATTTGCGATTTGCTGTATCCCCACACAGATGTGTTCCTGGATGGCAATCAATTTTAAATTGGGTTAGTGGATTCGAAACAACAGGGGATGGTGTCATCGGTACAAAAAGGACCTGAGAGAAGCATTACAACACCACAAAATGTCAAATGAGTTAGAGCAGCAGTATTGCAATCTCTGAAACCATCAGCTTGGAAACACAGACTTACTCTTGGTATTTCAAGACATTCTCTCCACCAGATTCTTCATAATGAACTGAATTTTCATCAGTATAAAATCTGCTTGGTCCAGTAATTGTCAGTACAGGGTTATGTAACATGAAGAACATCTTGCAACCATACCCTGTGGTGCAAATATGTTCTTTCCTGATGAGGCACATTTTCACCTCAGTGGGTGTGTGAACAAACAGAGCATGCAGTACTGGAGTGACACAAACCCCAGGCAAATTCACCAGAGACCCCTGCATTCAGACCACATCACTGTGTGGTGTACCATACCACAAGTAGACATCATTGGCCCTTACTTTTTCCAGGAAAATCGTCATGCTGTAAGAGTGAATTCAGATCATTACTTAACTATGCTGCTAGAGTTTTTCCAGCCAGCTTTTGAGGCAATGCAATTACGGGATACCTGGTTTCAACAAGATGTTGCCACTGCAAACACAGTAGGCATTACCATGAATTTTTTGAGACAAACGTTTTTTGGAAGGCTTATCTCTCAGATGGGGGATCTTAACTGGCTCACACAATCGTCGGACTTAGCCCCATGTGATTTTTTTCTTTGGAGTTACCTGAAGTCAAAGATGTATTCCAACTGATCCAACACTCTGGAAGACCTACAGAACAATAGTGGGGCTGAAATTGCAAGATTACCGGAAGACATGCTTGAAAGAGTGCATGAGAATGTCAGAAAATGACTGCAGTAGTGTGTGGACTGTGAAGGTAGACATTTGTCACATATAGTGTTTAAACCCTGTAATTAGAAACTTCCAACATTGTCCAATATGTGAGAAAAATAAAAATTTAAATTTTTTAAGTGTTCATTATTTTTTATTTCATTCCCAAATCAGCAATTTACCACACTCCATCCTGTATGTGTGGGATTGAGCAGGTTTGATGCTGCTTTATGATTGGCTATGATGTTTCTCTGCCAATCAGAAATCAGTATATTTGCCCATATTGTGGGAACTAGAAATTTCTTTTGTGTAGAGAGATGAGGGGAGTCAGTGCTTGGATCTCATAGTGATCATACCTACTGATTTGTGCTCTGATGAAAATTATTAATATTGTGATATTTTACTACCAAAACATTTGAGAAGTGCTGTAAAGTGTGGGAGTGAGTTTTATTTAAAGCACGGTATGAATTTCAGAGCTTTCTGTGACATTTTAAATAACTAAATTCTGCATGGCATGTTGCCTATTCATGAACAGAAACATTTTGTTATGTGAGCCTGATTCTGAAAGAAACAATCCGTTTGTAAGCTTTGGGTGAAAGACATTTCATAATTACCATAAAATGGCTACAGTCATGAATGACGTGTACTTGTGGACTTTTCAGACTTTGTACAGTTTAGAGAAAGTCGTGGTAGTGACTGGTGTATGCAAGCTTACCATAATAGAGTGAAATTTTACGCACAGAAATACTTTATTTTAACTATTCATTGCAACAACAAAATAATGTTTAGTGCGACTTGTGGTTACGAGATGTACAGCTTTTTTTCCCTATAGCTATTTCTGGCTGAGAATTGCATTTCAGTTGTTGTTGTTGTTGTTGTTGTGGTCTTCAGTCCTGAGACTGGTTTGATGCAGCTCTCCATGCTACTCTATCCTGTGCAAGCTTCTTCGTCTCCCAGTACTTACTGCAGCCTACATCCTTCTGAATCCGCTTAGTATATTCATCTCTTGGTCTCCCTCTATGATTTTTACCCTCCACGCTGACCTCCAGTGCTAAATTTGTGGTCCCTTGATGCCTCAGAACATGTCCTACCAACTGGCCCCTTCTTCTTGTCAAGTTGTGCCACAAACTCCTCCTCTCCCCAGTTCTGTTCGATACCTCCTCATTAGTTATGTGATCTACCCACCTTCAGCATTCTTCTGTAGCACCACATTTTGAAAGCTTCTATTCTCTTATTGTCCAAACTATGTACCGTCTATGTTTCACTTCCATACATGGCTACACTCCATACAAATACTTTCAGAAACGGCTTCCTGACACTTAAATCTATACTCGATGTTAGCAAATTTCTCTTCTTCAGAAACGCTTTCCTTGCCATTGCCAGTCTACATTTAATATCCTCTCTACATCGAGCATCATCAGTTATTTTGCTTCCTAAGTAGCAGAAGTCATTTACTGCTTTAAGTGTCTCATTTCCTAATCTAATTCCTGCAGCATCACCTGATTTAATTCGACTACATTCCATTATCCTCATTTTGATTTTGTAGATGTTCATCTTATATCCTCCTTTGAAGACACTGTCCATTCTGTTCAACTGCTCTTCCAAGTCCTTTGCTGTCTCTGACAGAATTACAATGTCATCAGCGAACCTCAAACTTTTTATTTCTTCTCCGTGGATTTTAATGCCTACTCCAAATCTTTCTTTTGTTTCCTTTACTGCTTGCTCAATATACAGATTCAATAACATCGGGGAGGGGCTACAACCCTGTCTCACTCCCTTCCCAACCACTACCTCCCTTTCATGCCCCTTAACTCTTATAACTGCCATCTGGTTTCTGTACAAATTGTAAATAGCCTTTCGCTCCCTGTATTTTACCCCTGCCACATTTAGAATTTGAAAGAGAGTATTCCAGTCAACATTGTCAAAAGCTTTCTCTAAGTCTACAAATGCTAGAAATGTAGGTTTGCCTGATCTTTCCCAAGGTCGGCTTCTGCCAGTTTTTCCATTCATCTGTAAAGAATTCGCGTTAGTATTTTGCAGCTGTGACTTATTAAACTGATAGTTCAGTAATTTTCACATCTGTCAACACCTGCTTTCTTTGGGATTGGAATTATTATTTCTTGAAGTCTGAGATTATTTCACCTATCTCATACATCTTGCTCACCAGATGGTAGAGTTTTGTCAGGACTGGCTCTCCCAAGGCTGCCAGTAGTTGTAATGGAATATTGTCTACTCCGGGGGCCTTGTTTCGACTCAGGTCTTTCAGTGCTCTGTCATACTATTCACGCAGTATCGTATTTCCCATTTCATCTTCATCTACCTCCTTCTCCATTTCCATAATATTGTCCTCAAGTACATCACCCTTGTATAGACCCTCTATATATTCCTTCCACCTTTCAGCTTTCCCTTCTTTGCTTAGAACCGGGTTTTCATCTGAGCTCTTGTTATTCATACAAGTGGTTCTCTTTTCTCCAAAGGTCTCTTTAATTTTCCTGTAGGCACCTCTACATCCTTACATTTGTCCTCTAGCCATCCCTGCTTAGCCATTTTGCACTTCCTGTCAATCTCATTTTTGAGATGTTTGTATTCCTTTTTGCCTGCTTCATTTACTGCATTTTTGTATTTTCTCCTTTCATCAATTAAATTCAATATTTCTTCTGTTACCCAAGGATTTGTACTAGCCCTCTTCTTTTTGCCTACTTGATCCTCTGCTGCCTTCACTACTTCATCCCTCAGAGCTACCCATTTTTCTTCTACTGCACTTCTTTCTCCATTCCTGTCAATTGTTCCCTCATGCTCTCCCTGAAACTCTGTACAACCTCTGGTTTAGTTAGTTTATACAGGTTCCATCTCCTTAAATTCTCACCTTTTTGCAGTTTCTTCAGTTTTAATCTACAGTTCATAACCAATAGATTGTGGTCAGAGTCCACATCTTCCCCTGGAAATGTCTTAAAATTTAAAACCTGGTTCCTAAATCTCTGTCTTACCATTATATAATCTATCTGAAACTTGTCAGTATCTCCAGGCTTCTTCCATGTATACAACCTTCTTTTATGATTCTTGAACCAAGTGTTAACTATGATTAAGTTATGCTCTGTGCAAAATTCTACCAGATGGCTTCCTCTTTCATTTCTTACCCCCAATCCGTATTCACCTACTATGTTTCCTTCTCTCCCTTTTCCTACTCTCGAATTTGTCACACATGACTATTAAATTTTCGTCTCCCATCACTACCTGAATAATTTTTTTTTATCTCGTCATATATTGCATCAATTTCTTCATCATCTGCAGAGTTAGTTGGCATATAAACTTGTACTACTGTAGTAGGCATGGGCTTCATGTCTAACTTCGCCACAATAACGTGTTCACTATGCTGTTTGTAATAGCTTATCAGCACTCCTATTTTTTTTATTCATTATTAAACCTACTCCTGCAATACCCCTACTTGATTTTGTATTTATAACCCTGTATTCACCTAACCAGAAGTCTTGTTTCTCCTGCCAGTGAACTTCACTAATTCCCACTATATCTAACTTTAACCTTTCCATTTCCCGTTTTAAATTTTCTAACCTACCTGCCCAATTAAGGGATCTGTAGAATGCCAGTTTTCTTCTTGAGTAGTCCACACCTGGAGATCCGAATGGGGGACTATTTTACCTTCGGAATATTTTACCCAAGAGGACGCCATCATCATTTAACCATACAGTAAAGCTGCATGCCCTTGGGAAAAATTACAGCTGTAGTTTCCCCTTGCTTTCAGCCGTTTGCAGTACCAGCACAACAAGGCCGTTTTGGTTAGTGTTGCAAGGCCAGATCAGTCAATCATCCAGACTGTTGCTCCTGCAACTACTGAAAAGGCCTAGTATAGCTGGAGATGGAGGATGGACCCACAGTTTCAGCATACTGAGACTACTGTCGACAAATAGAGATAAGTTGAGTTTAATTTATCTGTTGTCTGCTTGTATCAAAAGACTTTTTGAAATGGAAGGGAATGATAATTCTCTAGTTGTGAAGGAAGAGGATGTGATTCAATTTGATGGGAGTGCCACAAAAGCACTACAGGGCAGGGAAATGTGAGCGAATTATAAATTGATGATGTTTTAGTTCATTATTTACAACAGTTGCCTACAGTTGTGGGAAAGAAACTGGGACAAGATATTTTAACAGTTGTAACGAAGGGAGAGGGTATCAGCTCTTTTAGTAATAGATTGAGTGATTTTAGTGATGCTGATTTATTTGACATGAGCCAAGGTGACCTTAATGAACAGGGGACAAGAGAGGCAGATGCCAAACTTTATATGTTGCAAGTGAAGCAAACTGAACAGGAAGTTTAAAGGGGACATTAGCACTATTAATGCTTAGTGCCAATGAAGCAAATAAAAATTTAACTAGTGAGCTTAAGGAGCAGTCTGGTACTATAAATGGCTTAGCCAGTCAGCTTAAACAGCAGTCCGGTACTATTAGTAGTTTAGTTGGTGAGCTGAAACAGTTCAAAATTGAAATTGATACTATGTTGAAAAGCCAGGTTTATGATCTAAAGGAAATGGGGCAAAAAGCATTGAAGGCTTTTGATGAAAGGGTTGAAGTTAAAGTTTCTCAAGCTGAGGAAGGTTTTAAGACTTCCTCAGACAGTGTAAGAAAGGAATTATCAGAGACTGTACAAAGGGTAGCTAATGAAAGCAAACAAAGAATGGCTGAGATCTAAGAAAAGGTTCAGAAAGTGGAGCATAAAATAGCAAAAGTTCTGAGTATATGTGAAAGAAAACACACAATCTTGAATAGTAAAGTTAATGAAGAAAGTGAAAATTGTTTAACAGCTGTAAAGGTTGTATCTGACCATGTGGAATAAGTAGAAACTAACATGGATTGTTTGACTAGTCGGGTAGAGGTGATAGCAAATGAACTGCATGATCGTAAAAAGAGACTAACTAAAGTAAACATAATATACAAGTTGATACTAACAGTGTGGCTGGTAGTCTCATAACCAAGTTGGCTGAAGTAGCTTACACTATTAATAGGCAGTTCTTACACTCTGTATGTACAGAACAGGGAATCAGTGATCATAAGGCCGTTGCAGCATCCCTGAATATGGAAGTTAATAGGAATATAAAAAAAGGGAGGAAGGTTTATCTGTTTAGCAAGAGTAATAGAAGGCAGATTTCAGACTACCTAACAGATCAAAACGAAAATTTCTGTTCCGACACTGACAATGTTGAGTGTTTATGGAAAAAGTTCAAGGCAATCGTAAAATGCGTTTTAGACAGGTACGTGCCGAGTAAAACTGTGAGGGACGGGAAAAACCCACCGTGGTACAACAACAATGTTAGGAAACTACTGCGAAAGCAAAGAGAGCTCCACTGCAAGTTTAAACGCAGCCAAAACCTCTCAGACAAACAGAAGCTAAACGATGTCAAAGTCAGCGTAAGGAGGGCTATGCGTGAAGCGTTCATTGAATTCGAAAGTAAAATTCTATGTACCGACTTGACAGAAAATCCTAGGAAGTTCTGGTCTTACGTTAAATCAGTAAGTGGCTCGAAACAGCATATCCAGACGCTACGGGATGATGATGGCATTGAAACAGAGGATGACACGCGTAAAGCTGAAATACTAAACACCTTTTTCCAAAGCTGTTTCACAGAGGAAGACCGCACTGCAGTTCCTTCTCTAAATCCTCGCACAAACGAAAAAATGGCTGACATCGAAATAAGTGTCCAAGGAATAGAAAAGCAACTGGAATCACTCAATAGAGGAAAGTCCACTGGACCTGACGGGATACCAATTCGATTCTACACAGAGTACGCGAAAGAACTTGCCCCCCTTCTAACAGCCGTGTACCGCAAGTCTCTAGAGGAACGGAGAGTTCCAAATGATTGGAAAAGAGCACAGATAGTCCCAGTCTTCAAGAAGGGTCGTCGAGCAGATGCGCAAAACTATAGACCTATATCTCTTACGTCGATCTCTTGTAGAATTTTAGAACATGTTTTTTGCTCGCGTATCATGTCATTTCTGGAAACCCAGAATCTACTATGTAGGAATCAACATGGATTCCGGAAACAACGATCGTGTGAGACCCAACTCGCCTTATTTGTTCATGAGACCCAGAAAATATTAGATACAGGCTCCCAGGTAGATGCTATTTTTCTTGACTTCCGGAAGGCATTCGATACAGTTCCGCACTGTCGCCTGATAAACAAAGTAAGAGCCTACGGAATATCAGACCAGCTGTGTGGCTGGATTGAAGAGTTTTTAGCAAACAGAACACAGCATGTTGTTATCAATGGAGAGACGTCTACAACCGTTAAAGTAACCTCTGGCGTGCCACAGGGGAGTGCTATGGGACCATTGCTTTTCACAATATATATAAATGACTTAGTAGACAGTGTCGGAAGTTCCATGCAGCTTTTCTCGGATGATGCTGTAGTATACAGAGAAGTTGCAGCATTAGAAAATTGTAGCGAAATGCAGGAAGATCTGCAGCAGATAGGCACTTGGTGCAGGGAGTGGCAACTGACCCTTAACATAGACAAATGTAATGTATTGCGAATACATAGAAAGAAGGATCCTTTATTGTATGATTATATGATAGCGGAACAAACACTGGTAGCAGTTACTTCTGTAAAATATCTGGGAGTATGCGTGCGGAACGATTTGAAGTGGAATGATCATATAAAATTAATTGTTGGTAAGGCGGGTACCAGGTTGAGATTCATTGGGAGAGTGCTTAGAAAATGTAGTTCATCAACAAAGGAGGTGGCTTACAAAACACTCGTTCGACCTATACTTGAGTATTGCTCATCAGTGTGGGATCTGTACCAGATCGGTCTGACGGAGGAGATAGAGAAGATCCAAAGAAGAGCGGCGCGTTTCGTCACAGGGTTATTTGGTAACCGTGATAGCGTTACGGAGATGTTTAATAAACTCAAGTGGCAGACTCTGCAAGAGAGGCGCTCTGCATCGCGGTGTAGCTTGCTCGCCAGGTTTCGAGAGGGTGCGTTTCTGGATGAGGTATCGAATATATTGCTTCCCCCTACTTATACCTCCCGAGGAGATCATGAATGTAAAATTAGAGAGATTAGAGCGCGACAGAGGCTTTCAGACAGTCGTTCTTCCCGCGAACCATACGTGACTGGAACAGGAAAGGGAGGTAATGACAGTGGCACGTAAAGTGTCCTCCGCCACACGCCGTTGGGTGGCTTGCGGAGTATCGATGTAGATGTAGACATGTGCATCCAAAGTAATTTTGGAATGAGTTTGGAAATGTGTTACCAAGATTATGGACTGACAGTCAAAAGTATGGTTTCATTTTGTCAAAATTTATGGGAGGATCTAAGACCTGGAGAGTGAATGCTACTGAATGATATGATACTTTGAAAAAGTTTAAAGATGCATTTTTCACAGAATATTGGGGTAAACAAAAGCAGATGGAATTGCAAAACAATTTCTGAGGTGGGGAAAAGTTTAAGCCCAGAAAGTGAGTTGCTAATTTATCATATCCCACTAACAAATTAGAGCTATAGCAGATTATAATACGTTTAGATGGGAAGTTGCCTAGCAAAATAATTGCTGCTTCCAGGGGTGATATTAAACATTTATTAATTATCTCAAAATAATAGAGAGACTAATGCAGGAGGAAGGAAGCTAATAGAAACTTAAAGCCTCTGAATCATGTGGAACCTCGACAGAATGTAAATGTAAACAGAGTGGGTGTGCCATGATGTAATGGTAGAGCAAGAGCCACAAGAGGCTGACTCCATGCTATGGCAAATAGGCAAACTATCTCTGAGCAAGGACTTGCTAATACAGTGCGATCTCCAGTTTATGATGACAGTGAGGTCCAAAACAGACAACAGAGGGAAATACAAGCGGAAGAGGGCAGAGAATCACAGAGTATGGGAAACCAGATCCCATCTGTGAAGATGCTAGCATTTGCAGGATGGGAAATAGTACTTTAAAACCACCAGCAAATCCTTAATGAAGAAGTAACTTAATTACAAAGTAAAGATGGGGGCAATACGAATGAGGCAAATAATATCAAAATATGTGTATTTAATGGTGGCTAAGGTGACGTTTTTAAAAGAAACAGGTGAAGGGAACACTGCAGTAGTGAGAATTTGATATTTGTGTGTACAGATGATGACACAGGTTCAAATCAACAAGTAATGTGTACGATGTAACACACAAGGAATCTTTTCACAAAGAAGGAGAGATCACAGATAGTAAAGAATTTCAGTATTTAGATGAGAGAAATATTGTGGTAGTGATTCATGAAATTTGTTTGTAGTAAGGGCAGATGTGCATGCTGAGAATGATCATGGTGGTGGTCAGTTAAGTAATGGATTGGAGGAGGTTCCGGGATGTGATGTTTAAAGGTGTTTCGATTTGTCATTAATGGACAGACTGACTGCTACTAAGAGGATAAATTGTGAAAACAATCCCAAAAATATCAATGTAATCCCTAGGAATGGGGAAGGTTTTGAGGGAAGGGGAGTTGTACAGGATTTGCTAAATGAATCTGAAGTCAGTAATAGTGGGGGGAAGACAATCCAGCCTGTGGTTAAGTTAGTGGTTCAAGGGGAAGAAGTGCAATGTTTAGCTGACAGTGGCAGTGATCTTTGTGCTATTAGTAAAAAGTAGTTAGATGCTTTGCCAAATGAGGAAGAATTACTAATAACGCCTGTGGGGATGCATGTAATTGTACCACAGCAAAGGTTAAGAAACCTGTTAAATATGAAGTGTTGCTGCCTCTTAAGATAAATGGTATACAGCTGTATCATAACTTCCTGATAATTCAAGGATTAAGTGTGGAATGATGATAGGGGTAAATTTCTTCAATAAATACAGAGGGAAGATAGATTTCAGAGACGATTCTATGATGTTGGAAATACAGGGAAGAAATGAAATGATATCATTTTCTAGGAAAAAGAATCTAACTACTGTAATTGGATGGCCAGGGAAATATAGATTGAGAGATGGGCCCTTGAAAGTTATAAGTTTTGTACTGATGAAGGCCTCAGGCAGGTAAAATGAGTTGGGATAAATACCACAAAGGGCAATGCGCTCTACACAATGCTAGATACCTGATTACTACCATGTTCTCAAGTGTTTGACAATACTACTTTAATTTCTTTTTGTGTAGTCAATATTCCTCTTCTATCATTCTGAACTTTGGTACATCACTTTTAACTTTTTTCACTTCTGTAGTAAAGTAGAAACAGCAGGGGGCATTATCATGCTGAAGGTTATAAAAAATGAGAAATGTTTAATTGTGGAAGGAAGGGTTACTGTAGTTTGCAGTGATTACAGAATGTGGTTCTGAATGAAGTGATTAATGATGATTTGAGCTAATGTAGGGTAGTGAGAGGTGTTGTGCTGATGAAAAATGAGTAGTGGATTTTGAATTGATTATTTAAAGTTTACTGAAGGTGACATAGGAAGAAACATATTAGTAAATAGACACTAATGAGGAATAAGGTATTTTGTTGCAACCAGAGGTGTGCTAAAGGATGTTGCATTCTCAGACAACAGTTCAAACAAATAACATTATTACTTTTATTTCTAGAAAGAAAATTGATGACACTTACCTCTGACTACAGTAAATGTTGCTAGCGAGAGGCAACATGAAAACAGTAAAGTTCTTGCTACATACAAAGTGGGGCACTCAGGTGTTTAGGACAGGTGGTAGGGACAGAGCATCGAGTGACATTATACTGAGTGCACTATCTGAAAATTACCTCGAGCAATTAAACAGAGAACCGACTCATGGAGATAACATCTTGGGCCTACTGATAACAAACAGACCTGAACTTTTTGACTCTGTCAGTGCAGAACAGGGAATCAGTGATCATATGCACCATCCCTGAATATGCAAGTAAATTGGGATATAAAAAAAGGGAGGAAGGTTTACCTGTTTAGCAAGACTAATAGGAACATATTTCAGACTACCTAACAGATCAAAAAGAAAATTTCTGTTCCGACACTGACAATGTTGAGTGTCTACAGAAAAAGTTCAAGGCAATCATAAAATATGTTTTAGACTGGTACGTGCTGAGTAAAACTGTGAGGCACGGAAAAAACCCACCGTGGTTCAACAAAAAAGTTAGAAAACTACTGCAAAAGCAAAGAGAGCTTCACTGCAAATTTAAATGCAGCCAAAACCTCTCAGACAAACAGAAGCTAAACGATGTCACAGCTGGCATAAAGAGGGCTATGCATGAAGCGTTCAGTGAATTTGAGAGTAAAATTCCATGTACCGACTTGACAGAAAATCCTAGGAAGTTCTGGTCTTACGTTAAATCAGTAAGTCGACCGAAGCAGCATATCCAGACACTCTGGAATGATAATGGCATTGAAACAGAGGATGACACGCGTAAAGTCGAAATACTAAACACCTTTTTCCAAAGCTGTTTCACAGAGGAAGATCGCACTGCAGTTCTTTCTCTAAATTCTTGTACAAATGAAAAACTGGCTGACATCAAAATAAGTGTCCAAGGAATAGAAAAGCAACTGAAATCACTCAACAGAGGAAAGTCCACTGGACCTGATGGGATACCATGGGATACCAATTCGATCCTACACAGAGTAGGCGAAAGAACTTGCCCCCCTTCTAACGGCCATGTACCGCAAGTCTCTAGAGGAACAGAAGGTTCCAAATGATTGGAAAAGAGCACAGGTAGTTCCAGTTTTCAAGAAGGGTCGTCAAGCAGATGCGCAAAACTATAGACCTATATCTCTGACTTCGATCTGTTGTACAATTTTAGAACATGTTTTTTGCTCATGTATCATGTCATTTCTGGAAACCCAGAATCTACTCTGTAGGAATCAACACGGATTCCGGGAACAGCGATCCTGTGAGACCCAGCTCGCTTTATTTGTTCATGAGACCCAGAAAATATTAGATACAGGCTCCCAGGTAAAAGCCATTTTCCTTGACTTCCGGAAGACATTTGATACACTTCTGCACTGTTGCCTGATAAACAATGTAAGAGCCTACGGAATATCAGACCAACTGTGTGGCTGGATTGAAGAGTTTTTAGCAAACAGAACACAGCATATTGTTCTCAATGGAGAGACGTCTATAGACATTAAAGTAACCTCTGGCGTGCCACAGGGGAGTGTTAAGGGACCATTGCTTTTCACAATGTATATATAAATGACCAAGTAGATAGTGTCGGAAGTTCCATGTGGCTTTTCGCGAATGATGCTGTAGTATACAGAGAAGTTGCAGCATTAGAAAATTGCAGCGAAATGCAGGAAGGCCTGCAGTGGAAAGGCACTTGGTGCAGGGAGTGGCAACTGACTCTTAACATAGACAAACGTAATGTATTGCGAATACATAGAAAGAAGGATCCTTTATTGTATGATTATATGATAGCAGAACAAACACTGGTAGCAGTTACTTCTGTAAAATATCTGGGAGTATGCATACGGAATGATTTGAAGTGGAATGATCATATAAAATTAATTGTTGGTAAGGCGAATGCCAGGTTGAGATTGATTGGGAGAGTCCTTACAAAATGTAGTCCATCAACAAAGGAGGTGGCTTACAAAACACTTGTTCGATCTATACTTGAGTATTGCCCATCAGTGTGGGATCCATACCAGGTCGAGTTGATAGAGAAGATCCAAAGAAGAGCAGCGCGTTTCATCACAGGGTTATTTGGTAGGCGTGATAGCATTACTGAGATGTTTAGCAAACTCAGCTGGCAGACTCTGCAAGAGAGTCACTCTGCGTCGCGGTGTAGCTTGCTGTCCAGGCTTCGAGAGGGTGTGTTTCTGGATTAGGTATCAAATATATTGCTTCCCCCTACTTATACCTCCTGAAGAGATCACAAATGTAAAATTAGAGAGATTTGAGCGTGCACTGAGGCTTTCTGGCAGTCGTTCTTCCCGCGAACCATATGCGACTGGAACAGGAAAGGGAGGTAATGACAGTGGCACATGACGTGCCCTCCACCACACACTGTTGGGTGGCTTGCAGGGTATAAGTGTAGATGTAGATGAAAGTCCTAGTAAGCACTTGATATGGATCAAAAAAATCTGATAGCATAGCACTAATGTCCGTTACAGACTGGCGCAATCTGAGCAGCCGAGGCTGACAGGAGCGGCCCTTATATTCGCTTCTTCCAGGTGTCACTCTGGTGGTCCTATTCCATGCACCATTGGCTGACGTTTCCTCACCACCTTCTCTGGTCTTGCATACTGCATCTTCTTCATTCTGGTACTTGTGGTTAAGCCAGAACAAAAATAATGTATGTAACTTTTGAGATAAACTGATTGGTATGGTGATGTAAACAATCTAATGAAGTTTGGAAAGGAGAATACTAATACTGACTTTAGCTAAACTCATATGTGAGAGAGTTGAAAGAAAGAAGATGAAACAAAAAAGCTGTATATAAGTTTTTTGAAACTGTATACAGGGTGTTACAAAAAGGTACGGCCAAACTTTCAGGAAACATTCCTCACACACAAAGAAAGAAAATATGTTATGTGGACATGTGTCCGGAAATGCTTACTTTCCATGTTAGAGCTCATTTTATTACTTCTCTTCAAATCACATTAATCGTGGACGGAAACACACAGCAACAGAACGTACCAGCGTGACTTCAAACACTTCGTTACAGGAAATGTTCAAAATGTCCTCCGTTATCGAGGATACATGCATCCACCCTCCGTCGCATGGAATCCCTGATGCGCTGATGCAGCCCTGGAGAATGGCGTATTGTATCACAGCCATCCACAATACGAGCATGAAGAGTCTCTACATTTGGTACCGGGGTTGCGTAGACAAGAGCTTTCAAATGCCCCCATAAATGAAAGTCGAGAGGGTTGAGGTCAGGAGAGCGTGGAGGCCATGGAATTGGTCCGCCTCTACCAATCCATTGGTCACCGAATCTGTTGTTGAGAATCATACGAACACTTCGACTGAAATGTGCAGGAGCTCCATCGTGCATGAACCACATGTTGTGTCGTACTTGTAAAGGCACATGTTCTAGCAGCACAGGTAGAGTATCCTGTATGAAATCATGATAACGTGCTCCATTGAGCGTAGGTGGAAGAACATGGGGCCCAATCAAGACATCACCAACAATGCCTGCCCAAACGTTCACAGAAAATCTGTGTTGATGACGTGATTTCACAATTGCGTGCGGATTCTCGTCAGCCCACACATGTTGATTGATCACGTTGGAATGAAGCCTCATCCGTAAAGAGAACATTTGCACTGAAATGAGGATTGACACATTGTTGGATGAACCATTCGCAGAAGTGTACCCGTGGAGGCCAATCAGCTGCTGATCGTGCCTGCACACGCTGCACATGATACGAAAACAACTGATTCTCCCATAGCACTCTCCATACAGCGACGTGGTCAACGTTACCTTGTACAGCAGCAACTTCTCTGACGCTGACATTAGGGTTATCATCAACTGCATGAAGAATTGCCTCGTCCATTGCAGGTGTCCTCGTTGTTCTAGGTCTTCCCCAGTCGCGAGTCATAGGCTGGAATGTTCCGTGCTCCCTAAGATGCTGATCAATTGCTTCGAACATCTTCGTGTCGGGACACCTTCGTTTTGGAAATCTGTCTCGATACAAACATACCGCGCCATGACTATTGCCCCGTGCTAATCCATACATCAAATGGGCATCTGCCAACTCCGCATTTGTAAACATTGCACTGACTGCAAAACAACGTTCGTGATGAACACTAACCTGTTGATGCTACGTACTGTAGAGCAATGAGTCCCATGTCAACACAAGCACCAAAGTCAACATTACCTTCCTTCAATTGGGCCAACTAGCAGTGAATCGAGGAAGTACAGTGCAAACTGATGAAACTAAAATGAGCTCTAACATGGAAATTAAGCGTTTCCGGACACATGTCCACATAACATCTTTTCTTTATTTGTGTGTGAGGAATGTTTCCTGAAAGTTTGGCCGTACCTTTTTGTAACACCCTATATAATCTTTGTTTATAGTAAGTCAAAACATTAAGTCCGCAGCTCGTGGTCTAGCGATCGCATTCTCGCTTCCTGAGCACAGGGTCCCGGGTTCGATTCCCAGTGGGGGTCAGGGATTTTCACCTACATTGAGATGACTGGGTGTTTGTGTTGTCCTCATCATTTCATCATCATTCATGAAAGTGGCGAGATTGAACTAAGCAAAAATTGGGAATTTGTACGGGCACTGATAACTGCGCAGTTGAGCACCCCACAAACCAAGCATCATCATCATCATCGTCAAAACATTATGGTGAAGACAGTGAGAGGAATTGTGGCTTCACTGCAGTATTTCTGCCAGATGTGTGACTGTACCTGAGTTGTAATGAAGGAACTGGTATAAGCAGTGGTAACTATGTTATGCTGTAAATATTGTTGAAGAATGATTTGTACTAGATGTAAGTCATCTTTGAAAGTATTTGAATCTTCTTAACATAAATATTGCAGTTAACTAAGTAAATAAATAAAGTGCTTGCATTAGCTACAGTAGTTTGTTGAAGTTTTGAAATTATTTTGATTTAATTACTGTCAGTTTCAAGTAAATTTAACTGTGTGCCACTTTAATGCACCAGTTAAACTAAAGTCTCTGTTTGTTTGGTTAATTGGAAAACAGAATTTAAGAACAAATATAATAATGATTCATTTCTGGAAGATGTGACTGTTATTTATAGGCTTAGATGAAACTCTGTTTTCAGGAACTATGGACTTCTAACTGAAGCCTGAACTGTAGTTGAATGGCAGATGTTATGGACGCCACATACTTGGGTGCCCTACAAAAAACTAGTGTACAAAGAAAAAAAAATTATGATGGTAATGAAGTGTCAACAATAAGGTAGGAGAGAATTTAATTGGTGTAAAATGAAGAGATGCTGTTCATAGCAAAAAAGGAATTTTTTTATATAATGTAAAATGCACAGGAGAAAGAGGTTTCATTGTTGCACAAAAAAAACTAATTTTGTATGAAAAACTATTTTGATGTATTTGGAAACAATATAATTTTGTTAAATCATAGACTAGGTTAGTTTTAGAACTACCAAGTCTGAAGTAAGAAGAATGTAATGTACTATATTTTGGTTTTGGAATGGGCCTGATGTTTGTGTTAAGTTCTTTAATTTTTTTTTCAAGAAAAACTTTTTTGTAATTAAAGGGGTTGTGAGGTGTAGCAACTTAATGTCATGCCTATTGAGATTGGAGATCTGTGAACAGGCATGCAGTATGAGTCACTCGCAGGACAGGTGGCATCAGATGCCATTGTATATGTGGTTTCTTTGCAGTGTGGTAGAGGTCACTGTTACAGCTGCAGTCAAAATACTGTAACTTTTTATTTGCAGTTCTGTTTGTTTAATTTTCTAATTGTTTATTAATTACTACTATAATTGTGCTTAGTTATGAGCACCAATGAAGGTGTGAATATGAAATACTGTTTTATGAAAAGTTTTTATACTATACATTGAAGTAAATGGTCATGTGAGAAGTGTTCTAGATGTAGGGTGGCAGGTGCACATGACTACACTGCAACATCTCGAACAGTCCAGTGCCTTGGGTTCACTGTCATCGATCATCCTCTATACAGCACTAACTTGACCCCATTAGGTTTTCATCTGATTCCAAAAATTAAAGAACGCCTTCGAGGATGTCAGTTTGACAGTGTTGAAGAAGCGAAAGCAGAGGTGAGGTTGTGGCTCTGTCAATGAAGTCAAACATTCTACAGTGATGGTATCAAAAAACTGTTCTCTTGGTAGGTGATATGTGTTCATCACCAGCACAATTCTATTGAGAAATTAATTTGTGGACATGAAGAATAACTACGTAGTATGTCATAAAATTTGTTTTACTTAAAAAGCTTCAGCAGCTTTCACATAAAAAATTCAGAGGCATTACTTTTCAGCATGCCCTCATAGCTGGGGAGTACCAAGAAGATTTCCAAACAGGACGGTCAACCATTGACCAGATTGTTGTCCTAAAATAGGTTTGTGAAAAACTATGAATATGGCAAAACATTACATATTTTCTTCATAGATTTCAAGAAGGCTTATGATAGTATCCATAGACTGAGTCTGATTGAAACAATAACAGAATGTGGCATACCAAAGAAATTGGTGAGACATGAAGAGATACACTTAAATGACACAAAATTAAGGTTAAGACAGGCTATAAAATCACAGAAAATTTCCAAGTGGATACATGGCTAAGACCAGGAGTTGGATTATTACCAGTCCTTTTCTGTCTGTCACTTGAAAAGGTAATGCAGGCGCACAACAAACAGAACTTTCAATGTGTTCTAATCAACAATGAAAGTATTAGCTATGTGGCCTATGCAGATGACATTGCCCTCATAACAGGTATGAAGAACTGAAAAGAAGTATTCAGATTCTAGAATCAGTGGCATCAAGGTTTTGGCTCAGATTTATACCAAGTATGTGACTGACATGTACTGTGTACATGACCATGGGAAGGAAGTTCCATAACTCCCAAGATTTAACAGTGAACTGTATCAGACATAAACATGTGAAAGAATTCAAATATCTTGGATCAATTTTCACCAAAACAACATCAATAGAAGCAGAGATTGATGCTAGACTCTAGGCAGGTAACAGATGCTATTACTCACTGAACCCAGTATTAAAACATAATTGACTACTTACATCTTAGGGAAAGAATATTAGGAAAATATATGGGCCAGTTTAAGACCCAACTAATGGAGAATGAAGAAGGCACCTTAATATAGAACTAGAAGAACTATATAAGGAACTAACATCACTGGTGTGATGAAAAGCGTAAGACTCCAATGGGCTGGACAGGTAATAAGAGTGAGAGAGGGTAGTGACAGGAAGGACATCTATTCACCATCTACCACTGTCATTGCAAAATCCAATAATTAACATGCCAACCCATTAAGATACAGGATAAAGGTCTGGGAAAAGAATAAAAAATATCACTATAATCGTATAAATGAAGTTACATTTTGAGTATCTAGTAATCATTCTAATTTTGTATACTCTGAGTTTTCTATTGCTAAACTTTCATTATTTTTGTGTACAAACGCAGACAATTTTTCATTTTTATAATTTCCTGGTCCACTATAGTCAGTGGGCCACAACAACTCAGGAAAGTTTATCTATTCTACAACTTTGGAGTAACCCTCAAAATCTTTAGTCTTCTGCCTCTGTAGAAATTATCTATACCCCCTTTTCCATCAGAAAGACTTCTCACACAAAATTCTACATTTTTCATAGTGATGGTGTCACTATATATACTTATCCCTTTCCTCATGACAGTGTGCCGTCGATAGGTCACATCGACCACGTAAAGTATGATCTTTGAACTCTAACTGCTCTGACGAGCTGCCATGTTAATGTTCCAGTCAGCCTCTGTACCTTGCACAGTGTACAAGTGTGTCTACCTTTGTGCCGAAATATATGTATGTATAGACATTTATGGGAACAGTTTGTTGCATATACAGTTATCCGTATTCCCGTTTTCCATATTGGTGACCCCAAAGTTTCTATGTCTTCCGCGACTTCCACACTGGCTGTGTGGAATCAACAGGTTTTACGTTCGACACCATGGCTGCCTCACTCAACATATTATACGAGGATTTGGAGGCTCAGCTACTACAGCCAGGCCACTCCAATCTCCTGCCAACGGTTGTTTTGCTGCTAACGGACAGCGATTTGCGATCTCCAATGAAGTTAACCTCAAACTTTGCAGCTCTACAACGACCGAGTGTTACGCCCTTACCTCAAACAATGGACTCAGGTTTTGTGTCGCCAGACTGTGAACACCAACATGTGAAAGGTGAAGTGGACGATTTACAGAATCATGTAACAATCAATCACTTGTGTAGTGTTCAAGGGGACCCAAATTCGCACATGTGCTTTGATCCACTACTCACCACAATGTCGGTTACAGTAGTGCCATGTGCAACGCCGCCATTCGTGCAAAATGCACATGCGCTCGACTGCTGTCAAGCTATGCCAGTTTTGCCTTCCTCAATTTAATAACAGAAATTTTTATACATCAAGTTTGCCAGGCTCAACCACCAGATCTGTCACCCAGTTTCTTGACCACATGGGTTCGAGCACACTCAACGCCGCTTCGCTATCCAGGAACCCTGTACCATGACAATGTGACCACCAGCAGGATTCACCAGAGATTTATGGTCCTACCACACAGGGTGCATTTCTGATGTGCACAGAAAACTCTCGCTGTTGCCACACCAAGTACCAAACCACCCCCCTCCACCCCCACCCCTCCTGCCCCACCCTCACTCTCTGGGGGCCCCGATTCCGACCATACAGCTGCTCACTCCTTCCACAGTACCGTCTGTGCCTGCCGCACCAGCCTTCCGCTTCATTTCCGATGTGGACAATTTAAGTACTGTGCCTTTAACCTCCAGTCCAGTATACAGGCCTACCTCACGTGCCGCTCATCCGTTCATTCCTACAGTACTGGCCGTGCCTGCCACATTGTTCTTCCATGACTCATCTGGGACATTGCATTTGGCCATTGTTTGGGACGTGTTTGCTAGTAAATCACCCATGCCAGTAGTGCCGGATTACAGGACAGCCTATCCTACCATGGGACAGCAGGCCTTTCAAGATACGCCGAAGCCACACACACCTCTCGGCTGAGTGGTCGTTTATACATGACACATTTCATCGCAGCTTGTTTTCCTAGTCAACACAGGCGCTAACATGTCCATCATACCTACACCATTGGCTCCTCCCATTTTTTCACCAATGAAGTTGCTTCTACGCGCTGTCAATGATTTACAAAGTGTCGGCTCTGCTAAAGTTATGGTGCATCTATCCCCTTCTATATATGTTTCCTGTGGACTTTTTACATCGCCGACATTGACGAACCAATTCTCCATATGGATTTCTTGTCCCATTACAAACTCTCCCTGAACATAGTCCAAGGTTCAGTGCTTCACCACCCTTCTGACACTCAAGACACTCAGATACCATGCTCAGGAACTTGTGCTCATCATTCTGTTTCCGTCGCGACATGTGATTTGGTTCACGAGTGCTCCACCCTCGTGGACAAAATTGTGACCTGCATCACTAATCTACTGTCAGAGTACAATGCAACGGTGCAACTCCATTGGCAAAACAATGAGTTGAAACAATTCATTGCTCACTGCAGCTCATACCTTGCTGCTGCAACTGCAGTCCACAGTTCCTTCACCTGATCGACGTTCATCAGCAGACACGAGCACGGACACTCATCAGGTTAGTTCAAAACATTTACTGCATGTGACGATTCGCGTTCAGTGATCTCTGCACCCACCACACGCCCGCTATGTGCAGTCCCATGTGTTTCAAACAGTGCTTCTAATGTCAGTCGCATGCGCGATGCAAACACGCACACCACACAGGCAGCCGCCCCATGTGTTGGTAAACATTCTCCCTCTCTCGCATGCCAACCACGTGATTCAACAGCCATCACCATTCCCTGTGTGACGCCAACACCTCTCTCACCTGCGCCAGTTACTCAAGGCAAAGCTAACAACAGACAGTCGCTGCGCGTCCCGATCTGTTCCGTGCTGCGCGCACAGCCAACCTCTCCAAACATGCACATGCCGCTCTCTCGTAATGCGCATGTGACTATCGTGCTGCCTTTTCCCACTTGTGCTAATGGCTACGCCTCATCGTGCCCCACTCGTAGCAAAACTTCACGTCAGGACGTTACTGAGCCTCATGTGCAGTTCTCAGTCTCTTCCGTCACTGATGGAATGACACACAAGATAATTATCACTGCTGGCCCACCTATTAGGCACAAAGTTAGACACCTCAACCCCAATAAGTTGCATGTGGCCTGGCAGAAAATTAATGAACTTCTGAAGGCAGGCATTCTATGGCCATCAGACAGTAATTGGTCTTCACCAATTCACCTCATCACCAAACATGACAGTTCTTTTTGAATGTGTGGCGATTACAGACGTTAAACGCTCATACTGTCATGGACAATTACCCAGTGCCGAACATAAACGACTTCACCCATATGTTATTGGGCGCCACAGTCTTTAGTGTGATTGACTGTAAACATGCTTATCACCAGATTCCTGTAGCGCCAGAAGACATTCCAAAGACTGCTGTCATCATGTTGCTCGGTTTATTCCAATAGGACTTCATGCAATTCGGCTTAAAGAATATGGCACAAAGGTGGCAACATTTCATTGACTCAATCTTACAACAGTTCGAGTTCTGCTTTGCAAACCTGGATAACATCCTCATTTTCAGCAAGTCGACTGAGGACCACAAAGATCATTTATCCCAGGTCCTCCAGACCTTGAATTCTAATGGTGTTGAGGTCAACAAAGATAAATTCCAATTGCGCCAGTCTTCTGTGACATTTTTGGATTACACCGTCTCCGCAGATGGAATACATCCTGCCAAATCCTGCTTGCAGGCTATCACATAATTGCCACCCCCAGCTATGTACAAAGAACACTGACGTTTCCTGGGTACTATAAATTACTACCGCCGACATCTACCTTCTGCCGCTGCCATGCAGGCCCCACTGACGGACTCACTGTCTGGCAAACAGACTTCGGGCCTTAAGCCAGTCTGTTGGACTGAACCTATGCTAGAGGCCTTCAGGGCTCTAAAGACAGTTTTAGCTCATGCCATCGTACTCGCCCACCCCAATCCGTCTGCCAAGTTGTTCATCACTATGGACACCAGTGACATCGTGGTCGGGGCAGTATTACAGCAATGCAAAGGTGAAACAGTTTCACCCCTTCATTTCTTTTCTAAAAAACTGTCTACAGCACAGAAGAAATATTCTGCTTTTGATAGAGAACTTCTGGTGGTCTATGAAGCCATCAAACATTTTTGTCCTGACAAATGTTCAAATGTGTGTGAAATCTTATGGGACTTAACTGCTAAGGTCATCAGTCCCTAAGCTTACACACTACTTAACCTAAATTATCGTAAGGACAGACACACACACACACACACACACACACACACATGCCTGAGGGAGGACTCGAATCGAACCTCCGCCGGGACCAGCCGCCTTAGACCACTCGGCTAATCCCACGCGACTCGTCCTGACATCGAGGGCCGTTCTCTCTTCATCCTTACTGACCACAAACCACTGGTAGACGCCTTCTGCAACCCTCCCAAAGACCCACCCCGTCAGCATTGCCACCACTTCAACCTGGTCTCTCAATTTACTATGGATGTATGCTACATCAAAGGCACAGAAAACATCCCCGCTGATGTCTTTTTGTGAATCAAGACAGTCTCATGCATTGTCGATTTATCCGACCTCGTCACTCTCCAGGCCCCTGATGAGGAATCTCAAGCTCTCCTCACAGATCCTCAGACATCGCTTGTGTTTACCAAAGCCAAGTTCCCTGGCGTTTCGGATGAAGTGTGGTGCAACTCTTCTATTGGCACTCTGCAGCTGTTGCTCCCTTCCACATTGCACTGACAAGCCTTCAACGCCTTGCATAACCTCGCCCACCCTGGCGTCCATGCTACCACATGCCTTGCCACCAAGCGTTTTGTTTGGAAAAATGTTAAGCAGGACTGTCAAACCTGGGCACACAGCTGCATTTCCTGCCAACGCAACCAAATCGGATGCCACACCTCTTCCCCACTTGGTAAGTTTGACATTCCCCAAGGACATTTTTGTCATGTACATAATGACCTTATCGGCTCTCTGCCACCATCAGAGGGCCACAGATATATCCTCTCCACAATTGACCACATGTCTCGTTGGGTGGAAGCCATTCCTTTACCCAACATCACAGCAGAAATCGTGGCCAAGGGATTCGTCTCATCATGGATTGCTAGGTTCAGTTGCCCATCCACCATCACCACCAACCAGGATTGACAGTTCGAGTCCGCACTTTTCACGGTTCTATGTAATCTTTGCGGTATTAAAAAAATTCATACAACAGCCAAGCACCCGCAAAGCAACGGCTTAGGGGAACGATGGCACTGCGCCCTTAAAACAGCACTCAGGTGCCATGACTGCCTCTGGTCTGAGGTGCTTCCTTGAGTGTTACTTGGTCTGCATTCGACCTTTAAACCTGACTTACAGGGAACCATCTCCAAATTCGTTTTCGGTGTGGTGAGAACCCAGTTCTACCTGGGGAACTTATCCTGCCTCAAGCACCCGAGGATTCCCTCACCTCCCCAGATTTATTAGTAGAATGCGCACCCACTTTAGACATGCACAGCTACTCCTACCTGTCAGTCATTCCCAGCAGGACACTTACATGCCAACTGCACTCAACACATGGTCCCATGTTATGCTCAGGGATGATTCTGTTAGACAACCCCTGCAGCCCCCATACCTCGGCCCCTTTGAAGTACTCCAGAGGGCGAGACGACGTTTGACATTATGGTTAAAGATGGCCCGCAGACTGTTTTGCTACACAGGCTCAAGCCTGTTTTCATGCACTACGACGCCCTTCTGCTGTCCCATTCAGCCCATCTGGATGAATTTTCCATTGCCAAGCCCGATAATGAGTTAGCTCATCCCACGGTAGGGTCTTCTCCTTCTGAAGATTTGTCACCACAGTTCGCGGGTTTCCCAAGCATGTCATCATCAATCCCACACACAGGTTTTGATGATATTTCATCTACTGGAAAGACTTGCTCCCCGACTTTCAATTTGCACTACAATGTACCATCTAACCATGTCAATGAAGTGTCAATTGTCACTTTCGACGACCGTGTGCTTGTGCTCCTTACAGACACTCCCAACTCAACACTAAACGAGGAACTAGAGGTCAAGGTAGCGCATAGCCTGTCCCTCCCTCGAGAGTGCGATCCATCAAGAGTTTGTGCGTTCATCTTCTTGGACGGCTCGATCTGCATTAGGGGCAGGCATGCTCGCACATCACACCCCTCCCTACACCTCTACTCCCGGGCCAGCCGATGCATCGTCCGCCCCCACTGGCTGTCTGATTATGATGTGGACCTGCAGCCCATCACTGCGCCTTCGCACGCTGCCCTGACTGAGATGGAGCTTCCAGTCGTGTGCCTGCCGCCTCATACTACTCACTCCGACGCCGACATCCACACGACCTCCCCTCTGGCTGCAAAGAGGGGGGGGGGGTTGTAGGGCGGGGAAGGAGGGGGAGGGGGGTTATGTGGTGTTGATAGGTCACATCGACCATGTAAAGCATGATCTTTGAACTCTAACTGCTCTGACGAGTCACCATGTTAATGTTACAATCAGCCTTTGTACCTTGCACAGTGTACAAGTGTATCTTTCTTTGTGCCAAAATATATGTATGTATAGATTATATGTATTCCCATTTCCCATAATAGGATTAGGTCCTCATTCCTTGATCTTTTTTTTTTTTTTTTCAATTCTCATTTAATGGATGCAAATACCGTAACTGACCACTGTTGGTGCCACAAAACGTCATGTGTGCATCATTACCAATAACTAGGAATTTCTTCAGTTTATATTCCTTATGAAAACAGCTTATACTGTGCTGCCACCATTAGCTTGATCCCGTCTGCTTGTCAATAATAGTTGGTAGAAGTTGAAGTCATCATTGTTGTAATAATTGTCAACCTACACAATCTAACAGCATTGTTACAAGCTGCCTGCCTGCATGTTAAACAGATGTTCAAGATGTCACCCCTCTTCTATGTATTGAGTACTTGAGTTACAATAGAATGCATATAACTCATTTTATACTCATTACTACAACAGAGTACCACATTTCAACAAGAACACCTCTGTAATGCACTTTAGTAAAACCAAGAGAATCTGTATGGCATGATTGTGTTGTCGGCACATAATGAAGATGGTAGAAAGTTGTTTCACTACACCTCAAACCCATTCAGTAGTTGTAATGTCTTTGGTTCTCTTTCCTCTGTTGCCATCACTCTGCACAGCAAAGGGCTCGTTATCACAGCAGCACAACATTGTTGGTAGTATTGTTGATATGCCCTTCATAAATCTGATTACAAAACACCAGTAAAATATTTGCTAAGTCTTCAGCCTGCTGACATCTAGATTCTGGAGAAAATCAGTCTGTGGGAATAAGTACTTGTTGTTTCATTGATTAAAATTAATCAAATCCTCGTATCCACAATTTTAAGTTGAGCTTTGATGCCCTGATTATAATTGTGCATATGAAAGGAAGGCTGATAAACTCATCAGAACTTAAATAAATTAACATTGAGGTGGCAGTAATATTTTCTTTCATATTTTATTTCTCTGTTGTATATGGAGTAGGATGAGCAGCAAACATTATTATATTCACTGTACACATTTTCTTAAAATCCATGAGTGCCATTAGGACACTTTTCCATTTTTTGATAATGTCTATTGCAGTAATGACAAGACATGGTGATAGAGTATGGGAGTCATTGCTTTGGTCGATATAATTGGCATCCTGTACAATTAAAATATGACCATTCAAGATAATATTACTCTGAATAATTGCTATGAATAGTGAAAATTAGCTGTTGGTTGGTAAAACGACAAACAGAAACAAAACAGAACATTTTCCATTCCACAGTATTAATTGACTGATTGATTAATTGATTAATTTATTGGTTCATTTCATCGTTTTTGTACATAGTTACAAATTTATACTGGACAAATCAATTTTTGTGAGGTGATGGGATGAGACAATGTGAATTTATCTGATGATTATGAATTGTATATCTACTAAAACATGAATAAATTTACATACATAAAACTGTAAGCAAATCTATAGCCCTGTAAAATCTGAATGTAAACAAACTGCAACTGAAAACAAAGCTAATGTGGGGGTACGCCTACGTGAAATGGATCCAGAAAGTGATTTTAAAAGTGTAACTACTGATAACCGCTGGGTGCAAGATGCTAGCAAGGTCAATTTGCAGTCTAACTTTGCTCAATATCTTACGCAAAAATTAACCCAAAGTGAACAATCCGCCACAAAGTGTATGAATAATCCGCCGACGAACATAATCTCTCAAGCACCAATATATGTGCAGGACAAAAACAAAAGAAATTCCAGAAAATTACATAGCAAGAAGATCTCGGAAAAAATGAAAGTACTAATATTAAGTGACAGTCATGGAAGAGACTGTGCTCAAATACTGCAAGACAAACTAGGGCCCTCATACCAGGTAAAAAGCATAGTAAAACCTGGTGCCCCACTAAAAGAAGTGATAAAAAACGCAGAATATTTGACAAGAAGCTTCGGTACACGTGATACTTTGATTGTAATAGGGGCTTCTAACGACATAGACAAACCTCGCGATCTAATGTTGAAGCATGTGGTAGAACCATTGGAACCAATAGTCGCTCTAAGTCACAAAATGAATATCATTATCCATCCTATACTCAGGAGATATGATGATCAAAATTTAAATAGTAAATTTAATACTGCAAACCTCCACCTGATTCAGGCTCTGAATTTAGCTAAACACGTGTACAAAAAAAGAATTGCTGTGAACTTTGAAATAGAGAGACTAGCCAGAAACCACTTCACAACACATGGTTTACACCTAAACAAATGTGGCAAGGAGATTATCTGCAATACTGGCCTTCCTGACAACTATGGGTGACAATAAGAAACCAAAAGTCAGAAACCATAAACAGACGCTAATAAGCAATTGGATAAAGATAAACAAGATGGGAAATAAAAAGAGTAATAGTGGCCATACTGTGCAAACTACACTAGACAAATGGGTCACGAAGTCACAGAGACGAAACACAAACCCCCTGACCCCTCAAAAAGGTCAGCAACCTGAAAGTATCAATAATGTGATGGTGAACATTATCAAGACATCCCTCCAAAACGTCAATGTGATGCCTCAACAGTGTAAAGTGCATGTGGATAATTTTCAGGCCCACCTGGAAGATGTGATGGCTGCCAAGGACGACCAACAGAACCTGCACAACTGCTCAGAAGTCAACATACCTGGAATACAGCACAATTTAAACTAAAGGTCAGTGACACAGTAAATATGACTTCGAGCCCCCTGAGTAAACCCCACTCAGACCTGAAAATCTATTATCACAATGTCCAATCCTTGAGCAACAAAACTGATGACTTAAGCATTTTGCTGACCAGTGAACTCAGTGATATCTCAGTAGTATGCCTAGCAGAGCACTGGCTCTGCACTGATGTGGTTAAGCTAATCTCACTACCCAACTTCAAATTGTGTGAACACTACTCCAGATCAAATGATGGACATGGTGGGGTTGCCATCTTCATCAAACAACACATTGAATTTAGCCCACTTCCTACCCTAAAGGAAATAGGAACAGATAAGATCTTTGAATGTGCAGCCATAAAGCTTACAGATCTAAATCTAATTGTAGCTACAATCTACCGTCCCCCCTCCAGTAGTATTAATGATTTTCTGTTACAAATGGACTTGTTTCTATCCAAAATAAGTCAGCGGAAACAGGAGGTGATTATATGTGGTGACTTTAATATAGACTTTCTCACCCACAACAGAAACAGGGAAACATTGATTAACATTGCAAAAACTTATAATCTGCATGGCCTTGTAAACGAGCCCACTAGAATAACACCCACATCCAAGACAGCTCTAGATCAAATTTTTGCAAATAGAAATAAACTTAACCCAACTCTAGAAGTATACAATGTAGGATTCAGTGACCACCAAGCTGTCATTCTAAAGGTCGATGTTAGCAAAGATACCTCAAACCCAGTCCCACCTAAAACTTTACGAAGGTTTTTCATCCAAGAGAACTTGAACAAGCTAAATGCCCTCCTTAGTAAAGAAAAGTGGACAGAGATGTACACAGTCAATGATGTCAACATGAAATTCAACATATTTCTTGACAAAATGATCCACCACTTTGAAGAGGCCTTTCCGCAAAAACCAGTAAGAATAAATAATAATAGAAACAAGAGTTGGATTACACCAGCTATAAAAATCTCTTGCAAACATAAAAGAATAATCCAGTAGTGACTCCCCCCAACTAACAGAATACTATAAAAACTACACATGTATCCTAAGAAGAGTGATACGACAAGCAAAAAGGATGCAGAATGATGAGTACATTGACAAATCCCGCAAAAAAGTAAAAGCAATGTGGAATATCATAAAAAGGGAAAGAGGGGAAATGAAAGCTTCACATACAAACATAGAAATCAAACTCCACAATGAATCTATATCTAATCCCAAAGTTGTGGTGAACTCATTCAACAATTTCTTTACAAGCATAGCTGAAAAACTGGTCCAAAATAATCCTAACACAAATTACCAACCAGCAAACAAAAAATATCGCACATGTGCAGAGTCAATTTTCATTACCAAAGTCACTGAAAATGATGTTGCAAAAGCCCTCAGAGACTTAAAAAATTCATATTCAGCTGGAATTGATGGTATCCCAGCAGCTGTAATCAAAAATTGTGAACACACAATTGCTGAACCATTAACTCACCTCTGTGACTGTTCTTTCCAGGCAGGTATCTTCCCTGAAGCTCTGAAACTTTCTAAAGTAATTCCTGTCTTCAAAAAAAGTGATAATAAAGAGATGAATAACTACAGGCCTATCTCAATCTCATCCTACTTTTCTAAAGTTTTTGAAAAAATAATGTCCAAAAAATGATGGACTTCATTGAAAAAAAAAGATTTACTAAGTTTAGCTCAACATGGGTTCAGAAGCAACAAATCTACAGAAACTGCAGTATATGATTGCATAAATACGCTTTTAGAACTGTTAGATAGGAAACAACCCATAACAGGCATATTTCTGGATCTGTCAAAGGCTTTTGACACTGTTGACCACAAAATATTACTGGAAAAATTAGAACGCTACGGTATCAGAGGAATTGCAAACAACTGGATTGCTACATTCCTAACCAATCGGATACAGAGAGTCAGCATGAAATATAGTATAGACAAAGCAACTCAATAACCGAAATACTATCAAGTAATAAAACTGTAAAGCAAGGTGTTCCACAGGGCTCAGTATTGGGACCCCTACTTTTCCTCCTGTATATTAATGACTTAAGCCTGAATGTTGATGCACACAAAACAATAATATTTGCTGATGACACAACTGTACTCCTCAAAGGGGAGAATACAGAGGCAGTGCAAAAAGCTGTGAACGTGGCTACAGATCAACTCAGCAACTGGGCAAAAATCAACAGATTAACTATCAACACCAAAAAGACAGCTTCCATGAACTTCCACACAACACAAAATGCAAATTCCTCTCAGCCATCTGTCACTATAAATAACCAGTCAATAGACCCGACACTGTTTTCAAATTCCTAGGTCTATGGGTTCAAGATAACCTGAAATGGAATACACATACAGGAAGGGTAAATGCCAGGATTTGTACTGGCTGTTATGCATTGAGTGTACTGAAAACATGTGCTAGCCTGAAAACATTAACCAGTGCATACTATGCTTATATACAAGCCCATCTAAAATATGGTGTAATATTCTGGGGAAATGCTCCATCTGCTCTGAGCACATTCAGAATCCAGAAGAGAGCATTGAGGATTATTAATGGGAGCAAACCCAGAGACTCCTGCAAACCCATCTTCAGAAAGTTAGAAATCCTTACACTGCCTTGTCTCTACATTCTTGAGACTCTAAAATTCTTCAGAAAACATATAGTGCCAACTGACCCCAGAGTCGTAAAAAATAATGAAATACATGAACACAACACCAGGAAAAACGCAAACCTGCATGTTATACGTACAAACACTCAACTGTGTAAAAAGGGAGTTTTCCACATGGGCCTCCAACTATTCAACCATCTTCCCACTAGTATTAAGTCCATCGAAGACAACATAAAATTTAGCAAAGCCGTGAAGTCATATTTGTTGTGTCACTGTTTTTACTCTGTAAATGAATACTTAGAACAGTAATCTTGCTGTTTGTGCTAAATTGAAAACATTGAGCAATATAATACATTAGAATACTATAGGCTTACATTAATACATCTTAACAATGTTAAATGACATTTTCTGATATCTGCAACACACTGTGTACCATCAGATCACATAGAATAAATAAATAAATAAACATACAGGTTAATGTCTTCATGCTGTTCTCAAGAACTTATATCAGTATTGATCACAACTTACTTTTTCCTTTTTTTGTAAAAGGAAACAAATTTACATGACAATTTTCTTATGAATATGCAACAATTACTCTAAATAATTACAAAAGTAGAATAATATTTGCAGTTTTTATGGTATCTCCATGACTATAGTTTACAGCTTTTGCATTTGTATAAATGACACAATGACAAAAATTAGAAAATATTTACAATTTATATAATATACACTAACACTGATTATGTTGCTGAAGTATTCTTCAAGAGCTCATTCAGATTTTAGAAAGCAGCTAGCTTCACTAGCTTCTATATAGCTTAAGATGGTATATATTCATACAGTTTATTTAAAAGATACATTTTATAGCCATTTTAAAATTTCTTAAATTTTTTGTGTGTTAATGTGGTGTGGTAATATGTTGTAAAGTTTTTTTCCTGCTAGTAGGGCCCCATCTTGTCTAAGTTTAGTTTTTGCATACTCACTGTGCAGTTCCATTTTCTGTTGCGCATTGTACTTATGAATTGTTTGTACTAGTTGGTCTTCAGTGTCCATTATTTGTTAATGAAACATGTAACTTCCAAAGGTTCTTAACAGTGGCCTACATGTTATGATAGTCTGTTATGAAATCAAAATTAGGTACAACACCCAACCACCAGGCAATTTCAAAAATCAAACAAAACAATGACACTATTTGAAACCTTGTTCAAACAGCTCAATGTTTTAATAACTTTCTCACAAATGTAACAAATTTGATGTAAATGTGACTACTTATCAAAACAGTGTGAATTTCTTTGGCCTGGACCAGAATAGTAACCCCCTTTGTGACATTTAGTAAAGTCTTAGCCAAAGCTGTAAAAAATGCTATTTTGTTTATAAAAAACAAAAGAGCTGCAGGGTGGTATCAAATACCCGCCAAAGTAGTTAAATTTGTATATGATAGAATAGCACATCATCTGTCCTTAATAATCAGTCAGTCATTTGAGCAACCCAACTTCCCTGTTGTGCTTAAGTGTGCAGAGGTAAAACCACTACACAAAAAAGGATGAAGAGAGGATATGAGAAATTACTGCTCCATCTCTATCCTCCCAGTGCTATCCAAAGTATTCTGCAGTCCAGATAACAAATTTTATTGTGAAACATGATGTTATTCTTAAAAACAAATATGGGTTCCAAAACGGGAAAAGCACCATGAGTGCTATTAATGAATTCATTGAAAAAATCTGCCTATCACTAGACAAGAGCAACAAAGTATCAGATATCTTCTGTGACCTTACAAAGGCATTTGTTGCTGCTTCATAAACTAGACAGGTATGGCATCAGACAAAATACTCTGCAGTGGCTCAGGTCTTATCTGACAAACAGGAAGCAAACGGTAATCAAAAATTATGCATCTCAGTGGGATGGAGCTCAGTCCATTAAATTCTTGGGACTAAACTTGAACAAAAATCTAAGCTGGCAAGAACATATAGATTATTTAACTACAAAATTAAACAATCTTGCCATTGCGCAGATATACTATCTGGTATAACAGATATAAGCTGCAGAAAAGTGGTGTACCACAGTTACTTTGAATCCATAATTAAATATGGTTTAATTTGTGGAGGAAATTCAAGCTACATGAAACGAATCCTGCTACTTCAAAAAATAATTGTTAGAAAAATGTGTGCTGCCCCTCCAAGAACATCCTGCTGCCCATTATTCAAGAACCAAAAAATATTACCTATCCCTGCATTGTACATACACTATGTGATCAAAAGTATCTGGACACCTGGCTGAAAATGACTTATAAGTTTGTGGTGCCCTCCATCAGTAATGCTGGAATTCATTATGGTGTTGGGCCACCCTTAGCCTTCATGGTAGCTTCCACTCTCGCAGGTATATGTTCAGTCAGGTTCTGGAAAGTTTCTCTGGGAATGGCAGCCCACTCTTCATGGAGTGCTGCACTGAGGAGAGGTATCAATGTCAGTCGGTGAGGCCTGACACGAAGTCGGCGTTCCAAAATATTCCAAAGGTGTTCTATAGGATTCAGGTCAGGACTCTGTGCATGCAGGCCAGTCCATTACAGGGGTGTTATTATCATGTAACCACTCTGCCACAGGCCATGCATTATGAACAGATGCTTGGTCATGTTGAAAGATGCAATCGCCATTCCTGAATTGCTCTTCAACAATGGGAAGCAAGTAGGTGCTCAAAACATCAATGTAGGTCTTTGCTGTGATAGTGCCACACAAAACAACAAGGGGTGCAAGCCCTCTCTGTGAAAAACATGACCACACCACAACACCACCTCCTCCGAATTTTACTGTTGGCATTACAGACGCTGGCAGATGATGTTCACCAGGCATTCACCATACCCACACTGTGCTATCAGATTTGCCACTTGTGTACCATGATACATCACTCCACAAAACATTTTTCCACTGTTCAGTTGTCCAATGTTTATGCTCCTTACACCATGCAAGGCGTCATTAGGCATTTACTGGTGTGATGTGTGACTTATGAGCAGCCACTCGACCATGAAATCCAAGTTTTCTCGCCTACCGCCTAACTGTCAGTGGATCCAGATGCAGTATGGAATTCCTGTGTGTTGGTCTGGATAGATGTCTGCCCATTACACATTATAACCCTCTTCAACTGTTGGTGGCCTCTGTCAGTCAACAGACGAGGTCGGCCTGTACACTTTTGTACTTCCACTTCACTATCACATCGGAAATAGTGGACCTAGAGATATTTAGGAGTGTGGAAATCTCACATACAGATGTATGACACTAGTGAAACCCTATCACATGACCACTTTGAAGTCCGTGAGTTTGGCGGAGTGCCCTATTCTGCTCTCTCATGATGCCTAATGACTACTGAGGTCGCTGACATGGAGTACCTGGCAGTAGGTGGCAGCTCAATGCATCTAATATGAAAAATGATGTTTCTGGGGGTACCTGGAAACTTTTGATCACATAGTGTATTTGAAATTATCATCTTTTTACATAGTAACCCGGAGCTAACAGAAGAAAACCATTTCAAACAAGTCTACAAGACTAAACACAAAGAAAATTTCACACTTCCACAACAATTTACAAGAAACTCAAGGGTACAGATGCACTGAACATGGAGATAGGTTTACTAAAGAGAAAACTATATGATCTTGTGGTGGAAAAATGCTATTGTTCAATTGAGGAATTTATGAATGACGAAGTCATCATTTGAATAGTATGACTGTTTAATATTATAGCATTGTGTGTAATATTGTATACACATATAAAGATAATGTACTGTTACATCATAAGAAAAACAATTTAATAATATTACTATGTTAAATATCAACCTGTACTGGTAAAAAGTAGTGTTAGGGAATTATGTAATTATCTACATCATAAGGCTAAAACTGACATAACTCCTTGCAGCCTGATCAGATGATCTGTAAATGTATGTTATGAGATGAATAAAATACAAATACAAATACAATATTATGAGAAGGAAAGTTGCTCTTCACCATATAGCAGATATGCTGAGTCGCAGATAGGCACAACAAAAAGACTCTCACAATGAAAGCTTTTGACCATTGCCCTTTGTCAACAATAGACACACCTAAGCACATGCATCCATCCACACACACACACAAACACACACACACACTCACACACACACAAATTCAACTCACACACATGACTGCAGTCTCAGGCCACTGGAACCACACTGCGAGCTGCAGCACCAGTGCATGATGGGAGTGGCAAATGGATGGGGCTAAGGAGGAAGCTGGGACGAGAAGGGGGAGGGATAGTATGGTGGGGGTGGTGAACAGTGAAGTGCTGCAGATTAGACGGTGGGAAATGGAGAGGTGGGGAGGAAGGAGGGAAGTAGCGGCAAAGTAGAGAAAAAAAAGACTGGGTGTGGTGGTGGAATGACAGCTGTGAAGTGCTGGAATTGGAACAGGGGAGGGGCTGGATGGGTGAGGACAGTGACTATCGAAGGTTGAGGTCAGAAGGGTCACAGGAACATAGGATATATTGCAGGGAAGGTGCAATTCAGAAAAGCTGCTATTGACGGGAAGGATCTAGTCATTGAAATGAAGGATGTTTGGCAGGGTGTTCAGCAACAGGATGGTCTACTTGTTTCTTTGCCACAGTTTGTCGGTGGCCATTCATGTGGGCAGTCAGCTTGTTGGTTGTCATGCCTTCATAGAATGCAGCACAGGAGTTGCAGTTTAGCTCATAGACCACATGACTGGTTTCATAGGTAGCCCTGCCTTTGATGGGATAGGTGATGCTAGTGACCGGACTGTAGTAGGTGGTGGTGGTGGGAGGACGTATGGGACAGCTATTGCGTCTAGGTCTATTACAGGGGTATGGGCCATGAGGTAAGGGATTGGGAGAAGGGGTTGTGTGAGGCTGGACGAATATATTGTGTAGGTTCAGTGGACAATGGAATACTACTGTGGGAGGGGTGGGAAGGATAGTGGGCATGATAATTCTCATTTCAGGGCATGATGAGAGGTAATTAAAACCCTGACAGAGAATGTAATTCTCCAGTCCTGAGTGGTACTGAGTTATGAGGGGAATGCTCCTCTGTGGCCACATGGCAGGACTTTGTGAGGTGGTGGGAGACTGAAAAGATAAGGCACGGGAGATTCGTTTTTGTACAAGGTTGGGAGGATAATTACATCTACATCCACATCTACATGATTACTCTACTATTCACAATGAAGTGCCTGGCAGAGGGTTCAATGAACCACCTTCAAGCTGTCTCTCTTCCATTCCATTCTTGAAAGGTGCATGGGAAAACAAGTGCTTAAATTTTTCTGTGCCATCCCTGATTTCTCTTATTTTATCGCGATGATCATTTCTTCCTATGTAGGTGGTCTGTCAACAGAATGTTTTCACAATTGGAGGAGAAAACTGGTGATTGAAATTTCATGAGAAGATCCTGTCGCAACAAAAATGCCTTTGTTTTAATGGTTGCCACTCCAATTCACATATGATATCTGTGGCACTATCTCCCCTATTTCACAACAGTACAAAAAGAGCCACCCTTCTTTGAACTTTTTTTATGTAATCCATCAGCCCCACCTGATGCAGATCCCATACCGCACAGCAATATTCTAGAATATGGCAGACAAGTTTAGTGTAAGCAGTCTCTTTAGTAGAGCCGTTGCACCTTCTAAATGTTCTGTCAATGAATCACAGTCTTTGTGTCTATGTCTATGTGATCATTCCAATTTAGATTATTTATAAACTGGAATGACCAGTGATCCTGGATTTTCCATTGTTTGACATACAAATACAAATAGTTGCATTTCCCATGATCTTCATAATTCTTTTTTGGACTATAAAGCAACTTCTGCTGGCAGGTGAGTTGCCCAAAAAATTATGCTGCATCTCAACAATGATTCCACCTGCGCATAATATATCTTTTTTTTAATCATTTGTTGTGTCATGCAGCCAGTAACAATTTTCCTGCAACAGCAGGTGATACTTAATTTCTTATTGATGAAGCTTACATGTCTGTCCCACTTTAGGTTTCCTTGGATCCATATTCCAAGGAATTCACTGCTGTTTACAGTTTCCAGCTGTTTGCCAGATAACATTATGACAGAGCTTGAGTGGTGTATTCTTTGTATTGTATGTAAATGCATAGTAACTGTCTTTTCTACATTTGTGATATGACTGTTTATGGAGAACCAGTCAGTTATGTGTAACGTGCATACTTCGATTTCATTTTCTAGTTCATCTATAGTCTTTGCTTTATCATAATGTTGGCATCATCTGAAAATTTTATACATATCTGGGAAGGCGTTCCTGACTTTAAGTCATTTATAAACAGCAGGAACAAGATTGGACCTAGAGTGGAACCTTGGGGCACACCATATTTAACATTTTGTTTCCCTGACTGGTACATATGTATGTTGTTTTCTTCTTGATATTTAAGTTCCACTATTTTTTGTCTGTTGTTCAGGTGTGATTGTATCCATTTGTGTCCCTGAACCCTGATCTGTTCAAATTTTGAGATTAATAATTTTTGGTTAATGACATAAAAAGCTTTGGTGAGGTCAAAAAATATAGCTGATAACTGTTGTATATGTTCTACTGAGGTCAGAGCTTCATTTATAAAATAAAAGTTGGCAGTTTCTATGGACCTACATTTACAGAAACTGTGCTGTGATTTTAGGAAGAGGTTACTTTTTTCTATAAAATTAGTCATCCTCTTACAAAAAATTTTTCCAATATTTTAGAAAAGCCAGACAGTAGAGAGATTGGTCTGCAATTTTTTACCTCTGTTCTTTGGCCCATTCACTTGTAATTGTGCTAAAGAAGTCAGCGGAATACATGCTGAGATGTTGGAACCAGATTTGGCAACTTGAATTGTACCCACCTACACTTGGACCTGGTAAAATATTCAGTGCTTTAAAATGTATTTCTGATTTTTTTTTAAAATAATGTAATTGGGATTAAAATTTAGACCCATAGATCTAAACTCATGAATTTTTGGAACAAAAGTTAATTATGGTTAGCCGAACACAAAAAAAAAAAAAAAAAAAAAAAAAAAATCACTAAATATTGTACTGAATTTCCATATACATCCTGATGTCTATTGTTTGGAGTATGACTTAGTAAATAATACATTTGTCAATAGTATTTTATCATTGTCTGTTGTTGAGCTTCTGATATTGAATGTAGTTGAATAAATTCTTTAATATGAACCAGGCCAGTGAAGTATGAAAAAGTGGATCAACTGATATGTGTTTTGGTTCTCCACTGACTTGGTTCACATTTAACAATATATATATGGTTAAAAAGTAGCAATGGATAGATGTTTAAAGAGAGAACCAGTCTCTTATTCTTTCAAATACTCTCTCTCTCTTCAAGAGACTGGTTCCTATTTCACTGCTAAAATGATAATTCTCATAATGTCATAATGATATGTGATAACATTTTCTATCCTGCAGTTGGATTTTCATGCTGGCTTGCTTATGCAAATGATCAGGCTTACATGCTTAGAAAACTATTGGTGGCATACAACAATCCAAGTTTGAACATAGCACACATTGGTACAAGTTTGTACACTTTACATTCACTTCTTATGTTTCCGACCGCTAGCAACCTCAGCAATCTAACATATGTGGCACTATTGTGAAACATAATGATTATGTTTGAATGTTAATGTCTCTGTGATGGGAGTTCACAAATTTTCTTACTTGGTAGTTTATACTGTAGTTAATGAGATGGGTGTGCAACTGAATGATCACACTGAAAGACAAACACAGAAGCATTCCCCTTTCATGTTCATACACCAGTCTGTGGCCACATTCTTCCTCCACGTCCTGCACTCCCATGAGGATGGACTTCAACTTAGCATTGACGAGTGATATGCTTATATCTTTTTTAAATATATTACTTACAGTGTACAGAAGGCAATTAAACAAGTTTGTATTTCTTTTTACAGAATTTATAAGTTGCTACAAAGTAGACATGAATACATGCTTAAAGAGAGTAACTTTGAGAGAGGGAAGTTGTGGCAATTCAACCGATACATCTACTATGGAAGAAGAAAAGGATACACAAAATAGGATTTCCTCAAAAGATTGTATTAAAAAACATGTCCCCCTTATAAATAGACCTATCAGATGAAAGGTATTTAAAATTTGGATTCATGTGTACTTGCGACTCAGATGTTGTTGTTGCTGCAAAAATTCATAAACAGATATTAGACCCCACCCAAACTTTGTAGGCACTTAGAAACAATGCCTGCTGATCACAAAGCAAAAGATATTAGCTTTCTTAAAAGACGGTGTGACTCAATAGAAAAGTCTAAACATCAAATAACTACATTTTCAAAAACTGGAAATGAAAATGTAACCAAAGCATCTTTCTGAGTAAGTTACCATAGTGTGCTTAGTCGTGAAACTCATTCAACTGGGTGTGTAACAGACGTAGTGTCATGCATTATTAGTGTGGAGGCTGCCAAATAGTTGTGGTACAATGATCTAATAATACCTTATCATGACACATCAAAGATCTTCCTCGTTCCACAGATTAGTAGTTAACTTATCAACTTGGGCTTTGCAGTGAGTATGCAATGCAAATGGTTGAAATCAAAGATGTCAAGAACTAGCAGTACTACTAGTATTTGTTTGCTGTACATTTGATAAAAAAATACTGAAGAATATTCACTCATGAGTGCATATTTACAAGAAAAAATAACAAGAGAAGGTATAATCAACTGTATTAATGATTACATTATAGAACATGAGATCAGTTGCAGGAAGTGTATTGAAGGTGGCAAGTAATGCCAATGAGATGTATCATGCACACTGCAGGTAGCTATAAGTGTCACAAGCAGTCATTGCATTTTCCATATGCAAGCTCTACTACCAAAAGATACCTAGTCATCTAAAATAGGTTTGAATGAAGCAGTCAACATGATAAACTGTGACAAATCATGACCACAACAGTCCTGAGTGTTTAAAAATTGGTGCAATAAAATGGGTAGCACTTTTACTATGTACAGAACTGAGATGGCTATCCAGAGGAAAATTACTACTGAGGCTTTATTTGTAGTGATTTATTGGCCTTCTTTAATGCCCAAAATAATTCAGTATACAATTTTATTGAATTTTTAAGAAATCGTTTATGGTTGATAAAACTTGCGTAACTGGCAGACATTTTTACGAAGTGCAATAAAATTAACTTGTCATTGTGAGAAAAGTGTGTTACAATTTTAATACAAAAGACAAAATTGCATCCTTTGAGAGAAAATTGAACTTTCAGATTTCTTCAATTTGAGTAAATAATTTTAATTGTTTCTCACTTTAGATGACTGTTTGACTGAAAACAATTTTAAAATTAATGAAGAAGTTTCTAAGTTGCTTACAAAGCATTCACATGACTTTGAAAAAACTCTTCTGCAACACTTTTCAAAGATTAGTGAAGATAATTCATGGGTTTACAATCAATCTTCCACAACAGCAAAGCCAACAGGCTTAAGTGTACAAGACTTTCAAAGGCTAATATACTCTGATTTAAAGCAAACACACAAAGACCAGCCTTTATGTAGTTTATGAGCAAATTTATCAGAAGAATGCCTGAGTTTATCAAAATAAGCTATTATTTTTCTTCTTCAATTTATCACTATACTTTATGTGAAGCAGGATTTTCTCATTATATTACAATGAAGACAAAGTTCAGGAACAGACTTGATGCCGCACCAAATATTAGAATCGAACTTTCTACTATTGTACCTGATACCAAGAAGATTTGTGACGTATAATTGAAGGAAACAAAATAAAAAGCCACTAAAAACTTTATTCTGATTTGTTGTTACATGTCAAGAAAAAATAAAAAATAAATAATTACTAAGTACATTTGAAATAAACAATTAAACTTTCTTATGTTTTAAAAATTTATTATGATTTCTGTGTTACAATATAATTTAAAATTCAAGTTATCACTAAATAAAACAAGTTTTTTCTCTTTTTTAAACATCTTATTAACCTTCAAAATAAAAAAGGTATTCCATCACAGTATCGGGATTCTCAAACTGCTCTGTCGGAGGAAAAGTTTGGGGACCCCTGCCATAAACAAATATCTGTTTGTCTGATATACCTTTTTTCTACATACTTCTCTACATCCCCTTAACCAGTAATTGCTACATTTGTTGTCATTTGAATACTCATTATCAAAAAACAACATAAACTTACGCTGCTATGGATGCTCACAGTACCTTTTTGCTGTAACCTGTATGTCAACACATCATTAAGCACAATCTAAATTAAACAACTTTTCACCCATTCTAATCTTCTCCTCACCCACATGATGTTGATAACATCTCCATTTAGTGGTGCATGCCATAAAATATTACATGGTAAACATGTATTTTAAAGATGGATAAAAAAGCAATATACCTATTTCTCTGATGTATAATGAACTAATTGCAATTGATTTCTGAGTGCATACATAACAACTGAAAGCTATCCCAGAAAATGTGAACAAACATTACTGTTGTGGCTTTTGTATTTCAAGAACACTTATAATGCCTGCAAGAGAAAACGGCAATTTTGCTGTTGTTGAACCCTAAATATGGTGTCTTTACAATATTACTTATATGGAAAATGATACAGCATAATGTATATCATGTTTTATCTGGTGATTAAGAATAGTAGAAGAAAGGGTAATTAAAGTACATAGGATAACAGAATGGGAAAATCATTGAACATAAAATGAAAAATGAAGAAATATGATGACCAGCTAGGGTTCTTGTAGGCATTATTCAACAAAATACACACACAATGTGAATTCCCTGAGGAAATGCAATAAATCTTTTAATTAAATCTACATTTCATAAGCTTTTCTTCCATACATTTAAGAGATCAACTAAGAATACTGCTTTGGGGTGCGGGATATCTGCTACTTTGTAAAATCTACAAATTATTGAAAAATTTACTGATTTTGATCTTTAAATTTGAATTATCACCATAACACCTATTGCAAATCATATCTTCGAAGTATTTGTATTATACTGTTTTACTGTATTTTGTATATTTTTATTTAATTCCTTCTCCACATCTGTTTGAATATTGTCAATGTGGTGAACTATACTGTCAGGCCACGTAAATAACTTTAATAATGCCTCTCCAATAAATTATTTGTCCATCTGGTGAACTACACTGTCAGGCCACTTAAATAACTTTAATAATGGCTCTCCAATAAATATCCTACTTAATACTTCTGACAGTGAAAGGCTAGTAGACAAAGGTGGTAATTGATTTCAAATCAGTTGAAATTCTGATATAATCTGAGCCCAATTGGTATGTCTACTTGAACAATACATACAGCAGAGTCTACACTCTCTTTCATTACTCTTTTGACAGGTTAGACTGAGGATGGTCTTTAGAAAACGGTAGCATGTCATACTACTTCTCACACCAAAAATCTCCTTAATCAATCTTTACAGTTTACCAACATTCACAAAAAACTCTCTCAAGCAATTAACTGTTGTCGTCGTATTTGTGATTTCAATATGTTATAATTTAACATATTTTCACCAACATTCAATTGTGCCAAATATATAAGTTACACCAACTCGACTTCTGGTAATGATCCAAATAAATCTGCATCTATTAGATCAGTAAAGTCTTTGGTTTTATAGGATACATTTTATAACTTAAGCTACTGTTTCCTTCACCTTTTGACACAAATCACTTGTTCATAAAATCCATTTTATTTCCCTACATAAATTAGTAAAGTTAATCACATGTCTAATACGCTTTCTTATTCCAAAGTGTCTGTAGCCTTTATTGAAATGCCATACTCTATTGTTCACTGCTACTTGCAAAATAAATACCTTTCAGTGATTTGAATTTTCATTTACTCTGTGAAACAAAGTACTCTCCTGCAACAACCACTTGTTTTTACCCATTTCCAACAACATTCCTTGGTTTTAGGATGCAACGATAACTACAAATTGTTTATTGGACTTTACTCCTTCTTTTATCTTTCTAGCTAACAGCCATATCTCGGTTGCTAGTATAGCATATTGACATAAAATTTACTCTAAAAATTACTCTATGACCTTCTACTGCAATCCCAATAGTATATCATGTACTACATTTAAAGATAAGTTAATATAATTGTTTTCTAATTTAAACTTTTGTAAAGATAGAAGTCACCTCATAAATCAACTATGTAGCAGTCTACTTTCCATTAAAAATGCTGGAGCACGATGGTCAGTGTATATCACTACCTGTGAGCCCAACACTAATGTCTGAAATTTCTGTAAATTACAGTCAGTTGGTGGTTGCTTCACAGTAGTTACATAAGATATGTTCAAACCAAAAGGTAATACCTTAAATTGGTAAGATTTACCCTCCAAAAGATTGCATTGTATGGTCTTCATTTAACATCTAATGGCACCTTCTGATATCCTACTGTTAGATCTGTTGAACCAACAAATTTAGCTTCCTCAAACTTTGGCAATTCTTTGATACTGAGGAGCCTGCCCAATTTAGTTCTGAGAGGTTTACTGGAAGTTCATGCATTCAAAACTAACTGAACATCTTCTACAGGCTTCTTAGCCACCAATACTCTATTATTATACACCATACACTTATACTATGTTCAATGCTATCATTATCAACCAAACTGTATTTCTTCCCTTACTGAAATTTGAAAACTCATTGGTATTGGGAAGGGTTTGCTAAAGAAAGGCTGATCTTCCTTTACTTTGAACTTACACACACATTTCTTAATCATCCTAGGTTTGTCTGAAAATACAGTTGCTTTAACAAAAACTTTCTAACTGGCTTATTTGTTCTTTGGACAAAATTTCAGACTCATGCAATTTTAATTTTGCATTTTCCCATAATTGTTCTTGGGTTTGATCCTTCACTACAGTAACATTAGTCAAAGATACCAAATCAATGTATTTCACTGACAGTTGTTCTACCTTACAATTCCAAAGAGAAGTCCTTTTCTGTTGAAATCCGATGATACTGTTCTCAACTGCAAAGGTAGTCGTAGTAATAGTTGTATGTGCATGAAAATTTGGTTGGGTCCATTTCAATAAAACTCATCATTTCTTCATGTTTTTGTAAGCTATGTGATTCCCTATTGTGTTCTGTGCAATGATGTGATTGTATTAAATGTCAGAAAAAGTTAATTGCAAGCCTGGTATTGTCTATATTATTTAGAAATTTTTATCACATGTAAGATTATTTTAGGCAGCAAACTGCAGATAAGGCACTCCAGTTCCTTGTAGAGGCTTGCACAAAATAAAATAAAATAAAACAAAAAACCTGGTGTATATCTTTGATATCAACTGAAATGTATATTCTGATTTGTTAAAATTATTTATTGCATGGCACACACCTGTAAAAAAGTTTTGTTACTTGAGTTATGAACTTTAAGTTTTGAATCAATTATTAGTCACATAATAAGCCAATTATCACAGTCTACATCTACATCTACATGACTACTCTGCAATTCACATTAAGTGCTTGGCAGAGGGTTCATCGAACCACAATCATACTATCTCTCTACCATTCCACTCGCGAACAGCGCGCAGGAAAAACGAACACCTAAACCTTTCTGTTCGAGCTCTGATTTCTATTGTTTTATTTTGATGATCATTCCTACCTATGTAAGTTGGGCTCAACAAAATATTTTCACATTCGGAAGAGAAAGTTGGTGACTGAAATTTCGTAAATAGATCTCGCCGCGATGAAAAACGTCTTTGCTTTAATGACTTCCATACCAACTCGAGTATCATATCTGCCACACTCTCTCCCCTATTACATGATAATACAAAACAAGCTGCCCTTTTTTGCACCCTTTCGATGCCCTCCGTCAATCCCACCTGGTAAGGATCCCACACTGTGCAGCAATATTCTAACAGAGGATGAACGAGTGTAGTGTAAGCTGTCTCTTTAGTGGACTTGTTGCATCTTCTAAGTGTCCTGCCAATGAAACGCAACCTTTGGCTCGCCTTCCCCACAATATTATCTATGTGCTCTTTCCAACTGAAGTTGTTCGTGATTTTAACACCCAGGTACTTAGTTGAATTGACAGCCTTGAGAATTGTACCATTTATCGAGTAATCAAATTTCAACGGATTTCTTTTGGAACTCATGTGGATCACCTCACACTTTTTGTTATTTAGCGTCAACTGCTACCTGCCACACCATATAGCAATCTTTTCTAAATCGCTTTGCAACTGATACTGGTCTTTGGATGACCTTACTAGAACGTAAATTACGGCATCATCTGCGAACAACCTAAGGGAACTGCTCAGATTGTCACCCAGGTCATTTATATAGATCAGGAACAGCAGAGGTCCCAGGATGCTTCCCTGGGGAACACCTGATATCACTTCAGTTTTACTCGACGATTTGCCATCTATTATTATGAACTGCAACCTTCCTGACAGGAAATCACGAATCCAGTCGCACAACTGAAATGATAACCCATAGGCCCGCAGCTTGATTAGAAGTCGCTTGTGAGGAACGGTGTCAAAAGCTTTCCGGAAATCCAGAAATACGGAATCAACCTGAGATCCCCTGTCGATAGCGGCCATCACTTCGTGCAAATAAAGAGCACAAGAACGATGTTTTCTGAAACCATGCTGATTACGTATCAATAGATCGTTCCCTTCAAGGTGATCCATAATGTTTGAATACAGTAGTTCGATGGATTACTCCTACTACCCTTCTTAAACACTGGTGCGACCTGCACAATTTTCCAATCTGTAGGTACAGATCTATCGGTGAGCAAGCGGTTGTATATGATTGCTAAGTAGGGAGCTATTGTATCAGCGTAGTCTGAAAGGAACCTAATTGGTATAGAATCTGGACCTGAAGACTTGCCCGTATCAAGCGATTTGGGTTGCTTCGCAACCCCTAAGGTATCTACTTCTAAGAAACTCATGCTAGCAGCTGTTCGTGTTCCAAATTCTGGAATATTCCATTCATCTTCCATGGTGAAGGAATTTCGGAAAACTGCGTTCAATAACTCCGCTTTAGCAGTACAGTCATTGGTAACAGTACCATCGGCACTGCGCAGCGAATGTATTGACTGCGTCTTGCCGCTTGTGTACTTTACATACAACCAGAATTTCTTCAGATTTTCTACAAAATTTCGAGAAATGTTTCATTGTGGAACCTATTAAAGGCATCTCGCATTGAAGTCCATGCCAAATCTCACGCGTCTGTAAATTTTAGCCAATCTTCAGGATTTCGCATTCTTCTGAACTTCGTATGCTTTTTCCGTTGCCTCTGCAACAGCGTTCGCACCTGTTTTGTGTATCATGGGGGATCAGTTCCATCTCTTATCAGTTTATGAGGTATGAATCTCTCAATTGCTGTTGCTACTATATCTTTGAATTTGAGCCACATCTCGTCTACATTTGCATAGTTAGTTCGGAAGGAATGGAGATTGTCTCTTAGGAAGGCTTCTAATGACACTTTATCCACTTTTTTAAATAAAATTATTTTGCGTTTGTTTCTGGTGGATTTGGAAGAAACGGTATTGAGCCTAGCTACAATGACCTTGTGATCACTAATCCCTGTATCAGTCATGATGCTCTCTATTAGCTCTGGATTGTTTGTGGCTAAGAGGTCAAGTGTGTTTTCGCAACCATTTACAATTCGCGTGGGTTCGTGGACTAACTGCTTGAAATAATTTTTGGAGAAAGCATTTAGGACAATCTCGGAAGATGTTTTCTGCCTACCACCAGTTTTGAACAAGTATTTGTGCCAACATATCGAGGGAAGGTTGAAGTCCCCACCAACTATAACCGTATGAGTGGGGTATTTATTTGTTACGAGACTCAAATTTTCTCTGAACTGTTCAGCAACTATATCATCAGAGTCTGGGGGTTGGTAGAAGGAGCCAATTATTAATTTAGTTCGGCTGTTAAGTATAACCTCCACCCATACCAATTTGCACTGAGTATCTACTTCGACTTCACTACAAGATAAACCACTACTGACAGACACAAACACTCCACCACCAATTCTGCCTAATCTATCTTTCCTGAACACCATCTGAGACTTCGTAAAAATATCTGCAGAACTTATTTCAGGCTTTAGCCAGCTTTCTGTACCTATAACAATTTCAGCTTCTGTGCTTTCTATTAGCGCTTGTAGCTCAGGGACTTTCCCAGCACAACTACATCAATTTACAACTACAATTCTGACTGTTCCTTGATCCAAGCACATCCTGTATTTGCCATGCACCCTTTGAGATTGCAGCCCACCCCATACTTTCCCGAGGCCTTCTAACCTAAAAAACCGCCCAGTCCATGCCACACAGCCTCCGCTACCCGTGTAGCCGCCAGCTGAGTGTAGTGAACTCCTGACCTATTCAGCGGAACCCGAAACCCCACCACCCTATGGTGCAAGTCAAGGAATCTGCAGCCAACATGGTCGCAAAACCGCCTGAGCCTCTGATTCAGACCCTCCACCCGGCTCTGCACCAAAGGTCCGCAGTCGTAAGCAAGACTGGCAGCCTTCACCAAATCAGATAGCCGCTGGAATCCAGAGAGAATTTCCTTAGATCCAAAGCGACACACGTCATTAGTGCCGACATGTGCCACCACCTGCAGCTGGCTGCACCCTGTGCTCTTCATGGCATCCGGAAGGACCCTTTCCGCATCAGGAATGACTCCACCCGGAATGCACACGGAGTGCACACTGGATTTCTTCCCCTCCTTAGCCGCCATATCCCTAAGGGGCCCCATTACCCGCCTAACATTGGAGCTCCCAAATACCAATAAGCCCACCCTCTGTGACTGCCCGGACCTTGAAGGCTGAGAATGATCCTCTGAAACAGGGCAGGCAGCTGCATCTGGCTCAGCCAGAGACAGTGCCTGAAACCTGTTTGTCAGACGCACCGGGGAGGCTTTCTGATCAGCCTCCGGGGACGTCTTTTGCTGCCTGCCATGCTTTGGAATGACCTCTCAATCAACCACAGGCGAGAGCTCAGCCCCACTGCGGGCAGCAACTGGGGCAAACATAGCGGCAGACCGATCTGGGGACAGACGGGACAAGGTTGCCATCCCCGTGATACCCAAGTCCGGCTCCCCATAGTGGTGCCCATTGGCAACAGCCTCAAGCTGCGCGACCGAAGTCAGCGCCGCTTGCAGCTGTGAGCGAAGGGATGCCAACTCAGCCCTCATCCAAACACAGCAATCACAGTAGGGACGTTTTTCTTTGTTTTCCTTTACTGCCTGCAATATATATTCCAGTTAGCAGCAGTACAGGACATAGGAAAAAATGTGTTGAAGGCCAGTCATACAAAATTTCTAGGTGTACATGTTCAGGCAGAATAAGAGACTGAATTCACTAGTATATGCTGTTAGGATCCTCACTCAAAATACAAGCTCTCATCAATGTTGGCAATGTATCATTGCAGTATACAGTTGCTACTTATGTACGGAATAATTTTTTTGGGGAATTCCACAAATACTACAAAAACATTTAAAATACAGACAAAGATTATTAGGGTGATAAAAAAAGCTAAATGTAAGGATTCCTGTAGACCCCTTTTTAAAACTCTGAAAATATTGCCACTGCCTTGCTTGTATACACATGAAATATTAATTTTCACAAAAGGGAGCATCTTCAAAAAGGAAAATGTCTTCAAACACAACTACGATATACGCACATATGAGACTAGACTAGACTTTATGCAAAACAGGAGTGTATCCTTCTGAAGCTATGTTATATAACCATATGCCTCCTTACCTAAAATGCATACGGATCTTAAAAACTTGTTGCAACAAAGCCAGTCTGTTAAATGTATACTACTCCTATGTGCATGCTGTAATTAAATATGGAATAATCTTCTGGGGCAATACAACAACAAATATTAAACTTTTCAGGATGCAAAAGAGAATACTAAGAATTATTGAGGGGGTAAACAATATGAAATCATGCAGACCCATATTCAAAAAACTGTCAGTTCTTCCTCTTCCTTGCATTTTTCTCTACGAAACATCAGTTTTCATCAAACAATACATCAACAGACACCCAGATGTCTTATGAAAAAATGAAGATATACATGCACACAATACAAGGCAATAATCTGATCTTCATATGAAACAGGTGAGAACAACGTTGTGCCAAAAAGGCACACTACATACTGGGATAAAGATTTTCAATAATCTACCTAACCATATTAAATCAATAGGTAAACTCTGTAGTTTTAAGGCTGAAGTAAAGGCATATTTAATTGATCATTGCTTTTCCAGTCTGACAGAATATATAAAAGCCAAACAACAAAAATAAAGATGCATTATTAATATTCTACTTTGTATGTTGCCTGTAATGTTTATTGTATGTATGGATCTTTGCTAAATTACTTCAATATCTAGTCCTTAGGATTGCAATACAAACTGTATTTTATCTTGTAAATACCTAACCATATCCAATATCCTTGTATATATTCTATACACATAGGATTTGAAGGACTAAATAAATAAATAAATAGAAGCAATGTAGTACACCAACCTACATTATTATGCATTTTTATTATGTTAACAATGTAGTCAAAGTGACTACTGTATTGTAAACTAACTAGGTTTACCACTGTCCTATATCACATGTACAAACAATGTACGAAACTGATTCTTGGACCAATAAATAAATAAAGCTTATTTCTTAGTGCAGACAGAAACTTTTATGATATTAAGGATATTTCACAACCAAAATCTAAATGAATATCCACTTCTATTCCCAAAATATCACCAAATATTGTTCTTTTACATTCATTCTTCTGTTTTACTCCGTCCTCCTCAAGTAAGCATTCATTGTAAAAATCAAATGTGTAAGTGCTACTGCTTTTTCTGTATGAGAGACAACTGTTCCACTGCTACCTCCTGGAGCCTGGTTTCTGGCCCAGAACATGCACTGTTTTCCAAAGGTGCTCTAAACAACCCAGTCTTTCAGTCCAATTAAAGATAAAGATAATTAACTGTCACAATCTAGATTTAGCTACATTTCTGTCTAAGGAAATAGACATGGAAATGACATTGTTCACTTTGCAGAGCATAGGTTGCAGATCACCAATGCCCACAGTTGTTTGTTGGTAAAGACAATAATTAAAAAGTCGTACTCATCTTAATTATCTTAATGTCATCATAGCTGTTACTTCTTTTTCTCCTGTAATAAAACAGGGTGTGATTTCAGTCTGGAGTTACATTTCTGAAAAAAATTCAAGTCTGTGTAATTGAGGTGTCTTAATAGTGCATTCTTCAAACAACTGAGGTAATAATTAACTTCTGTTCACACTTGCAAAAATATCTGAATAAATTTTAAATGAAACTGTTTTAAAATATCACTTCCATATATTCTGCATGATGAAATTCAGAACAAATCTGGGTATGTTGAATTTCCATACATGTTCAATGCTTTACAAAATGTGTTACATTATTGCAAGGGGACAAATCCCAGACTTGTCTAGCACATTTGTCCACCGTCAATTCAATTCAATCTCTTTATTCAACCATTAACAATATACCGGGTGATCAAAAAGTCAATATAAATTTGAAAACTGCATAAATCACGGAATAATGTAGATAGAGAGGTAAAAATTGACCCACATGCTTGGAATGTTATGGGGTTTTATTAGAACCCAAAAAAAAAAAAAAAAAAAAAAAACAGGTTCACAAAAGGTCCGACAGATGGCGCTGGACAGCAAAACGTCAGTGACTGCGCATGACAATCGTCATGCTTGGCCTCCCAGGTCCCCAGTGTTGTGACAGTGCCACGACATTTAACAGTGCCACCACAACAGTACGTGCAAATGGCGATAGAGGCGCTCCGCAACTCGGCTGAGCGTGGGAGCACCACCTAGCTACGAACGGCGCCGGCCGCATGTCACGGCACGGCAGTCGAATAAGAGATACTGAGTTGTTATCATGTAACCAGCTATTGTTTCTAAGTGAGTGTGTTTGAATATCCACGCAATTATTGGTGATTAAAGGTTATAACACTTTTTGGCGACGAGGATGGGATATTTTCACTGTGTTGTGGATTTGTGTGTTCGTGACGGGGCAGACATGGAACAGCTTCTGCAAGCGCTCATTGAACAACAAACACAGTTGACGGCTGCTATTCAGGCATTGTCAACGTCACTTACTCATCGTCTGGCTTCCTCTTCTCCGCCTCCATTCCCTCCTTACGACGAGGCTGCTGAAGACTGGGAGGTTTATGAGAAGCATTTGCGGCAACACTTCTTGGCTTTCGGCGTTGTCGACGCTCCTATGTGTAAGTCGTTATTTCTATCTTGGATTTCCCCACGGATCTATCAGCTGCTATCTCATTTAGCCCCTCTGCGGGAACCTGCCTCTCTGTCCTTCCAAGAAATGTGTGATTTATTGTCTAACTATTATCGAAAAAACACCCATGTCGTTGCCGCCCACGTGGCGTTCTACCGGTGTCGTACACAGCCCCATCAATCTTACCGGGCTTGGGCAGCGGAACTGCTTGGGCAGCGGAACTACACGGTCTGAGTAGGAAATGTCACGGACACTCATCATGAGTCGTATGCTGATTCAGTGGTTAGGGATGCTATTCTACGGCTTGCTCCTGATAAAGAAGTTCGGCAACGTGCCCTACAACTGCCAAACCCATCGTTGTCAGAAGTTCTAAGCATCGCTCAATCCTTTGAAGTGTCTCACGTTGCTGGCACGCAAATAAACGCGTGGTGTGATGTAGGCGCTGTACAGTCAACTTTTGACATGGACAATTTGCCTGTTTCACAGGAGAACGAAGATGTGACGGCGGTTCACTCGCGTAAACAATGTCGCGTTGGGCCGCAACACTCGCAGCGACAACAGCAACCACATAAGCAGGTTCATTCCGCACTTCCTTCTTGTCCACGTTGTTTCGTACAGCATGACAGGGCCGCGTGTCCAAAACGTTGGGCCACGTGTAATTCATGTCGGAAAAAAAGCCACAGTGCTTCTGTGTGTCAGTCCCCTAAAGTTCCTGTCAAAGAGGACGAGGCATCGGACATGGATGTTAACTGTGTGCTTTCTCAAACAAATAAGTTGTTTGTTACTGTTCGTGTTCTGGATAAAGACATTCGCATGCAAGTGGACACTGGCTCTGCAGTAACTCTCATTAATTCTCGCATGTATTTGGAGTTGGGCTCCCCTCCCTTGTCTCCAGTTACGCGAAATCTGAGAACTTATAATAAACAGAAAATTCCTATCATTGGCCAGTTTGATGGTTCCACTGCCTACAAGTCTGTTGTTAGGCCCCTCATGTTTTATATGGTGGATCATGCGGGCACTGAAAACCTGTTCGGTTATGATGCTTTCCAGTTGTTCGGGTTCTCCGTTGATGATGATGTGCACCTCATATCTGAGGATATTCCGTATCAACAGCTGGATGGATTGTGTTCTGAATTTTCGTCCATGTTCTCTGCTGGTCTGGGTCGTGCCAAGGATTTTGAAGCCCACATTACTCTTAAACCTACAGCTCGCCCTAAGTTTTTCTGGGCACGCCCTATTCCGGTGGCGTTGCGTGCACCTGTCAAGGCTGAGATAGACAGGTTAACAGCTTCAGGGATTCTCCTTCCTGTTACCTCCAGCGAATGGGCATCGCCAATCGTGGTGGTTTCTAAACAAAATGGGAGTCTGCGATTGTGTGGTGATTTTAAAGCCACTGTCAATGCTCAGAGCCTCATTGACACTTATCCTCTTCCCCGTCCTGAGGAGTTATTTACCAAGCTCGCCGGGGGCCAGTTCTTTTCCAAACTTGACTTATCAGAGGCGTACCATCAGTTGCCGTTGGATGCTTCTTCCAAGGAATTTCTCGTCATCAACACTCCTTGTGGGTTGTATCAGTATCAGCGGTTACCATTTGGCGTCGCTAGCGCGCCGTCCATTTTTCAGCGGTTTTTGGAACAGCTCATGGCTTCCGTTCCCAGCTGCATAAACTATCTGGATGACATTGTTGTCATGGGGGCCTCCACTGAGGAGCACCTTCGCAATTTGCATTCGGCTGGGTTGAGGTGCAATCTGGACAAGTCACAGTTCTTCCAACCCTCCATTGTATATCTTGGTTTCCACTTGTCCCATGAGGGTATACGCCCTCTACGTCAGCATGTTGCGGCCATTAACGCTCTACCCCACCCATCTACGGTCAAAGAACTTGAGGCGTTTCTAAGCAAGATTGCTTATTATCACAAATTCATTCCCTCTGCGGCGGAGGTAGCTCATCCTCTGCATCAGCTGTTATGAAAAAACGTCCCTTTCTGTTGGTCCGACGAGTGTGAGCAGGCTTTTGTCCGCCTGAAGGCTCATTTGCAGTCGGCGCCTTGTCTTGCCTAGGGGCTGTTCTTGCCCATCGGTATGAGGATGGGTCAGAACGACCCATCGCCTATGCTTCCAAGACCCTCAACGATGCGCAACGGCGTTACTCTCAAATCGAAAAGGAGGCGCTTGCTATCATTTATGCTGTAAAAAAGTTCAGCGTTTTTTTGTATGGTTCTAAGTTTCACCTCATCACCGACCACAAGCCGCTGGTCTCTCTGTTCAGCCCATCGGCGTCGCTTCCGGATAAGGCAGCTCAACACCTGCAACGTTGGGCCTTATACTTCTCTCGTTTTCACTATGAGATTCACTATTGCCCCACGACCCAGCACGCCAACACTGACGCATTGTTGCAATTGCCGATGGGCCCTGACCCGGTTTTCGATCGTGATGAACTACTCTGTTTCCACATTGATGAGGAAGAACGTCGTGCGATCGAGGGCTTTCCACTTACAGGTTCGCAGGTCGCGTCGGCTACTGCGCGGGGCCCGGTCCTGCGTCAGGTGATCAGTTTTGTTCAACGGGGTTGGCCGGACAGGACCCAGGGCTGGGCATCGGATCCCCTTCGCAACTACCATGCCTTGCGCCTTTGTCTGTCTGTTCGTGATGGTGTTGTTCTTCTGGCCACGGATGGCGCATCTCCACAGGTCGTGGTGCCAGCCTCTCTTCGCAAAGATGTTATCAAACTGTTGCATGAAGGCCATTGGGGTATTTCTCGGACTAAGTCCCTGGCCCGCAGGCATGTTTATTGGCCCGGTATTGATTCGGACGTCGCCCACATGGTTGCTGCGTGTGGTCAGTGTGCTCAACAACTGTCTGCACCTCATACAATGCCCTCTCCGTGGCCTGATCCGGCGCAGCCATGGGAACGGGTGCACGCTGACTTTGCCGGCCCCTTCCTCGGTACTTATTGGCTACTGTTTATTGACACCTTCTCGAAGTTTCCGTTTGTTGTTTGATGTCCGTCGCCCACCACTGCGGCAACGACGCTGGCTTTGTCCAAAATCTTTGCGCTAGAAGGTCTTCCATCCACGATCGTTATGGACAATGGCCCTCAGTTCGCTTCGCAGGCCTTCCATGATTTTTGTACTGGACAAGGGATTCATCATGTTACAGCACCGCCCTTCCATCCGCAATCGAATGGGGAGGTCGAGCGCCTTGTTCGCACTTTCAAAAGCCAGATTAAAAAATTCCTTAGTGATTTTTCCACAGATGACGCTCTGCTGCAATTTCTGAGTTCTTATCGCTTCACGCCTCTGGGTGATCGCAGCCCTGCTGAACTCTTGCATGGCCACCAACCACGCACTCTACTGCACCTGCTTCACCCTGTCAGGCCTTGTGCTGTGTCCCCTAGTGCGGGAAAATACTCGGTGGGCGCTGACGTGTGGGCACGAGGGTATGGATCTCACCCTAAATGGATTCCAGGGGTGGTCAAGGCTCTTCGCAGCCGCCGGCTTTGTGAAATACGTACGGAAGACGGCATGGTTGTTTGCCATTACAATCAGATGTGCCCACGAGTGGTGGCCACGCTGGTGCCACTGCCCCTTCCTTCACCTCCACCAGCCCGAGAAGCCAGTCCTGTCGCTGCTGCCGATCTACCGTACGTGTTGATGCAGCCGCCGTCGCTACCGTTTCCGAGTACGCCAGAACCGGCCCCAGTCACGGTGCCGCCTTCTCCGGGACCCATCTTGCTGGAGCACACCCCCAGGTCCACGACACCTATGGATGCTGCTCCAGAGTTTTCACCCATCATCTCGTCCAGGAGGCACTTTCCACGCACGAGCTTCCGTCCTGGACATTTTCGACCATACTCTCGTGTGTCTCTGCGGGATCTTCTCGGGGCCTCACAAGAGGCCATGGATGTCTCCGCACTGTCCATGTCTCCAAGGAAGTGAGTGTTTTTTTTTCAAGGGGGAAAAGTGTTGTGACAGTGCCATGACATTTAACAGTGCCACCACAACAGTACGCACAAACGGCGATAGAGGCGCTCCGTAACTTGGCTGAGCGCGGGAGCGCCACCTAGCTACGAACGGCACTGGCCGCATGTCACGGCACGGCAGTCGAATGAGAGATGCTGAGTTCTTATCACGTAACCAGCTATTGTTTCTAAGTGAGTGTGTTTGAATACCCACGCAATTATTGGTGATTAAAGGTTATAACACCCAGACCTCAGTCCGTGCGGACATGCTTTACAGTGCTGCTCACAACATTATTCCTCGACTACAGCTATTGTTGAGGAATGATGGTGGACATATTGAGCATTTCCTGTAAAGAACATCATCTTTGCTTTGTCTTACTTTGTTATGCTAATTATTGCTATTTGGATCAGATGAAGCGCTGTCTGTCAGATATTTTTTGAACTTTTGTATTTTTTTGGTTCTAATAAAACCCCATGTCATTCCAAGCATGTGTGTCAATTTGTACGTCTCTAGCTACATTATTTAATGATTTATTCAGTTTTCAAATTTATACTGACATTTTGATCACCCGATACTTTGTATGGATGTAGTCAGTTACAATATAATTTCTTATATTTAATTTGTTTCAAAAACTTGGATAATAAAACAAATATTTTGTATCAGTATATATAAATAATATTACTTTTCCATATTCAGATATTCTTCAATGTTATAAAAACTGTGTGTTAGTAAAAGTTGTTTAAGATCTACCTTGAGTTTATGAAATTATTTAATTTTCTTTATTGTAGCAGGCAATCCACTAGAAAGTATTTTGGGCTGGCAGTTTACACTTTTTTGGTAGAGCACTCCTTTGTGTGTGTCTCTGTGAAAATCATCTCTGTTCCTTGTTTCAAGGTTATGATCCTGATTATTTAATATTGAAAATTCCTGGTGAGTTTTCAGAAAGCAGAACCATTCATAGATGTATTATCTAGGAAGAGTCATTATTTTAAATTCTTTAAATATTTCCCTTCATGTCATTCTACAGGGAACCCCTTTCATTATACTAATAGCCCTTCTTTGAAGTCTGAAGGCTTGTTTTGCCATACCTGTATTTGCCAAAAAGATCACACTATATCTAAGCAAACTGTTCATGTAAGCATAATAGGCACACAGCAATGATTCAGTGTTGCAACATTCCTGAAGCGTTCTTAGCACATAGCTGCATTTACTTAGTTTTTTACTCAAAACTTCTAGATACTTTTCCCATCTCAAGTGCTCATTCACCCATATACCTAGGAATTTTATGTATGGAGCATGTGCAATAACATAGTTCCCTAACCCAGCTTTTACTCTTCTTCTAGCTTTACTTTTAATATTACTGAAATTCATCAATACCATTTTATCCTTATTTATGATCCAAGTATTATCCCTAAACCATTTTCCTTCTCATTAATTCCCCTAGAGACACTCTGCTGTAGATTGTCCTCAGTGTGTCCTTTTATAAACTGTCAGATAGTTTGGGAAATCATTTATATACACCAAGAACAACAGAGGGCCTAACACAGAACCCTGGAGAACTCCATAGCTAGTTTTTTCGATATCTGAAAGATACCCCTTGCCTTCATGACATATTTGTACTTTCTGTTGTCTATCAGAGAGATAAGACTTGAACCATTTGAAGGAAAGTCCGTGGTCCCCATAACATTCTAGTTCTATAATCAATAAGTCATGGCTGATTAGATCAAATGCTTTAGATAAATCTAAGAATATCCCACAGTAATCCAAGGCATTTAGGACCATTTTCATGAATTTGATGACTGCCATTTCTGTGGATCTGTTCTTTCTAAATCCATTTTGTGCATTAGTTAATACTTTATTTTTATTCAGGAAGTCAGCTAGCCTTATATATATTATTCTTGCAGTTACTTTAGAGAAACCTGATAACAATGACACTGGCCTATAATTATTTATGTCAGCTGTACTATCCTTTTTGTAAAGTAGCTTTATTGTGGAGAGTTTTAGTTTTGATGGGAACACCCCTGTTCTGAAAGAAATGTTAATAATGTCAGTTAGGTGAGTATCTCTACTGGTAGAACTATTGGTAGAACTATGTTTGATTACCTTGTCTGGAATTCCATCAATACCACAAGACATTTCATTTTTTAGTTTACTAATAGCATTTTTAACTTCACATTCTGTTACTGGGTACTGAAACATTGTCTTTTCACAAGTTGGTACTTTTATGTTTTTGTTGTTTGAATTGCACAGACTTTTAATTAGGTTTGGTGCTACGTTCACATAATGTTCATTTGTTGGTCATTGAATATATTGGCTATCTGTTGAGCATCTTCTATCACTTTACTGTCAATTTTAATTTTGAAATTATGGGTCTTGGTTTTACATTTTCCTATGCTATTGTTTATAATCTTCCAAATCGATTTTGATTTATTGCTTCCCTTGTTAATGTATGAATCATTGCTTAGCATTTTTGCTGCCTGTAAAATTTTCTAATAGGTCTTTCTGTATTTCCTATAGTATGGTTTTATTGTTGTGTTTATTTTAGCATATTTGCTTTAAGGGTGACTGTTGATTTTTTAATCCCTTGTGTAACCCATGTGTTTGCCTTCTCACTAACTTTAAATCTTTTTAACAGGAACGCTACATCGTAGCAATATTTATAATCAGTGAGAAAACTCTCATACTTTTTGTCTACATCATTTATTTTATTTTATTTATTGTATTTTTTTGCATGGAGACACCAACTGGTGTCTTTTGCAAACATCATAGCATTTTTTTACAAGTTTAGTACAGTCATATATACATACGTGATTACATATACATGATACAGATGTACCCTTGTACCTAATAAGGCACAATATTGGGTGTTACATCGTACCTATTACAAACATTCAGATTTTACACAACTATATATATATATATATATATATATATATATATATATATATATATATATATATATATATATAGAGGGGGAAACATTCCATGTGGGAAAAATATATCTAAAAACAAAGATGATGTGACTTACCAAACGAAAGCGCTGACACGTTGATAGACACACAAACAAACGCAAACATACACACAAAATTCAAGCTATCGCAACAAACTGTTGCCTCATCAGGAAAGAGGGAAGAAGAGGGAAATATGAAAGGATGTGGGTTTTAAGGGAGAGGGTAAGGAGTCATTCCAATCCCGGGAGTGGAAAGACTTACCTTAGGGGGTCATTCAACAACATCTTTGCCTCTGCACTTCCGACTCGACTGACATCTCTGCCCAAACTCTTTGTCTTTAAATATGTCTGCTTGTGTCTGTATATGTGTGGATGGATATGTGTGTGTGTGCGCGAGTGTATACTCGTCCTTTTTTTCCCCCTAAGGTAAGTCTTTCCGCTCCCGGGATTGGAATGACTCCTTACCCTCTCCCTTAAAACCTGCATCCTTTCGTCTTTCCCTCTTTCCTGATGAGGCAACAGTTTGTTGCGAAAGCTTGAATTTTGTGTGTATGTTTGTGTTTGTTTGTGTGTCTATCGACCTGCCAGCACTTTCGTTTGGTAAGTCACATCATCTTTGTTTTTTTTATATATATATATATAAAAAAACACAGGTGATGTGACTTACCGAACGAAAGTGCTGGCAGGTCGATAGACACACAAACATACACACAAAATTCAAGCTTTCGCAACAAACTGTTGCCTCATCAGGAAAGAAGAGGGAAGGAGAGGGAAAGACGAAAGGATGTGGGTTTTAAGGGAGAGGGTAAGGAGTCATTCCAATCCCGGGAGCGGATTGGAGGGGGAAAAAAGGGACAGGTATACACTCGCGCACACACACACACACACATATCCATCCACACATACACAGACACAAGCAGACATTTGTAAAGGCAAAGAGTTTGGGCAGAGATGTCAGTCGGGTGGAAGTAAAGAGGCAAAGATGTTGTTGAAAGACAGGTGAGGTATGAGCGGCGGCAAATTGAAATTAGTGGAGATTGAGGCCTGGCGGATAACGAGAAGAGAGGATATACTGAAGGGCAAGTTCCCATCTCCGGAGTTCTGACAGGTTGGTGTTAGTGGGAAGTATCCAGATAACCTGGACGGTGTAACACTGTGCCAAGATGTGCTGGCCATGCACCAAGGCATGTTTAGCCACAGGGTGATCCTCATTACCAACAAACACTGTCTGTCTTTGTCCATTCATGCGAATGGACAGTTTGTTGCTGGTCATTCCCACATAGAAAGCTTCACAGTGTAGGCAGGTCAGTTGGTAAATCACGTGGGAAAGTGTTGATTATAGCTGGGCTATGTTGATCCTGTGGTGAACTTGGGTTGGTAGACAACGATGTGTACAAAGGTTATGCGGTTGTGTTGCCGCCAAAACACGTGATTTACCAACTGACCTGCCTACACTGTGAAACTTTCTATGTGGGAATGACCAGCAACAAACTGTCCATTCGCATCAATGGACACAGGCAGACAGTGTTTGTTGGTAATGAGGATCACCCTGTGGCTAAACATGCCTTGGTGCATGGCCAGCACATCGTGGCACAGTGTTACACAGTCCGGGTTATCTGGATACTTCCCACTAACACCAACCTGTCAGAACTCCGGAGATGGGAACTTGCCCTTCAGTATATCCTCTCTTCTCGTTATCCGCCAGGCCTCAATCTCCGCTAATGTCAATTTGCCGCCGCTCATACCTCACCTGTCCTTCAACAACATCTTTGCCTCTTTACTTCCACCCGACTAACATCTCTGCCCAAACTCTTTGCCTTTACAAATGTCTGCTTGTGTCTGTGTATGTGCAGATGGATATGTGTGTGTGTGTGTGTGTGTGTGTGTGTGTGTGTGTGTGTGTGTGTGTGTGTGTGTGCGAGTGTATACCTGTCCCTTTTTTCCCCCTGAGGTAAGTCTTTCCGCTCCCGGGATTGGAATGACTCCTTACCCTCTCCCTTAAAACCCACATCCTTTCGTCTTTCCCTCTCCTTCCCTCTTCTTTCCTGATGAGGCAACAGTTTGTTGCGAAAGCTTGAATTTTGTGTGTATGTTTGTGTTTGTTTGTGTGTCTGTCGACCTGCCAGCACTTTAGTTTGGTAAGTCACATCATCTGGATGATGTGACCTGCCAGGACTTTCGTTTGGTAAGTCACATCATCTTTGTTTTTAGGTATATTTTTCCCACGTGGAATGTTTCCCTCTATTATATATATCATTCCACGTGGGAAAAATATATCTAAAAACACAGATGATGTGTCTTACCGAGCGAAAGTGCTGGCAGGTTGATAGGCACACAAACAAACACAAACATACACATGAAATTCAAGCTTTCGCAACAAACTATTGCCTCATCAGGAAAGAAGAGGGAAGGAGAGGGAAAGATGAAAGGATGTGGGTTTTAAGGGAGAGGGTAAGGAGTCATTCCAATCCTGGGAGCGGAAAGACTTACCTTAGGGGGAAAGGAGGGGTATACACTCGCACACACACTCATATCCATCTGCACATACACAGCCACAAGCCATGATTAGGTGGGTGAGGGCAATGGATTGTTCAGTTTGGTACTGGTATAGGGACTGATGGAAAGAAGGATTACAGCCAGAGATGGGAATTTTAAGTGTGAGGCCTTTGGGGGTAATGCCAAATGTCAGACAAGCCTGAGAAAATAAAATATGGGAGTGTAATCTGGCTAGGGCGAAGGCATGTTTGCGGAGGGAATGTAAATAAAACTTAATGGGGTCGTTGTGGGGATGTTGTGAGGGTGACATGGTATTAGAAGGTGGAAAGTGTAACATGAGGCTGAAATGAAAATGAAAATAAAAATATATGGCGAGAGATAAGGTGAACTAGAAAGCAACTGGAGATCTGTTGTGAAAAAAGGCGAAAAGGTGTTGGTTATAGCTGGGTTATGTTGATCCTGTGGTGAACTTGGGTTGGTAGACAACGATGTGCACAAAGATTATGTGGTTGTGTTGCCACCAAAACACGTTAAAGGGTGGAGCAATTCGGGAAAATTTCGAAAAAACTGCGTGTAAATGTATTAAAAGGAGTGGTTTTGTGGTGGCAGATTGTGAAAACGAGGCTAACAACTGTCTGATGAAGAAATAATGACGTTAAAACCTGTGGGAAGCGGCTAAAAAAGATCAGTGATGTGGGAAAAACGGAAATGGGAAAAAAGCGAAAGTTATTGGAACTAGCCGAAATGGCTGTTTAATAGCTGAAAGGAACTGTTTGTGAACTGGAAATGGTGGATTTTGTAGCAGCAGTATTGTTGAAACCGGAAGAAAAAAAATTTTTTGGTTATGGTTTGGAAGTGGGTTACGTATTATTGAGTATAAATAGGCAGGATAAAATTGTATGGTAGATTCGGTAAAGAGGAGAAGGTGAATACAAAGTGAAACTACCTGCAAAAACAGAAAGAGAAAATAAGATGACAGGAAAGGTTTCGAAATGCAACAGTGACAATAACAAACGTAATTATTGGGTTCAAATTAATGATATGAATATAATAGAGGGAAACATTCCACGTGGGAAAAATATATATAAAAACACAGATGATGTGACTTACCGAACGAAAGTGCTGGCAGGTCGATAGACACACAAACAAACACAAACATACACATGAAATTCAAGCTTTCGCAGCAAACTGTTGCCTCATCAGGAAAGAGGGAAGGAGAGGGAAAGACGAAAGGATGTGGGTTTTAAGAGAGAGGGTAAGGAGTCATTCCAATCCAGGGAGCGGAAAGACTTACCTTAGGGGGAAAGAAGGGGTATACACTCACACACACACACACACACACACACACACACACACACACACACACACACACACACACATATCCATCCGCACATACACAGACACATATTGTGATTTACACAGTGTCTTGGCTTGTGTCTGTGTATGTGCGGATGGATATGTGTGTGTGTGAGTGTATACCCCTTCTTTCCCCCTAAGGTAAGTCTTTCCGCGCCCGGGATTGGAATGACTCCTTACCCTCTCCCTTAAAACCCACATCCTTTCGTCTTTCCCTCTCCTTCCCTCTTTCCTGATGAGGCAACAGTTTGTTGCTAAAGCTTGAATTTCATGTGTATGTTTGTGTTTGCTTGTGTGTCTATCGACCTGCCAGCACTTTCGTTCGGTAAGTCACATCACCTGTGTTATATATATATATATATATATATATATATATATATATATATATATATATATATATAAAACAAAGATGATGTGACTTACCAAACGAAAGTGCTGGCAGGTCGATAGACACACAAACAAACACAAACATACACACAAAATTCAAGCTTTCGCAACAAACGGTTGCTTCATCAGAAAGAGAGAAGGAGAGGGAAAGATGAAAGAATGTGGATTTTAAGGGAGAGGGTAAGGAGTCATTCCAATCCCGGGAGCAGAAAGACTTACCTTAGGGGGAAAAAAGGACAGGTATACACTCGCGCACACACACACACACACACACACACACACACACACACACACATATCCATCCGCACATACACAGACACAAGCAGACATGACTCCTTACCCTCTCCCTTAAAACTCACATCCTTTCGTCTTTCCCTCTCCTTCCCTCTTTCATTAAGGAATAAATATATTGGGAAGCAGTAGTTAATATCCCTAGATCCCTAAACAGGTTTCTGCAGGATGTTCTTGAGTTCACACCACATATAACTCTTACTGCACGTTTTTGCTGTGGCTAACCCATGTCTCCGCAATATCCTTTCTTTCAGGAGTGCTAGTTCTGCAAGGTTCGCAGGAGAGCTTCTGTAAAGTTTGGAAGGTAGGAGACGAGGTACTGGCAGAAGTAAAGCTGTGAGGACAGGGCGTGAGTCGTGCTTGGGTAGCTCAGTTGGTAGAGCACTTGCTCGCGAAAGGCAAAGGTCCCGAGTTCAAGTCTCGGTCTGGCACACAGTTTTAATCTGCCAGGAAGTTTCATACCAGCGCACACTCCACTGCAGAGTCAAAATCTCATTCTGGAAACATCACAAATAACCACAAACGATGCATTGGAAAGATCTAAATGATTAAATGAATGTTGAGAAACAAATGATTGTAGTATGGAGAAAAAAAGACTGTGGACATAGATCATGTACATCTATATACTATTCTTCAGTTGACCTATATAGGTCAACTGAAGGATAGGACACCAGTGATAGCAAAAGCAAAAAAAAAAAGAAAGTGACATATGTAACATTGGCATGGAGCACCTCAGTTGACATATATATAAATTTTATGTATGTCGGTTTTTTCATCTTTGCTACTACTAGTATCAGCTGAAGCATAGGATACTAGTAGTAGTGAAAGTGAAAAAAGTGACAAAGATAAAATTTATATCCTGTACTTCAGTTGACCTATATAGGTCAACTGAAGAATGGTATACTAGTAGTAGTGGAGAGAAAAAAAAGTGACAAATGTAAAATTTGTATCCTGTACTTAAGTTGACCTATACAGGCCAAATGAAGAATAGGATACTAGTACTAGTGAAAACAATAAAAAGCGGCCAAAGTAAATTTTATATCCTGTATTTCAGTTGACCTGTATAGATCAACTGAAGAATAGGATACTACTACTAGTGAAGGCAAAAAAAGTGGCAAGTAAAATTTGTATCCTGTTCTTCAGTTGACAACTGAGGTACAGGATACCAGTGTTAAGTGCATCAGTTTTTTTTACTCTTACAAGTACTTGTATCCTGTTCTTGAGTTGACCTACATAGCACAAGATACGAATCAATTGCAGAAGTAACTGCAATTGGAATGACTCATTATGAGACAAACGTATAATTCGAAACGTACACAAATGACTTAAAATTACTACAAGTGCAAAAAGTGTATTCAATATCTCTCTTTTAATAGCATATTCATTTATTTCTATTTATAATTATGATGCTTCTTACCACAGAAGATAATCAGTTTATTATCTATGGCTCAAAAATAAGCAAATTAATATCTATGATTAAAATATGATGTCATTAGTCAAAGCCAATGAGTTGTATCTCATTCTTCAGTTTTCCTCAAAAATTCAACTTGGCTTTAATACAGCTCACTAAAGTTAGCTACAAAGCTCGCTGGAGTCAAAATGGTGATGTTGAGCTGGGCTATTGCACTTGGCAACACCATGTTGTGGCACGTTGGTAAGTGGCTCCCATAGAGAGCACTATTTGCTGCATCATTCCAGAGGGGTCTGATGAACACACAGCCGCCCTTTACACTGTCGACCTCTAATCTCCTGACTCATGGCCTTTATAATCTTCTGTGTCATACTTGTTGCTGATAACTATGGCTGTTATTTATCAACACTTCCCATGCAAATATTTATTTACACACTTCTTCTTAGTGTTCTATTGTTTGTTCAGTTGTCAGTACAACAAAGATAATTTATCAATAAATATTCAGTTAAAATTGGAGTTTTTTTTGGATAAGTTCCATTTGTTTGTTATTATTAGCACTAATAATAGTCTGTTTCAATTTCAGAGTCACATGTTCTGGGTCCTATCACCAGCACACCAGCATGCAATGTTCCCACTGTTGATGACTAATTCGTTCATGAGCTGTAATTACTAGATATTATTTAGCATGCCTTTTTATTTCTTTGTGATCATGGATAGTAAAAAGCTCAGACTTCTTCAGTTTCTGAATTAGATGATGGGTGCATAAGACTTAGTATAATATGCAATTACAAGTATGTGATCAAAAGTATCCAATCGTGTGGCTGAAAACAACTTACAAGTTCGTGGCGCCCTCCATCGGTAAGGCTGGAATTCAATATGGTGTTGGCCCACCCTTAGCTTTGATAACAGATTCCACTCTCGCAGCTGGCCGCAGTGGTCTAGTGGTTTTAGGCGCTCAGTCCGGAGCCGCGCGACTGCTACGGTCGCAGGTTCGAATCCTGCCTCGGGCATGGATGTGTGTGATGTCCTTAGGTTAGTTAGGTTTAAGTAGTTCTAAGTTCTAGGGGACTGATGACCATCGATGTTACGTCCCATAGTTCTCAGAGCCATTTGAACCACTCTCGCAGGCATACATTCAATCAGGTGCTGGAAGGTTTCTTGGGGAATGGCAGCCAATTCTTCATGGACCGCTGCATTGAGGAGAGATATCAATGTCAGTTGGTGAGGCCTGGCATGAAGTTGGTGTTCCAAAACATCCCGAAGGTGATCTATAGGATTCAGGTCAGGACTCTGTGCATGCCAGTCCATTAGAGGGATATTATTGTCATTTAACCACTCCATCAGAGGCCGTGCATTATGAACAGGTACTCAATCATGTTGAAAGATGCAATCACCATCCCTGAATTGCTCTTCAACAGTGGAAAGCAAGAAGGTGCTTAAAACATCAATGTAGGTCTGTGCTGTGATAGTGCCATGCAAAACAACAAGGGGTGCAAGCCCCCTGCATGAAAAACTCGATCACACCATAACACCACTAGCTTTGAATTTTACTGTTGGCACTACACACGCTGGCAAATGATGTTCACCAGGCCTTCGCCATATCCACACCCTGCCATCGGCCTTTGCCATATCCACACCCTGCCATCGGATCACCATATTGTGTATCGTGATTTGTCACTCCACACAATATTTATCCACTGTTCAGTCATCCAAAGCTTACACTCCTTACACCAAGTTAGGCATCATTTGGCATTTACCGGCATGATTTGCAGCTTATGAGCAGCCGCTCGACCATGAAATCCAAGTTTTCTCACCTCCTGCCTAACTGTCATAGTACTTGCAGTGGATCCTGATGCAGTTGGAATTCATGTATGATTGTCTGGATAGATGTCTGCCTATTGCTCATTATGACCCTCTTCAACTGTCGGCAGTCTCTGTCAGTCAACAGATGAGGTCGGCCTGTATGCATTTGTGCTGTACATGTCCCTTCATGTTTCCACTTTACTATCACATCGGACCTAAGGATGTTTAGGAGTGTGGAAATCTCGCATACAGATGTATGACACATGTGACACCCAATCACCTGACCAAGTTCAAAGTCCATGAGTTCCACGGAGCACACCATTGTGCTCTCTCACAATGTATAATGACTACTGAGGTTGCTGATATGGAGTACCTGACAGTAGGTGGCAACACAATGCACCTAATATGAAAAACATATGTTTTTGGGGGTGTCCGGATACTTTTGATCACATAGTGTATGTAAATAAATACAACTATTCTCCGATTGATGTGATGTATATTCTTGTAATTTTATTAAGTTCTCTTCATGATGAACAGTTCCTTCTCCAGCAACATTAAAATGGCTGTTATCACTCAGAATATCAATGTAAATGTCAACCTGACAGACCAAAATATGACAATAGAATGAAATAAATTCTAAATATATTCTTTTGTTTTGTCAGCAGTGATTTTGTTCCAAGGCTGGGCTTTTGTTCCAAGGCTGATGATGGAGTGTACACAAATGCTCTCACAAATACACTCCTGGAAATTGAAATAAGAACACCGTGAATTCATTGTCCCAGGACGGGGAAACTTTATTGACACATTCCTGGGGTCAGATACATCACATGATCACACTGACAGAACCACAGGCACATAGACACAGGCAACAGAGCATGCACAATGTCAGCACTAGTACAGTGTATATCCACCTTTCGCAGCAATGCAGGCTGCTATTCTCCCATGGAGATGATCGTAGAGATGCTGGATGTAGTCCTGTGGAACGGCTTGCCATGCCATTTCCACCTGGCGCCTCAGTTGGACCAGCGTTCGTGCTGGACGTGCAGACCGCGTGAGACGACGCTTCATCCAGTCCCAAACATGCTCAATGGGGGACAGATCCGGAGATCTTGCTGGCCAGGGTAGTTGACTTACACCTTCTAGAGCACGTTGGGTGGCACGGGATACATGCGGACGTGCATTGTCCTGTTGGAACAGCAAGTTCCCTTGCCGGTCTAGGAATGGTAGAACGATGGGTTCGATGACGGTTTGGATGTACCGTGCACTATTCAGTGTCCCCTCGACGATCACCAGTGGTGTACGGCCAGTGTAGGAGATCGCTCCCCACACCATGATGCCGGGTGTTGGCCCTGTGTGCCTCGGTCGTATGCAGTCCTGATTGTGGCGCTCACCTGCACGGCGCCAAACACGCATACGACCATCATTGGCACCAAGGCAGAAGCGACTCTCATCGCTGAAGACGACACGTCTCCACTCGTCCCTCCATTCACGCCTGTCGCGACACCGCTGGAGGCGGGCTGCACGATGTTGGGGCGTGAGCGGAAGACGGCCTAACGGTGTGCGGGACCGTAGCCCAGCTTCATGGAGACGGTTGCGAATGGTCCTCGCCGATAACCCAGGAGCAACAGTGTCCATAATTTGCTGGGAAGTGGCGGTGCGGTCCCCTACGGCACTGCGTAGGATCCTACGGTCTTGGCGTGCATCCGTGCGTCGCTGCGGTCCGGTCCCAGGTCGACGGGCACGTGCACCTTCCGCCGACCACTGGCGACAACATCGATGTACTGTGGAGACCTCACGCCCCACGTGTTGAGCAATTCGGTGGTACGTCCACCCGGCCTCCCGCATGCCCACTATACGCCCTCGCTCAAAGTCCGTCAACTGCACATACGGTTCACGTCCACGCTGTCGCGGCATGCTACCAGTGTTAAAGACTGCGATGGAGCTCCGTATGCCACGGCAAACTGGCTGACACTGACGGCGGCGGTGCACAAATGCTGCGCAGCTAGCACCATTCGACGGCCAACACCGCGGTTCCTGGTGTGTCCGCTGTGCCGTGCGTGTGATCATTGCTTGTACAGCCCTCTCGCAGTGTCCGGAGCAAGTATGGTGGGTCTGACACACCGGTGTCAATGTGTTCTTTTTTCCATTTTCAGGAGTGTACTTCCACTTGAGAGGCTATGCAATCATCGACCCACCTCAAAGACATACATCATCCTTCGAGATGACCTGCCACATGACAAAAACATACCAAAAATCCACAACAGTTGCATTCTTCTAAACTGTAAATCATTACATCATTTTATAGTTTGCAAGCACCATTTGCTGGTAAGATAAATGAAAGGTTACACACCATTCTACCAGAGTGATACGTAACACGACAGTTGGTATGAATCTTCTTATTTGCCCACATTCAACATGTTGAACAACAAAGTGAGTGCAGAGTGTATGCTATTGTTGAACAGATCAGTACTGATGGGGTTACTACAAAGTGTAGTGCTTTTGATGTATCATTTGAAACTGATCAAAAACATAATAAAATCATACCACCAACATGTCTGTAACAAGTCAAGAATAAGAAATTATACTTTGGCAAAAGGGAAATAAGAGGAGGGCAGAATTATGCAGCCGTGGATTTCAAGAAAATGGAAATGATTTTTTTTGTTAAGCAAGAAGAGCATCTGCAACGTGCAGCTGGTGAGAATACCTTACAAAGTTGTACCTTCAGTCTCCCCACAACAACAAAAAGTAGCTGATAAAATGAAAAATACCTTGTAACACAGTATGTTTTATCCTAGGTTAAACAAGCGACAGCCAGAACAGACATCTATTGAATATTTTATTAGCAGCTCTGGATGGAAAACATGTGAGATCAGTCCTTAACCTGCTTCATTGAGAAAACAAACACTGGCAGTTTCATGTAAAGTTGCAATGCTGCAAGTTTACTGTAGTCTGATGGAGTAAAATACAATTCAATGCTTACAAAAAAGTTTCTGACACTTTACTAGCTTTTCTTCAATCTATTTTTATATAGTGCAAAGTGACTTGCTTCAGGTGTGCCTTGTATATGAAAGCTAAGGCATTAGAAAATGTATACTGTACTCAAATGTATTCAAATGGTATCCTGTTTTAACAAAATCTTGATAAAAAGTTCCTGCGATAATGAAAATGCATGTAGAAATTATAGGACTTCCAACAGCACTTCACAAAATTGAAAAATTGTCGTATCCTATGACTATGATATCAATGAATCACTGTTGGAATTGGTCAATTCATATAAATACCTAGGTGTAACACATTTTAGGGATATGAAATGGAATGGCCACATAGGTTCCATCATGGGTAAAGTAGATGGTAAACTTTGGTTTATTGGTAAAATACTGGGGAAGTTCAATCAGACTACGAAGGTGATTGCTTATAAACCACTCATGCAGTCTATCCTAGGATATTGTTCAGGTGTGTGGGACATGTACCAGATAGGACTCACACATGATATTGAACATGTACAGAGAAGGGAACTCACAGGTTTGTTTAATCCATGGGAGAGTGTCATAAAGATACTGAAGGAACTGAACTGGAAGATTCTTGAAGATAGGCAAACCTATCCTGAGAAAGTCTATTAACAAAGTTTCAAAAACCAGCTTTAAATGATTACTCTAAGAACATACTACAACTCCCTACATATCACTCCACATGGATTGTGGGGATAAGACTAGAATAATTACTGCACACAGAGGCATTCAGACAATCATTCTTCCTGCACTCCATATGTGAATGGAGCAGGAAGAACCCTATCAACAGGTACAGTGGTTTGGTTTGCTTGGTTGTTTGGGGAAGGAGACCAGACAGCGAGGTCATCAGTCTCATTGGATTAAGGAAGGACGGGGAAGGAAGTTAGCCATGCCCTTTCACAGGAACCATCCCAGCATTTGCCTGGCAATTTAGGGAAATCACAGAAAACCTAAATCAGGATGGCCGTCCTCCTGAATTAACTGATACAGTGGGGTGTACCCTCTGCTATCCATCTCATCATGTTTATTTATTTATTTATTTATTCATCCATGGAACAATAAATATTGTATGGATGTCGTCAGTTTATAATACATGAGCACACATTTACATTTACAATGAAACAGATTTCTCATATTTTGTGTAGTTTTTATAACTAGTCATACACACATTTATAATTACATAATATTTTGGTGATAATGTCATATGTTGCTAATAATCTACATCTATGTTAAATATTCTTTTACAGTATAACAACTTTTACTTACTAAGAAGGTTTTAAGCTTTTGTCTGAAAGTGAGGGACTCATTTATTTCTTTGATTTCCTGTGGTAATTTGTTGTACAGTTTTATCCCATTATAAAATATACTTTTTTGCGTCTTTGCCTTGTTCTTTCTATCTAGATGGAGGTGGTGACAGGCTCTTGTTTCATGGTCATGTATTAGGCTGTTTGTGTTGTACATGTTGAGATTTTTCTTAATGAACATTATGTTCTGAAAGATATACTCACAAGAAACAGTTAGAATGCCTAGCTTTCTAAATAATTCTAGACAGTGGGCCCTGTTGGTGCTGTTTGTTACTATCCTTATGGTTCTTTTTTGTACTTTGAACGCAGTTTATACGTTACTGGCACTTGTTCCCCAAAACATGATCCCATAGCTGAGGACTGAGTGTAGATATCTGTAATATGTTATTTTAAGACAGGTATTATTGCATACCGGTGCAAGGATTCTAAGAGCATAGCATGCTGTGGATAATTTCTTTGCCAAAATATTGACATGGTTTGTCCATTTCAATTGGCTGTCTACATTCATCCCTAAGAATTTGGTACGTGTTACACATTCTAATTCATTATTATTAACTTTAATTCTCGTGGCAATGTGTTTTTCATTCAATTGGAGGTTAATATAGTTAGTTTTCTTTACATTTAGGGTTACTTTATTTTTTAATGACCAGTTGTGGACATCATTGAGAGCCTCGTTTGCTCTTTCTGACAGCTGTGTTGGATTTTCACCTGTTATTACTATGTTGCTGTCATCAGCAAAAAGTATTTTTTCTCCATGTCTGATACTTTGTGGGAAGTCGTTAATGTATATAAGAAACAATATTGGACCTAATACACTTCCCTGTGGGATGCCTATATTCACATGTTCTGGGTCAGACAGGTGTTTTACAAGGGAATTGTTTGAAACTTGTGATATCTCAACTCGTTGAACTCTGTTTTCCAAGTATGATTTGAACCACTTCTTTGTCACACCTCTTATTCCTATTCGCCCTAATTTATGAAGTAAGATTTTGTGGTCAACTGTATCAAAGGCCTTGAACAAGTCTAAAAAGATACCACTTACATTTTCACCTTTGTCCAGAGCTTCTAAAATTGCTTTAGTGAACTGTGCCTTTTCCGGGCCTAAAACCCAATTGGTCATTGGAAAGAAGGTTATATTTATTCAGGTAATTTAGCAGTCTCTTTTTGACTAGTATTTCTATTATTTTAGAAATGATAGACAGTATAGAAATCGGCCTGTAATTCTCTACATTTTCCACATCTCTGTTTTTAAGGATAGGTATAACTTTTGCTTGTTTTAGGTACTCTGGAAAGTATCCAGATTCGAAAGATTCATTAATTATGTCTGTTAATGGGCCCTTTATGGAGTCTATACATTCTTTAATTACACAGACTGGGATTTCATCGAGTCCTACTGAAGTTTTATTTTTTAGTTGGTGTACTACTAGTGCCAACATTGTTTCTACTACGCTGTAGAAGTTTCACTGGGAAGCCCTTACACATCCTACATACAGTCCTGATCTCTATCCATGTGATTTCTATATTTTTTGGAGCCCTGAAGAAAGACATTTGTGGGCATATATTTACTTCAGACCAAGAGGTGCTCACCTGGGCATGATCATAGTTCTGTAGGCAAATGCAAACATTTTTCCATGAAGGTATTGACCATCTTGTCTCACAGTGGGATAAATGTATTAATAATTGTGATGGTTACTTTTGAAATATGAAGATAATTTTAAAAGTTCCCAGAACTACCACAAGAGGTCAGCACTAGCACAACGTAAACACATGCTACGTCAGTGCTCTTGGAAGAGAGCTGTGGCAGTGTCATGAGTTTGTTGTTGTTCCCGAGTAGTGATTTGCAAAGATGGAAAAATTCGATGTTCAAGCTTTGATTAAGTGCTTCGTAAAGAAAGGTATGAAAGCAAAGGACATTCAATCCGATTTCCAGAATTCACTGGGGGACTCTGCTCCTTCATATTCAACTGTTGCAACTGGACAAATGAATTTAAATTTGGTCAGTAGAACTTAGATGATGAACCACACAGGGTCAGCCAAGATGTGTCGCTACTCCAGGAAACATTTCGAAAGTGCACAAAAGGGTCATGGAGGATTACCAGTTGAAATTGCTCATGCTTGCTAAATGTCATCTGAAAGGGTATATCTCATTTTAACTGAAGAATTAGAAATGAAAAAAATTATCTGCTAGTTGGGTGCCACGACTCTTGAAAATGGATCAAAAACGCATGAGAATGGACATATCGGAACAATGTTTGGCTCATTTTAGGAGAAACGAACAAGATTTTTTGCGCTGCTTTGTGACCACACATGAAACTTCAGTGCACTACTATACCATAGAGACAAAACAACAATAAAATCAGTGGAAACATGCTGATCCTCCGCCACCAAAGAAAGCAAAGACAATTCCTTCAGCAGGAAAGGTCATGGCGTCAATGTTCTGGGATGCGAAGGGGATTCTGTTTGTAGATTATCTCCCCACTGGGCAAACAATTACTGAAGAATACTATGATAACCTCCTGGACAAACTGCAATGAAAGATATGCAAAAAAAGCCAGGTTTAGCAAGGAAGAAAGTCATCTTCCAACTAGACAATGCATGCCTGCACACATGTGCCGTCGCCATGGCAAAATTACACAAACTAAGGTATAAATTGTTGCCACACCCACCTTATTCATGTGATATGGCTCCGTCAGACTTCCATCTCTTCCTGAAATTGAAAATTTTTCTTGGTGGATGAAGATTCACTTCAAACGAAGATTTGATAGCTGGAGTTGACAACTTTTGCAGGCCTGCAGGAAACTCATTTTCAAGACAGGGTCAAGGCACTGGAACATCACTGGACCAAGGGCATTAATCTACAAGGAGACTACATTGAAAAATAAAAAAAGTTTCAGTGATGTAAGTACTTTTTTTTAAATTCCGTTTCAAGAACTTTTCTAACCAAACTTCGTAATAAAGTGTTCACTTACTTTTTTCCATCTGTAACATTTTCATTTGACTGCCCTTTATATATTGAGATTAGATTTGGTATACTGTTCATTCAGTAGACGCATAGCGAAGAGATTCCCAAAAATGTGGAAAAAAAAAAAGGATACATAATGTTTCTTCCAAAGTGAAATGGTCCTTAGGCATGTGGAATAAGTTTAAAATATTAAACATATTTAAAAATTAATACGAAAGTTCTGGCGTGATGTCTGCACTTGTTGTTTGGCTTCCTTATACCATTTCTGTACAGGCATTGTGAACCTCATGACCACAGCAATATGCTGCAGGCATCTTACTGTTGAAATAATGCAGTAGTAATAACCTTCTGAAGAAGGGGCCTAAGTGCCTGAAACCGGTTAAGAAATTAATTTTTTTTTATACAGCTGGTTGCTGAGTGTTTTGATATATACAGAACTACCACAAAATATCAGAGTCATTTCAGTGACTGCTTCATAGCCTGTACCATCTGGATCCTCCCCACTAACAGCAACTTTTCTGAAATGCACAGGTGATAACTCTTGCTGCAATATATCCTATGTTCCCATAACCCTCCTGGCGTCAACCTTGGTTAGTCATTATCCCTAACCTTCAGCCCCTTTCCTGTTCCCTTCCCAGCATTACACAGCCCTCTATTCCACCAACACACCCTCTGTCTTTTTACTTTGCTACTTTTCCAGCCCCCCGCCCCCTCCAACCACCCTCTGTCTAGCTTCCTGAGTGCACATAGCTGCCCTACCCTCTCTCAACCTCATCCATGTATGCTCCAACAAACAGTAATTTATCGTACCTCATCCCTACCCTGCTGTCCCTCCCCCTTCCTGCCCCAGCCTCCTCCTTATCTCCACCACCCACTTGCCTCTCCCATCATGCACTGCTGCTCGTAGTCCGACTTCAGCTACAAGAGACTATGGTCTTGTGTGTATGTGTATGTTTTGTCTATTTTCAATATAGGCCTTTTTGGTTGAAAGCTCACTTTCTGGCAGTCTTTTTGTTGTGCCTATCTGCAATACAGCATCTCTGCTGTATGGTGAGTAGCATTTATCCTTTTCATAATATTGTTACATTCCATCATGGACACAGATGGCGGATGGAAACTCTTGCAGCTTTGAACTGCATCAGTAAATTTTTGCAAAGTTCGCTGACAGTGAATTCCCTTGAAGCTATAATAATCATGAATATCTCATTGGCATATTTTTCTAAAAATATTCTTGATTTGCTGTGTATCTCAGTGACAGTGTTGACTATAAATGAAACAAACTTAGCAACTAGCAAATAAAAAAAAAGGAAGTTCCCTAAGATGCCAACATGTGGAACACCAAATATGACTGGTTCCCAATTTGTCTATGACTAATAACTTAATAATGACGTCTTCTATTTTGACGTCCTTTATTACCTAACTAGAACCACTTTACAGGTATTCATACCATCAGAATTTACTTATTAGAATGTTGAAATTTACACAACAAAATTGTTTCACAAAGTATTCTGACAGCCAGAAATTTATTGTCTGATGAAATAAGTACAATTTCATTTTATGTGTAACCTACTTAACATTGGAGCCCTTTAGTAACACCAACTGTGACTTGAACAACATGTACAATACTATATTGCATTGCCTGTGTTATTCTGATTATGATGCAAAGTTCCTTTGGACATTCATGCATGTCCAAAGAAGCAGGCACTGCAGTAATTACAGCCATTATAAAAACATTAAATGAATTTGCAATTGTGAATAAGGACTACAGTCAGCTGTAGAATGGAATGACGACAATGAAAATTTGTGCCGGACTGGGACTCGAACCCAGATTTCCCACTTAACATGAGTGGTCACCTTATCATTTGGCGATCCATGCACTACTCGTGGCCAGACCCAAACTACCAAATGTCATCAACCACTCGCCTACAACCTGTGCTTGTACATCCATTATGTATATTCCCGTACTGGTCAGACATTGTATTTGAAAGTTGCTTGCCCAGTATCGCCAGACAAACATGATATTGCAGTGGCTGTGTTATTCTGATTATGATGCAAAGTTCCTTTGGACATGCTTGCATGCATGCATGTATTTGTCTGCCGATACTGGACAAGCAAATTTGAAATACGTCTGACCTGTATTGGAACATACATAATGGATGTATAAGTACAGGTCGTAGACACATGGTTGACAACATATGGAAGTTTGGGTCTAGCTGTGAGTCGTGCATGGATATAGCCAAATGGTCAGGCGATGGCTCATGATGAGTGGGAAATCCTGGTTTGAGTCCTGGCCCGGCACAAATTTTCATTGTCGTCATTCCATTCTACAGCTAATGATAGTGGTTACTCGCTATCGCGAATTCATTTAATGTATTCGACAACGTGTTGTTAGGAGTCAGTGGTCAAGAAACTACTTGTACATTATATTTCCTAATATATCTGTCAATGTCAGCAAAAGTGAAAATTGTTGGAAGTTTAATCATATTTATTTATTCCACTTCTTACAAAGAGTATTAATTTCAGTGTACCACAACCACTAAGGAAATGTTTCTATGATAGAAGACCTTTAAAGAAATAACTTAAGATGTTAGTAAGTTCAGGATACAACTTTTGAATTAACTTTGTTTATGTTTCATCATAAGCAGGGGAATTTTTCAGGTTTAAAGATTTTAGGATAAACATTACTTTTCTTGTGTGCGGTGAAAGTGTCATATTCATGTTACTGAAATTACTTACAAAAACTGTTGTCAAAGTATTCCAACACAGTGATGTAGGCACCTGACATCATCACCTTAGCAGTAACAAATATAAAGAGCTTGTTATTATAAAGGTAGTCCAATAAAATACCCATATTAGAAATGATGACACCATTTATTTTCAAAAACGAATTATTTTCCACAATCATCCATTTTAGGGATAAGTTTTCCCAATATCCCAGCGATTTTATAACTCATCCAAGAAATATGAATGATTAAGGTCATACAATTCTGTCCTGACAATGACGTGATCATTTGAGGAGAAGTTTTCACCAATAAGCTATTTTTTCGGGTTTGAGAATGAGAATTAACTGCAGAGAGTCAAAACTTATTACAGGAGGGTATGGAAGCAATTCAGAGAACTGTTAACATAGTTTTGCAGCAAATACTCCAGCCAAATACCTAAGGTGAAAGAGTGCTTTCTTTTGCACCAAATGTTCCTTCTCTCTCTCTCTCTCTCTCTCTCTCTTTTTCTTTTTCTTTTCTTTTTTTTTTTTTTTTTCGCTGTCAGTGAGTGAATTCACCAAAAGCAACACATTATTTATTATTTTGACTTCCAGGATATAATAATGAACTAAGTTCTCATTAATGGTGATACTTCAATGTGAAAAGTCCCTCAAATCTTCTTTCAGTCCCTCCAATAACAGTTCAAAGCTCAAAGCTACTTTCCTTTTTGTTCATTGTCATCAATCACAGCATCCTTTGTGCTGACAATTTTTTCATCTACTACTGATAGTACAAAATTATAATTGTCTTTCTCATTGACACATCAACGGCCTCTACTACTTATCGCTTTTTTGTTCAATGATCATAGAAAATCATGTCACAGATTTTTTCAACTATATCTTTGGTAATCACATCTGCTGGGTACCCTGATAAATTATGGATGTTGATCAAATTTACATTTACTGAACAAATGATCCACTTTTGTCATTCATAGTGAAGGGTTACAATAAACTGCATCCAGTTTCATGTTCATCACATCATCACACAGTTTACCATCCAAAGTGAATTACTGGCTGATACTGCACTTTTCTGTCTTGGCCAATAACGTGAAAATATAGTGTAACTTACTGAAATGGCTGCCAAATACAAACTAAAATATGAATCAATGTAATTTTAGTATAATCTAACAGCTGTCTTCAAACTGTCCTTGTAAGTTTTTTTTGCCACATTGTAACTGTGAGTTAACAGAGTATCACTTACTCTTAAGCTACCTGCTCATCATCATTCACTACATTCCACATGGTTTTTATTTTGCTGCTAGATGTAACTATCCTCTTCTTATAATGCATTTACTTTGATATTTTGATACTTCAATATTCTGCAGTGTGCCTTGTGATGAGGTACAGTACCTAAATCAAAACTTTTCCTGCCTGACAGTTAATGTTTCCTTTCCATCCTACAAGATACTTTTATTCCTTGGGTAAATTGTTGTGTTGAGGATTTTTTAAAGTATAAGGGCTATGTTGACCATGGTGGGGGTTTCAGAAGAAGCATAAAATGGGGAGAGGGTGGGTTAGCAGTGTAGAAGTCAGGGAATTTGCTGTAGTGATGCCTGTAGGGGATGTGCTGGTAAAGTACGTTGGGCTACTAGATGCAGCATTGGGAGGCTGTGATGGGGGGAGGGGAAGAAGAGAAGCAGAGAAGAGGAAAGGATGAAGTAGGTATACTGAGGGGATAAAAGGCATGGGTGAGGATGAAGTGGGATTGGTGGGGAGGGGGGGGGGAAGGGGAGGTGGGAGATACTGGCATAGGAGATCAGAGTCTAGTAAAGGCTAAGGGCAGAAGAGTTACGGAATCTAAAAACATCTTGCTTCACTGATTCATGGGCATTCCATTGGATAATGTTATGGCAACTGCACAATATTTCAACGAGATGTATCCTATGATTTGTCAACAATGATGTTATAGCCCCACCCTTTGGTGCCTGCACATTTCTAGTGAGGCAGCCTATATGTTGGTGAGTCACTTGAGCAATATATCAGTAAGAAGCTGAAGATGATGATAAGCTGTCTCATTGAAATATTGTGCAGCTTTCACAACATTATCCAAGTGACACCCGGGAACCAATGGAGCAGTTTTATGTTCGGAAGACCTCAGACAGCACATAAGAATATGTTGCAGGAAAAGTTTCCATCTGAACAGTTCAGAAAAGCTGATGTTAATGAGAAGAATCAGATGGCATGGACTGTGAAGCAGTTGTAGACGTTGAGCACACTAACTTGTGCTGTGAATGCAGCAACTGGATGATCCAGGTGTCTCTTGAACACATGTTGATGGTGGGAATTCTTGCAGACAGCCAGCTTGTTAGTGGCCACACCCACACAGAACGTTACACATTTAGTATTAAGTCTCCATGCTCATCGTCAAACATGTCTAGGAATCCTTCATGCTCTGTTTACTAGACAATCAAATCAAACAAGTCGTATTAATGAGTTTTATTACAAAAAAGTAAATGATAATACTTAACTGCCCCCCATGAACCATGGACCTTGCCATTGGTGGGGAGGCTTGCGTACCTCAGCGACACAGATAGCCATACCGTAGGAGCGACCACAACAGAGGGGTATCTGTTGAGAGGCCAGACAAATGTGTGGTTGCTGAAGAGGGGCAGCAGCCTTTTCAGTAGTTGCAGGGTCAACAGTCTGGATGATTGACTGATCTGGCTTTGTAACACTAACCAAAACGGCCATACTGTGCTGGTACTGCGAACAGCTGACAGCAAGGGGAAACTACGGATGTAATTTTTCCCGAGGGCATGCACCTTTACTGTATGGATAAATGATGATGGTGTCCTCTTGGGTAAACTATTCCGAAGGTAAAATAGTCCCCAATTTGGATCTCCAGGTGGGGACTACTCAGGAGGATGTTGTTATCAGGAGAAAGAAAACTGGCATTCTACGGATCGGACCGTGGAATGTCAGATCCCCTTAATTGCGCAGGTAGGTTAGAAAATTTAAAAAGGGAAATGGATAGGTTAAAGTTGGATATAGTGGGAATTAGTGAAGTTCGGTGGCAGGAGGAACTAGATTTCTGGTCAGGTGAATACAGGGTTATAAATACAAAATCAAATAGGGGTAATGCAGGAGTAGGTTTAATAATGAATAGGAAAATAGGAATGCGGGTAAGCTACTACAAACAGCATAGTGAATGCATTATTCTGGCCAAGACAGATACGAAGCCCATGCCTACCACAATAGTACAAGTTTATATGCCAACTAGCTCCGCAAATGATGAAGAGATTGATGAATGTATGATGAGATAAAAGAAATTATTCAGATAGTGAAGGGAGACGAAAATTTAATAGTCATGGATGGCTGGGATTCGACAGTTGGAAAAGGAAGAGAAGAAAACGTAGTAGGTGAATATGGAATGGGAGTAAGGAATGAAAGAGGAAGCCGCCTGGTAGAATTTTGCACAGAGCATAACTTAATCAAAGCCAACACTTGGTTCAAGAATCATAAAAGAAGGTTGTATACATGGAAGAAGTCTGGAGATACTGGAAGGTATCAGATAGATTATATAACGGTAAGACAGAGATTCAGGAATCAAGTTTTAAATTATAAGACATTTCCAGGGGCAGATGTGGACTCTGACCATAATCTATTGGTTATGAACTGTAGATTAAAACTGAAGAAACTGCAAAAAGGTGGTAAATTGAGGAGATGGGATCTGGATAAACTGAAAGAACCAGAGGTTGTAGAGAACTTCAGGGAGAGCATTAGGGAACGATTGACAAGAATGGGGGAAAGAAATACAGAAGAAGAAGAATGGGTAGCTTTGAGAGACGAAATAGTGAAGGTAGCAGAGGATCAAGTAGGTAAAAAGACGAAGGCTAATAGAAATCCTTGGGTAACAGAAGAGATATTGAATTTAATTGATGAAAGGAGAAAATATAAAAATGCAGTAATTGAAGCAGGCAAAAAGGAATACAAACGTCTCAAAAATGAGATCGACAGGAAGTGCAATATGGCTAAGCAGGGATGGCTAGAGGACAATGTAAGGATGTAGAGGCACATATCACTAAGGGTAAGATAGATACTGCCTACAGGAAAATTAAAGAGACCTTTGGAGAAAAGAGGGCGACTTGCACGAATATCATGAGCTCAGATGGAAACACAGTTCTAAGCAAAGAAAGAAAAGCAGAAAGATGGAAGGAGTATATAGAGGGTCTATACAAGGGTGATGTTCTTGAGGACAATATTATAGAAATGGAAGAGAATGTAGATGAAGATGAAATAGGAGATATGATACTGTGTGAAGAGTTTGACAGAACACTGAACAACCTAAGTCGAAACAAGGCCCATGGAGTAGACAACATCCCATTAGAACTAATGACAGCCTTGGGAGAGCCAGTCCTGACAAAACTCTACCATTTAGTGAGCAAGATGTATGAGACAAGCAAAATGCCCTCAAACTTCAAGAACGATATAATTATTCCAATCCCAAAGAAAGCAGGTGCTGACAGATGGGAAAATTACCGAACTATCAGTTTAATAAGCCACGGCTGCAAAATACTAGCACGAATTCTTTACAGACGAATGGAAAAACTGGTAGAAGCCGACCTCGGGGAAGATCAGTTTGGATTCCGTAAAAATGTTGGAACACGTGAGGCAATACTGACCCTACGACTTACCTTAGAAAATAGATTAAGGAAAGGCAAACCTACGTTTCTAGCATTTGTAGACTTAGAGAAAGCTTTTGTCAATGTTGACTGGAATACTCTCTTTCAAATTCTGAAGGTGGCAGGGGTAAAATACAGGGAACGAAAGGCTATTTATAATGTGTACAGAAACTAGATGGCAGTTATAAGAGTCAAAGGGCATGAAAGGGAAGCAGTGGTTGGGAAGGGAGTAAGACAGGGTTGTAGCCTATCCCCGATGTTATTCAATCTGTATATTGAGCAAGCAGTAAAGGAAACAAAAGAAAAATATGGAGAAGGTATTAAAATCCATGGAGAAGAAATAAAAACTTTGAGGTTTGCCAATGACATTGTAATTCAGTCAGAGACGGTACAGGACTTGGAAGAGCAATTGAACAGAATGGATAACGTCTTGAAAGGAGTATATAAGATGAACATCAACAAAAGCAAAACAAGGATAATGGAATGTAGTCGAGTTAAATCGGGTGATGCTGCCAGAATTAGATTAGGAAATGAGACACTTAAAGTAGTAAATGACTTTTGCTATTTGGGGAGCAAAATAACTGATGATGGTTGAAGTAGAGAGGATATTATATGTAGATTGGCAATGGCAAGGAAAGCGTTTCTGAAGAAGGGAAATCTGTTAACATTGAGTATAGATTTAAGTGTCAGGAAGTCGTTTCTGAAAGTATTTGTATGGAGTGTAGCCGTGTATGGAAGTGAAATGTGGACGATAAATAGTTTAGACAAGAAGAGAATAGAAGCTATCGAAACGTGGTGCTACAGAAGAATGCTGAAGATTAGACGGGTAGATCACATAACTAATGAAGAGGTATTGAATAGAATTGGAGGGAAGAGAAATTTGTGGCACAACTTGACTAGAAGAAGGGATCGGTTGGTAGGGCATATTCTGAGGCATCGAGGGATCACCAATTTAGTATTGGAGGGCACCGTGGAGGGTAAAAATCGTAGACAGAGATCAAGGGATGAGTACACTAAACAGATTCAAAAGGATGTAGGTTGCAGTAGGTACTGGGAGATGAAGAAGTGTGCACAGGATAGAGTAGCATGGAGAGCTGCATCAAACGAAGACCAAAACAACAACAATACTTAACTTTGACAATTACACAGAAGTGTCACAAACAAAGGGCAATATATGAAAAAGCAATATTCGTCAGTTTAAACAATCAGAAGTCTGTGCTAGATAGACAGTACAAGCGAAGCAATGAGTGTTGATGCTTCTATCCAAGTCACTAATCTTGAAGCTACTATTGAACTGGTCCATGACCAGTCAGGTGCGGTGCTTATGTCCTCATCACATAGATACTACTGCTGTCACATTGTCATCCTGGAGATGGGTTGGTCAGCATGCTAAAGGCTGATGTCTTCTCACAGATGTCTCTTCTCTATCGTTCCCGACTAGTGTGCCGGAGCTTGGCTTTATGCTGTAACATTCATCTCCCCCCCTTCCCCCAAAGCAATGGACTGCCATCATATATGGGGCTCGACAATAGGAGGGGAGGCAGAAGCATGGATGCTGAGATGGACTGGAACCTGTGGCTGCAGGGGACGTCAGAGTTCTGGTCGTACCCGCTTTGCGGCTTAAGCTCTGATGGAAACATCCCCCAGAAAACACCCAGAATGGTACCCGTCCACCTCCAGAGGTCCATATATAGATGTAGAAGGCGTCAGCTGCTGCATCATGGATGGGTCCAGTTCTATCAGTAGGACAAGAGGAGGCGGCGGAGGTGAAGGCTCCATCTCCATGGGATTGTCCCGCGGTGTCATGAGGACCAATTGGGAGACGTGAAAGTGCATCCACATTACCATGTTGAGCTGTTGGACAATACACAATCTCATACTGGTATTGAGACAACTACAAAGCCCATTTTTGCAATTTTTTGGCAGTTCGTACAGGAACTGGTGTCATCAAATGAAACAAGGACTACAATGGCTTGTGATCCGTTACTAAGTACAATTTTCTGCCATAGCAGTGGAATTTGGAGACACTATAAACAATAACCAATGCCTCTTTCTCTACTTGTGGATAGCTACACTGAGCTTTGGACAATACTTTTGATGCGAAAGCAATAGGCCTATCTTTATCACCAAACCTGCACAAAAGCACTGCACCGGTTCCGCAAGAGGAAGAGTCAACATGCAAAACAACTTGTTTGTCAGGATCAAAGTGAACCAAGCAGCAATCACTGACCAATGTATCTTTAAGTTCTTGAAAAGCTTCTTGGTGCTCATCTGTCCAAACAAAGGGGACATTCTTCTAATGCAAGCAATGCAATGGAACTGCGATTTGTGCAGCATTCGGTGGGGGCCGAATACAATAGGTCATTTTCCCAAAGTCTGACTGCAATTCTGTAATATTGTGAGGAACTGGCAGGTCACGTATGGATAACAAATGTGACTAAAGAGGATGTACATCTTGACTGTTTTTGACATGACCAAGATACAGCAACTCAGGTTAAAAAAAAAAAAAAAAAAATCATGCTTGTCCAGTCTACACTTAAGTCCTGTGTCAGATATCACATGAAACAAAGCACACAAATTTGCAATGTGTTCTTTAGGTGTACAACCTGCTATGACTATATTGTCCAAATAGTTTGAACAGTTTGGTACTTGAGCAGTCAGCTGTTCCAGATACCATTGGAAAATGGCGGGTGCAGAAGCACTGCCAAAAGGCAAATGCAAATATTCAAACAAGCCCAAATGCGTGTTCACAACACACAAGGTTTGAGATTCTTCATCTGGTGGCATTTAAAGGTACATGTTGCACAAATCAATTTTTGAAAAGTAATGACCAGTGCCTAATCTGTCCATGAGATCCTCTGAGCATGACAATGGATAGTATCAATCACAGTTTGTGGGTTGACTGTAGACTTAATGTCAACATGGAGGCAGATGTGACCTGAAGGTTTGGGAAGCAAAACTAGTGAATTTGTCCACTGACTAGCTTGTAGGGGCACAATAGCTCTGCTATGTTGCAGTTCTTTAATTTCAGAAATGACTTTGGCATGTAATGCAAAGGGAACAGTTCTGGACTGGCCAAATTTTGGCTGAGCATTGTCTTTCACAGTAATATGTACCACAAAGTTGTTAGCCTTGTCTAAACCTTCAAAAAACAGGTCAGGGATTTCTTTCAGTGAGCTATATACACTGGCTTTTGCATTGAATGCAGTCACTGACAACACTTTGTCACGAATTTGAAAGCCAAACAAATCAAGGCCAGGTATTTTCTGAAAATTGCATGACTGTAGCATAGTGAAAGTTAGAGTTCACGTATGTGAGCGATGCATGGCAAGCAAAGTGCATCTTTCAAGAACAGGAATGTCTTGCCAATTATAAGCAGTCAGGTGCATGACTGTTTTAGGCGTGCGTAGGGGACCCAACAGTTCATATGTGTTACGATTCAGCAATGTAACAGAGGCACCAGTGTCCAACTTCAATTTAACATGTTTTCCACTAAGATGCAAATGAACAAAAAGTTTGTTGGACTAGCGTAGCATTGAAGAAACTGTTCGCTTGTTAGTTTTACTACTTTGAATACACTGCACTGATTACATGTGCCCTGTGACTAGATTTTAGTGAGTGGGCAGAATTTTTATTTTTGTTCCATTGCAAACATACGGATTTTATGTGGCCTTTCGTGCCACAAGTGTAATACTGTGCTTGTCTGGAAAGGAAAACTTGGCATTTGTGCTATGAATAGCACCGAGAGCCTGACTTAATTCTGTTTGCCTGTTTAGAGAGCTGTTTATGCAGTGTGGCATGCGCAGGTTGTTGCTGCTTACTGGGCCAGTTGTGTGCAAGGAACAACTCAATCTGACAAATTGGTAGCTGCTCAGATTTATCAGCAGCTGAAATGATGGATCTGACTGTTTCAAAGTCTGTTCTCTAAGTCTGACATCAGGCACATTGTACACAATCACATCACGCAACATAACATCTGAATATAAAGCACCACAAGAACATTTGAATTTGCATTTCCTCATCATACCCTGCAAATCTGTTACCTACTCGCGATAAGTTTGGTCTGACCTTTTTTGCAATGAAAGAATTGGTGCCTAGCTGCCACCACATTCACTTGTTGGTCATAACAATTAGTTAGCGAATCTACAACCTGATCGTTTCACAGTACCTGGTACCGTGTGAGAAATTACGTGGACTTCACACTGGTGCAACCACCGGAGCCATTCCTCTTCTTTTTCATTAAACTGGCAAAAAGGCGTTATGGCACTTGGAGCTACAGTTGTTACCTGTGGCACTGCATTTGTGACTTGATCGGCTAGTAGCTGCTGTACCGTGTTTAGCAACATGGCTATCTGCTGCATCTGAAACTGAAACACCCGTGTTAGCTGCGTTGTATCTATTGCTAGCAGCTGAGCTGCCTGAGCAGCGGTTGGGAGAGGTGGGTTGCTCATTTTGGAATAGAATAATCGAATAAACAGACAATGCAAGCAATAAAAATAAGCACACAAGCAAAGAAATTTCTGCAATGCCCACCTGAAAACACTGACTAGGAAAAACACTGTAAGACACTGTTAAAACAAGTAAAAACACCCTTGCAAAGAAATGACAAGGTAGAATTAAGGCACCACCAAAACACAAAAACCCAGAGCAAAACAAAATTTGGCAGCCAGGCTCTAGGTTCTTCTTACATCTCGTCGCCAAATGTTATGTCTCCATGCTCGTCGTCAAATATGAGGTGTCTAGGAATCCTTTGTACTCGGTTTGCTAGACAATCAAATCAACCAAGTCGTATTAATGAGTTTTATTTTAAAAAATGACACATCATGACTTTGACAATTACATGGAAGTGTCACAAGAAAAAGGGCGACACACAAAATAAGCAATATTCTTCATTTTAAACATTCACATGTCTGTGCTAGACAGACAGTACAAGCAAAGCAATGAGTGTTGACACTTCAAACTAACTCACTAGTGTTGAAGCTACTATTGAACTGAGCCATGACCAGTTGGTTGCGGTGCTTATGTCCTCTTCACATAGGGGCCACTGGTGTCGCATTGTCATCTTGGAGAGGAGTCAGTCAGCATGTGAATGACTGACTTCTTCTCACAGCCATCTCTTCTCTATTGTTCCCAACTGGCATGCCAACACTTGTCTCTATGCCATAACATTTAGCAAAATTGGTAGTTCACTTGGTTACTTTCACAAGTGGCCCTGCCTTCCGCACAACAAAAACACAAGGCTTTCAAATGAATGACACAATCTTCATTTTACTTTCTCTACATAAAATGAATAAAACTATTTGTAACATTGAATCACTAAATATTTACTGGATTTTACATACACAAGAAAAAAAATTCTTGAATAGTTGATGGATTTCCTTCAAACGTCAATACTAAAATGCATTTGCCACTCTTCCACAACACAGGCTCACCAAGTCTGTATAGTTATTAAGACTTAAGAAAATTCAGAAGATTTAAATTCCAATTCTTATTTAAAATTACAGAACACCAAGTTAAAAGGCAAACTGACCATTTTGCAAGCAAATGTTTCTGTACTATTTTGAGCAAATTTGTGACCTGCACTTGTTGATGAATGAAATATGAGCTAGGGAAGCAGTTGCTCAGCATGGTGTGCAAAGCACATGCCAAAATAAACGCCTTGTAGAGTTTTTACAAGTATCAGCCAAACAGTGAGCATACTGTTGAATATGACTGTGAGGTACTGCTCTATGTTTCACCATTTGGGCAATTTGCATTCCTCACATAACAGCAACACTTTCAGACTTGAAATATATGCTTTGAGTCTCCACTAGTTACTGTGTTCTGAGTGTCAACCAGTCTGAATAGAAACTACCTCTGCCTTACTTCTTGTCTTTCTTCCTGTATCTATTTTTGTTTTGATTTAATTCTGCATTATCATTTTGTGTGTTTGTTCACTTTCATGTCTTTTTCAACCTTTTTTGTTGCCCTGGGCTCCACTTAGCATGAAATGCCCCTGTCTCCAGTTGGTATGGATTACAATAACCTATTGTGCTCCTCATCTTCACCTGTCAACCAATCCTGTTCCACACTCATCTCCTCTACCACTCCAACACCCCCATTCTGCGTGTCCTAGACAGATAGACTGGCTACAAAGGAGCACCTCATTCGTGAGTCAGTACCACCCAGGATTGGAGCAAGAGAATCACATTTATCATCAGAGTTTTGACTACCTCTTGTCATGATCAGAAATGAGTAATGTCCTCATCACACTCCCTCAGTGATATTCTGTCACCCACTCAACCTATTCCATCCCTGCTCACAACCTCTCACACCATTGCTGATATATCTGTAATAGACTTAGATGCAAGACCTGTCCCATATAGTCTCCCTCTACCAACTACTACAATCCTGTCACAGACATTTGCTGCTCTCGTTTAATCTGTTACCAAATGTTCATCATTTACTTTAACAAAAATTTTGACAGCTGGCAGTCTTTTGCTTGAAAATTTTTCTGCAACTTAATACATTTTAAAACTGGGTTTGGGGTGATTTTTTCCATCTGTCTCACTGTAGACCACATTACTGTACAGAAGACGTGCAGAAGTTAGATATAATACAGAACTCCTCCATCAACTGATAAATATTATTTTTTTTTTAAATTCTGAAAGCTTGAGATATTTCAAAATTTGTGAATACATCAATCCTGCTGCAGTTGTTCATGATACAGATAAATAACAGCTCCTCTATACTTAAAGTGAAAGCTGAATGGAATAAAAGAAACAGAAAGGATAGAGAAGGACTGAGGGGCAAACAGAGAACAGGGAACATAGAACTGGAGTAGATCCAAATGGCATGAATAGTAATACAACTACTGAATTACATTATTTGACCTAGAGTATAGTCTGACAATGGGCATGCCTGTGAACAGACAATTGATAGGCAGCTAAACCCATCTAGAATGCTGCACAGTGATTGTGACGCAGGTGTCACTTCTTTCACAGGTGGCTCTGCATTATAAATAAAGTGCCGTGTCCAACACCATATTGAAGTGTGTAGTACACTGGTGTGCTTTACTCCTTATTCATGCACAAGAGTATTACTCATAGTGACTATGTATTTCACATTGAAAACAATTGTAGGAATATTATTTTTTTGGGTGCATATGATAGTTTGAAGAGTTCCTGCATGAAAATCCTGGTAATTGTGGCAATCATGCATGATACTTTATTGGCAGAACGCTTGCCCATTATCAGCATTGCTCAAGGAATGCTAGACACTAGTTTTATAGTGAGCTTCAGCCACTTTTCCTATGGACTGTTGTGACTATTGGGTGTTATCAATGGTTCACTTCCTGTTGCCATGTTTGGCAAGCCTTGATTCAGACAAAATAATATAATTTTATCACCATTAGGTCTTTAAAGCAATAGACAATTTTTTATGTGTATATAACATAATCATTACATTAGCAGAGAGAAGTGTATGGCCATGTCAGTTGTTAGGTTACAGTTCCACGTTTCAATTAAAAAATTCTTTTAAATCATAGAAGTGGTTGGCAACAGACCATTTGTTTAATGTTTTCCTAAATTCACACTCTGGGAGGTCTGTACCATCTGTAGAAGCTTATTAAATAGTTTATGACCCACTAGCTCATAGCTATTGATTGACTTTGATAATCTACGGTATGATATATGTATGGAGTTATTTTTTGTTATGTTGTGACCATAAATATTATTTCTACATTTTACTTCATGCAGATTCCTTTTTGTATAGGTTAACACTTGGTATATATATAGATTTATAACAGTCATTATTTTACATTCAGAAAACACTGGCTTACAATGTGATTTTTACTTAGAACTGGTAATGATTCTGATTGCTTTCTGTTGCAGAAGTAATATGTTTTGAACATGGCTTGAGTTTCCCCAGCAAATACGTCCATATGACATAATACTTTGAAAAAATGCAAAATAAGATGTTTTAATACAAGCTGTTGGTACACATTTCATAAGACGTCTTAGTAAATTACTCTGCATAATTTACCAATAATGTATTTCATGTGTTGCTCCCAGGACAATTTGTCATAACCCCAAGAACTTTATATAACAGGAATCATTAAAAGGACTTTTTTCCTTTGGACTAAATACCATTTTTTGTGTTTTGTTGTCGTTCAGGACAAATCCGTTTCACCTGAACCAATACGATGCTTGAGCAAGTGTATTGTCAATAGAATCTTTTAACTTATTTAGATCATTGTTACAGTTTAAGAAGGTAGTGTCATCTGCAAAAAGCACTGTATTGGAACTTATTGTAGAGGGCAGGTCATTGATCATTACCAAAAACAAAAATGGTCCCAACACTGGGAACTCCCACCTTTGTTTCTTCCTAGACTTTTCTGTGCCAGTACATACAACTTGCCTACAATTTTGGAGGTAACACTTTAGTAGTTTTAGACTGTTATCCCTGATGCCATAAAAATGGAGTTTCTGTAGAAGTGTGTCATGTCCTACACAGTCAAATGCTTTACTCAGGTCACAGAAAGTGGCATGAGTGAATCCCCTCTCCTCAAACACTTTAAGAACATATTTAATTACTGAGTTTATTGCGTCTATTGTTGTCAATTTTTTTTCTAAATCCCTATTGTGCTACATTCAATATTCCAAGTTTTCAAAATGAGCAGACAACTGATTGTAAATCATGACTGGAACTATTGATATTTTCTGAAACCTGCAGGGTTATCTTCATCACCATTTTTATACACAGGAACCACCCTAGATCATTTAAGCTCCTCTGGAAAGTATCCCTCTGATAAACGTTTATTTATGCAGTGAATCAGTGGATAAACAATTGAATCAATGGCTTTCTTCAGCAAATTGCAAGATATCCTAAATATCAGCATTGTCTGATTACTTCAAGTTCCTTACTATTTTTAAAACAGTACTAGGCATAACCGCAGAGAAAGTGAGAATATTGTTGAAGGGTGTCCCATGATAATTTTTTTTCTAAGAGTTCTGATGGACTTGTATCAGGTTTACTGATGCCATTGCTTAAAATAATCATTAAACTCTTGTGGAGAGATATTGATTTTTACCTTATGTTAATCTTTGGCAATATTATTTATAAGATTCCAAGCAGGTCTGTATTTAGTGTTAGAAGTCGCAATATACTAGGTATTGTGTGACCTTTTCACTCCAATAACTGCTTTTTTTTATAATCATTTCCCCACCTTACATACAAATATTTTGCTTTTTCAGACTTTGTATTGTACTGTATGGAACTGGGGACCTACAAATGACATAGAGGCTTTGTCCCCACTGTAGCCCTCAGTGGTTCACAACTCCACAACAGGCTATAGCAGTCCTCTCACTCCACCACCGCTCCACACCGAACCCAGGGGAGCCCCCCTGGAACATCTCATTCCAGATGAGTGTAACCCCAATGTTTGCATGGTAGAGTAATTATGGTGTATGCATACGTGGAGACAGTGTTTGAGCAGCAATTGCTGACATAATGTAACTGAGGCGGAATAAGGGGAACAAGCCTGCATTCGTTGAGGCAGGTGGAAAACTGCCTTAAAAGCCATCCACAGACTGGCCAGCACACCAGACCTCGACACTAATCTGCCGGGTGGATTTGTGCCAGGGGCCAGCACGCCTTCCCGCCCGGAAAGCATTTTCAGAATAAGTATATTATTGTATATTTCTAACAGCACCATTACAGATCTTTCATACCAGACAGTGTTTTTATTGTACCAAGAATTTTTCTTTTTTGACAACTTTTTACAATCTCTGTCTGTTACTTCACATTTTCTGATGGGAATACTATCATTACATATTTGCAGAAATGAGTTAAAGAAACATTCAAAATTTATCATAGCTGACTCATTTTTTGGCAGACAAGGATTACCATCATTTCTCTGGCAGAACCAATCTCTATCTGCAAGGATTTTCCTGAACTTGCCAATTTTTCCATTGGCATTTGGCCTGGTGATCACCATTTTTGAACTGGCCATGTCACCACTAAGATTTGGATTGGATTGTTTCGGGGAAGACACCAGACAGCGAGGTCATATCGGTCTCATCAGATTAGGGAAGGACGGGGAAGGAATTCGTCCATGTCCTTTCAAAGGAACCATCCTGGCATTTGCCTGGAGCGATTTAGGGAAATCACGGAAAACCTAAATCAGAATGGCCGGACACAGGATTGAACCGTCGTTCTCACCACTAAGACTGACTGAGCTGATCCTGTTAGCATATGTTAAGGACACTGATTTCTAGTCAGAAAAGGGGAACATTGTTACATCACATTGAGTTGGGTACATTTAAATTTAACAATTGCTCCCTAGTAGGTTTATAGTTAACACACTGTAGAGTGAACTGACGTAATAGGTTTTTCAAATCACTAACACTGCGCTTATTAGTTGACATGTCAGAATCAGAATTAAGATCATCACCTATTATAATGTCATAGTTGATAAATCTGTTCTCAGTGAGAGCACATAAAAGGACATCCAATTTCTCTGAGAATACAGTGCTAATACCATTGGGAGACCTATACAATGATACTACTATTACCTTCATACTACTTATGACTATACCAGTGGCTTCAAAATTCAGTTCTTCACATAAATAATATAGATCTGAGTTACTAACGGAGCAATCAATTGATCTAGCAACATAGATTGCTGCACCGCCTTTCTTGTGAACTCTTCTGTGGTAACTGTTTGATAAACCATAATTTTCGAACTTACAAACTGGAATTTCATCTTCAGTGGCCCAATGTTCACTTGAACACAATAAATCAAATTTATTTTCTGATGAAAAGTCATTAAATACTAATTCCTTGTCGTTCAAACCTCGGATATTTAAAATAACCAATTTTCAGGTCTATATTTTGCTCTCCTTCATTTTTTGGATGGTACTTATTTTCAGGTGTTTTTTTTTAATTTATTTTTTTATTGTTCGTCCATTTTTTTAACCCCATCAAGCCATTTTTGTTTCTCTATCTTATGACACTCCATTTTAAACAAAGTATTGAAATTAGAACTGTTGAAATCCCATGAACTGTAGCTTGGATTAACTTCCTCATTTTTGCATGCCCGATGTAGAAAACAAATTAAGTAATTTGTTTTACACCTTTTCATCTTCCTCTCATTCCTGTATAAAACTTGCTCTTCTTGCTAAGTCAAATTAGAGTAAAACCTTACAGTTTCAATTAAAACCTCCACCATGTTTGTCAAGAACAACTCATGGTCCCTGACTGTGTTTTTTGGAACAGATTATAGGTGAAATCTTTTCAATTTAATTTGACAATGCAGGAAGACCAAGATTATTGTACTCAAGAATGTTCTCATATTCAGCTCATCCTATTAGTACAAGTTAATCAATTCCTGGATGTCTTGATAAATGTACCTACCCATCTCTTCCTTTCAGTTAAGTGTTCTTTCATAACCTATTCTGTCTAATGCCTTTATTCAAACTGTCTGAAACGTCCAGTTTCTTCTATAATGCTTTTAACTGCCTTTTCTAATTTTCACAGCTTGAGAAATTTCTTCATAAAAGCTATTTGACTATTCAGATACCAGATGATTTCTTTCACTGTAGAAAATTTTCTTAACGTTGCTTCATAATGTTGAGGTCTCACTTGTTACAGTTATGGTGTGTATTTTTTAATTCTTAGATGGAAAATTCATTATTTCAAACATTTCTTCACCAATGTTGATGTTATGGTTTTGTTATTGTCCTGCCTAATAAATGTTCATTACTTTCAAAGTGTTTACTTTATTCAATATTTGATTTAAGTTTTCATTACCTCAACATTGGTACCTGTTTCCTGCTGAAATTTGCTTTCAGTTCTTATCTGCTTCTTAAGTGTGTAAGTCAAATAAGAAGGGCAATAAGGTTAACCCATATTTTATAAGCCCATTTTATCAAAACCTTAGCTTTCTTGAACTACTGGTTTTATGACTCTGATTTTTACAGGTCACTCTGTTGCCACTGTACTTCACATTACCGGTATCATAGGCAAGATAGACACAAAGCCAACACCCACTACAGTGGTACAAGTTTAAATGCAAACTAGCTCCATATATGACCGAAAGAAAGTCTGATGAGATAAAATATATTATTCAGATGGTTAAGAAATATAAAATTTTAATTGTGATTAGTGATTGGAATTCGACAGTAGGAAGATGAAGAGAAGGAAAATTAGTGGGAGAATATTGATTGGGGGGAAACAAATGAAAGAGGAAGTCATGTGGTAGAATTTGGCACAGAGCATAAATTAATTATCACTAACACTTAGTTTCAGAATCATGAAAGGACGTTGTAGTGGAAGAGATCTGTAGACACTGAAAGGCTTCAGATTGATTATATAATGGTAAGACAGAGACTTTGGAACCAGGTTTTAAATTGCAAGACATTTCCATGGAAAGATGTGGATTCTTGACCACAATTTACTGGTTATAAACTGTATATTGAAACTGAATAATTTGCAGAAGGTAGGAAATTAAGAACATAGGGCCTGGGTAAGTTAAGAGAACCAGAGGTTAACTGAGAGTTTCAGAGGGAGCATTAAGTACCAATTGACTGAAACAGGGGAAAGGAATACAGTAGAAGATGAATGGGTAACTTCGAGAGATGAAATAGTGAAGGCAGTGGAGGATAAAATGGATAAAAAGACAAGACCTAGTAGAAATCCTTGGATGTCACAGGAGATACTGAATTCAACTGGTAAAAAGAGAAAGTATAAAAATGCAGCAAAGGAGTAGGCGAAAGGGAATATAAATCTCTAAAAATGGGATTGAAAGGAAGTGCAAAATGGCTAAACAAGAATGGCTAGAGGACAAAAGTAAGTCTAAGGAAACATATATGACTAGGGGAAAGATTGTTACCACTTACAGTAAAATTAAAGAGGCCTTCATAGAAAAGAGAAGCAACTGTATGATTATCAAGAGTTCAGATGGAAAACCAGTACTAAGCAAATAAGGCAAAGCTAAAAGGTGGGAGGAAATTACCAAGGGGCTATACACAGCAATAAAATTGAAGGCAGTATTATAGAAATCAAAGAGGATGTACATGAAGATGACATGGGAGATTTGATATGAAGTATTTGGCAGATGACATTCCCTTAGAATTGCTGATATCGTTTGGACATGGACAACTAGCCATGACGAAACTATTCCACTGGTTTTACAAGATACATGAGACAGGGGAAATACCTTCAGACTTTGAGAGAAATGTAATAATTCCAGAACAAAGAAACTAGGGGCTGACAGGTATGAATATTACCAAAGTACCAGTTTAATATGGCACAGTTACAAAACTTGACACAAATTATTTACTATAGAATTGTCAAACTGATAGGAGCCAAACTCTGGAAAGATTAGTTTGGTTGCGTAGAAATGTTGGACTATGTGAGGCAGTACTGACCCTATGACTTATCTTAGAAGATAGGTTAAAGAAATGCAAATCTAGTTTTATAGGTTTTGTAGACTTAGAGAAAACTCTTGACAACACTGACTGGAATACATTCTTTGAAATTCTGAAGGTAGAAAGGGGAAAACATAGGTGATGAAAGGCTATTTACAACTTGTACAGAAACCAGACGACAGATATAAGAGTAGAAGGACGTGGAAAGGAAGCAGTGGTTGAGTAAGGAGTGAGACATGGTTGCAGCCTATCCCCAGTATTATTCAATCTGTACATTTAGTACACAGTAAAGGACACCAAATAAATATTGGAGAGAAGGAATTAAAGTTCAGGGAGAAGGAATAAGAACTTCGAGGTTGTCTGATAACATTGCAAAGTGCAGCTGAACAGAATGGACAGTCTTGAAAGGGGGATATAAGACAAACATTAACAAAAGAAAAACAAGGTTAAAGGAATGTAGTTGAATTAAAAATAATATGTTTAGATTTACACTCTGGAGTCAATAGCGTCAGTTCCTTCAGTTGCATGGCGATGAGCCACACAATACAGCATTGTCACATTAAAACAGGATGTGAGTTTGCCAAACCCCTTATGAACATCTATACGACTGCTAACATGTAGAGAGGATACGTAAAAATGCCTCAATAATGTTTATGATTTACTTTAATCTATTAGTTATCTGATAACAATGACGGCAATTGTTGGGAATGGCCTTACACAAATCAACTTTCATTTCTAGTATTTTCACCAATAATTTATTCAAAACTTGTAAAACAAAAGAGCACACAATCCCAAAGCTAAAAAAACTGTTCCTATAACAAGCTGAATTCTAAAAAAAACTTTGCCAGCAGCTACCTGTCAGTACAACCACATCACCAGTAACTACGCTAGTTGCCATTCAACGTATATGAGCTCACCTGATCTAATCTTAGCCATTCCACTTATAAGACCACAGTGGTTGTTTTACAGCACTGTAGGTGGTGTAGAACTAGTGCCATGTGGACAGTTGACCCTTCGCTGCTAACTTAAATCACGGCAATGAAGTTGAGGGTATGTGTCAGCCATTTGTACAGAATCAGTGCAGGAAGATGGATTTGTGTGTAGATATGAGAGAAAGGAGTTATTGTTTGGAAGTACTGGTAAGTTGCCTAATTTCTCATACATGTCAGTGTGAACTGTCCAATATGTCGACAAGGAATGGTGTACCACTCACTATCTGGTAACACAGCATAAGACCAGCCAACATAAAAAGATTCTAAACAACAGGGACCCCAGACAAACATTATGCTTTGTAAACGATAATTGGTTTCAAATCGGACAGGAATTGCTACTGTCGGTAAATGCATGTTCATTTCAACCAGCTTCTGGCCAAACACTGCAAACACAACTACATGTAACGGACATATGGAGTCAGGTACCTCACAAAAGACACTCATAGTAGTGCAAAGCTGCACTTCTTTGATGAACCAAACAACACACAGTCTGCAAAGCAGTTGACTGGAAGCATGTGGTGTCATCCAAGTTACGATTGTGCCTCTTTTCCAGTGATGCAACATGGCGAGTGCACAATCAGACATTTAATCTATGGTGTGTAGAGGGTGTGGTTCAGGACTTCATGAAGCTGCAAAACCGCACCAGGATATTTATTTCAACATCCTCAGTGACCAGGAGGACCCCCCATGAACCATGGACCTTGCCGTTGGTGGGGAGGCTTGCGTGCCTCAGCGATACAGATAGCCGTACCGTAGGTGCAACCACAACGGAGGGGTATCTGTTGAGAGGCCAGACAAACGTGTGGTTCCTGAAGAGGGGCAGCAGCCTTTTCAGTAGTTGCAAGGGCAACAGTCTGGATGATTGACTGATCTGGCCTTGTAACAATAACCAAAACGGCCTTGCTGTGCTGGTACTGCGAACGGCTGAAAGCAAGGGGAAACTACAGCCGTAATTTTTCCCGAGGGCATGCAGCTTTACTGTATGATTACATGATGATGGCGTCCTCTTGGGTAAAATATTCCGGAGGTAAAATAGTCCCCCATTCGGATCTCCGGGCGGGGACTACTCAAGAGGATGTCGTTATCAGGAGAAAGAAAACTGGCGTTCTACGGATCGGAGCGTGGAATGTCAGATCCCTTCATCGGGCAGGTAGGTTAGAAAATTTAAAAAGGGAAATGGATAGGTTGAAGTTAGATATAGTGGGAATTAGTGAAGTTCGGTGGCAGGAGGAACAAGACTTCTGGTCAGGTGACTACAGGGTTATAAACACAAAATCAAATAGGGGTAATGCAGGAGTAGGTTTAATAATGAATAGGAAAATAGGAATGCGGGTAAGCTACTACAAACAGCATAGTGAACGCATTATTGTGGCCAAGATAGATACGAAGCCTACACCTACTACAGTAGTACAAGTTTATATGCCAACTAGCTCTGCAGATGACGAAGAAATTGAAGAAATGTATGATGAAATAAAAGAAATTATTCAAATTGTGAAGGGAGACGAAAATTTAATAGTCATGGGTGACTGGAATTCGAGTGTAGGAAAAGGGAGAGAAGGAAACATAGTAGGTGAATATGGATTGGGGGACAGAAATGAAAGAGGAAGCCGCCTGGTAGAATTTTGCACAGAGCACAACATAATCATAACTAACACTTGGTTTAAGAATCATGAAAGAAGGTTGTATACATGGAAGAACCCTGGAGATACTAAAAGGTATCAGATAGATTATATAATGGTAAGACAGAGATTTAGGAACCAGGTTTTAAATTGTAAGACATTTCCAGGGGCAGATGTGGACTCTGACCACAATCTATTGGTTATGACCTGTAGATTAAAACTGAAGAAACTGCAAAAAGGTGGGAATTTAAGGAGATGGGACCTGGATAAACTAAAAGAACCAGAGGTTGTACAGAGATTCAGGGAGAGCATAAGGGAGCAATTGACAGGAATGGGGGAAATAAATACAGTAGAAGAAGAATGGGTAGCTTTGAGGGATGAAGTAGTGAAGGCAGCAGAGGATCAAGTAGGTAAAAAGATGAGGGCTAGTAGAAATCCTTGGGTAACAGAAGAAATATTGAATTTAATTGATGAAAGGAGAAAATATAAAAATGCAGTAAGTGAAGCAGGCAAAAAGGAATACAAACGTCTCAAAAATGAGATCGACAGGAAGTGCAAAATGGCTAAGCAGGGATGGCTAGAGGACAAATGTAAGGATGTAGAGGCCTATCTCACTAGGGGTAAGATAGATACCGCCTACAGGAAAATTAAAGAGACCTTTGGAGATAAGAGAACGACTTGTATGAATATCAAGAGCTCAGATGGAAACCCAGTTCTAAGCAAAGAAGGGAAAGCAGAAAGGTGGAAGGAGTATATAGAGGGTCTATACAAGGGCGATGTACTTGAGGACAATATTATGGAAATGGAGGAGGATGTAGATGAAGATGAAATGGGAGATACGATACTGCGTGAAGAGTTTGACAGAGCACTGAAAGACCTGAGTCGAAACAAGGCCCCTGGAGTAGACAATATTCCATTGGAACTACTGACGGTCGTGGGAGAGCCAGTCCTGACAAAACTCTACCATCTGGTGAGCAAGATGTATGAAACAGGCGAAATACCCTCAGACTTCAAGAAGAATATAATAATTCCAATCCCAAAGAAAGCAGGTGTTGACAGATGTGAAAATTACCGAACTATCAGCTTAATAAGTCACAGCTGCAAAATACTAACACGAATTCTTTACAGACGAATGGAAAAACTAGTAGAAGCCAACCTCGGGGAAGATCAGTTTGGATTCCGTAGAAACACTGGAACACGTGAGGCAATACTGACCTTACGACTTATCTTAGAAGAAAGGTTAAGGAAAGGCAAACCTACGTTTCTAGCATTTGTAGACTTAGAGAAAGCTTTTGACAATGTTGACTGGAATACTCTCTTTCAAATTCTAAAGGTGGCAGGGGTAAAATACAGGGAGCGAAAGGCTATTTACAATTTGTACAGAAACCAGATGGCAGTTATAAGAGTCGAGGGACATGAAAGGGAAGCAGTGGTTGGGAAGGGAGTAAGACAGGGTTGTAGCCTCTCCCCGATGTTGTTCAATCTGTATATTGAGCAATCAGTAAAGGAAACAAAAGAAAAATTCGGAGTAGGTATTAAAATTCATGGAGAAGAAATAAAAACTTTGAGGTTCGCCGATGACATTGTAATTCTGTCAGAGACAGCAAAGGACTTGGAAGAGCAGTTGAATGGAATGGACAGTGTCTTGAAAGGAGGATATAAGATGAACATCAACAAAAGCAAAACAAGGATAATGGAATGTAGTCTAATTAAGTCGGGTGATGCTGAGGGAATTAGACTAGGAAATGAGGCACTTAAAGTAGTAAAGGAGTTTTGCTATTTGGGGAGCAAAATAACTGATGATGGTCGAAGTAGAGAGGATATAAAATGTAGGCTGGCAATGGCAAGGAAAGCGTTTCTGAAGAAGAGAAATTTGTTAACATCCAGTATTGATATAAGTGTCAGGAAGTCATTTCTGAAAGTATTCGTATGGAGTGTAGCCATGTATGGAAGTGAAACATGGACGATAAATAGTTTGGACAAGAAGAGAATAGAAGCTTTCGAAATGTGGTGCTACAGAAGAATGCTGAAGATTAGATGGGTAGATCACATAACTAATGAGGAAGTATTGAATATGATTGGGGAGAAGAGAAGTTTGTGGCACAACTTGACCAGAAGAAGGGATCGGTTGGTAGGACATGTTCTGAGGCATCAAGGGATCACCAATTTAGTATTGGAGGGCAGCGTGGAAGGTAAAAATCGTAGAGGGAGACCAAGAGATGAATACACTAAACAGATTCAGAAGGATGTAGGTTGCAGTAGGTACTGGGAGATGAAAAAGCTTGCACAGGATAGAGTAGCATGGAGAGCTGCATCAAACCAGTCTCAGGACTGAAGACCACAACAACAACAACAACAGTGACCAGGTATTGCCACAGCTTCATGATGAAAATGCTGTGGCCACTCCTGTTTTCCAAGATGACAAGAGCCATTTTCACAGTACTGCATGCATACATTTCTGACTTGCTAATCACTTAGACACTGCATTACACCTTGACTGACCCGCTAAATCACCTGATTTTAATCCCCAGAAAATGTTTGGAACAAGTTGAAACAGTGTGAGCAAGATAGCAATCGATATCCCTACTAGCTGGTACTCTGTGGGATGTAACCATCAATCATCCGGATATGGAATGTGTAAAGAAACTCGGGAAGTCTCTTTCTTGCCAAATTGAGGCCATTATAAAGGCTACAGTTGGTGTTGTACAGTATTAGCATGATGTCTCCTGAGAATGACTAGTCTTTTGTCTGATGAGGTTCTACACATATTAAAAAAAATTATAATTTCTTGATGAGTGGTGTTTAAAATGTTTCTGTTCATTCATTAATATGTCATTGTCATCATCATTAGGGCTTTTTGTGGAGTGCGGGAAGAATGATCATTTAAACATCTCTGTGTGTGCTGTAATTAATCTAATTTTTTCCTTATGATCCCCGCGGGAGTGATTAGTACGGGACTGTAGCATATTCCTAGAGTCATCATTTAAGGCCAGTTCTTGAAACTTTGTCAAGAGGCTTTCTCGGTATAGTTTCCATCTATCTTCAAGAATCTGTCAGTTCAGTTCTTTCAACATCTCTCTGACACTCAACATGTGTCAACACTTGAGCAATATTTTAGGAAGGGTTGCACAGTGATTGAGTTAAAAGTACTCACTTGTGACTCATGAGTATTATATTCAAAGGACACCACTTTTTTGTTTTGTTTTGTGAAGTGTACAATTTTACATTTCTGGACATTTACAGCAAGTTGCCAATCTCTGCACCACTTTGAAATTTTATCAGTGTCTGAATATTTGTGCAGCTTTGTTCAGAAGGTATCTCACAGCAGAAAACTGTATCATCTGCAAAAAGTCTGAGGTAACTATTAATATTGTCTGCACAGTCATTAATACACAACATGAAAAGCAAGGGACCCAACACACTTCCCCCAAGTTACTTCTACAAGCTGTTCAGAAAATACTATTACAAACTTCTAGAACCTGTAGAGGGAAGTGAGTAGCCAATATTCTGAATTGCAGTCCATGTCCATAAAAATACCATTTCCATGCTACGGCCATTTCATAACATGTTCGCTAGATAGGTATGCAACAGGGTACTTATGTGGTGTGTGTGTGTGTGTGTGTGTGTGTGTGTGTGTGTGTGTGTGTGTGTGTGTGGAGGGGGGGGAGGGATGTTTACATTGGATTGGCAGATGTCATTTGATGTCTATCCTACCTCTCCGACCTGGTTCAAGCTTCACTCTGGTGTATGTAAGTGTCTGAGCAATGTGGCTGAGTACACGTTTGCAGGATACACCAACATGATCCTGCTGTATGGAGAAGCTCACTGTAATGGAAGAGCGGCTTGTTGCCTTTATCAAGATCATTATCCACAATGTCTGACTCAATCACATACCCTTTCCACCACAATTATGCAACAGGTTTAAGAAAGGCATAACTTCACTGTCATCAGGTGTGACTTTGGAGCTCCAAAGGTAGGCAGCACACCCAAAGTGGAAGAAGCCGTACTGTAAATAGTTTGTGGAAACTGATTAAGTTTCATTTTCGTTTCTTTGGTTGTTAACGTGTGGAATTGTAAAACAAGTGATCTACTGGGTTGTTGTTGTTGTTGATGTTGTGGTCTTCAGTCCTGAGACTGGTTTGATGCAGCTCTCCATGCTACTCTATCCTGTGCAAGCTTCTTCATCTCCCAGTACCTACTGAAACCTACATACTTCTGAATCTGCTTAGTGTATTCATCTCTTGGTCTCCCTCTATGATTTTTACCCTCCACGCTGCCCCCCAATACTAAATTGGTGATCCCTTGATGCCTCAGAACACGTCCTACCAACCGATCCCTCCTTCTAGTCAAGTTGTGCCACAAACTTCTCTTCTACCTAAACCTATTCAATACCTCCTCATTAGTTATGTGATCTACCCATCTAATCTTCTGTAACACCACATTTCGAAAGCTTCTATTCTCTTCTTGTGCAAACTATTTAACGCCCATGTTTCACTTCCATACATGGCTACACTCCATACAAATACTTTCAGAAAAGATTTCCTAACACTTAAATCTATACTCGATGTTAACAAATTTCTCTTCTTCAGAAACGTTTTCCTTGCTGTTGCCAGTCTACATTTTATATCCTCTCTACTTCGACCATCATCAGTTATTTTGCTCCCCAAATAGCAAAACTCTTTTACTACTTAAAGTGTCTCATTTCCTAATCTAATTCCCTCAGCATCACCCGACTTAATTTGACTACATTCCATTATCCTCGTTTGCTTTTGTTGATGTTCATCTTATATACTCCTTTCAAGACATTATCCATTCTGTTCAACTGCTCTTCCAAGTCCTGTACCATCTCTGACAGAATTACAATGTCATCAGCAAATCTCAAAGTTTTTATTTCTTCTCCATGGATTTTAATACCTACTCCATATTTTTCTTTTGTTTCCTTTACTGCTTGCTCAATATACAGATTGAATAACATTGGGAAAAGGCTACAGCCCTGTCTCACTCCCTTCCCAACCACTACTTCCCTTTCATGTCCCTCGACTCGTATAACTGCCATCTGGTTTCTGTACAAATTGTAAATAGCCTTTTGCTCCCTGTATTTTACCCCTGCCACCTTCAGATTTGAAAGAGAGTATTCCAGTCAACATTGTCAAAAGCTTTTTCTAAGTCTACAAATGCTAGAAACGTAGGTTTGTCTTTCCTTAATCTAGCTTCTAAGATAAGTCATAGGGTCAGTATTGCCTCACGTGTTCCAATATTTCTACAGAATCCAAACTGATCATCCCCGAGGTCAGCTTCTATCAGTTTTTCCATTCATCTGTAAAGAATTTGCGTTAGTATTTTGCAGCAGTGACTTATTAAACTGATAGTTTGGTAATTTTCACATCTGTCAACACGTGCTTTCTTTGGGATTGGAATAATTATATTCTTCTTGAAGTCTGAGGGTATTTCGCCTGCGTCATATATCTTTCTCACCAGATGGTAGAGTTTTGTCAGGACTGGCTCTCCCAAGGCTGTCAGTAGTTCTAATGGAATGTTGTCTACTCCTGGGGCCTTGTTTCGACTCAGGTCTTTCAGTGCTCTGTCAAACTATTCACACAGTATCATATCTCCCATTTCATCTTCATCTACATGCTCTTCCATTTCCACAATATTGTCCTCAAGTACATCGCCCTTGTATAGGCCCCCTACATACTCCTTCCACCTTTCTGCTTTCCCTTCTTTGCTTAGAACTGGGTTGGGTTATGCCTAATAAATTATTTGTATATGTGGTCACATTATCAACATATTTCCAAATAGTTGTGGCATGGAAATGGTACATTTCCGGACATGGGTTCCAATTCAGAATATTATCTAATCAGCCTCTCGACAAGTTCCAGAATTCTGTAATGGGAATATCCTAGTATATTTGTTGATGACTCTCCACCCAAGATAACATGCTGTGTCCTCCCTACCAAGAAATCCTCATTCCAGTCACAAATTTCATCTGATATTCCTTTTGATCATACTTATGATAATAAGCATAGGTGTTGTTCTGAGTCAACTGCTATTCAGAAATTGAGGACTACCGCATCTACCTGACAGTCTTGATCCATGGCTTTCAGGATGTCATGAGAAAAGTTTGTGTTGTGTATCACTTCATCTATTTGTTTGAAATCCATGCTGGTTGGCATGGAGGACATTGCTCAGTTTGAGACACATCATTATGTTTGGGCTCAGAATATATTCTAAGATTCTGCACCATATGGATGTCAAGGATATTGGATGTGACCTGTGCTTCCTTCCACCTACTGGGCAAGGTTTTTTGTTTGAATGATTTATGATAGATTATAGTTAACAGAGTAGCTAACTTAGTTGCGAATTAAATATATTGTATTTCCCTGGTGATCTGCTCAGGACACAACCCTCTCCATCTTCTCCAATCTTCACACCATCTCCCTGTCTCAGTATTATGGCCCATCTTCTCTCTTTCGAATGGTTTCTTCGAATCATTTTAGCCAATAGTCCATCGTCCTTCTGTCTGGTCTTTTACCTTACATCTTCATCTCATGCATCTTCCTAAGAATACTCGTCTCATTCCTTCCCTTCACATGCCCACATCCTTTTCACATTTTCTCTCATTCATACACTGTGTTCTGTAAATCCTGTCATGATTGAGGGTCTTCAGAAGTATGGACTGAGTCAAGTCATACATTAACAAGACCGAATCTGTCACTGTAGGCTATTTCTGTAAAAAATACGAACAACAAATTATGACTAATGCTGAACTACCGAATGGATAATTACAGGAATTACTTTTAGATTGCTTTGGATATATGTAGTCTTCAGTGGCTACTCTGCCTGTTAATGCATAATTTTACATACATCACAGTTAGATTATATATGGACAAAATCAATGCCTACACTGCAGGAAGAAAAATAAATAAATAACAAGAACATAATTAGTACACCTTTTTAGATGATTCCAATTCACTCAAGATTTATTGTTGCAACTGTGTATATGGAGTACATGAAATGATTAATGTTTATGGATCAATAGCACAAGCAGTTCTGAGGTAATCGGTATTGACCCATGTTGAAACACCCATATTAGTACATGGTGTACACTCCACAGGCAGCAATGCAAGTGCTAACTCTGGCATCCACTCAATCATACAGATGGCAAATACTGTCCTGGCATATGTTATTTCATACCTTCTCAAACTGTCCACGTAGTTCTGTAATACTTGCAAGTTGTGAGTTGCATGAGTAACTTCTCATCCCTTCATATCCCACAGGCACTCGAATGGAGACATGTCTGGGAAATGTGCTGGCCAAGGAAGTTACTGAGTGTCTTGTAAAGTATGTTGAGTTTCACAGGTAGTGTGTGAGCGAGCATTATCCTGTTGGAACAATGCATCACATTCCTGTTACAAGAACGGCTACAAAACAGGGCTAACAACATGCTGCACCCACCAAGTGGTGGTTAGCGGCCTCTACAGAAACACCAGAGGTGAATGAAAGTTGTGGTTTATCATACCCCAGACCATAAGGCCAGGGATGGGGACAGTGTGTCTCGGACGAATGCACTGTACAAGACAGTACTCACGAGGTCTATTTTGCATGTGCAAATGACCATTATTTGCATGCAGGCAGAAATTTGCTTTCATTACTGATGACCACAGCATGCCATTCCATCTTCCAAGTGATCCTCTGATGGCACCAGTTGAGCCACGCACATCAGTGCTGTGGTGTGGGTGGAAGATGGACTAGAGGTATGCAAGCTCATAGTTCCACTGTCAATTACCAATTTGCAACTGTTAGTGTGGACACGTCTGGGCTCACAAGCCCTCTTGCCTGTGCTGTGGTAGCAGTACAATCTGCAACTGCTGCCACTACAATACGACAATCCTGGCAGGTGTCTGTGCTGCAAGGATATCCAGAACCTCATCTATGGGCATGAGAATGTTCATGTAACCACTGATATCGGCATCATTGTTCAACTGATGCAGCATGTCCAACTTAAGCAGCAATCTCCAAAAAGACCATACTGCCACTCAGAAGGCTACAATTTGACCTTTTCAAACTCTATTTAATTGGATGTAGGAAGCACGAGTGCATCTCTGTGACAAGCCAGTTTGCTTCCATGTTTGCACCACACTGAACCTTCTGGATCATCAGTCAAAGCCTTTGGCAAGTTCACAGAAAATCCTAACATGGAATTTCTCTCGTTTAATTCTACCAGAACTGAATTTTTACACTACCTACCTACAGCTTTTTTGGTGTACAAGCCTTTATTGAGGCCAAATTAAATTGTCGAAAGGTTATTCTCAAAAATTTGGTTCAGTAACTGAGTGTAAGCCACCTTCTCTAAAGTTTTTGATAACTCAAAGAGGAGGAGGGTGGGGGGTTGAATGGGTTTATAATGAGAGGACATTTGCCTATCTCCACTTTTATAAATAGATCCTACTACCACATATTTTAGTCTTTCATTGCAGCTTTACTGTGTGTGGTGGAGAGTTTCAGGAAATGCACCTGCATCATCCACCAGAAACAAAGAAAACTCACAGACAGTACTGCCAAATTGGCACAATATTTTAGTGCTTTGCCTGAAAAATAATCACGGTCAATGGATTCACTACTATTCAGTGTTTTTTTTTATCTCTCTAACTGTTGTTTTGGCAAACATGGTGCCTAGTAATGGAGTATACAATGTTTCTATAACTTAGTGTAACAAATTTTCTGTTGATGGCCTATTTGGTCACTGCTTTTTCGAGCTGCTGTTAGGAAGAATTCAACATCATTTGCCTTACCAAATTTATTAATTTTGTGCTTGCTGGTATTACAAATTGACTTCACATTGTTCTATAAATTTTTTATATGTAGTACATGTATTTTGCTTTTTTGATGATACAGTGAAGAATTTTGTGACATGGGTTGCAGTGCATTTTTAAAGCTCAATTAGAGCTAGTCCTCTGCATTAAATTCAGCTCTAACTAGCACAGATATTTTTCATTCCAGATTTTAGCCACATTTTTTCTTGGCTTTCATTGCAGTTGTTCCATTGCATTGTTCCACTGTAATTACAACTGTCCCATTCTAAAAGAAAACTGAAAAAGTGTTGTAAGAATATTTTTAGGGAAGAATTAAATTTCCCATTTACAGTGTCTCCTTCCTAAAACGCATCCCATTGTTCATTCAATTAATTATCTCTGCAAAATGTAACAGATTCGGCATTTACAATTACATGAAATCACACTTTTCCCTACACAACTACACTTTATTGTTGGTGTTACCTTACAGCTGTCACTTGACCATTGCCATAAAGGTGAAACATTTATTATGGGTCTCATATTTCTTTTCTTATTTATTTAATGAAAGACTGCTGGATTTAGAAATAAAATATCAATTATTGTTGCACAGCAGCAACTCTAATTGGCTTCTATCGCGTCATGAGATCAACAGAGAAATCTACACATACAGTGACTTCCCAGTTACTTCTACCAAGTCTTATTAATCTTCTCTCTAATTATCGGGTGAAATTTAAAATATTTGCTGACGGGATCCTGTAGAGAATTCCTATATTTTATGTTTCCAAATATAGTACTGAATTACTGCACTTAAAGGGCTGTTAAATGCCGTATGTAATTATGTGTATGGTCTACGACTTAATTTTCATTTCAATTCAGTATGTTAAGCCACAAATGCCCCTTTTCTGTAAATTATGCATACAGTAATGTGATACTATCCTGTATTAATTTACATGTGACTGTTCAGTTTCTGTGGCTTACATATGATTTTGTTATGCATAACATACCTGTAGAATTATATTTAAATTTTTCAATATCCTGAAGCAATATGGGAAGCTCATCTTTCTTAATTAACATGTTTGTTATGTTTTGTGGTAAAAGTCCTCAATACCCTGAGGCAATATGAGAAGCTCATCTTTCCTATTTATTATTATTATTATTATTGTTGGCGAATTTTCCCTAAAAGGAAATCGTTAAGCTTATGACTTTGAAGGCTTGATCTTCTTGTCCTTCCAGTACTCCTTCATTCTCTTGGAGAGGGCCTCTTTTCTCTCCTCAGACCATTCTTGTTTGGTCCGCTGTTTTAGCGCTTCTGACTTTACTTCCCAATTGTCTATGTGTTTTCGGAAGGTGCTTCTGTCTGTGGTGTTTGTGGTGCCAATTGCTTGTAGGTCTTTTCGGACTCCTTCCATCCAGGGTGTCGAGACTGTAAGTGTCTTGATGTGTTCTAGAATTTTCTTGGTGAGTCTTGTTTCAGGGAGTCTATCTAAATGTCCGTAGAATTTAAGGCGCCTTTTTCTCATATCGTTCTCGATGTTCGAATATGCTTCTACTGTCGAGTTCTTCTGTAGTCTGTAGCCATCTGGTGTGGGTCTTCCTCCTAAAATTTTCCTCATGATTTTGCGTTCTTCTTTTTTGATTTCTTCAATTTTGATTTTTCTGTTGAGTGCTAGTGTTTCGCTGGCATACAGTACGGCGGGTTTGATCACTGTGTTATAGTGTCTGATCTTGGTGTTTCTGGAAATGCATTGTTTGTTGTAGACGTTTCGTACCATGCCTAATGATTTCCGTGTCTTCTGTTGTCTGTCTTTGTAAGCCAGTTTCTCTGTTCCGGTCGGTTCGATGATTTCGCCTAGGTATCTGAAGTGTGTGACCCCTTTAATTTTGCCGTACTTGGTTGTGATGTCGTCGCCTTCTCTTGTTAGGACTTGCGTTTTTTCAAAAGAGATTTGTAGGCCGACTTTCTCGGCGCATTCTTTCAGGATTTCGATCTGTGTTTTTGCTGATGTTGGGTCATAGGTCAGTATCGCTAGGTCGTCTGCGAATGCTAGGTAAGGGATTTCCAGTCTTTTCCTTCCTAATGTGACTGGTCTCCAGGTGTTTTGTCTCCTGACTTCAGCTTCCCATTCGCTCATTACTTTGTCCAGGACGATGTTGAACAATAGCGGGGATAGTCCATCTCCTTGTCTTAGGCCAGTGTGGATTTCAAAGGGGTCCGAGATTTCGCCCATGAATTTGACTTTGGATTTTGTATTGGTTAGTGTCTGTTCGATTAGTCTTCGGGTCTTTTGGTCTAGGCCTTTTTCTCTGAGGATTTGGATGAGGGACTTTCTGTCGATCGAGTCGTAAGCCTTTTTGAAGTCGACGAAAGTGCAGATGATTTTTTTGGGGCTTGTCATGTGGGATTTTATGATTGACTTCAGGTTGAAGATTTGTTCGGGGCAGGCTCTGTTGGGTCTGAAACCCGCTTGGTATTCCGAGATGGCGGGTTCCAGTTGTCCTTGCGTTCTGGTGAGAAGGCAGGTTGATAGAATTTTGTAGATGACCGGTAGCAGGGAAATTCCTCTATAATTGTTTGTGTCTGTCCTGTCACCTTTCTTGTGTAGCGGGTGAATGAGTGCGGTCTTCCAGTCGTCAGGTATGATTTCGGTTGTCCAGGTGTTCTGTATGATTTGTGTGATTTCGTTTAGCGAGTTTGGTCCTAGGTTCTTCAGCAGTTCTGCCGTTATTCCGTCTTCACCGGCTGCCTTGTTGTTTTTCAGTTTCTTTATGCAGTGGAGGATTTCTTCTTTTGTTGGTGATGGTGAGTCTTCCGGTGCGTTGGCCGGTTCTCGGGGTACGAAGGTTGAGTTAGGTTCCGGGCAATTTAGTAATTTTGAAAAGTACTTCGTGAGCTCTTCACAGTTTTCTTTGTTGGTAAGTGCCAGTTTTCTGTCTTCTTTTCTGAAGCAGAGGTTCTGTGGTGAGTATCCTTTGACTTGGTTGGCGAACGTCCTGTAGAAATCCCGTGTGTTGAAATTTCTGAAGTCTTCTTCGATGGAGTTTAGCTGATCGTTTATGTATTTGCGTTTCTCTTGTCTTATTGTTTTCGATGTTTGTCTTCGAATTTCATAGAAGTTGTCCTGTGTTTCTTGTGTTTTGTTGCTGTTGTAGTTTGTGAAAGCTGTTCTTCGATTTTGTAGGGCGATTTCGCAGGTAGTGTTCCACCAAGGGTGCCTGGGTTTTCTAGTCAGCGGGATCAGTTCTTTGGCTGTGTTCACAATTTTTTGTTTAAAGCTGGTCCAATCTTCCGCCTCTTGTTTTTCCCAGTGTTCTGTGATGTTCGATTCTCTGATCTTTCTTGTATCAAATTTCGGTGAGGTCAATTTCTTTTTGTGTTGTCTTCTTGGTGTGAGTTTGATTTTGATTCTTGTTAGGTAGTGGTCCGAATCTATGTTGGCGCCTTTTCTCACTTGGACGTCGTGGATTTCTTTCTGGTATTCATAGGAGATTGCCACGTGATCTATCTGGAATTCGCCTAGTGAGTGGACTGGTGATCGCCACGTCTTTTGTTTCTTGGGCTTTTTCATCAGGGAAGATGACATGATTTTGAGGTTGTTTTGCTGGCAGAGTTCGATCAGTCTGGTGCCGTTTTTGTTGGTGAATTTGTGTGCAGGGAAATTTCCTACTGTTTTTCTGTAGCGTTTTTCTCTGCCGATTTGTGCGTTGAAGTCGCCTAGTAGAATTTTCGCGTTGTCTTGGGGTATTTTTGCCAGGGTGGTTTCGATTTTGTCCCAGAATTTGTCTGTTTCTTCTGGTTTGTCCTTGTTGTCTGCGTTCGTGGGGGCATGTACGTTGATGAGGGTGTAGTTCTTGTTGGCGTGTTTGATTCGCATGGTCATGAGCCTGTTGTTGATCGCGTTGACTTCTTTTACTGAGTCTAGGATGTTTTTGTTTACTGCGAAGGCCATGCTGAGGAGTGCTCCTCCTTTGCCGATTTTCCTGTTGGTTCCACTATTGAAGAATCTGTAGTTTCCGTAGTCTATTGTGTCTGAATCCGTGTATCTTGTTTCTCGTAGCGCTAGGATCGAGATCTTTTGACTGGTGAGTTCCGTTGTTAGATTGTGTAATTTTCCCGTTTGTATTAGTGTCTGTATGTTGAAGGTGCCAAAGTATGTGTGTGTTTTCTTGGGTAGTTTGCCAGAGCGCTCCGACTCGCCCTTTAGTACATCTCCAGGTCCCCCAGAATCCGAGTGCCTGGTTGCCGTCTTGCGACGGGTGGATCGTCCACCTGGGGTAATGTTGTTTTTAGGTGTACTTGCCATTATGCTTGTAATTCGTCTGGCTTGCGCCAGTTTGGTAGAACCAGGGATTTTCAGTTCCTGGAGCTCGCATCAGCCGCACCATTGGTGACAGACGCTGGCCAGAGTACCGGTGGTTACCACACAGACGTGTCTGGGCTTTTGTGTTAGTTTTCTTCGTTTCGCCGGTTTTTACTCCGGGTACTTATCCTCGAGGATGTGATAGTTTTGGTCCGCCCCGAGTATTTGATTTCCTCGGTGCCACCCATATCTGGGAGGCTTTCCCCTATTCGCCACCTGGGGAGGCGCCCGATGGAGGATCTATCAACCTCACACGGGCTTTCCTATTTAACATATTTGTTATATTTTATTGCAAAATTCCTCGATATCCTGAAGCAATATGAGAAATTTATCTTTCTTCTTTAATATGTTTGTTACATATTGTTGTAAAAGTCCGAATATATTATGACTTCCGGAATGAGATTTTCACTCTGCAGCGGAGTGTGCGCTGATATGAAACTTCCTGGCAGATTAAAACTGTGTGCCCGACCGAGACTCAAACTCGGGACCTTTGCCTTTCGCAGGCAACTGCTCTAAAGTTTGGAAGGTAGGAGACGAGATACTGGCAGAAGTAAAGCTGTGAGTACCGGGCGTGAGTCGTGCTTCGGTAGCTCATATGGTAGAGCACTTGCCCGCGAAAGGCAAAGGTCCCGAGTTTGAGTCTCGGTCGGGCACACAGTTTTAATCTGCCAGGATATTTTATATTATGACTGCTACTCTTTGTACAGTCCAAGGTGCATTTTTGTTTGTCCACTGATTATAGAAACTGTGTCTAAAGTTATTAGGTAGCTTTGACTTTGAAAAAAATTTAGCCTACAAACAGCCTAGTGAAAATACTGGGAATCACAAGGACTGTTGACAGCCCTCTGGTTACACAGAATGCTTCTGGAAACCAGCCATGCTAGTAACCTCTTGCCAGAAACATTTATACGTAGACCACACTCTATATGCCATGAGAGAAGTGTTACCTCAATCAAACCCACTGTGTTCACCACATTTTGTTGATTAACCCCTGAAGCTCTGCATTTATACATGTCACGTAACACTTTATCCAGGACAGTATATCAGTATTCGTGTTTCAAATTGATACTGACGTGGTAATAAATGAATGTACAGCAAGTTCGACTTTTTCAAGAACTTTACTTCCCTGTGAAGCCATTGTCTTCAAAAACTTTGCAGCAATGTGTTTGTATGCCTAAAATACGAATTTTATGCAACAAATGGGGCTGAACTAAACCTGATCATGATTCAAGGAGATTCATATGTAACATATGTATCTTCTGAAATCTAGCATTGAGCCAAAGAATAACCAAGACAGATACCTATTTAAGTAAAGTCTACCTTACCCATACATGTTCCATAATTTCCATCATGAATGAGCAGAGCCATCAGGGATGTGGAGTAAGTTAAATTATACATTAAGTGGCAGAAACAATAACTACAGGTTAATTCAGCAACTACTGACATAAAATAGTTACCAAAATTATTAGTAGATTATTTTATTAATGTGTATATTAGCAGGATTGAAGCTATTTAGAAAATAACTTTCACTTATGAAACTAAGTTGCTGTTTTAATTTACTCTTTCATAGTAAGTATTTGTTTATATCTAAAAACAAAGATGATGAGACTTACCAAACAAAAGCGCTGGCAGGTCGATAGACACACAAACAAACACAAACATACACACAAAATTCTAGCTTTCGCAACAAATGGTTGCTTCATCAGGAAAGAGGGAAGGAGAGGGAAAGACGAAAGGATGGTGGTTTTAAGGGAGAGGGTAAGGAGTCATTCCAATCCCGGGAGCGGAAAGACTTACCTTAGGGGGAAAAAAGGACAGGTATACACTCGCACACACACACATATCCATCCGCACATACACAGACACAAGCAGAAGTACATGTTTAAGTTTACTTACTTCAGAGCAGAATAATGCACACTGTTCCGAAAAAGTTAAATTTTTTTAGCATGGATGTCATTGTTAAACATTAAGTACATCCAAGAGTCTAAACATTGTATTAAATTACAAAAGCAGTGGCTAATAAGGAACTCTTCACTTTGGTTTTGTATATCTGGGGTATTTCCAGTTTTCTGTCACATATCAACAGACAATCTGTTTCTGCACCTGAATACAGAGGGGACATGTAATCTACTGGGAAATTATTTTTATTTCTAGACTGTGGTTGTGTATTTCACAGTACAACCTAAATTCACTCATCTTAGCACAAATACCACTAGGGAGTTGAGTGTATCGTGAGTAAGAATTCCTGGATTTGAGAACAGGATTCTGCAAGAAATTTGGTTACCCAACATACATGGCATTCTTTTTGATTATAACAAATGCCTTTTTTGACCATAACTGTGCTGCCCCATAAGTTTACGCAGTAGGAAACAATTGAATAAATACACACAATGTATGCTAGCTGCCCTATCTGTAGGTCAACAAAATGGGAGAAATTTCCAAATGTGATGTATGTGGAATATTGCCTTTCAACATGATGGTGTGACCTTGGTTTGTCATTTATGTGGCTGACTAACAATGTCACGTATGGTATTTAGTAATATTGCACGTGCCCATTGATACTTACTTGTGAAATCTGTTAGTCAGCTTTATTTGCAATCAATTATACAATTTTTGTAAGATTTTGAATTAAGCTCTTTGTTTTGAACTCTTTATAAGTAGGTTCCACTATTATGCTGTCTGTGTTTAGGTCACTGGATCAGCAGCAAACATCACAGGTTTGGAACAGTTCGTGACTGTCTTGGGTATATAATTTATGTAGGTCAAGATCTAGAGTGAAGTAAGTACCAAACCTTGCAGGACACCATATTTAAGGTTTACCCATTATGAAATTATGTTTTATTCTGGTGGTAGCATCTATTTTATGTTGTTGACATACAACTTCATCCATACACTGGAGACACATTTAATATCATATTTTTTGAATAAAAAAAAATTCCTTGCAAAGTTTGATGACAAATTCACTCAAAACACTTGAAATGGACACAGAAAATTTCAACATGGCAATTTTAATGTTTATTTCTATCAGAATTGAGTTTGTGCAATCACATATTGCTTTCACTAAAGAGTAACTTTTAAGGAAGGCTAATGAGTTTCTCACAGGGTTTTTGAAGAATCATGATTCAATAGTCCATTACAAGTTACTTTCTCATATATTCTGTCAGAAGTTGGAAGGAGATGGGAACAGAATTAAAATGAAATACTTACCTCCGTTTCTACAAACAGCCATTAACACTGCAAATTTCAGTCTTACAGAAAGTATTGCCAGACTCATCAACTGGTTACAAAGGAAATCAAGGGAGGAACTACCAACACAACAATAAACACATTCACAGCCACACAGACAACCACACACTCATTTCTATGCCTAAGGGTGGACTCATTGTGCATTAGGTGTGAATATGTGTACAATTACTAGAAAAAATCTAGTGTGAATGCTATTATCTGCTATGCATTACTGTGCTCCACGCATCGATCCTCTATAGGTGAGTGGTAGCCTTCCCTTAACTTTATGTACTACAACACTTAATATTAGTAGTTTGAGTACAGTACCATCATGAGCAGAAGAACAGATGATTTTTTTAATACCTCTTAACAGCTAAGATGGCAAAACTGGTGTAGACTGCAAATCTTGTCTAAGTAAATCCAACAGATCTCTCAATGGTCTACTTTCCATCCCAGTACTATCTGCTACTGTTTCATTGAATATTGTGGCCAATGATTTGATTTTATCATCACGTCACACAGCTACTGTCACCTTGTAGTTGGGCACCATTTGCATAACTGTTTTTCTTCAATTCATGTGTGTGATGCATGGCTTATGCTTTTTGACAACTTGGTGAAGAATACTATGGTTTTGCTTTAAGTATTGATTACAGCTGGTTTTCTCCATCAAATACAAGGGTAATCCCAAAAAGTACGGTCTCCTATTTTTTATAAGTACATAGACCTGTTTATTTCTACAATCATTTACATCAGTTTACAGCTTGAGCATTTAGCAATTTTTCGACATAATCACCATTTCTGTCGATGCATTTTGGTAGATGCTGTGGCAGTTTTTGTATGCCTTTGTCACACGAGCTCGCCGCCATGCTGTTAAGAAAGTTATGAACCTCTTCTTTCACCTCATCGTTGGAGCTGAATTGCTGGGACCATGATTAATGCTGACAGGTACTGTGAGACTCTGAAAAAACTCAAACGGACAATTCAGAACCAGAGAAGAGGAGTATTGAGCAAGGGCATACACATTCTCCACGACAGTGCTCACCCACACATCACTCGGCAAACTGTTGTTCTCCTGCAACAGTTTCAGTGGAACATAATCACCCACCCACCCTACAGTTTTGACTTGACGCCCAGTGACTAACACCTGTTCTGTAGGTTAAAAGAACATTTGGCTGGAAAGTGATTCAGCTCCGATGACGAGGTGAAAGAAGAGGTTCATAACTTTATGAAGAGCATGGCGGGGTGAGCCGGTATGACATGGGCATACAAAAACTGCCACAGCATCTAGAAAAATGCATCAACAAAAATGGTGAGTATGTTGAAAAATAGCTAAATATTCAAGCTGTAAACTGATGTACATCACTGTAGAAATAAACAGGCCTATGTACTTATAAAAAAAATGAGACCTTACTTATGGGATTAACCTAGTAATAAATACTTTCATTCTATATTTTGGTCATACTTCCTATTGATTTCACTTGTATTGGTTCTAGTTTTATTGCAAATGAAAGTAGGGTTGTTTGCAATAGCTAGTGTATTGTGGGGACATATTATTCCTACACTCAGTTATTAGCTATGGGATTTTTTCTGTGGTCCAAAGGCACAAAACATTGGCCACAAAAGGATGGTAAGAACAATAATTACAAGTAGCAGTCAGGTTCATATTAAAGAAGTATTTAAAAGCTGTCTACCCCTATAGCACGAAGTGAGTACATCCATCAATCTGTTGTGCATATCAGTCGGATCTCAGCAAAACAGACACAGTGGCTTTGTGTGAATGTGTTTTCTGCTTCGGAAGAAGAGCTTTGTCTGAAAGCTTACATATTTTAGCAGTGTTTGATTGTGCCTGCCTGGGACTCAATGCCTGCTCTATGTGGTGGGCAGCAATCTATCTTTTCCATATTATTGTTACTAAGCATTTCAATAATATTTCTACACATAATCTCGGAAAACGGACCACTCTGGATTTACATTTACCAAATAAAAACAAAACACACCCAATTTAGCATTTTCTACCAGGGAACAAAACTGTATAACAAACTGACCCAAAAATGAAATCTGCTTAGAATGGCAGTTAAAATATTCTTAATAGTAATGCATACTACACAATTAAAGATTACTTAGAGGACGCAGAGTAGTTGTTAGTAATGAAAGGGGATAACTACAACAACCTATTACATGATCACAATGTAATGCTTTTACAAGAAAATCTTGTGCCATGACCTAGTGCATGACAGTAATGTCTTGACATTCTCCTGAGCTCATCATCTTTCCACTCAGGGGGGGTAAGCGAGGGAAGCTGATGATTCAGTTTTTCAGGCAAATTGAGGGTAGGAAATGAAGATGTGCGTGGGGCATAGCTGCAGACAGACTTGAAATCAGTTTTCCAAATGAAATGGAGTTAGTGCAAGAGGCTTAGCAACATTTTAGCGGTCCAAGAGTCATCAGCTAGTGTTCCCAATATGAGTAGCAATAAAGTGCAAAACTACATTTTCCATATAAGTTACCTGGAGCAAATTGTGTGTAAAACATAGAATGCTGTACAACAGGGACCACCTGAATGAGGCAGTGCAGCTGTCAAGACACTGACCTCATATTCGGGAGGCTGGAGTTTGCTCTGTCCAGCCATCCTGATTTAGGTTTTCCAAAATCATTTCAGGCAAATGGTTCCTTCATTAAGGCCACAGCTGAACACATGTTCTATCCTCATAAAAGCATACTTATATATTCTGTGCTTATGTATCTTCTGAGCTCACTGTACGATGATGACAAAGCCTATTTCGTGGCGATCCCTGGATGGATGAATGAATAAGGAAATGTGTTGTAGCTACATTTTTCAGGGAAAATTAACTTTGTCTATTGTGTGTCCTCTTTGAAAACGATGGTTGAGTATGTATTTATGAGTCCATGAAACTGAAATCTTCCGTTTGTAGCTAAAGTTGATTGATTGGAATGATGACAGAAGCCATGGTCAGATGATCCATTTATTATGGACTCACATCAATTTCATGAAAGACAGTTGGATTTAAAAAGAAGTAATCCATAGCTGTTGCAACATGTCCATGTTTTGTTGGGAATGTCAGAGTGTGTGGGAAAAAAAGCTGGATATCAGTGACTGTAGGTGTCATTGATTAGTGCTATTCTGTACAGAATCAATACTAGAACCAACACACCACGACTTCTTGGTAATTTCTATTATGACTTATTAGTGCGCTAACTGCATGAAGAAGATCACCACACCATGACTTCTTGTAATTTCTACTATGACTTATTAGTACTCTAACGGCATGACGACGATGACAAAATTTTTTGTTGGTGCTTGTATTGTGTCAGAACAACTTTCTTGTATGTTTACAAGTCTATTATTAAGGTACAGAGCTAGAATTGCTAAACTCATTATCCACTTAAGTTTAAGGACTGGAACCTTGTTCAATTTCTTGCTTATATGCACAATCTCCTTTTTTCTTGTAATATGCCCAACAGTAATTTGACAGTAGCTTGCATCTGTTCAATTCATGTCTCATTCAAATCATGTTCTGTCACACACAATAGCTTTGGATTTCCTGTTGTGATGCCACAAGTTCCTCTCTTTTGAAGCTGGCTTCTTACGTTCTGATAAGTCAAAGATTTTGATTTCTGCCCTCGGTTATGACCACATTGCAATTCTTTATTTCTTCAATAATTGTTGCAGCCATGTTTTTAGTTACGTCATCACTCTGTCCTCATAAACATTTACTCCGAAAAAGACCTATTGGAAATTTTTGAAATCACATGGATTGGACAGATAGTGCTCTGAATGCTTTTATTCCACATTTTAGTATGCTGTGGGACAATTCCCATTTGTTGTAAAGAAGAACCATACATTTCCACCGAGTACCTGCTCCTTTTCTTACACCCAGTACATGTTCTCTATTTGTACTTCATACAGCATTTTATCTCACACAGCGCACCATCAATCATCATACAAGGACATTTATTTTAATTTCTGTACACGTCAGTCTCATCTATTCTGAGTGCACTTCTTTGTACATTATGCCATTGTCCTTTATTAACAACTTGTACTACTCATGTCATTTGCTTGCATGAAATTGGTATTCCAGTTAAGAAGCTGAAGTATTTCAAGACTGTTCTCAAGTCTGAATGAAGGAAGAGTGAAAAGCTAAAGTTTCAACTCTCATGTTGAGGTCATTATAACTTTCTTCATGAAGGAAAGCAGGAGGCAGATGTTGTTGGGGTCTTCAGTCTGAAAGACTGGTTTGATACTGCTCTCTATGCTAAGCTATCCTCTGAAAACTACTACATCCCTGCATAACTGCCACAACCTACATCCCTTTGATCCTGTTTACTGTATTCTCCATTTTGGTCTTCCTCTACAATTTCTATCTCCTTCCACTACCAAACATACTACTCTTTCATGCTGCAGGATGGGTCCTATCAATTTTTTTTTTTTTTTTTTTTTCGAAATCTGATTCAGTGCCTCCTCATTAGTCATCCATCTAATCTCCAGCATTCTTTGATACTATAACATCCTAAAATCTATTGTTTTTTGTCTGACCTGCTTGTTGTTTACATTTCACTTCAGTACCAGGCTAGACTCTAGACAAAAACCTTCAGAAATGACTGCCTAACATTTAAATTAGGATTCAATCTTCAGAAATGTCTTTGTTTCATAAATGTTTTTCTGGCTACTGCCAGTCTGCATTTTATATCCTCTATAATTTGCTTGTCATCAGTTAATTTGCTGTCCAAATAGCAAAACTCATGTACAATTTTTAGTATTGCATTTCCTACAGTCTGAATTGCATCAGCATCAGCCGATTTAATTCACCTACGTTCCATTATCATTGTTTTACTTTTGTTGATGTTCATCTTATAAGCTCTTTCTCAAGACACTATACACCCCATTCAACTGCTTTTCAAAGTCCTTTGCTGTCTGTGAGAGAGAACGATCTCAAACAACAGAAACTTCCGGTTCGAATATCAACAACATAACGAAAAGATAAATTGTCACTTACCATACAGATGACATGGTGAGTTGCAGACAGGCGCCACAATGACACTTACACATCAGCTTTTGGAAAAAGCCTTCTTCAGAAAAAAAAAAAACCACACACATATTCATTCACACATGCAAGCACATCTTACACACACATGACCACCAACTCTGGTAGCGTGGAATAGAATGCAACAATCAGACAAAGTGGAAGCAGCTATCTGGAGGGAAGGGTGAGGTGACAGAAGGCTACAGGTGGGTGAAGGGAAGTGCACTGTAGCATACAACAGATGACATTAGTTGAAAAGTGTCACATTGTACGTAATGCATACAACAGATGACATTAGTTGAAAAGTGTCACATTGTACGTAATATTAGGTTGATGTACAGCACACAGCAGTCTATCATGAATAGTTCTCTCATCTCATAATTCATTTCTTCAGTCTCTTCATGATTTACAGAATAAGTTGGCATTTAAACTTGTACTAATGTGATTGGTATTGGCTTTAATGTGTTCATTATGTTTATGGCAGCCATTAACATTAAGTCACTGGTCAAGGTCGATGACTTGCACTGAACATTTCTCTTGACCCAAGAAATGTATGCATAGTACACACTGCTTTAAGGAGCCATTAGATTTAGTAACTGAATACTTAGCACACTGGTAAACTGATCTGAAGTTTATTGTGGTTTCTGTATGAAATAAAAAGCTACATCATCACAGCTTGAAACAGAATGCACTGAAATTTTTCTTACCCTCCTATGTTACAGAACTTCTCCTTGAAATGTATCCTAAAATATTTTCCTAATGCCTATTTGTAACAAGTGTTAAATGCTGAGAACAAAAAAGTAATTAAAACCTTTGGCTTCAGTACACGCCACCAGATTTTCTGTAGAGAATATTAAAGAAGTGGCAGCATAGTCGTTTCATAGCCACAGCCTTGCCAACAGGTATTATTAGCCTCAGCAGACAAAAAAAAATTTCTTGCACACTTACGATAAAATCACGAAACCTGTATTTGCTATGATCTTAAGAGAGTCATATTGCAAAGCTCCTGTTTAAACATTTCTACGACAGAATTTTCACACCGAAATTATAGTACTACTTGGGACTACATAACAAGAAAGTTTTGCGCTTCACTCTGTTGGGCACCGTATTTCAACCACTGCTTTCTGCGTCAAACAATGCTATGCTGCTGCAGTAGAAAGAAATAACAGTTTTCTGAGGAGACCGTATCTGTTGTTACATTATACAGCTTACACGATAAAACGCTGTGTAACTAAAACTGTCAGGTTACGTAAATATAACAACAAAATGGCAAAACATGAACAATAAAAATTAATATACTTTACTATATCAAAATCACAATATATCAAGATACACACGTAACTGTAGCTAACATGAAAATAACATTTTTCACTTTCGTTTGTAATTCTTCCCGATGCACGACATGTTAAAACTTCTCATAATAAATATTTACAACAGACTCGCATGTTAAAACAGACACAACAGTAGTCCCTATGTCTTATATTTTCTTAGTGATGCACAGTGCTTAAATCAACTCCTTTAATACTTCACAGAACTAAACATTTTGCGCGGTCCCCGATTCTTCTACAACACCAATTACACTTCGGGCATCATCGGCTCCTGACATGACGTCACGATGGCGGTCGTGAGGAGCTGAAGCCAATAGCTGCCCTCCTGGCGATCACATGGTGCACATCGACCAATGGCAGACCCGAGTTCTCATTAATAGTCGGAAATTTTCTGACAAGCGTAGAAAAACTTTTCATCAACAGCCGCCATTTTGAGTTACTGGGACCGTGTGGAAATTTGGATATTATTCTTCAAATTACCGTCATTTTCCTTCTAATAATGGACGCTAGTGCGTTGTATTAGAGACGTGAAGTGTTTTGTGCCGCCGCACTTGGTCCATAAATGTTAAAAGACGTATGATGTTGAAAAATTGTGGGTGATTTACTTTTGGATCATTGTGCAGTTCCGTCGGAAGATGGAGAGTGGGACTGTGTAGGCTCATCCGCCAATTTGGGGCTTCATTAAGCTCAGTAGTTGACTCTGGAGTATTAATATGTGCCTTGAGGGATGCAGTGTTCGTCGAACTATTCCAGTGATATTTCTGAGGTGTTATTTATGTTGTCGGGAACAAGCAGAACCGTGCGTCGTGGATTCAAATTCCATTAAATACGATACTGTGTAGGCTAGTAGACACGGCTTGGTAAACAGGGAGATATGGCCGATCATCTCGTCGACGGGCCGCCAAACAAGCGGCAGAAAATGACTGACTCCTTCCAAGGGCCTTCTGACTCGTCCGGTACGTCCGTCGTTTCTTTTAAAACAAAGAAAAAATATTAGATATTTATAAATTAGTAGTAAAGAACGAATCTCAGAATGCATCATATAACATGTTATTTGACATAATGGCCAAGTGTGCTAGGACTTTTGTATTCAAAGTAAGTTTCAGTGGACAGTGTCTGTGGATGATGAAGTAAGTGTCCAGTTATTTGTTATGTATATATTTGATTTCTCTCGAGGAACTGAAGCGTGTATGATGGTTATTAAAGGGCAGTGTGACGGCTTCTTTTGTCACAAGGAAACCCTTCTCAGTGTGTGTTTAACTTACATTTACTTGTCATTACCAGTAATTAAAACAGTAATTTGTTTACATCGTGCAGTTTTTTAAGTAGTTTATTTTTTAGGCCGTATTCTGTGATTTTAGTGCAACTGTCCGATTTGTTAGTAAACAATGATTGAATAGTAATTGACCATGGCAAACTAAACAAAGTGTAACCTGAGAGAGAGTAATGAAAATAATGTGCGTTCACTTTGCTTTAAACTGTTAACAATAAGCTTCACGTGTTTAGAAAACAGTAACTTTCATTGGTCAGGAAAGGTGAAGTTTTATCGGATTTTTTTCGTGTTAATGGAAAGTTCGTTGCCCTCGTTTCTGTGATGTAAACAAATAACTGTTGTCCACTTCGCATGACATTACATCATTCACGTTTCACTTTTCTCAGTAATAGCATGATAGCAGCATGTGCATGGACTGCTTTTTGTAGATTGAAATTGAATTTTTTAAAGTGGTGGTTTGTGTTACTTTTTACATTGCATGATGTAATTGATAAAAATTTTAGTAACTGAAATATTACCATATCGACTTAAAATGGAGATCACCATTTTTCTTTTTTACAAGAACGTTGCAACTGATTGACAGTTGTTTTATCAGTTTTTGCTGATGTTATGGTGTCACATTTATGGTGATGTTTAGTCACTTATTGAGAATGTAGGTACGAAAAACATTGAAGAAAAATATTTTATGCCTACTTTTATATCATATTTGTACTTGGGTTTGTTTACATTCTTATCAACCTTGTATTATATGGTGTGAGGTATTTGTAAGTGTAGGTGTGGTTGGCTTATTTTTCAAACATCATTAAGGGTTTACTGCGTAGCAGAAGCATTTAATTTTTTTCTGTCCCATTAAATACTTTTTTCTCTCAACTTTTTCAGTCAAAAGTGGGAATTGATATGAACAGAAAAGTCTTTTGTTTTGTATCCTTTTTATGAACTCTCTTAATCTTTGTGACGTGCCATCCAATTCCACAGTACCGTTGGCGCCTTTAATGATGCACCATGCTTACAACTTCGGCTTGGCTACACCTCTGGGGAACAATGGTGGCAGGGGAACACAACAACCGCAACAGCAACAGCAATGGAACACGCAGAAGAGAAGTAATAACTCATTTAGTCCCAGTTCCTGTATCCGTCCTATTCATAAATGTCCTAATGAGGTGGAAGATGATAAAATATCACTGTTGATTCACTTACATAATATGGTTGTGGTAGCTTTCTAACCAAAAATGCCTTGTGTCTACTATAAGATGCGCACAACTGTTCTTTTAACCTTTAGGTAGTTTTTTTGGGATGGTGATGTAGTGTGACAGCAATTACCAGTACGTGTTAAAGCTACTTCTTTTGTGACAATAACTGAGCATTATGACAGATATTTGTGTAATTTCTTCTCTTTCCTTTTATGTGCGTGGATGGGGTTTGGTTCTTGTGGTCACAGTGAGCAAGTAAACCAATGCTAATAGCGCTGGGATATGATGATATTTAATTTGCAGTGAACATTTCTGTGCTTGTCTGTCAATATGGTGAATGAGAAGTCCATTATCTTTGTATTCTTAATCATTATAAGTATAGGTTTCATCCAGTTCCTGGTTTCCTCTGCCTATGACTACTTCTCTCTGCTGAGCAGTTGTTTAGTTGTGTAAGATCTAGTGGATTTTTATTGTGAATTGAGACCAGATGTGGTGCAGACATCCGGGAACATATAAAATTCAAGTTTTTCTTATGATTAATCATATTTATTATTTATGGAGCCAGCATACCATTTCATGCTGAATGCTTAGCTAAGGAAAACCATCCTGTAATAGGTGTAGCCTAGTATCTTCTATTAAATTGCACATAGCCAATCTTCAGTTTTTTAATCATACTTGTCCATAGTATTTGACACTTGAGTGTTCAGATTCCCATCTAATACTGAAATTTGATGGCTTTTTTTTTTATCACTACTGTTATGATGATGCAGTTGACATTACAGTAGCCTGTTTCATATTTCAGTAATGAAATTTGAGTCTCATTGGCTTACCTTCTGCACTCTGCTGTTCCACTATTAATGGCACTGTGCATTCTTTGTGGCTGGGTAGAGAAATCAATTGTTTAATTGATTTAGTGAAAGTAAATATATGTGCACTGTTTTGGCTGTAAGCAGCATGTTTTTACTTTGCAACCTTTATGTTGAGAATGTGTTTCACAAATACTTGAGTGTCACAAGGAATGATGTGGAATGGAGCCATTCCACCCTTCCCATTTAATGTTGTCGGCTAGATATAAGTGACTGGTGTCTTGTGCTGTTTGCATCACATCTGTAAAGATTACTGTTTGGCTTCGTAATTAATGAGTACTTAAATCTATATATTTGAGTTAAATTGACAGGAGCATGTAATGATGCATTGTATTGGTATACAAATTGGGGAAGTTTAATTTATGGGCAGTGACTGCTTTGATCAGACTTCTATCACTGAAGAGTATGGTACTGAAAGGCAAAGAAGAAGGGGGAGGAAACGAGGATAGTTGCAGTGTCATTATTTTACAGTGTACATACCACAATTGCTTTCCATAATTGTAATGATTCAGTGAAGGCTCTGAGTAATCCGTTTTGGATGGGGTTTGGTTCTTGTGGTCACAGTGAGCAAGTAAACAAACACTAACAGTGCTGGGATATGGTGATATTTAATTTGCAGTGAACATTTCTGTGCTTGTCTGTCAGTATGGTGAATGAAAATGTCCATTATTTTTGTATTCTTACTCAATTTAAGTATAGGTTTCACCCAGTTCCTGGTTGCTGGTGGTCATCATCTGTTACAAATATCCAAAATTAATGTTATCTCATCTGTCTGGAACAAAGGCATAAGTAAAGATTAGCTGAGGCAGGACACAAAAAGGATGTACAACTTCACATTCTTGCATACTTTTAGGCCCTAAATATTGTACAGTTCAGCAGAGAGTAGGTTTACTCATAATTAATTTTTGAAACAAGAAGGTATAGAGGTAATGTTTATAGACACACACATGTGGTGGCAGGAGGAAAGGGGAGGGGGGAGTGCATTGTCTATCTGTGTACATCTGCACTTGCTTACTGTGAAGTACAAAAACATTGCATGTATTGCATGTTTATGTGTTGTATGTTATTCAGTGTACACATTAATTTATTGTCGAATGACACCATAGTGTTTATGTTAGTCAACTTTAGAAAAGCTGATTTCAGTGTCAAAATAAGTCCCATGGTTTTAATTTTTAAACTTTCTGAAAAGGGCAGTTGAGTGTGTGAAATATCCAGTTTCTTTGCCATAGCTTTTCAAATAGCATTGGCAAAGGTGCTTCAATGCTATCTTAAGAGATCTGTAGAGCTAACTGTCTTTATCAGCAAGTGCAACAAAAGCTAAAGTTTTAAATATTTCTTTGCATTTCCAATGTGTGTGTTCGTTTTTGTGTTGCATAATATAGCTTCAACTTCTATTTGTCCTGTAGTTCATTAATAAATGTTTTGAAGTAAAGCATTAACACAGTTGACCCAAGTTTATTGTTGTAGCCCTAGAGTACATATGTGCATATGTATGAATGTTTCCACAATATTTTTTTGGAATGCTTGTAAATTATAGACATGTCACTGGCAATTGAAATTACAGTTTGTTATTTTTTTTTTAACTTTGTATTTACTGTGTCAGTTTGGCATAATTTGCTATAAGTTAATGTCAGTTTATTTCTGTTTCCATTTTCTTGTTATGCTCATACGTAAAGTTTGACTTTATCATATTTTGCCCTTTTTAATTGTTATCATTCACAAAGTTCAGGTTTTTGTTATTACAGAATTGAAGTGATCAGCATTTAGGATTTTGAAGTTTATGCCTTGTGTAACATTGATAAATGTCAAGTATCCACTGACATTGATAGCCAGTTGTAACTTGGGTGTAATTCTAATTAATTTGCATGCACTTTGTTTTTGATTTTATGTTCTTTGTCTTAGTGATAAGTGTAAATTTTCAGCGTACTTAAAAATGTTTGGAAATCATTACATAACTTGTGTACTAAACCAATAAATGTGTAGCTATAATAAGTGAACTTCAGAAAAAATAAATTCGTGGCTGTTTATCTGGGTATAAATGTGCAAACAGTCACTTTTTTGGATTTTAAATAAAATTTATTATACTATTAACTAGTTTTTGAGCCACTGCAGGTTCATCATTAGATGGAGGTTTTACTGGAACATTATATTGTGGACCAAGTTTAGGCAGACACTATGGTGACAGGGCTGACAAAAATTTATTTATTGGTAACAAAGCGTTTATGAAACGAAAATTTTGTGTTTAGTACTTAACAGTGCATTGTATCGTGGTATCCACAGCAAATTCAAAACCCATAATGTACGATATGAGGTTGTACACACAACAAATTTTGTAGTAGGTGTGAAAGATGACAGGCAGTATAAATATTGTTGTACTCAGCAACAGTCACTTGTGATGCTGCTAACATGTTCGTACATACCAGACATGAGTCTTTGAAACAAATTTTATCCTTCGGGAAGCTATGCATGATGAATCAGAGAATATGAAGCTACACAGGTTACAAATTATTGAGTGATGAAAGAGTGACTAAGGAGGAGCCGGCTGGAGTGGCCGTGCGGTTCTAGGCGCTACAATCTGGGGCCGAGCGACTGCTACGGTCGCAGGTTCGAATCCTGCCTGGGGCATGGAAGTGTGTGATGTCCGTAGGTTAGTTAGGTTTAATTAGTTCTAAGTTCTAGGCGACTGATGGCCTCGGAAGTTAAGTTGCATAGTGCTCAGAGCCATTTGAACTAAGGAGGAATCAATGTGGCTACAGTTTATATTGGTTGATCCTGGTGTATGCTTTTTCTTGCATGTTCTGTGATTCTTGAGAATTTCGATAGAAACTTTATTCTAGATGTCAATTTTCTTCCAGTTCTGATATATGCAATTGTTCAGCAGGTAAGTTGGCATTCAGGCCATCATATTAATATCATTCAATCACTAGTGTTAACTTACATAATTTTTTTAGCCGTAAAACTGAATTCATGTTAATAAATTGTTGCAGCTCTTTCATATGTTGGTTAGGGTGATATATGTGAAGGAAATTAGTTCACTGAAAGTCTGGAATTACATCCAACATATTTTTGGTTCCACAGTTGGTCTTGGTGATCTGTATTAGATTTATGTGGTGCTTTTCGGTCATTTTGTTGAAATGGTTTAATGATTACTCAGTTGAGGTTATTGTGAATCCCTTTCTAATTCCACAGTTTGTTATTCACTAGGATAGCACCTTTCATGGGTGGCAGAATAGTTATCATGTATTTGGATACCCATTCATATCATTATTACATGGGAAAGGATTCTGGTGTTTATGGTGCGCTGCAAGTGCCAGGTTTTTAAATCAAAGTGGGTGATAATAAAATTGTTTGTATTTGAAATATAGAAGACAGTTGTAACAAGAATTAGTGCTGATACACATAAATTAGACCCAGTAGGATTTGCTGGTTACAGAAATATAACAATTCCAGTTTCCGGAGTAAGAACGATAGGATTGCAGAAATTAATCCAGAGCCCACATCAAGGGTGGTGGTGGTGGTGGTGGTGTGTGTGGTGTGTGAATTGCTTCCACAAAGATAATGCTACCAATTTGAGCACACAAAACGATCATTTTGGTAGTGCATAATGCGATGAAAGGAACCAGATAGGTTATTAATTTAATGTACACACAGCGTATTATCAATGGTGTTTCACATTATCACTGTTTGCCCAATTTTTATTCAGTTTGTTGCTGCTCTAGAGACAATTGCTTGTTGCTCTTTCATATTTCTTCGTGATAGTTTCCTTCCAGTTTTTCCTTTGGCTCCTGCAACCCTTAAATTTCTATTTTTCTCCAGTGCTTTTCTCATCTTTTTGTATTCACGTGCCTGTTTCTTTCCATTGATCACAATGAGTTTCTTTGCGTAGGTTGTAGATGACACACTTTTTACATGTGTAGCGTCTGAATCTTGGCTCTGGTGTTGTTGTTACTGCTTTTTCCTTTTATATTTAATGCTTGTCTGTATTCATAAAGATATTTGGTGGACTTCCTTGTTCCTCCTACAGAATGGACACATTGTTCAAACATACTGATATCCATAAATGTGACCATGTCTTAATTTGTATGTCAGCTCTGTACAAGTTACCCCTGTCTCAACATTGGTAAGTATTCATTCACCTTCTTGTTCAAATATTATAACATTTTTACTTAAGGTTTCAACCATGAGAGACATACCACAAGTGTGAGGTTTAAAAGTTGTGAGATTCCATAAGCATTTGTTCACACAATTTTATTTTGTAAAGAAAAGGCTGTTTTTCCTGTGACTCTGAGGAGAACCGTGTGCTTGAGGAAGTATGTCAGACCTCTCCCATCCATACAATATCTGTTTCACTTGCGCAAGCTTCTGGAAATGGCCTCATTTGAAGTTGGATTTTAGTCTACTAGAATTATTGGCAGTACTTTGTGTGTTTCATTACCTCTCCACTGCCTGTCTCACAAGTTATTTTATATAGCACATAATGATTATGAAGTAACACCTAAAGGATAGATGTTTCTTAATACTTTCAATTGATATTGAATTGAAAGAAACATCCCATTAAGGTGATTATTAGAGCTATTCAAACTCTCATTGAAAAGGATAGAAGAGAAAATTAACCCTGTTCTTGTCAAGGGAAACACCCCAGTATTTGCTTAATGTGTCTCTGTGAATCCACATAAACCAATATTTTGATAGCTGGCTGAGGATTCATACCTTGTTTATACCAAATGAGATTTCGTTGTGTTAGTCACCATGTCAATGTGGTCAGTGGACGCATGATTACTGAATTATGCCAAAAATCCTGGGTGAAATGCTAGTAATAGAATTACAATAATGTACACTTATAGTTTCAATATCATGTTAATGATCTTCAGTAACAGCTGAACACTTAATTTTCTCATTCAATTACGTTACTCATTCCATTATTTGGTTCCACTTATCGCCCATTAGCTCATTATTATTGTTATTATTATTTTTAATATACTCAGTTAATCAGGAAATGCCAAGCTATTTCATGAAAACAAAAATGGTTGTGCACCTGATAAATTGATTTTTATTTTGGTGAAAAGAATACACATTGCATGTGCTGAGCAGCTGCTATGACAAATGCCAAGATAGTTTTATGTCATGATATGCTACACTTGTGTACATTTCCTGTCATTAGTTGGCGAATGTAATGATTGTCAGTATTTTCAAATAGTTTTGAATATTAAATGTTGGATTACATAGATGAGTACACCACTGAAGTGCTTTATTTTTTTATTTTTTATGTTTACTTACAAATGACAATATTGGGTTTGAAATCCTTAGCAGCTTAAGATGCAAATGCTTTTTTAGTACTAATTTGTGAACCTGAGACTATTGCATAAAGTTGTTTTCAACAAAATGTCAGCCCAGACATAGACATTCGCAGTTGTATTTGTATGCAGTTTAGTAACCATTTTTAATTATCACAGTAACAAATCTATGATGCTTCAACACCTTCGTGTTACTGGAGCAGAATTTTGTTACTAGTCACTAATATGAAAGTGCAATATTTGGTGCACCTGAAAATACAATACTAAATATTTTTCATTTTACTGTCTACACTGCAACCTTAAAACTATTGAGGGACTACACTGTTTCATGAGTAAACAATGACATATCTGGAAGTAATTCCATTGGTGAAAGACATTAGAAAATGGTAGGTTTCCTTTACCAAGCTGTCTTTAAATTTTAAAGCTTGCTCACGAATGCATTATTGTGACCATTTGATGAACAGTCATTTCCTTACAGTGACATGTGTTAAGTGTTATTTTAATGCTTCTTATGTCAGTAAGAAAGGTTAGATGCAGTCAGTAATGACTGTGCTTAGTTTTTCTAATCTAAAAATCAAGTAAAGTCCTCAGACATCATAAAGCAACATCTAGCGAACCTTTCAGTAAATATGCCACTGTACTGTAAAGTGGTGAGGTATAAATCATTTCCATTCCATGCAAAATTCCTTTGAAATAATAGTCACTTATATTGTGTTGTCATACAAAATTAACAAAGTAAACCTTGCTCTTCATGGACAAGCAGCATACCTTGTACATCTCCTCCACCTGTCTGCTACAAGCAGTCATAAGAATTCTTAGGCTGTAATTGGAAGAGCCATTACTAGATCATGGGAACAATCTATGTACACACTACGCAGTTAGTTTATTGTTCAACTTTTCACCTCAGAATTGACTATGTTGTTCATAATGAAAAGCACTTCCAGGTTGTGGCATCTACATTTATACCTAACTATTACATGCTGTGATGACGATGGGCGTCAATTACTTATGCAAGTACATAAAAATAAAAGCAGAAAAATTTAAGAAAGTAATTGACAGCTGAGTTGTGGCATATCATGTGCCGGATGTGTTTCATTGAGTTCCATGTCTGGACACAACAATCAACTCGATGTAACAAGAAACTTGATTTACCTGAGATTGAGTTCCGTTGATCCACGATCCAATCTCAGTGGTTTTTTGTGCACTCCAATCATAATTGGCAACTTCATTTGGTCAGTATAGGAACATGGGGACATCTGCTGTGGAGTCATGTTCAACATCTACACTGAATGATGTGCCTGCACCAACAGTGTATTCTGTCATCAGACCTGCTACAGATTGCCACCTGTCCTGCTTTACAGAGTGAGCTAGCTTCAGATCTTCGTGTTCTGTGTTGGTGTGTGGATGTCCAACACTTGTAGTTTCACTGTCCTCTAGTGTCTGTACAGCTGACCAACTTCAATGTTTTTGAGATGCCAGTTTCCAGGAGCTGAGCCATAACAATCTGCCATTTCATATAGCTTGCAGCCCCGGGTGACATCGCTGACAACAGCCAATATTTCGACAAGAATACACCCTGCCATTTTCAAGGCATAACTTGTAGTTTCACTGTCCTCTAGTGTCTGTACAGCTGACCAACTTCAATGTTTTTGAGATGCCAGTTTCCAGGAGCTGAGCCATATGGGAATTTAAAATTTCGGATTGTAGAGAAACTCCGGAAAGATAACATACGTGCACACCATAAAACACAAGCGCCCTCACATAAACCGAAGATGACTGACGTTAGAAGTTATCAATAGTGAAATTAATAATAAATGGGTGAGGTAGTATTAACTCTGTCCTGTTTTTTGACAAGGAGAAGGGCAGGATTTAAACAAAACTCACCATTCTATTTACAAAGGTTATTTTCTTATTTAATTTCAGTTGCTTCCATAACAACACTATCCAGATAGCTAGAGATTCATGGCAGAATCTCCATGTTGTTACATTTCATAGGATGACTGGTGCAAAGACATGTGTTCTGCAATGGCGGATTTGCTCGGCTGTTGTAAGCAAGTGTGACACTGAAGTTCAGTACACCAATCCTCCACAGTCCAGATAGGCTGACTGATATATGACATGCCACAGCTGCAAAGAATATGCTAAACAACTGCCTTATGCAAACCAAGATCACCCATTAGAGAACCTAAAATGACCCTGATCTTTAGAAGGTGGTCAAAAACACATTTCACATCATTTTTCTCCCAAATCCGACCAGTCCTGTTCGAAATGCTCCCTGTGTAAGGTGAGAAAACTGTAGATTTTTGGTACCTCCTCAGTATTATCATCACTCGTGCAGTTCACAGTTGGTTGATAACGAAACGCACATCTGATCTGTCTGTCACTATAACATTTCTGACAAAAGGTGACGTGAAGATGGGTTAACTCATCTGACAAACTGTAAGGCTCCAAGGTGACATGGATCTTCTGAACCAAGGAATGAAGTACCCCTTCATGATGAACTAAGTGGTGACAACTATCAGCCTCTAAATACAAGTCAGTGTGAGTAGGCTTTCTGTAAATGGAATGTCCTAACATACCTTCTACCTTCCTGCTGACCAACATATCCTTTTCCAGCTCCACAGTAAACAAATATTCGGGTGGATTGAATTCAAGTGTTCGAAAAAATCATTTAGATTCTCATGGTCAGGAGGCCAGATAAATAACACAAGATGTCAAAGCCATCTGCTTCAAGGCATGTTTTGTTAACAAATTGGCAATAATGAATGAGGGCTGTCTTCCCACTGTAAATGTATCTGTGTGCTCATAGTACTGGTCCTCGAATAAAAAGTGAATAGGAGTCAACACATGTCGAAATGGTTCATTAATTCACCATCAAATCGAACCTCAGTCTACCATTTTTTTTAAAAAAAGAAGGAAAAAAAGAAATTGGACAGAGGAATGCGAGTGGAGAGAGAGAGAGAGAGAGAGAGAGAGAGAGAACATCAAAATTTGTTAGAATAGGAGTCATGCAATCGCATTTCCCCTAATTGATGTAAGAAATCCACTGACTTCTTAATGTGATCCTTACACTGACGTGCTACAGGGCCGAATAGAGTAGCAAGGTATTTTGCTACATGATATGTCACAGGACCAATGTTATTCGCTATCGGATGAAGAGGAGCCCCTTCCTTGTGGAATTTAGGAAGGCCATATAACCTAGTGGGAGCAGCACAATGAGAATTAAGACTCTTGATAGTCTGCTGTGACAGGAAACTTTTCTTCAGGAGGCTGTTAAATCTTACTTCAGTCTATTAGTGTTTATTGTGATGTCAGCACTAGTCCTGTGATATGCTGAGTCAAGACAGTAAACACTGCATCTTCTGAACATAATCCTGCTTGCCCAAAAGAACAGTAGCATTGTCCTTGTCTGCAGGTAAAATAACAGTATCAAGACCAACTCAAAAGTGAATGTAAAGCAGCCCTCTCAACTGCTGTGATGTTACTCTTCGATGGAAGTGTCCCGGTCAACACATGACGTGCCTCCCTCCTTGCCGCCTCTGCAAAGTCAGGAGGTAGTTTAAAAACAGCTTGTTCAGCAGAGCTAATAAAATCAATTGCTGACAAATACTTGAGCATCAGCACAAAATTTAAACCTTTCCCTAATGTGGCTAAAGCTGTGTTGTCAAAAGCTTTCGCCATGAGATTTATCACAGAACGTTGTGATGTAGTATTAGACGCCAATCCATGGAAGCATTCAAACTTCACCTTGTGTCGGGCAGTTACAGAACGAAATTCATAGTCAGGTTGGGATTATGAAGCAACGTCTAGCCAGTCATAAGAAATTGCCAGACTTTTTGAAGCAATCATTAAATTAAGCTGAAACAATTCATTGGAAATAAAATCTTACTGTCGATGAGTATAATGGATTCTTTCATGAACAACAGCTAGGCGAGTACATTCCTTCATACAGTTGGTTGCAGGAGAATTAATATGATGCTCAATTTTGGCAAACATCGGAACAGTATTTTGATCATGACAACGCACAGTGCAATCTTACTCTACTGCTGCAGCCTTTATCCAATCTCTGCAAGCAGCGATACATTTCTTATCCAAAGAGGTAAACAATGTGAGACCCAAGTTTTCAGTATGTACAACATTCAACTAATAAGTAACTTTTGAGAACGCAGCCGGGTTATGTTGTCAACAACTGACAATATTTCAACAGGAGCACTCTGCCATTTTCAAGGATAACTGTGGCAAGTAAGTGCTGTGCAAGGGAATTCCCTTTAAAATGTCAGGATTCTCCTTTGAAATATCGGTGGTTGTTGATATCACCCGGCTGCGTTCTCGTAAGATATTTGAACATAGCATACACTGGATGAAATTTGGGTCTCAATCTGCCATTTGCCGAAGTCACTTATGTCAGTGGATTTTCCAATTTGTGGCCTGTATCACCACTAGCATTTCCCATTTGTCACTGCGGTGCTTATATATTTCACTTACCTCATCATGTGCCTGCAGTGCCACCAGGTGGCATTCATTCTCATGATGGGCAATGGCTGTGATATTTGTCTCATCAGTGTGTGCTGGATGTGTATTCAAGAAGAGGAAGGTTCAGATCTGTGCCTAGATCCCAAATTTCTGTTTTCAGTAATTCTGTAAAATACGAAAAAAACTTCCCCTCCACCCACCACCACCACCAGCACCACCACCACCACCACCACCCTGCTGTGGCTTTTTTCTTACACATTCAGATCTCAGCGATTCAACAGGTTGGAGGTTGATAGCTAGAGTATGCAGACACTTGCTGGGTAGGAAAACATGAGGAACTTGTTTGGGGCTATAACAACAGATTACATACACTGAAGAGCCAAAGAAACCGGTACACTTGCCTAATATCGTGTAGGCCCCTGCGAGCGCCTAGAAGTGCCACAACATGACACGGTATGGGCTCAACTAATGTCTGAACTAGTGCTGGATGGAAGTGACACCATGAATTCTGCAGGGCTGTCCATACATCCGTAAGAGTACGAAGGGATGGAGATCTCTTCTGAACAGCATGTTGCAAGGCATCCAAGATATGCTCATTAATGTTCATATATGGGGAGTTAGTGGAAGTGTTTAAACTCAGAAGAGTGTTCCTGGAGCCACTTTGTAGCTATTCTTGGCGTATGGGGTGTCACATTGTCCTGCTGGAATTGCCCAAGTGCGTCGAAATGCACAATGCACAATGGACATGAATGGATTCAGATGATCAGACAGGCTGCTTATGTACGTGTCATCCGTATCTAGGTATATCAGGGGTCCCATATCACTCCAACTGCATATCCCCCATACTATTACAGAGACCCTGCCAGCTTGAACAGTCCTCTGCTGACATACAGTGTCCATGGATTCACGAGGTTGTCTCCATACTCGTACACATCCATTGGCTTGATACAGTTTGAAATGAGACTTGACCAACCAGACAACATGTTTCCATTCGTCAACAGTCCAGTGTCGGTGTTGACAGATCCAGGCGAGGCATAAAGCTTTGTGTCGTGCAGTCGTCAATAGAAGACGAGTGGGCCTTCAGCTCCTAAAGTCTATATCGATGATGTTTCGTTGAGTGGTTTGCACGCTGACACTTGTTAATGGCCCAGCATTGAAATCTACAGCAATTTGCAGAAGGGTTTCACTTCTGTCACATTGAACAATTCTCTACTGTCGTCGTTGGTCCCATTGTTGCAGGATCTTTTTCTGGCTGCAGCGATGTCAGAGATTTGAAATTTTACCAAATTCCTGATATTCACAGTACACTCGCAAAATGGTTATACGGGAGAATTCTCACTTCAGCACTACCTCGGAGGTGCTGTGTCCCTTTGCTTGTTCAAACTTGCTTAAATTTTGATAACCTGCCTTTTTAGCAGCAGTAACCATTGTGACAACTGTGGCAAACACTTGTTGTCTTATGTAGGCGTTGCCGATTGCAGTGCCGTATTCTGCCTGTTTACGTATCTCTGTATTTAAATATGCATGCCTATACCAGTTTCTTTGGCATTTCAATGTATGTTACTACTGTAACATGTGACCTTCTATTGTGGGAAGAAGGAACATTTATCTAGTTATTCTTCAGCTGTAATCCTTCTTTTCTAGTTTAGCTTCAACATGACATTAAATCCACATATTGATTTAGCTTATAATTGAGCTAGTTTATCCACAGTTCTAATTTTTTTCAATCTTGCACATTGCCTAACAAAAAGTTTTTCACATCTCCTTTTAGTATGTTGTGTAGTTAATTAATGGCTGTTCATTCGTTGAGTAACATATGTTTTTCTCTCTTTATTTTGGAGGATTAGAATTCGGTTTTTTTCCATACAGATCTGTTATATTTTGACTGAAGTTCAGTGTTGATCACGTCATGTATGTTTTAATGATACAGGTGACCGGTTTCGGATCTTTTTACAAAACCATCATCAGACCCTGGCTCCTTTAGGATGGTAGGCGGAGCTCTCCTCGCTGCTACGCAGTCAACTGATCAGTTGACTGCGTAGCAGCGAGGAGAGCTCCGCCTACCATCCTAAAGGAGCCAGGGTCTGATGATGGTTTTGTAAAAAGATCCGAAACCGGTCACCTGTATCATTAAAACATACATGACGTGATCAAGACTGAACTTTAGTCAAAATATAACAATTTATTGATCACTGCTTTCCAAAAATGTTTACCAAAATTATACAGATCTGTGTTTAGCATAAACCTTGTATTTGAGTGTATAATTTGAGATGTAGTGCCGCACATATCGTGTAACGTCACATATAATTAGCATGGTGCAAACTACAATAGACATAAGAATTTGAACTCAGTATTGCAGATTTGGGAATCCTTTTACATGAAGATATAGGGCCACGAAAGTGTTGTAAACATTTTATGTTGGTTCCTTGGCCTCTTTGGCATGTTCATATGTTTAAAAAAATCTTTGTCTCCAGTGCGTTTTCTGTTTAGCTGCATCTATCTCAGAAGTATGTACTTTCTTCTTTTTGTGCGAGAAATGCAATTCATTCCCTGCATTTACAATAAAACATTCAACAATGTAGAAGCTGAGAAGTAAGGCCAATGAATATACGTATCCTCTAATGCATATTGTGTTGTGGTTTTCTGAATAAGGTGAATGCGTTATTGGAGGTGGTGTGTTCTTCCTTAATTCAGTTAAATTTTCAAGGTGCTTGTTAAATGATTCTGAAGCACATCGTAAGTTTTCTTTTCCGTCCACAGAACATGCGGAGGTGGAAGCCATATCTAGTGAAAGAAACGGGTGGGGGATGGCTTAAGACCGATCAGTAATTGAACAAAAAAGCTTTCACTCAATAATCTGGCATGTCAAACTGATATGCTGTTCTCGTAATGGATCAGCTGTTTGTTGTTTCATCTGTGAATATAAGGACCTTTCTGCTGTTGATTTTGATGATCTATTTTATCCCCATACATCCATGAGAAACTCTGAGAAATTTGAAATGTAGTTTCTCTGCCTTGCTTTCTTTCCATTTTGCTTCATTAATAAATATGTTGTAATATTTCTGTATGTGGTCTTTCCTGTTCATGCCTATGACTGTTGGTACTTCAGAAGCTGAGTGTAGTGAACAGCACAACATGTGGCTCAAGTTTTAATGTTGGGGGCATTAAAATACACAAGAGAGCCAAGAGAAATCAAAATACTATGAATTAATAAACTGTAATGTAACTAAATATTTTAAGTGTTTCATTTAATAACTAGTGCCAGTTTGGCACTTGCATATCCTTTGCCTGTTGTGATTAATGTCTATAAGCTGGGAATTGCATCATTGTAGACATGAGTGACTCAGTTATCCTCCTCGTAGATGTGAAACAAATCTAATTCTTTGACAACTTAAAAGTTCATAAGATCATGGAATCCAGTACTTGTATGAAGAAGCTAAAACCCTTATCACAAAGAAACCTTGTTTCCACGTTAAACCAAAAGATTTGTTTCAAATTAATTGATGTCTTCCTGCTTAGAAACTGCTGGCATTGCATTGAATGGCAGTCATATTCGAAAATTTCTCTAAGTCCAGTCATGTAATTTTTCTGCACACTGTTGTCCGAGGGTTGCCCAGAAAGTAATGCACAGCATTTTTTTCTTCAACAATTCTATATTGAGCATAATGAGAATTATACACACAAAAGAATGGAGTTTTATCTACACACCCTATTTTTCTATGTAATCTCCATCCCGTTCTATTGCCTTCCTCTAGCGCGAAACAAAGGTGTGTATGCCCTGTCGATACCAATCCTTGTCCTGGTGGCAGAGCCAGTGCTTCACTGTGTGTGTCATCTTCTCATCGTCCTCAAAATGTCTTGCTGCAACATGTCTTGCTGCAACATGTCGGGTGCGACAGCCATGGATGGTCTCCCTTCTTCAGTAGCGCTACAGCCCTTGGTGAGCCTTGGCTTCTTCAACAATCTTCCTCCACACTTCTCAGTTATTTGCTGCTCTTTTCCACACCTGGACTCCCATACTGGTGATATCCATTATTACCTCGTCGATCCATCTCCATTCTCCATTGCTTCCATTCTCTCCAAGTGTCCTAGCCACCGTATTCGCTGTGATTTCACAAATTTTACTATGTCCCTGCCTTGTATTAACTCTTGTAATTTGGCGTTGTAGCATAATCTCCAGCCTTCTTCCTCCTTTATTGGCCCATAAATTTTGCGTAGTATTTTCCACTCAGTGGTTCTTTGTGCATTTTTTACTGTGTTCTGTCAACGTCCATACCTCTGACCTGTAGACGATAACTGGGCGGACTGACCTGTATATCATAACTGGGCAGACTAGGGAATTATATATTAGCAGTTTAGTTCTTTTTGTAACAAGGCTATTTTTGAAAAATTGCATATTTGCAAAGTAAGTTCTGTTTCCTGCTTGTGTTCTTTCCCTTATAGCCTTTTCAATACTGTTACCTTTTGTTATTAGGGCTCCCAAGTAGTTAAAAGAGGACACTCCTTTGAAGCATTTCCCGTTGATGTTTAGGTTTTTAGGGGTTCTTCTGGCCTCAGATTGTGACATTATCATATATTTTGCTTTGTTTTTATTTACTGTGAGGCCAAGTTTTAAGGCTTCTGTTTCCATTGCTCGGTACGTTTCTAGGAGTGTATTGGTATTTCTTCGTACTATGGCAATTTCATCAGCGTATGCACATATCTGGCTAGTTTTCATAAATATGTTGCCTCTTTTGTTGATTTTATTTACTACACTATGCAGGGGTGTATTGAATAGGACAGTGGAGAGACTATCCCCTTGCTTCACACCTTTATTAAAGTCAAAGCTTTCACTTGTTCTGCTAAGGACCTTTACTTTTGCTCTTGTCTCTGTCATTGTCATTCTGATTAGTCTTATTAATTTAGCACATATAGTTCTTGCCAATTTATGCTGTCAAAGGATTGTTTCAAGTCGATGAATAGGAAATGCAGATCTATATCATATTCATAGAACTTTCCCATCATTTGTCTTATCACAAATATTTGATCAGTTGTTCCTCTGTCTGGTCGAAAGCTACACTGATATTCCCCTAGTATGCCTTCTGCACACTTCTTTATCCTTTCACTTTATATACTTGTGAAGATCTTATAAGCTGTGCTTAGGAGTGTCATACCTCTATAGTTTTCACATGCTGTTCTGTCCCCTTTCTGATGAATGGGGATTATTATTCCAATTTTCCAATTATCTGGCATAGTTTCTGTTTCTCATATATCTGATATTAATGTGTGCAGTTCCTTTATTACAGCCTCACCACCAGTTTTTATTAATTCAGCAATTATGCTGTCTTCCCCAGGGGCTCGATTGTTTTTTGACTTGTGCACAGCCTGGGAGACCTCTTGCAGTGTTGGCTTTCTTGCCTCATTGGTTTCATTGTCTACTTCCAGCTCCACTCATTCCTCTTGTGCGGCTGTCTCTTCATCTTCTAGGCTGATGCTTAGTGTATCTTTGAAATACTCTGCCCATCCTCCCAATATCTGTTCTTCTTCCCTTATAATTTTCCCATCTTTACTGGAACAGGCCATTGTTTTTGGTTGGAATCTATTCTCCATTTTTCCTATGGCATGATAGAACTTTATTTCACTCTGTTCCTTTAATTCTTCTAGTTCTTGAAATTTCTTCTTATTCCACTCTCTTTTCTTTCTCTTGCAGTCTGTTAGCACTTCTCCTTAATTCTCTATATTGTTCCACATTATTTCTGATTTCTCTCTGTAGCACTTTTGTTCTTGCCCTGTTCTTTTCCTCTATTGCTGACCTGCAATCTTCATCAAACCATTCCTGGGTTGTTATGTTCCTTCTTATGCCTATTATTTCCTCTGCAGCATCCTTAATGGCATTTTCAATCCTGTTCCACCTTTCATCTACTCCTGCTGCAGTCTCTTCATTGCTCAACTTTCTGCTTAGTGTTACTTAGTATTTTTTTTACTTCATCAGGCATGTTCAGTTTGTCTGTATTCCATTTCATCATCGTTCCTATTCTGTTGCCATTTGTTAGTGACAGTTTCTCTCTCTTTTATCACAAAGTGGTCTGAATGACAGTTTGGTCCTCTGCAACTCCGTACATCGGTAACTGATGTGGAGTGGCGTGCAATCACTAAAATATAGTCAATCTGATTGACTACTCCATTGGTTGTAGACTTCCAAGTACCCAGATGGATCCTTTTGTGTGGAAAGCAGGTTCTTTTAATAATCATATTATTCCTTGCTGCAAATTGACATAGTAAGTCTCTGTTCTCGTTGTTTTCTTCATGTAGTGAATATTTTCCAGAAACTCCGTATGGATGTTCATTCCTTCCTATTTTTGCATTAAAATCTCCTGTTACTAGCATCAGGTCATATTTAGGTACTGTGCAGCATACTTTTTCCAAGTCTTCATAGAACTGTTCTTTAATTATATCCTCTTTCTCCTCTGTTGGTGCATGTGCATTAACTATTGATATATTCCTAAATTTCCCTCTTGGTCTGAGTCTGCACATCCTTTCATTCATGGGTTCAAATTCTAGAACGCTTTTCCTAACTTCCCTAGCTATTATAAACCCTGTTCCAAGTTGGCCTGTTCTTTCTTCTGGTCCACTATATACCAACGAGTACTCAGGTTTATCTATCTGCCCATTCCCTTGCCATCTTATTTCCTGTAGCCCTACGATATCATATTTGAATTTTAAAAGTTCATTGGCTATTTCTTTCATTTTTCCAGGCTGAAGCATTGTCCTCACATTCCATGATGCTACTGTTTGACCCCTTATCCGTTTCCTTTCCTGGGGTCGTGATACATGCTTTCCATCCAGTTTCAGAGGCTTCTGTTGAATTTCCATAATATTCTTTTTTTACAGTATGGGTATTTTGAAACTGTCCTGCAGCTACGCTATCTGTTGAAAGTGACGGAAACTTGGCGTGCTCACTCAGGAGACTTCAAATAATACATATGTAACGTTTCGCATTTGTACCTTTGTTTTCAGTTGAGGAAAAAGTCTTACTTTACTTCCTGGGCAATCCTCGTAGAAGTGTGTTGGAACAGTTGTTGGTGTCTTCTTCATTGCCATCACTAACAACAGTTGGTGCAAGTGTTACAGTGTTGTCATTTTGTATGTGAAAGCCAACCATAGTCCTATGAACTAGAGGAGATGAATGTTGATGTTTTCATAAGGAAATGTAATCATAGATAATGACCTGAAATTTTAACATTCTAAAATTTATTAATCAGTATAAAGTCAATGTAAGAAGAAACTTATTAGCAGAAACCTCAGATTATGAGAATTTTTCCTAGTACAGATTTATTGCTGTGAAAAGGTAGACATTGGCAAAATCCAAGCCAATAACTCATCTGGAAGCTGTGGACCAGAGAATGAATTGGTTCAGAACTGTTTTAAGAGATGTGACAATGCAGTGAGTTATAAAACAGCAATGGATATTTGGAGTGCACTTTATTTTTCAAAATGAAGTTTGCCCCCAGATAGCACATACATTGAATGACTGCACCGTGACCGCTAACGTCTGTTAGGACTTTGTCAGTTCCAAACAGATGATATATTCAGTTCTTAAAGTTTTAGAGGCATTCGGTGTTCCATAATGTCGTAAAGCATGTATTGGAAATAGGCAGTGGGATCATTACGGGTTTATTCAAGTTAAAACACCTAAAATATTTTTTCCCACAAACTTATCACCAAAAACGGCGAAACTTGTGCTACTTTTGGTTGCATCTCCTTGCACCCGTACAAATTTTGCACAGTTGTGACACTGGGATTCCATGGCCGCTGTGAATGTTGCTGTAGGAGTCTGGTGTGACCACTGGCAACTATTGGGGAAATACGTTCCACGCTCATTCGGTAATAGTCCAAAACAACTTTTTCCGTTCAGTTGAGCATGTCATTAGAGCGGCTGCTGCTAGACCAAGATGGTTGTGGTTTGTTGTCTCATGTTTAAAAACAACAGTGACATTCATGATTATAATACCAGAAAAAAAGAAAGACTTACACTATCCTTTACTCAACCTATCTTTGCCACAGAAAGGGTTAAAATATGCTGCTATAAAAATTTTCAACAAATTACCAGATGAAATAAAATGTCTGACTGACAGCAGTAATAGCTTCAAAAATAGATTGAAATCCTATCTCCATGACAACTCCTTCTATACCATAGATAAATTCTTGAGTAGGAATAAATAAATCTATGAGTATAGTATATGCATTTTGTGCCATTTAAGGGAATGGGGTAAATAATAGAAATATTAATTTTTAACTCTATATTGTATGTCATATGTGCATTTATGGTGCACTTGACACATTCCACATCATAATGGCTACCTTATCGTGCAGTTTATCAATGGAACTCGCAACCAACTAACTAACTTCTGTCATCATTGAATTGAACATCTCCAAGAACGGCCCTCCCTTGTACCGCTGCTGGTAGTTTTCCGTGTGTCGTACTGTGCTGCCATCTCTGTCAAGCAGTCACAACAAGTGCATGCTTATTTTAAAACAAAACATATGTTTCTCTCTGTTTCCAGTCCTGAGAAAAAAGAAACGAAGTGTTATAACTTGAATGCACCTTGTACTATAAAATATAGATATTGGTATTGTTGATATCCATGACTTCATTATCATGTTTGATGGGGACTGATGAAATGTATGTGATGAAGTCACATTGTAGTGCCTGATATTATGAAGGGGTTGTGAGAATGTATTTAAGTAGGTAGTGAAGTGTTCATTAGTTTCTACTGTATATGGTGGTTGCGAAGGACCACTCATATGTCTTAAAGTACGCAGAACATGTGCCAGTACTTGTCTTGGTCTCACTGATAAGCTCTAGATTCTATAATAATCTTACATCTACATACATACTCTTCTTGAATTACTGTTGAGTAATTTTGGAAAAAATTGATTTAACTTTTAGATTTTAGTATTTAAAGATGGTTTTTGTGCCATCTTTAGGTGAACTGGTTCAAAAATCTCCATGTGCATCAGTGCATTGGCAGTGGTGAAGTACAAGGGTTGTCGGATAAATCTGGTAAATTCTTTAAAATGACAGAATGTTGTTGGGTTGTGTCATTGTTATGCATGACTCTTTTAATGATTATAAACAAAGTTTGAATCAGACACTGTAGGCAGTTAGCTGTTAGCAGACATCAGAAGTGGTCATTGTAGCAACTGCTGTGTACTGTTATTAAATATTTTAGTTTGATAGTTTGGACTGTTGTACCAGTCAAAATTTGGTTGGTTGACTTTTGTAAAATTACCCCGAACCAAAAACTGTTTTATTTTGGGTTAATAAGTTTGTGTGGCCGTAGAAGCACTACTGCTGACAAGCAAGGCCATCACAACTGTTGAAAGCATCTACTGTGATGAATGCAAGGTTACCAAATAAATATGTGTGAGGTGGATGGAGCTTTAGGCATTGTGAGTGAGTATACAGCATCCTGCACGAGGAAGTGCAGATGACAGCTGTGTGAATGATGGATGGAGAGATTTCTGACTACTGATGGAAACCACATTTGGAAGAATGTTTCAACATAGTGTGTGACATCTTCTGTCACTATCTGCAAGACTTTTTGTGCTGACTGTGGGTGATATCTGGATCAATCATTACACTCCGTAGTTGAAACAGCATTAGTAGAGTGGACAAAGGTGGATGATAGTTTTCTTGATTAGGTAAAGACCAATTTGTCAGCTGGTAAGGTATTCACTATTATTTGTTGAGATTCCTTAAGTATGATCCTCATATATTACTGAGAAAAAGAACGCAACTAGTCACTGTTGTGCTTTATCATGTGTTTCTTTACAGCGAGAGTTGAGTGAGAAGTACTTGATTGACCAGAGGATGTCACTGGAACCACACTCAATGTCATCATCACTGTCATTTGATTCGTGAACATTTTTCTTCAACTTTTTTGGGCATCTTGTCACTGGATTTAGTTCTTTCATACCATATGATGTAACTGTAGATTTGAAGGTCATGAAAAGTGCCAACATGAAAACTGTCCCTTACTGTTTAACCATTTTTTTTGGTTCACTTTAAAATATGAACATCTATAATATTCTTTAGTAATTGCCATAGAAAGCTAGTTGAAAATGTAATATAGTTGGATATGGATAAAAATGTGATCATCAGGCAGCAGACAGAAACATGCAATGACTCCTGCCATCTGGGTTCAGAGGTCATCCTCAGTTCGTACAGGCGGTTGGCGGAATTGGTGAAAGCGGAAAGCCTCACTCGCGGGGTGGAATCTGAGCTAACTATTTGTAGTATCATTCCCAGAACCGATCGCAGTCCTCTGGTTTGGAGCCGAGTGGAAGGCTTAAACCAGAGGCTCAGACGATTCTGCGGAGATCTGGGGTGCAAATTTCTCGGCCTCCGATCGGGTGGAGAAATGTAGGGTCCCCCTGAATAGGTCAGGCGTGCACTACACGCCGGAAGCGGCTACAAGGCTAGCGGAGTACGTGTGGAGTGCGCATGTGGGTTTTTTAGGTTAGAGAATTCCCTCCCTAGGCCCGACAAGACGCCTCCTGAGACGCGGCAAGGTAGGAGTAGGCAAAATGCAACAGGGAGTAACAATATTAATGTGCTAATAGTAAACTGCAGGAGCGTCTATAGAAAGGTCCCAGAACTGCCCTCATTAATAAACGGTCACAATGCCCATGTAGTACTAGGGACAGAAAGTTGGCTGAAAACAGACGTAAACAGTAATGAAATCCTAAACTCAGATTTTAATGTATACCGCAGAGATAGGCTGGACAGTGAAGGGGGAGGCGTGTTTATAGCGATAAGAAGTGCAATAGTATCGAAGGAAATTGGCGGAGATCCGAAATGTGAAATAATTTGGGTGAAGGTCACGGTTAAAGCAGGCTCAGACATGGTAATTGGATGTCTCTATAGGCCCCCTGGCTCATTGTGGCTGAGCACCTGACGGATAATTTGGAAAATATTTCGAGTAGATTTCCCCACCATGTTATAGTTCTGCGTGGAGATTTTAATTTGCCAGATATAGACTGGGAGACTCAAACGTTCATAATGGGTGGCAGGGACAAAGAATCCAGTGAAATTTTTTTAAGTGCTTTATCTGAAAACTACCTTGAGCAGTTAAACAGAGAACCGACTCGTGGCGATAACATATTAGACCTTCTGGTGACAAACAGACCCGAACTATTTGAAACAGTTAACGCAGAACAGGGAATCAGTGATCATAAAGTGGTTACTGCATCAATGATTTCAGCCATAAATAGAAATATTAAAAAAAGGTAGGAAGATTTTTCTGTTTAGCAAAAGTGACAAAAAGCAGATTACAGAGTACCTGACGGCTCAAAACAAACGTTTTGTCTCAAGTACAGATAGTGTTGAAGATCAATGGACAAAGTTCAAAACCATCGTACAATATGCGTTAGATGAGTATGTGCCAAGCAAGATTGTAAGAGATGGAAAAGAGCCACCGTGGTACAACAACCGAGTTAGAAAACTGCTGCGGAAGCAAAGGGAACTTCACAGCAAACATAAACATACCCAAAGCCTTGCAGACAAACAAAAATTACGCGAAGCGAAATGTAGTGTGAGAGGGCTGCGCGAGAGACGTTCAATGAATTCGAAAGTAAAGTTCTATGTACTGACTTGACCGAAAAACCTAAGAAATTTTGGTCTTATGTCAAAGCGGTAGGTGGATCAAAACAAAATGTCCAGACACTCTGTGACCAAAATGGTGCTGAAACAGAGGATGACAGACTAAAGGCCGAAATACTAAATGTCTTTTTCCAAAGCTGTTTCACAGAGGAAGACTGCACTCTAGTTACTTCTCTAGATTTTCGCACAGATGACAAAATGGTAGATATCGAAATAGACAACAGAGGGATAGAGAAACAATTAAAATCGCTCAAAAGAGGAAAAGCCGCTGGACCTGATGGGATACCAGTTCGATTTCACACAGAGTACGCGAAGGAACTTGCCCCCCTTCTTGCAGCGGTGTACTGTAGGTCTCTAGAAGAGCGAAGCGTTCCAACGGATTGGAAAAGGGCACAGGTCATCCCCGTTTTCAAGAAGGGACATCGAACAGATGTGCAGAACTATAGACCTATATCTCTAACGTCGATCAGTTGTAGAATTTTGGAACACGTATTATGTTCGAGTATGATGACTTTTCTGGAGACTAGAAATCTACTCTGTAGGAATCAGCATGGGTTTCGAAAAAGACGGTTGTGTGAAACCCAGCTCGCGCTATTCGTCCACGAGACTCAGAGGGCCATAGACACGGGTCCACAGGTAGATGCAGTGTTTCTTGACTTCCACAAGGCGTTCGATACAGTTCCCCACAGTCGTTTAATGAACAAAGTAAGAGCATATGGACTATCAGACCAATTGTGTGATTGGATTGAAGAGTTCCTAGATAACAGAACGCAGCATATCATTCTCAATGGAGAGAAGTCTTCCGAAGTAAGAGTGATTTCAGGTGTGCCACAGGGGAGTGTCATAGGACCATTGCTATTCACAGTGTACATAAATGACCTTGTGGATGACATCGGAAGTTCACTGAGGCTTTTTGCAGATGATGCCGTGGTGTATTGAGAGGTTGTAACAATGGAAAATTGTACTGAAATGCAGGAGGATCTGCAGTGAATTGACGCATGGTGCAGGGAATGGCAATTGAATCTCAATGTGGACAAGTGTAATGTGCTACAAAATAGCAAGTCAGCAACTGGAAGCAGTTAATTCCATAAATTATCTGGGAGTACGCATTAGGAGTGATTTAAAATGGAATGATCATATAAAGCTGATCATCAGTAAAGCAGATGCCGGACTGAGATTCATTGGAAGAATCCTAAGGAAATGCAATCCGAAAACAAAGGAAGTAGGTTACAGTACGCTTGTTCGCCCACTGCTTGAATACTGCTCAGCAGTGTGGAATCCTTACCAGATAGGGTTGATAGAAGAGATAGAGAAGATCCAATGGAGAGCAGCGCGCTTTGTTACAGGATCATTTAGTAATCGCGTAAGCGTTACGGAGATGATAGATAAACTCCAGTGGAAGACTCTGCAGGAGAGACGCTCAGTAGCTCGCTAAGGGCTTTTGTTAAAGTTTCGAGAACATACCTTCACCGAGAAGTCAAGCAGTATATTGCTCCCTCCTACGTATATCTCGCGAAGAGACCATGAGGATAAAATCAGAGAGATTAGAGCCCACATAGAAGCATACCGACAATCCTTCTTTCCACAAACAATACGAGACTGGAATAGAAGGGAGAACCGATAGAGGTACTCAGGGTACCCTCCGCCACACACCATCAGGTGGCTTGCGGAGTATGGATGTAGATGTAGATGTAGATGCAGATGCAGAAAGGATATGGAAATGTGCAAGCCTTCAGAGCCAGTGTTTCCATCTGGTAGAAGGTTCAAAAGGAGAGAAAGAGGGATGAAGGAGAAGACTGTTAAGGTTTAGGAAATGGGGAGAGTTACAGAAAGAGAAACCCAGGTCAGGGGAAACTTACTGGATGGGGTGTGAAGGAAAGAGTGATTATTGGTGCCTGCATTGTACAAGATTTGAAACCTGAGAGTTTGAAGGTGGAAGATAGGACACTATGCAAGACAGAGATTACTGAAGGAAGAGGAAAAAGTCATGCAGGAGGCAGAGTGGAAAGCTAAGTGTGTTATACTTGGTTAACAGGTGTGGAAGGGGGATAGAAAGGTTGAAGAGTAAAAGATATAGAAGCCAAATGGTACATGAGGTGAAACAGGCACCGAGGTCACAGCTGTCATGTTATACTTTGCAACAGGATATTGTGTGTTGGCTGCCAGTATATCAGTATATACCCTCTGTTTACAGAAATGTGGAAAAGGGGGGGGGGGGGCGGTTGGTAGACAAAAAGCTGTTTTAGGGCTGGCAGGCAAAAGTCGCACAGAAGGGATCTCATTTCATGGCATGATTATTTCACTTTGGTATGAAAGTTCCATTTGTTCTGAATAGCTAGTCTTCATAAATACCTATAAGTTGCTAAAAATTTGGTGGTGGTAGTGATGATGATTTTTATGATGATGATGATGATGATGATAGCTAGCTTATATTGTAATATTGGAGTTTCTGGTATTGTTCAATACATTGTACTTTAATTTTTTTCCCTTGCAAAAAATAGATAAATGAATTGATGGATAATTTTAAACAATGCTATTGGCCACTATAAAGTTATCGAAATGAAACATCACCAATATATTTTGAGTGTTGTATTTCAGATAGCCTTTTTTTTCTATCACAGACTTGTTTACAAACACTACAATGTTTGCCTTGGAGAATGATCTTCCGGATGATCTCCTGTCAACTGGCTCGTGGAGTACATCTATGGAAAGTGCTAAGCAGCCTCCGCCAGGTCCAGGGCCAGGTTCTGGAGGTCAAGCAGGCACAGCACTCCAGAATGGGACTGTTGAACAGTCTCAACAAGGTGCTGGGACAACAGCTGAAGGGGCTCGTCAACATGTAGCAGCACAGCAGCAACAGCAACAACAGACACAGCAGCAGCAACAGCAACAACCACCGCAACAAACTCAACAACCACAACAGCAACAGTCACAGCAGTCTCAGCAGCAACAGCAACTAGTGCAGCAGCAACAGCAGCAGCATCACCTTCTGCAGCAGCAACAGCAGCAGCAGGTACATAATGGTTTTTCTTATATGTTGTTATACAAAATTTTATTACAGTGAAATCGTCAATTGTTAGTAATGTGTGTTCCATTTTAGTCTTGTTACTGTCTTGTAAATGGACAAGATGTGTGCTACATTGATAAGGTTTCTAGAATTGTCATTTGCTTATTGCATTTGTGAGGAAAGTTGGTAAAGTGGTCTCTTGCGGATTGTGTTACTTCATCAGCTTTAAATATATTGAAAAGGGAAGGGGAAAACACTGTTTTATTGTGACGACACACACTCAGTCTGGTGATGCCTTTTTGTGTATCACTGATAAAAAGGATCTGCAATCTTAAAGGAAGTCAGAGCTCTGTAGTGTTACTAGGTGCAAAGTATCCAAACAATTGCCGTATAGGCTTTACATTAACCCACAATTGGTGCGCTTGAGTCTGCAGGATGAAATGCACACGATAAAAGAATTTATTCAGTGGACCTTCCTTTGTTGACTTGCATCTGTCTTATTTAATGGCTAAAAAAGTGCACATTTCCAGTTGCAGGTTACCTATATAGCAGATTCCTCGAGCAACATAAATTTGATTTTCAGTATTTCAAATAGTTACTGACTGAATTTAAACAATTGAAAATTCTGTCACTCTACTTATTAAGAGATATAATCTTACATTGACAGTTGAGCATAATAAGACAAGTATTAATGACTTGAGGCAGCATAATTCATGACACACTGATTATTTAGACTAGATTCAATAGTATGTGAGATTTAAACCATCACATAGAAAATGCGGGTAAGGCAGAAATCCACTAACGAAGCTGCCTACATTGTACATGCTCATCCTCATCTGGAGTATTGGTTCATATATGGGTTCCTTGCCAGAAAGGATTGACAGAGGACATTGAAAAGTTCACATAACAGCAGCTCATTTTCTAATTATCACGAAATAGGGGAGAGAACGTTATGGATATGATAAGTGAGTTGGGGTGGTAATCATTAAAACAAATGATTTTTTCAATGCAGTGAGATCTTTTCATGAAATGTATCCCCAACTTACTCCTCCAAACGCTATTCTTTGTAGAGATTGAGTTACTTGTGGATTGAACAGAAAAGCTATCAAAACTGTATTTTAATACAAACACAGTATTACAAGACTGCACGAAAGGTTATAATATATTTGCATATCAGTTGGTAAAAAGTGTGGGTTGTTACATAGATAGCAGTTACTTCAGTGAAAGTTGAAAATGTTGTAAGAAGGGGCATTAGGGTAGGTGGATGTATAGAACAAAATCAGCAATGCAGGCAGTTGTGATTATAGGAATTGTTTGGCACTGTTAAGTTACAGAGGGTCATAAGATTTCATCTGTTTGTGAGGAAGGCGTCATTTATATCTTTTGAAGTGTTGGAATGTAACTAAATATTTCTCTTTTCAGTGTAACCAAATATTTCTCTAACTTAATTGAATTTTGTGCCATGTGTTTGTCAAGTTTTGTTATGTTTGTTATGTCAGTTGTTGGTCATTATAGAAGACTAGCTCTTTTAAGGCAGCCATTGGAGGAAATTCATTATCAGCATACTTAAACATTGTTACTATGTTTCTGTGTATCAGTATATGAAAATATTTTGTGCTTTCAGGGAAACAAAGGATTGGTGGTCAACTCCATGGGGCTCACTGCTGGAGCACTTGGCAGTAAGAGCCCCAATTTACAGTCTGCACCAAATGTATCTGTGAGCAAGGGTGTAAACTCATTAGTAGTTAGCTTGAGCAGTTTGCCCTCCAGCATAGCTTCAACACAAACAATGACAGGGATCAGCATGGGAATGAATAGTGGAGGTGGCATGATAATGACAAGTGCTGTTCATAATCCTGTCCAGAATGGGCCGCTTGTTGTGTCACGAACTGTAGGCTTACAACAACAACCACAGCAACAGCAGCAGCAACAACAAAGCCATCTTGTTGCAAGGGGACAATCACCACACCAGGTGCACACAGTTGGAATAGGTGGACCACGGATGCAGGTGAGCGTTTTGCGAGTCATTGACATAAATAAAAATTGATTGTTTTGTCTGATGTAATTTGTTGCTGAGTGTGTTATTGAACCAGAAGTTTTAAAATGGTTTGTGCTGTATTGCAAGGACTGAGTGAAATGATAGGGGGGTGGTAACAAAATGGTTGAAAAATCCAATTTTCTGTTCAATGTTTTGATGAAGTCATTTTTAACATGACCAAAAGGAAGACTAAATGTTGTGAAGGATTGTCACCTTGCTGCACTTATTTCTTCCATGTTATGTACCAGATGTTGGCAACATGTCTCCATGTCAGGTTGAAGGCAGCTAGTGGGAGGATAGCCAATGAACAGCATTTGCTTTTGCTGCACATTGATGTTTCCGTTTCTGCATTACAGATCAATCGGTCACCACAAACTAGATTCTGTGCTTGAGACACAATCATTAATAATATTTAAACACAGATAGTCAAAAGTGCTATATATATATCAATTAAAGAAATACCTGTATACAACGAAAGGAGAAAGTGAAGGGAGGGTCATATAACCAATGCGATGATTTCAAACAATGGAAATTCCTTGTGGGAATAAGATGACTGCCAACTCCAGTATCTCGGGCCAGAATGAAACTACCATGTAGGTTTCAAGCAGCAGTCTGGAGGGGCTAAGGCAGAGGAGGGGAGGGGATAGTAGTGTATGGTTGGGGAGAGAGACGAACACTGTCTGGTGGAGTGTGGAGGGACTGGAGTGCCAACAGGTGCAGTGTTAGCATATAATGGAGCATCCAGGTGGGGAAAATGAAGTGAAGAAGGAGAGGACTGGGAAAAGATGGGTGGGTGCATTGGTAGAGGGTGGGAGACGAGAATGGGAGGAGGTGATGGGATAGAGGGGGTGGAAAATGTTGGATGGAGGGTGCTGGAACAGTATGTTACCATATGGCCAGGATAATTATGGGAGTATAGAATGCGTTGTACAGATAAGCCTATCTGCACAATTCAGAAAAGCTGATGGAGGGGAGGATCCAGAGGGCTTGGGAAGTGAAGCAACTATTGATATAAGAAATGTTCCATTCAGCTGCATGTTGTGCCACAGAGTGGTCTACTTTGCTCTTGGCCACAGATTGGCTGTGCCCGTTCAGCCTGATGACCAGCTGGTTGGTAACATACCATTATAAAACTCTGCAATGATTGCAGAAGAGCTGGTAAATAACATCACTGCTTTCACAGGTGGCCTGGCTTCTGATGGGGTAGAATAAGCCTGTGACAGGAAGTGCTTTGTGGGTGGGTGGATAGAGGTGGTCTCGCACCTGGATCTTCCACAGGTATATGATCCTGGTCCCAAGGGTTGGTATTGGGAGTGGCTTAGGGATGAACTAGGATATTGTGGAGATTGGGTGGGCAATGGAACACCCCTTTAGGAGGGTTGGGAAGTATTTTGGGTAGGCTGTCCCTCATTTCAGATCGTGATGATAACTAATCAAAGCCCTGGTGAAGGATTTGGTTTAGTTGTTCCTATTTCGGGTGGTACTGGGTGGCAAAGAATACACTGCTTTGTGGCTGGTTCTTGGGGGTGGTGGGAGACTTGTGGGTGTGAGGGGGAAATGGCATGGGAGATTTCTTTACAGACTAGGTTGAGGGATAGTGCCTGTTTCTGAAGGTTTTGGCGAGGCCCTCAACATACTGAGCAAGGGAGCTCTTGTCACAGCAGGTATGGGGATGGGAGTGATTTTTGTTTTGTTTGAAAGGTCGGTATCCAGATAATTGTTGGTGGTTGGTGGGTTTAATGCGGACAGAGGTGCAGATGCAATCAATAGAGAGTAGGTTGTCAGCATCTAGGAAGGCGGCACTCTGGATTGAGAAGAACCATGCGAAGTGAAAGAGGGAGAAGGTGTTGAGGTTGTGAAGGAACGAAGATAGTCCAGATCATGAAGATATCATCATTGAACCTGAACCAGACTGGGTGTTTGGCATCTTGGGAGGCTAGGAATGTTTTCTCTAGAAAGCCCATAAAAAGGTTGGCATAGGAGGACGCCATGCAGGTGCCCATGGCTGTGCCACAAATTTTTTTATATCTTCCCTTCAAAGGACGAGTAGTTGTGGGTTAGGATGAAGTTATTAAGGTGTATGATGAATGAGACAGTGGGTTTGAAGTCTGAAGGTCACTGGGAGAGCTAGTGTTCAGTAGTGGTAAGATAGTGGGAATAAGGGATGTTGGTGTAAAGGAAGGTGGCGTCAACAGCAACAAGTAGGGATCCTGGAGGTAAAGGCGTGGGTATGGTGAAAAGTCGGTGAAGGAAGTGATTGACGTCTTTGACATGGGAGGCTAGATTACGAGTAATTGGTTGGAGAGGTGTTGGTCAGTGAGGGCTGAAACCCAGCAATATTGGACATCCCATAGCGGCTGGTTATTGTGCCGCCACTAATCATAAACATTCTGACGACTGATAGTTGTAACGCAGTGAATGCGTAATAATACAACTGGAGGTGGTTTTCATTAATTATGTTGTAACACAGTGAATGTGTAATAATACAGCTGGAGGTGGTTTTCATTAATTATTAATATTAGTATCAGCTGTGGTGCCCAACATGATTAAAATTCTTACATCATTGGCTACACAAATCAGCTGTTCTGCCATATTAACATCTATGATTGCACGCAACATGTGTTACCAGCATTCACTTTATAATAAATATGGCAAAATGGAGCCTTGGTTGGATTTATTGAGTATTCTTCATTGTTGTAACCTTGGCTCAACAGGTCTAGAACATTATTGCTATTGTTATAGAAAGGCAGCAAAAATTAAGAAATGTGAGAGCTTGCGGAACCTTGGTGAGGAAAAAGAAGAAGAAGAGACTAAAAAATCAAAAGAAGATAGCTAAATGAGATTATAATTATTATAGAAAAGGACAAGAAGGAAAGGTTTGTTGAGAAGTGGAGAACAAATTGGGGAAACATTTGTGCCCTTTGAAGAGGGCAACAGTACAGTCTGTTATAATTTCTAAGACTATCCCGGTGATTTGTTGTTATCTCGTAGAATCGGGTGTACTGCCGGTGGTCCGTGTCTTCCCAACACGATATTTCGATGTCGTAACTCGGCATCTTCATTGTTCCCTGATGAAGACGCCGAGCTACGACATCGAAATATCGTGTTGGGAAGACGTGGACCACCGGCCGTACACCCGATTCTACGAGATTACGGTCTGTTGTTCATGACGGGGGAAATGTTGCCTATGAATCTATAACAGCCCAACATCAAGACACAACTTTGAAAACTTAGTACTGTGAAATTTCGTGAAACTCGTTGTACTTATTTGCTTCTACATCTGCATCTTCATATATACTCTGCAAGCCACCGTAGGGTGTGTGATGGAGAGTGCTTGTACCACTATAAGTCATTTCCGTTGTTGTTCCACATGCAGACGAAGGGAGGAAAAAATGCCCGTCCATAAGCGTCCGTGTGAGCCTTAATTTCTCTTACCTTTGTGCTCCTTACACAAAATGTGTGTTGGTGGCAGCAGAATTGTTCTGCAGTTAGCTTTACATGCCAGTTCTCTAAATTTTGTCAGTAGTTTCCCTCGGACAGAATATTGCCCTCTCTCCAGGGAGTCCCATTTGAGTTCCTGAAGTATCTCAATGACACTTCGGTGTTGTTTGAACCTACCGGTAACAAATCTACCAGCCCGCCTCTAAATGGTTCGTTGTCTTCCTTTAATCCAACCTTGTGCAGATCCTAAACATTTGAACAATACTCAAGAACAGGTTGCACTAGCATCCTACATGTGGTCTCCTTACGGATGAACCATACTTTCCCTAACTTCTCCCAATAAACCAAAGTTGACAATTCACCTTCCATACTGCAATCATATGCCTGTTCCAATTTTGCTTCCAAACTTAACACCTAGATATTTAAAATACATGACTATTAATCAGGACACTACTAATTCTGTATGCGAACATTACGGGTTTGTTTTTCATACTCATCTACAGGGTTATTACAAATGATTGAAGCGATTTCACAGCTCTACAATAACTTTATTATTTGAGATATTTTCACAATGCTTTGCACACACATACAAAAACTCAAAAAAGTTTTTTTGGGCATTCACAAATGTTCGATATGTGCCCCTTTAGTGATTCGGCAGACATCAAGCCGATAATCAAGTTCCTCCCACACTCGGCGCAGCATGTCCCCATCAATGAGTTCGAAAGCATCGTTGATGCGAGCTCGCAGTTCTGGCATGTTTCTTGGTAGAGGAGGTTTAAACACTGAATCTTTCACATAACCCCACAGAAAGAAATCTCATGGGGTTAAGTCCGGAGAGCATGGAGGCCATGACATGAATTGCTGATCATGATCTCCACCACGATCGATCCATCGGTTTTCCAATCTCCTGTTTAAGAAATGCCGAACATCATGATGGAAGTGCGGTGGAGCACCATCCTGTTGAAAGATGAAGTCGGCGCTGTCGGTCTCCAGTTGTGGCATGAGCCAATTTTCCAGCATGTCCAGTTACACGTGTCCTGTAACGTTTTTTTCGCAGAAGAAAAAGGGGCCGTAAACTTTAAACCGTGAGATTGCACAAAACATGTTAACTTTTGGTGAATTGCAAATTTGCTGCACGAATGCGTGAGGATTCTCTACTGCCCAGATTTGCACATTGTGTCTGTTCACTTCACCATTAAGAAAAAATGTTGCTTCATCACTGAAAACAAGTTTCGCACTGAACGCATCCTCTTCCATGAGCTGTTGCAACCGTGCTGAAAATTCAAAGCGTTTGACTTTGTCATCGGGTGTCAGGGCTTGTAGCAATTGTAAATGGTAAGGCTTCTGCTTTAGCCTTTTCCGTAAGATTTTCCAAACCGTCAGCTGTGGTACGTTTAGCTCCCTGCTTGCTTTATTCGTCGACTTCCGCGGGCTACGCGTGAAACTTGCCCGCACGCGTTCAACCGTTTCTTCGCTCACTGCAGGCCGACCCGTTGATTTCCCCTTACAGAGGCATCCAGAAGCTTTAAACTACGCATACCATCGCCGAATGGAGTTAGCAGTTGGTGGATCTTTGTTGAACTTCGTCCTGAAGTGTCGTTGCACTGTTATGACTGACTGATGGTAGTGCATTTCAAGCACGACATACGCTTTCTCGGCTCCTGTCGCCATTTTGTCTCACTGCGCTCTCGAGCGCTCTGGCGGCAGAAACCTGAGGTGCGGCTTCAGCCGAACAAAACTTTGAGTTTTTCTACGTATCTGTAGTGTGTCGTGACCATATCTCAATGAATGGAGCTACAGTGAATTTATGAAATCGCTTCAATCATTTGTAATAGCCCTGTATATAACTTGCAGTTTTCTACATTTAGAGCTAGCTGCCATTCATCACACCAACTATAAATTTTGTCTAAATCGTCTTGTATCCTCCTACAGCGTAACTTGGACACCTTGCCGTACACCACAGCATCACCAGCAGACAACCGCAAATTTTTCTGCCTACCCTGTCTGTCAGATCATTTATGTACATAGAGAATAACAGTAATCCTATCACACTTCCATGGAGTTCTTCAGGAGAGATTGAAGATGCCCTTGTATCTGATGAATGCTCACCGTTGAGGACGACATAATGGGTTCTGTTGCTTAAGTAGTCTTGAGCCACTCACATATCCGGGAACTTATTCCATGCACTTGTACCTGTGTTAACAGTCTGCAGTGGGCACCATGTCAAATGCTTTCTGGAAATCTAGAAGTATGGAATCTGCCTGCTGCCCTTCGTCCATAGTTCACAATATGATAGGAGAAAAGGGTAAGCTGAGTTTTGCAGAACGATGCTTTCTAAAACCGTGCGGATTCCTGGAGATCAGCCTTTGGTCTCAATAAAATTTGTTCTATTTGAACTGCGGATGATTCTGCAGCAGACTGATGTTAGGGATATTGATCTGTAATTTTGTGGATCCGTTCTTAAACCTCTTTATATATAGGAATCCATTGCTCTTTTTCCAGTCGCTTGGGACCTAGCGCTGGGGGAGAGATTTCATGATAACTGCAAGCTATGTAAGGTATCAATGCTGTAGAGTACTCTTTGTAGAACCGAGCTGGGATTCCATCCAGACTTGGCAACTTACTTGTTTTCAACTTTTCCAGTTATTTCTTTACACCCAGGGATGCTTATTATTATGTTGTCCGTAAGGGAGTCACTTCAACGGTCAAACAGTGATATGTTTGTATGATTCTCCTGTGTGAACGATTTCTTAAACTCGAAATTTAAAACTTCAGCTTTAATTTTTTGCTCTCTTCAGCTACCACACCTGACTTGGCGGTGAGCGACTGTATGAAAGACCCAATTAGCGGTTTTACATAGGACCAGAATTTTCTCTGTTTTGTCAATTATAGATGGATAAATTGAACAAAATTTTAAATCAGTTTGGTTGATAGCTAAGAATATTTGAACTTTGAATCTCCACATTTTTTAACATTTAAGAACACATTTCGCAACATCATTTCGCTACTCACCCTTTTACGTCTTCTACGCCATTCTCCACGTGTTGTGGACGTGTATACCCACATAGTTTGGGTTTTCCTACAGTGCCGTGGACATCTGAATGTATTCTGAGCTGCTGACCACATTGCTGTGGATGGGTTACTTCCATATCTCAGTGAATAAAAAGGTTTCAAGTATTTATCGTACCACATATGTACCTCATTGCATACTATCTATAAACAAAATAAAAAATTAAAAAAACCTCGTTTTGACATCTTGAATCATTTTTTACATATGACAGTTGTTATGACCACGTGATTCATGATTCGCAAGGATGTGAATTGGCTCATCACATGCAACCCAATGACTCGTGAATGAAATGGGAAATTCTTCTGTTCTCAATTTTAAATAGAATTTCAATACCTTATCTACATACCATTCACTGCAAATCCCCCCCACCACGACTCATGGCTCTTTCGTGAGTTCATGCGTGGTGCACATGGGGCACTGAGTTATTCCAGCCCTTTCTTCCTTCTTGAATTGCATTTCCTTCCCTGTGCTCCTCCCTCCCTCCCTCCCTCCGTCCCTATCCTCACTTCTTCCCCTCTGCCCTGCCCTTCCCCTATCTTAGTGTTGTTACTTATGTCAACCTGGCTATCCAACTGGTTTCTTGTATTTCTTCCAGTTTTTGTTCATCTTGATTTTTCTTTGTCAACTTTCCATTTTGTTGTTTTTGGTTCCCCATTGGGGTTTTACCTCACCTTCTAAATTTTTTTCTCCGTGGTTTGAGCCAACTGGGAAAGAACGTGTTACATAATGTCTTCGGCATGTGGCCTTTCTGCGTTTTTCATGTTTTCCTCGATGCCATTGTCCTGCAGCACCCCAAGGATGTGGCTCAGTGGTTAGTACTCCGGATTCACATTCGGACGATGACAACGATGACAGTTCAATCCCTGTGTCTGGTATCCAGATTCAGGCTTTCAGTGACTTTCCTAAATTTCTCCAGGCAAAGGCTGGGATGGTTCTTTTGAAAAGGCACGGCCAATTTCCTTCCCATTCCTTGACGCAATCCGAACTTGTGTGCCTTCTCTGTGACCTCGATGTAGACAAGATGTTAAACCCAATCTTTCTTCCTTTGTCCTTCAATGCTATGTAGCGAGAAAGGAGTCATTATTTACCCTTTTGGTTGAGTCCACTGACAGCACAGGGATCACACACCTAATAACTGAGCTGTTGCCTCCTGATGTGTGTCTAGCAGAGGTTGCTTGTCATTCTGGAGCATCAAAACTCCTGGCAGTGGCTGCCTTGCCATACGGCCCTTGCTGTGGCTGGATGGCACCCATGGGAAAGGCCCCTGATCAGAGTGAGTGGTGTCAGTGTGGACACGTGTATGAAATGCATTGGTCCTGTTTGGCAATGGATCTTTCAATGCTACTTCTTATGACCCTGCAACCTTCCCGTCTCTGGCTTACCCTGGGAGGAATGCCAGGCTCACAGGCTTGAAGTGAAACCCTTTCCCTGCTATGTATTCAGAACCAGGACTGCCATAACACTTTGACCGCCACTAAACTGTTATTTTCTGTGGAAACTGTCAAACATAAGTTTGCTAAAGGAGAGTCACTCATTAAGATGCAGTCTGGTTTGCTGTTGACCTAAACTACTTCTGCTGTCCAATCTGCAGCTCTTTATGTCTGTGACCGTCTTGACGACGTCTGGGTTCCCATTACTCCTCACCAGTCTATGAAATGGTGAAGAGTGTCATTTTTCGTAGGGACTTCATCCTTCAAACTGATGAGTAACTCCGAGCCAGTCTGGAGCGATGGGGGTTTTCATTTTGTTTGGCACGATATGAAAGGGTGAAGGACAATCGCATTGATACTAGTTTATACTAGTGTTTGAGGGAGGTGCTGTCCTGAAGGAGGTCAAGGTTATGATTTATCGTTGTAATGTGAAGCCAGACAGCCCACCATCCATGATATCTTTTTCGTGTTTATGTTTCTGGCACTTCTTCCTGTTGTATGGGTACCCCTATGCAGTGAATGTGGACGCCCAGTCCATGAGTGGAGCTTCTGCGTTCCATCACCTGTGTGTTAATTGTCATGACCATCACTCTTTGTGCTCTTCGGATTGCCTAATTTATAAGAAGGGAAAGGAAGATACAAGAGTATAAGTCCCTTGATGATTTATGCTACACTGACGCATGTCAAAAATATGACTGTCTAACCTCCTCCCTCATCCTTACCCTAGTCCTGCCCCACTCTCCAGCCCCCTTCCTTTTCAGTTCCCATGCTCTCCCCTCCAGCTGCTGCTCCCCCTACCTGGCCAGAGAAGCCCCTCCCTTCTTTGGTGCCTATCAATGATGGGGCACGCCCCCCCCCCCCCTCACACACACACACACACACACACACACACACACACAGGTGTCTCGCAGACCAAAGGCCTGCTCCCACAAGTCGGCTGCAGGTCTCACAGTCCATGCGCCCCAAGGTGTTGCTCGCTCACTCTCAGTTGCAGACCTCGCTGAAGCCTGTTCTCTCTCCGTGCCCTGCATTCCTCGATCTAAGAAGAAGAAACAGAACAACAAGTAAATAGAAACATAAATCCCGGGACAAGGCCCCTCTGGTGCCATCAGAGGTGCCGACTGCCCCCCTCACAACCTGAGTGTGGTGTCTTGTTTATGGAAGACACCGTGTCCTTGTTTGTGGTGGATGGTAACCTGGAGGTGTGAATGGCTTCAGCTTATTTGCCTCCAGTTTGGATCCGCATTCGTGCATATTCAGTGGAATTGTAAAGGCTATTACTGTCATTTTTCAGAGTTGCAATCCCTAATTTCCTTTTACCCTGCAGCTTGTGTAGTTCTCGAGGAATCTCATTTACTGATGCTCACTCACCATCCCAGTTCCATGCTTTCTGTTGTAACTGGCTTGGCCCTTTGAGAGTTTCCGGTGGTGTTTGCACATTGGCCCATACGGATGTTGTTAGTACATGGATCGCTCTTCATACTGTGTTCGAAGTGCTTGCTGTCTGGGTACACTTGGGCAGTGCAGTCACAGTTTGCAGTCTCGTGTCTCCCTCCTGAAGAGCATCCATGCCTATTGTCGTAACTGCCCTCCTTCAGCAGCTCCCTCCTTCCTTCCTCAGCCTTGGGGATTTTAATGTCCATCATCCCTTGCAGGGCAGTGCTTTTTCGTCTAGTCTTAATAATAATTTTTCTTAATAATAGGTCCCCTAGCTGTTTTAGTGTCACTTATAGCAGTTTCTCTGCCATTGATCTTTGGCTCACTTCTCCTCCCCTTCTTCTTTCATTACAGTGATTGCCACATGGTGACATCTGTAATAGTGGTCCCATTGATTCTCTTGGTCACTTCCCAATGGCCAGGTTACCCCATTGATCTTTTCATTGTGCAGATTGGTTTCTATATATCTCCCAGGATTGTGCAGATTGGAGTCTACATACCTCCCAGGTTCTTTTTACCTCCTCTTTGCCAGGTTGTATTGATGAAATCATCTGTGATGTGTCCAGTACAATTATTTGCACTGACATTGCCATTCACTGCTCGACGGGCTCCATTTGTCACTGTGATAGAGCACGGCCATTACATTTGCCATCTGTGATTGCTGTCGGGCCTTGCAATGCTTTAGATGGTGCTAGTCATCCGCCGCTCTTATTATCTTTAAATTTCTTCATGCAAGTGGGTGTGTTGGGAACACTTATCTCCTCCCTAGGTTCTTCTGTCTCTTCTTCACGGGTGTGGGCTATGCTCCACACCCTACAAGTTTGCAAACTGCAGTCATCCATGCCAGGCAGTGTCCTTTTGGGTGGCCTTTGTATTTATCCATCGGTTCTCGTGGTACACCTGGTGACACATTTTGTAATGGCATCAATGTCAACCTCCTATCCAGCCGCTGTCCTCCTCTGGAAACAGCAAGCTGAAGCTTTCCGCTTACCTTTTGCCTCTTGTCAGGTGGAATCGTACGGTTAATCTTTTACTGAATGGGAGCTACTTCTGTCCCTTTCTTGTTCCCATAATTCAGCCCCTGGTCTTGAGTCCATCCGTAACCAATTGCTTCAACACCTCAGGCCTCCATGACAATAGCTCCTGTGGGTGTATAAGTGTATTTGGCTCCAAAGCATTTTTCCCCTTTCAGTTGAGGAACAGTATTGTGGTTCCTGTCATACGTCTGGTAAGGAACCGCTGTAACTTGATAGTTTCAGCCAATCAGCCTAACCAAAGTCCCCTGCAAGTCATTTGAACAAGTAGGGGTTTTCCAGCTCAGTTGGGGTCTCGAATCTTGGGACCTCTTGCCTTCCTACCAGTTTGGCCTTTTGGAGGGATGGTCTCTGCTCAGTCATCTGCTTCAATTGGAAATTGCAGTGTGGCAGGTCGTTTCCCAGAGCTGACATCCTGTTGCAATTTTTTTCAATCTTCATAAGATCTGTGACATGGTGTGGCACCATCACATCTTACTTACTCCATTAGTTGGATCTGTGGAGCTCCCCTCTTGATTTTAATTCGCCAGTTCCTGTCCCACTGGTTATTCAGAGTTTGGGTTGAAACCATTCTCAGCTCTCCTCAGACGCAGGAGAATGGCATTCCACTGGGCTCTGTATTAACCCTTTCGTGGTTGATGGGTCATATATGTCCCAGTTCGAGTGTTGGGATATATGTTACCCAGCTCTGCACGGTGCTGCCATCTGGGGACGACTGTATTGAACCTGAGAAAAAATCGGGACTGCACTGCAAAGGCAGGGGTGCTAGTTCTGCAAGGTTCGCAGAAGAGCTTCTGTAAAGTTTGGAAGGTAGGAGACGAGATACTGGCAGAAGTAACGCTGTGGGGATGGGGCGCGAGTCGTGCTTGGGTAGCTCAGTTGGTAGAGCACTTGCCCGCGAAAGGCAAAGGTCCCGAGTTCGAGTTTCGGTCTGGCACACAGTTTTAATCTGCCATGAAGTTTCATATCAGCGCACACTCCGCTGCAGAGTGAAAATCTCGTTCTGAGAACAAAAGTTGTTTGCAATGCTTATGGTGTACCACTTTGTGCCACACCATGTTTTTCCAAGTTTCATGGAATGTAAAGTTTTGTAAGTATTGGTCATGTATCATGAAAACTGAAATGTAATGAATATTTTTTACACTAGCTCTACACAAATAAAAAGAATGCATGTATAATTTCTAGTTATTTTATTCTCAACAAAATCCAGTTTATGGCTAAAAAAAAAAAAAAAAAAAAAAAAAAAAATTACAAAATCAGTCAGTCAGCAGAAAAGGTATCTCGCGTTGGTTCATGGGACATATGTGTCCCACTTCCTGTTGTGAAAAAATGGAGAACTTAAAAAATATTTTGGTGGTGATAATAATGGGACTGAAAAGAAAACGTTATCACCTTAATATTTTAAAAATCTGTAAAAAATGAATTTTATCTATGAAAGGGTTAAGTGTCGTTCTTTTCCATATTGCTATTAATGGACTTGTTGTGTCTGTCGAACCAGTGGTCACTCCTGCTCTGTATGTCAATAATTTCTGTATGTGGGCTAGTTCTCAGTTGGTGGCCCTTGTGAAGTGACACCTCCAGGGTACCATCCAGCATGCCTCCACGTGGATGCTCCCACATGGTTTTCATCTTCCCCCCCCCCCCCCCCCCAAAAAAAAAGATGGGTGATGCATTTCTGTCACTGTAATACATCCTTCCTGATCCTGAACTCTACCTCAACGCCCAACACCTGACCATGGTCCCCGAGTCACATTTCTTGGGTCTTCTTTTTGACAGCAATCTTATTTGGTTGCCCCATATCCATCTTTAAGAGGTTGGATATTTTCATAAACTCAATGTCCTACCCTTCCTTGCTCACACCTCTTATGGCACAGATCGTTTGACTCTTCTTCACAGTTATTGCGCCTCAGTTCACGTGTGAACTGTCGTTGTCAAGTTTATGGCTCAGCTGCCCTTCCATACTGCTCATCTTGGACTTGGTCCCACCATTGTGTGGTATCCGTTTGTCACCGGTGCCTTTCGTGCTAGCCTTGTCGATAGTCATCTGGGTGATGCTGGGATACGTCCTCCCTTTCGGTTTGTTGGTCTCAGCTCCTGATTTCCAATGCCATATTTATCCGCTGTTTCCCTGCTCACCCCTTCTATTGTATTCTTTTCGCAGCTTTGAGACGTCACCCTTCTGCTGCCCTCCCTTGGGTGGGTTTACCAGTTGGGCTGTGCCTCCCTTTTCTCTGCCGCAATTTCCGTCTTCCCCTCTGTTCCCCACATTCTCTCCCAAACATTCTCTCTTGGTTAGTTCCTCAGCCTCGGGTTCAGATGGGTCTCTTGTGGGGTGCGAAAGCCTCCGTCACTCTGATGGATTTCCATTGTTTATTATGCTCACTCTTACAGGAGTTTCGGGTGGTATTATTTTCTTACACCAATGGCTCTAAATCAGCCGATCATATGGGATATGTCTTCTCATCTTCTGTTAGCACAGAACACCGTCTCTTGCCTGCCATGTGTGGGATGTTTACTGCAGAACTGATGGCCATTATTGGGCCCTCTGCTTTATTAAATGGTCCCTCCCCTCACCAGAGTTTTGTTATGTATGGACTTGATGAATGGCCTTCAGGCTTTCACCCAGTGTTAATCTCACCCCCCCTTGCTCTCTACCATCCAAAACCCTGTTGCCGATCTTGACCTTGCTGCTTGTTCAGGTGATTTCCTTTGGGTTCCCAGCCCCTAGGGTATCCCGGGTAATGAGCTTTCTGATCATCTGGTTGGGGGGGCGGGGGGGGGGGGGGGGGGGGAGAACCCTCCCCCCACTCCCGCCTCATTCTCCATGACCCATCTGCGGGTGGTTTTTCGGCTTTGCGTCAAATTTCTTTTTGCCCATTTATGGGCTAACTCTTGGGTGCTCTACCCTGTCTAATAAAAGTCATGTGATCAAAGTGGCTACCAGCATGTAGCATTCTTCCCTCCACCTTCTTGACAGGAATCTACCATCCTGTGCCATCTTGGTATCAGCCATACCTGGTTGACCCATGGTTTTTAATTCCATCAGAAGTCGTGTGCCATATCGTGCTTGCTTTGAATTCTGCGACACATTCACTTCAAAAATTCAATTCTTCTTAATCACTAGCAGCATCATTTAGGTAATTTCTTGAATAATTAGGAAGCCTTAATTAGTTTCACACATACTAAAAAACTTGCTGCTCCATTTAATAAAACTTCCCCTGGTACCCTGAAACTTTTGACATGTGAAGCTGGCAATTTTTAAATTGTTCTTTATCTGCTGCAGTTATTTGTGGTATCTTTGTCATGAATAACCATTAACTTAAAATTAGTTTTCATATTGTGTTCATGAACCAATTGTGAACTTGTAGATCTATGTTTCTCAACAGAGTCATAGCTGTTACTTACATCCATTATTAATTTCCATGATTTACTGTTCTTACAAAATTAGCAAACTGAATAACAGTAGTATGTTATCCTCTCGCTCCTTAGTGCCAAATTGAAAGAAATTGGACCACTCCGGGCTAACATCATTTGTTGCCAACCTTGAAGGTGGACTGTGCTGTTGAGCAGTAGCTGCTTTAGCGCCATTGTTTAGACTGGTGTTTCATTTATTGTGCCATATTTTGAGTGTTCTGTGCATACTTATTTATTTTAGAAACAATTTTCTCCTGTAGAAATGTGTTCTAATACTGAGTATTTATCCATTTGTAAAATCACTTGAGTTCTGACTATGTTTAGATGAAGGTGAACTGAAGTTTAAAAATGGTAGGGCTTTGTAAAGACCATGGTATGTGAGATGCATTTGCTTGGTTGGCAATATGACGAAATTTGCTGCCTGGTTGTCACTACCCTTTTCGTGTTTGACCATGCTGGTGCTACTGCACCATTAAGTTTGTAGAACTTTAATATCCAAACAATATTTGTTGTAATGTAATTTTGTCTTGATATAAGATATTAAGCCGTAAGTACACACAATGTAAGGGAAAGATAGATCATTACTTACTGTAAAGTCAACACATTAAGTTGCAGACGGGCACAACTAGCTTTCGGCCACAGCCTTCGTCAGAAAAAAGCATACACAAAATCCTTCACATAAGCAGGAACACCTCATGTGCATGACCACTGACTCTGGCCTTCTGATGAAGGCTGTGGCTGAAAGCTATGGTCTAAGTGTTTTGTAGGTGTGTTTGTCTACAGTGTGTCATCTTTACAATAAGTAGCACTCTTTCTTTTCTGTACATTGTTGATATTCCAGCCTGGGAGCTTCCATTGTTTAATTATGCCATAAGTATTTCAGTTTAAAATACTCTTTTATTACAGAATCCAAATATCTCCACAATCAGCCAGATGGGTCAAGCTCTTAATGCTGGCAGCCCTTATGGATATGCTCCTCCAGGTGGGGCTGCAGCAGGGCCACAGGCTGTCAGTGTTCCACCACCTGTTGGAGTAGTTACTCCTCAGCCAAGATCTACTATGATCCCCAACATGCCGTCGATCCAGGGTACCCGCTTTGGGGCATCTCCAGGTAGCTCTTTAGGTATGCACATAGATACTGATAATTTTTTGTGTGTCAGTTATTATAAAACATTGTCCAGGGAAACGGGACATATTAATTTGACAGCTAGCTCTTGTATACATTACCTCACAATGGTCTATACGCCTTAATGACTTTTATTCCTTATAAGTACATTATTTTGAAAAGTATTTGATATGTGTTTTAGAAGAAAGTTTGTCTTATAATTAGAGGCAGTATTTGATAGTTAAATGTGGGGCTTGATGAGATGTAGCTGAAAAGAAAATTCAGAAATGTTGTTCAGCAACATCTGGGTTTTGGTTTATCATATTTCATGTTACAGTTCTGAACCATAACAATTATTAATTTATGTTTTCATGCAAATTGTTACTGTCGATAAACAGTTGGTGTTTATGTTGCATGCAGAGTACATAGTTTTTCTTTGGTCACTATGGTAGTGTGAACTAGTTATGCCCTAGTTGACACCTGGATAACCAATAATAATTCGTTTGTTCTATGCCACTGATTTTATTTATTCTTCATACTATCTCTTTTGGAAAATATCTTCAGTCTTATGTGTATTAGGTGAAATATTAAAATTATTCTGCCGACATGTTACCATTCATGTAATTGTAGTACCACATGACATAATACTGCTGGATATAAGCTTATCTAAAAAGGGCCCCTAATAAACATTTTATGATGGGATGGTATAATTATATTCTTGAATTTGTGATTTCAGCTTCAGTTACGTAAAACATTTAAATAGTCATTACTATATCTAATTCAGTATGTGCTTGTTATTTTCTAAGTAGGAAAGAAGAAAAAGACAGTTATACCCACATTAGGGATTCACACTTAAATGACACTGTTGTTGTTAACTGTCAAAGATTCAGATAATGAGTCTCACTGGAACTGGTAATTACAGTGATATTGTTCATGGAGAGTATGAACTTTTCCTTCTGTGGATTTTGTTGTAGCATAATATGTTCTTTGCTGCCATTTCATTGTAACTGTTTCTTGACACATTCATTCTGCAAGAACATTGTAATACTAAGAACCTGCTTGTTGCAATTTTGTGGTAACAAATGGCATTGAAAGCCTTTGGTGTACTTTTAAAGCTGTGTACACATGCTTCACTCTTTAAAGTTACTGCCAGCTGTTGACGTACATTGTTCCCCATGTACTGTAACGCTATGCTCTTACGTGGTTGACGCATGTTAACACAGACATCTGTCCCAGGAACAGAAAAATCTAGAGACACACAATTTTATTTAATTTTTTATTTATTTGTTCTTTCCTACAGTCATCCAATTGATATTATTTCCAGTACTGAAATGTCCAGTTGCTGTATTCTATGCATCGTGTAAATAGCTTCTGTTGAGGAACCAAGTGAAGCATGGTTTTTTAATGTGTGTGCCCATTAGAACAACAGTACATGGAGACATACAGTTAAGATTATTAGGGATATACTGTTTGATATTATATTAAAAAGTTCATCTGTTGAGTTTGAAACATCTGCTCTCTGAGATACTTTATTTTTACCAACCGATGATAAATTCCTCCATATATCCATTGTCTCAACTTGTAAACTACTGAAAGACTACCCTATTGCTTTGCAAATGAGATTCTGGATCAGTTACTCTGTGCACACCTTTGAGGTTCATAATTTGTTATTAAATTATGTTGCTTCGTTGTGAATTTGAAGTGTGTAAATAAGATGGTATTGCAGGTGGTCCAGCTGTTGTAGGAGTGACTGGAACAGAAGGAGGCATTGCACCTCAAGCGCAGCCTCCTGCACCATCTCCGGCTCAGCCACAGTCTGGAGCACCAAGTGGGAGCCAGCCTGGTCCTCAAACAGCAACCCAGAGTCAGGGAGCACCACCTACCCAGGGTCAAGCTACAGCCACTCCCACCACGACCTCCACTGCCGATCCTGAAAAAAGGAAGCTCATTCAGCAACAGCTTGTTTTGCTGCTGCACGCGCACAAATGCCAGCGAAGGGAGAGTCTCTCTAATGGAGAAACGTGGCAGGGAAGTCAGGTACTTACTATCTATTCAATAAATGCTATGTTAATTTTTCCCACTTTTTGTTCAAGGTTTTGCACAATAGACAGTAGCCTAGTGTAATTTAATATGACTTAAATTTTTAAAAGTTAATGAACAAGCATTTTGTGTAGCAGTCATCCATTCTCTGTCCACATTGGAGATTGGAATTGGGGAACATGGAATGCTTCTTTTGAAGTAACAAAGGATGCATGGTTGTACAGTTTTCTCTCTCCCTACATACATTTGCCTCACCCTATTTCTTATTTTCTCTTTGTAATTTTTGTTACAACCTTCTGTGTGTATTGTCCACCTTCTGTGCCTGTTTTGTGGCATTTTTTTATGTTTTTGCCATTGACTATTGTAGTTTATATTTGTTGGACCTATGTTGTAAACTGTGTCAGCACCCTAGATTAAATTCCACTGTTTCAGCTGATGTTGCTTTTCAGAACCGTGTTTAATATTTTAGGAAGAGAAACATGTTTAGTGACTGTTTTAATGCTGTTATTTGTAGGTTGATAGCATAAAGATGCTCGAAAGAAGGTGTAATTGTGGTCGACATAAAATAATAATGTGTTTGTGTATGGTAATTTTGTGTTAAATTTAATTTTTAAGCTGAGTTTCCACGTAGTAACATCAAATTTGCACTGGGAGAGGGGTGGCAAGGATTTTAATAGCACCCTAGTGTTCTCCCAATACCAGTTGGTAGCTTCACTTCTAAATGCCATTGTTTTAATTTTTTGCAAAGTAAATTCTGCTGCTTTTGTTCGTTAATTATTTCAGTTTATTCTTCATTCATTTGTGGAAAATATCCCTAAAAAGTGGCAATCAGCCATATTTTCAGTCGCTTTGGTTCCACGACATCCACAAGGATTCATTCCAGAATGAGATTTTCACTCTGCAGCGGAGTGTGCGCTGATATGAAACTTCCTGGCAGATTAAAACTGTGTGCCCAAACGAGACTCGAACTCGGGACCTTTGCCTTACGCGGGCAAGTGCTCTACCATCTGAGCTACCGAAGCACGACTCATGCCCGGTCCTCACAGCTTTACTTCTGCCAGTATCTCGTCTCCTGCAGGGTTCGCAGGAGAGCTTCTGTAAAGTTTGGAAGGTAGGAAACGAGGTACTGGCAGAAGTAAAGCTGTGAGAACGGGGCTTGAGTTGTGCTTGGGTAGCTCAGTTGGTAGAGCACTTGCCCGCGAAAGGCAAAGGTCCCGAGTTCGAGTCTCGGTCCAGCACACAGTTTTAGTCTGCCAGGAAGTTTCATATCAGCGCACACTCCGCTGCAGAGTGAAAATCTCATTCTGGAAACATCCCCCAGGCTCTGGCCAAACCATGTCTCCGCAATATCCTTTCTTTCAGGATTGCTAGGTTCGCAGGAGAGCTTCTGTAAAGTTTGGAAGGTAGGAGACAAGATACTGGCAAAAGTAAAGCTGTGAGGACCGGGCGTGAGTCGTGCTTCGGTAGCTCAGATGGTAGAGCACTTGCCCGCGAAAGGCAAAGGTCCTGAGTTCGAGTCTCGGTCGGGCACACAGTTTTAATCTGCCAGGAAGTTTCAAGGATTCATTAGTTGAGAATACCACAGATCTCTGATGAATGCAGTCTGTTTTGTAAATTTATAAATAAGGGTCATTCCGCGTCAAATCAACAAATGAAACCATCGTTTTCAACCTTACCCTCTTGGATTTAAATGAAATTAAGTATGCCTATAGTTTCATAAATAGTACCACAAATTATTTTTTCACATTTTTCTGATAAAAAGTTACCGAGTAATTGACTTTCAAAAATTGAAAAAAATGACAAATTTTTCGCTCGCAGAGCAATGTTGTTTTCCTTATAACTCGTGTTCTAATTAAGCTAGAACAATAAAATTTATTTCATTGGAAAACTCTTTTAAAGAGCTTTTATATGATACCAAACATCATTAGTACACACACACACACACACACACACACACACACACACACACACACAGTTTAGAAAAAACAACAGTGTTGAATTTATCGAATTTTGAAAAACTGTATTTTTGAAATTCTCAAAAAAATATATGTGAAAGGTACGCTTTACATCTACATATTCTGAAAGTTTCAACTTGGGATGAGCATGGGATCACTATCAAAAGCAATTTTATGTTTACCACGATTCTCCAAAATCACATTCAGATAGGTGAATTTCTATTATTTTGCTACACATAAAAATATTACAGTGTTAAATTTTGTTACATGGTCCACAAATTGTACTTGAAATGAATAACTGCTTATTAAACTTTAGTGCTAACTATTTATTAATCGCTGTAAAACCTCGGAAAAAAAGAAAAAAAGGAAGCTATCTCTCATTTTAAAGATTATATATAAAATGATTCTTTGGTATTACTATCTGCAATCTATTCAGTATTTTATCTCTGGTTAATATTGTCAGCAATTTTCATCTATTGTGTTGAAAGTGACCCACACATTCTTTTGTTGTGAGGCAGCTGTAGTGAAATTATGTGATTAACTCTGAAATGTGTTTTGAATTTAGCTTATAGGTGCTTTTGTACAAACCTCACAAGAGTCTGTAAGTTTGTATGCCTACAACCAGTTAATGTTTGCGTACTATTAACATAATGAAATATTTTTTTACAGGAAGTGAAAGTATAAAGAAGTAATATTGTGTAGTATTGAATATAGAAAGCTGGGGCATTCAACTTCAAAAAAATTTTTTTAAATTAGTTTGTTCACTTGAGAAATGTAAATTTCAGCTTTGTGCTGTAATCCATTTAATGAAAAGGCCACAATATCCACAAGAAAAACTTACGGCCTGTTTCACAATGGATGATAGCAAGAAAACCTTTCTTAACTGTAAATCAAAAAGTGTGTGACAACTGCCGTGAAAAAATTGCACGAGTAGAAATTTGTGATACGTCTAGCACAGAAAATGATGATGATCTACTGTATTCTGTTGTGAAACAAGAATGTGAAAAGGTTTTATGTGATAGTGACGTAAAAGACGTTGCAGCAAGTGAGGCCTTAGAAAGGTTGAATGCTTCTTTGCAGTCCGTTGGTGAATCGCCAATTAAGAAGAAACGACTGTGTGAAGCAAAATATCCTAAGGAATATTATTGCTTCCTTCCGGAAAAGAAGAAGAGGTACATGATCATGCAGAATCTGAGAGGATCAGTCTGCTAAAAGATAAATTTCGTTCATGTACATCTTGAAGTAAACAGGTGGAAATTCTTACCATTTTACCTAAAAGCTGGAGTGTTAAGAAGCTTCAAGATGAATTTAACGTAACAAATTACATGGCTCGAAGAGTAAATGATATGGTGAAGGCCAGGGGAATTTTGTCTTCACCAAACCCAAAACCTGGCAAGACTTTTGATCAAACAACTGCTGATTTTGTTAGAGACTTTTATTGTTCTGATGAGATAAGCGGGGCAATGCATGGGAAAAAAGATTTTGTGCTTGTGAGAGATAACGGAGGAAAACTGCAAGTACAAAAACGGCTAGTTTTAAGTAATTTGAAAGAATTTAAAGACAACCATCCAGAGCTCCACATTGGATTTTCGAAGTTTGCAGATCTACGTCCAAAAAATTGTGTTTTAGCTGGAAGTAGTGGTACACATAGTGTCTGTGTGTGTACTACCCATCAAAACTTCAAACTCATGCTGACTGCTCAGCTGACAAAGGGTGAAGATAATCCAATAAAAACTTACTAAGACTGCATTGCAAGAGTTGTATGTAATCTGTTATTACCTGCTTGTCATTTTGGTGAATGTAAATTCTGCACTGGCCCAGAAACATTTAAGACATATTTACAAGATTTGTTGAATACTAATGATATTGATAATATAACTTAATCAGTAATGGGTTTCCGTTGATCGGTTTCTGTTGATCACACGTCTCTAGAAACAATCATAAAATCATCTGACAACTTTATTGATTGTTTTTTTTTTTTTTTTTTTTTTTTTTTTTTTTTTTTTTTTTTTTTTTTTTTTTGATAAATTAAAATCGCTTACACGACATTCATTTGTTGCTAGTCAACAATCAACCTTCCAAAAGAGACTGAGAAAGAACTTAAAGAAGGCGAGGTCTTAGCGATCTGTGACTTTTCTGAGAATTACTCCTTTGTCATCCATGACGAAGTTCAAGGCTATCACTGGACAAACATGCAAGCAACGATTCATCCTATTGTTGCTTATTACAAGGATGGGAACAAACTTGAGCATACAAGTCTTGCAATCATATCAGAATGCCTAACACATGACACTGTTGCTGTGCATTTGTTCCAATCATACTTGATGGTGTTAAATTCGGTAGAAAACCAAGAAAAATATATTATTTCTCTGATGGAGCAGCATCTCATTGTAAAAATAGGAAGAACTTTATCAACCTGTGCCATCATGAAGATGATTTCCAAACTGAAGCTGAATGGCATTTTTCAGCCACCTCGCATGGGAAGGGAGCTAGTGATGGTGTTGGTGGAACAGTTAAACGACTTGCAGCTCGAGCAAGTCTGCAACGGCCATACAGTGATCAAATAATGACACCAAAACAACTTTTTATGTTTGCCAAGGATAACATAGAAGCAACAAACTTCAAGTATGCTACTAAAGAAGATCACAAAAATGAAGAAATGAAACTTATGGAGAGATTTGAGAAATGCTGCAAAATTGTAGGGACACAAAAACTTCACACTTTTATTCCTTTTAGCAAGGACAAAATAATAACAAAAGTGTATTCAAACTCTGATGGCACTAAAATTGAACTGGTGACAGTTTCTGACAGTGATACAATGCCATTCAAAGACATAAAAGGATATGTTGCTTGTGATTACAATGGGCTCTTGAAAAAAATCAGAAGGATGAAAACAGAGTTAGTTTCTTGCATCCCCATGAACCGTCACCATCTTTTACATTTCTGAGTCATCCAGACATTTTTTCCATAAGCAGTAGGGAAGTAGTGGCAGTTGTGAACCCTCAAACTGCTATTAGGCGAACATATAAGTTATCCATATACAGAAATGTTGATGTGCAACAGACTGATTAGTACAAAGTATGAAGAAGTGCACTAATAGGGCGCCTATTTGTAAATAATAGTAATTACTAACTGAATTTAGGTGTGATCTCAGGTATGCATCTTTCTGTGTTTATTTATTTTTTTAAGTTTTCATTTTGTATTTATTAATTACAGAAGCATAAAACATATGTTCTTTTGTCAATTATAAGTTATATTTAATTTCCACAGTTTACAACAACATACAGCTGGTGAGAAGTAGGCTTACTATCTAAAATAAATTAGTTTTTACGAATTTTTAAAGCACCACCCGTAATGTAAAATTGCTTTTGATAGTGATCCCATGCTCATCCCAAGTTGAAACTTGGTGAGAAGTAGGCCTACTATCTAAAATAAATTAGTTTTTACGAATTTTTAAATCACCACCCTTAACGTAAAATTGCTTTTGATAGTGATCACATGCTCGTCCCAAGTTGAAACTTTCAGAATATGTAGCTGTAAAGTGTATCTTTCACATATATTTTTTTTGAGAATTTTAAAAATACAGTTTTTCAAAATTCGTTAAATTCAACTTTTTTTAACATTTTGTGTGTGTGTGTGTGTGTGTGTGTGTGTGTGTGTGTGTGTGTGTGTGTGTGTGTGTGTCTATATATATGGTTATAATAGAGGGAAACATTCCACGTAGGAAATATATATCTAAAAACAAAGATGATGTGACTTACCAAATGAAAGTGCTGGCAGGTCGACAGACACACAAACAAACACAAACATACACACAAAATTCTAGCTTTCGCAACAAACTGTTGCCTCATCAGGAAAGAGGGAAGGAGAGGGAAAGACGAAAGGATGTGGGTTTTAAGGGAGAGGGTAAGGAGTCATTCCAATCCCGGGAGCGGAAAGACTTACCTTAGGGGGAAAAAAGGATGGGTATACACTCGCGCACACACACACATATCCATCTACACATATACAGACACAAGCAGACATATTTAAAGACAAAGAGTTTGGGCAGAGATGTCAGTCGAGGCAGAAGTGCAGAGGCAAAGATGTTGTTGAATGACAGGTGAGGTATGAGTGGCGGCAACTTGAAATTAGCGGAGATTGAGGCCTGGTGGATAACGGGAAGAGAGGATATATTGAAGAGCAAGTTCCCATCTCCGGAGTTCGGATAGGTTGGTGTTAGTGGGAAGTGGTGCACGGCCAGCACATCTTGGCACAGTGTTACACCGTCCGGGTTATCTGGATACTTCCCACTAACACCAACCTATCTGAACTCCGGAGATGGGAACTTGCTCTTCAATATATCCTCTCTTCCCGTTATCCACCAGGCCTTAATCTCCGCTAATTTCAAGTTGCCGCCACTCATACCTCACCTGTCATTCAACAACATCTTTGCCTCTGCACTTCTGCCTCGACTGACATCTCTGCCCAAACTCTTTGTCTTTAAATATGTCTGCTTGTGTGTGTATATGTGTGGATGGATATGTGTGTGTGTGCGTGCGAGTGTATACCCGTCCTTTTTTCCCCCTAAGGTAAGTCTTTCCGCTCCCGGGATTGGAATGACTCCTTACCCTCTCCCTTAAAACCCACATCCTTTCGTCTTTCCCTCTCCTTCCTTCTTTCCTGATGAGGCAACAGTTTGTTGCGAAAGCTAGAATTTTGTGTGTATGTTTGTGTTTGTTTGTGTGTCTGTCGACCTGCCAGCACTTTCATTTGGTAAGTCACATCATCTTTGTTTTTTATATATATATATATATATATATATATATATATATATATATATATATATATGAGCTTTCCAATGAAGTAAATTTTATTGTTCTAGCTTAATTAGAACACAAGCTGTAAAGAAAACAACATTGTTCCAAGAATCAAAAATTTGTCGTCTTTTCAATTTTTGAAGGTCCATTACTCGGTAACTTTTCATCAGAAAAATGTGAAAAAATTAATTTGTGTCATGATTTTTGAGTAATATATGCATACTTAATTTCAAAAAAATCTGAGAGGGTCAGGTTGTAGCACTTGTTGATTTGACATGGAATTGCTCATAAAATGAATTATGCTTTCAGGGAAAAAAATGAATTCCTGTCTTTTAAGGACATTTAGTAAGTTGGATATCTTTTTTAATTAAAGTAGAAGTGAGGTAGTTAGTGACAGTAGGACAACAGTTTAATTTTTTTATTTCTGTACATACAACAAATACTTTAAAACATGAGTGTTCTGTGTTGTACAGTATGACACCAGTAAAACTAAATAATTTAGTTATGTTAACCAGTTCGTGGGCCATGGGGGGCAAACCTGCCACTAAACTTATTTATTTACTGCATATATGAGAATATGTCTTAAAACTTTTGTATTCTCCTTGCATCTAGTGGTAGTCTGCTGCATGAGTGGTGGTTCCTGCTTGTTGTGAAATACAGCTTTTAGAGCCATGGGAAGTATAAATCCCAACAAATAACATTGTTTTGAAGTTTCTTGGGAAGTCTGCTTACCACCAAAGTAGTTTCTCAAAGAGGTTTGGGAAGTATATTTAAGACAAAATTAGTGTTTCTGATGTGGACCTTGTAAACGTACTTGCCATCAACTTACTAGTTTTACAAAGCTTTTGGGAATATGACTTACTATCTCAGAATGTGTCCAGCATCTTGTGGTAATACATTGTTCCAAGTGTATAAAAACTGCTACAAAAATCAGTTTCTGTTTGTTGTGAAATCAATACTTGTGAAGTCGGAGAAAAACTCTTCGTTTCTACATTGTGGAATACATTTCCCACCAAAATAGCAGTTCACAATAGGGCCATGTGAGAGATTCATACTACCACAGTTTTTGATGCTGAATCACTAAAGTGAAATTATAAAATAATACGTGTAATCAATTGATCACTATTGTAATACGATACAAAAAAATTAACTCACTGAGTTACTGTATTAAAAAAAAAAAATGCACACATTTAATGTTCAAAAGGGCATGTTGTAAACTTTCTACTTTCTTTCTGCAAACGTGCTGATAATTAAGATATTCATTAATGCCTACTATGGGAAATTTACGTGGTGAATGTTATGAGATTGATCCTGTGTACTGTGGATTAAACTTGTGCGAGTGCTAATTATATTATGAGTAGACGAGCATTATTGATTAAACGATGTCAGAAAGCCATTTTTATTTTCCCAGTAGCTCATGCTATTCTGAAAGTGTCTTCATTTATGGTATTAATAGGGTTCGATTAATGCAGTTGGAGGACTGGACAGCAGATTCAAGGTATAAGACCACAAGGAAACATTCAAGGGAATTGGAGAGAGAATGCTTTGTTTGACATTAGTTGACTTCTCACTGGGTTTGTTACTGAGCATATATTTTCTCTCTATTCACAGTGTACATTACCACACTGCAAGACAATGAAAAATGTGTTAAACCACATGACTACGTGCCAGGCAGGAAAGTCTTGTTCAGTTGCACACTGTTCCTCTTCGCGGCAGATAATCTCACACTGGAAGCACTGCACTCGGACAGACTGCCCTGTATGTTTGCCACTGAAACAGGCTGATAAAATACGGCATCAGCAAAATAGTAAGTAAATAAATAAGTCATTAAATGACGCATAGTGTTGTGTTAATTTTGCCTTCTGGTATTATTGTTTTTGTTTTTTAGTCGTATCTAATCAGGCTCCCAGCAATCAACCAACGGCATCTGATATGAGAAGAGCATATGATGCCCTTGGTATTCAGTGTCCCACAACTGCTGCACCAGGTGGCCTTTTAACCCCTAGTAATGTGGTGAACAGAGGACACCGCATGGTCGCTCCTGGTCTTGGTGTTGGGCCAGCTCAGCCTAATGTGGTGGGTGGTGCAGTTAGAGTTGCCGCACCTCCTCACACGCAAGGTGAGATGTTTCGAAAGGAAGAAGTTTGTATAATAAGTTATATAATTATCAAATCTTGTAATATTTAAGGTCATCAACTTTGTGATGGATGGAAACACTGTTTACTCAAATAAAAACTGATCATTGAGAAACTTATTTAAGACATCTTTTACCTTGCATAAAAGATATTTGTTTTACCAGTATGGTGTATAAGATCAGTAACAGTTTCTTGTAAGCTTTACCTGCTTATGTAATACATAATGAAAATAATTTATACACTCTTATATTTCTTGGAAAAGGTTATAAAGTTATGAGAGGTACCTCTTACCTTGCATTGATTGTATTAAAGCAACTTTATAAATATGAATTAATAGAGGGAAACATTCCACATGGGAAAAATATATCTAAAAACAAAGATGATGTGACTTACCAAACGAAAGCGCTGGCACGTCGATAGACACACAAACAAACACATACATACACACAAAATACTAGCTTTCGCAACCAACGGTTCCTTCATCAGGAAAGAGGGAAAGACGAAAGGATTTGGGTTTTAAGGGAGAGGGTAAGGAGTCATTCCAATCCCGGGAGCGGAAAGACTTACCTTAGGCGGAAAAAGGGACGGGTATACACTCGCGCGCGCACACACACACATATCCATCCACACATATACATATGTCTGCTTGTGTCTGTATATGTGTGGATGAATACGTGTGTGTGTGTGCGAGTGTATACCCGTCCCTTTTTCCCCCTAAGGTAAGTCTTTCCGCTCCCGGGATTGGAATGACTCCTTACCCTCTCCCTTAAAACCCAAATCCTTTCGTCTTTCCCTCTCCTTCCCTCTTTCCTGACGAAGCAACCGTTGGTTGCGAAAGCTAGTATTTTGTGCGTATGTTTGTGTTTGTTTGTGTGTCTATCGACGTGCCAACGCTTTCGTTTGGTAAGTCACATCATCTTTGTTTTTAGATATACAACTTTATAAATAACTTGATATAAATTGAATTACTGAATTTATTGCTATACTGTGTTTTCTAAAGACAACCACCAAATTTGTATTTGCAGTTCAAGGTCAGAGTGCAGCTCAAACTGTTGTGGCACCTAATGTGTCCCTCCCACTATCATCAGACCCTACCTCACAGCAGCCACCACCGACACAAGGCCCAGTTTCAGCTGCAGCTCAGGCTGCAGTCGCTACCATTCAGCAGACAGTTGCAAATATGCAAAATTCCTTGTTTGGGCTTGGAGGTGCTGAGCCACAAACATCAGCAGCAGTGAGTTGTGGAGCATTTACATTTTATTCTTTGCTGTGTATTTAATTTAATTATTACAGTTTCTTGTACTGCATTGTATGTTTGTATCTTCTCTCTGCACTTCATACTTTTCTAGGGCAAAAAAAATTTTGGTGCAGCTACTGTACAACACACAGTGTCAAAAATGGTTAGACTTAGATAGTTGTTAGATTGGGTCCTACCAGATTGAAGGCCTAGACATGGCTCAGGTGTGGGAATAGTGTGAGAAGATATGAGGAGCCATTTGTGTCTACAGAAATTTAAGATTGCAAAATTTTCATTTTTGTAAATACTTTCTAATTAAGGAGACTACTCATTGAATAGCTGAAACGTTTAAGTCTTCAACAGGCACACATGAAAGTGAAAGAAAACGTACTAGCTTTCACAATAAGTTCTGGTTGTTGTGTATGGTGGGATGGGTGGTTGTTGTGTGTGGTGGGGTGGGTGGTAGAAAGAGAGGTGAGAACTAGAAGGACGGGTTGGGGGTGGGTGGCTAGCAGCTTTGAGGAAGGCAGCCCTTTTTCTGGCTAGGAGTGATGTGGGAGGGAGGGTTGGCACCTGTATGGAATCTTGTGTCCAGTTCGCACAGTGTAGAGGCACAGGTGTGTGTGGGTGTGTACTCCAGCTCAACAAGGCATGTATTCTGAAAACTTGTAAGTTTTCATTCTCTTTTGTGTGTGCCTGTCAAAGGCTCTGCTGTTTGGTGAGTGACTTCCTGTACTTCTAAAATGTTTACGTTCTGCTTGAACTTTCCTTTCTTCTTTACATTGTAATTTTTCTATAAATGGTACGGTGAGTTGGAAGATCGGTTGAGTCTACAGAACTAAATTTTATTGGAGGTACATGAAACCAGGTGTATTTCAAAATATTAATTGTTATACACTTGATATATTTTTGAAGCTGAATAGCTGTTGATCATGTTAACCATATTTCATTTATATAAGCAGAGTACATCTTTTTATATCGTTATTATGGTTATGGTTGACACGACTTTTTAGTGAATGACCTGAAGCTATATGCTCATACAGTGAAGTCTTGTGTGTCTGGTGAGTTTGGAAAAGAAAGCTGATATACACTAGAAATATTTTTATTCATGTAGTAGTATGTTAAGCTAACACTCAAAATTATAAATCTTCAATAAAGAAAAATAACAACAGATAAAATTGTATGGAATACTCATCAAAGTAAAGAAGCAGGAAAGAAATTTAAAAAAGCACTGCTATAAGTTTTCGGTGCTGTCTATAATGCAGGGTTTGCTTACAGAACCTTATACCCTTCATATGAATAGAGTTATTATATGATTATCATGCCTTTTATTTTTTAATTTTCACTGATGTAATTTCATTTTAACCTACGTAAAGGTATTTGAGGTGACTGTGGTCAGCCAGAGCTGGTTCATTATTGATCAACAATCTCCATTTGAACAACAGCGTAGTTCATCAAGATCAATAATGGATAGAGTAACATTGAACAAATGTGTGTTGAAACATTCAATTTTTGGGTGATTTGTGTAAAGCGTAACCCTTCCCAGTATTTGTCAAAGTGAAATCTGATTAACACCACACTGAAATTGGCCAGTTGAACAGGCACTTTAACAACCTTGACCGAACCAAGACCTTCCTTGTGTACAGCCATGTTAATCAAATTGAATTTGTAACTCAATGACTGTATTTTGCACTGCATTGCACCCAATAGTGATTGAGAAGGTAGCAATGCCTGGAGATTCTCTATTCAGCCTTGAAATACAATACTTTTTTCTATCATTTCTAGAGCATATTCCATTTCATGGTCCACAATGTAACAAAAAGTGCACCTACGGTATAAAATGGATGTGTTCTACATTCTTTAAGAGTGAAAGTGAATAATTCTCAAGAAGCCAGCACTGGTCTTGTGGTTTGTCCACACAAGAAAAACGTGAACATTGTGGTGATTAGATTGTGCAACAGGTAGAGGAGAATGTCGTTAGGAAAATTGGGGATAGATGTCAGCCAGGTTTATTAAAGCCCTATTTATGTTGGCTTTTTATAGATGAATGACCACCACTAGCTTGTTGAACACATGAATGATTACAGAACTGTCCACCTCTGTGATGAGAAGTTACTGAACATGCTACTGCACTGCTCAAAGAGAGCCGAGTACATGATACACTAAATGGATCAGTTCGACCAACCCACACAGCACTACAGGCTGGGCCAACAGCCATTGGGCTGTCAGTCCGGTTGCTGGGCATTTGCCTGGTGAAGAACTCATGAACATGACAGAATGAGTCAGGATGTGATGCAGCTGATGGATGCTGCAGGTGCTCAAACCCCATGCGACAGCTTTGGAGCAGCCTGAAAGAAAAGTTTCCCTGAACGCTGGAGTTGGAAATTTGTTCTGTAACATATCCTCACATTCCATCTCCCTTCTAGACTTAGCTCCAGTTAACAAAATATTAACACTAATTACTCAAAGAAAAATAGAGAGAGCACTAGACTGTGACCTTGTGGAAAATCATTTTGACTGCGGAGAAATATAGGAAACACGAGGGAATAATGACTGTACAATTTAACACAGAATATAGATTGAAGAGAGATAAATCCTCATTTATACGATTTTTAGATTTTGGAAAAAGCATTTGACATGTTGACTGCAAAACCTCTTCTGGTATTCTGAAGCTATTCGGGATAAAATGCAATGTGTGGAAAGTGCAACTTGTACATAAAACAGACTGCAATTGTATGAGATGAAGGACATGAAAGGGGAGCAGTAATTAAAAAGCGGGTGGGACAGGGTTACAGTCAGCCCCCATGTTATTCGATCTGTACAATGAGCAAGTAGCAAACTTTGAAAAGGAATTTGAAGTTCTTGGAGTGGAAATAAAGACTGGACTGGCTTACCAATTCAGGTTATAATTCTGTCATAAAGGGCAGAGATCTTGGAGGACCAGTTGAATGGAGAGGATAGGACATATATAAGTTGAATATCGGCAAAAGTAAAATAAGAGTAATGGAATGTAGTCACATTACATCAGGCACTTCTGAGTGAATTATATTAGGAAATGCAATACAAAAAAATATTAAATTAGTTTGGTTTTTGGTCAGCAAAGTAACTGACAGTGGCCGAAATACAGGGATATAAAATGCGGGCTGTCAGTAACAAGGAAGCAGTTTCTGAAAAAGAGAAGTAATTTAACATCTGATATAAACTTAACTGTTGCGATGTATTTTCTGAAGGCATTTGTCTCGAATGGAGCCCTGTATGGAAGTGGAATGTGATTGACAAAAACGCAGTCAAGAAGAGAATAGAAGCTTTTAAAATGTGATTCTGCTGAAAAATGTTTAAGATTAGTTGAGCCTGTTAGATAATTAATGAAGAGGTACTTCATCTAATTGAGGAGAAAGAAAAATCATGGCACAACTTCCCTAAAAGAATGGATAGGTTGATAGGACACATCCTAGAACATCAAGGAATAGTTGTTTAGCAGTGAAGGGAAGCGTGGGTAGCAGAAATTGTAGAGGGAAACCAATGCTTTACTTCAGTCAACCAGTTGAAGTGCTTGTAGATTGTGTAGTTATGCAGAGATGAAGAAACTTGCAAGGAGCCATTTTGTGTGTGTGTGTGTGTGTGTGTGTGTGTGTGTGTGTTCACTTGCAGTAAATGTATTTTACAATGTTTCAGCAGCTCGCTGCAGAGAGCCGACTTGCAAATTTGCAGCTGCCAGCTGTCTTCCCACCAGGTCAAGTCACTGCAACACCTGTACAAGGGACCAAAGAGTGGCATCAGTCTGTCACCCCTGATTTGCGAAATCATTTGGTGCACAAGCTGTGAGTAATTTTATTGTTAATACATTTCTTCTGTCTCCTTTATCTTTTGTAGTACTGTTCATTCGATAGACAAGTACCAAAAAAAAAAAAAAATTAGAAATTTACATATTATGTTTACATTGAGCATGTTGTTTTTCCAATTAGAAAACTTATTGTTATTTCATTTTGGACTTTCCATTGTCACAAGTGAAGTAATAACGATAAAAGGGGGGCACTGAACAAAGTATGGATTATTCTGAAGTTTTAAACTCAACTTTTCTGTCACTGTTGAAAGGCAAAGGCTGAGAGGATAGTGCAGTCACAGTTAGAATAATCAATAGAAGTTCCAGGATGAAATAACAATAATATTCTGAAACCATAGATTCCTACTTATCATTTAGAAGAGGTGTTGAGACACACAGAAGTACAATGAAAAGACTGCTGAACATTTAAGCTATCTGACAAAAATTTCCTTCTTTGGAAATAGAAAACACACAAATGTTCATTGAAGCAACACACACACACACACACACACACACACACACAATTGAGGCAGACAAGACCAGCAACCTAGGTGGTTGATGGGGCTATGGAGGTGATGTGGGGTGGAGAGATAGCAAAGCTGGGGTGGATTAACTTGTGCTCCCTGTGAGAGTGTACAGGGACAAAGTAGTGATAGGATAGGGCTGCAAGCTGTAGAGTCTGGTGGCTGTACTGGGAAGGGTAGTGGAAGAGGGAGAGAGGAGAGGATAGGAGAGAAGAGAAGTAATGAAGGGGAAAACACTGTAGGCACGTTGGTGGAATAGAAGGTGCATGCAGTACTGCAGTGGGAGAAGGTAAGAGGATATGTAGGTGGAGGACAGGGACTAGCGAAGGTTGAGACTAGGTGAATTATGGGAACAAAGGATATGTTTAGTGAATTATGGGAACAAAGGATATGTTTAGGAATAATTCCTACCTGAGTTAATCAGTAAAGCTAGTGTTGGTATGAAGGATCAGATGGCACAGGCTGTGAAGCAATATTGAAGTGGGCATGTGATGTTGGGCAGCATGTTCAGCAACTGGGTGGTCCAGCTGTCTCTTGATCACAGTTTGTTAGTGGCCTTGTATGCAGATAGGCAGCTCATGTTGAAAGCAGCACAATGATTGCAGCTTAGTTTGTAGATAACATGGCGGCTTTCACAGGTAGCCCTGCCTTTGATGGAATAGGAGATGCTTGTGACAGGACAGGAATGAGTGGTAGTGGGAGGATGTATGGGACAATCTTGTGTCTAGGGCTATTGTAGGGATATGAGACGAGGAGTTGAGAATAGGGGTATAGTAGGATTGGACAAGGATATTGCCTAGGTGTGGTGAGCGATGTAATATCTGTATTGGACTGGTGGGGAGGTTAGTTAGTAGGATGTATCTCATCTCACGGGTGATGAGACGCAGTCAAAACCCTGGTGGAAAATGTGATTCAGTTGCTCCAGTCCTGGGTGGTACTGAGTCATGAGAGAACTACTCCTTCTTTGTGGTCCACCCCTGGCCTGCTATCCCCCCCCCCCCCCCCCCCCTTTTCATAATGTTCTTGTTCTATCGTGAACTTCCCATTGTTCGCGTATGGTTAGTGGAATGCAGACACAAGCAGCAGAAGACAGTGAATATAATAAAATGGAATCAACAGTGACGAAAATGGAGAAAGTAAATGTCTAGAAGCCTTACAGAATTGAAAGCATTATAATGAATAAACAAGGAGAGGAAAGAGGAATTGGGAAGAGTAACACTGGGCAGTTTGTAAGTCGAGAACAAAGATAGTGCCTGTAATGAGGTCAGAGCTGTAGGAACTGGTGTAGATATTGGAAGAATATACAAGGGGCCTTCAATAAGTATGCAAGAGATTTTTTTCCTTGGCAAACTTTTTTTTTTTTTTTTTTTTTTTGGGGGGGGGGGGGGGGGGAAGAAATGTGAAATTGGTTGTGGGCCTTAACCTTCAAAATGCCGTCTGTAAAGGAGGTCTGTTCAAACAGAGAGCTGTCATTGAGTTTCTTTTGGCGGAAAACAAGAGCATCGCAGATATTCATAGGCAATTGCTGATTGTCTACAGAGAATCGGCAGTGAACAAAAGCATGATGAGTCAATGGCTGAGGAATCTGTCATCATTGCAGCAATGTCGTGCAAACCTGTCCAATCTCTCACGAGCCAGCTGGCCACACACAACTTGCTGCTCAACTGGATGTGTGTGTTGGTACTGCTGATGCACTTGTCCACCAGTTGGGGTACTCAATGGTGTGTGCCCACTGGGTTCATTGGTGCCTGAGAGAAGATCATAAACAGCAACAAAGGACCACCTATGCAGAACTGCTTGCACATTATGAGGCTGACCGTGACAATTTTTTGTCGATCATCATCGCTGTTGATGAAACACATGTTCATCACTTTGAACAGGAAACAGAACAGCAGTCCGTGGAGTGGTGTCCCACCACCTCTCCTCCGAAGGAAAAGTTCAAAGCTGCACCCTCAGCTGGTGAAAGTAATGGCGACCGTCTTCTGGGATTCTGAAGGGGTTATTCTGTTTGAAGTCCTCCCTCATGGTGCAATGATCAATGATCATGATGCTACCTTCAGGAAATTGAAGAAATGAGTTCAGTGCATTTGTCACCACAAAAATGCAAAGTTACTGCTCCTTCTCCATGACAACGCAAGGCCTCACACAAGTCTGCACACCTGAGAGGAGCTCACAAAACTTCAATGGACTGTTCTTACTCATCCACCCTATAGCCTGGATCTCACACATTCTGACTTCTATTCGTTTGGCCAAATGAAGGATGCATTCCATGGAAAGCAATATCTTGATGATGGGGATGTTATTGATGCAGCATGATGTCGGCTCCAAAAGCAACCAGTAGAGTGGTACTAGGTGGGCATACAGGCCCCTCCAGTAAGATGGCGTAAGGTTTTTGCGTTGAACAGGGAGTGTTTGAAAAACAGGGTTTTGTAGCCAAAGGGGTAGGGAATAATATGGTGTATTGGAATCTCGAATAAAACCAACCTGTTTTCAGAAAAAATATCTTATATTACTTACTCAGTGCCCATTGTAGATAGAACAGAAAATAAAACAAAATAGCCTAATAATGAAAAGTCATCTCTACTGGATGAGATACATGCGAGATTCTACACAGATTATGTGGAAAAACTTAATCCCTTACTAGAAGCAGTGTATTGGAAATCTCTGGGTACCAAACAGCTGGAAAGAAGTACAGATCATTCTCGTTTTCAGGATGGATCGGCAGAAAGCTGCACATAAGGATAAGCTTATATAACTAATGTCAGTGTGTTGTAGTATTACACTCACACACTAAGAAACTTTTAGAGAACAGGAATCTCCTTGATACTAATTAAGAAGGACTCCATAGAGATTTTGCATAATTCAGGATGTATATGTATACATGAGTTCCAGAGCATCACCCAGGAGTGTCATAGATGACGGCGTCCAAGGTAGCCATAATTTTTTACTTCTCTAGGGCATCCAATACAGCTCTGCACTGCCAGTTAGTGAACGAAATAGGAGCTTACTGAATGTCAGACCAGATTTTTGATTAAATTAAGGAATTCTTAACTGGTAGAACCACCACCTCTAAGAAATGATACTAACAAATGTAATTGTACTAAATTGAAATCCATCGGATACTGGTGATTTACAGTGACCATTGAATATTAAGATGTAAAGGGAGACAGCAGTCAATCGCAAAATCCGTAATTTACCGCAGATCTAGATTTCAACTGTGATGTAGTTATCATCAGTGCATTACCAGAAGAGCCATATAGACATAACTGTGTCAGAGCATAAATATGTGACTGTTCCTATGTTGTGCCTATATGTCTGTTCTGGTAATGCACTGATGATGACTATGTTATAGTCTAAATGTAAATTTATAACAAATTACAGATTCTGTGACTGACTGCTGTCTTCATTTACATTTGCAATAGTAATTTTTTAGTACCCCAGAGGAGTGTTACAGTATCATTACTGTTAACAAGTGATAATGTAGGAAAATGTGTGAGGCTGTTTGCAGGTGACAGTGTTCTTAGGAAATTTGCAACATCACAAGAAAGCAGTGAAAAGTAGTTAGATCTGTGGGTGATTTCAGTGAAGGATCTGGCAGTTCATCATGGATGTAAATAATTGTAACATATCACACATTAATAGTCGAAGAGATTGATTACTGTATGATTACACTGTTGGTCATAAATCACTGGAATCAGGAAAACAGTGAAATACTTTGGACTAACCATCCAGAGCAATCCAAAGTGAAATCTTCACATACACAGCTAGTTGTAATAAAAGTGGATGATAGTCTGTTTCAAATAATAGAATGACCAGCATGGACTAAAAATAATAGGGAACAGTAGATTGCTATTCACTACATAGAAGAGACATTGAGTCACGGATAAGCACAATGAAAAAGAATGCTACAAATTTCACATACACATGGCCACTGTTTTCTCTGGACACCAAGGCCCGAATGCAATTGTGTCTGAGGTGAGCAGCAGTTTGGCTGGGGGGTATGCAGTGGGGATACAGAAGATGTGAACATTTGTACCATTCTTTTTCATTGTACCTGTGTGCAACTCAATGCCTCCTCTTCTATATGGTGAGTAGCAATCTATCCTTTCTACAATGTTGTCATTTCAGATGATAAGCTGATATTCACTAGAAGAGTGTAAAGAAATATTATTCAGTTACAAAAGTAGCAGCTTACAAAACTTTTGTTCAACCTATTTTGAAGTATTATTCATTAGTGTGGGACACCTGGTATGTTGGATTATAAAGAGAGAGATAAAATCCCATGAAAAGAGGCATGTTAATGTCATGGTATCATTTAGTGAAGTCCTAAAGCATTATAGCGGTGCCCAGTAGACTCCAGTGGCTGATGCTGCAAGAGAGAGATTATGCTTCACAGAGTTTACTGATCAGATTCCAAGTGCTTACCTTCCAAGAGGAATGGGGAAACACTTTACTTCCTCTCACACATTTCGTGAAATGACCACAGTGAAAAAATAAGAGAAGCTACAGTTCATATGGCAATTTATCACCCCCTTCCCATACACCATTCACAAATGAAATAGGGAAGGAGGGAAATGATGTTGGTATCCTGCAACACACATTAAGGTGGCTTGCATGATATAGATGTAGATGTATGTGTTCAGTGTTGTGACGCAAGGTCATGATTGTTAATCGACATTAAGTTACTGGAAGTTTAACATTTGTTGAGACTGGGAAGTTGTTGCTGTAACATTCATTCAGAACAGCTAGCATATCAGAAAAAAACTGCTTTGAGCAATTTATTATGCCTGTGACTAGTATGATGGTGTTTATAACACATTAAGTGTTTGACGGAGATAAGTGGATGAGAATCTTCAGTAGAGTTTCACGATTGGGCATGAAAATTTGCAAGAGATATGCTAATTTGGAAGAAATAAATATTTACAGACTGGTTGGAGTCAAACAGTGGAAAGTCTTGGTTGGAATAACACCAGTATTATGAAATATAGATCATTGCTCACCACTTAAAAGAGGTTTTGTTTTGCAGACAGACTTAGTTGCATGTTAGTAGAAATCTACATATAACTGAGAAACTGAAAGATTAAGTGTCGTACAAACATTTCAGAAAAACGAAATTTGTAGACATTTGATTAATCCAATGCTTGCTAGTTGCTAAGTGTTTTCATTTCTAGAAAGCAGGTCTACAACCAGCATCCTACTTAGAACAGAACATGAATCCTTTCCATTGCAACAGTGAGTGGCACTTAACATTGCAAATTTTGTTTTCCACTCCAATGAGCCTCATTTGATACAATTTTTCATAGCGTTCACATTCTGACTAGGCATCAGTGCTGCATAGTATTGCCATCTAGGGAGGCCTGTGTTAACTTGTTGTTGAACTGCAGTAGGTGTGTTGAGAGAGAGGTTGTAATTATTACGGTCAAGTTGAAATGGCTAGTTCTTTATGCACAGTCCTTTCTGAGGATGAGATTGTAGAACCTTTAGAGGAATGAATGAGTGAAAATTATTTTCATGATAGTGATTCATTTGTAAACAATTTGAGTAAAGCAGTAGTGGAAACAGTTCACCCTGAAGATTTTCAAAAAAATCACACAGTTAATGGTTTTGTATTGTAATACTTACTTAAATATAATTTAATGAAAGTGCACTTTTGTTTTAATGTGTTTCCTAATTGTTGGTAAGTGGCCTCATTGTTTCCACAAAGAGACTTTCACAATTCTCTGTGGCGCCGATTTAAACCTGAGCACATAGAGACACTCTTGTTTTCTGCATTGCAGAGTGCACAGAGAAGTATTTCATTATCAAGAATATCCGTTATGAGTCTTTTTGGTATTTGCCAGTAATGCTGCACCACAATTGCTAGTTCCTTAATGTTTGTACTATATGCTGACTTTATTGTGAGACTAGCACTCCTTCGTAACCTCACTTTCATCCTTCAGTGTTCCACTGATCGAAGTGATGTTATCTTCATATTCCATCTTTTGTGAACACACCACCACATCATGGTGCCTTTCTATTCTGTTCTGTTGACATCCAAAGTGAATATGAGGGATGGTCATTAAATTTTAATGATCCCCTTGAAAAAATGAAGTGTTCTATTTAATTTGTTTGTTTGTTAGTGTGTAGATGTCTGCAGTCCTGGTACATATTGAAATCTGTGCCCCACAGTACTGTAGCACTTTACTAGAGGAGCTGAAACAAAACTGTACAGCCCATTGATAAATTGGAGAGGGGCTGTGTCATGTTGATTTGGCTCTTGTAGCAGACATACTGTGGTGTGGAAATCTGTGTTGCCAGTTCTTTTGGGCAGGTGCCTACAAACAAACAGAAAATTAACTGTGTAACTTTGTCTTTTTTAGGTTATTATTAAACTTTAAAACACTTCCTAATATTTGAACACGTGTGCCAGCACTTCAAATGCAGTAATTGAAGATCACTTAAGCCCTGTCTGGTGCTAGCCACACTTGCTAAAATGTACTCACAAATTTTTTTGGAAGGAACTTTCAAAGTTAAAGACTGCCTAAGAAGCGATTTGCTGGATACCAGAATGAGAAGGCATTTGTTTTAAGGGTTTTTGAGAGAGAAGAGAAAAGGGAAGAGAAGATTAGAGAAGAAGGTTCATCATTATCTAGTATTAACATACTGTCACTCTTTGTTTTCAACGGTCGCTATGTTGCAGAATATTTTGAAGAAGTCGAGGAATTCTGCTATGATGGCATTTGAATGTTTTCATATGCAGCCACTGAATATGTTACATCCACTTTCTAATGATGGGATAAATTTTGTTACTAATGAGGCTGTGGTTCTAAAAGAACATGTTACAGAGTTTGAGTGTACACTGTATACTTACTTTTCAGAAGATTCTATTTTCAATGTAAGACTGCTTAATGGTGGTTTCGTTATTGGGGAAAAAGCAATTTTGTGTGAGGAAAATGAGCAAAATTTTCAGCCATATGAAAAGACTAATACTTCAGGTAGAGGGAAAGGCAACATTTGGTTGCAGCTTTAAACTGGCTGATAACTCTTATGGCAAAAGATCCGTTCAACTCTGTGGTCACATCCATAGGCTCTTGGTACAACACTGGGAATAGAAGGAGGATGGGGTTGTGGATGAGGATGAGGTGGTGAAGATGGAAGATGATGATATATTTTATCACTGCTGAAGTGGCGAAAAATAAATCACATATATCTGGAATGTCATGTTTTGGTATTGTAGGATACAAATACTGTCACTACTTAATGGTAAAGAAACTTTCCCTACCAGCAGGAAAATGGTTTCAGATGTTTGCGGGCAATGAGACTTGATCACTCGCAATTTGCTTCTATTGCGCTGAAGGTGGGTTAGCTTCCATATTCTGATGATGTGGGCTCAGAGTGGCTACTTTCACACTGTACTGAAGTATTGACAGATCAACAACATAATCTGTCAAAAGGGTATTAAGTAATTATAACAGTGCTTTCATTTGAAAAACTTTCAACATTATTTGGTTGAAGAATTATTTTTTCTTGAATAGGTTTTGATAAGATTAACATACGTGTTCCATATGTTATGCCTATTAAATGTAATGTAATTGCAAGACAGGCACTCAGAAAATGGAAACTAAATTAAAATATGAATTCGCCCATAAAATAATTTTTTTGTCCTTGTCTGTTTGTTGTAATTTAAATAAGCACAGGAGATGGAAATCTACAATAACAGACTTTAACCACCTTTTGCAGTATTTTTGAAGAGACTTGCATTTGTTGGGATTGCTTGGTTTTGTTTGCTTGTCTCTTTTTACTCTTTTATTTCCTTTTGTTTCATTTTATAATTAGATTTCAAATGACATCATGGTTGGTTAAGAGTAGTAGCAGTTGTTTTGGCTTATATAAAACATTGTATTTTCTGTTCTTTTCCTGTATTTTCTGTTCTTTTCCTCTTTTGTTTTAAGAAATGAAATGGTTGTGTACATCCCCCCCCCTCCCCTCCCTTTCTTCTCCTTCTGCCTTTCTCTCACTCCTTGATTCATTTCCATTTTTGTATTTCTTACTTTTCAGTGTCCAGGCAATTTTTCCAACTCCTGATCCACAAGCTATGTTGGACAAGAGGATGTACAACCTTGTAGCGTATGCTCGAAAAGTAGAAGGAGATATGTATGAAATGGCTAATTCTAGGGTAAGTGGAATTGTGTTCATATCGTTTTATTCTAATACAGCCTTAACATATTAAGAACAGTGAAAGAAATTTTGTAACATGTAATGTATTGGAAACACATTTGTGCAACTAGTTTGTGTCAAAATATGCTTGTTTTATGTTACCTTGGGGAAAAAAATGTAAACATTAATTTTACATGCTGTGGTTAAATTGAAATAGCAGTAAAATTTGTTGTAATTTAGTTATTACATAAAAATCAATTTCAAAACCAATAAAGTCTCTGATATGTAGAGTAATTCATATTGTTCTTTTTTCTGTATTTTAATGCCATAGTAATAATTTTTTTTTTTTTTTTTTTAGTCTGAGTACTATCACCTATTGGCTGAAAAGATATACAAGATTCAGAAGGAACTAGGTAAGTACTTTCCCTCTTCATAACTATTGTGATTGTGACTGCCAAGTCGAAAAAACTAAACTCTACACGGAACAAATGTGCATTTGTGTATTGCAGAGTATTGTATTAATACATATAAGAGTGATGACAAATTAAATATTTTGGACCACAGCTTACCTTCATGTTTCATCATCATCATTGAGTATCCTGTGAATTTAGGTGCAAGTAGCTATAGCAGTTGCTGCAAAGATAATTTCCTTTTGAGTTTTTATGTTTAGAAGGTACCAAAGTGGGTAACTGCAAATGTAAAATATTTTAATATATAAATTAAGTGGAGAGTTCTACTGTTCATGTTCACTACATTCCGTTTAATGGAGGTAGGGAAACAATTGCTAGAAGTAAAATCAGAATAGTTTTGCATCCAGAGCACATAGCACATTAGTAAGCCCATTCCAGAAGTAGCTACCGTTGATCCATTTTTAGCAGTAACTTATATTTTCTAGTTAATTTTGTTTGCCATTTATCTGAGTCTTTGTGTGGTCATGAAATCCTGCCATCAGAGATTTAGCTTGAAGAGTTCATATAAAGTAAGCTAAAATGTAATCTTTTGATGACCTCCACAACCTCCAAAACTCAAGGAATTGATTGTAATTGCCCTCATCAGGAATACAAGGAAACATACAGTCTTGAATAACTAAGTTTTATTGCATCATGGAGTGGCAATGGGACTGGAGTACATTAAGAGTAATCACATGACTGGAATATATTTGACAACCGAGCTTGGTGGCCCGATTTTGCATGTATAAAGATACAGTTCCCAGCACGCGCCATTTGTGTTGCAGTGTGTGTGCACAGCAGACCAGGTGAGTGCTGTTGGCGATAGCGTCCATGCTCTGATTTATGACCACAGTATGTGCAGTAACCAGTTGTAAAAATACACTCCTGCTCCCTTGCCTAGGGAAAGGTGGGGGGGGGGGGGGGGACACATCAAGTGTGTCGGTTCACAGTGCTGCAACTGCTGAGATGATGTAATCCCATCATCCTGTGTGCCCGGTAGACAGGTCTGACAATGGAAGAGAGGCTATTCTGAAGTCGGGGTCCACAATGGAGGGCACCAGTGCTGGTAGCAATGATGGTGAAGTGGCGAGGAGAGGTCCTGGAGACAGTGAACTGCTGTTAACCCTGCTACTGGCAGTGCAGAGGGAGGGGCCAGCACCGGCTGCAGGAAGCAGAACCATAAGAAGCAGAACTGCTGTTGGTGCAGATGAAGCCCCAACCACTGGGGCAGAGGGCCAGGCTGGTGAAGAAGAGTAAGCAGGGGGTGCTGGATGAAAGGGCGTCACCGGATGAGAGGGTGGCAGTGGATGAGTGGGCGGTGTTGAATCCAAAGCCTGCAGAGCGGGCTCTGTGCCCATCCTCAGGCAAAACTGGTTCTGGTGGTGTGCTGGGAGCTGATGTTGGTGCAAACTATGAAGACATGGTGTCCGCACCGGGTTCGGACAACAGTTGGAATCCAGTGGGACACTCTCCATACAATTATGTTGGGCGTGAACTTCCATGAAATTGGCGCTGCTGGGGGACACCTGCTGGGCAGTAAGAGGTTGAGCAGCATCAGCGATTGACGGCCATGCAGTTGCCCGGCAGGACTCTTGGCCCCAATCGTTGTTGTTCTGTATGAGCTTAAGAAAAAGTGGGAGAATCTGCCATGTATTTTCACATCTGTTTCTTAAATGTCCGTTCGACTGTGATTGGAAAGGTGGTGCTGACACATGGCAAAAGGTATTGTGGGTACAGAAGTCCGTGAACAATTGTACAATGAACTGAGAACCGTTGTCCGAAACCAAATTGCAAGGCAAGCCTTTGATGGAGAACATCTTTGGAGGTTCGTGACTGTCACATCTGCTGTTGCTGGTGGATGACGAACGACATAAAGAAAACATCAGTTGCCAACATACAGGAAGAGTCTAGAAAGAACCAACAAGTGCAATGTGGACTCATTAAACAGTGGACCTCTCTGCTGCTGCTGGAATCGTGATGTGGTGGGTAAATCCACCTGTCAACAAGAGAATAACACCATCCAATGGGGAGAGACAATGGGGCGCAATGCGTAATAATTGAGATGCCTGGCCTGTCAGATGGTCGGGCCACCCCGTTGTATCTTGCTCACGACCTGCCGGAGCATTGGATCCCCTGCCACACCAGAAACAATATGGAAATTGTGGATAGAAAAACTATCTGCCGTGTGCTTCGCCTCTGTATCCAGTTGAAAACAAAGCAGCTGCTTTGTCCAAACAAAGGGTCAGGGTCCATGTGTAGCCAAGGGACAGCATCTGTGTTTGTATGTTGTGAAGTATTTTGAAAAGTAGATTTCATAGTTGTACCAGCACAAGAACAGAGCCCAACACTGAAGATCCCGGAAGGATGCGTATGGGATAAGCAGGGAAACCAAGGGCATATGGTTGGTTATTAAATGAAATTTTGCACCATACAAGAACACATGAAATTTCTTCACAGCATAGATGATAGTGAGGGCTTCTTTTTCCATCTGAGAATAATTTTGTTGAGCAGAGTTGAGTGTTTGTGATGCAGAGGCAAGAGGCTGTTTGAAGCAATCGGAATGGGCATGGGCCACGACCACCTCCACCCAGTACTCAGACATGTCTTCGGCCAGGACCATACACTTGCTGGGTTGAAATGTTGATAGACACAGTACCGAATGAAGACTGACTTCCACTTGCACGAGAACATGCTCACAGGCTGTAGACCTAACAGGAGGAGTATTTTTCCAAAGCAACAGGTGCATGGCACAGGTGACAGTAGCTGATCTGGAACTAAACTTGTGATAGCGTACCACTTTGTCATGGAATGCCTGCAGTTCTTGTAAATGTAATGGAAGGGACAAAGCTGTAATTTTGGCGATGTGCAGTTCCGTGTGGTGCACACCCTGCTGAGAAATTTCAATACCCAAATAAACAATGGAAGGCTTAAAAACCTGAGACTTGGTGAAATCACATTTGAGGCCAACACCCTCTAGAACATTAAACAAAGAACAGAGGTTGCGTAGGTGATCCTTCGTGGTTACACCCATCATGGCAGTATCATTAAGAAAGTTAATGCTGCGGGGAACAACTGTCGTGATCTGCTCCAAAAAATGTTGTAAGATGGCTGGTGCACTAGCAAACCCAAACATTAAATGCTAATACTAGTGGAGGCCTAAAACAACCTTTTTGATAACTCGTGCAACGGAATTGGTTGGTAGGCTTGGGGCAAGTCAATATTTGAAAAGAAATAACCCTCACCCAACATAGTGAACAATTTCTCTTGGCCAGGGAGGGGACCTGAAGTCCCTACAAAGCCAAAGCTGACTACAGTTTCTTTACTGTCACTGGGGGCATAGCCCACTCACTTGTGGAAATCAGTTGAATCACTCCCAATGACGTAATGCGGGGATGGGGGGCATTGACAAAATGGCTTGAATATCCAGGTCCATTGATTCCTTTGAGGAGACATAATGCTGCTATGTGACCTTTCTTTCTACCTTTGTGGCAAGTGGTCCTCCACCTGGGACAGGCCGCCTTTTCGTGCTGTATGAAACAAGTGGGACACATTGAAAGAAGCATTTGTTGTTCGTGCTGCTGATGACTTCTTTGCTTGCAGCGACTTGTTGAACCTGTTTGTACTGTGGCCACTTCCTCCTCCTCCAGCGTGCAAGGCTCCACATGCCGAGAGCATACGTTGTCAACAATGGCTACATCATTCCAAACCTTTAACTGGCAGCCAGTGGCTCGAGAAAACTGGAACAACTGTGCAGTATTCAAAACTTATTCCAACATAGAGTCCTCAGACTGAAGGGCATATTGACAGACTACCTTTTTAGGGGCCGAAGGAATGATTGCGTTGTTGACCATGGTGTCCACATATGACTCCTGAGACTTAGCTGTGATAAAGTGTCATTTATGACTGTGGCCATGAAGCTTGGCCTTACAAGCTTGTTACAGTTGCTGCAGCTGCAGATGACATTGGAAGAGCTCCATGTATATGGTTTTGGTAGGAGGAGGACAGAAAAGACACATTTCGTCAAATGAAAGAATGCTGGTTCCTGTAGAGGATTTAACTAGCACAGTAATTGATATATACGAGGTGACATCCATGATAAGAAAAAAGCCTTACAGATCTCCTTGTTGACCACGTGGAATGATATGAAATGAAATGTTGGCGAAGCCACTTCTTGTAAGTGTCCCAGTCTTTGGTGGCTTCATCAGGAGGGGGGGCAAGGCCAGTGAATGGTGGCGGGTGATCCACTAGTGGTCTGGTTCAGTGTAGCCAACAATCATCCAATACGGCTGCAGTACACTGCTGTTGTTGGGTGAGCAACTGAAGAAGAACCTCCAAAGTAGTGCTGAACGGCTATAAATCCTCAGGATTAAGAACACAGAAAGATACTACCCTCTCTGATCACCGCTTGTTTTCTCTATAGGAACACAAGGAAACAACATAAAGTCTGAAATAACATTTGACGACTGAAATCGGAGGCCCAAGTATGCACATATAAATATATAATTACCGGCAGGTGCTGCAGGTGTCGCCCTCTGCATGCACATCGAACCAGGTTACGACTGTTGGGAATGGGACCATAAACAATAACTGCTTCTAATTGCCCAGCATATATCATCTGATGTCTTGGGAATACCGTGTGATAACTAACTATGCTCTCCCCCTGCGGGTCCGGGGGTTAGGATAGGCCTGAGGTATTCCTACCTGTCGTAAGAGGCGACCAAAAGGAGTATCACATGTTTCGGCCTTTATGTGATGGTCCCCTGTAGGATTTGACCTCAATTTCTCAAAATTTTCCCGAAGAGCGAGCCGATTGGGGATGGTCGCTTTACAAGGTGCATCATGTCCATCATGCACTGAGACCTATGGCATCTTTTGTCGACGTGGATCTGCACTTCCACTCATTCTCCAGGTGATGGGTGAGGTCACCCTCCTGGGCGCGTATTTTTCCATCAACTGTGCAGTATTGTTTTCTACACTGACAAAAATGGACTTGTTTGCTTGGTTGCACCTGATATCCAGCATGGTAGGCAGTCCGTTGTGGTGGGGCCACCTTTTACCCTGTTGATTGGTTGTAGCCCCCTGACCACACAGGGATCGCTCTGATGATGCCTGCACCGTTAACTCCCGACATATGCCAAGGGGTAAATGCCCATCCCCCTGGGGCATCAGGACTCCCTGCAATGACCATCCTGCCAGCTGGCCTTTGCTGCAGCTGGGTGGTGCCCTTGGGGAGAGTCCCTGGTCGGAGTGGGTGGCATCAGGGTGGATGACGCACGATGAAGTGTAGTACATCGTCTCTTGCTGGTAGTCAAACACCAGCAGTCTCTAAGCATTCACGAGCTCAATTCAATGCACACAAGTACGACCCCAAATCGATCCCCTCCCTGCCATACCATGGGAGGAACGTCAGGCTAAGGATGGCAGCAGCTCTTATTCGCCCCAGTACCTTTTATGTTCGAGAACTGATGGGGAAACTTTCATGACGATGAAGCCTCAGTTTTTTTGATGAGCGTTTAGAGGACAAGTTTGGAGAGGTGGAGGGCTTGTCCAAAATGAGATCTGGGTCAGTCTTGATCAAAACAGCATCCTCTGCCCAGTCATGGTCATTACTCGCTTGTGACAAGCTGGGGGATATTTCTGTAACCATCACACCCCATGAGAGCTTAAATATGGTCCAGGGTATCATATTTCTCAGGGACCTTCTTTTGCAGTCCGTTATGAGCTGCACACCATTTTAGAACAGCGAGGTGTATGTTTCATTCACCACGTCCACCGTGGTCCGAGAGATAATCAGGTTGCCACCGGTGCCTTCATCTTGGCCTTTGAGGGTGATACGTTACCCGAGAAGGTCAAGATGATGCTCTACTGCTGTGATGTAAAACCATATATCCCTCCCCCAATGCACTACTTTAAATGTTGGAAGTTTGGTCATATGTCTTCCCGCTGTACTTCCAGCGTCACATGTCGAGATTGCGGACGCCCTTCACATCCCAATACTCCATGTGCCCCACCTTCTATCTGTGTCAACAGTGGAGAGTACCATTCGCCTTGCTCAGCAGACTGCAGGATTCTTCAGAAAGAAAGGAAAATCGTGGAGTACAAGACCCTGGACCAACTTACCTACACTGACGCTAAGAGGAAATTTTAAGCCTACATCCTGTACGCATGACATTGTCTTATGCCACCGCTACAACAGTTCTAGCCCCATCAGCTCCGCCAACCCAGTCACTTCTTAGAGCCAGAAGACTACACCTGCCCCCTTGATGGTGGGGGGCACTTCCCTCCCTGTTGCTCCTGCACCATCTACTTTAGGAGTAACACCCCCCCCCCCCCCCCCCCCCCTCTCACCCAACCGTCAGGGATGTCCATCCCCACTTCTAAGCCGGAGAAGCGTACAACTTCTTCAGCTGCTCTTGCTAGGAAGGGGTCCCATGGGTCACTCCCTTCCCAGGTTTCTGCTAGTGGGAAACATGACACCCGCCAGTGGCAGAAGAGCCCAAAAACAGCTGGTCGCAGGGCTTCATGCTCATCCTCAGTCCCGGAGACTGAATCAGTGAAGTCCTCTCAGCCAGGGAAAGCCAAGGAACAGCGAGAGAAACCCAAATAGAAGGTCCCCAAGACCAAGGTAATTGCGGTGGCTCCCACACCACCGCTACCTCCAAGCTCTGCATCTGCGGATGAGGTGGAGATTCTGGCATCCGCTGAGGACCTAGATCTCGCTGGACCCTCAGGCAAAATGGATATAGGCTGCTCAGGCCCCCCCCCATCCCCAGCCTTTTGCACTCTCAAACGGTGGCTGGAAGAGAAAGTCCTCTCGTTTACTACATGCCACAGTGAATCCTATAATGCCCCATTTACAGAGTGGGCACTCCTCAGTGCCCTTGCTCATTGACCCAACACAGCTTCTGGACCAGATCGGATCCACAGTCAGATGATTAAACATCTCTCATCTGCTTCCAGAATGAGATTTTCACTCTGCAGCGGAGTGTGCGCTGATATGAAACTTCCTGGCAGATTAAAACTGTGTGCCCGACCGAGACTCGAACTGGGGACCTTGCCCGCGAAAGGCAAAGGTCCCGAGTTCGAGTCTCGGTCGGGCACACAGTTTTAATCTGCCAGGAAGTTTCATCTCTCATCTGACTAAAACAGGGTGTATACGACCCGGGACAACCGGGAGATCCGGGAAAAACCCGGGAATTTTTTTATCCGGGAGAAAACCGGGAAAAACCTGGGAATTTTTTAGAATTCCAGGAATTTTTCATTGTTTTAGTTTTGAGTTTAATTTTTGGGGTTTTGACTGGTAAGAACCAATACTCTAACAAAGAATATTACTGTATCCCGCTTCTGCAGAATAATACTCCAGGAACAAAACATGAACGAGAGGGGAAAAAAACGAAAATAAAACTTAAGTCACAAAGGAAATGCACATACAAGCGTCTGCCAACAGCAAAGTGTGTCAAAGGCTTTAGCAAGACTATGCAATGCTTCTTAATATCAAATTGCCTCCGATGGGAGTTACGTGACAGCTGTTTACATTAGATTCGTTTTAATGCAAGATCTTTTAATGTTTTACACGTACGAACATACGGCCTTCCTGCGTTATCGTAGCTGCGCAAGTGCAGTGACACCTGTTATCTGGCACTCTCTGGCAACTGCTGAGCCGAACCTATTTCTAACAGGTCACAGGAAAATATTGCAAATGGTGGTTTGAAAAGCGTTACTTTGAAAATTAATTTCCCTTTATGCAAGATGAACTATGTGCGAGAATGTACCATGAATTTCTTAAATCACAGAGCGTTTGACTCTCATTTAAAAATCAACTCTTTGGGGACGACCATCTAGAAGAATTTTGAGCCCAGAAGATCAGACATTTACGTCGTTATTAAAAATTTTACTGACACATTTATGTGATGTATCTTAAAGTGTAACATGCGGAAAAGAGATGAGCATAATATGTGGAAGCTTAGCTTCTCTTGCAGCTCATTAATCTTCGAGACTAATATTATATGTGGAAACTTACCTTTTCTTGTAGCAACAATGTGTATATTAATTTAAACAATTAACTTTCCTCAAGTCCCATAGTGCTCAGAGCCATTTAAACCATTAAACCAATTAACTTTCCTTATTTGTGAGTTCGCGCTACTTAAGAGTGATCTTGCTATTGGCTGACTACATCACGCGTCCTATGCTGTCTTCAGCTGGCGAGATCACGTGACATGAGCTGTGCCTGGCTTTCGAAAGCGCGTTGCAATCTCAATTTCAATGCTTCGGAAAGTAACATGCGGCGTTTGGTGGAATTCGAATTTATACTTTCGTAACAGGAAATACGTAGCATACATGTTGCTGTACATCAAAGATCTTTCCGAAACGTGTTTGTCCCCTGAGTTCCATTTTCTAAATTGCCGGGTAATTCTACGTCTGTGTATAAAACCATAAACAATCAAAGGACTGATAAGTTTTACAGTGCCGAGGAAAAGTATACTGTCACTTAACACGGAAAAAGTGTATTTTCATCTGGGAGAAAATGTTTTTCAACCGGGAAATCCGGGAAAAGTCAGGGATTTTTTTCCTTGTCCATGTATACACATTGTAAAAGTGACATCTCCTCGTCATCTTCAACCGGATGTCTTTCCATCGCAATGGCAGGAGAGCATCATCATTCCGGTGCTCAAATCCAGTAAAAACCCACTTTATGTGAATAGCTGTCAGTCCATCAGCCTCACCAATGTTCTTTGTAAGCTGCTGGAACGTGTGGTGTGTCGGCGGTTGGGTTGGGTTCTGGAGTCACGTGGCCTACTGGCTCCATGTCTGGCTTCTGCCAGGGTCACTCTACCACTGATAATCTTGTGTCCCTAGAGTCTGCCATCCGAACAGCCTTTTCCAGATGCCGACACCTGGTTGCTGTCTTTTTTGATTTACGAAAAGCATATGACACGACCTGGCGACATCATATCCTTGCCACATTATACCAGTGGGAGGCCCACTCCCGATTTTTATCCAGAATTTCCCGTTGCCTCATACTCTCCATCTCCAAGTTGGTGCCTCCCATAGTTCCACCCATATCCAGGAGAATGGGGCCCCGCAGGGCTCTGTATTGAGTGTGTCTCTATTTTTAGTGACCATTAATGGTCTGGTGCCTACAGGGAGCCATCCACAAGGCACAGTCATGGGCTATAGCCCATGGTTTCCAGTTTTCCACCACAAAGTCATGTGTTATGCACTTTTGTTGGTGTCATACCATTCATTCACAACCAGAACTTTACCTTAATGACGATCTACTCACTGTAGTGGAGACGTATCGATTCTTAGGACTGGTTTTTGATGCCCAATTGACTTGGCTTCCTCACATTCATCAGCTTAAGCGGAAGTGTTAGCAGCACCTCAATACCCTCCACTGCCTAGGGTGCAGATCGCTCTACGCTTCTGCAGCTCTACTGAGCCCTTGTTCAATCCCACGTTGACTATGGGAGTCTGGTTTATGGTTCAGCGGCACCCTCAGCATTGTGTTTACTCTACCCAGTGCACCACTGTGGCGTTTGGCTAGTGACAGGAGCTCCTAGGATGAGTACGGTGACCAGTGTCCTTGTGGAAGCCGGAGTGCCTCCATTGCAGGTTAGGTGTGCACAACTGCTGGCCAGTTATGTAGCACACGTTCGTAGTTCTCCTATGCATCCAAATCATCGTCTCCTTTTCACACCCATGGCGGTTCATCTCCCGCATCGGCGGCCCAGGTCAGGGCTTCCAGTTGCAGTTTGTGTCCGATCCTTTCTTTCCGAACTGGAGTCCTTGCCTTAACACCTATACTTTTGAGGTCCATTCACATACACCTCTGTGGTGTACACCTAGGCCGCTTTGCCTGGACCTTTCACGTGGCCCTAAGGACTCAGTTAACCCCATGGCTCTCCCCTGCCACTTCCTCTTGATTCTTGACAAGTACTGAAACCATGAAGTGGTTTACACCGACGGCTTGATGGCTGACGCTCACATCGGCTTCGCATATGTCCATGGAGGACACATTTAACAGCATTGCTTGCCCACTGGCTGCAGTGTATTCACTGAAGAGCTGGGGGCCATATCTCTTGCCTTCAGTATATCCGTTTGTGCCCCGAGGAATCGTTTCTTCTTAGTACTGACTCCTTGAGCAGCCTACAGGCTATCACCCAGTGCTACCCCTCGCCATCCTTTGGTTGGGTCCATCCAGGAGTCCATCTATGCCCTGGACTGGTCCCATCGTTCAGTGGTGTTTGTGTGGACCGTAGGACACGTCGGCATCCCAGGCAACAAACTTGCCGACAGGCTGGCCAAACAGGCTACACGGAAACCGCTTCTGGAGATGGGAACCTCTGAACCTGACCTGCGTTCTGTCCTACGTCGTAGGGTATTTTTGCTTTGGGAGATGGAATGGCATAACAGTACACACAACGAACTGCGTGTCATTAAGAAGGCTACAAATATGTGGAAGTCTTCCATGCGGGCCTCTCACAGGGAATCAGTTGTCCCCTGCCGGCTCCGCATTGGCCACGCTTGGGCGACCCATGGTTACCTCTTGCCACTAATTTCATCTGACAAAGCCTCACTGGCTGATTTAGTTCTACATTTCATTTGTGAGGGTGGGTTTTATCATTTGATCTAAGTTTTAGCGCATTTCATTTGTCCCTCTGTGTCCTCCACTCTAGTGCTTTTAGGGTGAAGGTTTCAATGTGTTGCAGAGTGGCTGGCTTCTATTTATTCTCGTGGTCAGCCAGCCACTGCAATCTGCTTTCTTGTTTTCCTTTTAGTGTTCTTTGCCTTTCCTTCGTTCTTGTGGTTTTTCCTTTCTTTCCGTTTTGTGTTGTATGCCTCGTCTGTGTTATTCTCACACTTGTGGCATTGTTTTATAAGGAACAAGGGATTGGTGACCTCGTAGTTTGGTTCCTTGCCCCCTCTTTTAAACCAACTAACTATACCTGTGCTACCAGAGATTACATTAAAATATGCTGAAGGGTATCAGTTTGTGCCACGACTCTTGTTGAAATGTAAACAACTTTGTTTATTCCTGCGTAGCCTTTCAGCATCAAGTGCTTGCTTTAACATATTATTTAGTGTACAACCGCTGCACTAGTTATGGTAAGTAAATAGTTTCCTTCATAACACACCCAGTTTCTACTTGAAAATGCAATTTTAATCTTATAGCTCATAATTTGGATAACTCAATCACTGGTGATAGATGGTGGTCCATTTATCCCCCTCTCTTGACTATAACAGCACCCTTACAAGGGCAAAGCCTCCTACACGGTCAACCAGTTTGGCTCATATTTGTTGGCAGGTCAGTTGTGTACAACCTAAAATGAAAGATTCTAAGATATTGGCTCAACACACCACCCCACTCCACCCCACCCCTGGAATGTTGTTGCTTTTTGACATCATTGGTATTTATTAATGAATTCTTGACACTTTCTACACCACCACTTGTTATATAAATGCATTGCACAACATTTCAACACAACACAAAGAACTTGGTAGATACATTAACCTATCTCGATAATAACTGAAACTGTTAAGCCACATATGGTGCCTAAAATTTCTATAAGTATTTCGTACACAGCTTCCAGATCCTTCTACAACAGTATATGATTCAAATTAGTTTTGTTATGACTGTCTTCATTAAAATTACTTGTCAGGTATTATTTACATAATGTTTTTTGAGAATAATTATGTATATAAAGATTTATGCACCTAATAATTGATAATGAAGGTTGCAGATTTTCACAGTATAAAAACTATCAACTTCCTGTCTATATAGTTGTTGACTGAATTATCAATAATAAAATTAGAGACATTAAAAATGAAAACAGAAGCTTTGTTTATGTGAAAATTAAAACTTAATAATATTAGTTTCACTGCAATTGGTTTTTGACTCAGAGTTAACATTTGTTGAGTATTAATTTTGATGGTTCAAGATCAGTGTTGCTAAACGGATTGGTTGTTGTTGTGATCTTCAGTCCAGAGACTGGTTTGATGCAACTCTCCATGCTACCCTATTCTGTGCAAGCTTCATCATCTCCCAGTACCTACTACAACCTGAATCTGCTTAGTGTATTCATCTCTTGGTCTCCCTCTACGATTTTTACCCTCCATGCTGCCCTCCAATACTAAACTGGCGATCCCTTGATGCCTCGGAACATGTCCTACCAATCAATCCCTTCTTTTAGTCAAGTTGTGCCAGAAATTTCTCTTCTCCCCAATTCTATTCAATAACTCCTCATTAGTTATGTGATCTACCATCTAATCTTCAGCATTCTTCTGTAGCACCACATTTCGAAAGCTTCTATTCTCTTCTTGTCCAAACTGTTTATCGTCTATGTTTCACTTCCATACATGGCTACACTCCATACAAATACTTTCAGAAATGACTTCCTGACACTTAAATCTATACTTAACGTTAAAAAACTTATCTTCTTCAGAAATGCTTTCCTTGCCGTTGCCAGTCTACATTTTGTATCCTCTCTACTTCGACCATCATCAGTTATTTTGCTCCCCAAATGGCAAAACTCATCTACGACTTTAAGTGTCTCATTTCCTAATCTAATTCCTTCAGCATCACCTAACTTAATTCGACTACAAATGGATTGGTATGAAATATGAAATTATGTTACCAGAAAAAAGTGTTGCTGAGATGTGCAAAATTGTCTTTAGATGTGTAATATATAATTTAAGTGTAAAAATTAACTCAAGTCAGGTTGAACGAATATAGACTCGAACATTTCAGTTGAAGTACAAAAGTTCAGAGGAGGTAAGATTCATTACAGAGTCATGAACTTGAGGGGTGGTTTTCTCAAAAACTGGGGGTGCTTTGCATCTTCCTTTCTACCAAATACAAGCCAAATTGATTGACCATGTCTAAGGTCTTCCGCTTGTTAGCAAAATGGAAATTCTTTCTGTGATTAAATATCAGCAAAGTTTACATTACTAATTACACTGTATAAACAGAATACTTTTAGTCTGGGCACAATGAATTGGAAATGATTTCTTATAAATTTTGTGCAGAGGAGAAAAGACAGCGACGTAAAGAACAGCAGCAACAGGAACTGCAGCGGCAACAGCAGCAGCAGCAACCGCAACCACAGCAGCAACAGCAACAGCCACAACCTCAACTGAGGCCGACGGCCCCAACAGTGCCATCAAATGTACAAATACGACCCACAGCTGCAGCACCAGGTGAGCTGCTAAGACTGAGCCTCCCACAAAAGTCTCTGTTCAAATAGTCCATATGGTGCTCGTAAATGCTGTATGTGGCAGAACATATAATGCATGGCCTTAAGTTGCAGAATAAACCCTTTCAAATATGGCCTTCATAACCTTACGCATTTGGTTGCTGGCTTTATAATGGTTGCTGATTTCATTGAGTACATGTTTGGTTATCCCAATAGTTAATGTTTTAACTTTTCATATGTTGAAGTGAAGCTCTCACCTTTGTCAGTCCTACTATTGTTGCAGAAACAAACAAAAATTTCTTTCTACCCTCTTTATCTATGTATTGTATCTTAATTTCCCTTTTCCTCTAACACAGAAGAATATTATATTTTTAAAATATCATACTAGAGCTCAAGTTCAAAAACTTTGTTACATAGAAGTTTCATTTTCTGGTGGATAAAAAATTCCTTTTTCATTTTTAGGTGTCCCTCATGGAGGAACATTAACAGGACTTCAACAGCCAACTCGTCTGCAGTTCCCAGCACAACCCACACAGCAGCAGCAGCAGCAGCAGCAGCAGCCACAACAGCCACCTCAACCACCACAACAGCAACAGTTGGTCGTAGGACCACCTGGTCCTAGCCCCACAGGAACTTCCGTAACATCAAATTTGTCGAGTACAGCTTCATTTGTACCGCCAACAAGTGCAACTGCAGCAGTGACAACTAGTCAGTTCAACAATGGCCTGGCAGTATCTCCCACTGCGCAGTTCTCAGATCAGGTGAAAGCAAGAGTTGCAGGTGGCAACACAACTCCTGGTGCACAGACACCTCCATCGGCTACCTCCCAGTTCACTCTCCAGACCCAATTCTCAAATGCAGCAGCTGCTCCAAGAGTTTCTGTTGTCCCATCTGCAGCAGGCCAAGGTTCAGACAGTGTTTCAGTTTCAGGTCCCTCCCCAGGTCTTTCTCAGACTGTTAGCTCAGCAGCTTTGCCTTGTCCTACAGCACAAGTTCCACAGCTTGTTCCCCAAAGTGCCCCTGGATCTACAACAGGATCTGTTGTTACACCATCAATGACCCAACAGCAGTTAGCAAGTCTAGGAAAGGGAATGCCTGCAGCAGAGCGAGCTGCTCAGTCACGTCCCACGACAAGTGGTTTGTCCAGCCAAATGGCAGCCATTGCAGCTTCTCTCAATGAGGTATGTACAGTATTGTTATTCAGAAGCATAAAACAATGATAAATATTATACTGCTGTTCAGGATTAAATGAGTATGACATGAATGGTAGCTATAATTTCTTACTTATAAGAATGGTGTGTGTGCAATTCATGCTTCCGGTCATCATAGGGTGGATGGCTGGAGCAGAGCCTTCCAAAAACACAATATTTTTAATCTTAAGCTCAGAATTTATGTCTAGTTTAAGAAATGAGGTGCATGTAAAAGAATGTATATATAAGTAAATACTTTTTTTAGGGGGACAGGTTACCTGAAGAGAGATTGACACTTTGCAGGAAGTGTATTGTTAAATCTCATCAGTTGTATCCTAAAGTTATAATAATGTTCCTATTTTCCACTTTATGTATTCTATCAATTCTTGGTTATATACTGACATTTCCTTCACTTTAACACTATAATAGTCTTAATTTACTGTTTTTCTAACTGGCATCTGTCCTTTAAATACAAGTGACCTGCTAGTTCTAGAAGCTTGAGATTTGCTATGATTGTATGTTTTGTTTCCATGTGCTGCACTCTAGTTGTGCCTGTTTTTTGGGTAGTTGGTCTCCTTTAATTCACCCACGTATATTTGAATTTAGACAAAATGAGATTCATCCTGTGCTTTCAAAATACAAATGTTCTTGTAAAAGCTCATCACAGCAATGTGACGACTTCATGAAAACAGTGCAGGTAGTACAGTTAACCATATTCCATTACCACTCACTAATTATTCTTAATGTTTTTCTACCGATGTCAGTTAATCTTGAACAGAATATTGTATTAGATTAATTTGAATTTGGTTCTACCAACTGACCATAAACAATTTTAATGTGGACAACATTTTGTTTACAAAAGTCAAGGCAAAGTAAAGCAAAGCTCCATGTTCTTACTCTGATGGGCCAGTTGGACCAGTTGTCTGCTATGTCATCCTCTGCAAATGACATCATTGTATTATGATATGGAGGGGCTTGGGGTCAGCACACTGCATTCCTGGCCATTGTCGGCTTTCTTTGCCTTGGAGGTGCTACTTCTCACTTGACTAGCTCCTCAGTTGGCATCCAAGACAGAGAGCATGTCAGTCCAGCCTCCCACCTAGGAAAACTCCCTGCAAGCATTATTGGGTGCGAGGTGTCTGTTACAGAGTCACTCAAAATGATATACTATACACTATAAAAAGTAATGTAGATGACAATAATAAAATTCGAGGTATGAATGGGTCATATTAAATGCATATGTGAATAGGCCATACAGCATGTAGAGGGTCTGTAATCCATGCTGTGTGTCAAGAACTACTGTAAATGGAGTAATTTAAGCGAATAACAGTGACAAAAAAGAAGTAGCCTTGTCACAGAGTGATGTACTTCGGCCAAGTGAGGGACTGTTTGTTTACTCTTAGGACAATGTATCTTTGACTTGTTGTATTGTATGTTCTGTGACTATGAAATAAAGTGTTGTTAGACTGCTAATTGCTGCTCTACTGGGATTCACGACATAAGAATTTTGGTGCCGAAACCCGGGATAGACTTTGCCGAGACAATTTCCACGATTGCCGTTGTGAAACACGAATTCTGGACGCACGTCACGCGGCAATACTACGACGGGGTTTACTGCAGCGATTTGTCACACCACGCAACACGCTCTTCGACAAAAACTGCCTGCATACACACCTAAGTTCAATTGAATTATCACGCAACATGTTTTGTAATGCCATTTGTAAAGGCAACTGATTACATTATTGCCGCTGTGTACTGCTATTGTAGCTGTTCGATTAGCGATTTAACGAATTATCAGATCCTACGCTACGCCTGTAGATTGTTTATGACTAGTGCTGCCATCTAGCGACCATCAGTTGAACTACTTCGACTAGCGATCCAAAGATAACGCCTTACTAGGACCAGCTGATCACTAGCCGACACTGCTTTAAACTTTTTGAGTAATCGGACGGAGTGGACATGACAGACCACAAACCAGAAGCACAATTACACTCTCTAAAGAGAAAACGTATGAGAGAAAGAGCAAACATTACGCGAGTCGTAGCGGAAGTTGCAAGGTTGTCCGACACATCGGAAATCGCGGATTATAAATATTACAATGACAGATTGGGAAGCGTTCTGGACCGCCTCGTTAAATTAGATGAGGATATTCACGAGTTGTTGGCCGATGATGAATACGAAGAAGATGTTCTTAAATGCGAAGATTATATAGACACCGCGAAACTCACAATTTCTCGATTGTCTCACAAAATAGAGAAACAGCTTGCGATATCGGTAGCAGACATAAAGATTCCCGACAATCCGCCAGTACAGTCTGTAACAATGACTGTTCCCACAGCTTCAGTAAAACTTCTGCTGATCAAACTTGAGCCTTTTTCAGGCGATATCGAGACATGGGCGCGATTCTGGGAGCAGTTTGAACAGTCGGTTGACATAGATCCGACGGTAACTACAATCAATAAACACATTGTTCTTCGCGGCTTCAATACTGATCAAGGTGGTGTTCGGTTGTTCCTCAGTGAGCTTTGCGAGTCCCAATACCTTCCGTAGGCAACACTTTACAGTGCCCACCATTCTTTCCCACCAAGCTGAGCCGAGTCTGAGGTCCGGATTTAGCGTTACGGCTAAGGGATGACATGGAATCTGTTTTATCTGCAACCCCTAAGAGTGTATGGAAGCATTGTGCCATTGTTGATCTCCCATATTACCTGTGGTCATAAACTATGTTAGCAATAGCTACAACTTGGTTCATTTATTCAAGTTGCCCATTCTGTTTAAATGATAAACATTTTCATATTTGTTACTCTTGTCAGTTTTAGTTTCCCATATCACATGCATTTTTTAAAAGTAATAGTTTCTCAGAGAAACAGATAACATGAAAATGTTTCTTATTTCTTAAGGATGTGGATTCACCACCTCCAGCTACAAAAGGAAAGCTGGATAATATGCATGCAGATGGAGAAAATGATATTAAAGCGGAAATAAAGCAAGAGAATGATTTGAATGATCAACATGACGGTGGAGGTGGGAAAGGTATTAATATAGACAGCATCAAGACAGAGATTAAGACTGAACCAATGGATGACTGCAACACTACATCAGAAAGTAATGTCCTTGTTAAAGGTTAGTGTACTGTAATATTGACCTACAAACTATAATGTTACCATGCTATCACATTAGTTACTTTTTTTCTCTTCTTGTACACCCCAGTGCGATACAGACTGCATAATATATTTATTAACAATTTCATCAGTCTTCTTTTGTGTAGGAGGAAGGTGTTTAGAGTTGTTTACTCATAATTTTAATGAGCTGCCCAGGCATGGCTTGTAGTTCAAATATATATTAAAATGAATTTCTCAGTGTTTACAAATCTAAATTATCAGCACGTCTTTCCAATATTTCTTGCACTAATTTAAACAATGAAAGTCAGCATTTTTGGAGCTGTTTATACTGAGTGATTTTCTTAAAAAACGTGTGTAGCTAGTATTAAGGCTGTGCTGGTTAACTGTATGTAGTAGTGGTATGGGGGGCATGGCTTCTGTGGAGTACATCTATTATGGGCCTCCCAAAGGCTCCGTTCGTTCAGTCTAATGGTATCCTACCACCCTACACATGATTATTTGCTTTCCATTGCTTACATCAAAAGGAAAACAGAGTGACTGAAACTTCAGTAGTGAATCCCTGTCTCAGGATATCTGTATTATGCTTTGATGCACCATTAATCGTTGTTTGATGTTATTCTTTTGATAGTGTTTTAAATAGTTATTTGTTTATGGCATTGGCAATTTATCTACTGTAGAAATAAGTGTGTAAATGTCTCGCCAGAGTGCATTACAATAGGACAATGGACGTGTGACCACCTAGCAAGAGTTTCACAATGCTTAGAAAAAATAAGTGCATGAAATACACTCCTGGAAATTGAAATAAGAACACCGTGAATTCATTGTCCCAGGAAGGGGAAACTTTATTGACACATTCCTGGGGTCAGATACATCACATGATCACACTGACAGAACCACAGGCACATAGACACAGGCAACAGAGCATGCACAATGTCGGCACTCGTACAGTGTATATCCACCTTTCGCAGCAATGCAGGCTGCTATTCTCCCATGGAGACGATCGTACAGATGCTGGATGTAGTCCTGTGGAACGGCTTGCCATGCCATTTCCACCTGGTGCCTCAGTTGGACCAGCGTTCGTGCTGGACGTGCAGACCGCGTGAGATGACGCTTCATCCAGTCCCAAACATGCTCAATGGGGGACAGATCCGGAGATCTTGCTGCCCAGGGTAGTTGACTTACACCTTTTAGAGCACGTTGGGTGGCACGGGATACATGCGGACGTGCATTGTCCTGTTGGAGCAGCAAGTTCCCTTGCCGGTCTAGGAATGGTAGAACGATGGGTTCGATGACGGTTTGGATGTACCGTGCACTATTCAGTGTCCCCTCGACGATCACCAGTGGTGTACGGTCAGTGTAGGAGATCGCTCCCCACACCATGATGCCGGGTGTTGGCCCTGTGTGCCTCGGTCGTATGCAGTCCTGATTGTGGCGCTCACCTGCACGGCGCCAAACACGCATACGACCATCATTGGCACCAAGGCAGAAGCGACTCTCATCGCTGAAGACGACACGTCTCCATTCGTCCCTCCATTCACGCCTGTCGCGACACCACTGGAGGCGGGCTGCACGATGTTGGGGCGTGAGCGGAAGACGGCCTAACGCTGTGCGGGACCGTAGCCCAGCTTCATGGAGACGGTTGCGAATGGTCCTCGCCGATACCCCAGGTGCAACAGTGTCCCTAATTTGCTGGGAAGTGGCGGTGCGGTCCCCTACGGCACTGCGTAGGATCCTACGGTCTTGGCGTGCATCCGTGCGTCGCTGCGGTCCGGTCCCAGGTCGACGGGCACGTGCACCTTCCGCCGACCACTGGCGACAACATCGATGTACTGTGGAGACCTCACGCACCACGTGTTGAGCAATTCGGCGGTACGTCCACCCGGCCTCCCGCATGCCCACTATACGCCCTCGCTCAAAGTCCGTCAACTGCACATACGGTTCACGTCCACGCTGTCGCGGCATGCTACCAGTGTTAAAGACTGCGATGGAGCTCCGTATGCCACGGCAAACTGGCTGACACTGACGGCGGCGGTGCACAAATGCTGCACAGCTAGCGCCATTCGACGGCCAACACCGCGGTTCGTGGTGTGTCCGCTGTGCCGTGCGTGTGATCACTGCTTGTACAGCCCTCTCGCAGTGTCCGGAGCAAGTATGGTGGGTCTGACACACCGGTGTCAATGTGTTCTTTTTTCCATTTCCAGGAGTGTATTTCCTGTAACTTTAGTTTCCTTATTGCTGACGGTGTTCACTGGATGTAGTGCATTACTAGCCAGTTTCTTTTTGTGGATGTATTGTGCCTGTATTATCCACCAGGCCTCAATCTTCGCTAATTTCTAATTTCAATTTGCCGCCGCTCATACCTCACCTGTCTTTCAACAACATCTTTGCCTCTGTACTTCCGCCTCGACTGACATCTCTGCCCAAACTCTTTGCCTTTACAAATGTCTGCTTGTGTCTGTATATGTGCGGATGGATATTTGTGCGTGCGAGTGTATACCTATCCTTTTTTCTCCCTAAGGTAAGTCTTTCCACTCCCGGGATTGGAATGACCCCTTACCCTCTCCCTTAAAACCCACATCCTTTCGTCTTTCCCTCTCCTTCCCTCTTTCCTGACGAAGCAACCATTGGTTGCAAAAGCTAGAATTTTGTGTGTATGTGTGTGTGTGTTTGTGTTTCTATCGACCTGCCTGCGCTTTCGTATGGTAAGTCACATCATCTTTGTTTTAAAATATATTTTTCCCGCGTGGAATGTTTCCCACCAAACGAAAGCGTTGGTATGTTGATAGACACACAAACCCACACACAAAATTCAAGCTTTCGCAACCCATGGTTGCTTCATCAGGAAAGAGGGCAGGAGAGGGAAAGACGAAAGGATGTGGGTTTTAAGGGAGAGGATAAGGAGTCATTCCAATCCCGGGGGCGGAAAGACTTACCTTGGGGGGAAAAAGGGACAGGTATACACTCGCGCGCGCGCGCACACACACACACATATCCATCCGCACGTAACAGACACAAGCAGACATATCTGATTGCCACTGCATTTTTCTGCGAAAGACAGTTACATAACTGCTTTGCAGAAGTATTGCAATAAATGCCAACATCTTATTTTCTGAACAATCACTTGGCCTATTTCTTTTGGCTGCATACTGATTTGTGTAAGTGGTTATTATTTGAAGCACTTCATTATCAAATTGGTGTTCGCCCTTTCTTCATGTCAACTGTGCACATTAGAGGCCAATCAGGCATCATAATACCTATTTCTCCACTTATCAAATTATATTTATTGAAGTTTTGAAATGTTTTCTTGGATAGCCTTCCTGGTTTTTTGTTTGTTTTTGTTGCTGCTGTTACTGCTGCTGCTGTTTTGCGGGAGGATCGTGGAACCACATCAGAGGTTAAGGATTGTTTTTGTGCCGTATTCACAACATTGAGATGGCGGAAATGTCCAAATCACAAAGTGCAATAGCGTTGTGTTGACTTGCTGGTAATTTATCTACACTTGGATTTTCTTCAGCGTCCGAATTTTGATTGATTACGGCATCAGTTGAATTTATAGGATGGTGTAATGTTACATCCACACCACTATTTTGTGTTTGATCATCATTTGTTTGAATGTCCAAAAAGAACCAATAGTGTATATCGTTTTCTATTAGTATAAAATGACAACATATTACTCTGAAATCCTTCTGTATGGATGGTTCAAAACATCACTGAATTACAGTTGACAAAAACTTTCAGTTGTAATACACACTAAAATTGGACTTATTTTCAAGAGACAATTTCTCAATGACTGTAAACGATAGTGTCTAAATGACTGTGGTAGTGCATTCCTGACTCACCGGGCTTCATTTAAAGATGCGCCACTGTCAGTTGCAACAATGCATTATCCACAGAAATAAATAATTTCAACACTTAAATGACATTGTGCTTCCAGAAGGACATCAGGGTTATCTGGGTTAAAGATCTCACCAAAATACATATTTTAGTATGATGTGTTGTGATAAAGTGTCGGCAAGTGTGACAGTGGTGCATAAACATGCTACCCGTTGATTTTGGAATTAGCTGTTGGTTTATTTAGTAGTCAATAATAAAATGGGAAAGGAGATAAAAGTATGTAAACTATTGGCTAGAAGGTGATATTGCTTCGCAACCCCTCTCCCCCTCTTGCCACCTGCTGCCGTCAACATCTTGGTTGTGGTGGCAGAGTGATTTGTAGGATAGTTAGCTTACTTCCAGATGGTAAATTGGTACCCCTTCCTCAGTATGGAAATCATGTGATGTGCCTGGATCTTCTTGTGATTTTACTTGTATCTAGTGTATCAATCAATAGATAATTTTGGAACAGTTTGTGATTTGTCAGTTCATTGTAATAATTAGGAATGACATGGAAGTTACTATTTATATTCGAATGTGCCAAAAGGCCAAAATATTTATGACCTAAGTTAAAAATAATTTGAAAAAGAAAACTAAAAAAGAGTGTAGGTAACAGTTTAGGTTAGTATGGATAGTAGTATCAGGCAGAGAATTCAGGTTCACATATACATATATTTGCAAGTTACAGGAATAGTAATCATAACTAAAGGAGACAAGTAAACTAAAGAATTTTAATTTAAAGGCAATAGAATTAATGCACTTGTGCAAATGCGGAAGAGATAAGAGAGAAGAAATCTTGTTTTTCTCGCAGTGTCATTACTGAGTGACAAATTATTAGTTGCATTACAGAGCTTAAAGATACATGAGGAAGTTAACAATTATGAAGAAAATATCATTTAGTAGCCTTCTGTATTTCATTTCTTTATAATGTGTTTTGGTTGTGTTCAGAACCAAATTGTTTAGTAGCAGATATATGCTTTAATTCTCTGTGACGTTTTCATTGTTATATTGTAGAGCTGCTTAGTTCTAATTTTGTACTGGTAACCTTTGGTTCCCAATTTTGGATAATATTAATTTGCACTCATATTATTTCAGAGGAAGTTGTAACAAAGGAAGAGCCAGTAACGCCGATGTCGTCATCCAGTATTGAAAATGCAGCAGCTGATATTAAACCAACTGTTCCTGAGCCTAGTCAGGGCGGAGGTGCAAGTGGTGCAACAGATAAAAAGAAAAAGTGCTGTGAGTTCATCATGTAAACATTACTTGGCAGAGAGAGAGAGAGAGAGAGAGAGAGATTGATTGATTGATTGATTGTTGATACAAATTTTATTTCGGATATATATATATATATATGCATTACTTTGCTTTTCCAGTGTTCAAGCCAGATGAACTTCGACAAGCCCTAATGCCAACACTAGAGAAACTATACAGACAAGACCCTGAGTCTCTCCCATTTCGTCAGCCTGTTGATCCACAAGCGTTGGGGATTCCTGACTATTTTGATATTGTAAAGAAGGCAATGGACTTGTCCACTGTGAAACGGAAACTGGATACTGGGCAATATTCAGATCCCTGGGAATATGTAGATGATGTCTGGCTGATGTTTGACAATGCTTGGCTATATAATAGGAAGACATCTAGAGTTTATAGATATTGCACTAAGGTAGGTCTTCAGATTACTGACACATACAACACTATTATTTCTGATTTGAAAATTTTGAAGAGGTTTCCAGAATGTGTAAAGGCATTTTTATTTAAAATGATTTATCTTCTTCACTTTGTTAGTGCTAGAATGGTCATCAGCAATGTTAATACCCAGAAGATTTCTACTGTGAACACTTTAGTGGTTTGCTCCAAGAAAGTCATTGCAACATTAGTTTTTCCCCTAGTTGGTGAAGGGGATAAGTGAAACCATAAATTTAGTAAAAGATCACTAAAGAGGATAAACAATTGACATCCGAATTTTACAAATATTATGTACTTTTTGGCTAAAATCCAGATCTGTTTGTAAATCACAGTTGTAGTGTGAGATATAGTGCGTTGTTGAATTTAGCTTAGTTTTAGGCCAATGCATAATATTATCAAAAATTGTCTTCTAACTGTATTTGAAATAATGTCATATGTTATCCTTGCTCTTATCATAGAGTTCTGTATTTTTAATATTGCTGTAAAGCCATTAGAAACTGTGTTGTTTGTTTAGAAATAAGTGATGGGTATAGAGGATGTGATGTGCTTATTATTTTAGATATGTTCCATTTGTGTATTGACTAACTGTAACATAGTGACTTGAAGGTTGGTGCGGGAAGCCCAAACAAAAATGGGGCGCATGAGTAATAATGTACCACACAGACCAGGCATACTCATTAAACGGGAACTCAATGACTATATGTAATCTCGACTTCTTGGTAACTCATCAGATATTTTGAATGTGATGATGCTTTTACTAAGAAGTCAAAATCAGTTGCAGTCCCGTGTGTGTGACTTTTCAGTTGATGAGTACTTTGTAATGAATTCAGAATGTTTGACAATGACATTCTAAAAAAATTGAAACCACTCATGGTACTATTTGCATGACTGTGGGTTTATAAATACTAGAAAATAATTTTGAAAGGCGCCATGTTGATTGACATAGGGCTATTGTTGCAATGACAATAATGACACAAGAACAGAGACTTCTGGTTTTTAAATAATTACTTCCATCTTAAAGCATTAAGAAGGGAGAAAGTTAATGGATAGTCATTGTCAAATAGTTTTGTGAGAAGTTAATAGTGTGGCATAAATATCGATTTTTGGAAATAAACACAGTAAGCAATCTATTAACAGAGATTTATTTAGGACATCACGCAATTCAGAGTGATTCTCTAAATTTTTCTACGATGTAAGTTTCATATAGACTCAGCTTAAGATAAAGTATGCTTCTATTATATCTGGAAATCTAGCAGGAAAGTTTAGGAAATAGAGAGGGGTGTCACAAATCAGTGAAAAGGAAAAGTCTGAAATTTGAAAGTATATGCTCCTGTTAATATAGGAATGATCTTGGAGTGCTAAAAAATTGAAGAGTGCTAAAAAATTGAAGGGGGAAGTACATAGTTTGCTTTTATGGAATCAGCTGTGAATATTTTGTATGAATTGTGAATGTGTGCTGTTTGGGATGCTTTTTATTTGTTGGCTTGCAGTAAGAGCATTTTTGCTGCTGAGACAAATAATTGGTTTTCGTATGTATCAAACATCAATAATGCAGTTTTGGTTACTCCAGAAGGTAATGTGTTTTGTGTTTCTTCTTGCAGTTATCAGAAGTATTTGAGCAAGAAATTGATCCTGTCATGCAAGCATTGGGCTATTGTTGCGGTCACAAATATACTTTCAATCCTCAAGTGCTTTGCTGTTTTGGCAAACAATTGTGTACTATACCAAGAGATGCAAAATACTATTCATATCAGAACAGGTAAGAGTATAGACATAATACTGTAAGTTGTAAGAGAAATTTGAAAATTTATTTGTGTTTGGCAGAACAACATAGTCACTATAAAAATATTTTTTTCTTTTATAAGCACTATTTAGTTGGAACATATTAATTTGCACACAATCTGTCACGTCAGTTTCAGACTCATTAAATGTAATACAGTTTCATTGAACTGCTCATGCATATGGAACTGTCACCTTTCAAAGTGTTAAACTCTAAAACAGTTTTCTCTGCTTTTACTGCCAATTAGAACAGAGATTTTACTCTGGACAGTGATTGGGAGGGGGGGGGGGGGGTGCAAGTACTGGGAATGATATATCTGTCCTCCTCTAAATTAATTTGTTTGGAACTGAGAGTTCTTTATTATTGTAATGACTATAGTAGTCAGATTTTGTTGTACAAGTGGCTTTCTAATTCATGATGATTGCTAACCATTAATAATATTGGTTGACTTATAGTAACATATCACAGCTTTAACTTTCTCCATTGAAAAATGGGTTGGCAGTTTGTGTTAGAGTTATAAGCATTTTTGCTATGAAACAACTACTAATGTTATTTTGTAGCCTTTAGTTCCCCAGCTACACGCAAAAGATTTTATTCATAGGCTTGAGAGTGTGTGTTTTTTAATTCAGCTCTCAGTTATAACTAAGGGGGCATTAATTCTGTGCTATGCAACATATTCTCCAGTTTAAAGTATGCGTGCATGCTATTTACTGTTTTTCAGTTTGTAATGAGTTGAATTCACCATTGCAGTTAAAGAAGCTACTATTATATTTGTACGCGATACAGTTACTCTGTTTTTTGACAACATTGAGAAGTTCTATTTGTAGTCTTTGTATGCGGATTCAAGTAGCTTCCATAATAACTATAGGAAGTTTTTGGATCTTGTGTGCATATATTTCTTAAATTTATTTGATGGAAAGTGATTTAATTATGGTGCTTCATGTAGTGTGTGTGTGTGTGTGTGTGTGTGTGTGTGTGTGTGTGTGTGTGTGTGTGTGTTTGTATGCATGCTTCAACTGTGTATGTCTTTAACCTAATTGGTGTTGATATTTTAAAGGAAAGTTCTAATTGTATGGGTGTAGTATTGCCTACAGGTGTGTTTACATTAAAAATTGTAAATAATCCTCTCAATCATGACCGTTCAAGTCCTTAATACATAATTGTTGGAAAAAGTTTCATTGCAGTGTTGATGTGTATAGTTTGAGCCATCTGTACAGTTTCCTCCTCACACCCCAAGCTTGGTACCTGCTCACTCACTTTCCCCTGCACTCTTCAGTAGATGTAGACCACTATGTCGTAACATTAGATTTGTACTAGTAAGGTGAAGAAATTCATAGTAGAAAGAAATAAAAATGGAATAAGTTCAGTGAATACGCACATTTACCATTTTCAAGGTTCTTTAAAAAATGATGTACAGGTAAATGTAAATAGTGCGACAGTAAGCAATTTTATTAATTGTACTGACCTTTAATTTGGCCTAACGTAATTTTTACATATCGTTTATACATTGATACAGCATGCATTTCACCAAGAATCCAGAATTATATTTTGTTTCAGTTTCTCCTGGTGTAATGGTACCTCTCTGATTTTCTAGTAAAATATATTTGAAAGTGTGGATATCTACATTCGAATGTAACAGAAGTCAGAAAGTGAGCTGGACACGCATTACATACATATGTATGACACTAAAATGTAGACAAGACATATATCTGACTTCAAATTGTAAAAGCTGGTTATTTGTCGGGAGAAGAACAAAAATAAGAAGAATGTTTGGGCTAGCAGTTGATGATGATGGATGATATTGACTAGTTACATAAAATGACATATATTTGAGAGCATTGCTTTCTGTAGACGTTATCATGACATTCTGTAGATGTTGTCATGACCTTTCCAAACTTTGAGGTTTGCCGATGACGTAATTCTGTCAGAGACAGCAAAGAACTGGGAACAGTAGTTGAACCGAATGGACAGCATCTTGAAAGGAGGATATAAGATGAATAACAACAAAAACAAGATTAGGATAATCGAATATAGTCAAATCAGATGGTGCTGAGGGAATTAGATTGGGAAACGAGACACTTGAAGTAGTAGATAGGTTTTGCTATTTGACCAGCAAAATAACAGGTGCTGGCTGAAGTAGAAAGGATATAAAATGTACACTGGCAATGACAAGAAAAGGGTTTCTGAAGAAGCGGAATTTGGTAGCATCTAATATAGACTTTATTATGAAGTCTTTATCTGAAGGTATTTGTTCGGAATATAGTCATGTATGAAAGTGAAACATGAATGATAAACAGCTAAGATGAGGAGAGAATAGAAGGTTTTGAAGTGTGGTGCTGCAGAAGAATGCTGAAGATTAGATAGGTGCATCACATAACTAATGAGGAGGCATTAAACAGAACTGGGGAGGCAAGGAATTTGTGGCACAACTGATGACGGCATTCCGGCCTGAGATGCTGGAGGTGTCTTTTGCTACCTAGTCAATTGTTAGGCTGTCTGTGTTAGATGACAAAGCAAAAATGTTTCCAGCTTTTAGGGTCTTCAGCTGCCTCAGAACTGTGGAGAATATCCCCCCCCTCTCCCCCCAGTCAGTGTACATACAAGAGTTGACACTACATCTAGTTAGTGTATGTAGGAATTGAACTCTCCACACTGAAAGAGAAAAGATAGTTCCCAAGTGTCAATTTCCCACATTACTGCATCAAAACTTGGTGCTGGTATCTCTTCCTCCTCCATTTCATCGTTATCATTGCTTTTGCCACCACCATCGAAACCTACTTCAGCTTGTTTATGCACTATGGCATCACATTGTTCAGTGATATCCATCTGGTATGTGAAACTTGAGATGCCAATAGCACGGGAAATAAGTCCTGAAATGACAAGCTTTACACACCATCTCCTATAGCATTACATCCTTTGTGGAACGACTGATGTTGCACCACAGTCAGGCTTTATGAAACAGTTCACTATTGCCAGCTGTGTCACAAAATTCCAGGGAACAACAACAGATACAGAGTGATTCAGTTATCCCTACTCGCAACGTGTGCAAAAACCACACACAAAATTTTCATGTTCTCTCTTTTGCTATGTGCAAACTTTTACTTTTACAGAAATAATGAAACGACCTTTTTGTAGAAAATTTAAAGTAATTAAATTTTGTAGCGGGATGCATTTTTGTTAGAGGCCATACTTTCCAAATTATTTAAGGAAAACATACAAAAGTGACCTTCAAAAGTGTTTTTCTTGAATAATTCAAAAACCATGGCCTCCAGTGAAAACATATCCCAGCACAAAATTTAACTCTGTTAAATTTCCTACAAAAAGGCCCTGTTCACTTTTCCTAGAGGACTAATAGCTTGCACATAGCAAGCGAGAGAATATGAAAATTACATACATGATTTTTTAAGGTATTGCGGTTTGCAGAAAACCCATAGATAGTGGCAGCTGAATTGCCCTGTATGTGCAAAAGCTGCAAAATGTACAGTTTTATTCTTAATTTTTTTTCTTTAATGAATGAAATAGACCTTTGTGCAACAGCAACTTTATCTTTAACTCTTTAAAGACTGAACAATGCTGGTGGCTTTTTGGGTAACTGGGAGAAAGACAACATTAATGATCACATAAATGTTAACTTTGAATATGGAGAACATTTGACAGTAATAAGTCCAAACTTTCTTCATATAGGACCTATCTTCTCAGGGCAGTGCCTTTACATTCTTAAAATCTTGAAGTTTTGAATTTGCCTATTATTAATGGTGGCAACTTTTCAATCCCACCACTGTTGACACGCCAGTGCCATAAGTCTTTCTTTGCTTTTTTGTCACTGTGACATTTTTCCCTCCTTACAGCATAAATTTTTGCTGGGTGTAAACTATAAAGCAACCTAATTTCATCACCATTCAAAAGATTCCCAGGTTAAGAACCTTGAATCAGCTGAGGCAAAGTATTCCTGCTTCCTATCTCCCTTCCGCACCACCAATAATAGACACTCTCCGTTTCCACAGCCTCTTTCTCTCAACTTATAGCTCTTTGATTCACTGAAGTGCTTAACACCAATCTTGAGGCAATTTGTTGGATCATCTCACACATAACATTTATACTTACTGGATTGTCACCATCTCTCATTCCGTGAAACATTTTTAAAAACAAACACTTTGAGGACTTCAAAAGCTGACGTATATTTTTACTTTTCAGATCACGAGAATCTTACACTTCTGTAGCCTGTGTATTTCAGTATTCCACACAAAGGTGGTTTTTAAAGTAGTCTGTTATTGACATCATGGTTAATCATCAGCTTCTGCCAAATCATTAGTTTTCTTCTTTTCTGGGCCTTATTAATGTGTCAGATATACAGGGTTTTTTGCATAATAATGAGTCTGTCGTCGCAGTTCAGCATGAGTTTTGCCACCATTTCAGTATTGTGAGATATGATTGTGTTCCCACTAGTATCACCATTTTACTTTGGTCTGGATAGTTTCATTTATGAGGAACAGTGATGAATGGAAAACTGCCAGGGGCTCCTCACTCAGTATGCACTGCAGAAAATGTTAAAAGAGTTCGCAAGCCATGAAAAGAGTTCGCAAGCCAAACTCGGTAGTCCTGGACGATCTCTTAGGGGACATTCTGCTGAAATGTGCCTCAGTAATCGTTCAGTAAGGTATATTTTGCACATTAATCTAGGATTTCTCGCCTACGAAATGGCCATGGTGCAACAGTTGAACCCTAGAGATTATGTACAGCGGCAGAATTTTGCTCAAGAAATGGAGGCCATGCTTGATCAAAATGTCAACATTATTTTGTTTATGAGTGATGGAGTTCATTTTCATTTGGATGGCATGGTAAATCAGCAGAACTGTCATTATTGGGCGAATCGATATCTAAAACTAATGTGTGAGAGACAGTTACGTAGTCGCAAGGTGACTCGTGTGTTGTAACCAGTACAGGTGCTAGTGGTCCATACTTTTTCCAAGACAATAATGGAAACACTGTATCTTTAACTTTGGAACGTTACATAGACAAATGTAATGTATTGCGAATACATAGAAAGAAGGATCCTATATTGTATGATTATATGATAGCGGAACAAACACTGGTAGCAGTTACTTCTGTAAAATATCTGGGAGTATGCGTACGGAACGATTTGAAGTGGAATGATCATATAAAACTAATTGTTGGTAAGGCGGGTACCAGGTTGAGATTCATTGGGAGAGTGCTTACAAAATGTAGTCCATCAACAAAGGAGGTGGCTTACAAAACACTCGTTCGACCTATACTTGAGTATTGCTCATCAGTGTGGGATCCGTACCAGGTCGGGTTGATGGAGGAGATAGAGAAGATCCAAAGAAGAGCGGCGCGTTTCGTCACTGGGTTATTTGGTAACCGTGATAGCGTTACGGAGATGTTTAATAAACTCAAGTGGCAGACTCTGCAAGAGAGGCGCTCTGCATCGCGGTGTAGCTTGCTCGCCAGGTTTCGAGAGGATGCGTTTCTGGATGAGGTATCGAATATATTGCTTCCCCCTACTTATACTTCCCGAGGAGATCACGAATGTAAAATTAGAGAGATTAGAGCGCGCACGGAGGCTTTCAGACAGTCGTTCTTCCCGCGAACCATACGCGACTGGAACAGGAAAGGGAGGTAATGACAGTGGCACGTAAGGTGCCCTCCGCCACACACCGTTGGGTGGCTTGCGGAGTATCAATGTAGATGTAGATGTAGATGTGATCACTGAATTCTTCCTATCTGAACGAAAATGAAAACGCAATTCTATCAGGCGAGTATGGTTTCAGCACAACGGGATCACAGCTCACACAGCAAGAATGTCAGTGGAAGCTATTAGACCTGTTTGGTGACAGTTGACCACCTCATTCCTCAGGCCTATGAAATGCTCATTAAAAGTGAGAATTCTGTAATAAGAGGTTATCTGTCTAACTTTATCTATATAGTTGTACAAAAATAAAAATGAGAACATCCAGTTAATCTGTATTGAAGTGTGAAAAGAATTATTTGCTTGTTTTTATTGAAGTTAGAATTCCTAGTTAGCATTAAAGTTGAGGTATAGCTAGTTAACAGATTATTTGCTTTTGCTAATTTCTGCCCTACAATGATCTGCTTTTATAATATCAGACCAGCTGGTTTTATAATTTTACATTATTCCACTTACACGTAGTATTGCTTTTGGATAGCTTTTAACTAACCCTTGCCTGCTGCTAATTGTGCCTCCATTGCTTTTTCCCCTCGCATCTTCCTCTGCCTGCTTGTTGTTTGCTGCCTGCTGGGAAATGTTTATCATATATTGGACAAGCAGCATAAAGACGTGTGGCCTTCTTTCTGACAGATACACCTTTTGTCAGAAGTGCTTCAACGACATCCCTGGAGACACCGTCACCCTCGGCGATGATCCAACCCAGTCTCAAACGTGAGTATTAAATATATTTGATTTTGGAAAGTCTTCAGTGAAATACACCAATGGAAAGACGTACTATAGTTGAGGTATTGGGTGACAAAGCAGCACATGAAGAAGATTGAAACTGTCACCTAATTTTCAGAGTAGTTTCTTTGGAGTAAAAAAATTTGGGCTGGCACTGCAGCACTAGGACATTGACACACTATCTTTTATGTGCCATCAACTGCTAAATGCCTCAATTATATTAAGATAGTCATAAATTATATTAGGATAGTCATAAAGTTTAAGTGTTCCTTTAAAAAAATTATGCTGTGACCATGAAATTTGGTGATGTTGTTATTCCTTCTCCATACATTCACCATTCAATCCAACACATTTTTTCCCAATGATGGGTGATTTGGCTGAGAATTTGATAGTTGAAATCTGCATTGTGGCTGTTCAGGAAAAGTTCCAGCTCAAAAATGGCATTGTCTTTCTTGGAAAACCTGCCAAACTATGGTTTCTTCATCTGAATAAGGAGAATACTTGGGGGGGGGGGGGGGGGGGAGATATATGGGACATTAATTGGGTATTCCAAAAGAAACAACATTTGATATTGTTTTCTGTAAAGGATGTATTGGAATGGAGCAAAAATCTCTCTTTGGCAACTTCTTGTTGTGCGTAATCTTGTCAGCTTTCTGTAACCACTTCAGAAGACTTCAGAGCTGTGTTCCTGTGACAGTTTTCCCCTTATGAGCTTAGTCTGTCAGCACCAAACTATGGCAATCCCATGTAACACTAGGCTTCACCTTGCCCGATGAGGGTTTGGTCTTCGCTTTTTTGTGGTAATAAATCCACTGCTGACTGTGTTCCTGTCCCTCAGCTTGAATCCACTGCTGACTCTGTTCCTGTATCTTAACATTAATCCACTGCTGACTTTGTTCCTCTACCTCGGCATCGTAAGAAGACACCCAGCAGTCCATAGGGGTAAGGTTGCTAAAGAAGTCACCTGAACTAGCCCTGACACAGTTGAAACATTTCTGTTGCTGCCTCAGTTCGGCAGGCAGTGACTTTTGTCATTTCAAGATCTTGTGCAATATGTTTAAAACTGATCCATTATTAATTTTCGCTTTTTCAACTATTTCCTCAAATATGATGCTCTGGTTCGAAAAACAGGCCTTTAACTTCTCTTGAGATTTCCGATTCTTCCCAGAGAGAGATAGTGTACCATTTTGATCTTTATCATTCAGAATTATCTGGAGACACTAAAAACAACCACACTGCCTAACCACTGTGTCACATGATGGTGCAGTGTTTCTGTTTACTTCCATCTCAGTGCGTAAAGTGTGTAATGTTGCAGCAGAATTACTGCAGTATACCCCACTTCACCAGTGGGCTGTGCCATTTTGTTTTTGCTCCTCTAGTTGTGTGCTGAAGTACTGTGGCATAGGGATTTTGGCATGCACCAGAACTGCAGGCATGTACCTGTAAACAAACAGTTAATTACATGACTTCATTTCTTAGAGGTGATGATTGAAACTAATGACTACCCCTCATACAAGGAGTGGCGAGTTCTTTGTAATTAACATGTAAGATACAACTAAGCTCTTAAAAAAGTTCAAAACTGGATTAAAGTGTTTAAGCTTCACAATTGGAGCTGAATTGTTGAAGTAGCTGCTCTGAAATTGTCATGGAGTGGAAAATGAGGAGAGTTGTTATAATTGCCTACAGGAAATGCCATTGACAACAACAGTACCAAGGCTCTCTATGGTGATGATGTATAAGAGCCTGAGCCTCACGGGACAGTGAGATGACTGAAGTCAAATGTGATAGCTGAAAAGAAGTTCATATTGGCAGCACCCAGAAAAACTTTAATACAGTAGCAGTTTCAGCTTAACCTCTTAATGAAGCAAATGAAGGAACTTCACAATTGCGTTAATAGATTTAGATCAGTCATCTAAATCTGTCAGAAGCCATTTATTCTCACTATTGTTCTGTGGTACTTATACAGTTCCAACAAATGAAGCCAAGCCTCTGATGTAGCAGACAAATGAAATGTTTATCTCGAAAAGTAGCTGCCATTAGTGAGGGAGGCTGTGTTTTTAAGAAGTCGTTAACATAAGGAACAAAATGCTGAAGAAGGATGAGATAGACTCTGTAGGCTGCAGTGCAAAACACAGCCAAAATTTAGTGTAGATGTTTATCATTATTCTGCAAATTACTGAATTACATGGCAAAGGGTACTTACCATGGTGGCACTTGTTGGGGTTCTTCCCATTCCATTTGTCTGTTGAGCGCAGCTACTGTAATTAGACTAATCTAGTCTTCACGATCCTTGCAGGAGTGATACACGTGAGGTTGAAGAGTCTTACATTCCTCGCTTAATATGGCTTCTTCAAATTCCGTCAGTAGTCTTTCACAGGATATTTGGTGTCCATCTTCAAGAATCAGACACGTAAGGTTTCCAGCATATCTGTGATCGTCTCTCATGGGCCAAGCAAACCTTTGGCTATATGTACTGGTCTTCTTTGTACATGTCCAATGTCTCCTGTGCATGAATGCTTTGTAAGCAATAGTTTCCCATTATCCCACCAATGAGCTGAAGTTTGAAACCTACCAACCGCTTTGTCTACGACTGAGCCTATGGTATCATTTCATTTGATATTCCTACAAATTGTTACACCCATGTGTTTGCAGGGGGTGATTGATTTCCCAGTTGTGACTCATTGATATTGCAGTCGTATGGCACTCTGTGTTCTGTGAAGTACAAAATTTTCCATTTCTGAACATTTAAAGGAATGCACCAGTCTTTGCAGTACTTTTAAATCTCATTAAGATTTGACTGAATGTTTGTGCAGCCTTTTCAGATAATACGAAGGATGTTCAGTAACTAATGCAGCACATTTTTTCCCTGAAAGCAGTTGGTTTTATTCAGGATTCCAATACACCACATTATTCCCCACTCTTCTGTCTACAAAACCCTATTTTTCAACATAATGTCCGTTCAGTGCAACAGTCTTACGCCACCTTACTCACTTTAATAGGAAGATCTGTATGCCCGCGTGGTACCACTCTACTGGTCGACATCAGAGCCAACATCTTGCTGCATCAGTAACCTCCCCATCATCAATGCACTGTTTCCCGCATAGAGTGCATCCTTCACTCAGACAAATAGATGGAAATCGGAAGGTGCGAGATCTGGGCTTTAGGTCAGATGAGGAATAACAGTCCAGTGAAGTTTCATGAGCTTCTCTCAGGTGCACAGACTTGTGTGAAGCCGTGCATTATCAAGGGGGAAGGGGAAGTTGGTTTGCATTTTTTTGGTGACAAGCGTGCTGAAGTTATTTCTTCAGTCTCCTGAGGATAGCACAATAAACTTCAGAGTTGATCATTGCACCATGAGGAAGGACATCAAATAGAGGAACCGCTTCAGAGTTACAGAAGACTGTCACCATGACTTTACCTTCTTCTCTTTCTTTGGGGGAGAAGTGGTGTGGCGCTATTCCATGGGTTGCTATTTGTTTCGGATTCGAAGTGGTGAACCATGTTTGATAGCCTGTGATGATGTTCGTCCGCAGCTCGTGGTCGTGCGGTATCGTTCTCGCTTCCCACGCCCGGGTTCCCGGGTTCGATTCCCGGCGGGGTCAGGGATTTTCTCTGCCTCGTGATGACTGGGTGTTGTGTGATGTCCTTAGGTTAGTTAGGTTTAAGTAGTTCTAAGTTCTAGGGGACTGATGACCATAGATGTTAAGTCCCATAGTGTTCAGAGCCATTTGAACCATTTTGTGATGATGTTCGGCAAAAAATTGTCACAAGTAGCATCGTAATGAGCAAGCAATTCTGCGCAGATATGCACCTTCATGTACCCCAACTGTTGGATGATTATGTCAGCATTACCAACAGAGATCCCCAGTTAAGCAGCAAGGTGTTTGTTTGTGAGCTGTCAGTCATCTCGAATGAGAGTGTATGTATGTTCCAGCATTGCAGGAGTCACAGTTGTGTGTGGCCAGCCGGCATGATGGAGATCAGACAGGTTTGTGCGATGATATTGCGATGGATGACTGACACCTCACCCAATGACTCACCATGCTTTTGTTTACTGCCAAGTCTTGATAGACTTTCTGCAAGTGCCTGTTAACATCTGTGATGTTCAATTTTCCAGCAAAAGAAACTCAATAACAGCTCTCTACGTAGAATGTGTGTCTGTTACAGAAGCGGTTTTGATGGCCATGTGTATTGCTGCCGCGTGTGTGAATTTATGAAACCATTGTGGCTGGAGTGGGAGTATTCCACAATGTCCCACAGCAAATTTCACATTTTTCCAACCAGAAATAGCAGGGGGGGGGGGGGGGGGGGGGGAGGAGCAGTACTTAATGAATGCCCATCATACTTCACATTATATAATTGTGTTAGCTACTGAAAGGCAGAAATTACTATTAATATTGTCTTCCAATTCGTTTATATACAATAAGAGCAGCAAAGTTCTAGCACATTTTTCCTGTACTACACCTTAAATTGCTTGATCAGTTAATGACTCTCCATCCAAGATAATATGCTGCATCATCCCTTGCAAGAAATTCTTAATCCAGGCATACATTTTGTTTGATATTTCATATGATTGCACTTTCATTAAGAAATACTCATGTGGCATTGACTAAAATACGTTTCTGAAGCCAAGAAATCTGCACAGATTTAATTGCCATGGCTTTCAGGAGTGAGCAAAATGTGAGTTGGGTTTCAAAGGAGAGAAGTTTTTTCAATCCATCCTGTATGGCGTGGAGGATGATGATCTGTTTGGGATAGCTAGCTCATTAAGTGTTAGCTCACAATATGTTCTAAGATTCTACAGCAAATTAAAGCCAATGATATTGGGTGATAGTTTTGTAGAACATTTCTGCTGCCCTTCTTGCACGTTGGTGTGACCAGTGATTTCTTCCAACTACTGGGCTTAGTTTCTTGTTCCATGATTCTGCGTTACAGTATACTATAGTTAAGAGATGCTTACTCAGCCACAGAATCAGTATAGAACCTGATAGAGATTTAATTTTTCCATGGGAGTTTGTTCAATTTTAGCGAATTTCAGCTGTTCCTTTACACCTCCGACACTAATATCCATATCCCCCATCTTTGCAGCTGTGCAAGAATTTAACTTAGACCGTAATCCTTAACAATTTATTTGTTGCCCTCAATTTCTGTTGCCATAACATTGTCAAGCGTGTAGACACAAACTTTGCTGCTACTGATAGGTTTTACATATGACAAGAATTTCTTTGTGGTTATGTAAGAGGACTTTCAATAAGATTCTGCTGTGGTAGTGGTGGTGGTAGGAGGAGGAGTAGCTGAAGATTTCACACATTGTCCTTTTGACAGCCAGACCCATTTCTTCAAGCATATCACTACTTGACTAACTGTAGTTTTCAAAGCTAAATTTTCAGTCCATCTATATTACTAGTTTTGACTTACAGCAATGAGACATGTACTTCAAATCCAAGAACCATTCCAAAACTGAGGGTTGCTCAATGAGTAATCCAGATTCTGACTTCTGCTGTTGAATGATGGTGACTTTGGATTGTGTAATTGTCGAAGTCCATTTGATTGTCTTCTTAAACTTGAAGAGAACATTGGTTGATTTGTATGTTGAAGTTGAACAGTTAGTATCTCTGCCATCCTCTTCAGGGTAATCTGCTGTTAAGACTAAGCAGTTCCGTACTGCCCATTAGATTTTCTGTCCCATTATAGAACTTTTCTTTTCCCATTACATAAACTTTTAGTTGGTTCTGTATGTGGCTTCTTTGGGTTCCAGGAATGCATATAACATCACATTTGTGCTCAAAATAATGTGAAAATAAGTCTGCCTTAGTGCCAAATATGCCTTCACTATTAATAGAGAAAGAAGAATGTTTTATGCCACATCCAGGTGAAAAGTTTATGAACCTTTCTTTTATGGTAAAGCAACTGTAACTGGTGTTTCTTATGTTGATGCGCTTAACTTCCTCGGTCGGAAGAAACTGAACCACAGAAACCTTTATCTGACAGCAAGATGGTGTGGCACCTCACTGGCATAACGCGGTACACAATTGGTTAAAAGACATTGTGCATGACTGCTGTATTGGCTTCAAGCACTCTGGTGACAGAGCTTCCTTGCATGGTCTCCTCGTCCTCCCGATCTGACACAATGGGTTTTTTACCTTTGGAGATTTATAAAGGATTGTGTGTATGTGCCTCTGCTAACAGCTGATCTAGTGACTAAAGAAACAGGATTGAATCAAATGAAGTAATTGCAACAATTGCTCCAGACACACTGATCAAGGTTTGGGAAGAACTTGCCTGTTGACCCGACGTTTGCCATGTGAAAAATGTTCCTCACATTGAATACTTGTAAGAAAAACTATTTGAATTGCTCTTTCATTGGATATAATATTTGTAACTGCATGTGTCATGTAATAAACGCTACAGAACTTTAAAACCATTAAATTCATTTTAAAACTCAATACTGTATTTACGCGACTTTTTAAGACGACCCCCCATTTTTTAAGAACTTCTTTGAGAAAATTTTAACATTTTGACTACATCAATAAAACAGTTTGTAATTGGGTTAAAGTTATGCCTAAAAAAGTTAACATTATACCTATCCGAAACTTGAGCTGTTTATTGATCGTCCACCACCACCACCACCACCACCACCTCTAGCATTATTGTCATCACTGGTATTAACATCTTCGTGTGTAGGCTTATTGGCATTTCTTACTTCCTGTTAATATGTCATCTTCTGAGCCATCCATAGCTTTGAATTTGCAGCAAGGTTTGATTTTTTTGTAATATAAGGGGCATTCAAAAAGAAACCAGTACCTGTATGTTAGAAGTATTGAACCTGGCTGACACTTGACCCACTGTGACACAAGGCAGTGAATGGCTGTCTCAAAATTCCTGGGTCTCCAATGTTAGCCAGTTCTGCACGTACAGCTGACCATCATCATCAGAGGTGAATCGTTGGCCATCAGAGCGTTTTTAAGGGGACCAAAAATGGTGTAATCACAGGGAGAGAGCACCTAACTGTATGGAGGGTGGCTGAGAACCTCCCATTTGAATTTCTGCGGGAGTGCCTAGACTGTGTTGGCCATGAGGCTTTGCATTGTCAAGGAGCGGAATGACCCCACAGGTGAGATTACCTGGTTGTTTTGATTTGATAGCTTGGCGAAGGGTGGTCAAGGTTTGCAAGTAATGCTGGGCATTCACTGTTGTCCCGTGCTGCAGGAAGTGAATCAGAAGGGGGCCATCTTGGTCAAAGGAGGTCAGCATAGGGGCAAACGATTCACCTTGGATCTACATCTACATTTATACTCCGCAAGCCACCCAACGGTGTGTGGCGGAGGGCACTTTACGTGCCACTGTCATTACCTCCCTTTCCTGTTCCAGTCGCGTATGGTTCGCGGGAAGAACGACTGTCTGAAAGCCTCCGTGCGCGCTCTAATCTCTCTAATTTTACATTCGTGATCTCCTCGGGAGGTATAAGTAGGGGGAAGCAATATATTCGATACCTCATCCAGAAACGCGCCCTCTCGAAACCTGGCAAGCAAGCTACACCGTGATGCAGAGCGCCTCTCTTGCAGAGTCTGCCACTTGAGTTTGTTAAACATCTCCGTAACGCTATCACGGTTACCAGATAACCCTGTGACGAAACGCGCCGCTCTTCTTTGGATCTTCTCTATCTCCTCTGTCAACCCGATCTGGTACGGATCCCACACCGATGAGCAATACTCAAGTATAGGTTGAACGAGTGTCTTGTAAGCCACCTCCTTTGTTGATGGACTACATTTTCTAAGGACTCTCCCAACGAATCTCACCCTGGTACCCGCCTTACCAACAATTAATTTTATATGATCATTCCACTTCAAATCGTTCCGCACGCATACTCCCAGATATTTTACAGAAGTAACTGTTACCAGTGTTTCTATCATATAATCATACAATAAAGGATCCTTCTTTCTATGTATTCGCAATACATTACATTTGTCTATGTTAAGGGTCAGTTGCCACTCCCTGCACCAAGTGCCTATCCGCTGCAGATCTTCCTGCATTTCACTACAATTTTCTAATGCTGCAACTTCTCTGTATACTACAGCATCATCCGCGAAAAGCCGCATGGAACTTCCGACACTATCTACTAGGTCATTTATATATATTGTGAAAAGCAATGGTCCCATAACACTCCCCTGTGGCGGGCCAGAGGTTACTTTAACGTCTGTAGACGTCTCTCCATTGGTAACAACATGCTGTGTTCTGTTTGCTAAAAACTCTTCAATCCAGCCACACAGCTGGTCTGATATTCCGTAGGCTCTTACTTTATCAGGCGACAGTGCGAAACTGTATCAAACGCCTTCCGGAAGTCAAGGAAAATGGCATCTACCTGGGAGCCTGTATCTAATATTTTCTGGGTCTCATGAACAAATAAAGCGAGTTGGGTCTCACACGATCACTGTTTCCGGAATCCATGTTGATTCCTACATAGTAGATTCTGGGTTTCCAAAAACGTCTGGCTTTATGTGTAGAACTGGTTAACATCGCAGCCCCGGGAATTTTATGAGACGGCCATTCACTACCTTGTGTCACAATGGGACAAGTATCTTAACAGCCAGGGTCAATTCTTCTAACATACAGGTACTGGTTTTTGTAATTATGCATCTGGCTCGTTTCTTTTTGAATGCCCTTTATAGATTCACTTGACTTTCTGCGCCCGCCATTCTGCAGTAAGGAGTCACTGGCTCAGTGTAGATATTGAGGTTTTCTTTAACTTTAACCCTGGAGTGAGGGCATCGTCTCCTTGAAGCCGTTCACTGTAAAGCTTCCACAGGTGAACCTTTTAAAAAGTCTGCCCACAACAACATCCTTTTACTTGAAGTTGTGAGATCATGCCACCAGGAATTGTTACCGGGCCTGTGTTGTTATCTATCACATCTTTAAACCCTTGGGTGAGGTGATCCCTGAAGGAATCCAGCACCAGCATTTTCCTTCCGTTATGCAAAGAGCCTGGTATTCTGTTCTAAATGACCTTAAATCAATCTAGTATTAGGTCATTTTTATCCATCCCTTTCCTTGGCATCTAATGATAAGTCCAGCAGGCATCATTTTCCTGCAAAGAATCACGTGATGGGAACTACCTTCCACCTGTTAGTTAGAGCACACAACATTCTTGTTTTCTGGCCTTTTCATTGCCACAATTTTTTACAGGAACATGTTTTAACATCCTACACATTGACAGTAACATTTGATGCCATATTGGAATAACAGGCATTTGATGGACATCACCCATATGGCCTAGCAAATAGTCATGCTGTGTCTATAGATTGATTATACGGCGCTGTTACACAAGTAGCTTTCTGTCGGACACTGCAGGAAGTCGCTGAGTAACGTTGTTCTGCATCGTAATGTAAACCCCATGCATCTGCCATAACCCATTTTGATTTCTGTGGTGTATGCAGTTGAGGAGTTTCACTTCAGTTTTAATTTTAATAATAAACAGCCTCAGTTGCACAGTTTACCTAGAACTTACCTAGGTTTCAGTCGGGATAACCCAACCTTCTTCAGAATAACAGTATCTACCGTTTGTCCATAGTGGACATCATCAAGCTAAAACTACAAATCCATAAATTATCATCAGATTTTAAAACTTATCTGGCACTGCCTCGGCCCCACTTTGCGACCGCGATGCAGCAGCCACGAGTACTGCAATGGAACTTACCGTAGCATCATGAGGCCTGCCTAGGCGGACACAATACCTTGCGCCTGTGCATAAACTGTATGATAGTAACTTGTTGGGACAAGACGTGAACTTAACTTGAGTTAAGTTCACGACTTGTCGCAACAAGTTAAGTTCACGTCTTGTCCCAACAAGTTACTATCATACAGTTTATGCACAGACGCAAGGTATTGTGTCCGCCTAGGCAGGCCTCATGATGCTACGGTCAGTTCCAGTACAGCACTCGTGGCTGCCGCATCGCGGTCGCGAAGTGGGGCCGAGGCAGTGCCAGATAAGTTTTACAGTCTGATGATAATTTATGGATTCGTGGTTTTAGCTTGATGATGTCCACTATGGACAAACGGTAGATACTGTTGTTCTGAAGAGGGTTGGGTTATCCCGACTGAAACGTAGGTAAGTTCTAGGTAAATGGTGCAACTGAGGCTGTTCGTTATTAAAATTAAAATTAATATTTATACAGTTGCTGACAGGGCTGCGAAATGTTGAAGATGTTTAAGTTTCAATTCATCTCTAATACCTTCCATTTGTTATTTCTCAAGTAAATGGAAAACCTTCGTTGTGTTTTTCTTGCACATATTGAATAATCTGCTGCTCCATTTTATGAAAACCTTCCCTGCTTCAGTCACCTGGAAGTTTGGTGTGTAGAACTGGCGTTCTTTAATTTGTTGTTTTTAATGGCACCACCAACTAAAATTTACAACTGTATCGCCAAATTCTTCCTGCTGCACAGTCTCCCCCTCCTTGCACCTCTTAATGACAACAAGGCATTAACATAAAATTAGCGTCATATGACATACTGTCGGTGTGAACTGCCAACTCATTGATCCACATTTTTAAACAGACCTGTAGCTGTAATTTGCAATTATTATCGGTTGCTTCACCCTTTACAGTTCCTACAGCAGTGACAGTATTAGCAGACTGAAAGACAACAATACATTATCCTCCTGGCTTCCTGCAGCTGAATCGTCATTGTTACACTGTAGCCACCCTCGGAAATCAGTAGTGCTTAGAGCAGTAGTAACTTTAATGCAGTTTTTGAAGCTCATGTTTCATTTGTTCTGCTGTGTTTCAGACATTCTGTGTGAACATATTTTCATTAGCATTAGTTTTTTCCTGTGGGAATGTATACTGTTGTTGACGGTTTGTCCACTTTTAAAGTCGATTCAGTTCCAAATAGCAAAGGATTCAGGCAAGCTGTCCTTCAGATCTGGTAGATGTTCATAAAAAGCCATGGTATGTGGTATAAATTCCCATGACAGGCAGCACAATGAAATTTGCTTTTCATTCACAAGCCCCCTCTCCACATTTGTCCTAGTGCTTGGCCAAGCTGGTGTTACACCCACCTAGCTTTTCGAAGCCTTTAAATTAAATTGGCACATGTCCTCAGTCCTCATCTGTAAATGTAAGATTATCTAATTAATATATCTGTTAATCTATCGCACAATGTTAGAAAGGTTGGCCTTGGCAGCAGTTACCTAATCTGTGAGTGTAAGACAACCTTGTATTTTTCTAATGATGAATTTGGGGGGAAAAACCTTTCTTACAGTTGTGTAAATATGATATAATATTCTTACATCACTTAAGTGGTATCATTACCGGTTTCAACTTATTACCAAGTCTTTATCAGATGATTTGAATACATTACACAGATATTCATGAATTGGAGAGGCCCAAAGAGGTGGTCACAGTGTTTTGAGTTGAGGCTGATCAGCATACCAACTCTACAGAGGTGTTTATATAATCTTCTTAGCTGATTACAGCTGTGATAACAATAATCAACATCTTATTGATTATTTGACAAATAAATCAAAGAGTGGTCTTGGTTAGTATTGCATTAAGAACGCACTGAATAGTAGAGGCATTGAGTCTTCTAGAGCCACACAAACCAGACTGAAAACTTCACTTGCATTCAGACAAATCATTGTTTGTTTATTTATTTATAATTGAATTTTAAATGGTTTAAATTTATTGATATGTTCAGTGATGGAACTCTTTGCACACTTAATTTAAAGCTAATATTGAAAGCAACTTGAAGTAAGTGAATATTATCTGAAGTCGTACAAAGTCTTCAGACATTTATTGGAAGATCTTCTCTCGTCTTCCACCAACCTGACACACTCCTTAAAGTGAGTGATTCGTAGTCATAAACACACTGAAAAAGTTATGTGACATAGGGGTGTGTGTGTGTGTGTGTGTGTATATATATATATATATATATATTGTTTGCAGTGAATTTCCTTAAGTGTTTAACCTGTATGAATTTGTCACGTGAAAGAAAAAAGTATTATGAGAAATAAAGTATGTGATTTATTGTTGTTTGAGGGAATGACTTCATTTCTGTAATACAAACTAAACATGTGATTAATACCAACATAAATCTCTTGCTGGTAATTATACTTGTACTTCAGTTAACATGGATGTTGATCAGATTGTTTTGTCATAGATATAAAAATTTAAAAATTCTAGGTGATCTGTGTTATTAAATTAAGGACATGTAACATTTGCTGTCTTTCAAAAATTCTCTTATATTTGACAAACTGCCTATTGGCTTCTGTCTCGGGTTCTTCGGCCGACGTTCATCTAGTGATTTTTCTGACGTTTCGCCAGCACAAGTGGCTGGCATCGTCAAAGCTTCACCCTCCATTGCCGGTGGTGAACTGGAGCCGAGCTCGCGGGCGCAGACTATATGTACCTGGCGCGCCAACGTCCGAGGGCTTCTCCGCGGTCATTTCCGGTGCGGTTCTCCTCTTGCTACCTGTGACGGTCGTTCGCTCCAGTACGGGAAGCCAGGATCCGTTGACCTTAAGGCTTTCCTCTTTCTTGTTCAAACTGTTCGCGTGTTTCTGTATTTCTACAGCTTCTCTGAACAAGTGCGTGTGATAGTGCTTCTCTACAGCCAGGACTTCCGTGTCGGCGAATTTTATTACGTGGTCGGTCTCATTGAGTGCGTGCTCTTCCACGGCCGATTTCTCCACCTGCCCCAACCTACAATGTCGCTTATGCTCGTTGATCCTGGTGTTGATGGATCGTCCAGTCATTCCGACATAAACTTTTCCGCATGTGCATGGTATACTGTATATTCCCGACATTGCAAGTGGGTCTCTTTTCTCCTTCGCCGATCTAAGACATTCTTTGATCTTCCTAGTCGGTTTGAAAATCGTCTTTACGCCATGTTTGCGCAATATACGGCCGATTCTGTCCGTCACTCTGGGAATGTATGGCAGAAAGGCCGTACCCGACATTTCTTTTTCTGGTTCCTTACTTCGCCGAGTGTTTGGCTCTGTTACACTTCTAATATAATTTTTGGAGTACCCATTGCTCCTCAGGACAGTTTCCAGGTGTTGCATTTCTCGTTTGAGGTGTTGCGGCTCACATATTCGTCCTGCTCTCGTTACGAGCGTACTAACCATGCCTCTTTTCTGGCTCGGGTGGTGGTTTGACAGTTTGTGCAGGTATCGGTCCGTGTGTGTCGGTTTTCGATACACCCTGTGTCCCAGGTTTTCGCCGTCCCTTGTGACCAGCACATCTAGAAATGGCAGTTTCTTGCCCTTTTCTACTTCCATGGTAAATGTTATGTTGGCATGGACAGCATGAACAGCCTCCATGCCAACATAACATTTACCATGGAGGTAGAAAAGGACAAGAAACTGCCATGTCTAGATGTGCTGGTCACAAGGGACGGCGAAAACCTGGGACACAGGGTGTATCGAAAACCGACACACACGGACCGATACCTGCACAAACTGTCAAACCACCACCCGAGCCAGAAAAGAGGCATGGTTAGTACGCTCGTAACGAGAGCAGGACGAATATGTGAGCCGCAACGCCTCAAACGAGAAATGCAACACCTGGAAACTGTCCTGAGGAGCAATGGGTACTCCAAAAATTATATTAGAAGTGTAACAGAGCCAAACACTCGGCGAAGTAAGGAACCAGAAAAAGAAATGTCGGGTACGGCCTTTCTGCCATACATTCCCAGAGTGACGGACAGAATCGGCCGTATATTGCGCTAACATGGCGTAAAGACGATTTTCAAACCGACAAGGAAGATCAAAAGAGTGTCTTAGATCGGCGAAGGAGAAAAGAGACCCACTTGCAATGTCGGGAATATACAGTATACCATGCACATGCTGAAAAGTTTATGTCGGAATGACTGGACGATCCATCAACACCAGGATCAACGAGCATAAGCGACATTGCAGGTTGGGGCAGGTGGAGAAATCGGCCGTGGCAGAGCACGCACTCAATGAGACCGACCACGTAATAAAATTCGCCGACACGGAAGTCCTGGCTGTAGAGAAGCACTATCACACGCGCTTGTTCAGAGAAGCTGTAGAAATACAAAAACACGCGAACAGTTTGAACAAGAAAGAGGAAAGCCTTAAGGTCAACGGACCCTGGCTTCCCGTACTGGAGCAAACGACCGTCGCAGGTAGCAAGAGGAGAACCGCACCGGAAATGACCGCGGAGAAGCCCTCGGACGTTGGCGCGCCAGGTACATATAGTCTGCGCCCGCGAGCTCGGCTCCAGTTCACCACCGGCAATGGAGGGTGAAGCTTTGACGATGCCAGCCACTCGTGCTGGCGAAACATCAGAAAAATCATTAGATGAACGTCGGCTGAAGAACCCGAGACAGAAGCAGTTTGTCAACAAGTGGCCACGAAAGCCTTAACAATTTTGTCTCTTATATTTGCTTACAGTGTGATCAAAAAGGATCAGTTCAAGGAGATGAAGAATGATCACCTTGAATTGGAACCTTTTGTAGAATGTACTGATTGTGGACGGAAGCTGCATCAGATATGTGTTCTTCATTTGGACCAGATATGGCCACAAGGGTAAGACATTTAGTATTTGCTTTTCTCTTCCTTGTTCTCAAAAAGAATTTTGCATGCAGTAGGTAGTCACTTTCAAAGTGTGTTAAATTGTTAACAGGATTGTTGTTAAACAATATAAGGGAACAACAGAGTGCTACTTATTGTAAAGATGACACGTTGATTTGCAGAGAGGCACAATGAAGACACTTGTACATTAGCTTTCAGCCAAAGCCTTCTACAGAAAAAAAGAACCACAGATTTACAGAAGCAATCACACCTCATGCACACATGACTGCCATCTCCGGCATCTCAGAACGGATGTAACTGTTATGTAGAGTGGAAGCAGCAGTCTGGAGGGGATGGGAAAGGGGAATGGATAGCAGGTTGGGGGGAGAGAAGAGCACTGTCCAGCAGAATTTGCAGGGACTAGGAGGAGGTATGACAGGACTGCCAGCTGGTGCAGCATCGGGAGGCTGTGGGGTAGGAAGGGGGGAGGGGAATGGGGAACTGTAAAGGAGAGGAGCAGGGAAAGGGAAAGATGGGTGGGTGCATTGGGAATGGGCGGCACACACACAGGTTGAGTGGGTGTGAATAGGGAGGAGGTGATAGGACAGAGGGCATGAAAACTATTGAGTGGAAGGTGTGGGTATAGCTGCTTACTGTAGGTTGATGACAGGCTAATTTCAGGAGTGGAGAATATGTTGCAAGGATAACTTCCATCTTCACAGTTCAGAGAAAAGCTGGTGGTGGGGGAAAGGATCTATACGTTTCGGGTAGTTAGGCAGCCATTTAAATCAAGCCTACGTTCAGCTGCATGTTGTGCCACAGGGTGGTGTGCTATGCTCGTGGCCACAGTTTGGCAATGGCTTTTCATCCCGATGGACAAATGGTTGGTAGTCACATAAATATAAAAAGCTGTGCAATTATTGCAGCAGATCTGGTATATGATGTGGCCGCTTTCACAGGCAGCCCAGCCTCTGTTGGGGTTAGGATAAACCAGTGATGGCGTTGGAATTGGAACTGCTGGGTGGGTGGATCGCACAGGTCTTGCACCTGGGTCTTCCACAGAGAGATAATCCCTGTGGCATGGGGTTGGAATTGGGAGTAGTATAAGGATGAATAGGATGTGGAGGTTGGGTGGGCCACAGAACACGGATTTAGATGGCCTAGGAAGTATCTTGGATGTCCCTCATTAAGGCATGGTGATGGATAATCGAAGCCCTAATGAAGGATTTAGCTCAGTTGTTCCAGTCTGGGGTGGTATTGGATGACAAAGGGGGCACTCTTTTGTGGCTGGTTCCTTGGTCCTTGGGGTGGTGGGAGGATTGATGGTGTGGGGGGAAATGGCACGGGAGGTCTGTTTGCGGAACAGATCCGGGGGGGGGGGGGGGGGGAGTGGGGGGGGGGGGGGGGTAGTGCCTGAGTGTGAAGGCTTTGATAAGACCCTCAACATTCTGGGCAAGGGAGTTCTTGTCACTACAGATATGCCAGCCAAGCTGTATGGGAGTTTTTTGGTTTTTTGTGTGGAAGGGATGACAGCTGTTGAAATACAGATGCAGGTACTGTTGGTGGTTGTGAGATTTAATGTGGCTTCTGAAGAAGGCTTTGGCTGGAAACTGAATGTGTAACAATCTTCTTGTTGTGTCTGTCCGCAACTCATTGTGCCATTTTTATGGTGAGCAGCAATCTACCTTTTTCCTTGTATTGTTGATATTCCAACCTGGAGTTTCCATTGCTCTAATTACTGTTAAAGTTAAAATGGCAAATAAAATGTTTGTATTTCATTTTAGGTTTTGTTGTGACAATTGTTTGAAAAAGAAAGGCCTGAAAAGGAAAGAGAATAAATTCAATGCTAAAAGATTACCAGCTACCAAATTGGGTACATATATTGAGACAAGAGTTAATAACTACCTTAAAAAGAAAGAAGCTGGAGCTGGTGAAGTCTTCATAAGAGTGGTTTCTAGTTCTGACAAAATTGTCGAAGTCAAACCAGGAATGCGCAACAGGTATGTTAGAAGTAACAGAATTTCTCATAGTTGAGAACACAGCTTCTTTATTTTGCAACATATTAACTCATTGCCTACATACATCAGTCACTCCACACATCTGTGTACTCTTCAGTGAATATTGGTTTTGAATTGAAAGATTTCTTTCTTAGGTAATACATATGTGTAGTGCAACATTCATAACCTCGTCATTTTCACTTAAATCCAAGAAATTGTTTCATGATGTTGCTTGCATGCATGTAAGTATTGTTCCAATTCTAAAAATTGGAAATGATAATTCAGTGAACTACATCAACTGTAATACTGCAGAACTAAATGATGGACAGTACCAGCAATTGTCATTGAAGTGTGTAGCATTTATCTATGCATTAAAAAATGTTAAATTAATTAGTGTGCACTCAGTATTGATTTGTATTATAAAATGTGTGTGCGTACAATGTTGTTTTGCAAGGTGAGCATAAGAATTGATAGATAACTGACTATTCTGTAAATAATTAAGCCTGTGCCTCCCATAATTATGCAAAGATAATGTGGACACATGGCGCCAATGAATCTTCAACAGTAATCCACATGTATGTGTTCTCATTTATCATAACCACGTCGTTTCAGAACAAAGATGCATTCTCATAAGTTGGAACAGTTTGGTGGCTCCTTACTACCTGTGGATCACAAATGGATCGCAAACAGTCCAACTCATGTCTCTTGACAGGTTGTGTATGCTGCTGGAAATCTGAAAAAACTCGGGATTTTTTTTCATGTGGAATAAGCGCAGGAAAATCCCAAGAATTTTTTAGAAGTCCAAGAATTTTTCATTGTTTTAATTTTCAGTTAAATTTTTGTAGTTTTGATTGGTAAGAACTGATACTCTAACAAAGAGCTTTACTCAGCTTGCTACTGCACAATAAAACTGCAACAATAAAACATAAATGAGAGAACACCACCAAAATAAAACATCATTTGTGAAGAAATGAGACATTTACAACTACAATAGACAGTGCGTGCGCGCGCGCGCACGCCCACACACACACACACACACACACACACACACACACACACACACACACACCCCTGCCGACAACAAAATGTGTCGAAGGCTTTAGGATGAACATTATACAATACTTTGTGACAACAAACTGCTTTCAATTAGTGTGACGTTACAACTGTTCACATTTTAGACAGGTCATGGGAAAATACTGCAAATGGTGATTTGAAAAACGTTATTTTCGAAGTAAATATCCTTGTACGCAAGGTGAATTGTGTTACTTGTGTGAATGTCCGATGAATTTCTTAAATCACGGAGCACGTGAATCTCTTTCAAAACTTAACACTTTGAGGAGCAGCCACTTTGAAAAATTTTGGGCCCGAAGATCTAACCATTTATGCCATTATTAAAAATTTTACTGGTGCATTTGCGTTTGATATATCTTTAAGGGTACGCTGAAAAAAAAAAAGGCCAAGCTTCGAGGTTAGATTTTCATATTTATTTTAGTTCTCTCATAGATTATAAATTGTGCAATAAAAATGGCAGTGAGTATCATTATCCATCTGAAGAAAGTGCAAGGTTTGTTCTTGAGCAGTTTCATATGTAATTGTCTTTTCTGTTTTATTCAGCAAGATAAACCCATGAAATGTTCGGTGTGCAGCAATGAAATTTATAATCGGCTTGTCAGAAATATTCAGCTGCTGCAATTTAAGCTTTGCCCTTAGGATTCTGCCTAACCAAATAGTCAGAGAAATAACAGCAAAAAAGTTCAATGATTAATATTATATGTTAAAGCTTAGGTTTTTTGGTATAACTATACTGTATGAATATTAATTTAAACCATTCAGTTTCCCTGTATGTATACTTACTTACATATTTACCTTTCTTTTTCTGGGCAAGAACATCTAAATGCTCTTGTTCCAAAACTCTGCAGCTTTAATGGCCTTATCATTGCACAAAAATTGATATTTTGCTGCACAAACAAATTCCATCCATTGACACATCAGCAAATGTTCAGTGGTCCTAGTTTCTCCACATTCACTCTGGTCATCTTTAGAATAACCCCACTTAACCACATTTACTTTTCATTTTGCATCTCCCATACTTAATGTATTCTGTGCTCTCCAAGTAGTTGCTGCCCATGTGAGATTCCCTCTTTGGGGTCTGGTTTGTATTTGTAGCGTGTCCAACATAAATATAGGCGGCAGACCTCAGCTCAACCTTCTTGCGGTACTGCCGGTTGGATAAAGGTCTTCCTTGACATAAGACATGTTGGAACAGATTTTTGATTATACATTACATACCATGGGTTGATCTGCTGCTTCTTCCTCTCTATTTCACTGCCTACTTTGCTTTCAATATTTGTGTTTTTGTGCTAATCAACAGTTGTGTTGCTGTTGGCTGTCTGCATCACATCCTATGCTCTGAATATCGGGTGTCATCGCCTGGCAAGATAACTTGACATGATTGGCTAGCAAAAAGTGCATCGCAGTCTCAATTTCAATGCTCTGGAAGCACCATGCTTTATTTAGTGGAATTTGTATTTATGCCTCTTTAATACAAAGATATGCAGTTTCTGGAAAATTTTTTGTACATGGCCGTGTATACACCCTGCTTACCTTCTTGTAACCCCCCCCCCCCCCCCCCCCCCCCCCCCCCCCCACACACACACACACCACACACACATACACACACACTTGGTAGGTGAAAATTTAGGTTACGTATCTAGGAACTATGTCCACAGTATTTCCTTTGTGCTCTGTGTTGATACTTGTATGTGCAGTAAGAAAAAGAATGTTTCTTGATATCAGGTGACTGATATTGTGTAGGTACTCAGTTTAATTTCTTGAACATAAAAATCTGTTAGGATGTTGCCTGAAATGGTGCATTCAATGTATTTTTAAGTTTTGTTTGATTGCGACCTTTATTTTTAGATTTGTGGATGCTGGGGAGCTACCAGAACAGTTTCCTTACCGTGCAAAAGCACTTTTTGCTTTTGAGGAAGTGGATGGAGTGGATGTGTGCTTTTTCGGCATGCATGTCCAGGAATATGGTTCAGAGTGCCCAAGCCCAAATACACGCCGAGTGTACATAGCGTATTTGGACTCCGTTCATTTCTTTCGGCCACGTCAGTTTCGAACTGCGGTATATCATGAAATACTCTTGGGATACCTGGATTACGTCAAGCAGTTGGGGTGAGTTTACAGCTCTTCAATCAGTAATGGTTCATTATAATTGTACTTGTGTCTATTTTGTAACTTATAGCTGTGATTCCTGATGCTTGTGTTAAGACTTTTTGTTTTGATGTTAATCCCATCCCTTTTAAAATGATGCATTATTTCCCTTAAAGGAGGTAAATGTTCATAACAAGTAGTCTTTCATACTATTTCCATGTGGAGGAGGTTTGCAGTTATAATTATGTTAGTTCTTTGTTGCTGTATTTATTTATTTATTTTTCTAAAGAAAGAATGAAAATGGAACATTTGTCTGTCAGTAAATGTTTTGACAGTGCAGGCCAAGTGTTCCAAATAAACCTATCTTTGAAAATTTGCAAATTTCTCTATAATTTTAGCTCAGAATTGTAGTTACACATGCATATTCACTTTGATCCAAGAAGTCCACAATAATTGTTCCCTTTATGTCCAAGAAGGCAACTATGAAGTAAGTTTAGGTCCCATTACCTGTCACAGAATTCAATAAAATTGTTCCATTTTACTTACTGAGATTAGAAAAAATTTCTTTAGCAAGTTTAGCAACTTTTATGTTTTTAACTGTTTCAAAGTGTGGCTAATCATCTAGTAGAGTAAAGCAGCCATCAATAAGAAGATGGCTTTGAACACCACAGTGCTGTAGTAGGCGTGGTATGCCGGTAGGGGTGGTATGCGAGTCCCTTCCTCTGATGTTTTGAGCTAACTTATCTAGCACTTTATTGGGGGGGGGGGGGGGGGGGAGGGGGGCTACTGTGTAATGTGGGTTCCGAACTGTGGTGCAGCTCAGCATTTTTCACACCAACGAACATTGCCAGTGGTGAAAGAAGTAACAAGTGACATAAAAATCCTAGGATTGACTGGAGATCATGCTCAAGACCTTTGGATTTGTAGTCCAGCATTGTACCGCTGAGTCCCGATGGGGTAATCATCTAACATTTGAGAAGAAAATTTTCAGTCACACTTCTCATGCAGAACACAAGAAGTTCATATCATTTGTTATTACCTGGTGATGATACTGAATGATTCCATCAGTGGGGTCCAGATTTTTATGTTTTATAGAATGGAGTTTAGTCCTTCATTTTCTTGGAATAGCGATTTTTAGGTGCAAACAAACTGTTTGTCTTGTAGTCTTTTAATGGAAAATACAATGAACACTAATATTAACATAGAAAAATATAGAAAAATTAATTTTTTTTTTTTTACACAGTTACTCTAATTCATTATGGAAAAGTCAACAATTAACTATTACTTATATCAGTACTTGAAAAACTGCAAGAACAATTGAGATGTTTACTGATGCTACAATTATGTTCTTTTTTACCACATTTCTAAGTTTTGGAAAAGGGAGCTTTTTCTGCTGTTTCTCAGTACATTTTTGTAAGGTGAGAAAGATCTGTCTATAGCACAAGAGGTCAGTGGCGCATATTTCATCTCCGCAATTGCCAGTGACCCTCAATACAGTTCATCTGTTTTAAAGAATTTTTGTGCAGTGTTGACCCATCTGGTATACTGCAGCTGCTGATAAAAAATCGAGATTAAAGCTGTCTCCTGCAGTATTTGTCATAACGGAAATGACAGTTGAATCCATGTTTATTCTTCCTATTGATGCTCATAATAAGAGCTGTGGGATCTTTGTGTTGTGGTTTACTTAAATTTAAAAGAAACGAATACTAAGAAGATAGCAGTAACTAAAAAATGAGAACATGATCGTGTAAAATGTCAGCTTTAGTTGGATCACATATGGCAAGTCAGGAAATAAATTTTAAATTTTGATTTGAAGATCCAAGGAGAAGAGGAATCCTGTGTTTACTTATTTATTTTTAACAGACATGGCAACAAATTACTTGGCTGTCAGTTGTGAAATTTGGGTCTTCCCCGATCCACTGCTGGAAAAGACTAATTTTCGACAATTTCTGTTTAGTAATGACAAAATTACATTTAACAGATGCGCTGTCTGAATTCCATACCGAGCGGAGCTTTGTCGCTGTAGTGCTCGCCCAATGGTGCTACCTGTGCTGAAGAGATGGCATTCTGGCCACTACGAAATATTTAACATCTGATTTTAAGAATACTGTTTGGTTAAAAAATAAATTAAAGAATGACTTTTGCATATCTTACAGTTTGACATCTTCACTTGGTAGAGGGCCCTTTCTTTTCAGTATTTGTCTTAGTTACTGTGCTGCATCAAATTATATAAAGAATTGCCTGGGATTTTAAAGAATTTTGCAGAGGTAAAAATGCATTGCATAAGTTTTGTGTTTGGTTGATTTTAGCTCATGCATTGCTGTGTGTGAAATGTAGCAGTAGTGCTTAAACAAAAACCCACCTGGGGTGTGGCAGAGCATGGCAGATTAACTCATCCACAGCAGTCAAATGGTTAACATATATATCTGTTGTCCAACAACGGCATGTGGTCATATTCTCAAAGCAAAAATGCTACAGATCTGCATCATACGCAGTGTTGATTTCAGTGCGGGCTACACTTCTTTTACCTTCCGAATTGGTCGTGTGTATGTAAAGGCTGTTAGTGATACCAAAGTTAGTGTCCAGTTTCTAGTGAATGAGGCAGGAACTGAAATTGAGGGTAGCAAAGTATCGGCTGAAATGCTTAACTCTGTTTTCAGATGTTCTTTACAAAGAAACACCCATGGGAACTACCCCAACCTAATCCTTGTACCAATGAAAATATGAATGCAATAAGTATTAATGTCAGTGGTGTTGAGAAACAGCTGAAATCGTTAAAATTGAACAAATCTCCAGGGCCCGCTATAATCCCCATCAGATTCTATACTCAATTTGCAGTTGAGGTAGCCCCTCTTCTAATTATAATCTGTCGTTGATCCCTCAAACAATAAATGATGCCCAGTTCTTGCAAAAAGGCATGGGTCACACCCATATACAAGAAGGGTAGTAGAAGTGACCCATAAAACTGTCGTCCAGTATCTTTGACATCGATTTTTTGTAGAATCTTAAATCGTTTTTGGGAGCTCAAATATAATGAAGTATCTCTGAAGAAAATGACCTCCTCCATGCCAACTGGCATATATTTCTAAAGCATCATGGGAAACCCAACTTTCACTTTCCTCACATGACGTACTGAAAGACTTGGATCAAGGCATTCGGGTAGATGCCGTATTTGTTGATTTCTGAAAAGAATTTGACTTAGTACCACATCTACGCTTATTGTCAAAAGTACAGTCATATGGGAATCAAGTGAAATTTGTGACTGGATAGGACTTTTTGGTAGAGAGGTTAAAGCATGTTACCTTGGATGGAGAGTCATTGACAGGTGTAGAAGTAACTTTGAGTGTGCCCCAGGGAAGTGTGTTGGGACCCTTGCTGTTCCTGTTGTCCAAAATGAATAAATGTTGTATCGTATGATTAAAATATCAGTGAGTCACTGTTGGAATCGACCAACTCATAAAAATACCTGGGTGTAATATTTGGTAGGGATATGAAATAGAATTGTCACACAGGTTCTGTTGTGGGTAAAGCAGGTGGTAGTCTTTGGTTTACTGGTAGAATACTGGGTAAGTGGAATCACTCTACAAAGGAGATTGCTTACAAATCCCTCATGTGGCTAGTTCTAGAATATTGCTCAAGCATGTGGGACCCGTACCAGATAGGACTAAAAGGGAATATTGAATGTACACAGAGAAGGGCAACACATATGGTCGCAGGTTTGTTTAATCCATGGGAGGGTGTCAGAAATATTGAGGAAACAGAATTGGAAGACTCGATGTAAACTATCCCGACGAAGTCTGTTAACAAAGTTTCAAGAACCAGCATTAAATGATTACTCCAGGAATATGCAACAACCCCCTATGTATCATTCACATAGGGATTGTAAGGATAAGATTAGAATAATTACTGCGTGCACAGACATATTCAAACAATTATTTTTCCTGTGCTCCACACATGAATGGAACAGGAAAAAAACCTTAACAACTGGTACAATGAGACGTACCCTCTGCCATGCACCTCAAGGTGGTTTTCAGAGTGTAGATGTAAATGTAGATGTAGACTATAAAAATAATTAGACTTGAGTATCATTGATGCAGCAGCTTGCTGACACATTATTGAATTGTAAAGATCAGCGTCATTGTGCATATAGATTCTTGATTTTAGTGCCCTGTATAAATTTATTTATGTTTTTCTGTTAAAAACAGGGTTTTATTGCGAAAGTCCTTTAGCCCCTACTTGTTCTGTGAAAATCCTATTTAGCTCCTATTAGGCCTTTTTGGATTCTATAATGTTAAAACCTTCCAGTCTGGGCCCTGATCCTTGGCATACTGGGTGCTGTTGAGAATTACAGCTGTCCATGGGCCAACACTTAAACTTATACCATGATTACCCGTGGCAACCTCATTACAGTGTTGCACTCATTGCTGAAAAGTACTTCATTGTTAAGCCCCTAAAAACTTCCTGTAAGTATATTTGGATGTAAATATTTGTTGAACATTCCACAGCTACATTTTCTGCCACATTTCTGAAACGTTTCCATATGCTTGTATGTGATTAGCATTTTGTGAAACACTGGGCACACCCTCCATGAAGTGATATGGTTTTGTTCGGAAAATTGATTTTCTTTTCAATTTATTTCTTTTCTTAAATCTTTGTTTCTATATTACATATGAATTACCTTGGAAATTAAAATTGACACTTAAAATTCACATTCACATTTTTGCCAAATAAATGTGTCTGTCATATGGGTTATCCAGGTTAGATTTCCATTACTCTCGAGAATTTTTCTGTGATGGGACAGGAAGAACCCAGCTTCATGAGGCCAGTTGATGTGCTACTTAATGGAGAAGTAATTGCTTCAGTTTTGAAGAGCTGGTGTTAACAGTTGGGGGAGTAATATGCTATTTGCCAACACACAAATTTTCAGTGATCGTGTCAGACAGAGATAAGACCTCTAAATTTAATAATCTCTCGAATTCTGTGATAAATTCCACAAGTTTTGCGACTTACATGTGAGCTTCTCTGCACCATGTTTACTGCAATAATCTTAATTCTTTGTTGTCTTCAAGTTGATTGATTCATTTCTTTGCTTAATTTTGTCAACTTATTTTCTCTTCAACTAGTAATACAAAAGTTGGTGTATGTACTTACTGTTGCATGGACTAGTTAAACTGCAAAACTGGGACTTAACCTTCTAACTAAATAAGTGTATAACTTCAGGTATGTAATTTTCTGGCTCTGTTATTACAAGAACCATTGCTACTAGACTATCACAAAAGCTTTCTCTAGCACAAGTTTTCATTTTTAATCCAATGTCCTTTCATGATTCTGAAAAAAGATACTGTCATTATTATAGAAAAGTTGTAGTATATTGTAAATACGTATGGATTAAAGGAGCCCACACAATGAAAAACAGAAACATTGAGCTGTTATTAGCCACACACAAAAAGAAAGAAAATTTGTTAGCCTTTGGAATAATGCTTTTATGAGATAGAGTGAAATACTCACAGAAAACGTGCACACATGCATAAATATGCCTATGCCCCTATAAACATGCCTATGCCCCTACATGGTGCCAGCTAGACTTAACAGTGCTACTGCTGCAATTCAGCAGATGGACAGGTCATGGTGGGGGTAGTGTCAGGTGGGGTGATTAGATGGAGTGGGAGGCAGGGAGAGGGAAGGGAGGTGGCTCAGAGGGAGGCAGCAGGCTTGCCTCCTAGGAATTTGGGAAGGTAGTAGGTAAACAAGCTAGGCATGGGATGCAGGGTTGTAGGAGCTGGTGTCAGTGGCACACACTGAAAATGACATGACATGAACTGGGAGGGAATGGGAAACTGTGGGGTGGAGAGTGGTGAAACAGTGGGTTATGTGAGATTGAGACCAGGAATATTATGGGAGCAGAGAATGTATGTAGGGATAATGCCCACCTGTCTAGTTCAGAGAAACTAGTGGTGGAGAGAAGGATCCAGATGGCTCAGGTTGTGAAGCAGCCATTGACCTTGAGGATGTTGAGCGACAGGATGAACATTTTTGTTCTTGGAAGTAGTTTGACAGTGGCCATTTGTACGGGTAAACAACTGGTTGGTAGTCATACTGACATAAAAAGCTATGCAATGTTTTCAGCAAAGTTGTTATAGTCTGTGTGAGCATAACTGACAACCAGCTATCCGCTTGGGGGGGGGGGGGGGGGGGGGGGGGGGGAATGGCCACTGTATAACTGTTGCCAAAAACAATGTTGGCCATCCAGTGGTGCAACATGCAGCTGAGCACAAAATGCTAAATTTCTGTGGCTGCTTCACAACCCAGGCCATCTGGATCTTCCCCTCCACTATCAGCTTCTCTGAACTACGCAGATGGAAGTTATCCTTAAAGCACATCCTCTTCTCTCATAGTCATACAAGCCTCGATCTCAGGTAACACATTGTTCTTGCACCCTATACCCAACAGTTACCCCTCTCTCCATCCTATCACCCTCTCCCAATTCAAGTCACCATCAGCGTGTGCTGCTCCTCACCAGCTCCTGCAACACTGCGTCCATCACACACCTAGGTAGTTTACCTGGCACCCTTTCCTTCTGCATTCCTAGCCAGAAAAACAGCTGTCTCCCTCTGAGCCACTAGCTATCCACCACAATCCTTCTCCCTGCCACCCGTCATCGTTTCCTTCCACCCGACACTACCCTCACCACAACCAGTTCACTTGCTGAACTACAGCACTGGCACTATTCCCAGCCAGCACCATATAGCATCATAGATGTGGTCTCTCTCTCTCTCTGTGTGTGTGTGTGTGTGTGTGTGTGTGTGTGTGTGTGTATTTCACAGCAAGTGGTCGCTTTTACTCCAAAAGTATTTACAAGATACTATTATTTCTATGCTGGTTGAAATCTACCATTATCCTGTGTTCCAACGTGTGCTGTCCAGTTGTCTCAACTTTGCTGTCCAGTCATCTTTTATCACCAGTCCCAGTTACTGTTATTATCTAATCAAAACCCTCATCCTTCCTATTTGGTGATCATTGTATTCAGTCAGGCTTTTTCTGATGTTATTCAAGGTTCTGAATATTAAAACTCTGTCTATCTCTAAATAATCTCAAATATATTTTTGGGTGTTAAAACTTCGCATGAAATTATTGTTGGGTGTACCATTACAATAAATTCCCATTCTGTAATCAGGTGTGCTGCAACACACTTTGTGCCTATAATTGCATATTTTACGTTATTGTGTTGGTTCTACAGAGGGATTAACAACGATGATTGTTCTCTTATTCGAGTATTCATTTGTTCAAGAATAGGAATATTTCCATGTCCTATGTTCTGTAGCACAGCTGTCTTCATCATTTAATTGGTTTGAAGTGTGTTAAGTTCTCATTCATGTATGTGAGAAAATCCAAATCTGCCATCATTTTATTAAAGCTGTTTTCTAATATCTGTGGAATTTTTTGGTGGACCACTTAGAATTTATTTTACATTTCTAAGACAGTATGAGTCCATTGTTGAACTATACAGGTGCAAAACCACCTTTTAAAAATCAACTGTAGGATATATTTAACACATTTCATATTATAATGTTTGATATCACTGTGAACAGGCAGTTAACCAGGCTGTCAACTTGTGTTGCATCCTCTTTTATCTTCATTAGCAATGCACATCAGTATTCATGTTTGGAAGCTGAAACATATGTCACAAAAGAGCGTGTCAATAATTCTGATGAAATAGTTTCGCAACCACATTCATTAGTTGTGTTAGTGTTAGATGAAACTATTATGTGCGATTGATGTACAACGTTTGGTGTGTTGTTGTTGTTGTTATTATTATTATTATTATTTAGTCTCAGTGTTGTAATGATGGGAATTAATTGAAACTGCTGTATAGATTGACAGTAAATGGAATTCGTCTTTGATCTGACATCCTGTGAGTATTGTTAGCTATATGGAATGTATAATAAGTAGAATGAAATTGCATACGACTGGCTGCTTGCCACTATTTGGTAGGTAACTGAAGATATAAATATGTGCATACCCCCACGCCCTCCTCCTCTCTCTGATTTCTGCTGCCCGCCACTGGGTGGATTATTGGGTTAATAATTGCCTGAGTAGATCCCATTTGTATGAAACTAATTGTTTCTTTAATAGCGAGTTCAGTCAGAAAATAAATGGTCTGTAGAAGTTCCTTTAATTTACAATTTCTTGGCCATATGAATACCAAGTATGTATGTATGAACGGCATACAGAATTCTCGTCCATTTTGTAGTATATATGTACCTTTACTAAATGTATGATTTTTTTTTTTTAATCTTGCTAGATATACCATGGCCCATATCTGGGCATGCCCACCATCAGAAGGGGATGATTATATATTTCATTGTCATCCAGCTGAACAAAAGATACCTAAACCGAAGAGACTTCAAGAATGGTACAAGAAGATGTTGGATAAAGGCATAATAGAGAGGATAGTCCTTGATTATAAGGTAATTATTTTATGCTCATTAAATTTCAGCAGAAAGTTATAAAAGCCTTACTGTATGAGTAAAAAGGAATGGTTACAATGTTCTGTGTTTTTGTAAGTTCAGATTTGAGCCTCTTTTGTTTGGCCTTACTTGATTTTGTTGTTACTTCTATTGAAAATAAATTTGACAAGCTTTTTATTATTATTTTTTCAAATAAAAACTCAGGACAAACCACAATAAAAGTTGCAATGGCACTCGCTTGTGATTCAAGTCAGATTGCAGTGTACACTGTGTGGATTTCCTCACATATTGATCTAAATCCACTTTTATTCCTCTCCTCCAGTATCCCTCATCCACTCCCTGGTTCATTGCTCTGACCCTTCATTACGAGATAACTTGTGGTCCTGTGCTTTCTGTAAAATCTCTTCCGTAAACTTCGCTGGTACTACTGCCCGTGCCCCTAGTCTCATTTCCTTCCACAACAGTCTGTCACAAGTGTGAAATTTTGATTGTATTCTGTAATGTTCACAGTAACTGTCAGTGTTCTGTGCTTCCTGACCCTGTGCAAGACCATGACTCAGAACTTTCACCACTGTTACTTTGCTGTTTAATATCCCTGCATTCCTGTGCTTCTTCCTGGCTTGGGTGCCACTTCATAGTCGAATTTGCTGTGTCGGGGTCCGTTTTGTCAGCATGCTGGGCTGTCAGTCCAAATAACCACTTCAAAGATGCGTGGTCGCTCACTGCTTGAATCTCCCCCCCCCCCCCCCCCCCCTTTCCCTGATTCTTCAGAGATAAAATCTAAAATACATGACACTCTAAATGAGGCTGAACATACGTTTTTGTGTTGGATGGTTCTTCTGCGCTCTATTCAGCTGTCTCCATGTGTAGGCTACAGGGTGCTCTTCACTATTAATCTCCTGGTGTAAAACACATCCCAAAGCATGATTAAATGCATCATGCGAAAGGATTAATTCCTTCAAAAGTCTGCAAGTAGTAGAGTTGGGGGGATATCAAAATCACTCTTCAATTCTCCAAATGCACCCTGACACCCTTCTGTCCATATGAATTTCACACCTTTCCTTAGAAACTACGTGGTGTGTTATGTCAGCAAAACCTTTTGCGAATTTTCTGTAGTAATTTGAGGACCCCAAAAAAGATTGCAGTTCCTTAATCAGTGTAGGGATTGGACTCTTGTACTTTCCTTGAAGGCACTGACCATCTTGTCTAATTGTGGGATAAATGTATTAATAGTTCTTGTAGAAATAGTAAACAGCCAATTAGTTGGCTGCTCACTATTTCTATAAGCAGATTTAACTGTATTTTAAAATACGGTAATATGCTTTGAAATAATAAACAGTTTACTTACTGTTTTTTTTTCCATCTGTCTCATTTCTGTTTGATTGCCCCTTATACTGGGTGTTCCATTTATCTGATGACCGCCTGTGCAGCACAGTAGATGCTGGGCAGCAAGCACTCAGTTGCCTGGCAGTCAGATGTCATGTTGCTGTCTACTGCTGCGGTACAACATGGCTACATTTAAAATATAAGCAAATACATTTTGTAGGCACCCATGTCACACAAGGAGATGTTGGGATTGCCTGCCATTATTTTCCATGCATTTCTGACATCTTCTCAAGAAATTATTAATCACGCAGTGTAATTGTCTTTGAGATATTGAATTAATTGATCATGGATATTATCGTTGAGTTCCTCTATCGTGTAAGGATTTATTGTGTACTCTTTGTCCTTCACTGTACCCTACAAATAAAAATCGCACAGAGTTAAATCAAGACTTCTAGCAGGCCAGATATTGTTACTAATCACTCTTTCACTGAACACATTGTGAATTGCGTGCAAAGAAACATTGGCCGTATGTGCCCTTGCCAAATATTGTTGAAAAAATTTTGCATAATGTTTTGCACATATTTTCCATGTGTAACTGTGTCATTAAAAAAAGTGGGCCTATTATTCTGACACCACTAACTGCATGCCACACCCATATTTTCTGATCATGAAGGGATTCCCCATGAAACACAACTGGTCTGTCTGCACTCCAATGTCGACATTTTTGGGAATTAACATACCCGTGTAAATGGAACCAAGCCTCGTCTGAAAACAGAATGTACTTGTTTTAAAACTCATTTGCAGAACTTAATCCTGTGCACAGGATCACCAGGTCAAAGTTCCTGTACTATTGATATTTTATAATGCTGTAGCCCAAGCAGCTTGGCACCTCTTTGTACAGAGGTGCACAATATTTGTATTTGCTGCGAAAGATGTGCAAAGAGACTTTTTAAGGGAATTTTCCAGGCGGTATACAATGTCATCGAGACGAGCTTCTGTGAGCACTGTATGTCATCGATTATGCCTCTTGTCTTTCTTGAACACATCCCGTTCCACAAAATTGGCCTGCAGTACCCTGAGCAGGTGGTCATCACTTAATGGAGCAGCATGCATATGACCTAATTTCTGTTTGTTTTTTTCAAGCTGAGGTAGCGTTCAGGAAAAATATGACCCATTTTCTATTTCCGTCCTTGTCTGCTGAGGTAGTACTCCAGCTCTGACATAGAAGTTACAGGAAACCCCCATTTTAATGAATTACTGGGCCTCCTATATCCTGCGCAACATAATTAAAGCACCACTTTTTCAAAACCATGTAATTGTCCCATGTTCTGATGCACAAGCTTGAAATTTGGCTCAAAGGTGCCTTCAACCTTACTCTGTAATAGTCAAAAAGCATTGTGTCCTCTTAAGTCACCCTCAGGCACAGCAATGCTTCAGACAGCAGGATGTTGATACATATGGAAAAAAAAGATGAGAGCTGAGAAGTGCATGTGACATGTAAAGTTATTGAAGTCAAATTAGCACTAAATTTCATCACAGTTCTACCCGCCACCACTGTGGACATGTCACATGATAGAAAGGTTGTCACAGGCATTCTTACCCACATTTAACCTTTCTTTCGATGCCTGTGCGATGGAGGTTAAAACTGCAATGTCCAATGTTGAAATCACGCAGGTCCCTTATGAGTGACAGCAAAACATTTCAGACACATTGCTGCTCGGAATCAAAATGAAAAGGCCTCGATGTGGCATAAAGGGCATCAGTGAAATCACCCTTTTCCTTGGGACATCGATTCCCACACAGTTCATGGTAGAAAGTCACAATTCACAGTGCGCCCATAAATGTGACTTTTACAGGGAAAATCTGCAAAATACTCTTACACATCTGCAGACAGGCAATTTTTCTCAGAGGTGCGTATCAAGTGGTTGCCTCTCTGCAGACACCTTAGGCTACTTTGCAAGTTTTGTCTGTAAAGGTAGATTTTTAAAGTTCTCAGTAAATGCAGATAGCTACCACTGAGGGTTTTGCCAAACTGGGGTTCTTAGAGGAACGCTTTGCTGTCTTATTCTCAAATGTGTCAATGTTTCACTTCTCTGTGAACACCACAGGAGGACGTGAAACCCGTGCACTGTAAAGGATAGGAATCCTTTGCTACTTTGGATCATTTTCAGATTTTGTTGAATGGTTGTGAACGGTCTCTAGTGACTCAAACCTGTACAAGAGAGCAAAAATTGTGCTCACGCTGCAATCCAAAGGTGTATGATCACATTTAATAGGAACGCAACCTCACAGTGTCCACAGAGGAGGACTGAAATGTCCGAGTGTGTCAGCAATGTCAAAGGTTGTTAAGAATGTCTTTCTAGTGCTCATTGTACTGCGAACTGTCGGCCATGGAATGTTTGGGGAATAATCAACATCCCAAGAAAGGGGTGGTTTCATTGATGATGCCTTTTAAGCCACTCCCTGAGGCTCTTTCATTTAGATTCTGAGTGGTAGTTTGTTTGAAATGTTTTCCGTGGCCACCCATAAGAAAACTGTGTGATTTCAACTCTGGGTGTCACATGCTGACGTCCATTGCAGAGGCATCAAAAGAAGCAGTGAAATGTAGGTAAGAGGGGTGTGAAGACCTTCGCATGTGACACTTCCATGGTGGCGTTGGACAAAATTGTGATGAAATTTGTGCCAAAATGGCATCAGTAATACGCTTTACATCACTTAAACTTGAGAGGTCTGGCCTTTTTTTCCACGTGTCAACACCTTCCTGTGTTAAAATCATCATTGAGCCTGAGGGTGACATTGCAGGCTGCCACGTTCTAGGCACCATTGAGCCAAATTTCAATCTCATGCATCGGAATGGAAGATAATTAAGAGGTTTCAAAAATTAATCCTTTAATTCTGTTGCACAATATAGTTTGCTTTAAATGAGTGTTTTCCATAAGTGGCGGCTTACCACACTTAAATCAAAGACGTGATCAGAATGTAATTTCAAACTCTTTAGATGATGTAAGTAATTCTTGATCACAAGCTATCTTGCTGGAAACTAAAGTTGTTTAGCTTGATATCAAGGTTGTTTTCAATGTATAGTTTCTGTAAAATTCCCTATTTGTATCATGATTTAAAGAAAGCATTCAAATGAAGAGTTTAACACAGAAAGAAAGTTAAAGAAAATTCCTTAGTAATGACCTTGGTTTCATAGCAAAAAGCAAATAAATAAAAGCCAATAAAGTTAGTTTGCTTCTTTTTTCCAATGTATTCTACCAGCGGGTATTGTCACTGCAGCTGATTGATGTTCCAGGACTATGAAAAATTCCACATGTTGTATCAAATCCTTACACAGGTATGGACAAACTTCTTGCAGGTGAATCCTCCTCCTCTTCCTCCTCCTCCTCATCATCATCATCATAATCCACCATAATTTATTTTAGTTTGTTCCTTCACAAGAGTATCATGCAAATCACTTAACATGAGTTTGGGGTTTGAAAGTCAAGCTGTTGTCATGAGGCATAGTCCTGAAATGTGTCACTAGTAATAACATCTGTAATGACTTTCCATTCTTCTGTACAGAAATTGGCTTCAATTGCAGATAATGTTGTACCAAAGCCTGAATTTGCACAACAGCTTAGTGCTACCTGTTTGGCATACGATACTGCCCTTCGCTCGAGGAATGAATTCAGCCCTGCACAGTAACCATTTTGTGTTTTGTTTTCACTGATTGAATTATACCCAGGTCCAGAGGAGCCGGTATCTGTACACTTAAAATAGGTGGAAGAACGCATCATAAATACTTCTAGTAAATGAAGTTGCCGTCACATGTGGAGTAACAAGAATAATCTTTTCGATTCACCTAGTCTTGGTATCTAATCTTCTAATAATCTACCACAAATTTCTGCAGTCATCCAGACACTGTTATTAAAGCTGAAGTATAAAATGGTGTTCACATGTTCTTAGATATCCCAATTTGACACTTTCCAATTATTAATGTAGACCTGTCAATTTTTCTGTGCTCATTTTACTTCCATCACATATTTCTACTTTGTTAAGAATAGATTTCTGATGGAACTGAATTGGAAAAGATCCCAGTGTCATCGAAACTGAAAGTCTTTCTGATTCGTGTGCATGTAGCAGCCTAACAAAGTGTTTTTCTTCCAGTATTCCACAACCCTTCTTTTTCCACTGAAATTTATGATTTTTGAAAACAATCTACCCCAACTTTCGTTGTACTCAATCTTCAGTATCAATACGCAGCATGAGAGTTGGGATGGGAACTTGTATAGAAGTGTGTCATGTTCATGTGGGGAAAGGGGAAATGGTTAGGTGCCAGTAGGACTCATGCACGTAGGGTTCCTTACAAATGTAATTATGCAAATAGACAGTTATCATTCTGGGATGGATTCCAAGTCTTTTGAGAATGTTAATTTCAAGTTTAAAGTCTGATAACGAACAACAGTGGTATTTTATTTTCATATGATACAGTTGTAAATTAACAATTTTCTGAACCTTTCCATTTCCTTCTTACTAAATTTCATGATTCTACACCAAGGGGAATTACCCTGTAGGTTTTAATGAATTGAGTGTGCTAGTGTCAAAATATGTGACATAAATGGCTGTATCTTTTGATTGCATTGACTTGGAAGCTTAACATTTTTATACCACCAAAGGACTATCGATCTCAGTGGATGACTTAAATTTTGTGGTAATATGTCTATCCGTTCCTGAGAAAAGGACTCTTAATAGATGGAGGGACATACAGACAGACAGTCAACAAATAATGTTTTCCCGGCCTGGTATAATTACAAATAAACACTTTTAACTTTTTCTCTTAACCCGTATTGTGAAAATCTTTTTATCTTGCCAAATTTCATGATTCTTGACCAATGGGGAGTGCCCTGTCGGTTTTGATGGCGGATTTGTGAGCGTCAGAATATATGACATAAATGGCCATGTATTTTTGTTGCGGTGACTTAGAAGCTTAGATTTATTACCCTGTAGGTCTTGATGAATGATAAATGAGAAAAGTTGTATAAACTATTCAACAAAACTTTAAAGTAATTCCTGAAATCATCTAACTGTGAGAGAAAATGGAAGATTGTTATTTATGCTTTAGAGATACTAATTTACAGTATTTTTTATGAAAATGCAAATTACCCGGGGAAAAAATACAAACACTCCTTGACTAACCATGAAGCTCAGCAAGTAAACAACTCTCATTGAGTTAGTAAAATAGCTTGGGAAATAATTAGTAAAGAAAGTGGGGGGAAAAGCAGTATCTTGAACATCAAAGCTTAAAGTTAAGAGAAAATAATTAAATAATAAACAGCACAGTAAAGTGTGTAATAAATTCACGGAAAAGTTAAGCAAAATTGACACAAATGAAGTACATGACTGGGCATCTGATTTGATCACTAGGCACTCATTTTTCCCGGTAATCCTGAGAGAGACATCATATCAGTTATCTCAAAATATCAAGCCAAAATATCTTGCAAATGGAATAACATTTCACCCAAGCTGCTAAAGGAATGCAGAAGAGAATTAATTATACCTCTGACGTACCTAATAAATACCTCCCTCTGCCGTGGAGAACTCCATGATCTCCTGAAAATTACTGAAATTCTACCGATGCATAAAAATGAACACACAAATGACACAGAAAAGTTAGGACAAATATAATTAACTTCAGAACTTGACAGTGAAAGTAATATCAAATCAGGGCTAGGCATAGTGCATCAAGTAAAATCCTTTGAACAATCTATAAGGGACATTCAAATGAAACTCGGTCACTAGTGTAAAGTAACGTTAACAATTATATTAACTCAAAAATAGTCGCCAAAACTGTTGGCACATTTATCCCATTGCGACACTAGCCGGTTTATTCCATTCTTGAAGAAGTTAATAGGCAAGCCTGGACCTAGTCACACACTTTGTCATCCGTTGCGAGTTGATGTCTGCGAATAGCATGTTTTAGAGATAAATAAATGTGACTAGGGTCTTCCGTTGGGTAGACCATTCGTCGGGTGCAAGTCTTTCGATTTGATGCCACTTCGGCGACTTGTGCATCGAGTTTTAGAGATCCAAACACATGAGTCACATGGTGAAAGGTCAGGTCTGTACGGTAGATGTTCCAGCATTTCCCAGCGAAACTGTTGCAATGTCGTCTTCACCATATTGGCCAGGTGTGGGCGGGCATTATCGTGCAGGAGGATAATGCCATTGGACAACATGCCTTGGCATTTCGGCTTGATGGCTCATCTAAGGTTCTGTAAAGTGGCTTGATAACGCTTGATGGTGGTTCTCCATACCAGGAACTCGACAAGCAGTGGGCCCTTGTGGCCAAAAAAGGACGACGTCATGACCGTACCAGAACTGGTGTGCAAGGCCTTTGATTTCTTTGGAGTTGGTGAAGTCGCATGTATCCACTGCTTCCTCTGACACTTGCTGCAAAATGGTGACACCATGTTTTTGTCACCTGTGACAATACGCGACAGAAAGCCATATTCCTCCTCGTGATAACAGTGCAGATGACTCAAAGACACCACCATTCAAATATTGCGCTATTCGGCATACAGTTGTTGGGGAACCCACTGTGTACAGATTTTTTGAAAGTTCAAGTGTTGATGCATTACGGTGTGGGTGATGCCCATGCTAATACCCAATAACCAATAGATCTCGTCCACGGTGATTCTGTGGTTGTCCAAGACTAAAGCATTCACTTGCGCAACCATTTCCAGTGTGATGACACGATGAGCCTGTCCAGGACGAGCATCATCTTCCAGTGATTTGCGTCCCTCAAGGAATTGTTTGCACCATTCCGTAACACTTGAACGACTCGGACTGTACTCACTGTACACAGCCTTCATCTGTCAATACATTTCATGGCCTCCAACTCCCTCCGCTGCCAAAAATCGAATCACTCCTCGTTGTTCCTGCTTACTTGCCTGCATGTTTGGTAGTGGACGATAACTTGTGTGACCAACATTTCTTTGGCATGAAACCACACTGGCGCTACGCAACATCAAACGGTGCACATGCATCAGTCTCTCTACCAACTGATGGCACTACCATAACCACAGTTACATGGTGCCACCTTACGTGTCAGGCAAAGGCACTGACCAGGTTTCACTTGAATGAACCTCATACATGTGGCTTTAGAAAGAGAAATCTACCGTAACAGCAGAAGCAACTTCCATACATAAAATTTTAATCTAATGATATAAAGGACACAAAGTAACAGTCACTTTGAGGGATATGACTAAATCTTTTGATACTGCAAATCATACCATTTTGTTACATAAATTAGAATAAAACAGTATGAGAGGAGTAGCCTTAAAACTTGTTCCTGGTATTTAGTAAACAGGAAACAGTGTGTTAAAGTAACAGAATGAATGATCAGTTGCTAAAAATTAAAGCAGTGTGCAGGGTAATTCAATGTGTTGAGTCTCAGTGAAGCATATTATGACACTTACTTTCCTTGTGTATTTAAATGATTTAATTGAACTCCAAAAAGTCAAAAGTATTGCTGCCAATAGTAGTGAAATCAGCTACATTATTCTGTCAATTTATCATACATACAGCAAATAACAATGTTTTATGTTACATTCCATCCTGGATTTTTCATGCAGCAAGTAAGCTATTTGTATATAAAGCGAAGATAACAGCAATGCAATTCCTACTTAATTTGCTGTGATTTTTGGGTGTGTGAGCGGTTGTGTGCGTGATAATGTGCACTGTTGCTGGAAAAGGAGCTAGTGGTCAAAAGCTGTTGTGAATAATGTTTTCTGTTGTCTTCTGCTATGTACTTTTCATCAATCTGCTATAGATGAGTAGCTGCCTTTCCCTTATTTTCCATGGTGCACCATTCAGGAATTTCCATTATTGTTCAACTTACAATTGTGTACAAATACCTGTTATGGAAGGAGCATACGGAACATATTTGTAAGAAAGTCAGTACAAATATGTGTTTACTGAAGTATGATACCCCAAAGAAAATATATTTCTGATTGGTAAACCTGCATCTGCATTATGGTATCCAGATCTGGGTTGGAACACCAGAAGTCTACGCAGATGGACATTTTAGACTACAGAAAAGGACAACAAGAATGGTAGTTAAGATAAACAAGAGAGATACTTTCTGAAAATATAAAATACTTATTACCTACGCTGTGTTCATCACACAGTCAATCATGTTTTTGAAAACTAAATTCAGAACATAATATAGTGAACAGTAATTTACTAACTACAAATCGTATGGAAGGAAGAATTCACATAATTACAAGTAATAAAAAGGCTGCAGACCACAGGCCACATACAATAGGGATAACTCTGTACAATAAACTGCCCTTTGATGTCAAGCAATAGTTGCTTAAGTGCTGTTGTTGAACCTCATGTTTAAGTTATTGTGCCATGTCACAAGTGTTCTGTGTAAACATATTTTTATTAGAATTAATTTGTTTCCTGTAAAGATGTATGCTATTGTTGAGTATTTGTCCATTGTAAAGTCAGTTTAGTTCTGACTGCATTTAGATTCAGGCGAAATGTGGTAGATGGTTAAAAAACACAAAGCAGTGAAAGCAGGACACGTCCCCATGGTTGGCAGCATGACGAAGTTTAACGTTCGCTCCCCACTACCTTTTTCAAATCTGGCCAAGCTGGTGCCACTACACCCCATTCACCCTTCCAAAATTGTCAACTCTCCTCGTGACATCTTATCAAAGTGTCACATGCAAACATAAGATGACTCTTCATTGAAGTTTATACAATGCTATAAATGTGAATGTAATATCATCCAGAAATTTTGAATAGCGAATTTGGGGGAAAACCTCGTCTTATAGTTGAATAAATATGGTAATTTAAGTACCTTCAAACAGACACCAGGGCGAATTTGGACAGTATGGCTTATTTGCTCTTTGCCACTGCATAGAAAACAAGAGTTACTTATTTTAACTTCCATGCGCCAGTTATTTTAAGCACAAGATTGCATTTACAGCTTTCCACAACTTTTATTTTGCGTCAATTGTTTCCCTAGGTGAATTGACAAAGTCTCAGTGTTAAAAATCCGTGCATTATCGTAAAGTGGAAACTTTCTATTGTTGCGCCGAGCGGGAAGTTATTGTAACCGTAATTGTTGACCCACTCAGTAGCTAACAGCATTGAGACAATTTCTGTAAAAGTTTGTCGAGTTTCTCGTGCAAGGTTATAAAATGACGACGGTTTTTGTAAAACTGTGTACTGTGTGGGGTGATTTCGGACAATGCCAAGAACTTATAAGAGCAGGAGAGGTGCTACAGTACGGTGCAGTTATGACCCGGAACTTTTAGGAAGCTGTTCGTGATATTCAGAGTGGTAAATTATCATACAGAAAAATGTGTGATTTGAATGGTATACCTAAATCAACCCTACAGAATAAAGTGCAGGAAGTACATCTGAAAAAAATGGGTGGACAGCCAGTGCTAAATAAAGAAGAAGAAGAAATGTTGAAGCAAGGTATCTTGAGGGCTGCACATTGGGGATTTCCCTTCACTAAAGTGGATATTAGATATTAAGTTAAAGGCTACCTTGATAAATCTGGCCGAAAAGAGAAGAAATTTCATAATAATTTGCCAGGAGAAGAATGGGTGCAGTTATGCCTCAAACGACAGTCAGAAGATGTTTCCTTTCGCTTAAGCGAAAATATTAAACGAGCTCGTGCAGAAGCGAACAAAAAGACTGTTAAGATGTTTTTCTCCAATATTGAGGAAAAGCTGGAAAATCTCCCACCTAGCAACGTGATCAACTATGATGAAACCAACATGTCAGATGATCCAGGCAAGCAGCAGATAATTACGAAACGAGGGAGTAAGCATGCTGAAAAAGTGATGGACTCATCAAAATCTAGTGTCTCAATAATGATCGCAGCTAGTGCTGATGGTAAACTGCTTCCTTCCTACGTCCTTTACAAATCAGAGCATTTGTGGGACACGTGGCAAGAAGGTGGACCACAAGGAACCCGTTTCAATAGGAACGGAAGTCGATGGTTTGACCTGCCAGTATTTGAAGACTGGTTCTTTACAATCGCTTTGTCCTATTTGAAGAGGCAAAACGGGTCAACAGTCATGATTGGAGACAACTTATCGAGTCACATGTCTTTATGTGTTATTGAAGAGTGTGAGCGGAACAATATTTCATTCATTCTCCTTCCCCCCAATAGCACACACCTCTTCCAACCGCTCGATGTAAGTTTCTTCAGGCCAATGAAAGCAGCGTGGCAAGCTGTATTAACTGATAGGAAGAAACACACTCGTGGGACCATTTCCAAGGATGTCTTCCCATCTGTTCTGAAACATACAGTGACTAAGATTTCAGCAAACTCCAAGGAAAACATAAAGGGTGTATTTCGCTCCACGGGCCTAATCCCTTTTGATCCAGATTATGTCTTACGAAAATTGCCTGATAATGAGGAGAGCCAGCAAAGCAACGCAGACGCACGGTCTTCCACTTTTGAAGAAATGCTCAAAGAAATTCGTTATCCTCCAAATAAGCTTGGTAGCTCTCGCTGCCGCAAACTAGACATTCAACGTGGAAAATCAATCACTGGCCGAGATTTTCAAGGAAACGTAAATAGAGCTGAAACAAGTGACAGTGCTTCTAGGGATAATGAAAGTGAAAACAACACATCATCCAATGAAGTTTTACTGCCGAAAGAAGAGGCTTTTCTTGTTGCCGAGAACAAATATAAACATGGAAACAAGGAGCAAACAAGGCAGTATGTTGGAGTGGCCACAAATGTTGGTGCTATGGAAGTAAGTGTGAAATTCTTGCACCTACACGAGAACAGTAAAAACATATTTGTTGTTTCCTAATGTCCCCGATGAAGAGAGAATACAAAAATTGCAAATTTCGAGAATACTTCCCTCACCAGTTGAGAAAAGAGGAATGTTCATTTTTTGAGAAGATGTGCTTTAGACTCGAAGACAATCGTCTATTTAAAGTTCTTGCAACTTCATTTAGAATGATGAGTGAGAAAAATTATTTTGACCTTTTAGTTAAATTACTTTGTTTGTTTCTGTCTGCTTCTAATATTTCAGTGAACAACTGTAAAAAAATTTTATTTAAATTCTTGCTAAATAAAAACTTATCGGTAATATATAAAATTCATTATATCATTCCATATCACTTATTCGTAACAAAGGGCTACCTTAAAATGTGCAAAATGTCACCAAAATCAAATAAAAAGCATGTAGAATTTTTAAAAAACGCAGTAACTATCTGAATTCGCCCTCTAATACTGTAACTTCGGACAGAGATTTAAAAAACACGTGTCCGAAATCACCCCAATCCATGAGGTGGCTTTCGACACTTTATTTAACAGCCTCAGATATATATACCTACACATATACTTTCTGGTTCTGGGATATTTTATTCGTTACACATATACCCTACCACTTCCATAACAATCACTTTAATCTAAGAATATATATGAAAGTTGCAATCAAAATAACAACAAAACTGTCCGAAATCACCCTGTTTGACAGTACCTTAAAGAATAAACAAGCACTTCATTTCGATTCAGGTGAATGGGAAATGGAAAAATGCTCATGTTCAATGAAGGGTTTAAAGTTGTAGTGTTCCATTGTGAACCTGGTAGTGCATACAGCCATAAGCTTGATTTTGTAACAGAAATATGATTATTTCTAAGCCTTACTTTTTGTTTCAATATATGCATTTATCTTTTACTGGAAAGAGATGTGTTATTAGTACAATAGTATATCTCACCATAAATGAAACTGTGACGTGGACGGCAAACAAATAAATGTATGTGAATCCGATGTGCTGCCAAGTTAGCACCTTGTTTACTTGGAAAAAGTACATTAGTTGCTGCTATCGGCATAATCACATTGCAGCAGCCATCATCATCAATACTTTCATCAAACAGTGACACTTACTATCTCAAATCAGTTTTAACCTCGTCTTGTTGCAATCAATGAGTATCTTCAACTCATTACAGTCATGCGCAGATGGCACATTTTTGAGCAGTTGCTTCTTAGTATATACCGAAGCCAAATAAAAGTCGTTTATGGGAGTCACATAGTGCATATTTTTGTAGTGTGTACCACTCTCTTTGTCCCTAAAGTGAACATATTGACAATTTGAAAGATGGGTGCCTTAAGAATAGAAAAGGTTTGCTGTCATGTGAATAAATAAGATCTTTATATCTTTTTATTAATTCTCGTATTGTATGACATAATTTGCCTTCAAGTGATATTATTTTAAATGTTCAAGCACACAGTTGTTTGCTATCATTCACACATGTGTGCTATCTGTTTGCTTCATTTGGAATAGATCTGTAGTTCATTGTCTTCTAAATATTAATAGACTGTAAGTCTGGTAGACATAAAATGTTAAATATTGTCACCTACATATTTTGGTTAACAAGTTCAAGAAATAGTCAAATTCTGGTGTACTGACAAATTTAGATACACAGTATGAGTGAAGTTGGTTCCAAATTATTACCCGAATTTTCAAATAATTCTTCTGGAGAGAGAGAGAGAGAGAGAGAGAGAGAATCGAATCGAATAAGATGGTTGCACTAAAAATGATAGTGAAGGATATCTGCAGAAAATTTGCTTGAAGCCAATTAATTTTCCTGGGAGAATTGTCTTTATTTGGTAGAAAGGAAAGGTGCTCGATTCTCATTTAATAAAGAATGCCGCATCTGTTGCACTGCACCCCACCTCCCTGAGAGAAGTGAAGAAGTTGCGTTATATTCAAATTCTGGGATTTTTGTCGTTAAAATTCTCTCTCTCTCTCTCTCTCTCTCTCTCTCTCTCTCTCTCTCTCTCTGTGCGCGCGCGCAGCGCGCGCGCGTGTGTGTGTATTCCTTACTTTAACAAATGTTAAAGAATAGTTACTGTAATCCTGCTTGTATTATTTACCGCCTTTGCTGTTATCCGTTTTGCACCTATATTATGTTTGCTGCCTTCTTTGGTATTCTGATTAGTTAAATGCTTTAAATATTCTTACTGTATTCATTTTGGTATTCAGTTTCTCCTATTTGTATTAGTTAACACATGTTCCAACTTTATTCTTAACAATACAGACTTGTACTACAAATCTTCAAATGAAGTCTGTTGGGCTTCTTCTACCGTATTTACTCGAATCTAAGCCACACTTTTTTTCCCGTTTTTGTAATCCAAAAAACCGCCTGCGGCTTAGAATCAAGGGCAAAGCGGAAGTTCTGAAAAATGTTGGTAGGTGCCGCCACAACTAACTTCTGTTGTCGAATATATGTAGTGCTTCGCAGGCACAAAGATAAATACTGGTACCAAAACCGTTCCGTCAGTAAATAAATTTAAAGAAAAGGTGGAAGACGAGCTTTTTTTTCTCCGCCCTGAGTTTCGACCACTGCATTTTCATACATTATCCATCGAAGTAAATACAAATTCCGTATTGTTCATCTTCGAATGTAGCAGCATTTCAATGCACTACGAAAATCCGACTGGCAAGACTGTTTGGGATGTTTGTCAAAATGGCCAACTCTGCATAGTCAAATTCTGGTGTACTGACAAATTTAGATACACAGTATGAGTGAAGTTGGTTCCAAATTATTACCCGAATTTTCAAATAATTCTTCTGGAGAGAGAGAGAGAGAGAGAGAGAGAGAATCGAATCGAATAAGATGGTTGCACTAAAAATGATAGTGAAGGATATCTGCAGAAAATTTGCTTGAAGCCAATTAATTTTCCTGGGAGAATTGTCTTTATTTGGTAGAAAGGAAAGGTGCTCGATTCTCATTTAATAAAGAATGCCGCATCTGTTGCACTGCACCCCACCTCCCTGAGAGAAGTGAAGAAGTTGCGTTATATTCAAATTCTGGGATTTTTGTCGTTAAAATTCTCTCTCTCTCTCTCTCTCTCTCTCTCTCTCTCTCTCTGTGCGCGCGCGCGGCGCGCGCGTGTGTGTGTATTCCTTACTTTAACAAATGTTAAAGAATAGTTACTGTAATCCTGCTTGTATTATTTACCGCCTTTGCTGTTATCCGTTTTGCACCTATATTATGTTTGCTGCCTTCTTTGGTATTCTGATTAGTTAAATGCTTTAAATATTCTTACTGTATTCATTTTGGTATTCAGTTTCTCCTATTTGTATTAGTTAACACATGTTCCAACTTTATTCTTAACAATACAGACTTGTACTACAAATCTTCAAATGAAGTCTGTTGGGCTTCTTCTACCGTATTTACTCGAATCTAAGCCACACTTTTTTTCCCGTTTTTGTAATCCAAAAAACCGCCTGCGGCTTAGAATCAAGGGCAAAGCGGAAGTTCTGAAAAATGTTGGTAGGTGCCGCCACAACTAACTTCTGTTGTCGAATATATGTAGTGCTTCGCAGGCACAAAGATAAATACTGGTACCAAAACCGTTCCGTCAGTAAATAAATTTAAAGAAAAGGTGGAAGACGAGCTTTTTTTTCTCCGCCCTGAGTTTCGACCACTGCATTTTCATACATTATCCATCGAAGTAAATACAAATTCCGTATTGTTCATCTTCGAATGTAGCAGCATTTCAATGCACTACGAAAATCCGACTGGCAAGACTGTTTGGGATGTTTGTCAAAATGGCCAACTCTGCATTCTGAATTTTTTCCTACCTGTGAGAAGAGATGGTTGCTAATAGGAACTTTCATAAATTGTGAATCACATGCAGTATTCTCTTCACCATAATAATAATGAATATAAACATTTTGCCATGTATTCTTTCATGTTTGCTGCTATCTCATTTAAATCCTGTCTGCCTAATAAACTACGAAACTAGAGTGAGACAACAGCAAACGCGGAAGAATATACATATCATGCCATGTTTATATTCATATTATTCTTATGCCAAATAGTGATACAGTCAGAAATGAAGCACGGCAATTGATTAGATTTTTAAATCTAAGATGACTCTAATTGTCTGCAAAGATTTTCAAACGGAGAAAAATTTTTGCCAAACTTTCATTCAGAACATCTTCTATCATACGCAGTCTATTATTTGGTTCTTGTTGATCATTATTAAAGAAAGCGGCAGTGTAAGTAACAACAAATAGCAGTCTCTTGCCATTGTTTCGCTAATGAGACAATTCCTCTCCTTTTTTTCTTTAAACTGTAAGCGGCGGTAGTGCGCACAAAAGCAAGCCATGCCGCAAGCGGCGACAGGTCGTAAACACTCATTATCAGAAAGCGACAAACAATGCATGACACAGTACAGTAATGCATTTTCAGGATTGAGTGATGTAAATACCTATAACAAAGAGAACGGCACTTATCAGATCAAAGAAAAATAAGCAATCAATTCAAACCAGACGAAGCACGTGAAAAAGGAAGGGTACCCGTATAAATATGGACGGAGCGCCTGACGCATAGCAACGGCTACCTGGTAAAGCTTAACTGCTAAGCTTACGACTCGAACCAAACTACTATGGTTGTACCGTCATTCATTTGACCTAAATTGTCTCTCATATTACAATGGACCAACTTTGTTTTGATTTGGAGGTGCGGCCTAAAACGTTTCTCTTCTCTTGAATTTTGAGTCTCAGATTTCTGTGCGGCTTAGATTCGGGAATTCCCCCCCCCCCCCCCCCCCCCCCCCCCCCCACCCCCCCACCCCCCACCCCCTCCCCACCCCACCCTCTCGATTTCGAATCTCGCTTTTCAGGTGCGGCTTAGATTCGAGTGTGACTTAAATTCGAGTAAATACGGTAATCTAAAGGTCAAAAAGTGATTAGAAGAGCACAAGGGGATCTGTAGAAGAGGGGAGATTGACTGATCAGCTGTGGAACAGGCTTTGCAGCCAGGAGATCACCGCATTCATTTTGATAGGACTCAAGTACTGGCAGCCACCACATGGACACACCACGAAAGGCTATATACATAGGCCATAGAGATTGTTCAACATCCCATGAATTTCACTAGCCCGGAGGAGGGCATGAAAGTGAATGACATCTGGATTCTGGCACTGAGAAAGATGTGACCTAGTCTTCCACCATGGGGTGATAGAAGTAGTGAACGAACGGCAACTTACAATGGCCAGTTGTGCTCGGGTATTCAAAGCATTAGATGTCACACTGCGGTCAGTGGTGAGCGAAGCTGTGAATCAGAAACTGAAAGAAGCTACAACCGCCCTTGAAAACGTCCTCTGCAGATGAAGACGAAACGCTGGATTTTACAGTGAAGTCCATCCAAGCATGCCATAATGTCGCAGAATATTTTATTAACTGTGACATTTGTGGCTATGAAAGTTTTTGTTTTCCAATATACATTACTGCAACTTTCGGTTCTCATACTGGATTTTGAGAAGGAACAAGATAGAGCAAAAGGTCTGAACGTATGTATACACTGGAGATTTAATAATGTCCAGTAGTTAGTATAAACCACAGTTGATAGTAATTTATTTCAGTATATTAGTTCATATTTTTTAAAAAAAGTTTTGAACAATAATCTTTAAAAAAAAGTTCGTATGCAGTTCAATATCATTTTATGCATCAGCGATGTAACAAATAAGTGCACAGCAAAAGTTATTACTCTAGCACTAACGTATTTGTTTTACATTACTTCATGTCATAGTTTTTGCTGCCAGGAATAATCTATCTTCAATGATGCTTCGCATATTAGCCCCTGAAAATGGAATTCTAGTGTTCGATTAGAATTGTAAATTACATTTAATCTTAGCCTCCAGAACTGATTTCTATAATGTGTAGATATATAGAAAATAATTTTGATCCAGCATTTATTTTCCAGGATATTCTGAAGCAAGCAGTGGAAGATAAATTAATTTCAGCAGCTGAACTGCCATATTTTGAAGGTGATTTCTGGCCAAATGTTTTGGAGGAGAGTATAAAAGAACTTGATCAAGAAGAAGAGGAAAAGCGCAAACAAGCAGAAGCTGCAGAGGCTGCTGCCAATGCTGTAAGTGTAAATGCATTGCACATCAGATGAAATAAAATGGTGTAGGATGTGTGTTTGGGGGGGGGGGGGGGGGGAGGCTAATAATTCTGTTGTTGAAATTCCGCTGTATCTGTATTAAAGTGTTTATAACATCTTATTCTCCATTTGGTGTTTCAGATATTTTCACTGCAAGAAGAAAGTGAAACAGGACCTGATGGCAAAAAGAAAGGTCAAAAAAAGGCTAAAAAATCTAATAAATCTAAAGCCAATCAGCGAAAAAACAGTAAAAAGTCAAATACACCGCAGACCGGAAATGATCTTTCAGCAAAAATTTTTGCTACAATGGAAAAGCATAAAGAAGTTTTCTTCGTAATCAGGCTGCACTCTGCGCAATCTGCTGCCAGCTTGGCAGTAAGTAGCAGATTTATTTATTTATTTGTTTATTTTTGTATATGAGAGTTCATTTATTTCAGACATCGGTATATCTAATTTTGTTCTGTTTTCACGTTGCAGCCCATTCAGGATCCTGATCCATTTATAAACTGTGATCTTATGGATGGAAGAGATGCATTCTTAACAATGGCACGTGAACGCCATTATGAATTTTCATCATTGAGGAGAGCCAAGTTTTCATCTATGTCAATGCTTTATGAACTCCATAACCAAGGACAGGACAGATTTGTATATACTTGCAATAATTGCAAGGGTCATGTAGAAACGCGTTACCATTGCACTGTTTGTGACGTAAGTGCTTCATTATATTGCACAGAGTTGTTGTTTTTTATAACAGATAGTTTCGTCATGCCTAATTCTGTTATTCTCCGTAGGATTTTGACCTGTGTGTTCAGTGCTATGAGAAAGATGGGCATCCTCATAGGATGGAGAAACTTGGCTTGGACTTGGATGATGGCTCCTCTCCTTCAGATCAGAAGCAAGCTAATCCTCAGGTACAATTACATACTAGCTTAGTTTTTTGTAAAAAATTCCGAGGGAGCCTTCCTGCAAAAGCTTTCTTTGCTGTGTTAAACAAAACAATGCACCTGTAAATACAAGTAGCATTGTGAATGTTGATACTTAAAACTTAATGTTTTCAAACTTCCCCGCCACCTCTGCTCCCCAGTAAGGAAAGTTGTTCAACTGTTATTTATGAACGGAGAGAAAGCTGATAGAATTCTTTTTACTTTCTTGAATTTATTTTACTGAAGAAAAGAATGTTGGCCTTTTTTTCTTTGTTATGACACTGAATACTTAAAGCAAACAATGGAAGTCCAGGGTGGAATAGCAAGAATATTATAAAAAGGTGATTGCTGCTCATCATGTAGAGGGGACGTTGAGTCGCAGACAGGCACAACAAAAAGACTACTATACATTTTAACTTTCGGAAAAAGGTCTTTTGGCCAAAAGCTACAATGTATTGCAGCATTTTCATTATGCCTGTCTGCAAGTCACTGTGTCCTCAGATGGTGAGTAGCAATTTACACTTTTCATGATATTGTTGATTGTTTAAAGTGGTTACACTAATGACAAAATGAGTCTTAACATAACTGTGTGTCTTCCAGGCTCTTGCCTCTTTTTCTCTTGGTGTGATTCTTCTTCTTACATGAAATTAAGGGTAAAACCAGAAAGCTAAACAAAAAACAATTTCTTCTCATGGAAACAAAGTAAGTGAAACAGTCCCTGTAGAGAGCACCATGACGTAAGTTTGGTTCTGTCCAGCGAATTTAACACTAAATAAATTTCTAAATTCTCTTTGTCTTTAGGTGGGAAAACAATCAGCAAACCACTTAATTCTGTTGCCACAGATCTCTAAATTATGTATTGAAAGTATGAGTGTTAAATACTTGTCAGCAGTTTTTTATAAGGCACATTAATGTGCTACTATCTCAGAAAAAATTGTAGATATTATTCACTGTAAACAGCCTTAAGCAGATATCTTTTATTCGAACTGTGGTGGTTGTAGTATTGAGAAATCCTTGTTTTAAATAAGAATATGTAGTACTCAGTAACCTCTCTGAGAGGCTGTGGAACTGCACAGATCTTAGTACTGAGTTTCTTTTTCATGTCCTTCATTGAAATGTCATTTCAGATTGAATTTTTTTGTATCTTATATAATTGGGTTTGAGTGATTTCATGAACACCCATGTCCGCCTGCTTAGCTGGGTGGTAATGTGCTTGCCTCCAATGCAGTGGGCTCAGTTTCGATTCCCAGCTGGGTTGGAGATTTTCTCCGCTCATGGACTGGGTGTTGTGTTGTCCTTATCATCATTTCATCCTCATCATCGGCCACAAGTCGCCCAATATGGTGCCGACTGAAATAAGACTTGCACTTGGCGGCCAAACCCGAATGGGACATCCCGGCCAACAATGCCATACGATCATTTCATTTCATTTAATGAACACGCATGAAAGCCTTTTGCATACCTACATCTCAAGTGATGTACAGTAAGAAGTCACTTGGAATTTATTGTAAAAGGACACTTCGTGTAAAAATGAAGTATCGGAGTCTACAGTGTCTACTTGCATCATCATTGACTCCCGTGTCACGTGACCTTCATTGCTTCAGATGCATGAGCATGATAAGAATAGTCAGATAACAGTTTTGCATGTTTTTGATTTGAGTGTTAAAATAGTTCATTTTAATCAAGGGTTGTCCATTGAAACTCATTTCAGTCTTTTGCGTCTGAAATGAAGAGATTGGCTGTCAGTTCGCACATCATATGTATCAGTACTTAAAGAGCCGAAGATGGCATATATATATATATATATATATAATAGAGGGAAACATTCCCCCTAAGGTAAGTCTTTCCGCTCCCGGGATTGGAATGACTCCTTACCCTCTCCCTTAAAACCCATATCCTTTTGTCTTTCCTTCTCCTTCCCTCTTTCCTGACGAGGCAACCATTGGTTGCGAAAGCTAGAATTTTGTGTGTATGTTTGTGTTTGTTTGTGTGTCTATCGACCTGCCAGCGCTTTTGTTTGGTAAGTTTCATCATCTTTCTTTTTAGATATATTCCCACGTGGAATGTTTCCCTCTATTATATTCATATCATTAATTTGAAGCCAACAATCACGTTTGTTATTGTTATCGTTATTGTTATTGTCACTGTTACATTTCGAAGTCTTTTCTGTCGTCTTATTTCCCCCTTCTGTTTTTGCCAGCAGATTCACTTTCTATTCACCTTCTCCTTTTTTACCGTAATCCAGTATACAATTTTATCCCGTCGATGTACACTCAATAATACGTAATAATACGTAAATCACTTCGAAACCATAACCAAAAAAATTTTTTTTTTCCACTTTGCTGCTATAAAATCCACCGTTTCCAGTCCACAAACAGTTCCTTTTAGCTATTAAACAACCCTTTCGGCAGTTTTAATAACTTTTGCTTTATTTCCATTTCCGTTTTTCTCACATCACCGATCATTTTCAGCCGCTTCCCACAGGTTTTAACGTCATTATTTCTTCATCAAACAATTGTTAGCTTCATTTCCATAATCTGACAAATGTCTGCTTGTGTCTGTGTATGTGTGGATGGATATGTGTGTGTGCGCGAGTGTATACCTGTCCTTTTTTCCCCCTAAGGTAAGTCTTTCCGCTCCCGGGATTGGAATGACTCCTTACCCTCTCCCTTAAAACCCATATCCTTTTGTCTTTCCTTCTCCTTCCCTCTTTCCTGACGAGGCAACCATTGGTTGCGAAAGCTAGAATTTTGTGTGTATGTTTGTGTTTGTTTGTGTGTCTATCGACCTGCCAGCGCTTTTGTTTGGTAAGTTTCATTATATATATATATATATATATATATATATATATGAATCAAATGTCTGCTTGTGTCTGTGTATGTGTGGATGGATATGTGTGTGTGTGCGAGTGTATACCTGTCCTTTTTTCCCCCTAAGGTAAGTCTTTCCGCTCCCGGGATTGGAATGACTCCTTACCCTCTCCCTTAAAACCCATATCCTTTTGTCTTTCCTTCTCCTTCCCTCTTTCCTGACGAGGCAACCATTGGTTGCGAAAGCTAGAATTTTGTGTGTATGTTTGTGTTTGTTTGTGTGTCTATCGACCTGCCAGCGCTTTTGTTTGGTAAGTTTCGTCATCTTTCTTTTTAGATATATATATATATATATATATATATATATATATATATATATATATAAAAAAACAAAGATGAGGTGACTTACCGAACGAAAGTGCTGGCAGGTCGACAGACACACAAACATACACACAACATTCAAGCTTTCGCAACAAACTGTTGCCTCATCAGGAAAGAGGGAAGGAGAGGGGAAGACGAAAGGATGTGGGTTTTAAGGGAGAGGGTAAGGAGTCATTCCAATCCCGGGAGCAGAAAGACTTACCTTAGGGGGAAAAAGGGACAGGTATACACTCGCGCACGTACACACACACATGGGTCTGACTGATGGAGACTGAGAGTTTACCTGTAATCGTTTGTAACACAATTGGTTAAAATGCTTTTTCTGGGAGGGTTTACTTATTCCTTGCTCAGCATCTACTGTATACTTTTTTATTGACCACAGAAAACTACCATGAGATTTCACTGTTTTTTTATTCAATTGGGACACAAAAGTTAAATTTACAAATTATTAATACTATTCATTGTTAGAGCCTCATAATTATTGCACTTCCCTGCACAACATTCACATTTTTACATCTTTTCAACATGGCTATGATGTTACTCTGTAATAATGTGTTCAAATTCAGACTTAATTTGCATTTATTCTTATTTGGAGTTACTCTCAGGGCTCTGAATGATACCACTTACCTACGCATATTATGTTCCTGCAGTTCTTCTTATGTCATATTCTTCTCACTACATACCAAAGTAAGGGAAAAAGAAATTCTGTGTGACACATGTTTAGAAACCTGCTTCGGCATCCAAAATAGTGCATTTTGTTTGGGTTTTGTGTGTGTTGTTACTGTATGGAGATAATGCAAAGGTGATTTGAGGCTGGTAACCTGCTTTTGTACTTCAGTATTAGTTTACAGTTTTAATATTGTCAACAATTTCTGAGCCCCAATGTTTCATCAAGGATATTGGGCACACTGAGCAGTGAGAGTGTGAGGGGAGGACTTTCGATTTGAGAGGATAGACTGAATGACTAATTCATAGATAACTGTTGAGATTGAGGACTTTGACAATAGTGTAGTTTGTGACATGATGATTCAGACTTGACTGACCAAGACAGAATGGAAGAAACTCAATAGCAGTGTAGGAAACAGCAAATATGGTATGATAGTGACACACATTCATTTTGTTCACTTCGTAGCAAGAATCACTGATACATAGGGTTTTTTTTTTTTTTTTTTTTTTTTTTTTTTTTTTTTTTTTTTTCGTCTGAGCAAAAGAACAGGATTCTGATCTATTGTGACAGACAAGAATGTTGGAACTCGGAATTGGCTAAATATCAACTTTGATTAGTAGTGAGAAGCAATTTGTTTTTGAAATGGCAATATAAAGCAATTTTTAAATCTGATCACTACCTACTTCCAGTTATTACAGTGGTGGATCTAAAAAAACTTAAAAATACTTGTAAATTGTCAGCATGTAGCATTGTTTACATGTGGCTGTGTAATGTGAATGTAAAGTGACGGGTTTCACATTGTTATGATTCAGGGTTCAAATCATTCATTTAACATGAAACCAACACTAGTGTGTGTGTGTGTGTGTGTGTGTGTGTGTGTGTGTGTGTGGGTGGGTGGGTGGGTGGGTGGGTGGGGTGGGGGTGGGGGGTGGTGGGAGTGTTCCAAATGTGGTGATTGCTCAGAGTGGGTGGTTTATCCTTTGCCAATAATCAACCATCCACACAATCTTCACTTACATTTTCCATGCTTTACTTTTTCTTTTAAATACAGCAGTGGCCATCAGTGTTTGAGAATAAGCATGAGGTTCACTCCATACAATTTCTAGTGTGATCTTCCTGAGTGTATTGTATTTTCCTAAACTTGGGGTCGTCTGTGTCCTGTATCACTGTGTCACGGAACTAAAAAAAAAAAAATTATGATTGAAAATCCTGGATAGAGTACAAACAGAGATGTGAATAAAGGTAGCTGTTTATCACGTAGAAGCAATTTTTAATAATAAATAGGTACTGAAACTGGAAGCTCAACATTTTAACCTGTTGTTGGTGTTATCTGTTGCTCATCACTTTTTTGCTGTAAAATGGTGCTTTTTATCACTATTTATTGAAGAAATTTATGAAAGTTATTTGATACTTTCGAAACTCTGCATTGAACAGTGAGAGAAATTTCCTCAACTATCAGTTTTATTGTGACTCTGTTTCATGATAACGTAAATTTTTTTTTCGTTATTTAGTAGGGAGTAGGTGAAACATCAAAAAAAGCCTAGCACTGGATTATGGTATATTTACCTTTGATATAAATTTGTAAGTGATATTTGATTTGTAAGCTTAATATTGCCATGTGTTAGTTGATTAAGAGGCTCAGTGAAGAGCAGAGATAAACAATTAAATATTTTCTTGAGCTGTGAAGGTAATACTTTGGTTGGAGGGGGTGGGATGGGTGGGAAGGACACTCCACACTGAATTTCCACAAAGTAGCTGTAGAGTGGCCGAAATAGTTGGGCACAGATATAGTTTTCAGTCACATGGAAGAATTGTGTGTGCAAGGAAAACAGTTTCATTCTGTTTGCATTAACATTTGAGACATAAGACATAACAATTTAACTTTACAGGAGGCGCGAAAACTTTCAATACAGCGTTGCATCCAATCATTAGTACATGCATGCCAGTGCCGTGATGCCAACTGTCGCCTGCCCAGCTGTCAGAAGATGAAGAGAGTTGTGCAGCATACAAAGATATGTAAAAGGAAGACAAATGGTGGCTGCCCCATATGCAAACAGCTTATTGCACTTTGCTGTTACCATGCAAAGCATTGCCAGGTAAATACATTTTTTAAATAATATTCCATTGAAGCAGGATGTGGTCTGCAATTGGTTCTGTTAAATTTGCGACAATATGGAAATAGTTAAAATTAAATCTAGTGAGATATGTTATCAGGAAAACCCAAGTCTACAAATTAATTAATGATAATTAATTGTTGTCCCATTACTTTTATATACTTCTTGTGACTGGCCAGGTCAGTCACAAGAAGCATCTAACACAAAAAGAACAGAATAGCAAAGGTACAACATTTTATTAATTACAATAATTTTGGTATGGGGATTCATTGCTCCTGTGAGTATTACTTGACGTTAAATCCTGAGATTTATAGGGTCATGGCTTATGATGTCATGCTGCCAAGTACCTAGGGCTTCCCCTAAACGTCACACTCGGCAAATTGTTCATTTCCAGTTGTGAAAATGACTGCAATGCAGATGCAGTATATTTGAGTTAGTGCCGTATTTGTTGTGCAATATGTGTATGTTTGGGACTGGTCCTGTTCAGTTTTCTCCCGTATATTAATAGAGTAGATGTTAGTTATCCTAATACAGTACGACAGTTTTAAAAAAGAAATACTCAAGAAAGATGCCTCTAAAAATGAAATAATTCCCGAGCACTCGTAAGTACAAAAGACTTTGCACAATCCTAGCTGAATGAGTAAGACTGAAGTCTCATGAAAGAAGAGTCACAGGTCCAAACCATCATCACAGCTTCTCTCTCTCTCTCTCTCTCTCTCTCTCTCTCTCTCTCTCTCTCTCTCTCTCTCTCCCACCACCACCCCCAAGTGAAATTCATAATAAACAAATATTGAACCATAATTTTCTAATGAAAATAATGTAATTTTATGTTTAGTGATGGCTCACATGAAATAAATTAAAATTTGGTACAGTCATGGGAAATGACTTAATCAGTAATAATCCAGAATAAATTTTGGCTGCAGCAGAGTTCGTGCTGAAATGAAAGTTTTGTCACAGATTCGGACCAGATTAATGTGCCAGGAAGTTTCATTGATAATACTGGTGCATTTCTCCACAGAACGAAGACATTAGTGGGCATTAACAGTAAATAGAGGTTGTATAGGATACCCAGGAGAAAATGCATTTCCAGCTGACCATCAGATCTTTGTGTGAATACAGTCCAACCTTTTGAATTTTTTACGTACTAGAATCCAATAGATGACTTCTGAAGGGATACCCCCACAACATTACATCTTTTACACTATCTTTAACTCCATGTACTATTAGTATAAATTGTGCTAGGGAGATATGTTGTTAATCCAGTAAGCATATAATAGCTCGCAACTTGTTTACTAGCACATTTTCTGGAATTTCTTGCCTCAGTGCAAGAGTTATATCAGTATAGTTTGGCATTCTGCTACCATATGTACATATGTGCTGCTGCCAAGGCAGAAACATGGCTGCTGTACAGTAGCTCACTCTTTAAACGACTCGCTGAATGTGACGTCTAGTGGCAGGACTAGATACCTGTGGCCCAACGGCATGAGCCGTGATGGTAGAAAGCTCAGGATTCACCATCAGGTGCAGATTAGCACTACACTTCTCCTACAAACACATGATGCAGCTTTAACACTTTCATTGTATCCATCATTTCCTTGTATTAGCAAACAACCAGGTCCATAAGTACAATGTTTTGGGGAAACTTCTTTAATAATTAAAGAAAGATGGTATTTTGTTACAGGTTATTATAGACCAGTCATGGACAACTCTTGGTGACCTGTGGGCCTGATTCACATACGTACTTAAGATTGTGGGCCATCTTGTCACAGGACATGATAGCAGTCCTAGTCTACTCAAAACTGTAGCATCCTTCATGTTAGTGTTTATGGGGTAACACCATTATATGAAGGGCACCCCTTACCTGACACAGCAGGCCAACAAATTATGCCTAAAAGAATTTGCTTTTGAGAGTATATTCCTTTTAAGTTGGCCTGGAATTTCTTCTGTGAACCAGACTGAAACTAATTGAGAGCTGGACGTGACCCACGGGCCGCAGGTTGTTCACTGAGTGATAGATGTATACTTTTATGACTTTCCAAATCAGTTGTTTCCTGTATCTCTCATCCCCCTTTCCTCCCCACTTTTGCTCCAGTTCCTCCTTTATGTACTCTCACTACAAGCCATGGAATCACTAATTATTTGCTTTTGTTTTCAATTTCTTTCTCTAGTTTATTCTTAAATGTAAACTTATTCCTGACACACCTTACATTGTATGGGTCACCAAGGAATCTATTCTTCTTAGTATATCCTCACCCCACACCCCCTTCCCGGCATATTTTCCCCATTTTCAGCCTACTACTAATTAACTGAAACACTTTCCACAGTGATCTGTAGTTCTGAATAATAGCTATAATAGTCAATAATAATAATAATAATAATAGAAAAGATTCTTCTACTTGCTGTTCCTTTTTCATTAATTGAGAGTGAAGCATAGTAAAGCATACTTGGAGATTATTGGGAAAATGTGAGATATTGATACAAAATATGGTATTGTGGGGATGTAAGAGAGAGGGTGGAGGGCATTTTAAACAATTCACAGGTTTGCGTTGTATAAAAAATCTTTTTTCTGCCAAGTTTTGAGCTCTTTAGACAGTATGTCAACAAACCTGTAAAAATGCACATTTGGCAGTACCTGTATAAATGCTTGTTTGGAACATTTTGACACAGGTATTAATTTTGAAGCCAACACACATGTAATTTGCCTCTGCTGCTGAAAACATTTTCACAAATACTAATGGAAAAATCTTTCTTGTGCATGTTTCTTTTACCTAAAGTTGAAAACTCCAATATACATCAACACAAGTTCAGAGAACTACAGTAGAAAGCTTCAACAATACAAACAAGTCTTACAGCACATTCATGAGGAGTAATGTTTTGTCATTAGTATAAATTATTTCTCTCTCTTAAATTGACCAGTTACTGAGATTTTTATTGTATTTGATTCTCAAGACAAACTTTTTACATTATTATGAAAGAAACGGAAGTTAAATATCTTTAAATACTATAGTACTTCTAATTAATCTTCACAGGAAACAAAATGTCCGGTGCCATTCTGTTTGAACATCAAACATAAGCTGAAGCAGCAGCAACTCCAGCAAAGATTGCAGCAAGCACATCTGCTACGAAGGCGCATGGCAGCAATGAACACTAGGACAACATTACCTGTTGGTCCACTACCAGGTAGTTCAGGGGCAGCAGGGGTGCTTGGTGCTGGTGGTGCAGGTTCAGCAGTTAGTCCAGTGGGTGTTCTTGGGCCAGCAACATCAGGTGCTGGCATGGTAGTTGGTTTGCAGCCTCCACATCAACCAGGCATTGGTTTGAAACCAGGTGCACAGACTCCCAATGCCAATGTCCTGCAGGTTGTAAAACAGGTAAGCTATAATGAATAACCCCAATTTTCTTCATCCTTTCTTTTTTTATTATTAAAAAATAGAAAACTTCTAATTTGCATACCTATGTCACTTTTTGTTTCTGCTGCTCGAAGTTATCCATGATGTATACCAAATCAAATGCAAATTAACTTTTTGTTTAGGTTACGGGTATATATTTTAAGTATAAAAAGATTGTTACTTGAAGGTGTGTTCTAACTATAGGTCCAAGAAGAGGCTGCAAGACAACAGGCACCTCATGCTCAAGTGGGGTATGGGAAAGGAAATCCTCCAGGTGTTGTCACTCAGGCAATGGCTCAAGTTATGCCACCTCCTCAGATACAAAGAGCTATGGGTCAAATGGGTCCTAACCCCGCTACTCACCTTATGCCTATGGATCAGTGGACTCCAAGGTATTTTATTTTTTTTATATATAATTTTTTTATTCATAATGAAATAATACTGCTGCATCAACAAACTTAAATCCCAAATGTATGGTTAATGTTTTCTGTTATGAATTTCTTTACTCAAGCAATGTAGTGTTCATTTTATAGCTGAAACCTGTTATTATTATTATTATTATTATTATTATTATACCAGTACAAATTATAATATTGCTTAAATAAATAGTTGTTTGCAGAGGCAAGTAACAGCAAATCCAATTGTTATGTAGTTGTAGTAGTAGTAGTAGTTGTTGTTGTTGTGATGATGATGATGATGATGATGATGATGATGGAGGATGATGATGATGATAATAAATTGAACAGAAATTTATTGATGGCGTGTTGCTAATATTTTGAAACGGTTCATAAAGGTTAACTGTATTTGAGGTGTGTGTGTGTGTGTGTGTGTGTGTGTGTGTGTGTGTCCAATTGTAAAGCTTATTATGCCTCGTCTGTCCAAAAAGTTGGGAAACTAGAGTAATAAAAAAATAGAGAAGAGAGAAGATGGTGCTTCAAATGCTTCAGGTTCGTTCCACTTCAGTGCAATATGCAGACCATTCGTACAGCCATGTGAAACTTCACAAAATTTGACTTGTGGGACATCCCCAACTGAGAGGTGTGATTAATAGAATGACATGCTTCAGTTTTAACAACAGTTTATTCAATCCATGAGCAGTTTCGGGAAGTTAAAATCCCATTTCATGTTGTATGAAAAGAAACTGTAACATACAGAAGAGGGGGAGAGAAATCTAACAACATATCTGGAAAAACCATAGCAAACGCTCCAAGCCACTGCATCTTGGGCAGGACTAGAAAAAAATAAGAGCAGAGGACATGACAACCTAAAAATGTAACATTCAGAAGGGCAGGATGAAAGAAATAGGAACCAAAACCAAACTTGTACTCACATTGTCCACCATCGAGCAGCCGCGCTATGGACAGCAGGAAGGACAGAGCAGAATGCCACATTGTAGGTCTAGAGATGCGCAGAGGTGCAGGTACAAACATTGTGTGTGAGAAAGTAGACTGAAATTGGTATTAACAAAGATATGGTAAATCAGGGCAGACTGATCGTAGTGGTTACAGTACTTTTAATTAAAAGGATAATAAAACTTAGGGCTGCTGTGACCAAGCAGTTCTAGGTGCTTCAGTCCAGAACTGCACAGCTGCTACGGTCACAGGTTCGAATCCTGCCTCAGGCATGGATGTGTGTGATGTCATTAGGTTAGTTAGGTTTAAGTAGTTCTAAGTCTAGGGAACTGATGACCTCAGATGTTAAGTCCCATAGTGCTTAGAGCCATTTTAACCATTAAACAAGCTGTGATTGACCATCAAGGTAGGTAACTCACAGACATGTAAAAATGTGTGATGTATTAGGTAACAAGGCAATGGTACACACACAAAATGAATGAACAGGGGATAAACCATGATAAAAAGTAGTAGTAACAAAATACCAAGTAAGTTGTCGTAACATATGTAGGATACGTTATGGGCTCAAGTGACATAAAATAAAATGTATTAAAACTATAATTTGAAAAAAAATCTAAAATGTAAGTGTAGCAGTGTGAGCAGCAAAATAACAAACAACATGATCAGGCTGAGTGCTTTGCTTTATACGAAGGAGTAATGATATGGAAAGGGGGTTAAGAGGCAAAACAGACGAATGGGTGCTTAGAAAAATAGGCCTGAACATGTAATATATTATTTAACGAAAACACAAGTTACAACATCGCTTGTTCATTTAGTGTACATAGTGATTTTTGGTTCAAATTACATAAAATTTCAATTTTCCGTAAATTGAGGACACGACCTTTCAGCTGTAGATGGAGGATACAAGTTATTATTTATGTCTGGGATAGAGTGTTTATATGCTCTGAGGTGGTTAGTTAATGCAGATCTTGAATTAAGTAAGGCCTGATGTTCTTTGAACCAAATAACGAATATACACACTATTTGTCCAAGATAAAAGCATTGGCAGTCATCACAACTACTCTGGTAAACACTTGGCAATGTGTGGGATTTCAACCAGAATAGCAGAATCCACTATATACACTAAGTGAGCAAACATTAGATTTCGGTACACACACACACACACACACACACACACACACACACACACTCACAAACACACACACAAATAAGCAAGAACACCTCACACACATGACCACTACCTTCAGCAACTCTGATTAGAATTACATTTTAGACTTTGTTTTTGAATAATGGCTTTTAAACATTTGATTTTACATCACTTTAGCCTGTTGTGTATCCTACATATGTTATGATGATTTGCTTAGTATAATTTTTATTACCATTTTATTTTATCATTGTTTATTGCAGTTTTTTATCCCCTGTTCATCCATTTTGTGTATGTACCATTTGCCTTGTTGCTTAATACATCACATATTTGTACATGTCTGTGAGTTACCTAACTTGACGGTCTACTACAGCTTGTTTATCTTTTATTATCCTTTTAATCAACACATTGCAATAGCTCAGACAAGTTAGTTCTGATTTACCATGTCTTTGCTAATACCAATGTCAGTTAATTTCCTCTCGTGCACTGTTCATGGTCCTCTGCTCAATCCTAGCAGCTTCCGTAGTGTGCTCGATGGTGGACAGTGTGGGCACAATGTTTGGTTTTGGTTCCTTTTAATTTTGTCTTACCCTTCTGTTCATTCCTTTTTTAGGGCCTGTTTCATTATTAGGCTCTCTTCTCTTCTTTTTTTTTCTTTTTTCCTTCTCTCTCTCTCTCTCTCTCTCTCTCTCTCTCTCTCTCTCTCTCTCTCTCTCTCAGTCCACCCAAAATGCAGTAACTTGGAGACTTCACACTGAGTGGCCTGAGGGTTTGTTATGCATATTGAACAAGTACAGTATGTGAGTCACTTTGTTTCCTAAGTTTATTCTCCTGTTTTTTCCAGGGATGTTGGACTATGTTTCCCCACTCCTCTACTTCAGTATGTTACAGATTTTACTACACACACCTGTAGCTGGGATTTTAACATCCCAAAACCTGTCGTGGATTGATTAAATAATTATTACAACTGATGTGAATGGCATTCTATTAATCATGTAAAATTGTTAAAAAAAAGTCTTTCTTTGGGATGATATTCAACCTGTGTGTCATATTCACACCTTCTTAGAGATGTTGTTGAACTTGTGCATCACATTCCCACCTTCTTCAGTCTTGGTGAACAATCAGAGACCTATTTTGCATTTTTGTCATTTTGTGATCGGTTTGTATCGATAATGTGAAGTCTCATCATCTGTGATTGTTTTTCCCAGAAAAGAATTGTATTTGTTTTTCATTTCAATTAGCTCCACACATCATTTTTGTTTGAAAGCGAGGGTGTGTGCGACAGCCTGTGTCCTGGCTGAACACACAGTCATTAAAATCTTTCACCTCCCACTACACACACAACAGGTCAATGAACTCGGACCTGTGTGCTCTACAAGAGCTGCTTCATAGGGTGGCCCTGCTATTTTGCACAAGGTCTATTTATGACACATGCTTTCATACTGATGGTGCACAAACCCTGATGTATGTCTGTCTACCACCACAGTCAGCCATACTAATTGTGAACATAAAAGTTTCTTGTAGTCGAACGAAAGTGGTATGTGACAGTCTCGGGCAATCCAGATACGTTCTCACGGAAAATAGGATAGTCTATGTAATTTTAAATGTGTCTATTGGCAGTTTTGACATTTCTGCTGAAGGTGAAGAAATACCATTATTTTGCAAAACTTGCGTTTTTTTCCCCCACAGCATTACACCACCATGTAACAAGATATTATCATTCAGGCTATGATCACTTGCATGGCAAATACATGGTACAGTTTCATTGTCATGCTAGACTCGAAGCGTTCTTAAAACATAACGGTATTTACTCAACCTCTTTTTGGTAGTTCCACATGTTGTTTGCTTGTTAAATAATAATCTATACAAACTCATAGAAAGTTTGTGTAAGATATTTGTTAAGTGCTATAGCTTCCCTAATTCTTTGAATACATTGCTTCTTTATTTTGTTCTTACTTCTCTAAAACTCATCCATAAAACTTTTGTCTCATAAAAACTCAGGTATTGCCAGCAGGGTACACAGTAACCATTGGGAATTAATGTACAGATAAACCATCACATGGAGTCAGTTTTTTTGTTTATTACATGTACTTGATTGTTCAGTGAGAGGGACACCGGGCAAAGGCAGTAAAATCTCAGATCTCCAACTTCAACCAGTCTCTCTTCCTGTAATTTTTACTTATGTGGCAAGTAGAAGGGCCAAGTATTCTCAAATAATCCCCACTGACTGGAAGAACTGCAACAGAAAATAAAAAAGCACTATAACTGCCATTGGAAGGTATCAATGATCGAATGATAAAAGCCAGAGTACGAGTGAAAGGAAAAAGCATTGAAATCATCCAAGCATATGCCCCACAGGTGGGGTGTACAAAAAAGGAGAAGGAGGAATTTGAAGATGACATGCAAAATCAGCTAAATGGAGGTAATCAGATTATAATAGGGGACCTCAATGCACATGTTGGCACAGACAGGAAAGGATTCGAGGAAATAATGGGACCAGAGGGCTGGGGGAACCGAAATAGAGAAGGAAAATTGTTGCTGGAATTCTGCAAGAGGAATGGGCTGGCGATCGCAAATTCCTGGTACAAGAAGAGAAGTAGCCACAAAATAACTTGGTACAGTGGAGACTGGTCCCAAACTTCAGTAGTAGACTATGTACTAGTGGATAGGCAGATGATGAGCAGCCTCACAGATGTTAAGGTCATTCCATCTGAGGCCTTAGACAGTGACCATCGGCTGTTGGTAGCCACCCTGAGAGAGAAAAAAGATAGGAGGGCAACAGATATACGGGAGAAAAGGTTGAAGACATGGACGCTGAAAGAGGATGAATGGAGGACCCAGTACCAGACACTGATCAGGAAGAAGCTGCCAAAGGAAGATCAGAGAACAGTGGAAGAAGAATGGGGAGATTTTAAGAGGGCTCTAGTTGAGGCAGCTGAGACTGTGTGCGGAAGAACTAGCACAAAGAGGAGAAGTAAGGAAACCCCATGGTGGAACAACATATGTAAAGAGGCAGCACTTCGAAAGAACAAAGCCTTCAGAGAATGGTTGCAGACCCGAACAGAGGAAGCTAGGGTAAAATATAAGGAAAGCAAGAAAGCAGCACAGACCATAGTAAGGGCGGAGAAGAAGAAGTGGATGGAAAAATGGACAAGAATGTTAGAAGAGGACAGTGAAGGGAACAAAAAAGTACTTTACACCATGGTAAGAAATAAGAGGAACGACAGAAGCGAGTGCCTGAAGATCATGGATAATAATGGAAGAGTTGTGGAGGAAATGCATGAGCTCAAAAAGATTTGGAAGGAGTACTTTGAAGATCTGTTGAATGCCGCCAAGCGGGTAACTAACAGCATTGGAGAGCCTAAGGCAGCAGACGATTATAATAGTGGGGAAATTGATGATCTAACTTGGAATGAAGTGGAAGAAGCCATAAAGAGGATGAAAGGGGGCAAGGCACCAGGTTGGGACGAAGTAACAGTGGATATGATACGAGCAGCAGGAGAAGTAGGAACCCAGTGGCTATACAGAGTGCTGAGGGTGGTGTGGAAGGAGAACAGAATTCCTGAGGATTGGAAGAAAGGAATTATAGTCCCGATCTTCAAGAAAGAGGATAAAAGGAGATGTGAGAACTACAGAGGAATCACCCTGCTATGCCACTGTGGAAAAATCTATGAAAAGATCCTGGAGAAGAGAATAAGAAGCAGTATTGAAAGTAGACTGCAAGAGGAGCAGTATGGTTTCAGACCGGGAAGATCAACAACGGACCTCATATTTGCGGTAAGGCAACTGCAGGAAAGGCACTATGAGTACGGGAAGGACTTAATCATGGCCTTTTTAGATATTGAGAAGGCGTATGACAGTATCTGTAGGGACAAGCTCTGGGATGTGCTGAACGCAAAAGGGATAGATGAAGAGATAACACGAGAAGTCAGAAAAATGTATGAGGGAAGTGAGAGTTGTGTGAAAGTGGGGAGGGAACGTACTGCATGGTTCAAGCTGGAAAATGGGCTGCGACAGGGAAGTGCACTTTCGCCTTTATTGTTTATTATTGTTATGGATGAAATCCTACAGCAAGTTTCAGATGCAATTGGAGATCATAAAATGAAAGCAGTGCTTTTTGCCGATGACCTGATGTTATGGGGAAATTGCGAGAAGGAGGTGCAAGAGCAGTTAGATGTATGGGAGGCAACGGCAGCACAATATGGAATGCATTTCTCTGCAAAGAAAAGTGAAATAATTGTCACAACAAGGAAGAAGAATAGGCCAAATGTGGATATAACTTGTGGAGGGGAAAACTACAAGTGGTAGAGAACTTCAAGTACCTGGGAAGCATGATTGAAAGTAAGGGGGGAAACGCAATGGAAATAAATGAAAGGTGCAGAAAAGCAGGGCAGTTCTACAAATGCATTAGGGGGCTTATTTGGAGCAAGGAGGTGCCACAGAAATCCAAGGGAATTATATACCGAACCTACTTTGTCCCCATATTGGCGTACGGAAGTGAGACATGGGTAATGCACAAAAGCGACAAAAGTAGAATACAGGCTAGTGAAATGAAGTTCCAGAGAAGCAGGTTGAGTGTAACAAGACGAGACAGATTGCGAAATGTGTATGTGAGGGAAAGACTAAAGGAGGAACCAGTACAGGACAGGATAGAAAAATCAAGACTGCAGTGGTATGGACACATGAAGAGAATGGATGAGGGAAGAATTCCAAAGAGGATGTTTGATCTGCAACTGGAGGGGAACAGGCCCAGAGGAAGACCAAGAGATAGATGGGTGAAGGGAGTGAAGGAATGTGTGACGAGAAGAGGAGAGAACTGGACCAAGGTGGAAGAGGGGGAATGGTGGAAAGACAGAACACGATGGAGAGGCTTGTGTTCCCGACAGACCCAGCCAGTGGCTGGAAACTGTACAAGATGATGATGATGATGATGATGATAACTGCCATTTCTTAGGCATACACGATGCGACACTGATAACCTTAGCGTTGAGTGTCAGTAAGCTCAAACACACACGGTAATGTGATATGGGTCTCTCACAGACTATACACAGTGCTGCAGTAATTCCACTGGCCGTTTATAATTTATTACCTAAAGGACAGTTATCATTTTCATTGATTTGGGTAACTTACTTTGTTTCAGGCTTATAACTGTTTATGCAGACCTGTTCTATTTTGGCTATCCTGTATGACAAAAACAAATAGCTAAAATAGTAATGTAATATTTAGTGTTGCTTATCAGGATGATCCAACCTGTTCCACTATTTGGTTGTTTCATCATGAACCATCACACAGCAGAAAGGTTATGTAAATGAGAGAAATGTTGTGCCATAGAGTGACATCAATACTGAAACAGGGAGAGAGTTGCATAAAAGTGAGTTTTATTTTCTTGAAGCTAGCTGTTCATTAAGACAATGAAATAAGAAATTCTTACTTGGTTTTCAGATATGCGGCTCAAGGATTGCCACAGAATCCAGGATTGAGGCAGCCATCACCTCAGTTGATCCAGCAGCAGCAGCAGCAGCCTCAACAAGTTGTTCAAGTCACACCTCAGGCACCCCAGTTGGCTGGTCTTGGTCCAGGGGGGCACTTAGGTATTCGTAGTGCTCCTGGTGTGGCAACACAGGGTGCAGCTGGGGGACCTGGAACTGGTTTACAAAAGCAGGCCCTCCAGCAACTGTTGCAAACACTTAAGTCACCAAACACTCCAGAGCAGCAGCAACAGATCCTCCAGATTCTCAAAAGCAATCCACAGCTGATGGCAGCATTCATCAAACAACGGCAGGCATACCAAAACCAGCAGCAGCAACAAGCTGCTGCAGCACAAGCTGCAGCTGCTCAGCAACAGGCAGCAGTTACTGGGGCAAATACTGGTGTTCTGGCAACTGGACAGCAACAGCAGTTGCAGCATCTAATGTCCCAACAGCAGCAGCAGCAGCAGCAACAACAACAACAACAGCAGCAGCAGGTAGCAGCTGCAGGTCGAATGCAGCAGATGCAAGCCATGCTTGGCCAAACAACGCCAGCCACACCGCACCATTGGTACAAGCAGCAACAGCAGCAGCAGCAACAACAACAGCAGCAGCAGCAGCAACAACAACAGCAGCAGCAGCAGTTACTGGCCATGCAGAGACATCAATCTTTTTCACAGCCTCCTGCACCTGTTTATGGACAACAGCAGCAGAGGCCTCGGCAACAGCATTTAGTTGGTGCATATGCGGGTGCCGGCTTCCCCACAGTGCCCGAACAACAGCCAGCACAGTATCAGCAACAGCAGCAGCAACAACAGCAACAGCAGCAGCCCCCTTTGAAACCCACACCTCCACCAGCACCATCACCACAAGGTGTTATGGGCCCACCAGGTGGAGCTGTGCAGTTGATGCAGGCTGTGCGATCCCCTCCACCAATTCGTTCCCCTCAGCCGAACCCTAGTCCGCGGCCAGTCCCATCACCTCGAAATCAACCAGTGCCATCTCCTCGTGGTGGTGGCCCTGTGCCTTCACCTCACCACCACCATTCACAGCCAACACACTCTCCGGCTCATGAACTAACGGGGGGAGAAATGATGCTTACACAGGGACACGGGCCTGTCACACACCACCCTTCCCCAGTTGCTGGTGCAAATGGTCAGGGTCCAAGTGACTCCAATGAAGTACCACCAATGACTCCTCAGGACAAGCTTACTAAGTTTGTGGAACAGTTGTAGTAGTACCAGTGTAGTAAAATGTACTTAAATTTTGTTGTGTCCCAATTTTCGTACGATAAAAGCAACATATACTTTCATGAAAGTTTGGAAGTATGTGGCAAGCTTTTTGATGGGGGAAAAGTATTAAATCCCGGTTGCACAGTAACCGCGACGTGTTTTGTGAAAACTGTTCATGTGTACAGTTCCCGTACGGTGCATTATATTACAGTATAAAGATAGAGAATTACCAGGTGCATCCTAATATCCACTGTGTCCTGTGTGTAGTGTAGTTGTATAAATAAAAATGTACAATGTGTGGAACCTGCGCCATCCCCTCCCTCCACAACCCTACATTATTTTATTTAACAGACTTTGAACCATACTGATCCCAAAGCTGAGGAAGGAAAAACAGCACTGCCTATTTCACGTTTATCTTGCTGTGGACACCATCTGCGTGTGGTGATATTTCAGTAGTTGTAAATAGTCAATGAATGAAATTAGTTTATCAGGGAAGGGAAGGGGGAGGCACTGTGAACTTTGTAAACTATGAATTATTGGCTTAGCAAGGCTGTGTTTTGTTTCTTTTTTTCTTTGTGCAGACATTAAAGGTGTAATATTAGAACACTGAGATTTGTTGCATAATAAAGCATCTGAACAAATAGTAAATATCTGTAATGTTCAAAGTGCAAGAAAGAAACTATACTTCTTAAACTATTAGTAAATTAAATTAATGAAACAGAATGGACTTTGGTGCATCAAAATGAATAGAATTTGTTAATTTTATTTTACAAAATGAACAAAACAAACAAAAAAAAACAGGAAGTGTTATCTTACCTTTCTGAGACATTAATAAAAATTGAAAAAATGAATATTTCCTGCTATTATAAATCTACATTAACTGCATCAGTCAGGCTGATCTTGTAAAAGTCAGGTATGAAATATTGTGTAATATAAGCTGCAGTACTTTGCCCATGCTTTTTCCTTTGTAAAGGAAGAAGGCGGTAATAGTAAAATACTTTTTGTTTTCATTTATCACATTTGAATTTATTCAAAGAAAATTTGTATAGTTAGGTGATAAAGAAAGAAAGTAGATTTTGGAGTTCAGAGCAGTAGATATAGAACTGCATTCCCAATCCATAGGACATCCTACCCAGCAACCCATAGCCAGGTATATCTGGCACATTCTCTCTTAGAAAATTTATTTTAGAAACAATTTCCCTGTTTTCTAGTGACTTGAACAATCACAGATTAAAATTGCAGACTTCATTCCATTCAACAAAAAATTGCCTTGCATTTTCTGTGGAATGTACCTGGAAAAAATGCAGTAATTTGCGTTACAGCATATGCTTGTGCTATGAACAAAGCATGAAGACAACTCTTGGCTTCTGAAGAGCTTTGTCTTTTTTACTACCCCCACCCCTACACCCAGGCAAAATTGCATGAAGAAATATATTGGGAGGACATGAGGTTGCAAATTTTGTATCAGTGTTCACTCCTGTATTGCTCCTTTTACTTTGTGTAGTACTGTGCATTTAAAAGTGCTGCAGAATTCTTACTTTTTATTGTTACTTGTATTATTACTTTTATAATGTTTGTTTTGTTTAAAAAACAGTAGCTCCTTAATTGCTGGTAATAAGAGAAATCTGAAATTTCTTGTTTCCAATACTTTCTGTACTTCCTGCATGTCCATGAGGAGGCAAACGTTGCCCTTTTGGGACAGATATGCCTGTTGTTGTTTTTTGTTCTTTTTTATTGATCAGTAATGGGACAGAGAGATTTTTGAAATATACATTCAGTGTATGGATCATGAGATCTCTTACATAGAGTTTTGTAAATCACACATTGAAAATTTTTGGTAACCCTACTACACTGTATAGTTAGTTCTGTGAGTATAATAATGAGAAGGATTTTTCAGTGAGAATGATCTAAATCTCATACATGCATACATATGTTAATTTATGTACAGTTCATATATCTTGCAATATAAGTTCAACAATCAAATTGAAGTGAGATCTCAAATTTTTAATGTTTTTATTTTTGTTTATTTTTATTGAAAGAAATGATGTAATTTAAAGTGTATTGCTGGTGGAGTATAAAATATATTTGTAGCAGGCACAAGGTTGTGATGTTAATAGGGCAGTAAGGACATATATTGTGTCCTAATCTCCCCTCCACCCATGTATTAAAATGACTGTCCAGAAACACTTTAACAATGCCCAACTTGATTGGAAAGGGTATTTCAGTGGCATTAAATTTTTAAGATATTTGCAATGCTGTAAATATTTAAAAAAAGAAAGGACTTTTTTACCCATTAAAAATTCTTTGATGGGCTTACAGAGATTTCATATCTGATACTGATTATGTCATTAAAAGTAGCACAAACAGTAAGAAACTATCCTGTACTAAAGATTTAAAAGAAATATCACTTTTTCTCAGCATTCTTGGTCCTTGATATATTTATTGCCTGTACCCATTTCAGAAACATACGTCTAAAAAAAACTGCGTTGAACAATCATGCCATGGAATAAATATTGCTTTGTGTGTTTCCAGATGTGTTAGCATTTTATGGATGCAGTAGTTTTTATTTCTGTCATTGGTATGTATTGTGTTACCAGTAGACACAAAATGTTATTGATGTTCCTGTATGGTAGTGTGCACGTAGTGCCTTACTGTTTAATATATTTTTTAAGTATGATTCTGCTGGTATTTGTGCAAAAGGTCTGTTACATGACATTCAGTGAAAATAGTTGAGAGTAGGTTTGACATTTAATGTACTGATTCTTGGCAAGAGCAGCATAGTGTGGAATTCATTGTGTAATTGTTTGTAGGCAGCTGTGTGCTGCAGGTATTCATGCATGTCATGGTTATTATCTTTGTTCATTTGGGGTATTCAGAAAATTAATTGTTTTTTGTATTATACTTTCGGTTGCTTAAATTTCAGTTAAATGAATTCTTTTTATTCCACATTGTGTTGCTCTTTTTTGCTACAATTTTGCGATGTGAAATAGTATGTTTGTTTAAGAGTGCATGCCCATAATCTTTGCTGTTTGGAACACTTGCTTCTTTTAAGTAGTAATTTTAAGTGTTCTATTTATTGTTGCTATCTTTGAACATAATCAGTGATCAGGTTGTTGAGATCATTCTGTGAAAGCTCTCCAAGTAAATAGTAATTCCTGTACTGTTCTTCAAAGTATCTTAGAGAAATCATTCAAGATTTCTTCAAGACGAAAACAACAGGATCCGATGAGGGTTGATAGCCATTGTATTATAGTTTCTCCAGTATGATAAGTCATTTGTACAAATGCATTATTAAATTAATAAATTTCAGCTATTTATCAATGATCGTTTGTTGATTTGTTTAAATTATTTGAGAATAATTTCTGCACAGAAGTTAGCAGTTGGCTGATTTAATGTTCTTCATTAATGTATAGCAGCTCATTCTATAAGTGAAAACATTTACTGTTTTCACTAATGCCTTATAGATAATTCTTCTCTTGGTGCAATCTAAGAGACTGTGATATTCTGAGATAAAGGGTCAATTCTTAGTCCACCAGGGCAGAATTCTCATTGAAACTTGTTTATACCGCAGTTGTCATCTATAATTGCGTATAATATGAATATTCACTGCTCTGCACTATACTTCTGCAGATCTTGCAGCATAATGACTTAAGAGTTCCTGTTTTATTGTCTTTGAATTTTGCTAAACCATAATTTGTTGCTTTTGCAAGTATTATTCATTGTCAGTTAAATGGTTTACATTAATTTGGTTTACAGCTGTCTTGCATGAAACACAGTAGCTGTGCTTCTGGCAACACTGTCTCAATTGTACGGGTTATGGTTGTATTTCTGTTCCCTTAGCTGGTGCTGATTTTCCTTTTTTTTTTTTTTTTTTTTTTTTTTTTTTTTTTTTTTTTTTTTTTTTTTTTTTTTTTTTTTTTTTTAATATGGTTCCTAGTTGATTTTTCACTTCAAAATTTACACAGCACACTAACAAAAAACTTTTTAGGCGCTTCCTTGCTACTGAGCTAATGACGGTGTAATGAATTTCCAATTTCCTTTATTAAGGAAGCATGCTGTTAAATCGATAAAATGTGTATCTCAGGGATAAGAGAGAGTATTTTAGTTACACTAGGGTTAACTCTCTTTTTTCCTCATTATGTTAATGTTAGATTTCTACATCAAACACCGAGCGAGGTGGCGCAGTGGTTAGACACTGGACTCGCATTCGGAAGGACGACGGATCAATCCTGCGTCCGGCCATCCTGATTTAGGTTTTCCGTGATTTCCCTAAATCAGTCCAGGCAAATGCCGGGATGGTTCCTCTGAAAGGGCACGGCCAACTTCCTTCCCCATCCTTCCCTAATCCGATGAGACCGATGACCAAGCTGTCTGGTCCCGTTCCCCAAACCAACCAACCAATCTACATCAAACACTAGTTTTAAAAATGGCTGAAAAACTTCAAAGGGAAAGATGATAGATGTATGATTCCACAGTCAGATCCTTTGCTCATATGCAAGTGGAATTTAGTAATTGAAATATTATAATCTTTTCTGTTTCATTTCTCTCTGTTCCCATCCATGTTAAATTTCAGATCACTGCCCTCAGTTTGCTGGTTTTCTGTACCTTCACTGGACTTGCGTAGGTCTTTCCTGGTCAATCTCCATTGTATGTTCCTCAATTTTGTCTTTGTCTATGGGTTGTGTTACGAGTTTGGTGCCAAGTGCGGAGAAAGCAAAGGGCAATAAGAGAATATTTACATGACCTCCATTGTAAGGAACAGTGAGGTATGATAGCAAATCTGAATGCTTAAAATTTAGTGCATATTTCTATAAAATTAATTATTTATTGTAAATAAAGTAATAAGTTGATGAGAATATTTAACTCAAAGATAAAAGTTGGAGAAAGTTCACAGATTTTACACATCACTCCACCTGAATGTTGAATGGGTCCTGAGACACCATCAACATCTTACCACCTTCTTTTCAAAAATGAGCAGTCAACAAGACAGCTGTTAAGAGGCCTTTCAGTATCTATATTTTAAACTCCTGGGTAAGTGTTACAGAGACTGTCTAGAGGGAAGTAAGAGTACACAGAGATACGTGATTGGCATCAGTAAGTGGGATATGTGAAAATTGGCTGCAAGCTTATGAAGACAGGTGATGCTCTTAGAGAAGGAGATATAGAAAGAACTGTGAAGTTGGACCAAAAAAAAAATGGGCATGTGACAGTGGACAAAATCTCATTCTGAAACCTCTGTTTATAGATGCAGGGGTTTCAATGAACACATTTGACTAATAGTGGTTCCAGTACTTTTTGTATGGTGTAGTAAAATGGGTTGACAATGACATTGCATTATTATTATTGGAAACTAAAGGGGGCTGTGGGACAACAGGAATGCCTTTTGAGGTAAAAAAATTCTGTGATGGAAGTGTCCATGTGGTATGGGGTGCTGTCATGACACAGCTTCCATTTGTCTCCAATGTCCGGTCTCTCTCGATTCTTCCTTTTCCTTAGCCTTTCAAGACCATCTTGTAAAACACTTGGTTGGCAGTTTGCCCTGGAGGAACAAATTATTGATGCACAATACTCCTACTATCTAAAAAGTAAATCAGCATTGTTTTGAGCTTTGATTTGGTCATTCGAACTTTATTCAGTCAAGGAGATGTCTCGGTGTGCCACTCCTCACTTTGATGCTTTGCCTCGGAATTGTAAAAAAAAAAAAAACAGGAATCATCATCTCTGATCACGCAACCAGACCATTTGTGGTCATTGTCAGTACTCTCAAGATGATAAATGCATGTTTTTTTCAATTGCCCTTCTACTCAGTTGTGAGGTTTTACGATGGCATTCTGGTACAAATCTTGTGCGAGTGCAAAACTTGGTCATAATTTGATTTACAGTGAAAGTGTTTGTCAACAGACCACCCGTCATCATCTTTGTTAAACAGCAGTCTGATCTCACAAGAGCATGCACACATTTGACATTTTTGTCGGTTTTGAAAGTTGAAGGTCTCCTTGAGTGAAATTCGTCTTGCAATATGCTCTCGACCTTCCAGAAATTATTGTGACAGCGAAAAATGTTGCCCTCTTGATGAGGAATGTTTCCCATAGGCCTGCTTTAACTTTTTGAAAGTGATACTTACCCGAAGTTTAACACAAAAGTTGATGGCATAATGTTATGAAAATGGAGCAGCACAATTTTGAGTAACACACAAGAACACAACTTTTTGCATGGGGCTCTCAGCTCTCAAAAGTTGCATGATGGCTGTACGGAGCTGAAACTCAAATTTAGCATCTGGAAGGTTTGAATTCACTGATGTACGCAAGTAGAACAACACAGCATTGCCAAATTGCCCACATTGTTGTCAGTCCCATTACTTTTCTCTCACACCTTATATACTTCTTGTAACCCCCATGACCTCAACCTTGGCTAGTCCCTTTTCTTCACCCACCTATCCCTTTCACTGCTCTTACTCCAGCACTACACAGTCTTCTATTCCAGCAGTGCACTCATAAGTCTTCTTCACCTCCTCTACTTCTCTCCTGCCCCCCCCCCCCCAAAACCTCTCAATTGCACCCAGCCATGTCCCTACTACACCTTCCCCACCCCTACCTTGCTGTCTCCCACTTAACTCCACCTCCTTTGGACCACTACTGTCATCAAGAACAGTTGTGCGGAGTCCGGCCTCTGCGGCCAGACAGGTGTGTGTGTGTGTGTGTGTGTGTGAGGCCAAAGTGAGTACAACATAATATTGTCACTACTTTCATGCATTATGCAGTGCAGATGTTGAAAAGGCATTTTACTTGAGCCCCTTTACTCTGTTACATGGAAAGCACACTTCAGCTCAACAGGTAACTCATTTCCATTGCTTCTCTATCCACTGAATTCAAAACTATGTGTTGTTATTTGTGAATGATGGTTAGTTGTGTGGACTGTCTGCCTTTGAATCAGACTGGCAACTTTATGAAGTGGTGTCCCTCAAAGTACAAGACTTCCCTAAACGTTGAACTCCATAGACACTGTGCTTCTAGATTGTTCTCTATTTCTTTGTGAAGAGCAGGCATCTAAATCCACATATTTGGCCAAGAAATGAATATACAAAACCTTTTAGTATAACAGCAGTTATTCATCCATTTACATCGAGCAACAATGACACCATTGTATGAACAACTGATGAGCCTGATGATTTGATGTTTATTTCCAGTCAAACTTGTATAGAGTGGGTGGGTTTCCAATTTCTAGCACAAGGAATTGATTCAGTCTTCTGCCTCTCTAGCACATGTATATTCTTCATATTGTCTTCCAAGCATGCTGTGTGAACTAGGGTTAGTCATTCCCTTAGTATCTGGGTGGTCATTGTTTTTTGCAGCCAAAGTACTGTGATATGGGACTGCAGGGTCAGGGAAGAACTTGAGCTATTATGTCAGTACTTTGTACCAACAAGTTCATTATGTTGTTTCAAGTTGAAAGTCACTCCAAAAATAAAGTACATTAATTTGAAGTTGAACCACAGTTCTCGAGCAATATAGCATTTATCACATAGTGCTGGTGTAAGACACGGCAATTTGTAATATACACGGTGTTACAAAAAGGTACGGCCAAACTTTCAGGAAACATTCCTCACACACAAAGAAAGATAATATGTTATGTGGACATGTGTCCGGAAACGCTTACTTTTCATGTTAGAGGTCATTTTATTACTTCTCTTCAAATCACATTAATCATGGAATGGAAACACACAGCAACAGAACGTACCAGCGTGACTTCAAACACTTTGTTACAGGAAATGTTCAAAATGTCCTCCGTTAGCGAGGATACGTGCATCCATCCTCCGTCGCATGGAATCCCTGATGCGCTGATGCAGCGCTGGAGAATGGCATTGTATCACAGCCGTCCACAACACGAGCACAAAGAGTCTCTACATTTGGTACCGGGGTTGTGTAGACAAGAGCTTTCAAATGCCCCCATAAATGAAAGTCAAAAGGGTTGTGGTCAGGAGAGCGTGGAGGCCATGGAATTGGTCCACCTGTACCAATCCATCGGTCACCAATTCTGTTGATGAGAAGCGTACGAACACTTCGACTGAAATGTGCAGGAGCTCCATCGTGCATGAACCACATGTTGTGTCTTACTTGTAAAGGCACATGTTCTAGCAGCACAGGTAGAGTATCCCGTATGAAATCATGATAACGTGCTCCATTGAGCGTAGGTGGAAGAACATGGGGCCCAATCAATACATCACCAACAATGCCTGCCCAAACGTTCACAGAAAATCTGTGTTGATGACGTGACTGCACAATTGCGTGCGGATTCTCGTCAGCCCACACATGTTGATTGTGAAAATTTACAATTTGATCACGTTGGAATGAAGCCTCATCCGTAAAGAGAACATGTGCACTGAAATGAGGATTGACACATTGTTGGATGAACCATTCGCAGAAGTGTACCCGTGGAGGCCAATCAGCTGCTGATAGTGCCTGCACACGCTGTACATGGTACGGATACAACTGGTTCTCCCGTAGCACTCTCCATACAGTGACGTGGTCAACGTTACCTTGTACAGCAGAAACTTCTCTGACGCTGACATTAGGGTTATCGTCAACTGCACGAAGAATTGCCTCGTCCATTGCAGGTGTCCTCGTTGTTCTAGGTCTTCCCCAGTCGCGGTCATAGGCTGGAATGTTCCATGATCCCTAAGATGCTGATCAATTGCTTCGAACGTCTTCCTGTCGGGACACCTTCGTTCTGGAAATCTGTCTCGATACAAATGTACCGCGCCACGGCTATTGCCCCGTGTTAATCCATACATCAAATGGGCATCTGCCAACTCCACATTTGTAAACATTGCACTGACTGCAAAACCACGTTCATGATGAACACTAACCTGTTGATGCTACGTACTGATGTGCTTGTGCTAGTACTGTAGAGCAATGAGTCGCATGTCAACACAAGCTCCGAAGTCAACATTACCTTCCTTCAATTGGGCCAACTGGTGGTGAATCGAGGAAGTACAGTACATACTGACGAAACTAAAATGATCTCTAACATGGAAATTAAGCATTTATGGACACATGTCTACATAACATCTTTTCTTTATTTGTGTGTGAGGAATGTTTCCTGAAAGTTTGGCCATACCTTTTTGTAACACCCTGTATAGTACACTGACAGAAACAAAGTGTTACAAAATGAAGCACCAGTCTGATATTTATCAAACTTTGTGGGAGATGTTCATCAAATAACAATAACTGATATTAAATGATTGAACTTCCTTTCCATTTGGAACTGATGGCCATCATCAGTATCAGCAAGATGATACCCCATTGGCATGCCAACAAAAAGCCTCCAAATGGCTCCTTGAAGAATTTATAGGCATGTCTGAAACAGGTTATGTCAGTTTATAAAGATTACTTACTTTCTGGAAGGTAGTATGAAAGAGTACAGCTTCCAATTGTATCCCAGTCAAGGACCTGTACATTCCTTAAGATGTCTATGGTGTGGACTTCAGTATGTGGTCCTGCATTATGCTGCTGAATGTTATGCTGTTACTGCCCAGATCATGAGGGCTGTGACAGTAGGATTTGCCATGTACTGACTGGCATTCAATTTCCTTTCAGCATTTGTCACATCAGTCCTGTTGTCATATTCGGTAGCTCTCCACAGCGTGCTTACATGAGTTGGAAGAGGTATGGGTCTCGAGAATCATTGATTCCTGTGACCTTTCATCAGGTCATCTGCAGGCACATTGTTGTTGATCTGGCGGAACACCACAGAATGCAGCCCAATGTCCCAGTTGACTCTTTTCTCTACACCATACTCTCAACCGGTAGTACACTCACCCATGCGCTCTGCAGATCATATCACAAATGACTTGGTCAAGCTGTGGATCAGCTTATATGCCAGAATGGTAGGGTGCTCCTGATTAAAAGTGTCACATGATTAGTGGCACCACCAACTAAATTTCCATAGTAAAATGTTCTGGTGTTGCTACGCCAACATCTGTCCCCTTTCCATTGCAGCAGTGACTGCCATGGTAGAAGAATGTGTGTGTTGTATGGCCTGGACGAGTCGCCTCAGGAGAGGCCAGTGGAATGATGTCCAATGGTGTAACTGCGAAACACTGGGGTAGGACACAGCTTGATGGAAGTTGCAAGGCTTGGAGGGTCCTCCAGGGATGGAGAAACTGGCAGCTACTGGCCAGTATGGAGGAAACAAAGTTGATTTCGGTGGCTCTGCTTAAGTCCATTAGTGGGGGTCACAGGATACATCATTAATGATGCACAAATCCAGGTTAGTGTTGTCTGATCTTGCGAGCCTGTGCTGGGTTGACCACGTGGAAGGAGAGGTCTGGGCAATGAGATGCGCTGGTGGTAGATGTCCAAGAGCGTGCAGAGGTGGGACACAACAAAGACATTCTACGGGGCTGCAACCTTCAATTGGAGTGGCTCTGCAGTGGCAGACAAACTTATAGGTGACAGCCTTTGTAGATGCATGTCCATTAACTGAAATTTTGAACCGCAAATATGTCAATGATCACTGCATGAACAAATACTTGTACTGGTTTCACTCTTGTCCTTTGGCACAAAAGCTTGAGATTGTAAAGTTGGTCCTCTGGAGTTGAGTCACATCTGTCACCAAGGTATGCGGTTCAGTTTGGAAAACCACATAGTAATTGATCCACAAAGTGCTGGGTGTGGCGAGGGCCAAAGAGGTTTCGAAAGGTAGCATATGGCATATTGAGCACTAGGTAAACTTGCAATGCTGCATGCAAAGGAATCTCAAAGGATGCTTCTGCAAGGTCAGTTTTACTGGATAAAGTGTCATTGCTTAATTTGGCAAAGAGATAATCTAGGGTCATTAGAGGAGGGGTTTCTGCTTTGGAATTGATCGTGACTTTAAAGTGACAACAAAGTTTTTGTAAGATGCCATTAGGTTTGTGTACTGTTAAAAGTGGAGTGGTCCATTAATTATGGTGAATCAGTATTAACTCATCTTCATCTGGAGCAACAGGCAAGTGTGGAGCAACTGTTGCTTTGAGAATGTGTGCTTCAAAATCAATCGCATTCCCTAATCGACTTGAGAAGATTTAAGTCTCTCTCTCTCTCTCTCTCTCTCTCTCTCTCTCTCTCTCTCTCTCACACACACACACACACACACACACACACACACACACACACAGTGTGTCTTTGAAGAGGCCCAAGGCCCTTCAGATTGCCCAGTGCACTTCATTTCATGAGATTTAAGTCCGTAAGTGTGGAAAGAAACAACCTAAAAACATAGTCCATTTTGGGGTTAACGATTATAAGAAAATTTACTGGGCAATTTATTTTGTTGTAAATGAGTAGAAATGTAAATTTTTCTGGCAAGATTAATTTATTAGTGCAGGAAGATGAAACAGCAGTGGTCTTGGCTCATGGTTGCTTGCACTGAAACTGTGTTTATTGTGCAGTTTCTCTCCCTGCAATCCTGGTAAAGCCAGTTGGTACCTTTGAAGAGTAAGAGGAGGACTCATAGTAGTTCTTTATTAGACATAATTTCTTCAGGAATTAATGACCTTAATATTCTGTGTCTTTTGGCCTCCAAAGCTTTGCATTTGAAGATTGAATGTGGTGTGATTTCATCCACCTCATTGCATAGTCTGCTCTTGCAGACTGATTTCTCTATACAGATTGAGTGTAGGGTGTTTTTTAAAGTTTCCGTGGTCAGTCATCAGTCTTACCCTGAGTGTAATCTGTCTCCTGTTCAAGCGCAGGATTACGGAACTTCTCATGAAATGTGGGTTCGACATCACCAGCTTGACATGCTTCTGGTTCTGGATCTGGATCCTTGTCCAGTATTCTGCATGCTGCCTCCTAATTCACTTACATAGTTTTGTTCTTACCATCACTTTATGGTGGTTTGGCATAGTTTCCAATCCAGCAAATGGAATCGCCGCACCTCTCCTGGCCAGCCTGTCAGCTTGTTCATTGTCACTAATTCTTGAGAAACCAGGGAGCCACAGCAGGTTTACCTATTGCTTTCTTCTGGACTTACAAGGGTTTCATAGCATTATGCAACAATGTTTGATCTCGTTGCAGTGGCGGATAGAAATTTCAGAACTACTTGGCTGTCTGAATGAACATAAATGCCACAATCCTTGTAGCACCTAGGGAGGTAGAACCACAGCACACATTTGGATAGCAGATATTTCCACTTGGAACACCATGGTCAGCTTTCCTAGGGATTGTTCTTTCTGATTTAGGTTGTGCACCAGCCCCAGCACCACATCTGTGTTTGATTCATCAGTAAATCAGACTCTCTCTTGAGTGGTTTGAAGTTTGTTCTTACACTGCACGATACTTCCACTTATTACCTTGAAAGATCTATTGGTGCAGCTGGGAGTTGTTTAGTCAGCCAACATTTCCCCGACCATTCGTTTATTTACCACATTCGCTGTAGTGGTGTGGGATTCTGGATTTCCTAAAGTTTTCCAGTCTTTAACCTGTATGCCCCTGCCGCTGCCTCCGTTGTAATCCAAAGATGTAATGGGGGCATGTCCTGCATAGTCTTCATCCCAGTAGAGGGTGTGTGCTAATTCTACCGGGTGTGACTAGGCAGGCCAATCTCCGCTCTTTGTCAGGTTTCTTGAGAGCTATGTTCTGTAGTATTTTATTCCTTCATGCTGTTGCACCATAACTTCATAAGTTCTATTATAATAGTGTGCATCCAGTAAATGTGCCTACAGCTTAGACCCAAGTTTTTATCATAGGCCCTTGTAGTGCACATAATAGCACCTTTTGTCTTGGAACATTATGTTCTTTATGTGAGGTTTCACGTCTAGGAATGCCTCTAGATACATCACTGCCCCCTCTACTGGCAAAGTTTTGTCAAAGAACTTGAGATCCCAGTGTGTGTCCTGAATATGCTTCCTCATAAATGGTATAACAGTTTTCTTGGGGTGATCCTTAGATCCTGTTTCCCACACCAGCTTTTCAAGGTGATAAGTGAGCATAGTGCAATTGCTCTAATGGTCTAGTAAATTTGTCAACTATTACTATGACTAGATCGTTCGTGTATCCTTGGCAAAAGCAACCTCTGCTACTTAACTCTTTTTAAGAGTTCATTCACCAGTAGGTTCCACAGAAGTGTGGACAGGACTTCTCTTAACAGACACCCATCTGCTGGTGTTGGTCACTGTTTTCTTCATTCAACATTGTGACTTCTACCTTTCATTTACTCAGTATTATCTTAATCCACCTAATGCCATGCTCTTCTGCAGCTCTAACCATGGTTTCAGAGGTTACATCGCTAAAAGCCCCTTCAATGTCCTGGAAGATGTAGAGAGCAGTCTCCTGAAAGTGTAATTCTTTTTCCACCTTCCCAACCAAGATGATATGTTCTGTTCCTCATGATTTGCATGATTGATGTGTGTGTTGGTCTACAATTAAAGAAACCTTGGTGAACCTCCTTTCCCTATCATCCACATTTACCAGGTTTTCTAATGTCATTAATAGAAAGGAGGGCTGACTAATTGGTCTCATATCCTTAGCCTTGGTGTGATAAATTCTCCCTGGCTTTGAAATGAAAACAACCTTTGCTATCCTCCAAGTGCTAGGAATGACTCCTGCTGCAGTCTGTGAAGGAATCTAATTGTCCCTCTCCTGTTTGTTGCACTGGAACTGGAAAGATTCCGTCAAGGCCTGATTATTTGAATTATTGAAATGTTCCCACAGCCCTCTGGATCTTTCTGAAATCAACACAGTCTCCCAGATTCCGAGTTCTCCCTTTGGTTTCCTGTTAATCAGTCCTCCCAGGAACTGAATCTTGGTATCTATTATCTGCCACAATGCATTTGAGGGAAGCGAGTATTGCAGAGCACACCCAGTGACTTGTGCTGTACATGTACACTCAACATCGTTCTTTAGAGTGCCCCTGGATTGGTTTGGTATTCTAGTGAGGGTTTTATGAAGTCTGGCTCATGTAGCTTTATCTTCCAATTCATGACAGAATGCATTCCAGAATGATAGTTTCACTTGTTGGTAATTACACGGCTAGTAGATTCCTTATGACTCCTGGTAGGCATGAGTCTAGGTATTTCCTATATGAGTCCCAGTCTGCTTTCCTAGGATGGTCTATTTAACATCCATTTCAACCTCAAACGTGATTCAGATAAGGATGGATCTAACACCATATGCCATTGTTTGACATAGCTACACATTTTAAGATGGACGCAAAACCAATGTCAGTTATTTCTTTCCTCTTTAAGTTCCTTAAGGTAGTTTTCCTGTTCCTTTTCTGGATCTCCGGTTACTCTCGAGTAAATATTTGAGGAGGGGCTCACCTCTACTGTTGGTGTCATTGCTTCCTCACACCAGGTTGTGTGCACTAGCATCAAAACCAGTGAAGAGTTGTTTATTCACATGTGAACAGTTGTGTTCTTCTGGTGTGGAGGGGGAACATTGTTCTCCTAAGAAAGGTAACTGAGACAGTACAGTTTCCCTCTTGCCACCTTCCCTTCGTTGCTTCATCCTGATAGTCACAAAGTGCCTGGAACAAAAGTCTACCATCAGCATGAATGAAATTCCATTCTTGACATAAATGCGTTTTCAGGAGGTCTTTGGATCTCTAGTATAAATCAATTTACTCCAATTTCTCCTAGGCCTGAAATGCCACCTTAATGTAAATAGTGCTCCTAGATCAGGCCGCTCCACCTCGTATCTTCCCAGAAGGCAACTCAAGTTGGCATTTGTCCTCTTACCATGTTACAGTGTTGCAGCACTGCAGCCACCAAGGTCGCTTCCAATGTCTTTGATTATGCTGAAGGTACCTGGGAAAACCCTACGTACAGTTTTGAGGTCCTGTTCTTGCATTGCCCTCGAAGTTCTTCACCGACTTCCACTACAAGGATTTGGCCGTCTGATGCAACCTTTTGACTGGCCACCCTACATTCTCCTGTTGAGACCTTATGGTAATGTACCCGCACTTTCTCGAACAGAGTCTTTGGAGGAGTATCCACAGGTAACCTCTCACAGACAAAGATTAGAGCACCTTTATCTAGATAGACCCTCTTGAATTTTTGAGCCCTAGACATCCATAATTCCCTCCCTCCTTCCCTCATTTCAAATCTCAAAGAGAGCCATCTGCCATGTGAACAAGCACCTGCTCCAAGGTGGTGGTGGTGACCAGTGGGGATATCCCCAGTGGATAACTGCCATCCTGAAAACTGAGACTGCCATATTACAGGTCTGTTTCCCCTATTTCTTGCCTTGACTCTTTCTAGCTATGATTATCCTGAGAAGTGGGAGTATTAGACTCCTCCATTGTTCTCTTGTTCCCTGTCTTGGAGATAGAAGGTGTCTGTTTGCCCCCTTCACTGTGGGACAGGAGATGCGAGATATGAGATGTTTAATTCTCTCCATTTATGTTTAGGAAACCTTTCTTTACTTTTGGTTTCATTTTCTTCGTTGAGAAATTTTTTCCTTTGTGCCCCAGATAAGGATTCGATCCTGGACACTTAGGATACAAGGTAGGTGTCATGCATAGGGAGGCTGTGAGCTGTGATGTCAACGTGCATCTTTCCACCTCACCGCACTGTATTGAAGCTTAGAGGCACAAGGCACACACGTTTAACTTATACACAGGTATGATGTACTCGAGATATCCATGTTTTAATGTGTTGTCGTTATTATTATTAAGCTTCATATTAGTTAAACTACTTCTTTATATGCCAATGTAAAGTCTGTGAAGGACACAACCTCTTTCGCCATCTTGGAGGGTACTGCTTTTTATGGGTGAAGAGGCTCACACAGACCAAGACCATATAGATCTGTGGTACGGAGGAACCCCTTATAATTTCATTTTAAACTCTTAAGTGTATTAACAGGTTCTCTCTTTCTATTATGGAAAGTTGATGTTACAACTTTTTCATTTTTTTCAGTTTTTATCTTTGTTCACTCTGTTTCCCTTTTGGATAGCTTTCCTTCTGATTAAGGTGCATGTTCTTACAGAACACATTATATCAAAGGCCTCCACTCATTGATACTTCTCATTTATAATGTCCTTTAACGATACAAAAGCTTTTGAGTTAAGGTCAATGAAGTTTCCCTGGGATTTTGGGGTTTTCTTTCCATTTTCAAAGTGATTTTGATAAAACTTTCAGTTTGCTTCATTTAAGATTCACTTGAAATTGATTGTTGCCAGTTCTTTCCTGAAACATTTACATTTATAACACAAATATGCTAATTCAGGGTGTTTACCTTTAACTCTATAAGCAACATATCCTTCAGTCATCTGCAACAGCTCAACATTTTCCCCTTCATGTTCGGTGCACTTCTCAAAAATTTCTCCCACAATCTTTTCAACTTCCTTGTTGTCTCATTCATTTTACTGCAGAGAATAATGTCTTGCTTCTCAGAAGACAACAGTTCTACAGTCATATGCCACGTTTCTGCCAGTATATTAGCAAGTAACAAATCAAATTTTTTCTCATTCTTGCATGTACTATCTGATAGCATTTTAGTCACATATGGCTCCAAAGCAAAGACATTTCTTTGGGGAATGGTGGTTGGCAAAGAGTGGTCATAGATAGGCAACATGGAGTCACAGCCTTTGCAATATCTTCAGATGACCACTTAGGACACAGTCCTTTCATAGCTACTTGTTGGCACTCAGAATAGAGCACTGAATTACTTTTTGAACAGGTTTTAATTTCAGTAACTCTGTGCTACATTGAGAGAAACGATCCTGTAAATTTGCATTCTTTAGCCCAGGGTCTTTTATTTCTGTTTCCACAATTTCTAATGGTTGGTGTAAGGATGCATTGTCGCATTCACAGCAGTGTTTGTTTTCATGGTTAACGTTTTTATAGTGCAAATTTTTTCATTAATTGGTAATATATTTCTTTGTGAATTATGTTCTACTTTAGGGTAGATCCGGTTTTTGTGCCCAAATATTTCTCTCATTATTAGGCTCATTACTACACTCTTAACTCAGTACTGGATGTGGATAGATTTAGAGTTGGAACAGTATCAGTCTTCAACTTGTATTTTTAAAGAATATTGTTCACTTTTCAAATCTGTCATAATCTGAATCAGTAAGCTATATTGAGCAAACTTCACATTTTCAACTGAAAACAAATCTGCACATTTACTAGTATGTATAAATTTTTGTTTTGTCTCATCATTTCTAGGACATGTATGACTCTTAATTCCTAACTTACTTACTTGTCTGCTGTGGGTAATACAACTGTTGATCATACAACAAACCATTATTTATCACTTACAGACTTGTATTGTATTGTATTGAACTGGGGACCTAGAAATGACGGAGAGTCTTCGTACCCGCCGTAGCCCTCAGTGGTACACAACTCCATAACAGACTACAGCGGTCCACTCACCCCACCGTCGCCCCACACCGAACCCAGGATTATTGTGCAGTTTGGCCCCCAATGGACACTCCCTCTCCCCCCAGGAATGTCTCACACCGGACAAGTGTTACCCCAAATGTTTGCATGGTAGAGTAATTATGGTGTACGCATACATGGAGACAGTGTTTGCGCACCAATCGCTGACATAGTGTAACTGAGGTGGAATAATGGGAACCAGCCCGCATTCGCCCAGACAGACGGAAAACCACCTTAAAAACTATCCACAGACTGGCTGGCACACTCGACCTCAACACTAATCTGCCGGGTGGATTCATGCCAGGGACCAGCACGCCTACCCATCCGGAAAGCAGTGTGATAGACCGCACGGCTAACTGGACGGGCACTTACAGACTTACTCCAAAAAAAATCCTGAATATGCAGATAATTATGGTGTATTATGTAATCAAGTCGCCTGTCACTAATAACAATTAACACTACTGTAAACAGCATTGTTTTCGTGTATCTTGAAGTTTTCCGGCGTATTGATTGGTCCATCATATTTCGGGCTTGCAGCCGGATCACGTTGACATCTTGGCACGATATTTTGGCTAACAAACATGCAGCCATCTTCAGGCGAGTACGAGACTGAAGATTACTGGTGCGCGTCGTTCTGTATATACCGAAAATAGGCGCGGCGGCCTGCGCAGTGGAGAAGGCTAATATCGCGCCCCCTATCTAATTTGGCGCGCTCTGCAGCAGAAGCGGACCGCGCATGCGTAGTGGTGTACCTACATTTGCGCTATCTGTCGTAAAGCGCCTTTGCACAGCTGAGGCGCGGTAGTCGAAAGTATAAAATCAATTTTCGTCAGCCGTCGCACTAGATGCAGACCCATGTCTCTGTGAAGCGATTAAAGAAATTACAGGATCCCATGCTTTATCCATCTGAAAGCCACCGTCTCGATTAATAAGATCTTTTGCCAGTCGTATCTCCACGGCTGAAAGCAAGGGGAAACTACAGCCGTAATTTTTCCCGAGGACATGCAGCTTTACTGTATGATTAAATGATGATGGCGTCCTCTTGGGTAAAATATTCCGGAGGTAAAATAGTCCCCCATTCGGATCTCCGGGCGGGGACTACTCAAGAGGACGTCGTTATCAGGAGAAAGAAAACTGGCATTCTACGGATCGGAGCGTGGAATGTCAGATCCCTTAATCGGGCAGGTAGGTTAGAAAATTTAAAAAGGGAAATGGATAGGTTAAAGTTAGATATAGTGGGAATTAGTGAAGTCCGGCGGCAGGAGGAACAAGACTTTTGGTCAGGTGATTACAGGGTTATAAATACAAAATCAAATAAGGGTAATGCCGGAGTAGGTTTAATAATGAATAAAAAAGTAGGAGTGGGGGTTAGCTACTACAAACAGCATAGTGAACGCATTATTGTGGCCAAGATAGACACAAAGCCCATGCCTACTACAGTAGTACAAGTTTATATGCCAACTAGCTCCACAGATGATGAAGAAATTGATGAAATGTATGACGAGATAAAAGAAATTATTCAGGTAGTGAAGGGAGACGAAAATTTAATAGTCATGGGTGACTGGAATTCGTCAGTAGGAAAAGGGAGAGAAGGAAACATAGTAAGTGAATATGGATTGGGGGGAAGAAATGAAAGAGGAAGCCGCCCTGTAGAATTTTGCACAGAGCATAACTTAATCATAGCTAACACTTGGTTCAAGAATCATGAAAGAAGGTTGTATACCTGGAAGAATCCTGGAGATACTAAAAGGTATCAGATAGATTACATAATGGTAAGACAGAGATTTAGGAACCAGGTTTTAAATTGTAAGACATTTCCAGGGGCAGATGTGGATTCTGACCACAATCTATTGGTTATGAACTGCAGATTGAAACTGAAGAAACTGCAAAAAGGTGGGAATTTAAGGAGATGGGACCTGGATAAACTGAAAGAACCAGAGGTTGTACAGAGTTTCAGGGAGAGCATAAGGGAACAATTGACAGGAATGGGGGAAAGAAATACAGTAGAAGAAGAATGGGCAGCTCTGAGGGATGAAGTAGTGAAGGCAGCAGACGATCAGGTAGGTAAAAAGACGAGGGCTAATAGAAATCCTTGGGTAACAGAAGAAATATTGAATTTAATTGATGAAAGGAGAAAATATAAAAATGCAGTAAATGAAGCAGGCAAAAAGGAATACAAACGTCTCAAAAATGAGATTGACAGGAAGTGCAAAATGGCTAAGCAGGGATGGCTAGAGTACAAATGTAAGGATGTAGAGGCTTGTCTCACTAGGGGTAAGATAGATACTGCCTACAGGAAAATTAAAGAGGCCTTTGGAGAGAAGAGAACCACCTGTATGAATATCAAGAGCTCAGATGGCAACCCAGTTCTAAGCAAAGAAAGGAAGGCAGAAAGGTGGAAGGAGTGTATAGAGGGTTTATACGAGGGCGATGTACTTGAAGACAATATTATGGAAATGGAAGAGGATGTAGATGAAGATGAAATGGGAGATAAGATACTGTGTGAAGAGTTTGACAGAGCACTGAAAGACCTGAGTCGAAACAAGGCCCCGGGAGTAGACAATATTCCATTAGAACTACTGATGGCCTTGGGAGAGCCAGTCATGACAAAACTCTACCATCTGGTGAGCAAGATGTATGAGACAGGCGAAATACCCACAGACTTCAAGAAGAATATAATAATTCCAATCCCAAAGAAAGCAGGTGTTGACAGATGTGAAAATTACAGAACTATCAGTTTAATAAGTCACAGCTGCAAAATACTAACGCGAATTCTTTACAGACGAATGGAAAAACTGGTAGAAGCAGACCTCGGGGAGGATCAGTTTGGATTCTGTAGAAATGTTGGAACACGTGAGGCAATACTAACCTTACGACTTATCTTAGAAGAAAGATTAAGAAAAGGCAAACCTACGTTTCTAGCATTTGTAGACTTAGAGAAAGCTTTTGACAACGTTAACTGGAATACTCTCTTTCAAATTCTGAAGGTGGCAGGGGTAAAATACAGGGAGCGAAAGGCTATTTACAATTTGTACAGAAACCAGATGGCAGTTATAAGAGTCGAGGGGCATGAAAGGGAAGCAGTGGTTGGGAAAGGAGTGAGACAGGGTTGTAGCCTCTCCCCGATGTTATTCAATCTGTATATTGAGCAAGCAGTAAAGGAAACAAAAGAAAAGTTCGGAGTAGGTATTAAAATTCATGGAGAAGAAGTAAAAACTTTGAGGTTCGCCGATGACATTGTAATTCTGTCGGAGACAGCAAAGGACTTGGAAGAGCAGTTGAACGAAATGGACAGTGTCTTGAAAGGAGGATATAAGATAAACATCAACAAAAGCAAAACGAGGATAATGGAATGTAGTCAAATTAAATCGGGTGATGCTGAGGGGATTAGATTAGGAAATGCGACACTTAAAGTAGTAAAGGAGTTTTGCTATTTAGGGAGCAAAATAACTGATGATGGTCGAAGTAGAGAGGATATAAAATGTAGACTGGCAATGGCAAGGAAATCGTTTCTGAAGAAGAGAAATTTGTTGACATCGAGTATAGATTTAAGTGTCAGGAAGTCGTTTCTGAAAGTATTTGTATGGAGTGTAGCCATGTAAGGAAGTGAAACATGGGCGATAACCAGTTTGGACAAGAAGAGAATAGAAGCTTTCGAAATGTGGTGCTACAGAAGAATGCTGAAGATAAGGTGGGTAGATCACGTAACTAATGAGGAGGTATTGAATAGGATTGGGGAGAAGAGAAGTTTGTGGCACAACGTGACTAGAAGAAGGGATCGGTTGGTAGGACATGTTTTGAGGCATCAAGGGATCACAAATTTAGCACTGGAGGGCAGCGTGGAGGGTAAAAATCGTAGAGGGAGACCAAGAGATGAATACACTAAGCAGATTCAGAAGGATGTAGGTTGCAGTAGGTACTGGGAGATGAAGAAGCTTGCACAGGATAGAGTAGCATGGAGAGCTGCATCAAACCAGTCTCAGGACTGAAGACCACAACAACAACAATCTCCACAGACTCCCTGATAATGGATTCCCAAAAAGATCTAGTTGTCGCTAAAATTTTTGTTCCACAATAATCCATGGAGTGTCCCGTCGAAATACAGTGTTCTGCTATGGCTGATTTGTTGGGCTGTAGTAGACGTGTGTGGCGCTCATGCTCCGCGCATCTTTCCCGTACTTTGCGAGTAGTTTGGCCAATGTAGGATTTGCCACATTGATAAGGGATCTTATAAATACCCGCCTTCCTCAGACCCAGATCATCCTTCACAGAGCCAAGCAAAGCCGATATTTTCGTAGGTGGTCAGAAGATCACTTTAACACAATGCTTCTTTAAAGTCCTTCCTATTTTAGAGGAGAGGTTACCCACATAGGGAAGAAACGCCCTGGACCTGACCACCTCTTTGTCTTCTCCTTCTTGTTTCTCTTTACATTTCTTCTTTGTTACAGCTGTGCGGATTTGGCGTGTAGAATATCCATTCTCCCTGAAGACGGATTGCAAATGTTCTAATTCTTTAGGAAGGCTGTCCTTATCAGAGATCACATGTGCCCGGTGCACCAGAGTACGCAGCAAACCCATGGTTTGTGCAGGGTGGTGGCAGCTTGTCGCCTGCAAATACAGATCTGTGTGTGTGGGCTTCCGGTAGACGGAGTGCCCCAAAGATCCATCGGTTCTACGATTGACAAGGACATCCAGAAATGGCAGACATCTATCTTTTTCGACCTCCATGGTAAACTGAATATTCTTGTGAATGGAATTCAGATGTTTTAAGAATCCTGCCAGTTTTTCTTCTCCATGGGGCCAAACTACAAATGTGTCATCTACGTAACGCCAGAAGACTTTCGGTTTAAATTCAGCCGACTCGAGTGCCTTCTCCTCAAAGTCCTCCATAAAAAGGTTTGCTACCAGAGGGGACAAAGGACTGCCCATGGCAACACCGTCAACTTGTTCAAAATATTCATTATTGAATAAGAAATAAGTTGAGGACAGGCAATGATGAAATAATGCTGTTATGTCGGCTTTGAACCTTCTGCTAATGAGTACTAGTGAATCCATCAATGGAACCTTAGTAAATAAAGAGACGACATCAAAACTCACTAATAACTTATTTCTTATTCAATAATGAATATTTTGAACAAGTTGACGATGTTGCCATGGGCAGTCCTTTGTCCCCTTTGGTAGCAAACCTTTTTATGGAGGACTTTGAGGAGAAGGCACTAGAGTCGGCTGAATTTAAACCGAAAGTCTTCTGGCGTTACGTGGATGACACATTTGTAGTTTGGCCCCATGGAGAAGAAAAACTGGCAGGATTCTTAAAACATCTGAATTCCATTCACAAGAATATTCAGTTTACCATGGAGGTCGAAAAAGATAGATGTCTGCCATTTCTGGATGTCCTTGTCAATCGTAGAACCGATGGATCTTTGGGGCACTCCATCTACCGTAAGCCCACACACACAGATCTGTATTTGCAGGCGACAAGCTGCCACCACCCTGCACAAACCATGGGTTTGCTGCGTACTCTGGTGCACCGGGCACATGTGATCTCTGATAAGGACAGCCTTCCTAAAGAATTAGAACATTTGCAATCCGTCTTCAGGGAGAATGGATATTCTACACGCCAAATCCGCACAGCTGTAACAAAGAAGAAATGTAAAGAGAAACAAGAAGGAGAAGACAAAGAGGTGGTCAGGTCCAGGGCGTTTCTTTCCTATGTGGGTAACCTCTCCTCTAAAATAGGAAGGACTTTAAAGAAGCATTGTGTTAAAGTGATCTTCCGACCACCTACGAAAATATCGGCTTTGCTTGGCTCTGTGAAGGATGATCTGGGTCTGAGGAAGGCGGGTATTTATAAGATCCCTTATCAATGTGGCAAATCCTACATTGGCCAAACTACTCGCACAGTACGGGAAAGATGCGCGGAGCATGAGCGCCACACACGTCAACTACAGCCCAACAAATCAGCCATAGCAGAACACTGTATTTCGATGGGACACTCCATGGATTATTGTGGAACAAAAATTTTAGCGACAACTAGATCTTTTTGGGAATCCATTATCAGGGAGTCCGTGGAGATACGATTGGCAAAAGATCTTTTTAATCGAGACGGCGGCTTTCAGATGGATAAAGCATGGGATCCTGTAATTTCTTTAATTGCTTCACAGAGACATGGGTCTGCATCTAGTGCGACGGCTGACGAAAATTGATTTTATACTTTCGACTACCGCGCCTCAGCTGCGCAGAGGCGCTTTACGACAGATAGCGCAAATGTAGGTACACCACTACGTATGCGCGGCCTGCTTCTGCTGCAGAGCGCGCCAAATTAGATAGAGGGCGCGGTATTAGCCTTCTCCACTGCGCAGGCCGCCGCGCCAATTTTCGATATATACAGAACGACACGCACCAGGAATCTTCAGTCTCGTACTCACCTGAAGATGGCTGCATGTTTGTTAGCCGAAATATCGTGCCAAGATGTCAACGTGATCCGGCTGCAAGCCCGGAGCACTGTTTTCACTTGTAAACATAATAGCAAGACAATATGTTGTGGCAGTTGCAGGCTAGTGAATGCTGGTTGGGTTCACTCTGATGTCAGCAGCACGGCTTGCTACTGCACTTACACCTCGTTATCCCTAGTGCATAAGCTAGTATCCATGCATTTGATCTTGACCTGGTTCAATTTGTCAGAGGAAATTTCCACTCCTTGGGCTGGTCTATTGCCCAATCCAGTTGTGAAAACAGCTTCAATTAGTTCCAACCTAATACTAAGGTGTTGAGGTCTCATCAAGGCCATGGGTTTTTGTTTTGTTTTGTGTTCTCCCTTTTGGTACCATGAGAATTGGGGATTCAGTAGGTCAAAACCATGGAGCCCCATGTGATGCAAAGCTAATTACTCAGGGAGGTTCCACAGTATCCTTGAGGCTCCACTAATAACGCATCTTCTTATGTACCAAACATCCAATTCACAAATTGCAACACACCTTGAGTTGAGTATCTGGGGAAATGGGAGAGACGGAGCATTGTGCGACACTCTGCATCTGTTTCATCTACATCTACATCTATATTCATACTCCGCAAGCCACCTGACGGCGTGTGGCAGAGGGTACCTTGAGTAACTCTATCGGTTCTCCCTTCTATTCCAGTCTCGTATTGATTGTGGAAAGAAGGATTGTCGGTATGCTTCTATGTGGGCTCTAATCTCTCTGATTTTATCCTCATGGTCTCTTCGCGAGATATACGTAGGAGGGAGCAATATACTGCTTGACTTCTCGGGGAAGGTATGTTCTCAAAACTTTAACAAAAGCCTGTAGCGAGCTACTGAGCGTCTCTCCTGCAGAGTCTTCCACTGGAGTTTATCTATCATATCCATAACGCTTACGTGATTACTAAATGATCCTGTAACGGAGCGCGCTGCTCTCCGTTGGATCTTCTCTATCTCTTCTATCAACCCTATCTGGTACGGATTCCACACTGCTGAGCAGTATTCAAGCAGTGGGCGAACAAGCGTACTGTAACCTACTTCCTTTGTTTTCGGATTGCATTTCCTTAGGATTCTTCCAATGAATCTCAGTCTGGCATCTGCTTTACTGATGATCAACTTTATATGATCATTCCATTTTAAATCACTCCTAATGCGTACTCCCAGATAATTTATGGAATTAACTGCTTCCAGTTGCTGACCTGCTATATTGTAGCTAAATGATAAGTGATCTATCTTTCTATGTATTTGCAGCACATTACAATTGCCTACATTGAGATTCAATTGCCATTCCCTGCACCATGCGTAAATTCACTGCAGATCCTCCTGCATTTCAGTACAATTTTCCAATGTTACAACCTCTCGATATACTACAGCATCATCCGCAAAAAGCCTCAGTGAACTTCCGATATCATCCACAAGGTCATTTATGTACACTCCTGGAAATTGAAATAAGAACACCGTGAATTCATTGTCCCAGGAAGGGGAAACTTTATTGACACATTCCTGGGGTCAGATACATCACATGATCACACTGACAGAACCACAGGCACTTAGACACAGGCAACAGAACATGCACAATGTCGGCACTAGTACAGTGTATATCCACCTTTCGCAGCAATGCAGGCTGCTATTCTCACATGGAGACGATTGTAGAGATGCTGGATGTAGTCCTGTGGAACGGCTTGCCATGCTATTTCCACCTGGCGCCTCAGTTGGACCAGCGTTCATGCTGGACGTGCAGACCGCGTGAGACGACGCTTCATCCAGTCCCAAACATGCTCAATGGGGGACAGATCTGGAGATCTTGCTGGCCAGGGTAGTTGACTTACACCTTCTAGAGCACGTTGGGTGGCACGGGATACATGCGGACGTGCATTGTCCTGTTGGAACAGCAAGTTCCCTTGCCGGTCTAGGAATGGTAGAACGATGGGTTCGATGACGGTTTGGATGTACTGTGCACTATTCAGTGTCCCCTCGACGATCACCAGTGGTGTACGGCCAGTGTAGGAGATCGCTCCCCACACCATGATGCCGGGTGTTGGCCCTGTGTGCCTCGGTCGTATGCAGTCCTGATTGTGGCGCTCACCTGCACGGCGCCAAACACGCATACGACCATCATTGGCACCAAGGCAGAAGCGACTCTCATCGTTGAAGACGACACGTCTCCATTTGTCCCTCCATTCACGCCTGTCGCGACACAACTGGAGGCGGGCTGCACGATGTTGGGGCGTGAGCGGAAGACGGCCTAACGGTGTGCGGGACCGTAGCCCAGCTTCATGGAGACGGTTGCGAATGGTCCTCGCCGATACCCCAGGAACAACAGTGTCCCTAATTTGCTGGGAAGTGGCGGTGCGGTCCCCTACGGCACTGCGTAGGATCCTACGGTCTTGGCGTGCATCCGTGCGTCACTGCGGTCCGGTCCCAGGTCGACGGGCACGTGCACCTTCCGCCGACCACTGGCGACAACATCGATGTACTGTGGAGACCTCACGCCCCACGTGTTGAACAATTCGGCGGTACGTCCACCCGGCCTCCCGCATGCCCACTATACGCCCTCGCGCAAAGTCCGTCAACTGCACATACGGTTCACGTCCACGCTGTCGCGGCATGCTACCAGTGTTAAAGACTGCGATGGAGTTCCGTATGCCACGGCAAACTGGCTGACACTGATGGCGGCGGTGCACAAATGCTGCGCAGCTAGCGCCATTCGACGGCCAACACCGCGGTTCCTGGTGTGTCCGCTGTGCCGTGCGTGTGATCATTGCTTGTACAGCCCTCTCGCAGTGTCCGGAGCAAGTATGGTGGGTCTGACACACCGGTGTCAATGTGTTCTTTTTTCCATTTCCAGGAGTGTATATTGTGAACAGCAGTGGTCCTACGACACTCCCCTGCGGCACACCTGAAATCACTCTTACTTCAGAAGACTTATCTCCATTGAGAATGACATGCTGCGTTCTGTTATGTAGGAACTCTTCAATCCAATCACACAATTGGTCTGATAGTCCATATGCTCTTACTTTGTTCATTAAATGACTGTGGGGAACTGTATCGAACGCCTTGTGGAAGTCAAGAAACACGGCATCTACCTGTGAACCCGTGTCTATGGCCCTCTGAGTCTCGTGGGCGAATAGCGCGAGCTGGGTTTCACACGACCGTCTTTTTTGAAACCCATGCTGATTCCTACAGAGTAGATTTCTAGTCTCCAGAAAAGTCATTATACTCGAACATAATACTTGTTCCAAAATTCTACATCTGATCGACGTTAGAGATATAGATCTATAGTTCTGCACATCTGTTCGACGTCCCTTCTTGAAAACGGGGATGACCTGTGCCCTTTTCCAATCCTTTGGAACGCTACGCTCTGCAAGAAGGGGGGCAAGTTCCTTCACGTACTCTGTGCTCCGGTGAAGCCTGTCCAGCATGGGAAAACCTGCCAGTATCTACATTACAGCTGGCATATCCCTTAGCTTTATGTAACATGCAAGCCTCTCTACCTGCACAGTCAGTACTTCAACAAGGCAGTGTCCTCTGGAGAGGTCCTATCAAGATGAACTCCACAGGCCCAAAATGGCCCAGACACCGGCAAAGGCTGTGACTACAAAACTTAAAGTAAGTAGACCAGTTTAGCGGGAACACACAAGATGCTGTATCAAAGAGAAATCTCACAGGAATCTGCCAAAGAACACTTCAAGTACACTTCCTGGATTGCTTCCTCAGAAATTGTACTTCTAAAGATTATTTAACACTCACTTGACACATCTACATAGGTTGGGGCATATCTGCGTTGGAATTGCTATAAATGCATACTTTTGGCAGCTGGCACTTTTTGATGCATCTGTGACATGTTCCAGCATACTGTTGGAAATGCAGAGTGCATATGGGGCGAAGGGAACTATGTTTACAACTGGGCAGTGGTGCAGCTGCTGCTGATGTGGCCTGTCACCACAGGTGTTGCTTTTTATGAGATCGCCTGGGTTGTGGAGCAGGTGGGGGCCCTCCTGGATTTGGCGAGATGTTCTATATGATCAGTGGTGAAGAGCTGACAGCCATTACGTCTTCTTCCATCATAAACAAACTCTTGGCTGCATGGGGAGTTTCATAGGCTTCACGCTTGGTTTCTTTCGTAGAAGTGTCCAGTTTCCTCAGTATGTGATTCCTCACTTCAAAATGTGGGGTAAGACCCACTATAATGTCACTGACAGTGTCTGCCTGCACAAACACACAAATTTTCAATTCCTACTTAAATCCTGAAAGTCAGCAGTCCAGTTTGAGTAATATGGCCTGTTTTCCACTGCCAAAATTCTAACCTGGGTGCAACAATGTGTTTCTTTGTCAAAAAGTGTTCTCGAAATGAAGAAACCATTCCTGGTAACTCAAGTTCTGACAATTCATTAACAGCTCCAGCATCTTCATTAGGTGATACAATTTACACTGGAGAGCCAAAGAAACTGGTACACCTGTCTAAATTAGAGTAGAGGCCCCACAAGTACACAGAAGTGCCACAACATGACGTGGCAGGGACTCAATTAACGTCTGAAGTTGTTCTTGAGGGAACTGATACCATGAATCCATAGAGTACGAAGGGGTAGAAATTTCTCCTGACCAGCATGTTGCAAGGCATCCCAGATATTCTCAATAGTGTTCATGTTTGGGGAGTTTGGTGGCCAGCAGAAGTGTTTAAACTCTGAAGAGTATTCCTGGAGCCACTCTGTAGCATTTCTGGACATGTGGACTGTAGCATTGTCCAGCTGGAATTGCCCAAGTCCATCGGAATGCACAATGGCCAGGAATGGATGCAGGTGATCAGGCAGGATGCTTATGTATGTATTACCTGTCAGAGTCAAACAAGGAAACATCCAGGATGGAATGTAATAATAATAATATGAGAAGGGAAGTTGCTACTCACCATACAGCGGAGATTCTGTGACTCAGCATCTCTGCTGTAAGATAAATAGCAACTTTCCTTCTCATAATATTGTTACCTGTCAGAGTTGTATCTAGATTGTCAGGGGTCCCATATCACTCCAACTGCACATGCCCCACACCATTACAGAGCCTCGTTTACCACCATAGCTGAATGGACAGCGCTCTGGCTTGTCATGCCATGGGGCTCGGATTTGATTCCCAATTGGGTCGGGGATTTTCTCTTCTCAGGGAGTGGATGTTTGTGTCTTCATTATAATCAACATCATTGTCATCATTTTATCTTCATCAACCTGCATGTTGCCGAAGTAGCACCACCTCAAAAGACTTGCACCAGGTGATCAGGTCTACCTGCAGGAGGCCCTCGCCACACAATATTTAATTTCATTTCACAGAGCCTCCACCAGCTTGAACAGTCCCCTGCTGATATGCAGGGTCCTTGGATTCATGAAATTGTCTCCATACCTGTACACATCCATCCGCTCGATACAATTTGAAACGAGACTCGTCTGACCAGGCAACATGTTTCCAGTAATCAACAGTCCAATGTCGGTTTGACGGGCCCAGGCGAGGCATAATACTTTCTGTCATGCAGTCATCAAGGGTACATGGGTGGTCCTTCAGCTCTGAAAGCCCATTATCGATGATGTTTTGTTGAATGGTTCACATGCTGACACTTGTTGATGGCCCAGCATTGAAATCTGTAGAAATTTGCAGAAGGGTTGCACTTCAGTCTCGAACAATTCTCTTCAGTTCTCGTTGGTCCCATTCTTGTAGGATCTCTTTCCGGTCGCACCAATGCCAGAAATTTGATGTTTTACTGGATTCCTTATATTCATGGTATACCCGTGAAATGGTTGGACGGGAAAATCCCCAATTCATCACTATCTGGGAGATGCTGTGTCCTGTTGATTGTGTGCTGACTATAACACCATGTTCAAACTTATTTAAATCTTGATAGCCTGCCATTGTAGCGGCAGTAACTGATCTAACAACTGTATCAGACACTTGTCTTATGAAGGCGTTGCCGACTGCAGTGCCGCATTCTGCCTGTTTACATATCTCTGTATTTGAAGATGCATGCCTATACCAGTTTCTTTGGCACTTCAGTGTAATATTTCCTGATAAGGACTTTGTCTTGAGTCCTTCTGTATTGGAAATTTGACAGTCCAAAATGTAATGATAATTGTTATTGATAAGTGTTCCACTCTTCACACTTTCATTGAATGGTGGAAAAGTCATAAACGTGGGTGGTGTGGGAAATGTTCCTGCTGTGTTTGCTAACTCTTGTGCTACCTATAATATGCCTGTCATTAGCTCCTGATAAGCATGTTCTCTTTGTCTTAGTAATTGTAATTTCTCCATGGTTGAAAAACCTACTCTTGCCTAATTACAATAATGCTTGAAAGTCTGATATGCACACACCACAGATCTGCTCCTCATCACCACTTCTGTAAATGGTGGCTTACACACAAAACTAGCAGGGGCTTGCCCCAATTTATTCACAAGAGCTATACACAGAGTGCTACTCAGACATTGCAAGATATCTTAAGTCCACATTCCCCAGCTGTGACTGACAAATTGTAACACCTTAATCAAACCAGTAACACACACTTACTGCACTCCATGGGCCACATCAAGACTGACTCAGACTGGGTTATATTCTGGAATCTGTTCTGGTCTCATCAAAGTGCACTCGGGATGACAAAGGCCACCTGAGTAGTGACACCCCAGTATTTGACAGTAATGTTGCATCAGCTACTTGTTTCCAGGATAACATTGAGTGACGCCATTGCATTTTCTTAACACTTATTTCTTAACACTTAAAGTGCTGAGAATATAGGAAAGGAAAGGGTCACGAAGTCAAAGAACATATTATTATCAACAAGGGAAACTCCTCATTGCAACCCCTCAGATTTATTGGTAAGATGACCCAGTGGATAACATGTCAAAAACTGAATAAAGATCAAGCATAAAAACAGGAAGGTGGTGTACTGAACTGTAAAAAAAGAAGCAAAATAAAAACGACAGTTGGCCACACTCATGATGTGCAACATCAAGCGAACTTGAGTGGCCACAGTTTCATAGTTATGTGGCCACAGTGTTGGACTGTGAAGGAGGAGATCCATCTTCAACTCTCCCTCAAGACCTTTTTTAAAATTATGAATGGGCCTTTCGATCATTCACGTTCTGTTTGTTGTTTTCAAATTTGTGTCCATGTCATGGTGTAATGTCTGTCTGCAACAGTGAGGTGTAAGGAAGGGTCTTCCAGATGTCTCCTATTTATTCTACACAATTGCCACATGTTATGACTCTTGTGTTCCAGTTTGGAAGTTTTGACTCATGATTTTGTTTGTTGTAACAAAGTTCACACCCATTTATTTATTGTTTTCATTTCTGTGAGAGGTCGTTGTGGCATCTCGCAGGCTCTCACTGTTCATCATATTTACTTGTGATGGTAATGTGTTCTTACAACATGACTCATATTCTATAACAAATTTGTAGTATGACAGTTTCCAGGACTGCAGAAGGAGAACAGTCATGTCAGTGACTGAACAGATAATTCATAATTTTGTGAAAAAGCGGGGGGGGGGGGGGGGGGGGGGGGGGGCATGAGGGAGATTTGAACACGGATTGCCCACCTTGCATTCGAACACCATGACCACACAACCACAACACCATGGTTCTTACAATTTGCTTGATGTTGCATACCTTGACCTTAGATCATTCACTGTTTTTATTTTGCTTCTTTTTTTCACAGCATAGTAAACCTTCCTGTTTTCATGCTTGATCCGTGTTCTGTTTTTGACAAGCAATGTCAACTGGGATTTGGGTTTTATGGGGTGAAGGATGTTGCTAAAGACAATTATGTAAGGATGGTTGGGTGTATAGACAATAATTTAGGTCACACCCACCATTACAAAAATGTGGACTACACCAGGCACTTTGATGCAAAGATCATGTAACACTTTGAGCACTATGACAAGTCCTGTGAGAAGCAGTGTGAATAATTTAATGGAGAATAGGGAAGGAGGGCAGCAGTCTGAGGGGGGTGGGTGGGGGGAGGGGGGGGGGGGAGAGGTTCATACATGAATGTGACTGACACATTACACGGTACTTGGTTATATGGTACATATTATGGACAATACCTGATCGGCTTCCAGTAAGAAGCTAATTATTGGATGTATTCAGTGATATATATCAAATCCCAGTGGTTTCCATTGTTTCAGAACAGTATCTGTATTACATCAGAACACAGGAGCCTATACAAAAAAAAATGATAACATGTAACTTCAATACAGGATAATAAGTGGTTAACTAATATGTCAAGAAATGTGATGTTATCTCTCAACAGATGTGTTATGCGTATTAGGATGCCACATGGAAATTATAGTAATTAAACTGGTCAGTATGAGCAGTTTTGTTGTCATAACTAGTAAAAAGGAACAGAAACGATAGTGACTGTACACAAAGTTTAAGCTAAGTGCTTGACACTACATATTAGCGAACATTGTGTTAAAACGCTCCTCAGATGCTGTGCCTCAATACTGGATCTGGAAACATAAAAACTAGTTATATTGACAGTGTACAAACTACCATCAACAAATCACTTAGTGCCCTAACTAAGGCTGTACACACCCTACTGTAGACATTATTTGTCGAGAATTTTAAACGCACACGATTTATTGACCACCATCTTCAGTAATTACTTTTTATTGGTGCCAGAAATCGTTACACCTACTTAAGCAACAAAATGTATGTGTATTACATTTACTCCAGCAGACAGTTTCAAAAAAGGATAGCAATCAGAGGTTACATATGTTACCAATTTGTTAAAAAAATCAGTTAGTCTGGCTGTGATGGTGATTCCACTAAACTGTTAAAATCTTGTGTTAAATTGATATGGTCTCCATTAGCTATATTTGTATTCAATTAATGACTAAAAGACACATTTCCTATCACAGTAAAATATATAGTTACAACACTCATGTGCACCAACTGAGATGATAAAACCATATTTAGCTACATATTCAATTTTTTCATTCCAGGATTTTCAAACTTCTGTGAGAAAATAACAATACAGGACATCGCTATTCATATTCTCTTAGAAATAAACATGAATAACACTACTGCTTTCTGTGACTTGCCAAAGCATTCAGGCTGTATATCATAAAATCCTACTTGTGAAACAAAAAGTTACAACATTAATCACATTCATCTTGCGTAAACTAGACCGATTGAGGGGTTGCTGTGGTAAAACACTGGACTGGCGTTTGGGAGCACCAGGTTCCAAATCCCGTCACTCATCCAGATTTAGATTTCCTGTGGTTTTCCTAAATTGTTTTGAAAAGGACTTGGTTGGCCCCTTAAAAGTTGGTGCTGAGTCTATTATTGTTCTGAACTAGCATAAACAACCTTCCAGGGACTTTAAGAGCACATTCTTTTATCTTTATAAATGACGTACAGCATTGTTAAACTAGAAAGAGAATACATTCTTTTTGTGTATTCTTCAACTATTTTATTGACTTTATGTGCTTGTTCACTGCTAAAGGAAAACTGTACCAGCATTTTTTGCTAAATTGCACCTTTTTAAATTAAAAATTACGAAATGGAATTTGTGAGGTTTTCTGCTCTCATGAAGTATGCTTCTACATTGTACCAGATAGAAGCACCAATTCTTCCAGCTATTCTTCCTGTAAGGTTACTTTTAGTATGAAGAAGAGCAGGCTATGTACTCTGCACACAATCTGGTTTATTGACCAGATTACAGTTCAGACTCAGTTTACAGCTCATATTATAACTTAGTCATTTCACAAGAACATCTAGTTTGACAAATTCCTGTCTTTGTGCGGCATTTCTAGATCTGTGTTGACAAAAACTGTGGAACTTCGTCAGGGAGGAGCTCCATAGCACAAACCACAGCTCTGCAGACTCTGAGTGACTACTTGTGCTGATTGAAACTCATCAAAAGGATGTCTTTCGCCAACACATGATGTCCTAGAAGCACCTCATACATAAAAATTCAGTGCTAAAAAACTATGAGTTGTCTCAGTATCTTAACTAATGATGATAACGCTGCTTAACCTTAGCTGAATGCCAGTTATCAATGATTATTCAATTGTACTAACTGCTACAGACCCAGGTGTTTCATGAAACCCCTGAAATATTAACCAACATATCCTTAACTGTACATTTGCTACACCTTTAATTGAATAATCATGGTAATCTGTAACTAATCTATTCAGATTCTTAGAGAGTAATTATTGTATCGACAATATGATTTCAACAACTGTACTTCTCTCTGGAGAAATTCATACGATCTCTTCACATAGGAGAGTAACGTCCCCAAAACAGTAACTCATCACAGGTGTTAAGGTCTTTAAATACTGACATAAACTCAGGTCAATGTCTGCTAAGGAATAAAATCTAATCAATTTTGCCATTTATTTATTGGTACCCCTTAACTAATTGTTCCAGCCTATAATGCTTACAGTGTGTTGCATGTTCATCACTTACTCTCTATTTATCTTTGTGAACAACTACACTATGATATGTATACCATAGCCTGTACTAAATAAGCTTTTAACTAACCGAATGGTAAGTCTAACTTACACCCCCTAGAAAACTGTATAAACCCAATTCTGTGAAAAATAAAAATCCTTCACCCCATAAAAGATTCTTACCAGTAAATACAGGATGGGTGTAGTATCTTAACCATCTATCCTTGCTACTGTTGTATTAACCCAAGCATTGCAATACTGATAATAGATTAACTATTCCAATACAAATGTGCCTTTTATAATGGATGGTTGTATACAAACCTTATGAGCTCAAGAAGCCATCCCAATAATTATTGCCCAAAATATCACCTTCAACATCCAGTTTCAACAAGGAGGAGGAAATCTCTGTTATGAAGGACAACCTTGTCTATCTCACACCGAACAAATGAAACCTGCAATCAAAATATAATCACCTTTCACTGAGCACCAACATAGCACACACTTCTGCAGAGCACCATCCCATCATATAACTTCTAGGTTTACTCTCCAATTAAAGTCCCACTGACTTGATAATATTCCTTTAACAAAACTCTTAGCGCACCTTATAACTTTCCCCTTCTCTGATATGGGATCAATTAAAACTGTTGTTTTTGGGCGTGACATCTTTTTAATCACAAAAGTTCCTTCATACAATTGGTGGAACTTGTTAACTTTTCATTCTTTGAACTCCATTTGTGGATCTTAACTAGGACCCAGGCTCCTATCCTATGCTATATTGTATCAAGGTACCCCTTCATGTTCTTTCCATCCTCTTCTCTGATTAATGGCTCTTTGGTATTAGTCTCTGATAGTTACTTTTTGCCATTCAATATATTTTTGTAATGGTTCCCTCTATCAGTCTTCATATTACTTCTACTGGGGAAACTTGGGTTGTTGAATGGAGTTCATTTCTCACTTTCTCAAAATCCATCATCATTTTTACCCATTTAGAATGCTTGTTTGCACAATAGGTCTGACACAACCTTCCTAATTCACGCATAACCCTTTCAGCTGATTTGACCAGCGGATGGTATTTGGATATTAATATGTGGTAGATATTCTTCCAGGCAAGGAACTCCTTAAACTGATTGGCAGTAAATTGTGTGCTATTATTTGAAAGCAGGTTCTTACACCTTCCTACATGTTGGAAGTAATCATTGTCCAGTTTAAATGCTATATTCTTGATCATAGCTCTTTTTCAAGGATACAATCTCATTAACTTTGACCAGCACTCTAAAATTAAGATGATGTATGCCACACCTTCCGTCCCTCTACACAGTGGACTATAAAAACCTATGGCTATGAAATCACATAAAACTCTTGGTATTAATGGGTATAGTCTGGTGTGTAATTTTAAACTTTATAATTTTATTCTCCAACAATATTATGAAAAGAATAGTTGCCTCTCACCATATAGCGGAGATGTTGGGCTGCAGATAAGCACAACAAAAAGACTGTCAGAAAGTGAGAGAAACACAAGAAAGAAGGAAGAACACTGAGTATAGAAATGCATTAGAAAATAGTAGCAAAGGAAAACAGCACTAGCTTACAGGCTGGAAGAAAAGCCATCAGGAAAAATCAGACAGTGGAAAATCCAGGATGGAATGAAACAGTATTATGAAAAGGGTAGTTGCTACTCACCATATAGTGGAGATGCTGAGTCACAGATAGGCACAACAAAAAGACAGTCTTTTTTGTTGCACCTATCTACAACTCGGCATCTCCACTATATGGTGAGGTAGCAACTATCCTTTTCAGAATGCTGTTACATTTCATCCTGGATTTTCCGTTATTTGATTTTACTGTCTGGCACATGCCACATGTTACATGACCTAAGTATCCTTTTAACCTCCATGGACATATATTTGAAATAATAAAATTTCCTCATTCGCAAAAAGTTTTTTTTTTCTGAAATGTGTGTACCTTCGACATAGGTACCATATTATTATGTTGATACTTTTTCTAGGAATGTCTAATAAACATTTGTTTGTTTGAGTATTTTTTATGAAATAAAAGTCCTTGTGATTTTGAAGAGGGTGTCCACTATTAGCTATTCAAACTCCTGGTGCACAGAGAAAATGTAAGTGGACTAACCTGCTCAGGATCGATACCTTTTCTCTTATAAGCACCGTCAGGCATGACATTGCCAATGGCTCCTCATTCTTTGCAGAGTGCGGTGTTGTAATGATAACCTGTGCACACCTACTACCATTTTCTGCCCCAGAATTTATCTTTGGCACAGAGAAACACCCTACAGACATCTACTGAGATCTAAACCCAAGGATTATCCTAACTAGAGATTATCCCTCCCAGTAACTAACTGTGAACTTGCACCAGTAGTGGTGATCAATGAGCAAAATATTAAACCTGTTCTGACATAACCACAAGTGCAGGAACGAAGATGAAGAACACAAGACCAGAGAAGGTGGTGCAACGATGTTGGCCAGTGGTTTGTGGAATAGGACTGCACCATAACAGGAGCACCTTCAAGCCATAGTGACTATAAGCACCACAGTTGTAGACCGGCACTCGCAGATCAGTTATTAGTGACATCTGTCAAACTTGCAGGAACATTGCACACAGCCAAGGATCGGCTGAAGAACCCGAGACAGAAGCCAATAGGTGGGTTGTCAACAAGTGGCCACGAAAGCCTTAAAAATTTTGTACTCTGAATTATGTTGCATGTCACCCATTGCTGCGACCTTTGTACGTTAAAGTTAAGTATTGTCAATCCACTTTATAGGAATAAAACTACTAATGTTATTTGCTTGAATTGTTGTATAGCATTCTGAGAACACAGCCCCTTAGCACCCTCTATATGAGATGAGTGGGCGAGACCCAACAAAACCCATCCAAAATAATGAATCAAAGGTTTTAAACTACTGAAATCAAACATTAGTTACCAGGTAATGAAAGTCTTTATTACTCCAAAGATCAGAATACACAACACAAACAGTTAGTAAGAAATACAGTGGGTGAGAATAAACTCTGCGTATAACAAACATCACAAACTATAGTTGGCAAAAATATGATAGGAATACAAATGAATCTCCTTACTTCCCATGGACAGAAATTTTGGATAAGACAATCTCATTGTAAATAGAATTCAGAAGTTGACTACGATTGAGAACCAACAAAATGTCCTAGCAATAATTGTCTGTTCAACTCAAAAATGCTGAAAATAAGCCCTCCACAGACAATGAACTAACACTTGACCTTCTCTAACTGCAAAGCTGCAAATAGTCTTACCAAAAGAAACAGCCATCTGCAGTAAATGGTGCTGTATCAAACACATGAAATTTATGTCTCTTCACAGTGCTGGCAACTACCCATGCTTGCCACACCTAAAGGGAAACTAATAGTATAGGGTCCAAAGCCCAAATGAATCAAACTCTCTTGTTTGGCACCTCATGTCATCGTCCTAACAAACTTCCCTGCTCAGTGCGCTGTGCCCTTCCGATTATGGAATTTTCGTACTTAGCACTGCACCCATCTGACTTATTTGCCAGTGTAAGTGCTGTGAAGCACCATCAGGATTGCACCAAAAAGGCCTTCATCAAATCAGAGTGACTCCATGCTTTTTCAGCACCAATTGAATCATCTTACATTAACACTTACGCACACTCCCTCCATCATCTATACAACATAAATTCAGCCGGTCAGAGGTTTGCCCACAAAAATGACACAACTCTACGATTATTACTTATGTCATCAACCGCACATCCAATCAAGATGAGTTTCACTGTTTGCAGCAGCAAATGCATGCTGTGTGATGTAAAAGAAATCTACTGCTGCTCTGTCATGGGAGCCAGTGTTCTGCCCAAGCCATCGTGGTGTCACCTACACCACTTTCTTCGATTGTCAATGCCATGGACTGGCTCGCAGAAAATAAGCTTCACCACTGCTGGCATGACCAGTGGCGTACCTTCACAAGTTTGTTGCTCCTGAGGGGTGCAGTGCTGGTGTGGCATATGTGAGGTGAGGTTATTATACAGCCTTACCTCCAGCACAGCAGTTCTCTGAAAAGCTGTCTTTGTGGTAGGATACCATCCATTTACACATTTACAGTCAGCCTCAACTCAGAGCAGTGGCGGATACATATGAGGAGTGCATGGGGTGTGACCCCCCCTCCTCTTGTGGAGCATCCCGCATTGCCACCACCGCCAGTCAGCCCGCACGCTATTCATTCATTTTGTCAGTCGGCTCAACTGAATCGAGTTATCGAGGATCGACTTAATGGCTTGGCTCTGTTGTACACTCACCCTGACATCGATTGTCCTATTGACAATGTAGTTAACCAATTTGCCAGGAAAAATAGGTGCATAGAATTCATCATTTAAGGAAGAGAACCACAATTGCACTTTTTTTATATCATCAGATGGCAGGCATTGTCTTGTTGTGTGTATAATAAGTTTAAATAAAACTTTCTTAAACTTTGCATGTGACTTGATTATTTTTTATTATGGTAAAAATAAAGGTAGCTCAAGATATCTTTAGTGCCCCTCTCCTTGAAGTTTTTCTGTATCCACCACTGACTCGGAGCAGACAAAAACTATTCCCAGCCAGAAAATTAACTCATGCAGATACTAAAATACAGTGTTATTACCCTTCTGTGAGGACATATTGATTGATTACTAATTGCATAAAAAAATACCGCAAATAAAGTCTGAGATGTGAAACAGAGGCTGTTTGAAAGAACAGCCACTTTTCACAACCCTCCAGCTATGTTTACAGTGTTGTGCGGGAAGTGTCACACATAACTGATAAAGAGTGTGACACATATCAGCAACAATTTTCAAAATGTGTAGAGTCTGATGGACAAAAATAAGAATATGGAAATAGAAGGGAAGCCTTTGCAAACTTAAAATGGCTAAACTACTCCACAATAAACACACACACACACACACACACACACACTTCGGGGAGATATTCGTCCATTCACAGTCACACTTACTGGCTTCTTGTAGTCAGGAGACAGGGCTGAATGTTGTTCATAAAGATTGGAACACCTGGTCTATGCAAGCATCACAGCCTTCCTCAAAGATCCAAATATGGCTGGCAGACAACTCACTCATGCTGTTACCAAGGTCATTTTATATCTATTGATCCTCAAGAGTTTTCATGTCTCTGCATACAAATTGAATTGCAAAGTAAGTAAAATAAATTGAATTTTATGACTTTTACGAATGATGACAACAACAACCATACACACTACCATTCACACATACATCCTATCAGCAGGCAATGCATGGTAAAACTGAGTGTAGATGTATAATTTCAATAACTACTTAACATATTGTGTGTGATAAAAATTATTGTGACAACTATTTCCTAAATTAATGTGTTTGGAAAAAAACATGTGACAAACACTGTGTGTAGGTGTACAATTTCAAGAATGTCATATTTAGAATATTTTTTGTACATGACACTGTCTACAATGAAAAATTATGGTGATATCTAGTTCTAGGTTAGTGTGTCTTGAAACAAATAAGGTAGTATTTTTATGTGTAAGACAAAAATGGTAAGAACTGACGTTTGACATAAGGCAATTTTGAAGCCAGATCTTCAAAAATTTGTATGTGGTTTCTCGGTCAGAAACAAGAAAATACGTGTTTCAGCATTTTTGGAAATTTAGATTATGAGAGTGAAATAATGGGTGAAAGTTTTTTTAAACATAAGTTATTATTAAAGGACATCTAAAGCTTTTTTTAAAGCTATCTCATTGAAAATTGATATTTGACTTCTCAGAAAGAAATGAAAAAAAAAAAAAATTGTTTCAGTGTTCTTGGAAATTTAACCCCATGGGGAGTGAAATGGGAGATGAAAAGCTTTATGAAATTATTTGATTATGAAAGTATTTTCAAAGCTAAATGTATGAAAGTTTGTATTTGGCTACTTTGTTAGGGAAAAATACAATTTCCTGTTTTTGGAAATTCAACCCCTAAGAGAGTGAAATAGGGAATGAAAATTTTTAAGAAAATATTTAGTTACATTAAAAAAATTAAAGCTAAATCTATGAAAACTGGTATTTCACTTATCTGTTAGATACTGTATAAACCAATTAGATTAGATTAGATTTACTTTCATTCCAATTGATCCGTAGTGAGGAGGTCCTCCAGGATGTGGAACATGTCAGAAAAACAACAATACATGACAAATATTTAAACTAAAACAAATAAGCTAATGTACCATTCCACAGGTCCCAAGTGGAATGATCGTCATTTTTTAATGAACACTAAGAGTCATTTTACAAATACTATTGCACTGAATTTAAAATAAAAAAGTTTTATATTTATTTATAAGGTAAGAAACATGTAATACAACTACTGTAATACTTATTTACAATGAACACATTACTGCACTGAAATGGTGCAGAAGTTAGATTATACTTACACACACACACACACACACACACACAAATTTTCAGTGAACACATTACTGCACTGAAATTGTGCAGAAGTTATGTTGTACTTATATACAAATCAGTTGGTTTTCCTCAGAAATTCATCAATGGAGTAGAAGGAGTTGGCCACCAATAAATCCTTTAGGCTTCTCTTAAATTGAATTTCATTGGTTGTTAAGCTTTTTATGGCTGCTGGCAAGTTATTGAAAATGTGTGTTCCTGAATAATGCACACCTTTTTGTACAAGACTAAGTGACTTTAAATCCTTGTGAAGATTATTCTTATTTCTAGTATTGATTCCATGAATTGAGCTGTTGGTTTGAAAAAGTGATATATTTTTAATGACAAATTTCATTAAGGAATAAATATATTGGGAAGCTGTAGTTAGTATCCCTAGTTCCCTAAACAGGCTTCTGCAGGATGTTCTTGAGTTCACACCACATATAATTCTTACTGCACGTTTTTGTGCCCGGAAAACTTTAGCTTGGCTTGATGAATTACCCCAGAAAATAATCCCATATGACATTATGGAATGAAAGTAAGCATAGTATGCCAGCTTTTTCATTTTTATATCCCCTATGTCTGACAAAATTCGCATTGCAAACAGAGATTTGTTAAGACGCTTCAGCAGTTCTGTGGTGTGCTCCTCCCAGTTGAATTTATTATCAAGCTGTAATCCCAAGAATTTAACACCGTCCACTTCTTCTATCTTCTTGTCATCATATGTTAGACATATACTCTTGGGACACCCCTTACAAGTTCTGAACTGCATGTAGTGTGTTTTTTCAAAGTTTAGTGACAAAGAATTGGCTAGGAACCAGTGATTAATGTCTACAAATATTTTATTGGCTGATCTTTCTAAGACTACACTTGATTTGCTATTTATTGCAATGTTTGTATCATCAGCAAACAAAACAAACTTGGCATCTGGTAATGTTACTGATGAAAGGTCATTGATATACACAAGAAAAAGTAAGGGCCCCAAAATGGAACCTTGTGGGACCCCACATGTAATTAGTTCCCAGTTGGATGATGCCTGATAGCTTGATACATGTCTCTTTCCTAATAACACCCTTTGTTTCCTGCCAGAGATATAAGATTTGAACCATTTTGCAGCATTTCCTGTTACACTATAATATTCTAGTTTACTTAAAAGGATATTGTGATTTACACAGTCAAATGCCTTTGACAGATCACAAAATATACCAGTTGCCTGCAATTTTTTGTCTAATGAATTAAGTACATTTTCACTGTAAGTGTAGATAGCCTTCTCAATATCAGAACCTTTTAGAAATCCAAACTGTGACTTTGACAGTATGTTATTTGAGATAAGATGGTTATAAAGACGACTGTACATTACTTTTTCGAAAATTTTTGAGAATGCTGGCAACAGTGAAATTGGACGGAAATTTGATGCTATTTCTTTATCTCCCTTCTTAAACAGTGGCTTAACTTCAGCATATTTCAGCCATTCGGGAAATATTCCACTGATAAACGACTGGTTACACAGATAGCTTAATATGTTACTTAGCTCAGAATCACATTCTTTAATTAACTTTGTTGATATTTCATCATACCCACTAGATGTTTTTGATTTTAAAGATTTTATGATGGACATTATTTCTGTTGGGGTAGTGAGGGTCAAATTCATATTATGGAAGTTACTTGAAATGTCTGGTCTAAGGTAATCCATAGCAGCATCTACCGAACCTGACAACCCCATCTTTTCAGTAACAGTTATAAAATGTTTGTTAAAAAGTTCTGCAACACTATACACATCTGTCACCAATGCATCATTTACTCTTAATGCTATTTGTTCCTCTTCATGTCTGGTTCTACCGGTCTCCTCCTTCACTATATCCCATATTGTCTTTATTTTGTTATCTGATATGACTATCTTTTCCTTGTAATATATTTGCTTTGACATCCGTATTACAGTCTTTAATATTTTGCAGTATTTCTTATAATGTGCTATAGCATCAACATTGGAAATGTTTCGGATTGACAGATACAGTTTTCTTTTTGTTTTACAATAAAACTTTAAAGTTTCTATGGAAACATCACCACAAGAAAGTGAAAGGCAAGATTAACAAAATCCTAGAACTTAAGCTAACAGATTTCTTATTTATTTATTTATTGTTGGCATAAGTACATTAGGGAAAGCCCATGTTTCTAAGGCCTTAATTAGCATGAAAATTTATAAGGTGTTGCAATTTGTGAACAACATCAAAATTTGATTAAAGGAAAACAATTAATTAATCAATCTTTGCAGACCATTCACTCAATGTGAGTCCAGCAGTGTGTAAGTGAATGTAAATAATCATTAATTTCAGGATAGATGAAAAATAACAGCTTGGACGTTTCCTTTTCTTTAAAGTTTGTTACCCTTAGGTACTCACATTAATAAATTGAAAAGCTAATAACATATCAATAACAATCCTAAGCTTGGGCAGATACAGTCAATGTAAGTAATATCACACTTTGGGAACTGTTATGCTGAAATAAACCAGTAAAAAGTATTTTTTAGACCCTGCTTGTGTCTGTGTATGTGCGGATGGATATGTGTGTGTGTGCGAGTGTATACCTGTCCTTTTTTCCCCCTAAGGTAAGTCTTTCCGCTCCCAGGATTGGAATGACTCCTCACCCTCTCCCTTAAAACCCACATAATTTTGTCTTTCCCTCTCCTTCCCTCTTTCCTGATGAAGCAACCGTTTGTTGCGAAAGCTTGAATTTTGTGTGTATATTTGTGTTTGTTTGTGTGTCTATCGACCTGCCAGCACTTTCGTTTGGTAAGTCACATCATCTTTGTTTTTAGATATATTTTTCCCACGTGGAATGTTTCCCTCTATTATATTCACATAATATTTAGTTACAATCACTAAAATATGGTTACGGTCATTGTCTAGGCCATATATTTCAAATCTGATGATATTTGAAATTAAAAAAAAAATATTATAATAATAATAATTAAATTAAAATATAAGTCTTATTATATAATGGTAAAGCAGTAGCCTGTCTTTGTGAAATATAATTATTGTAATTAACAGGAACAATAATTGCAAATAATGTAAACAAACTACTTTAAGAAAGTTGCAGACTATTTCTCGAAAGACTGTTATTACCAAAATGAAGGACATTTTTAATGAAGCTAGGAAACAAACTAGGAAGAAATTATATTCAATATCTTTCATGTAATCCACTAAAACAAAATACATGTTGATATATTTACATAATGTATCTGACTATATTCATTACGAATGAAACTGTTGTATAGCGAGATTCATATGCTGCATAATGACATTTTATTTTATGATTTATATTTGTTACTTTCTGTTATAATATGTGTCAAAATTCATTGTATTTCATTAATTTTCTGTTTTAAACATCACTGACATTGTATTAAAATGCATATAAGGCCCATGCAGGACCACTGTTGTATGTCAGTTTTTGCTCAATCTTTTGAGGTAGCATCTGTGCCGATGTGGTTTTTAAATATGTAATCGATTCTTGGAGGCACACAATGTGCCAATTTAGTTCAGTTGTACCATAGCTTGTTTTGTTACTCAATGACTTCAAGACAGAAATAAATTATATTGAAACTCAGAATCATGTGGCATGAATTAATGTGAGCAATTTGCTTGTTAAGGTCCTTCATTGTTATATCAAGATAAACAATTATATGTTCAATATGTTCACCCACCAATTCATTTTCTGCAGATGCTGATAATTAACTGACAACTTCAAGAATCTTTATTACAGCTTCACTAAATTCAGTAACTTTATTAAGTACAATGCATTAATTGACATTCAAGTATTTACCCAGCCTTGGGTAACTTTTCAAACAACAGGTGTAAATGTGAACACAGATTAAACTTAGAAACATATAAATACATTAAGGAAAACAGAAAAATGAGATAAATATGTTTAGAAACACAAAGTTTTTTTTAAACTCTTGTTACAACAGTATTTTACGGGAAGTCACTTCTTGTTTCTTGAAGCACTGGTAGTGAATTTTTTTAATTGAATACTTTTCAATCACACACTCACAAAAGTAACAATTTCAGCAATTCACACAGCAAGAATACAGAACTGGGTGGAACTGGCATCGCATCCCAAATGTGGGCAAAGTACATTGATGCTGGGGCAGAGACATCACATAGAAGCTGAAGTCATTGTGGGCAGATGTGACATCTTCCCATACCACTGGCATGTCAGACCATTAGGCCTGAGAAGATCTCCTTTTCATCTCATAGTTGCAACTGTCATGGAGTGGTATGGTTGGCTTAGTAAGGTACATGCAACTAGGTATGTGTCCATCTGATTATTTGTTGACAACATTATGAAAAGGATAGTTGCTACTCACCATATAGCAGAGATGCTGAGTCACAGATAGACACAACAAAAAGACTGTCAGAAAGCTAACTTTCTGACAGTCTTTTTGTTGTGCCTCTCTGCGATCCAGCATCTCACCTATATGGTGAGTAGCAGCTCTTCTTTTCATAATATTATTACATTCCATTCTGGATTTTCCATTGTTTGGTTAATTGTTGAAACAGATTGTTGTGGATTTGTTTTGCTCAATGTAAAGGTGGATGTTTTGTAGAAAATGGAGCAGCTCATTGCTATTCAGTAGCCATACAGGAGAGTTAAATTCAGACTGAGTCTGTTTTTTATGGGTGATCAAAAAGAATGTCCTCTGTGAGGAACAAGCTGGTATGGCAGCAAAACTGGAACTAATACAGGACTGCAAGTGTGCACAGTCTGTGTTTAACGTGAGTTTCAAACTCAGAAATCAAGAAGATTAGAGAGTCGATAGAGGAGGTATAATATGGATGTGAGACAATCCCTTGCATCATTGGATAAGAGCCACTAACAGCCCAGGCAGTATTGAAACCCTTCCCTGTTGCCACTGGAGGAAATGGGATGTTGATGCCCTCTGTGTACTAATCCACCACTGTGCTGCTCGAGAAAGCCTTGCTTGATATCATAGGCCACCTCTGGGGAGTTGCTGCTTCCATGTTCCCCATTGTCTGTGCTCCCAGGTAGCCCACAGCAGGTGTGAGCCCCATGCCTGACCGGCTGCCAGCTGCTCACCTCCATTCACCAAGGAGAGTAAACAATCCCTGATGTCTGGTCAGCTGACCACAGTGTGTGCCTGTAATGAATCATATTATTATCATTTTTTCCCTCATTCTTTACATTTATAATTTTTACCAGTGATAATCTTGGTATACAAACAATACAAGAAGAGATACGCTTTTCAACTGATTACTTTCTGTATATTCACCTCCTTGTCTCTATAACTGGTAGCGGGTGGACATATGAGGAGTTGCACCGCATTAACATTGTTCAAAAATTTGCATTCTAACCATACATTAAAGAAGTGTTATAAAAGTTATTAGCAAGATAAAGTTTATTAATAACCACATCTGTTCATCATATCGCCTGCGCCAAGAATCCTGCATCAAGAGGATCGAAGCAGACAAGAAAAATTTGCATGAGCAGAGGAGGGGTGATCTGGAACCAGTATTGTCATACAAAGATCTAGGTACAACAATGGAAACAGAAAAAGAAGTATGCACATTTAAATGAAGAAGGATAATCTAAAAATGTATTAATTTTAAAGGTCTGTTGACATTAGCACCAGTTAAATTTCACTCAGTATATGTGTACCTTCCAATTTCTTTTATTATTCTTTCCAATCTTTTTTTAATTATTCAAGCAGCAATTATTTAATCAGTTTCCATTATGCATTATATTTTATCTTTGCCACCCCCCCCCCCCCCCCTCCCCCCCATTCTAGCCACAATTCAGTGTTGACCGAGACAGGATGGCGCCAAGCGGAATATGTATAAATCTTTCAATTGTTGAGATAAAACAATTTTTTTCAGATAAATTGTTACGAGGAACTAATGAGACCTTTGTTGCATTTGTTCCCTGTCCATGAGATTGGGACCAATAAAAACTTGGAGTAAGTTAAAATCAAATTCTGCCTGCAAACGACATGCGCCAGGAATGCTGATTTCAGCGGTTAAGGTAGGAAGCTGTTACGCTTGGCACTGTCCTCTCGCAGTAGATAATCTCTTTTCCTTCCAATTAATATACTTTACAGAATGTGCATTTCTATAGAAAGACAAAAATCTGTATAAAGTCAACACTAAAGTGCAAAATAATTCACTCAAATTCTGTAAAACTGTATCAGAGAATAATTAGGTTCATTAATGAATACGCACATAAAACTGCTTTGATTCAAAAGTACCAATACAAACAAAATTTCTTATTTGAAATTTGTTTTCGTAATTTTGTTAAATATTGTTCACAATGGAGTCAAAGGAAATGGCCGTTGTTGAAAACACATTACAAAATGCAATATGCCAAGATGTCAGAAATCCAAGCTTGGCACTAGTTTAAAATAATGTGCCAACTTGTGAACTGGCCAATCGCTACCAAAACAACCAGGTTGGCATCCAACTATTAAAAAATGATGACACTGGTAAAGCAAGTAATCATGATGTCACTTTTATGATGTTTGATGAGACAGTTTCTCAGTTCTCACTGGGCAACATTTTTTCAAACAGTGAAACTGATGCACCTGACAGCAAAAATTCCTTTGATTAGTTGCTCGCAATGTCGTGAGCACAAGAACAGGAAACAGTTCATAAAAGCAATGTAAATACTAGCAAGAGACACAATTTGACACAACTCATGCAACTAATAACAGAACAGTTTACACAGCAAAATCAAGCATTTAATGATTTCAAGAATAGTATTAGTCAACAGTTGAGTGAGGTGAGCAAAACTATATGCACTGAATTATCTGGGAAGTTCACAGAGCTCAGTAAACAACTAAAACAAGAAATAATTACCAACATGTCCTGCAGGAACAACTTGAAAATGAGCTATAAAACGTTAGGGAAGCATATTCTCAAATTCAGGAGACACAATCCCAAGTGGATGCATCTGTAAAAAATGTGATGAATGCAGTCAGCAAGCTGCAAGACATATGCAGCGAAAACCTGCCTACAGAAATACACAAGTTGAGTCTAAGAGTAGACCAGTTAAGTTTAAAGTCAGAATTTGCCAAAAAAACAGAGAGATAAGTTATGTGGAGATGTAAAGGAAATAACTGAAAAAGGTGAAGCCGGGATGCTGGATAAGGGCAACACCCTTGCTGAAAAGGTAGTGTCAGAATGCAAAATTTATGTAGATACTGTAGAAGAAGCTCTAAAAGGGAAAGAAAGTCAACTTCCAGCTAAAACAGATTCAAGTTTAAAGGAAGCAGAGGAAAGGTTACAAGGCAGTGTTGCTAACACTAATGACATTCCAAAACAACATATGACAGAAAACAAACGCATGCTTTTAGAGAAGTTAGATACCATCACTGGTTACCCACAATACAGGGCTAGCCCATTGAAGGAAAATAGCGAAGGTTACACATTGCAACAAACTTGCTAGCAGTTGTACCTGTCACTGACAGTGTGGCATGTTTGTCAACATTACTTGAGGATGAGGGATTACTTAGGCATCAACAATTTCTGGTATTTACCTCTGAAGGGAAAAGAATACACCCTGTGGTCTTTAATAGAGCATTTCGAAATGTTTTACCTCATACTTGGACCAGAGCCCAGAAAATTAGATTTGTTGTTGGATACACATGAGGTGATGTTCTGCTATGGACTACGGACATGGTGGAACGTTTCTGGATAAGTACTGCTCTGAGGCCGCACAAGAGAAGCTCAGATGTGAAGTATTCAACCCAGCTCCATTCAATAATAAGTATAAAAGCCTAAGGGGCTATTTTGAAAAATACTTGAATAAAACCAGACACTGGATGAACCTGGTACCTCAAGAATATGTGCTGAAAATTTTAACAAGCCCTCTCCCTGCCCACATTAGGGAAAACTCATTACCATTCTGGGACATGACACTGAATACTTTCTATCTGTACTGGACTCAATAGATTTAATATTCGAAGAGAGACCAGTACAACCCAAGACTGTTAATATGCTGATAGCACCACAGAGATTTATGGACCAACAAGTAAACAATGGATTTGTAGCAGGACACGGATAGCAAGCAACCTTACCCCACACAGACCAATGGTAATGGTAATGGTAATCACAATGGCAATGGAGAAAGTCATAAGTTCAAAGATGGATATAAAAGATATGGGCAAAAATTTAGCAAAAACAACTACAACTGGTGAGTACCATATGACCATCCTGTGCAATAGGTACAAACACAAGCTACCGGCAATAATCAGCTGATCACTTGGCAAACACAAAACAATACTAGACAACCAAATAACCAACAGACAGTGGAATTTGGCCACAAAAGTAATGCACATATGCTGAACAATGCTCAGAGGCAAAGAGAACTTAGATTGAGAGCCTCTCAGGACACTAGCATAATCAAACATGAACAGTCCGCATAGTGGAAGTTGTGCCTAACTCAGTAACTCAGAGACAGATGCCACCTGATGCCGGAAAACTTGAACCAGTCACAGTAGGCCCCCATTCTGTGACCCTGGACAAGAGTGGAGGCACGAGCTTGATCGACACTTGCTTTATCAGGTATGATCATGGTAGGGATGTGAGAGATGATCTGTATCGAGGTAATGAGGGTACACAGAAAAACTTAACAGGGTACAAGGTACAAGCTGCTATTGAAGCCAAATTCTTTGACCCTGATGTACCAATTGTGCCTGACACAGGTGCTATGACTAATTTGATGTCACAGGGTTTCTTTCAAGAATTGAAGAAAGGTGGGCGTATACCCACACTGCCAGTGCAAAATCACAAAGTACAAACTGCCACTGGTCAGAAATCGAAAGAAGTCAAGATACAAGCCTTAATTCCCATACAATTAGGACAGTTTTCTGAACAATGCAATTTTGTGATAGTAGAGGAATTAATAGTTGATTGTTTAATCAGAATCGGGGGAAGTACTAATCAATGTAAAACTGAAGTTAGACATGACTTTGAAGTTCAGTTGGGAAATCCCATAGTTATGTTTGTCACCACATAAATAATGAACAGTCAGCAGCACTAGAAGTAAACATCGACATAGTAAGCACAAAGGTAAGTGAATCAAAGTGCTTGTCTCAAGAACAGCAAGTGGAACTTAGGGAACTGATACTTGCTTATATATATATATATTTGAAAAAAGACCAGGGATCATTCTCAGAATTTCATTTACAAAATGAAAGTATATCTTCACAAAACTTTTTGTTCTACCTCATAACCCTGTACTATGTATAAAGAAGGAAGCAGTAAGAAAAGATTAACAGGATGCTTGAATGCGGCATAATACAACCATCATTTTCCCCTTATTGTAGACCTATTTTGGCCATGAGTAAGCCAGATAGCAAGGTGCGCTTGGTCCTCAATGCACGTAGCATTAATAAGATTATTGTACCCCTCCAAACACATCCAGACAATTTAGAGGAACAGCTCCTAAACACAATGAAAACATATGGGTTATACAATGCTATAGCTACTCTAACATGTATAACTGCAAACACCTGTAGTCAAATAGATCACATCTTCACAAATTTAAGGGACTTTCAGCACAAAAGTGAAGTTATAGAAACAGCCCTGTCAGACCATGATGCAATAAAAATATGCATAAATCGTATCACCACAAATAAAAAGACACAAAAAATATGGGAAAAAAGAAGCTAAAATGAACAAAACGTAACAGCCCTTAGGATAAAACTTGAAAAAGAAGGATGGGAAATACTGGAAAAAGACTCTCCATCAGTGGATCATAAAGTGACTCATTTTATTGACACACTTTCCTACCATCTCAATATTACATGCGCAGTAATAAAAACCAGAGCCAAAACCACAAATAAAAACAAAAAATGGATAGCAAAAGGCATTTTGGTCTCTAGTAACAAGATAAAAATGATGCACAGAATATATATAACTAGCATTGATGAAAACTTTAAAGAGTACTACAGAAAATATAAAAGAATGTATGCTTAAGTACTGCTAGCAGCAAAATGACTAGAAGCGAAAAAGTACCTAAATAGTACTGTTAATAAGAGCAAGGCTTGCTGGTCTATTATAAATACAAATCACAAACCCCCCAATTCACAGGAACGTAGCAAAATACGGTTCATGATCAGCAAAAAAACTATAACTGAGCAGAATAAAATCATAAATCTCCTGAATGACTATTTTGCCACAGTAGATCAACAACTAAAAGAAAAAAACAAATAATAAAAAACACAATAACACCTGGAAAACATTTATTGATCCCCAGGGAAAAACAATTGCACTTTCCCCAGTGACAAGAAGAAGAAACATTAAAGATAATAAAAAACCTAAAACAAACAAAGTCACTTGGAATTGACAGAATATCAAGTATAGAAATTAAACACTGTATGCAGGAACTCAAGAAGCCTCTTACACAACTAATCAATTCATCATTCCTGGGAGGGACTTTTCCAAAGTGCTTAAAAATAGCACTGATAAAACCAATACATAAAAATGGGAATGAATACAATCCAGAAAATTATAAGCCTATAACTCCTTTACCAGTCATATCAAAAATATTTGAAATAGCTTATGCACAGAGACTCGTTGCTTTTATGATGAAATATGAAAGAATCAACAAGAATCAGTTTGGCTTCCAGAAAGATAAATGCACCATAGATGCAGTAATAGATATGTGGCACCGATGAAATCGACACCAACATTGATATCCATTCATCTTTAGACTCTAAGCATTATCTTTGGCTGCTCCGCCATGTTCAGTTCAGTTCTCTGTGATCCTTGTATGTGTTAAGGTTAAATGAACTATTGCTAAATTGGTGTGATTATTGGTGCAACCAACCCAGTAATCCTCCTCACTGGTGACCCCGAGTTGTAACATCTTCCGTTTTCGCTGTTTTACTGTGTCCACGACCTCTGCGTTGGTTATTTTTGCGTGTATTACATCAACACAGAATCTGAACAATGACTTCGGCCCAGCGCCTAACGCCGGATTTTGTGATCGACATGCATCATGTTGCGGGTGGTGTACAGCAGCCAGGACTGCAACACGATGCCTCTCACTTGATGATTCCGCCGATTTTGCTGGACGTTTTCAAGCCTGCAACAATAAGTGAGGTTAGGAGTGCGCATGACTTCGGCTATCAAATGCCTCTGTTCCCGCCACATGTGCCCTCCCTCATTGACTGTGCAGTTACCTCTTACGAATCTCCGTGCAGTGCGAGACCAATGCCGAATTCTGCAAATGCTTTGTTGGACAACCTACTACCGCCAGGACAATGATTTACCACGCCGCAATCCATGTAGTGCCACATGGATACGTGCCATGTGGCCGGAACTGCTTTGTTCACTGGTCTACCTCCTCAGCATCCAACCACGCCCGCGCCTGCCTCAGTTCAGCATCAGCACATGCCTTCCTACTTCGATACCTCAGCCTGCAACAGGAACAATAACTTGTTATCTGTGCCTGACCTCCACCTCCATCCCACTGCTACACCTCAGTGTTTTGTGCCATGACATTCACCTTATCCGCACACCGTTTTGAGTGGAGTGACTAAGAACAATGAACATTCACACATTCTGTTCCACATTCAACATCATTTCCCACACTGTGGTTCTGGACAGCCTGCACCTACTCAGCCTCCCTGCAAAACAGGTGGCCCCGGCTCTGGTCATACGTTGAGCTTTCCACGGACTAACACGCATTCTAAAACTTTGAATTTTTTCTCACCTGTCGCCCCCCGCGCCAACTCCAGTCGAGCTTCCGCTTCTGTTCTCAGCACATCTTGGTGCCTCATCCGTGTCGGTCTTCCATGACACATCAATCTGAACACACCCACAACCTGTTGAGCCTCCACAACCGCAATCGACACATTACGGTGTCTCACCCGACCCGCATCAGCCTTCCGCGTCGCTATGGATCGCGCTCAACCACAACATGTCACCTTCACGCCACGACCCAAACAGCTGTCATTGCCACATCCCCTGGAGGCACACTCTCCTGGAATACTACAGCAACAACAGCTTGATTCAGGCAGTGCCCCAACGAACTCAACTCAACCTGTTCTTCTGAACATTCTACAATGCTTACCGACGCTGCCACCGTTTAATCCCGACAGAGCAACAACCTGGTTCAAAATTGTGGACAAAGTGTTCAACCATTACAAACTTGACGAGTCAACCAGGTTTCTGTGCCTCATCACCCACCTGCACGACCAGGAGGACTTGATTGCTGACCTGGTCGACACTCCGGACTCATCTACCTGGTACACTCTAGCCAAAAAGACAGTTCTACGTCGGCTTGCACACTCAACTGAGGGAGCAATACGGCAAGTGCTCCACGTTGAGCAACTAGGCAACAACAAACTTTCCCAGCTCTGGAGACGGCTACCTGCTCTGGTCAGTGCCGATCTATTCTCTGACACAGCTCTCCTCGTCATCTGGTCAGATAAACTATCTCCTCACATCTGCTTTGCTCTGGCTCAAAGGTTTCCTGAATGTGTTGAGCAAAGAATGACAATTGCTGACAAGCTACTCGATGCATCACTGCTCTATTTCGCCAGCCACTGCCTACCTGACAAGTCTCAGGTTCAGGCTCATCACGCTGTGGGCTGACGCGGCCGGGGCCGTACTGTGCCGACTGTTACGCTCGCTCCGGAAAGCAGTAAACAAGCAACTGGGATGTCACTGACTCTGCCCACAGTCATGCCCTCTCCTGCAACCAAACCTGCTGCGGCCACCGAACCTTGCCCACTGCCACTGGCAACAAACTTTCCACAGGAAATGCACCCGCACTACCCGAACTGTTACTTCCACACACAGTTTGGTGAGGTGGCACGGAACTGCAGACCACTCTGCTACTTCCCAAACGCCAATGGCAGGTAGGTCCAGGTGCCACCTCCTGTGCACAACATGACAGGCACCCCTCAGTGCTCCATTCTGTCTGGGAACAACCGGATAATTGTGGACAACTTTACATTAAAGACATTTTGTCGGGATACCTTTTCCTCAAGAGGACGTCGTTATCAGGAGAAAGAAAACTGGCGTTCTACGGATCAGAGCGTGGAATGTCAGATCCCTTAATCGGGTAGGTAGGTTAGATAATTTACAAAGGGAACTGGATAGGTTAAAGTTAGATATAGTGGGAATTAGTGAAGTTCGGTAGCAGGAGGAACAAGACTTTTGGTCAGGTGATTACAGGGTTATAAATACAAAATCAAATAGGGGTAATGCAGGAGTAGGTTTAATAATGAATAAAAAAATAGGAGTGCGGGTTAGCTACTACAAACAGCATAGTGAACGCATTATTGTGGCCAAGATAGACACAAAGCCCATGCCTACTACAGTAGTACAAGTTTATATGCCAACTAGCTCTGCAGATGATGAAGAAATAGATGAAATGTGTGATGAGATAAACGAAATTTTTCAGGTAGTGAAGGGAGATGAAAATTTAATAGTCATGGGTGACTGGAATTCGTCAGTAGGAAAAGGGAGAGAAGGAAACATAGTAGGTGAATATGGATTGGGGGGAAGAAATGAAAGAGGAAGCCGCCTTGTAGAATTTTGCACAGAGCATAACTTAATCATAGCTAATACTTGGTTCAAGTATCATAAAAGAAGGTTGTATACCTGGAAGAATCCTGGAGATACTAAAAGGTATCAGATAAATTATATAATGGTAAGACAGAGATTTAGGAACCAGGTTTTAAATTGTAAGACATTTCCAGGGGCAGATGTGGATTCTGACCACAATCTATTGGTTATGAACTGCAGATTGAAACTGAAGAAACTGCAAAAAGGTGGGAATTTAAGGAGATGGGACCTGGATAAGCTGAAAGAACCAGAGGTTGTAGAGAGTTTCAGGGAGAGCATAAGGGAACAATTGACAGGAATGGGGGAAAGAAATACAGTAGAAGCAGAATGGGCAGCTCTGAGGGATGAAGTAGTGAAGGCAGCAGACGATCAGGTAGGTAAAAAGATGAGGGCTAATAGAAATCCTTGGGTAACAGAAGAAATATTGAATTTAATTGATGAAAGGAGAAAATATAAAAATGCAGTAAATGAGGCAGGCAAAAACGAATACAAATGTCTCAAAAATGAGATCGACAGGAAGTGCAAAATGGCTAAGCAGGGATGGCTAGAGGACAAATGTAAGGATGTAGAGGCTTGTCTCACTAGGGGTAAGATAGATACTGCCTACAGGAAAATCAAAGAGACCTTTGGAGAGAAGAGAACCACTTGTATGAATATCAAGAGCTCAGATGGCAACCCAGTTCTAAGCAAAGAAGGGAAGGCAGAAAGGTGGAAGGAGTATATAGAGGGTTTATACAAGGGCAATGTACTTGAGAACAATATTATGGAAATGGAAGAGGATGTAGATGAAGACAAAATGGGAGATAAGATACTGCGTGAAGAGTTTGACAGAGCACTGAAAGACCTGAGTCGAAATAAGGCCCCGGGAGTAGACAACATTCCATTAGAACTATTGATGGCCTTGAGAGAGCCATTCATGACAAAACTCTACCATCTGGTGAGCAAGATGTATGAGACAGGCGAAATACCCTCAGACTTCAAGAAGAATATAATAATTCCAATCCCAAAGAAAGCAGGTGTTGACAGATGTGAAAATTACCAAACTATCAGTTTAATAAGTCACAGCTGCAAAATAATAACGCGAATTCTTTACAGACGAATGGAAACTCTGGTAGAAGCGGACCTCTGGGAAGATCAGTTTGGATTCCGTAGAAATGTTGGAACACATGAGGCAATACTAACCTTACGACTTATCTTAGAAGAAAGATTAAGAAAAGGCAAACCTACGTTTCTAGCATTTGTAGACTTAGAGAAAGCTTTTGACAATGTTAACTGGAATACTCTCTTTCAAATTCTGAAGGTGGCAGGGGTAAAATACAGGGAGCGAAAGGCTATTTACAATTTGTACAGAAACCAGATGGCAGTTATAAGAGTCGAGGGGTATGAAAGGGAGGCAGTGGTTGGGAAAGGAGTGAGACAGGGTTGTAGCCTCTCCCCGATGTTATTCAATCTGTTTATTGAGCAAGCAGAAAAGGAAACAAAAGAAAAATTCGGAGTAGGTATTAAAATTCATGGAGAAGAAGTAAAAACTTTGAGGTTCGCCGATGACATTGTAATTCTGTCAGAGACAGCAAAGGACTTGGAAGAGCAGTTGAACGGAATGGACAGTGTCTTGAAAGGAGGATATAAGATGAACATCAACAAAAGCAAAATGAGGATAATGGAATGTAGTCAAATTAAATCGGGTGATGCTGAGGGAATTAGATTAGGAAATGAGACACTTAAAGTAGTAAAGGAGTTTTGCTATTTGGGGAGCAAAATAACTGATGATGGTCGAAGTAGAGAGGATATAAAATGTAGACTGGCAATGGGAAGGAAAGCGTTTCTGAAGAAGAGAAATTTGTTAACATCGAGTATAGATTTAAGTGTCAGGAAGTCGTTTCTGAAAGTATTTGTATGGAGTGTAGCCATGTATGGAAGTGAAACATGGACGATAACTAGTTTGTACAAGAAGAGAATAGAAGCTTTCGAAATGCGGTGCTACAGAAGAATGCTGAAGGTAAGGTGGGTAGATCACATAACTAATGAGGAGGTATTGAATAGAATTGGGGAGAAGAGAGGTTTGTGGCACAACTTGACTAGAAGAAGGGATCGGTTGGTAGGACATGTTTTGAGGCATCAAGGGATCACAAATTTAGCATTGGAGGGCAGCGTGGAGGGTAAAAATTGTAGAGGGAGACCAAGAGATGAATACACTAAGCAGATTCAGAAAGATGTAGGTTGCAGTAGGTACTGGGAGATGAAGAAGCTTGCACAGGATAGAGTAGCATGGAGAGCTGCATCAAACCAGTCTCAGGACTGAAGACCACAACAACAACAACCTTTTCCTAGTGGACACAGGCGCCGATGTTTCGCTGCTGCCTACGTTCTTAGCGTCGTCAAACATCCACCCTTATCATACTTCACTGCAAGCCATGAATTCTAAACTACAATGCTCAGGTTCAGCTTCCCACATCGTCTCACTCTCCGCAAACTGCAAACTCGAGTGGACTTTTTTAGTATGTGAAATTGAAAAACCTATACTAGGCATTGACTTCTTGCGACACCACAAACTTTCACCGGACCTAGTGCAAAACACCTTGTTTCATCATCTGTCCAAGACTCACTTCCCCTGTGCTCCGTCGAGCAGCCCTCCTCCCGTGACACATTCGTCCGGGCTCATCTCATCCGTACATGCTTATCTCTGTTGACGACGTTACAAGAAACCATGCATATGTGCCTTGCCAAGCTTGAACACATCACTCGCTTACGCAAGGAAAACTTCGAGCTCTCCCTCCGGCTCCACAAAACACAGCTCCAGCTCTCCGATGCAGCAAAGAAATTACAGACACTACAGCAAGGACAAAGCAAGGTCAGTAAGTGTGCCGAATCTGCTTGCAATCCCAGTAATCGAGCCTCCGTGTGTTTACCTCCCGCTACCCCTCGCAACTGTGCTATCAAGACTGCCATAACGTGTACTGACAGTTCCACAGGGCCACACCCTCCTAACACGGCAGCGTTTGACACTCAGCCGGACACAAGTGCGCATGTGTGATGAGTGTCACGTGTTCCCGAATTGACGGCTCCTACCCCGCCCATCGCGGACACCACCTCAAACTATGCAACTTTGGCTCCTGCGTGCCACCATGCGACCGCCACTGACAACACAAACAGTGGACTCGCGCCAAGCGTTTCGCCTGCGACCATGCTGCCACAGGCTGCGACCTCGGACAATGGACTCATTAACGGCTCACAAGCTCACCTGACCATGGTGCCACTGCTTCAGGTCAGCGGCCATCTTGTCACGTTGGCTTCTGGGACACTTTGCCACCTCGGCTCCCATCAGATCCGCCGAGTGGCTCCGAACACCACGACCACGCCTCGCCTGCCCCGCCCACCACACATTGTAAACAAACCACCTCCCGTACCACCGGCAACGTTTTCATCATCATCAACGGCAAGATTCACAAAGCTTCGCCTCACGCCAGGTCCCCCGATCTCCAGTAAACCACGTCGACTTTGTCCCGAGCGCCTCTTCAACCTTAAAAATCAGATTTCTGAACTACTAAGCTCCGGCGTCATTGAACCCTCTGCCAGTAGCTGGTCTATGCCCATACATATGGCACCCAAGAAAGACGGGTCCTGGCGCATGTGTGGAGACTACCGTCGACTAAATGCGCAAACAATTATGGACACCTACCCCATACCCAACATTGCTGACTTTAACAGCTCCCTCACAGGTGCGACCACGTTCTCTGTCATTGATTGCAATGGGCCTACCACCAGATCCCCATGGCACCTGAAGACATCGAGAAGACAACAATCACCATCCTGATCAGGTTATTTCAATTTTGATTCATGCCCTTCAGTCTGAAAAACAAAACCCAGACCTGGCAACACTTCATCAACGAAGTGCTATTCGACCTAAAATTCTGCTTTGCTTATCTTGATGACATTCTTGTGTTCAGCACCTCCGTCGAGGACAACATTCAACATGCACAAACTGTTATGAACACTCTCGCAGCAGCAGGACAAATTGCACCTACATCAACCCGCTGTCACTTTTCTTGGTTTTCGGGTCTCTGCCGATGGCATTTCAGCACCTCCTGAGAAAGTACAAACAATACTTAACCTACCCAGACCTTCGTCATTCAAAGAGCACCGGCACTTTCTGGGGTGGTTAATTATTATCACCGATATCTACATCGGGCTGAGGAGATTCAGGCTCCACTGACAGATGCCTTGACAGGCACCAACACTTCTGGATCTCGGCCCATTCCATGGACCCCTGCTATGACTGACTCTTTCACTGCCCTCAAAAATCTTCTTGCCGAGGCCTGCACCGTCATGCATCCTCATCCCAAAGCGCAGCTTTTCATAACCACAGACACAAGCGATACTACCATTGGCGCTGTCCTTAGCCAGACAATCAATGGCACAACTAACTCTTCATCCTTCCCCAACGATTTCAATGCCAGTTTCTCCACTCTGCTTACATTGGACTTAGGAGGCTTGGCTGTTGCTAAAATCTGACTAGTTGCAAGCCTTACCTCATCTGCTGCCTCTTCAGGAAGGTGCCGAACTGCTTGTTCTACTCCACTGATAATCTCGGCCACTGATAGCTTTTGTGGAGCTGGAGAAAAGTTCAGTCCCTTACTGAGAACTGAGATGGTGGCGTCATCAAGTCATGAAGAGTTAGTTGTATTACCAGCCAACAAAGGGAATGCTGCAGTTATCCTCAATGCTACTGATAATCATAAGAAAGTGGCCCTATTATTGGAAGATGCCACGTACCAGATTCTTAAACGGGATCCCACAGCAGCACTTAGTAGGAAGACAGGAGAGCTACTGAAGAACTCTGGCCTCCCAGAAGAACTAGTCAAGAATCTATGGCCAAGAGCACCAAGGCCACCCAGGTTATATGGTCTACCCAAAGTCCATAAGGATGGGATCTCGTTGAGACCCATTGTTAGTGCTATTGGGTCTCCCACATATCGGTTGGCAAAATACTTAACCAAATTATTAGCACCTATTGTCGGCCACTGTAGTCATCATATTAATAACTCAAAAATGTTTGTTGACGTCATAAAGCAGATGAGGATAGGTCCGAATGACATCATGATCAGCCTACAAAGGTACCAGTGGAAGATACGTTAAAACTGTTGGCTGCTCATTTCTCTCCTGAAATACTGAAGTTATTTCGACACACTTTGATGACCACCTATTTTTTGTATGGTGGAAAATGTTATGAAATGACTGATGGAACAGCCATGGGTTCGTCACTGTCACCAGCCATAGCTAACTTCTTCATGGAGGATTTCGAAGAACGAGCGTTGAACAGTGCTCTCTTACGTCCATCCTGCTTCTTCAGGTATGTTGACGATACATTTTTAATCTGGCCACATGGCAATGAGGCACTGCAGCAGTCTGTTGATCATTTGAATAGTATACATCAGAACATAAGATTTTCAGTGGAGGTGGAGAAGGATGGGAAGTTACCCTTCTTAGATGTGTTGATGGAGCGAAAATCAGATGGATGTCTCGGACATTCTGTGTACAGAAAACCGATGCATACAGATTTATATCTAAACACATGTAGTTTTCACCACCCAGCTCAGAAGAGAGCTATGCTGAATACCTTGGTACACAGAGCAAGGACTATTTCGGACAAGGATCATCTCGGCTCTGAGGTTAACCATCTGACGATGGTACTGAGAAAAAATGGATATTCTGATCGTGATATCAGATCTACTCTGGCGGAGAAACCTAGGAAGGATGCTGTTCGAACAGATCAAGAGGACCAACACATCGTACGGCCACCATTCTGCGGTGCAACTTCCAGCAAGATCGGCAGAGTCCTGAGCCGGCAAGGAATCAGTCCAGTCTTCTGGTCACCCAGGAAGATTAAGGAAATGTTGCAACCTGTGAAAGATAATCTTGGCCTGAGAGTACCGGGAATTTACAGCATTCCTTGTGAGTGTGGCAAAAATTATGTGGGCCAGTCTATAAGAACTGCTGCCGATCGCTGGGTGGAACATCAGCGTCACCTGAAATACAGGTGGCTGACCACAGTTTGTTAAATAAACATAAGATTCTATTCGATGAAACAAGACTACTTGCTCACGCTTCAAACTATTCAGACTCTGTCATCAGGGAAGTAGTTGAAATTAGACTCTGTGAAAATAATTTCAACAGAAACTCTGGTTATGCACTCAGCAATGCATGGAAGCATGCAATTGATAAAGAAAGAGCGCAGAGGGAGACTTTAAATTCCTCGCAGTTCTCCACCTGTTGCGATGGATGGCACTGCAAGCAACACAAACAAAATCTATGGATATAGAGGCCGCCACCTTGGTATGCTCTGTTTTCACCGTGACATCATCCAGCCAATGAGAAGCCATCCACTGCTTATAAAAGTGGAAGCCTCACCGGTCCACGACAGTCAGTTTTATGCCTGATAAAGATGACAGAGGTAGTCATCAAAAGCTTGGGGTTTTATCCAAATTTGACATGGGAAGTAAACCGACAACAAGCAGTAATCACCCTTGAAACCTGGGCTAAATACAGGAAAGGAATATATGACAGAAAGCTGAAACGTACAACACAATTTTGTATAGGACAAAAGGTGTTATTTATAACACATCCTAAATCCACAAAAATGGGAAAACTGAACCATAAGTGGTAATTACTGTAGATTGGACCATACATAATTACTAAAATCCCCTATGCAGTAGCAAACAGATTGGCGCACACAAACATGGATAAAGACAAGGGCCTTTACCCACATAAAGACTTGAGAACATTTGTATACTGAAGAAGGGCTGTATACCCCTTAAGTTGTATATATGTATAATAATATTAGATTTAGGATGCTGGAAAATCACGTTCTGGAATTTATGTTGTTAGTTGATAAGGAAAATTTTTGTTTGTATTTTTTCTTATATGTCAAATGTGTAAATGATAAGGAAGAATTTTACTTTTATGTGTCTAGAGACAACAATACTTTAAATACAATGCTTCGCCTTGCACGTACTCCAGTGGTAAATGAATAAACAAACTTGTGAAATGCACGCTAGCATGCAATGCAATACACAACTCGCCATGATTTTAGTGGTAACAGAGCAACGCAGCACATGCACATTGGAGAGAAAGCTAGTCAACAAATCACAAGTGCGTGTGTGCTAGGCATGGATGAAAGTGTTGGACCACCCAAAGCAAACAAATCCTATGAGCGACAGCATACACTAGCATTTGTAAAGCCTGTGGAATAAACAGGGACAAAGAAAATTAAGGGAGAGTCTGTACTACAACTATCTACACAATACTCACAAACAAAGATAAGCTAAGGGATTATGTACATGAAAAGGGCCCCTAAACTATGAGATATTTACTTAAATTACGCTACTATATACCTTATATCTTTACTTGTCAATATCCACAAATTTAAGTAGTGAAAGTACACGCACTAATTATAATTTAGGGAGCAGAAAACTCTTGCTGGAAGTAAACAAGCAAGTAAAATATAAGTGGCAAACTGAATAAGAGGTCACACCACGCTTATAATACACTTTATCTTTCAGATTTATAAGGTAAGTAGAGTTGCACATATGACATTAAACAAGTCTGTGACAGCATGACTGAACACTGAAGTAAATGAGTACATGGTTAAATATATGAAAGAGGTATTAGTAGCCATCGAGTCACTGTATAGTTATTTATGAAGATTTAGTTGTAAGTTAGTGTTGTTTCTTCCAGGGAATGATGCATCAACACATCCTAAAGTGAAGAAGATGTGGAGTGTTAGGTGCCATAAGAAGGACCGCACCACAAGACAAATATAGTTATAAGTTTATGATACACGAGAATGTGATAGAGTGAAAGTATCGGTAGAAGAAAACAGTTGTGTGGGCCACATATCACAATGCTGAGGTAAGGCTGAGCACTACTAAATAATCAGGGAGTCGGAATCAAACTACGGTGAGCATTGAATACCCATGAAAGCGTCAAAAGCCTGATTTTCATTGAAATTTTCATACATGTTTGATACTTATATAAACACTTTTTTACACTCATTGTACATAACATATAGTACTGATGATACAACTCTGTATATCCTAGTGTATGAAATAGTTTCCTTATACAATGAACATAATAAGTAAATACTGAGTTGCACTTTAAACACTGAATAATTATTTGACATGGTGGGTATAGTCAAGTTTGCATTGTGTTTATAAGCAACAAACTATTTTGTTCTTGGGATCACAGTTAAGACTTGTACTAAGACCTAACAGAGCACATAAATGCCTTTCCATGAAATTTCCTCAACCCTGTAGTCTGTAGATCCTTCCTGGAGAATGCTAGAGACGTGAGGCCATGCATAGTTATTTGAGCAGCACATAGCACATAGAATATATTGTAGTGACTATTGCTTACTTCAGCTTTGAAGCTGATAAATATGCTTCAACAAGAAGCCACTGTGAACTGGAATGAAATGTATGTCAATTTATGACATAAGGGAAAACAGAATCTATTATTGTATGAATGTTATGTAAAGAATGTAAAACCAAATGAGAGTAAAAACTGTACTTATATAACTGGAATTGAACAATGTAACAAAATTATAATTCAACAAAATATAATAAAACAAAATTACAATCAGATTATAATGTATATAAGCAATGATAATGGCATGTCAGCAAGTGAATAGGATCAGTTTATTTTTGTAGTTCTATTTGTATTTTATTTTATTATATGTATAGTATGTGGAAAGGACACTACAGAAATTTTGTGTGATGCAACAGTATGAAAGATGCTCAAAAACAAAGTGCAAAAAATACTAAACCTGCCTGCAAAGTGTTAAGTGTGCATGTGAGATATGTGAATGTGCACTTGATAAACTAGTAATGACAATACTTCATGTAACATGAATTTTCTCTGCTGGACATTGCCATAAAAGTGGCAAAAAACTTACCTTGTCGACGGATGTCAGATGTATGGCTGGTGTCCCCACTGAATAAGTGAGAGGGGTGAGGTGAAATAAATTCCTCAGGCCACTGATATGGAAACCATTTGTCACTCCATCGAAGATTTCACAGAGGATCAAGCCGCTGGACACAAGCTTCACATATTGGTGCAGTGAAGGCTACCGTGAATGCACGACACAGTCACTCTAACTTTGTATTAAACATGTGAGTGCGAGCTAGGATGGTAATGGACATCAAGCTGCGCACACATGCTTTACAAGCTAAACACTGTGTATATACTGACTGACAATAATGGGAGCATGTGGTTACAGCAAGCACTTTGTTATGAAAGAAAACTTATGTATGTATGTGTTAAGGGAAACTGACATGCCCATATAAATTGATAACCATAAAGGATAACTTCCATGGCCAAAATATAAGGCTATGCTGATACCGGCCAGGGTCATCAACCACTAAATCTCTGTATGTTGTCAGTCCGCAGTGGAGGAGGGGGGGGGGGGGGGCAGGGCAGAATTATAACGAATCATATTATTATTTTGTTCTCTCATTCTTTTCTTTACATTTGTTGTTGTTGTGGTCTTCAGTCCTGAGACTGGTTTGATGCAGCTCTCCATGCTACTCTATCCTGTGCAAGCTTCTTTATCTCCCAGTACCTACTGCAACCTACATCCTTCTGAATCTGCTTAGTGTACTGATCTCTTGGTCTCCCTCTACGATTTTTACCCTCCACGCTGCCCTCCAATGCTAAATTTGTGATCCCTTGATGCCTCAAAACATGTCCTACCAACCGATCCCTTCTTCTAGTCAAGTTGTGCCACAAACTTCTCTTCTCCCCAATCCTATTCAATACCTCCTCATTAGTTACGTGATCTACCCACCTTATCTTCAGCATCCTTCTGTAGCACCACATTTCTAAAGCTTCTATTCTCTTCTTGTCCAAACTATTTATCGTCCATGTTTCACTTCCATACATGGCTACACTCCATACAAATACTTTCAGAAACGACTTCCTGACACTTAAATCTATACTCGATGTTAACAAATTTCTCTTCTTCACGTGGTCCAACATTTCTACGGAATCCAAACTGATCTTCCCCGAGGTCCGCTTCTACCAGTTTTTCCATTCGTCTGTAAAGAATTCGCGTTAGTATTTTGCAGCTGTGACTTATTAAACTGATAGTTCGGTAATTTTCACATCTGTCAACACCTGCTTTCTTTGGGATTGGAATTATTATATTCTTCTTGAAGTCTGTGGGTATTTCGCCTGTCTCATACACCTTGCTCACCAGATGGTAGAGTTTTGTCATGACTGGCTCTCCCAAGGCCATCAGTAGTTCTAATGGAATGTTGTCTACTCCCAGGGCCTTGTTTCGACTCAGGTCTTTCAGTGCTCTGTCAAACTCTTCACGCAGTATCTTATCTCCCATTTCATCTTCATCTACATCCTCTTCCATTTCCATAATATTGTCCTCAAGTACATCGCCCTTGTATAAACCCTCTATATACTCCTTCCACCATTCTGCCTTCCCTTCTTTGCTTAGAACTGGGTTGCCATCTGAGCTCTTGATATTCATACAAGTGGTTCTCTTCTCTCCAAAGGTCTCTTTGATTTTCCTGTAGGCAGTATCTATCTTACCCCTAGTGAGACAAGCCTCTACATCCTAACATTTGTCCTCTAGCCATCCCTGCTTAGCCATTTTGCACTTCCTGTCGATTTCATTTTTGAGACGTTTGTATTCCTTTTTGCCTACTTCATTTACTGCATTTTTATATTTTCTCCTTTCATCAATTAAATTCAATATATCTTCTGTTACCCAAGGATTTCTATTAGCCCTCGTCTTTTTACCTACTTGATCCTCTGCTGCCTTCACTACTTCATCCCTCAGAGCTACCCATTCTGCTTCTACTGTATTTCTTTTCCCCATTCCTGTCAATTCCTGTCCTGTGGCGACTATCGACCAAGTCGCGGGTAATATCTTTGTTTTTGGCAAGCTCTTTGCCCCAGTCTGTGGTCACGCGTGAAAGTGTACGGACGTGTACCGAGAATACAGAATGTAAACAACTGTATATGTGTGCTTACGAGAAATAAAAATAGTGTTTATTACATGTGGTGTAGCGTGCATCATTGGAATCGGCACCCCTACCACGCTAAACCCATACTGGTGACCCCGAATTTTGTTCGCGAGTGCTACAACGAAATCTTATACCATCGAGCAGTACACAATGGATCGCTTGCCGCCTGCTACACCGAACACGTGCCAACTAAGTGTTCCAACGGACGCTTCGGCATGGTTTTACAATTATTCACCGGGCGTCCGCAATAGTTCTACGCAGGTTCCGAACACATCGACTAGCTGTACTCAACAGGACAGTGTTTATACAATTCCACAGCCACGTGTTCCGAGTGCTCAACAGCCGACGCAATGTGCTCAAACCCCAGTGACTATGTTTACTGGTTTCCCAAGTGCAAGTGTGAATTTTCCACCCGAATCAGTGACTGTACAAATCGAGCCGGACGCTCAAGACAGGAGAGTTCATATTTCTGCCGGAACTCCGGATTTTGCACCAACCCCCCCTACACCACCAGCGTCCGCTTTACGAGTGTTTCCGACGGCACACGCCATTCCTGCCGCGTGTGTTCCACAAACATTAGGTGATTTTAACTATTTTAAGGCACCTGTAGGGGAGGGGCCCGGAAACTGTATTCCGTCGTTCGCCGCACATCGGTCGACTACGGTCGATTCTACCACGCCGGTCCATTCTACGCCCGTCGGCGTTACTCCGTCGACCGCTCGATTAGTTGATTTCTCGACCAAGGTCGAGCCAGCCGCGCCTACCGTGCCGCATGCCACTGACAGTGGCGGAAGCTGGTGCACCGCTACTGCACCCGAGACAATTATGTTGCAGAACTATGGACAGGGAGAGACAGTTTCTGATAAACATTTATGTCAAGACTTTCCCACTCGTTGGCCGAAGCTACCACCCCTTCGCAAGGATCACCCACGCACATGGTTTGCCTTGGTCGACCACGTCCTGCAGCTACACGGCGTCGCCGACGACAATTCGAAGTTCCTATGCTTACTGTGTCACCTCCATGACGAACTGGAGCTGATCTGCGACATTGTGGCTTCGCCCCCCGCTACGGACAAATATGCGTTTGCCCGACGCACCATCCTCGAGCGACTATCCACATCGACAGAGGAAGCTATCTGCCTCATCAGTCAGGAATCGCTGGGATCCAGGTTCCATGTCGCAACTCTGGCGTCATCTCCGCGCTATGATTGACACGCATCACATGCCGGACATTACACTTTGGACCATCTGGTTGCTGAAACTTCCCCCGCAAGTTCAACTTCACCTTCTACATGTAACTTCGGCCCCACTAGATGCCAAACTGAAGATCGCAGACCAGGTTTACAACATTCTGCCCCCCCCGCATACCCCTCCAGGGTGCCCTCAGGCCTCAGGGGTTGGCACACCTGCGCGGCAGTTCCCATCCTGCAGTACAGAGTGCGCACGACTCGCTCCACGCATGCGCGCGGAGCCAACGCCGCCTGGCAACCGCCGCAGTAACTCCTCTCCTACCAGCACTACTGCAGCGTCGCCATCGGAGGGAACTACAAACAAGTCCCCCTCCACTGCCGCTTCGACCTCAACCAGCGCGACGGGCGACGCCACGCGCCGCCCCGCTTGGTGTTACTTCCACTCCCGCTTTGGCGACGCGGCTAAGAAATGTCGTTCTCCATGCGCGTTCCCAAACTAATAACGCGACCCAATTCAGGCGCTATGGGCCGCGTTGCACCGCACAGACGCCTATCACTAAATACTTCTTCTCCTCACGCGCCAGGACGCTTGTACGTGAAAGATGCAGTGTCTTGCCTTTCATTTCTAGTCGACACGGGGGCCGAGGTTAGTGTGATACCTTTGTCCGCAGGTATTAAATTCGAGCTTCAGCCTTGCCCCCCGCTTCGAGCCGCCAATAATTCCCTGATCCGCTCTCATGGAATAACGAATTTAAGCCTTAAACTGCAGGACATTAATACGCCCTTACAGTGGACTTTCGTTATCGCGGATGTGGATGAACCCGTGCTTGGGGTAGATTTTCTCTTAGCCCACGCACTGTCACCCAACCTACAACGAGGTACACTAACCTTTAACTCGGGAGACCGTACCACCGGTTCAGATATCTTACCCCTCTCATCCGAAAGCACCATTCTGCTGTGTGAGCTAGTGGAAACTGCTGTTGCAGTGCTTTCTCTTAGATCACACAACGACGAACTTCGGGACAGCAATGGGGCCCTCCGCTTACGCATCGCCGCCGTGCAAGCCAAGCTCACGGACGCGCATAAGCAGACCGCCCAGCTGTCGCACACGGCCACGCCCCCAACCCCCGCACCACTTCCTCGCACCTGCAGCCGACGCCGCGTGACATTTCTACTGCCGGACGGAAGCTGTACCCGCGACGCTACCAGGTACCCCACCGAGCTCTTCGACAAGGACTACCAGTGGATCACCGCCACTGCTGCTGAACTGCCGGCCTTGGACACACACACGTGTGCATTACAGGTTAGTCCCAGTGCAACGGGTGCTGGTCCAGCATCCCCATCGGTGTTCGCGATCAATAACGGTACTGTCCACAGAATAAATACCACAGAAGGCCCACCGGTACGTGCAAAAGCTAGGCGTTTAAATCCGGAAAAACTTAAACACGCTAAAGCTATTGTTCAGGAACTTTTAGATAATAAGACTATCCGCCATTCTTCTAGTTGTTGGTCGTCACCCATTCATTTGGTGCCCAAGAAAGATGACACTTTCCGCCTCTGCGGTGACTAACGGGCGCTTAACGCCAGAACAATTTTAGATAATTATCCCATCCCAAATATTCAAGACTTTGCTTCCCAGCTGCATGGGGCACAAATTTTCAGTGTAGTCGATTGTCATAAGGCGTACCACCAACTGCCAATGGCACCTGAGGACGTTGAAAAGACCGCTATCATCACCCCGTTCGGGTTGTTCGAGTATTTGTTTATGCCATTCGGCCTTAAAAATGCTGCACAGACGTGGCAACGGTTCATCGACTCGCTGGTTGGAAAACTGGACTTTGCATATGCGTACCTGGACGACTTGTTAATTTTTTCTTCCTCCCTCGAGGAACATGAACAACATTTAAATACAGTGTTCCAACTATTAAAAGCAAACGGTATCGCAGTGAACAATACTAAGTCACAACTCCGCCGCACCAGTGTCACTTTTCTGGGCCACAGAGTTTCTGGCGACGGCATCCACCCCCTAACTGAACGGGTGGAGGCCATTAGTACGGTGCCTTTGCCCAAAGATTTTCAGGGCCTACCGTAAACATATTCCCCGCGCCGCCGACATACAAGCCCCACTGACGGATGCCCTCGCAGGAAAAAACACATCAGGGTCTCGGGCGGTCACGTGGACTCCAGATATGCGTCGCGCATTTGATAATCTAAAGTCAGCCTTACAGACAGCTGTTACGCTTGCTCACCCCATTCCTGATGCTCCCATCTCGCTTACTACAGACGCAAGTGATACAGCAGTGGGGGCAGTACTTCAGCAATCCGTGGGTTCTGTTGTACAGCCGATCAGATTTTTCTCCCACAAACTGACCGCTTCCCAACGTAAATGGTCGACCTTCGACCGGGAACTGTTTGCTATTTACGCTGCTATCAAATATTTCCAAGACGATATCGAAGGTCGCCATCTCGTGGTATTTACCGACCACGAGCCATTGGTTTACGCTTTCCGTAACCCAAGTAAGGACTCATCCCCGAGACGTTTTAGGCATATGGACCTTATATGTCAGTTTATGAATGACATACGTTACGTCAGAGGCGCAGACAATGTCGTCGCTGATTTTCTGTCTCGGGTGTCGGTTTTATCTTCACAACTGGACCTCAGTGAGCTCCCTAAATTGCAGACAGAGGATACTGAACTCGCAGCATTGCGTTCCGATATCAAAACAGGACTCAAACTAGAGTTACGGACACTTCCTGGGTTTTCATCACCCATCTGGTGCGACATTTCAACAGGACGCATACGCCCGGTGATTCCTGCACCTCTCCGCCGGGACATATTTAATAGTATCCACGACTTGGCACACCCTGGCATTCGCTCCTCCGCACGTCTGGTATCTGAACGTTTTGTTTGGCCCAGGGTGATAAAACAATGTCGCAGTTGGGCACGAGCATGTGTGGCTTGTCAGCGCGCAAAAGTAGGACGTCATGCACAGCCCCCCATGGGTACGTTCGATGTGGCAAAAAGAAGATTCCAGCACATACACATCGATATCGTCGGGCCCTTACCCCCCTCAGGCCCCTTCCGTTACATACTGTCCGCAATTGACAGGTTTACCCGCTGGGTAGAGGTAATTCCTCTCACTACTATCACAGCCGATGCAGTGGCCCGAGCCCTGCTGTTAATGTGGATCTCGCGCTTCGGCTGCCCAGTCTCTGTCACCACCGACCAGGGCCGCCAGTTCGAGTCTGCCCTCTTCCAACAGCTTTGTGAACTGTGTGGGGTGAAACGATTTAGGACTACAGCATACCACCCCCAGAGCAATGGGCTTGTGGAACGCTGGCACCGAACGCTTAAAGCTGCCCTGATGTGCCACGGAGGTGAGTGGGCCGATGCCTTACCATGGGTAATGTTAGGCGTTCGGGCCGCGTACAAAGAGGACCTCGGCGCATCCCTGGCAGAGGTACTGTATGGAGAACCCCTCACACTCCCAGCAGAGTTAGTCGAGCCTTCACTTCCTCCAGATCAAATCTGCGACTCGACATTCGTCGGGCAGGTCAAGGAGCTAATTGCTAACATCCGCGTGCCGCCTCCTCGACCACACACGCCCCCTCCCGTATTTCTGCATAAGGACTTGGCGTCGTGCACTCATGTCATGGTGCGTGATGACACCATCCGACCGGCACTCAGACCTCCATATACGGGCCCGCACAGAGTCATATCACGGCGTACCAACACGTTCGAAGTGCTCATTAACAGCACGCCTCAAACGGTATCCGTCTGCCGCCTCAAACCTGCATGGACTCTGGGAGAACTGCCCGATACCCCACCCAGTCAGACCCCATCCCCTGCTGCACCCACCTCGCATGAGGCATCTACCGACAGTCCATGGATGAGCGACGCCCATTCCCACACGTGTGACGTTTCCCACTCCCAGTCGTGTGACAGTGCTACAGGTGCGTGTGACATTCCTATGCAGAGTGATGCGTGTGATGACTTACCCTCCTACAGGCAGCCCCTCGCCTCTCCCCTGTTAGGATTCAGTGATGTATCAGGGACCAACCTCAGAGCGTGTGATGTCACCGATGACGACTCGTGTGGAGATTCTGTCAACCCGTATAAGGAAGTGGTAGTGAATGTCAACACAGATCTTATTTGCAGCTCTAATGTGTTTTTTGTTATGCAGCCGGGTAATGTGTACATCTTCTACGAACAAGCCAGCTTCCCCAGTGACAACTTAACTCACATTCATCTCCTCCAGTCTGTCCCCTTGCCTGTTGGTACTGACCCATCAACGGTCAAAGTCCTACGTACCGCCACAGGCATTCAGATCCGCTATCCTGGCCCCTCACAACCCACCATCCCCTCCCCAGATCCCTCAACTGCTGTACGAGGATTCACCCGGTCAGGCAGGACCATCCGCCCCCCTCGCTGGCTCAAAGACTTCAATTACTAATGTAATGTAATGTAAGGTATGGTTTCTGATTAAACACCCTCTCCCTCCCCCCTGGGTGTTCCCTTTACATGTATGCCCCAATATTTATGTTTGTGCTCCACACTCTAGGGGGGGGGGGGGGGGGGGGGGGGGCTAATGTGGCGACTATCGACCAAGTCGCGGGTAATATCTTTGTTTTTGGCAAGCTCTTTGCCCCAGTCTGAGGTCGCGCATGAAAGTGTACGGACGTGTACCGAGAATACAGAATGTAAACAACTGTATATGTGTGCTTACGAGAAATAAAAATAGTGTTTATTACATGTGGTGTAGCGTGCATCATTGGAATCGGCAACCCTACCACGCTAAACCCATACCCTTATGCTCTCCCTGAAACTCTGTACAACCTCTGGTTCTTTCAGTTTATCCAGGTCCCATCTCCTTAAATTCCCGCCTTTTTGCAGTTTCTTCAGATTCAATCTGCAGTTCATAACCAATAGATTGTGGTCAGAATCCATATCTGCCCCTGGAAATGTCTTACAATTTAAAACCTGGTTCCTAAATCTCTGTCTTACCAGTATGTAATCTATATATATGAAAAAAATAATAAGTTATTATGTACCAGCGATAATCTTGGCATACAGACAAAACAAGTAGAGATATGTCCTTCAATTGATTAATTTCTACATCTTCACCTCTTCAGCTCTATAAGTGGTAGTGGGTGAACGTATGAAGCGTTCCACCGCATTAACATTGTTAAAAAATGTGTATTCTAACCATACAGTAAAGAAGTGTTATAAAAGCTATTATCGAGATGAGCTGCATTAATAACCACATCTGTTAATTATTTCACCTGCATCGAGAATCCTGCATCAAGAGGATTGAAGCAGACAAGAAGAATTTGCATGAACAAAGGAGGGGTGATCCGCAACCAGTATTGTCATACCGAGCTCTATGCACAATAGCGGTAACAGGAAAAAGAGATATGTACATTTAAATACAAAGGATAATCTAAAAGTGTATTGACTTTAAAGGTCTGTTGATATTAGTGCCAGTTAAAGTTCACTAAGGATATGCGTACCTTCCACTTTCTTTCAATTATTTTTTCCATTTTTTTAAAAATTATTCAAGCAGCAGTGACTTAATCAGTTTCCATTATATATTATATTTTATCTCTGCTCCCCTATTCTGGTCACAATTCATGCACCAGTGATGGCAATGATAGTTTCACAAGGACACCCGGCCGCAGCAGTCCAACTGCCAGCGCACGTTCCATACATGTTGACTCCAAACACCACCTGCACAGTACCCGGACTTCCCATAGACATGGGTTTACATTCTCTGATTACAATAATTGTTACATCAGCCAAAATGTTAACAATTAATAATGTGTCCAATGCCAATATTTTTAGTTGTTAATTAAGACAATTATAACAACAAAAGCTCGTCTTATAAAATGCATAAATTAGCATAAAAGAAATTTCTTGTATAGGACTGGGTTTGTAGTAGTGTAGTGTGGTGTTACTGTGGTTCCATGATGAGTTAATTAGTAAACTATTCACTACATGATCACCAAGTACATTTCCATGCCACAAGCGTTAAAGACCAGTGGCATAATTTAAACTACTCTACTGTACAATACCTATTATTCCTGAGTTTGACTGATCTTCATCATAATGGAAAAAACAATAACAATAATAATAATAAAAAACTCATTGAACTATGCCAACAAAACAAGCTAAAAATTATGTCAACCTCTCTTCACAAACAAAAAACATGACGATCATCCATCCATTAGTTGGGAAAATTTCAGATTGATCATGTTGCAATATAATTACTACCAAAAAGAAATTCACAATGTGCAAGTAGACAAAGGTGCAAATATCAATTTTGATCATTATTTAACCAGAATAAAAATTAAATTCACACTCAAGAGGAAATTCAAAAGAAAAACAGTGCTGATCCCAAAATTTGATCTACACAAAATCAAAGTCTCCAAAATCACTGAAAAATGGGAAGAACAAATGCAGAAGATTGGCAGAAACTTCAAACTAAAATCTTCAAAACAGAAAAAAGATCTGATCCTCTGATCCTTCTTTCCAAAAAACCAAAACACCCTTGGTGGAATCAAGATTACGAGAATGCACTAGAAGAAAGATGAAAGGCATTTCAAAATTAACATTAAAACAAATCAGAAGAAACACAGAAGAAATTTTTCAAAATGCGCAAATAGACTTCTAAGAGTTTAAGACAAATTAAACGAAAATATGGCAGTGAGCAACTGCAGTCAATTGAAGAAACTTCAAAAAATACAATACCCGATTTCTATAAGAGCTTTACAAACCAGATCAAAGGGTACTCACCACAAAAACTTTGCTTTCAAAAACAAGATGGTAAATTTGCTCAGACATGTAAAGAAAATTCCCAAGTACCTAGCCACATATTTTTCACAGCTTTTAAATTGTCCAGTACCCAAAGAGAGATTCCCAAAAGTGTGGCCAGAAATCTCAGCACAGAACTTGTCACCACCAACACAAGAAGAAATTTATGCTCACATCAAGAAACTTAAAAGCAATAAAGCATCAGGGGATGACAGAATTGTAGCAGGACTCTTGAAAAATTTAGGCCCAAATTGACTCAAAGAAATTACTCAAATAATCCAAAACATCTAGCAAACCGAAAAAATTCCTGATGACTGGAAGATTGCTCTGATTCATCCACTACATAAAAAAGATAATAAATCAGGGGGATCTGTCAACTACTAGTCACCTACAAAATTCTACCATCTTGTCTCTTGAATAGAATACAACAGCAATTAGAACCCAAAGTAGCAGAATATCAAGCAGGATTCAGACTGAACAGATCATGTCCGAAGCAAATTTTCAACCTGAAAACCATACTCAGAATGCAAATTCTCAACAAAAACCTGTAGTATGCACAGTTGTAAATTTCAAATAAGCATACCATTCAAGAGACAGGCCTTCACTATTCCAAATTTTAGAAGGGGTGGAGGGGTTGGATCCCAAAGCATGAGAAATCATAAAACAAACACTAATTGGTATGAAATCTAAATTAACTTTATGGGGGAGATCTCAGAACCCTTCAACACTCAAACAGCTGTGAGACAAGGTGATGGACTCTTTCCTATTCTGTTCACCATAGTTCTAGACAAAGTTATGGAAGAGTGGGAGAAAGAACTTAAGAAATGTGGGATTTGGTAGCCAATCCAACTGGGCATTGCCAAAACCAACCTCTACATCTCAATACTTGCTTTTGCGGATGACCTGATGATGATAACAGAGGATGAGCAGACTGCAGTCGAACAGCTGGAAATACTCAAGGAATGAGTAGAAAAAAATAGGTTTACAGATGTCATTTGAGAAAACTGAATTCTTTTGTTCAAAACCAGAAACTGCAAGCTTGAAAACAAAATATGGTAAAATTAACAGGGTCCCATACTTTAAGTACCTTGGAGAATACATCAAACCAACAGGTATTGAAAAAACCTCACAGCAACATTGCCTCCAAGAAATTAAAAAAGAATCAGGGTTAATGCAAAACCTCTACAACAAAAAATCAGTGTCAAGAGGGGCAAAAATTCGACATTACAATACTATTATAAATCCAGCAAGTGAAACACTAACCCTTAATAGAATTCAACTTGAAGACATCAAAAAAGAAGAGAGAAAGACCACCAGGAAAATTCTAGGAGGAAGACATACTCAAGAAGGTTACCAATTAAAACAACAGAAAACTTTTCAAACATCAAAACTGATATTAGGAAAAGGTGAATGAAATTCTTTGGTCATCTCAGTCAACTACTAGAAAGCTGACTGACAAAGAGAATAATAGATTATGTAACTTCACTTACGAATTCCACACCTTGGCTGGATGAAATTCAAAAGGACCTAAATAATGCAAACATAAGACCAGCCAACATTCTAGAAAGAGACACCTTCAGACACAAAGCAGACAAATGGGAAATTATATCAGAGCAATCAAAAGAAAAACAGTACAGACCAAAGGGGTCAGATGAGCATAAAAAAGCCTTCTTCTTTCGGAAAGAATGAAAGCCTATTAGAAGAACAAGAAGAACTCAAAGAAAAATTGATTGACTTATTTGCTTACGTCTTCCATTTCTAGGAAGAATTCGCCAATAATAATAATAATAATAATAATAATAACTCCCGTGGAGGCCCGGGAAAAGAATAGGCCTCCGGTATGTTCTGCCAGTCGTAAAAGGCGACGAAAAGAACAAACCACTAATAGGGCTAACCCCCCTTTTAGTGTGATTACTTGGTTCAGGACAGAACTAAAGAAGCCTCGGACAAGCGCCGTCATGGTCGGGGACGACGCTTGAACCCTATGCCCGCCCACAATGGTAACGACACTGCTAGCCAACTGGAAAATGATTTAAATCCAAATAGAGGTGTTTTGCAGGATATGCTTCCTGCAACCACCCTACAAGGAAAACAAAGACAGAGGATGAGATGGTCAGATGAAGTTAATTGACACCTCATGTTCTGTTATTACCAAGCAACAAACCTAGGAACCAACACAACTGGATACAGATCACAAGTATACACAACATTTATTACCAGATACCCGGAATTAAAATTTTTAACAGAACAACGACTAGCTGATCAGATCCGTGTAATAATAAAAAATAACAGGATACCCCAGTCAGAATTAGAAAACATCAAACAACAAGTACAACAAATACTGGAACAAAATAATGTGCAATCAGAAGAAGAAGAAAATACAGTAATGGACTCAAACATCCCAGAGCAAACAAACAAAGACCAACACGCATCAATTAAACAATCAGAGGAAAACGAAATCTTAAGACAGCCACCAGAACAAGCACAAATAGAACACGAAGAGACACACGTGTTAGATATAGAAGAGAAACTTCAGCTGACATATATAGAATACAAAGACACAAATACAGACATCAGACCATTCTTGCATAGACCGCCAAATAACCCACAAGTCGAAACAACAATAAAAACTATCAACACAATCATACACAACAAAATAAATGAAAATACAACTATGGAAGAGTTACAACTACTGGTTTATATAGGAGCACTCACTACACTAAATATACACGCTAGGCAGAGATCAGAACAAACCAACACACAGAAGAAACCCACAAAACCAGCGTGGCAACACAGGCTACAGATCAGAATTGAAAAACTGAGAAAAGACATCGGACAGCTAACACAATTTATAAGAAATGAAATATCAGACAAAAAACGAAAAAGGTTAGGTAAAATCTCACAACAAGAAGCAATAGAGCAATTAGATGAAAAGAAGCAGAAATTACAAGCATTGGCCAAACGACTTAGAAGATACAAAAAAAGTGAAAATAGAAGGAAACAAAACCAAACATTCAACACAAACCAAAAGAGATTTTACCAAACAATAGATAACACACACATTAAAATAGACAATCCACCAAACATAACTGACGTGGAACACTTCTGGAGCAACATATGGTCAAACCCGGTACAACATAACAGGCATGCACGGTGGATACAAGCAGAAACAGACACATACAAGATGATACCACAAATGCCTGAAGTGATAATTTTGCAACATGAAGTCACCCGAGCAATTAATTCTACACACAATTGGAAAGCCCCTGGAAATGATAAAATAGCAAATTACTGGCTAAAGAAGTTCACCTCAACACATTTACATCTAACTAAATTATTTAACAGTTACATTGCAGAGCCATACACATTCCCTGATACACTTGCATATGGAATAACCTATCTGAAACCTAAAGATCAAACAGACACAGCAAACCCAGCTAAATATCGCCCCATAACATGCCTACCAACAATCTACAAAATATTAACTTCAGTCATTACACAGAAATTAATGACACATACAACACAGAACAAAATTATAAATGAAGAACAAAAAGGCTGCTGCAAAGGAGCACGAGGATGTAAAGAGCAACTGATAATAGATACAGAGGTGACGTATCAAGCTAAAACTAAACAAAGGTCGCTACACTACGCATACATTGATTACCAAAAAGCCTTTGATAGTGTACCCCACTCATGGTTACTACAGATATTGGAAATATACAAAATAGATCCTAAATTGATACAGTTTCTAAACATAGTAATGAAAAACTGGAAAACCACACTTAATATTCAAACAAATTCAGATAACATCACATCACAGCCAATACAGATTAAGCGTGGAATATACCAAGGAGACTCATTAAGTCCTTTCTGGTTCTGTCTTGCTCTGAACCCACTATCCAACATGCTAAATAATACAAATTATGGATATAATATTACTGGAACATACCCACACAAAATCACACATTTGCTATACATGGATGATCTAAAACTACTGGCAGCAACCAATCAACAACTCAACCAATTACTAAAGATAACAGAAGTATTCAGCAATGATATAAATATGGCTTTTGGAGCAGACAAATGTAAGAAAAATAGCATAGTCAAGGGAAAACACACTAAACAAGAAGATTACATATTGAATAACCACAGTGACTCCATAGAAGCGATGGAAAAAACAGATGCCTATAAATATCTAGGATACAGACAAAAAATAGGAATAGATAATACAAATATTAAAGAAGAACTAAAAGAAAAATATAGACAAAGGCTAACAAAAATACTGAAAACAGAATTGACAGCAAGAAACAAGACAAAAGCTATAAATACTTACGCTATACCATTATTGACCTACTCATTTGGAGTAGTGAAATGGAGTAACACAGACCTAGAAGCACTCAATACACTTACACGTTCACAATGCCACAAATATAGAATACATCACATACATTCAGCAACAGAAAGATTCACATTAAGCAGAAAGGAAGGAGGAAGGGGATTCATCGACATAAAAAACCTACATTATGGACAGGTAGACAATTTAAGAAAATTCTTTCTAGAACGAGCAGAAACTAGCAAAATACACAAAGCAATCACTCATATAAATAAATCGGCTACACCACTGCAATTTCATAACCACCTTTACAACCCTCTAGATCATGTAACATCAACAGATATGAAGAAAGTAAATTGGAAAAAGAAAACACCACATGGCAAGCACCCATATCATCTAACACAGCCACACATCGATCAAGACGCATCCAACACATGGCTAACAAAAGGCAATATATACAGTGAGACGGAAGGATTCATGATTGCAATACAGGATCAAACAATAAACACCAGATATTACAGCAAGCATATTATTAAAGATCCCAATACCACAACAGATAAATGCAGACTTTGCAAACAACAAATAGAAACAGTAGATCACATCACAAGTGGATGTACAATATTAGCAAATACAGAATACCCCAGAAGATATGACAATGTAGCAAAAATAATACATCAACAGCTTGCCTTACAACATAAACTTATAAAACAACACGTTCCCACATACAAGTATGCACCACAAAATGTACTGGAGAATGATGAATACAAATTATACTGGAACAGAACCATTACAACAGATAAAACAACACCACATAACAAACCTGACATCACACTCACCAATAAAAAGAAGAAATTAACACAACTAATCGAAATATCCATACCCAATACAACAAATATACAAAAGAAAACAGGAGACAAAATTGAAAAATACATCCAACTGGCTGAGGAAGTCAAGGACATGTGGCATCAGAATAAAGTTGACATTATACCAATTATACTATCAACTACAGGAGTCATACCACACAATATCCACCAGTACATCAATACAATACAGCTACATCCAAACTTATATATACAGTTACAGAAATCCGTAATTATTGATACATGTTCAATTACCCGAAAGTTCCTAAATGCAATATAACATATACTGTACAGTTAAAAGGAAGTGACGCTTGATCAAGGTCCGCGTCACGTCCCATTTTTAACCAGACTTAACGTCTGAGAAAGTAAAGAAATAATAATAATAATAATAATAATACATATTATCTCACAGATCCTCATGAGCCTCTTGTGTTGGAGTAACTTACTTGCAAAACTCCAATGAAAAAATAATACAGCAAAATCCTTTCTCATATAGTCAGACCTCAGACTCTACAAAGGAAAGATTCTTCATTGTCTAAATGAGAAAAAAATGGATGCTTCCATCACACACACCAAACTCCAAAATTAATTCCTGGGAGACCATATTGTGCACATCATTAGATCTTTACAAAGAATTCGATGAGAGCTTACTATCACACATTACTGACAATATCTAACAGACACACTTCTTGTAGGGTATAGCATAAAACATAAAATCTTTATTTTTATCTCCGTAGCCTAGTTTTTTAAGAAAAACACACAAAAGGTGGCTCATGACATTGTTCTTTAAGCAGAGAACTAACAACGCAAACCATGCTATCATCTCAAATATACCACTGGTAGATTCATGACATTAAAATTATGGGCTGAAATAACATTACTAGCATAAACATAACAACAAAAACTAATATCACTACCATAGACAATAATTTAGGAGCTCATGTAGTTATCCTACACAGGGTTTGATGTGTCAGATGTGGTGAGCTCTCAGAGATTTCTTTGATTTGAAAGATTCTAACTCCACAATATTTGGGTGAGCCAACCTTCTGACCCATATTGGACCATTTTAAGTGGAAAAGAAATTGTGATATATCTGTTCCTGTTTACTGGACAGTCTGAATGATTTCACGAGCACTTTCTACCTAACATGGAATTCTTGAACATGCACCTTTCCCACATACCTCTCTTTCTGCTTTCTTGAATTTTCTGAAGTAGCTGATTAACTAGTCTCTTCTGCTTAACTCTTGTAAATGGTGGTAAACTGACAACTTCATGGATCAGATCAGCTGGTTGGCAATTCTGTAATAGAGTGAGTGGTGCAATGAACCAACATGTATTCAGAAACAAGAGGTCAACGACAACAGCTGTCTATGAGTGCATCAATTCCATCCTAAACCTGATGGACAAAAAACAGGAAACAATAGGAGTCTTTATTGACTTGTCAAAAGCTTTTGACATGGTGGACCATAAAATTCTGCTATCAAAGCTAGAAAGATATGGTATTCGAGGTCTGTCCAACAAGTGGATCAGTTCCTTCCTGACTAATCGTATGCAGGCAGTGTGTATCGAGCACACAAATATTGAACTAAAAACTGTATCTAAGCACTTATCTGACTATAAACAAATTAAATGTGGTGTACCCCAAGGATCAGTATTGGGTCCCCTTCTGTTTCTTCTGTACATAAATGATCTAAGCTTAATTATTGATGCACACAAAACAATCATATTTGCAGATGACACCACAATTCTACTAAAAGGAGACGACAATGAACAGTTACAGCAGACAGTAAACACGGTCATGAAACAACTTAGCAGCTGGGCACAGAGTAATCAGCTTGTAATAAACAGTAAGAAAACCATTGCTCTAAAATTCCACAATGTTCCTAACAAGGACATGTTTATCCCATCAGTCTCTATCAATGACAAACCAGTTGGTAACAATACTGAAACCAAATTTTTAGGACTTTGGCTGCAGAGTAACATCAGATGGAATAAGCATATTGAATATCTCAATGCAGAACTGAGCAAAACATATTACCTTCTTTGTTCATTAAAATCATGCTGTAGTGAGAAAACAGTATTGAATGCATATCATGTGTACTTTCATTCTCGTCTTAGATATGGGGTCACCTTCTGGAAAAACAGCTAATAGCACTTTTAAACTACAAAAAAGGGCCATTAGAATCTTGTTTGGGCGCAAGCCTAGAGACTCTTGTAAAGCCCCTGTTTAAGAAATCTGGTATTCCTCCATTACCATGTGTATACATTATGGAAACCCTTTTGTTCTTTAAATTAAATGTAATAGGCAAGGACCGGAGACTGCAAAAAAACTGTGATATACATGAGCACTTTACCAGACAAAACGGAAACTTACATATGACTCAAATCAGCACAGCACTGTGCCAGAAAGGTACTTTTCACATGGGAGTTAGGCTTTATAACAAACTTCCTGAAAATATAAAAGCTATCACTGAGGTCAATACATCTGGAAAATCTCTTAAGTCATATTTACAGCATCACTGCTTTTACTCCATTGAACAATATTTGAGTTTATGAAATGTGTTATATAAATACTTACATGTAAAGTGTATTATTGTAACCTTAAATATGTATGCCTTGTAATGACTTTCAGCCTGTATATTTATAACTTGACTTGTCCAATGTCTTATGCATAAGCTGCTATGTGGACAACAGGACCAATAAAAAATACAATACAATACAATACAAGCAACATTACACCTTGAGGGATCATATTCATGACAGCTTGAAAATCTTTGATGATTATGTCCCATGTAGTATGTTTCTTTGTTCAATAAAATCTGCAGGTTTCCCAGGTCCTCCATAATGCACTACGCAGGGTTAGAGGTGGGGTGCCTTGCTGAGATGTAAACCAGTTGTATCTTGCATCTCTGTAGTGTTATTTTCCACCTCTCAGATTGATACTGAAGATCACTATCAGAGATTATTTTCTCAATGTGTCCTACAAGCAGAAGGAAGTCCATGCAATGTGCTCTCAACACAGTCAGGGCCATTGCTTCTTTTAGTGGTGTCAGCATCACAAATTTAAATAAATGACAATTAATTGAAACCCTCAGCTACCGACAGTGTTGTTGATATACCTCGATGGGGACAGCTTTAACAATATATATGAAGATAGTAGCTGTTCTAGAAAGAACAGATACCCATTTTTCCATTAAATCTTTTCCCATTAAAGCTCCCTTGATTTTCATTTTATTGTGAGTGAGTAATGGCCAATGATGATCTGCTGCGCAACATATATAAACCATCTCTGATATAGTGATAATGTGGCTTCCACTGTCAAAGATTCCCATAAGTTTTACTACTCTCACCATTATTTATAAAACCAGTTGTAAATCTTGCCTGGTTGCTTCTGTGTTTATCTCTAATAACATTTGGCATATGTCTTCATATTCCAGCATGTGCACTTGGTTTGATCTGATATCTATCGTCGGAATTTTCTGAGTCTGTATCTCACTGGTTGACCATCAGTTTCTTGCTATGTTTCCATTCCATTGCTCTTCCATCAAATTCAGACCCCATGACTCAATGATTTCAGCTTGCTGCTCATATATATCACATTCTCTCCAGTTGCTGTTAAATTAGCGGTTGTCATCATTTCTGTTGTTGGGATTCCAATTCTGGCTGCACTCCCATCGTGGTCCATTATACTACTGATGTCCATTTCCATAACCTCCTGCACAAGTGTTTCATGAACTATTATTTCTATGATGGTTTGCTCGATTCATTTGCAGATGAAAATTTCCATCCGAACCTCCTCTCCTTCCATTCGCATTATGCACCTCATATGCATAGTCAAATTCAAGGAGAAAACTTCTAAATGTTTCTGTGTTGTCTGCACAATGTCCTGCTAATACTTTCTGGTAATGGAATGGCAACTTTATACAGCAAAATTGAATGAGCTTGGTTGTGCTGCATTGGTTCTTCTTCATGAAAGACTTGAGTAACTTCACAGGGCTTTTAAAACAAGATGATTCTAGATCCCTGCACATCATGATTTTCTGTTTTATGCAGTTTCCCATTATGTACATCTTAATTCATTGTTCAACTGTGGTACACCACCTACTGGTGCTTCTGTCACTACACATTTCTTCATGAACATGAGTTGCACATCTGTGTAATGGTATGCAGTTGTGTTCCTGTTTGGACTCTACATAATGGCTCTTAATTGGTGGTGCATCCTGACTAGTTGGAAATGTTCAGCTGAACTGTGACCATTGCCGGTAGTGTATCTGATCTCTCGAAACGTAACACTTCTTGGTATGCATCTTGACCTGTACATGACAATCAAACATTTTCCTTCTGTGTGTATCTCTTACGCTACTTCTGTACTTTTTTTGCATGCTCTTGCATCACTCACATTTTTTATGATCTCTTCATGTTGTAAACTCATCTGCATCTGATTTCTAGAATTTTTGACAAATTTCCCATCTCTTGCTCTAATTAATTGATTCTACTTGACCCTCTTACTTGATGCTTTCTCCTCTGTCTCCTATACAATTTCCCTCTCTTGCTTTTTAAAAGTCACTAACACTTTCTTGGTTTGAGTTACAGTATTTCTTATGCCCTTATGTGTTTCTTGGCTACTAGAGCCTTTTTTTGCACACCTACAGTGTCCATTCTCACTACCTTTACATCTTTCTTTGCTTCAACGATGTCAGCAAAAACGAAAGGAAGATAGGTACTTCAACACTGAAGAAGACTCTCAGAGTGTTAACCCACCCCAACGTGATTGTCGTTAATGTGCCTCATCGACATGATTTGCTCCAGTGGTCATGCTTGAATAAGGAAGTGGAGCAGATCAACTAGGAGTACAAAGCTATCTGTAAGCACTTTAACAATGTTTCCTTAAGGGACACCAGTAGTTGTAGCAAAGAATGGCATACCAAGTATGGCCAACATTTTAATAATCTAGGTAAACGTGTTTTAAGTGATACAATTCTCAGAAAATTACTGGATAAGCTAGAGAAGGAAAAAAGACCAGTAATATGTTTGGATTATGTTTCAATTGAGAGACAAAAAACTTGTGTTCATAGACCATGCTGGGTGTTCTAGTAACATAAGGACACAACCTGATGAACTTTCATGCGGTAACATTAAGTCATGTCAACTAAGAGAATATGCAAAAAAAGAAATGCCTAAAGTAGAGTTTAAAATATGCTACCTCAATATTCCGGGTATGGCAGATAAAAACTTAATAGTCAACGAATTTTCAAATGAAAACGTGATAGATACTCTATGTTAAGTGAACATTGGTGTAAAGAGGATGAGCTTGGGTACAAAGCGTTGGATGATTACACACTACTTAGTTGCTATTGCTGAAAACAGCACTTACGTGGTGGTGGGGTAGCAATATATACAAAAACACCTCTTGCACCAAACTGTGGCAGGATAGATCTCAATACCCTTTGTGATGAAATGCATTTTGAAATATCAGGTCTAGCAATTGAGAGCCTTAAGCTAATGGTAGTAGTAGTGTACAGGCCACCTAGTGGTGACCCCCATATCTTTCTGGAGAAACTTGAGGAACTCTTAATGTACATATGTATACCAAAATGGAAAAAATACAATACTGTCATTGGAGGGATATCAATTCGAGTTTTGATGTCCTGCAGGTCAGAAAAACTGTGACAGAGCTCAAAAGTGTGCTTCAACAATTTAACCTGTACTATGTTAGCTGCAAACCTATCAGAGGCTCATCCTGTCTAGACAATATATTTACAAATATTAATAGAACTTGTATGTCCACTGATGTAATTAGTTTCCCTTTCTCAGACCATGATGCAGTCTTAGTCTTAATAATGTAACTTCAGACTGCACCAAACCAGAATATAAATTGTGATTACTAGACCAGTGAGCAGAGAGAGGATGGATACGTTTAGACATGCCCTCACTTATTTCAGTTGGGACACACATTTTATTAGGCTTCAACACTGATCAGCTGATATTGTTTTCACCAAGTTTTTCTCTGTATTTTTAAATATACTTGAAAATAACATCCCTCTGAAGAAATGTACAGTGAATTTTAGTAGTAATTACAGGAAAAGGAAATGAAGGAATGGTATACTCCACAGCTGGGCAACTGAAAAATACTGTTACGCTGTATTCTAGTCTATACAAAACCAGTAAATCAGAACCGTATAAAGAACTGTATGGTAAAGCTAAACACAAGTATAGGAAGGCAATAAAAGAAGCAAATAAACTGCATAATATAGTAAACATTGAAAAATCTAACAATAAATGCAAAAAGGCCTGGAGTGTAATAAATTCCATTGCATACACTAAACACAAAGAGTAAATCGCCATTACCCCAGAAGAATTTAATAAATATTGCAATCAGTCCATTGAAGAAATTAGTAAGTCAATAAACAAACACCCTGAAAATGCACTTAGTATTATGGAAAGCTGCTTTGAAAACCTTCCTCCAAGCATCTTCACTTTCACAGAAGTGAGCCCAAATAATGTTCTAAAAATAGTGAACAATTTCAAATCTTCAGTTAGTGTTGATTACTATGATATGTCATGTAATTTGCTGAAAGGTGTTATTGATTGTGTGATTTATCCTTTTACTTTTTGTGTTAACGAATGCCTAGTTGAAAGTAAGTTCCCCGACATACTAAAAATTTCTAGAGTTGTGCCCATATATAAAAAAGGGGAAAAGAACTGTCCCGCTAGTTACAGACCTCTATCCATAACTCCAGTTTTTTCAAAAATTTTAGAAACAATTGTGTATGAGCAAGCTAGTGTCTACTTGGGTAAACTAAATATAATTAGTGATAAACAGTTTGGATTTAGGAAATGTAAACCCACAACGGATGCAATGGACTCCCTCGTAAAATTAGTCCTAGATGTGTTTGAGGCTAGAGACTATGCCCAGGCTACATTTTGTGACCTGAGCAGAGGCTTTGACAGTGTAGAGCATGGCACAGTGCTGAATAAGCTAGTTTACTATGGTTTTGATGACAACAGTATAAATATGTTAAGGTCTTTTCTAGAGAACTGTCAACAAGTTGTGTGCATTGGTAGGGAGAAATCAAATTTGGTTAATGTTAGGTATGGAGTGCCTCAAGGGTCAGTGCTTGGACCTTTACTGTTTATACTAATGATTAATGACCTGCCCTTATTCATAAATTCTCACACAATATTGTATGCTGATGACACAACTTTCCTAAATAAAAGCTCTGATCTAGGTACACTGAAAACACTGAATGAAAATACCCTTGCTGAGACCTCATTATGGTTCAAAGTTAATGTGATATGTGATTTATTCATCTCATTACGTACAATTTTCAAATCATTTGATTTGATGTACAGGAGACATGTCAAGGTTTACAAAAGAAACTTTTTTTCACTTTTTTAAGAGAAATACAAAAGTTTACATTATATTTTCCATTTATAAGTTACAGCTACACATGTACATAAAATAATACATGTAATACAATCCCTGTGTTCAGAATGTGAAGTAGTCCTCAATGAATTCATCGACAGAATAATGACACTTTTCCACCAGAAGAGTAAAGAGCAATCTTTTCAGTGAACCAATCTCCATTTTAAATATATTACTGCCTTTTATTTTATTCAAAATTTTTAATCCCATATACTCTGGCGTTTGGGCATAAAGTTTTAAACAATGTGTTGGAAGTTTGAAGTTATCTCTGTGACGATTGCTGTAATTGTGGTCAAAATGGAAAGTGCCTAGTGTATGTTGATTTTTATATAGGAACACCACCATCTCGATATGTAAAGTGAGGGGATAGATAGTATTTTTAAATTTTTTAACAGTGGTCGACAGGATTCCCGTTTTTTTGCAACACACATGTTTCTAATTACTTTCTTTTGTAATACTAGGAGCCTAGTGCCATTTGCTGAATTTCCCCAGAAGATTATGCCATAACGAATAACTGACTCAAAGTAGCAGTGATAAACTAACTTTCTGGTATCCATGTTTGTGGCACCTGACGAAATACACATTGCAAATGCTAAGTTGTTCAGTTTATTTGCTAAGTAATCTATGTGTACCTTCCAGTTTAAAGATTTAGGCCTAACAACTTCACGTGGTTTGCTTCTGTGATATCATGATCATTGCAAGTTCGCTTTATTTCAGTCCTTTCTACTGTTTTAGCTTCAAATTGCATCATATTGGTTTTAGTTACATTTAGTTTTAGTCCATTTTGATAGAACCAAGATTCAAGTTTTTCTAAAGTATTTTTGGCTTTTTCTGGAATATTTTCATATATCTAATTTTCAATTAGAACTGACGTATCATCAGCAAATGGCTTCTTAATAAATGAAAACAAAACCGAGATACTTTACTTTAGCCTCAAAGAGATTCCTAACTGCCAAGAATTAGAAACTATTAAATTTTTAGGTGTTACTATTGACAATAAATTGACATGGGAACCACACATTAAAAATATATTGGCTAGGCTTTCAAGAGTTATTTATCTAATTAGAAATTTAAAAAGACATGTTCCCAATGACTATGTGAGATCACCATACTTTACCTTCTTCCAAAGCATCATCTCTCATGGACTCTTACTGTTGGGTAGTAGCTGTCATGTAAATGACATTTTACTTTTACAGAAGAAAGTAATAAGAATAATAACAGGTTGTGATAAAACAGAACATTGTAAACCTCTGTTTATTAAATTGCAGTGTCTTACAATCATAAACTTATTCATCTACAACATTTTATTGTACATTAGAAACACTGTCTCTAATTTTGTGTTGAGAAGTGATATTCATAGCCATAATACTAGAAATAGAACATCTGTAGACGTGCCATATCATAGACTATCAAAATCACAGAACTCCTACCTAGTTCTTGGAGTAAGGATGTTTAATAGACTAAGTGTTGACTTTAAACAACTGCCTGTAAATATTTTTAAAGCTAAATTATACAAGCTACTAGTGAACAATCCATTTTACACCATTGATGAATTTTTTGAAGATGAAAATACTCTATTCTAACGTGTACCTATTTTATGTAAAACCAATTTACATTGATACAATAGTTTATATAGAAATATATGCTCTTTACTTTGTCTATTGCTGTAATCATCCCAATTACAATAAAATTATTATTATTATTATTATTCAATAGCTAACTGTTGCAATTCTGAAGCTGCATTTCTGACATCTAATAATTCTTCTCTAATTTTGTTCATAGTTTCATACATTATTCTTTGTTAGCAGAGTGAAGTTTTGGTGGTAAAAATAAATAATGAATATATTGTTCATAATACTTGTATACACGGAGAACATATTACATGGTACACATACAGGAACTAGCACTCAGAGGCAGTCCACACCTCAGTGGCAATGAGGACAAAGAGGAAACAAGGAGCCGGATTGCCAACATAACAATACTACCATTTAATCTGATGGCAATTTCAGTTTATGAACAGGATACAAATGTTGCTCTATAGCAAGTGAATTAGTTAACACATCAGCGAGCATTTTCTTTGACTGTAAATACTTAACAAACCTTTCAGTTCTTTTTATATACTGTCTAATAAAATGCCCTTTAACTCTATAGTTGACTGGCCCCAGACTCCTACAATTATCAGCAGAGAGATGGGCAGGATGTGGTGCAGACATCCTAGTTTCACTCAAGAGTGCCAAGAAAACATCACTGACAATTATGCTGTAATACAGGTTTGTCCTCCACAGCACCAAAACACAGTCACACCAGCAGAACAGTGCCTCATCAGCAGAGGAAAGTTAAAGTGCATCTGGCTCACAGCAATATGGCCAATGCAGCAAAATGTCAGGTAGCAATTGATATGTTGTGGGTGGCTGTTAACAACAGAATCTGGTAATTCCAGCTCCACATATAAATCTCCAAAATGCTCTCATGGATGTTGAAGATTTGCACTCAGGAGTCTCGCCCCATGTCCACCTGATATACTCGCTGGGTTGCAGGGGTTGGCTGTCAGCTCCTATTTAGGAACCAGGAGCCAGTAGCATCAGTGTCTGCCACAGGAATGGGAAAAGCAGCAGCGGTGACCACAATTCAAAGGCGGATGATGGGCAGCATCCAAGTCATGCAGGTCAAACCTCCAGCAGACCTGTAGGATGATGGTGGTCTTCGAGACCCATTAGTGTGGCCTCGGAAGTTGGCAGTGCAGCTGGTGGCATAAGCATCATTCCAGCCAGACTCATGGCTCCGTAGACAATTGGAGACAGCTAGGCCTGCTGAGGGTCAACCTCTATAGCCTCCCATCACTCTAGATAGCCTGCAAATGGCACAAGAGTTGAGACTACACACTGAGCAGTCAGCTGTCAGCACTCATCAGTCAGTCATTTGTTAAGAAAAGTGGGATATTAACATTGGCACTTCCCATACACTCTACAGTGGTGGGGATGGCTTTACCATCACCTGCTCTGGTTTTTCTCCACTGTCAGGTCTTTTAGTGACTTCAGACTTTTGAAATTTCACCTTTCAGAGACTCTTTTCTGCTGATTTGACACCTGAATAATTGAAGTTTCACTGTAACTAGAATTCCTTACAAAACTCAATTTTGTCACTAATGTGATGTTATCTCTCAGTTTCTGTTATGACATTATGCCTCATTTTCAAATCTAGGTGCTCGATCATTCAACCACGCTGCCATGTTTGCTGCAAATTGCTCGGTGTTTCTGCCTAGCTGACAATCAACTGGTCACTGACACAGACAGTTTGTCTTCTGGGAGCTGCCAGGATAGATCTAGGATGAATTTTTAGTGTCTGCAGGGGATACTACCCTAAGGCATAACATCTCACCTCACAACACATAACATCTCACCTCACAACACATAACATCTCACCTCACATCTGCCAGCCCTTGGCTCACCTGATAATGGCAACAAGGTCGATTGCCGAAATATTGTGTCCCTTATACACTTACACCAGGTTGTTCACCCGAGATTTATTTCATCATGAAATATGCCTGGAGAAATTGAAGAATCATCTCACCTGTCCTTCAGAAAAATCATCTCACACTTTTCAATCTGGAATACCTGTAAGAACCTCATCTTATATATTATGCACCAGTAGTTACACATTGTGCAACTTCAGTTATTCTTCCATTACTATACAGCTAATTTACATGATTTTCACTGGTTGATACATCAAGGCAATAAATGAGGGCTTTGGAAAAGGCATTTCTAACATACTAACACAATTATTCCTATACTTACAGGTTCATCTATTAGTTTACATGTAATTCCCTTACTATGTCTGAACTTTATTTGCAAAACCAATCAGTGGGTATCTGGTGCACAGGTAAATCTGAATGGTCCACTGACTTTCATTTCAAACAGTAATAGATTCTCTGCAAATGGGCTCTCATTAAACTTTGACAAAACACAGTATAGACAGTTCCACACAGTAAATGGAATGACACCATTAATAAATATAGACTTTGATCAGAAATCGGTAGCTAAGGTAGAATATTCAAAATTTCTAGGTGTATGCATTGATGAGGGGTTGAACTGGAAAAAACACACTGAAGATCTGCTGAAACGTTTGAGTTCAGCTACTTAAGCTATTAGGGTCATCGCAAATTTTGGCGACATACATCTGAGTAAATTAGCTTACCACACCTATTTTCATTCTCTGCTTTCGTATGGCATCATATTCTGGGGTAACTCATCATTGAGTAAAAGAGTATTCATTGCACAAAAGCGTGTAATCAGAATAATTGCTGGAGCTCATCCAAGATCATCCTGGAGACACTTATTTAAAGAGCTAGAGATCTTCACTGTAGCCTCACAATATATATACTCACTTATGAAATTTGTTATTAACAATCCGAACGAATTCAAAAGTAATAGCAGTGTACATGGCTACAACACTAGGAGAAAGGATGACCTTCACTACTCAAGGTTAAATCTAACTTTGGCTCAGAAGGGGGTAAATTATGCTGCCACAAAATTCTTTGGTCACTTACCTAATAGCATCAAAAGTCTGACAGATAGCCATATTGCATTTAAAAGGAAATTAAAAGAATTTCTTAATGGCAACTCCTTCTACTCATTAGATGAATTTTTGGATATAGTAAGTGGGTAATTTCCCCAACCCCCCCCCCCTCCCCCCCCCCCCCCCAAAAAAAAAAAAAAAAAAAAAATTAAGTGTCATGCAATATTTTGTGTAATGTAATATCTTGTATAGACACCTTTTATTAAATTGACATGTTCCACATCATTATGAAGTGTCGTATTCATGATCTATGGAGCAAGTACTAACCTAATCTAATCGCTAATCTAAACTACAAATTGCAATCAGAACTTCTACAGTGCTGGTAGATGTCATGTTTACAGTTGTTATACTGTGATGTTGTCTGTTGTAGTATTCTTGTGTATGCTGGAACATTCGTTCAGCTGTAATTCTCCCTTTTTGTGTTGCTACTAGTTTGTCTAGTGTAGAATGACTGGATTCAGGGTATTATTTAGGAAGCTCTAGCAGCTTCTCAGGCCAGGTTGTTTCCACTTAAGTGTGGTCATACCAGTGATCATAACTGGTACATGAAACGTCATGCCTGCTCAGTCACAAGTCATGCCACTTCCACTATCCTGTAACTCCAGACTGTTCATACCTGTTCATTTCCTGAGCTCCCAACAGTTTATTATGACTACATCCCCTCGAAAAAACTGAGTTGGACCCACAGGGTGGCTACTCGCTGGAAATGTGGATAGGGCAAAAACACTTCCCTCTGACATTCACTTACTTCAATTTTTCCCAGGAATAACTGGAACTTGCATGTCTGTACACCACTCTGTACCATCCTAAGTGGGTAGATTGTAACACTTTCCCTCTGGCTTCTCTGTAGGCCTTCCAGTGACATTAGAGACTAGCCATCTTTTTGCTCTGAAATTATTAATACATCTTTGGTCCACACTTGTACTCATTTTGGTACATTACCTGAGAGAAAGGAACCTTTATCCCTATTACCACTTTCTCCCCCTCCCTTCAGAAAATGAGATTTCATGGACAAAACTATACCACCATATAAAAAAACAATTTTGTATCAGTTCCTCAACAATAATAACAATAGTAATAATAATAATCATAATAATAATAAAGAAACACTTTAAAACATACTATAAATAGAATAAAAGTGAAACTGGGTGACTTCTTAATAATCTACACAAGAACAAACAAAGTGCAATAGAGGCAAACAAGAACCTCAAATCTTATCTCTCGACATGGTCTAAGATGTAAGGAATTTTAAATGTGCTATGCTCAACAGTCATCTGTTCTTCTCTGTTTAGTAAGGCTTCACATTCTGTATGCAGATACTGCTGGTATTTGTGGCAAAATATCAACAGCTCCCTTAAATGGCTTAATACATCCCATATGAATAATCAAAGTTTTTATTGACATTTGTATTTTAAGACTGACAGATGATGTCATTTCCTCTACTTGTTATGGACTGTGTTATCAGGACAGAATTTCTTTGTTTTGTCATTTGGTATATATGGGTTCATTACTAATACCCTTTAGCCAATCCTGCATGGTAACTTACCTATGCACTGCCCTATCTGCTTGTATTTGCGAATTTTACTTGTTGCCAAATGTCTTCCTATTTCTTACCAAACTTCTTTACTGATTGACATTGGATCCAAGCTTAGCTTAATCACATCAAAAGTTGAAGGCATTTTTCTCATATATATTACCCTGTATGGTGAAAGACCAGTATCTGTATGGACTTTGGAATTATATGTGGTGGTCACAAAATTAAAATATGTCCTAATTTTCATGATTACCTCTAATGTAATAGCTCATCATCTTCAAAACCTTGTGATTAACTCCCTCTGTTCTCCCATTGGCTTGAGGGTGAAAGGAGCTCGTTTGCAGCTTGAAAATTCAGAGCAATCAAAACAATTGCATCATAAGACTGGGCATGAAATTGATACTCTGGTCTGTAATTAATGTGTCTGGAATGCCAAATGTGAGTAACCAATCATTTACTAATGCTTGAGCAACTGTACTTGCATTTTGGTCAGGAATCACAACATTATTATGTAATGCAAGAAATGGTCAATTATAGTCAATATGTATTTGTTTCCTCCTGGTGTTTTATTAAATTGGCCTAAAATGTCCAGTCCAAGAATTTCAAGTGGTTTAGATGCTTCCAGTATACATTGTAATGGAAGCAGTCGGTGTCTAAGATCAGCTCATTGTACACAAAATATGCAGTTCGTGTCATCTTGTTCAACATCTCATTTTCTAGTCATTCACCAACATTTTTCCACTATTCATCTATCAGTTGCTCTTCGCCAACCATGATATGACAACATATAGTCACGTGCTTATGCCAAGAGTTTGTTCCCAAAAGCTGCAGGTACTAACACTCATAACCCATACTTTGTAGTTCTGAATAGCCAGCCATTGTGCATCATGAAATGAGGTTGCGACTTGAATTGTTGACAGTCAGCATCAAAAGTTTGAACCTTTTGCCATTCAACAATAAACCTGCCCAGTGTTTGTAGAACTGCAATTTTTCTACTCAAACTGTTGGTGATAGCATGCCTTTGATCCCAATGATGTATTACATTGTAATCAAATTCACTCAAACAGAGTGCTCACCTTGTTAATCTGCTGCAAGGATCCTGCAGTCCTAATAATTTGGGAGCAACATGATCTGTCACTATCTCAAACTTTTGGACAAATAAATAACAGTGGAAATATGCAATACCAAAGATTACTGCTAGCATTTCCTTAACTGTTAGTGTGCACACACTGTAGGACACATCCAAGGGTCATATTACTTACATCACAAAGCACAATAAATTATTTTGCAATAATTGGGGAATATCAAAGCTGGGTCCAATGTCAGTGCTTGCTTTAAATAATAAAACGTTGTCTGACATCTGGTAGACCATTCAAATTTTGTTTCTTTCTGTAACAAATGGTTCAAAGGTCCTGCAATTTCTGCACAAAGTTCTTTACAAAACGACAATAATAATGACAAAGACCGATGAAACTCTGCAACTGTATACCTGTCTTGGGTGGTGAAAAATTCTGAACTCCTGAGACCAAATGAAGTTCTGTTCTTGTACCATCGTTGCCAATTATAAGCCCAAGATAATTTACTTTCATTGCTGCAAAATGATATTTATTGAAACTTAGTATTAGTCATGCTCTTCTCAGTCTTTTGAATACCTCCTTCAACTGTTGTACATGCTCTGCCATGTCCTTTGAAAATACTATTATGTCATCCAGATAGCACAAACATTGATTTGGTTTCAATCCCCGAAGTACACCACCAATAATCTCTAAAAGGTGGCAGGTACATTCTTGAGACTGAATGGCATTTAATAATATTGGAAATGACCTCATCGGATGGGAAAAACTGTCTTTTGTCAATCTTCTGGCACTACTTCTGTTTGATGATATCTATTCTTTACGTCCGCTGTGAAGAAGTAGCTGTCGAGAGTCTCTGTTCTGGCTGGTGTCGAATATGCATTGGTGACTATTTGTGCATTGAGGTATTGGTAGTCACAGAAAAATCTATATTTGTTAGAGCCATCTCGTGACTTCTATGGGGCCAAAATTATCATGCGCCCCAGGGTTATTACTATATTCAGTAATACTGTCAGCTAGCTGCTGGCCGATAAATTATTCCATTATTGGTTGCATACACTATGGAACTCAATGTGGGTTCTTGTGCACTGGAGCATTATTCCCTGTTGGTATTCTGTGTTATGTGAGTGGCATTGCTGGTAATGGAGCACTCAGATTAAACAAATCCATGAACTGCATTAACAAAACTTCCATCACATCTATATTGTTTCCCTGCCAAAATTATCAAGACTGACCACAGCCATAAAATCTCCATCCACATCATTGACATGTACTATACTTCTGTGTACAAAATAGTATGACTTAGTCAATTGTTAGTTTCAAATAACTCTACAACATACACTGAAGCACCAAAAAACTGGTGTAGACATGCCTATTCAAATACAGAAATATGAAAACATGCAGAATATGGTGCTGAGGTCAGCAATGCCTATATAAGACAAAAAGTGTTTGGTACAGTTGTTAGAATTAGTTATTGCTGCTACAATGGCAGTTTATCAAGATTTAAGTAAGTTTGAACAGTGTGTTATAGTCAGCATATGAGCAATGGGATACAGCATCTCCAGGGTAGCAATGAAGTGGGGATTTTCCCATTCGGCCATTTCACGGGTGTACCCTGAACATCAGGAATCTAGTAAAACATCAAATCTCTACATTGCTGCAACTGGAAAAATATCTTGGAAGAACAGGAACAACGACAACTGAAGAGAATTGTTCAATGTGACAGAAGTGCAACCCTTCCTTTGGCCCTTCAGTGTATAATAAACCTCACTAGGTCCATATCTATCTCACCCAGATCAACTACCCAGTACCTTGCAGTATTGTATCATGCAAATTATCTTTAGTACCACCTACATGATTGGTGAACCTTGTGGCAGTGTAACACTTGTAGCTATTGCTCCTAATGGAACCAATGTCCCACCAAGTTCAGTTGTACTCTGCAAAAGGTTAATTTTTGCTTGATGATTAGCAAGAAAGCCAAGTCCCACTATTGCACAATACCCCTCACCAATATACAGCAATATTTCTACATGCTCTCAAAAATATGTATTTCCCATTTTAAAACTGAGCAATGTTGTCCCCAGTGCCCTCATATCATTATCACCTACTCCATGTAACCTATACCATGGTGACTACAGTCTCTTCCTGCCTAAGAGATCCAGACTCGCTACTGACATGAGCCCCTGTGTCCACCAGAAATTTATGTTCCATGTCATTTACTTTGCCTAGCAAACAACACTCCATCTCTGTGTACATTTCTGCAATTTTGTGTTCTAATGGATTGCTGTCTGATGGATGAAGCACCCCCATTCCCATTTAATGACTGATTGTTAGGATACTGCTTGTCCCACACTTGCTTCTGACAGTCACACACTTTATGGCCCACCTCCTCATACTCATAACATTCAGGCTGATGACATTGTTTCCTGATGTGGCCTTTGCACCCACATCTAAAACACTTAACTTCAGAGAAAAAATCTCCTTGATCACTCTGTCGTCATGCAGCAATATCAATCTCTTCCAATTGCATAGCAATCCTAATGGCAGCAGATAAGTCACTCAGTTTCTCCACTCTGACCTTCCTAGACATATCAGCAGAAATACCTCTTAGAAGCACATTCAGAACCCTATTCTCTGCCTCATGCAGAATCACTCTGTCGTCTCTGCATTCTGTGTTATTCCATATGTTTGTGAGTTCAGTTTGATAACCCTGTCAGAGAAGGATTCCATTGATTCGCTGTCCTTCTGTGATAGTTGATAGTCTGTTGAGCATTTTCCTGAAGAACCTCATGCTGTTCTGCTTCTGATGGTGCTGTATTAGACCATCAGCCAGTTCACCAAATGTCAGAGCCTTACTGAGGGTCTCATGGTACATAATATACATTTTCAAATCATTTATGATTTACAATAAATAAAAAGTAACTGGATGTTGTTATGTTGCCCAACAACATAGCAAGCTGACAGTGTGATAAACAGAGTTGTTGAATCTAGTACCATTTCCTCTGACCATTTTTCCAATTTGGCAGCAACCTTTATGTCACTAATTAAAACAGATACAGCCTCTGTTGCGTTCCCATTTTCCCGAAAAATGGTGCTATGAAGTCAGCTGCTGCAGGATCGATGGAATGGGCTGATACACTATGTACAGTTTTATTTTCTCCTGAATCGAGGAGTCCTTGGCCTCCAATGACTTCCCATTGCTCTATTCTCCTGCACAATGCTATATTGTCTTGCCCCCTGTTGTGTTATAATTTGCAACAGTGTGGCTACCTGCCCCTTCAAAGCTTCTACCATTCAGAGCCACTGCTCATGTTTCTGGCATTTGTGTAAACTCTATCTGCTGTTATATCAGAAAAAAGGAAACTAAATACACAATAGGCAACAAAAAGGAATTAAACTACATTTAATCTTTATGCTGTATCAGAGACCAACAAGATTCTGTGCACTGGTGTGCTTTGTAACAAAGCCTTCTACCTGTACTACAGGTAGCTGACACAGCTTGAACACATGGCAAGTCATGCCCAGATAAATTACAGTTGGACACCTCACTGCCTGCATGTAAACTTCTCTAGTGTTCCCACAGAACTGAGACAAGTCTATAGGTGATTGCAGTCTAACAAATGACACTTTTAATGTTCTGTGAAGGTTCCTACAACTGAACATGGCCATAAGAAAATATGGAACAAGAAAGCAAACAAATATCAGTCACTCACCATACCACACTGTTATGAAATTCAACTCATAGCTGTGAACCTCACATTGGAGCTGCGTAGACAGTCAGCTGCTGTTATCGTAGATGTATGGTTGTGGCACCAGGCACACTGGTGTACCACTGACAAACACTTGTTGACACCATATATTTGGGTATAGTTCCAGATTCCTACAGTCATTGAGAGAGAGCCAGGCAGGATGTGGTGGTGAGGTTCTAATTACGCTTGAGAGTGCCAAGAAAACATCACTGACAAGAATGCATTTGTTAGGCAGTAATACAGGTTTGTCTTTGAAAGTGCTGCACCTCAGGCAGGTCAGTGGAACAGTGCGTCATCAGCAGAGGAAAGCTGGCATGCACTCGACTCATAGCAGGATGGCCAGTGCAGTGAAGTGTCATGTAGTGGCTGCTACATCATGAGTGGTTGTCGATCACGAACTTTGGTGGCCTCCAGCTCTGTGTATTGATCAGCTTTCACCTCAAAGCATGGCTGACCATCACTTCAGCATTCAACACTTGTTTACAGTATTTTGGAAAAAGAACTACAACACATGTTTTTGTTCATTTTATTTGCATACCAGCATGCTTTTCAAGCGAAATGGTGTAATTTTAGTACTGTTTCTAGCTCAAGATCAAAGAGAACTGGCGTAACTTTAGTGAGATTTCTTTCTTGCATTTGAAGAGAAATTGCATAATTTTAGTGCGATGTTTACAGTGTACTGTAGCACATTTGCACGTGATCAATGGGCATCACAGCTTCACTTATTTTACGTGCTCTGCCCCAGAAAATAATACCATAAGTCATCTGGGTGATAAATATGCAGTATAAGCCAACTCCCTTGTCTTTATGTCAACAAAATGAGAGCGGAACATACTGAACTGATCTTTTTGATTAATTTATCTCTGTGTTGATTCCATTTTAATTTTCTGTATTACTGGAACTCATGGAATTTTCAACCAGGCATTTCATATAGTGTATGACTATGAATGTCTACTTCTGGTGCTGTAAAGTCATTTTTGCTCATTTGAAATGATGTAAGTTGAGTATTTACAAGATTTTGCACAGTTTGTCGTAAATCAGTTGTATTACCATTCAGCCATTACCTGACTTTTGTATGGAAAGACTGAATTTGGACCCTTGATTAGTATTTTTGGGCCATCACAAATATCACAGTTTTCTAACCATCCTTTAAAGTAATAGGAAGATCATTGATGTGGTTAAGAACAGGAGTGGATCTAGTATTGTTACTTGTGTAATCCTACATGTTATGATGCCACATTCTGAGATTAGTTCAGTCTTGTGAGATAGTCTTGTCAGGGTGCCCTTTTGCAGGTAAATGTAAGTGAATATAAGCTCTCTGCACATGTAATTAGAGAAAATATGGAAAAAGGAGGAGGTGCCATATATGTCAAAAGTTATCATTGTGCAAAAAGTATAGAAACAAATAAGTTTTGTGTAGAGAAACATATAGAAGCATGTGCCTGTGAGCTTAAATTAAATAAAGGCACATTTATAATTGTAACTGTGTATAGGTCCCCATCGGGAAATTTTCATCTATTTCTGAAAAATTTGGACTGCTTCTTGTGCTATCTGTCAGACAGGGGGAAGCAAAGTATTATTTGTGGGGACTTCAATGTAGATTCTCTGAAAGAGGGTAATAGGAAAAATGTCCTTGAAGTATTACTCGGTTCTTTCAATTTGACACCCGTTATTGATTTTCCTACTCGGTTGGTAAAGGATAGCAGCTCACTGATAGATAACTTCTTTATAGACCAAGATAAGTTTAACCAGATAAATGCTCAGCCTGTTGAGAATGGTCTTTCTGATCATGGTGCACAGCTAGTTACAATATATGACATAGCTCCATTCAGCAGTACTAAACAGTCCTCCAAAGTAGTACGTTCAGTCAATGATTCAACAATTGCAAATTTCAGGGAAAGCCTACAGCAGTTAGACTGGGATAAGGTGTACCGTGAACCTGATGCCAATTTAAAATATAATTTATTTCATGACACTTTTGTAAATGCATTTGAAAACTGCTTCCCCAAGAAAATAGTTAAATATACTTATAAGAAACCATGTAACAAACCATGGCTTACTAAGGGTATAAAAATATCTTGTAACCGGAAAAGGGAAATGTATCTGACAGCAAGAAAGAATTGTGACCCAGAAACTATCAAAAATTATAAAAACTACTGTGTTATATTAAGAAAAGTTATTAAAAAATCCAGAAGTATGTGTATCAGGTCTGAAATCAGCTACTCTGATAATAAAATTAAAACAATTTGGAATATTATTAAAAGAGAAACAGGTTAACCAAGGGCACAGGAAGACAGTATTACCAATAAATTCAACGAAAACTTTACGAACAAAAGGTCAGAAGTTGAAAATATTTTTAATAATCATTTTCTATATGTTGTGGATATAGCAGGATCCAGGTGTTCATTAGAAGATTCTAGGCTGTTAATGGAAGAGGCCATACCTATGCAATTTGATACAATTGAAATCTCACCTACTTCTCCCTCTGAAATTAGGAAAATAATAAACTTGCTTAAAAGCAAAAACTCACATGGAATTGATGGCATTTCCAGCAAAATACTAAAAGCTTGTTCTCAACAGATAAGTAAGATTCTCAGCCACCTGTGTAATAGCTCTCTGGAACAGGGCATTTTCCCTGATAAACTGAAATATACTATTTCTATAACTTTGCATAAAAAAGGGGATAGATCTGATGTCAACAATTACCATCCAATCTCCCTTCTAACAGCTTTATCCAAAATTTTTGAGAAAGTAATGTATTTAAGAGTAGCTTCACATATCTGTAAAAATGAAGTACTAACAAAATGTCAGTTTGGTTTCCAGAAAGGTTTTTCTACGGAAAATGCCATATATGCTTTCACCAATCAAATTTTGAATGATCTGAATAATCGAACACCACCCTTTGGGATTTTTTGTGATCTCTCAAAGGCTTTTGATTGTGTAAATCATGAAATTCTGCAAGACAAGCTCAAGTATTGTGGCATGAGTGGGACAGTGCACAAATGGTTTAATTCGTACCTAACTGGAAGAGTGCAGAAAGTTGAAATAAGCAGTTCTCATAATATTCAAAGATCAGCACATTCCTCAAACTGGGGAACTATCAAGAATGGGGTTCCACAAGGGTCAGTCTTGGGTCCTTTGTTGTTCTTAACATACAGGGTGAGTCACCTAACGTTACCGCTGGATATATTTCGTAAACCACATCAAATACTGACGAACTGATTCCACAGACCAAACGTGAGGAGAGGGGCTAGTGTAATTGTTTAGTACAAACCATACAAAAATGCATGGAAGTATTTTTTTAACACAAACCTACATTTTTTAAAATGGAACCACGTTAGTTTTGTTAGCACACCTGAACATATAAAGAAATACGTAATCAGTACGGTTTGTTGCATTGTAAAATGTTAATTACATCCAGAGATATTGTAACCTAAAGTTGACGCTTGGACCCTCCGACGTTCAGTTGCGTGTTGTAACAAACACTGGCCACGGTCGGTGAGCAGCATCTACAGGGACATGTTTATGATGACGACCGTGTTTACAAGTGTGGCTGTAGTGCACTGTTGTGGTTTGGTCTAGCTGCCGCAGTGTCCGCATGTAGCGCTTGCTGCTATTGTTATTCTGCATTCATCTCCGCACGCAGACCAACTGTAGTACACCGTGTTACCAGACGTCTGTGATAGTGTAGTGTTGTAGGAACTGTGACCATGGTGTATTCGAACTCTGAAAAGGTGGAGATGATACTCATCTATGGCGAGTGTCGACGAAATGCAGCTGAAGCCTGTAGGGTGTATGCAGAACGGTACCTGGACAGAGAACGTCCAACGTGCCGCACATTGCAAAACATCTACCGCCAACTGTATGCAACAGGTATGGTCGTAGCATGCAAACAGGTCCGTAACAGGCCTGTCACAGGAGAAGCGGGTGCAGTTGGTGTGTTAGCTGCTGTTGCCATGAACCCTCACATGAGTACACGGGAGATTGCGAGAGCCGGTGGACTGAATTAAAGTAGTGTCATGCGCACACTGCATCATCACCACTTCCACCTGTTTCATGTGTCGCTACATCAGCAATTACATGGTGATGACTTTAATCATCGAGTGCAATTCTGTCAATTGGCATTAACAGAGAATGCGTTGCAGTTCTACCTGTTTACCGATGAAGCGGGTTTCACAAACCACGGGGCAGTGAATCTACGGAGCATGCATTACTGGTCCGTGGACAATCCTCGCTGGCTCAGACAGGTAGAGCGACAGTGACCGTGGACTGTAAATGTATGGTGATGGTGCGGAATCATTGGCGACCACCTCATTGGTCCTCACTTCATTGCAGGGGCCCAAACAGCTGCAACATACACCGCGTTTCTACAGAATGATCTGCCAACGTTGCTCAAAAATGTCCCACTGGAAATGCGTCGACGTATGTGGTATCAGCATGATGATGCACCTGCACATCCCCCAGTTAACACTAGGCTGACCCTTGACAGGATGTTCGACGGGCGTTTCATAGGACGTGGAGGACGCATAAATTGGCCAGCCTGTTCTCCTGATCTTACACCTCTGGACTTCTTTCTGTGGGGTACATTAAAGGAGAATGTGTACCGTGATGTGCCTACAACCCCAGAGGATATGCAACAACGTATTGTGGCAGCCTGTGGCGACATTACACCAGATGTACTGTGGTGTGTACGACATTCATTACGCCAGAGATTGCAGTTGTGTGCAGCAAATGATGGCCACCATATTGAACATCTATTGGCCTGACATGTCGGGACACACTCTATTCCACTCCGTAATTGAAAACGGAAACCATGTGTGTATGTGTAGCTCACCCCTCATGGTAATGTACATGTGCGTCAGTGAAAAAAACCAATAAAAAGTTGTTAGCATGTTGACGTAATGTGCTGTTCCAGTCTCTTCTGTACCTATGGTCCATCACCGTTCCCTTTGGATCCCTACGTAATTCGGTGCTCTCTGATACACACGATCGAACAGCGGAGGAGTGGTACGCAAGCATCAACTTTAGGTTACAATATCTCTGGATGTAATTAACATTTTACAATGCAACAAACGGCACTGATTACGTATGTTCAGATGTGCTAACAAAACTAACGGGGTTCCATTTAAAAAAACCTAGGTTTGTGTTAAAAAACATACTTCTGTGCATTTTTGTATGGTTTGTATTAACCAATTACACTAGCCCCTCTCCTCACATTCGGTCTGTGAAATCAGTTTGTCAGTATTTGATGTGGTTTACGGAATATATCCAGTGGTAATGTTAGGTGACTCACCCTGTATATTAATGACTTGCCATTCTATATTCATGAAGAGGCAAAGTTAGTTCTCTTTGCTGATGATACAAGTATAGTAATCACACCTGACAAACAAGAATTAACTGATGAAATTGTCAGCAATGTCTTTCAGAAAATTGCTAAGTGGTTCCTTGTAAACTGATCTTACTGAATTTTGATAAGACACAGTACACACAGTTCCCTTCAGTAAATGGTATGACGCCATTAATAAATATAGACCTTAATCAGAAGCATACAGCTAAGGTAGAATATTCAAAATTTTTAGGTGTGTCCATTGATGAGAGATTAAATTGGAAGAAACGCATTGATGATCTGCTGAAATGTTTGAGTTCAGCCACTTATGCAATAAGGGTCATTGCAAATTTTGGTGATAAACATCTTAGTAAATTAGCTTACTATACCTATTTTCACTCATTGCTTGCATATGGCATCATATTTTGGGGTAATTCATCACTGAGAAATAAAGTATTTATTGCACAAAAGTGTGTAATCAGAATAATAGCTGGAGTCCACCCAAGATCATCCTGCAGACATTTATTTAAGGATCTAGGGATATTCACAGTAGCTTCTCAGTATATATATTTTCTTATGAAATTTGTTATTAACAACCAAACCCAATTCAAAAGTAATAGCAGTGTGCATAACTACATGACTAGGAGAGAGGATGATCTTCACTATTCAAGATTAAATCTAACTTTGGCACAGAAAGGGGTGAATTATACTGCCACTAAAGTCTTTGGTCACTTACCAAATAGTATCAAAAGTCTGACAGATAACCAACAAGTATTTAAGAAGAAATGAAAAGAATTTCTGAATGACATCTCCTTCTACTCCATAAAGGAATTTTTAGATATAAATTAAGAAAAAAAAGAAAAAACAAACAAAAAATTATAAGAAAAATTAAAAAAATAAAATAAATAAGTTGTTATATTAACTTAATTATGTTGTTAAATCAACTTAATTATGTCATGTATTGGAAAATTTGACTCGTTCCACATCATTACGAAATATCGTATTCATGATCCATGGAACTAGTATTAATCTAATCTAATCTAAACTTTCTGTTGTGAAGATAAGACCCTGTCTGTACAAGTGGGATGCCATTAATGCCATAACATTTTAGTCTGAAAAGTATAATTTTGTGGTATGTACAATTAAGAAAGCTTTAGTATGGTCACAAGACATACTTAACACAAAAATTCTTCTTGTTTGCTTCTTCCAGGTGTGGTGTAACTACCTTCCTGGGGGAAAATGTTGTCAAAAGAAAATAATTCGAAGTGAACATGCTTATGAAATATTAATTTTGTTAATTGCAGCTGAAATAAATGTTCTTTAAGTTGGGTAGGTGTAACTCGGTTTGTTCAAAATAATAAGAATTGACCCCAAACTTATCTTCATTTTGTTCCTTTGTTGAAGATAACTCCTCCTGTAGGTTTCTTATGCGAGGATGGCCAGAGAACACTGTGGTTCTCAAAAGATGTGAAAAGTCAGTTATTGTTTCAGCTGTACAACTTATTATGTCACACAGTGCTGCTCAATATCTTACATCATACTGGATCTTCCCACATGATTTCTCACAGATCTTATATACTTTTCGTAATAATTATTATATCATTGCATGTAGTAAATTCATTAATTACAATTACAGAAATTGTTGGTGATTACAAAAAAATGTTGTCATCCATTGGTTACAATTGAAATGCATGGATAAGATATAAAGACAATCACAGGTCTTTTGTTTTCATGAAAAAATAAATGAAATGACATGAATTAACAGTGCTGATTCTTTTTGTTAATTACACTGAAACTACATTATCTCAAATATTCCATCATGTTTCCTATTTCAAATATGAGTACATTATTTTTTAGTGTGAATAGAATTTCAATATATAATACAACAGCCCAAATAAACACTTTGTTTACATTCTTAACTTGGTTTCATTCGATTAATTACAATAAATACAAGGTTTCCTATTTCAAATATGAGTACATTATTTTTTAGTGTGAATAGAATTTCAATATATAATACAACATCCCAAATAAACACTTTGTTTACATTCTTAACTTTGTTTCATTCGATTAATTACAATAAATACAAGGTAATTAGATGTTGTTATGTTACACAATAGCATAGCAAGCTGACAGTGTGATAAGCAGAGCTGTTAGAGGTTTCAAACATTGTAATTACAGTATATTTGGTATCTCTTTTGATACTCAATTTTTTGTAAATGTAAAGACCTAATTGTAATTAAATGAATCTACAAGACATGTTCCTATTAACGGATGGGCGTAATATTACTGAGTTCTTGGACATGAAGTTGTTGAAAATTACATTATAGAACTCATAGGCAAAATTACACAATGGGTCCCACTTAATGACATAATGGTTAATCAAGCAATCCAAATTAACTTTGAAATCATACAAAAATAAGCTTTGAAATCATACAAAAATAAGTTTTGAAATCATATGAAAAATTAGATGCTACATTTAACAAGACTTAATTTGAAATTTCTTGTATGGCTTTCTCTCTAGAGAATCCCACACAAAGGAAAACAGAGAGGCAGTCAACAAGTTCTGCTCATAGTAGTGAGTAAGTGTTCTGTCATAGGCCACATTCTCAAAACTCTTTCAATAAACTACAATGAGTGAAATGAGTTTTCAATTAGTAGTGGTTTACTTATCTTCATTTTTGTATACAAATGTTATCATGGCATAGCTGATTACAAAGATAGCTTCAGGGCTATCCTAACTAGCCAGTACAGTGTGGTGATGCTTATGAACACCACCATACTCAGCACAAATATTGCTTTATTGTGTTGGGAATTTTATAATTTCCTAAGGCATTTTCCCTTTAAAATTAATGTCTGTTGTGACTCATACGGTGTCTGCTGAAGAAAATCTAATGCATCTGTAGTTGGTATTTTGTGAGTGTGTACAGTGCTTGCTGTAAATGTGTGGAAGTAATCAATGAGTTTGGTTACCAATGATTCCAGTGTGTCATCATTTCCACAACAGCTATTTCCTGGGCACTGGATTTAATTTGCAAAACTACTTTTGTTTATTTCTTCTGCAATAACGTTTCTTATTGTTTTTCACTTATTCTTTGAGTTTTGTTGTTGTTGTTGTTGTTGTTGTGTTCTTCAGTCCAGAGACTGGTTTGATGCAACTCTCCATGCTATTCTATCCTGTGCAAGCCTCTTCATCCCCAAGTAACTGCTGCAATTTGGAATTTGCTTAGTGTATTCATCTCTTGGTCTCCTTCTACGATTTTTACCATCCAAACTTCCCTCCAATACTAAATCGGTGATCCATTGATGCCTCAGAACAAGTCCTAGTCCTTCTAGTTACATTATGCCACAAATTCCTCTCACCCCAAATTCTATTCAGTAACTCCTCATTAGTTACATGATCTACCCATCTAATCTTCAGAATTCTTCTGTAGCACCACATTTCAAATGCTATTCTCTTGTTGTTATTGTTCATATTTTCATTTCCATACAAGGCTACGCTCCACACAAATACTTTCAGAAACGACTTCCTGACACTCAAATCTATACTCGATGTTAACAAATTTCTCTTCTTCAGAAACGATTTCCTTGCCATAGCCAGTCTACATTTTATATCGTCTCTATTTTGACCATCATCAGTTATTTTGCTTCACAAAAAGCAAAGCTCTAAGCTCATCTACTACTTTAAGTGTCTCATTTTGTAGTCTAATTCCTTCGGCATCACCTGATTTAATTCAACTACATTCCATTATCCTCGTTTTGCTTTTGTTGATTTTCATTTTATATCCTCATTCCAAGACACGGTCCATTCCCTTCAACTGCTCCAAGTCCTTTGCTGTCTCTGACAAAATTACAATGTCATCGGCGAACCTCAAAGTTTTTATTTCTTCTCCATGAATTTTAATACCTACTCCAAACTTTTCTTTCATTTCCTTTACTGCTTGCTCAATATACAGATTGAATAATGTTGGGGACAGGCTACAACCCTGTCTCACTCCCTTCACAACCACTACTTCCCTTTCATGTCCCTCGACTCTTATAACTGCCATCTGCTTTCTGTACAAATTGTAAATAACCTTTTGCTCCCTGTATTTTACCCATGTCACCTTCAGAATTTGAAAGTGAGTATTCCATTTAACACTGTCAAAAGCCTTCTCTAAGTCTACAAAGGTTAGAAATGTAGGTTTGCCTTTCCTTAACCTATGTTTTAAGATAAGTTGTAGGGTAAGTATTGCTTCACATGTTCCAACATTTCTATGGAATCCAAACTGATCTTCCCCAAGGTCGGCTTCTACCAGCTTTTCCATTCACCTGTAGAGAATTCATGTTAGTAGTTTGTAACTGTGACTTATTAAACTGACAGTTTGGTAATTTTCACACCGGTCAACATCTGCTATCTTTGGGGTTGGAATTATTGTATTCTCCTTGATGTCTGAGGGTATTTCGCCTGTTTCATACATATTGTTCACCAGATGGAAGAGTTTTAACTTGGTTGGCTCTCCTGAGGCTTTCAATAGTTCTAATGGAATGTTGTCTACTCCTGTGGCCTTGTTTCAATGTAGGTCTTTCAGTGCTCTGTCAAATTCATCACACAGTATCATATCTCCCACTTAATCTTCATCTATCTCCTCTTTCATTTCCATAATATTGCCCTTAAGTACAACACCCTTGTATAGACCCTTTATATACTCTTTCCACCTTTCTGCCCTTCCTCGTTTGCTTATGACTGGTTTTTCATCTGAGCTCTTGATATTCATACAGGTGGTTCTCTTTTCTCCAAAGGCCTCTTTAATTTTCCTGAAGGCAGTATATATCTTACCCCTAGTGATGTATGCTTCTACATCATTTGTCCTGTAACCATCCCTGCTTAGCTATTTTGCGCTTCCTGTCGATCTCATTTTTGAGATTTTGAATCCCTTTTCACCTGCTTCATTTACTGCATTTTTATATTTTCTCCTTTCATCAATTAAATTAAATATCTTTTCTGTTAATCAAGGATTTCTGCTAGCCCTCATCTTTTTACCTACTTGATCCTCTGCTGCCTTCACTATTTCATCTCTCAAAGCTACCCATTCTTCTTCAACTGTATTTCTTTTCCCTTTTCTTGTCAATCATTCCCTAATGCTCTCTCTGAAACTTTCTACAACTTCGTATTGTTTCAATTTATCCAGGTCCCATCTCCATAATCTCATACTGTTTTACAGTTTCTTCAGTTTTAATCTGCAGTTCATAACCAATAGGTTGTGGTCAGAGTCCACATCTGCCCCTGGAAATGTCTTACAATTTAAAACCCAGTTCCTAAGTCTCTGTCTTACCATTACATAATCTATCTGAAACCTTCCAGTGTCTCCAGGCCTCTTTCATGTATACAACTTCCTTTCATGAGTTTTAAACCAAGTGTTATCTATGATTAAATTATGCTCTGTGTAAAATTCTACCAGGTGGCTTCCTCTTTCATTCCTTATCCCCAGTTCATATTCACCTATGTCTTTTCCCTTCTCTGCCTTTTCCAACTATCGAGTTCCAGTCCCCCATGACTATTACATTTTCATCTCCATTAACTATCTGAATAATTTCTTTCATTGCATCATACATATCTTCATCATCTGCGGAGATAGTTGGCATATAAACTTGTAACACTGTAGTAGGCATGGGCTTCATGTCTATCTTGGCTAAAATAATGTGTTTTCTATGCTGTTCATTATTAAACCTACTCCTGCATTTCCCCTATTTGATTTTGTATTTAGAACCCCATATTCACCTGACCAGAAGTCTTGTTCCTCCTGCCACTTAACTTTACTAATTCCTATTATACCTAACTTTAACCTATCTGTTTCCCTTTTTAAATTTTCTAACCTACCTGCCCAATTAAGGGATCTGACATTCCACGCTGTGATCCGTAGAATGCCGGTTTTGTTTCCCCTGATAGCAATGTCCTCCTGATTAGTCCCCACCCAGAGATCCAAATGGGGGGCTATTTTACCTCTGGAATATTTTACCCAAGAGGATGCCATCATTTAACCATACAATAAAGCTGCATGGCCTCGAGAAAAATTATGACTGTAGTTTCCCCTTGCTTTCAGCTGTTCACAGAAACAGCACAGCAAGGCCATTTTACTTGATGTTACAAGGCCAGATCAGTTAATCATCCAGACTGTTGCCCCTCCAACTGTTGAAAAGGCTGCTGCCCCTCTTCAGGAACCAAACATTTGTCTGGCCTCTCAACAGATACCCCTCAGTTGTGGTTGCACCAACAGTATGGATATCTGTATCACTGAGGCACGCAAGCCTTCACAACCAATGGCAATGTTCATGGTTCGTGGGGGCATGTAGTATTATTTTTGATATACTGCATGGGTTATATTTTGTTTAGCAGTAGGCTGGAACATTTATTAAAACTGGTTGTAATGGAGTTTCAGCTCTTGACTACTGCTTGTTCTCCAAATTTGGTTGACCCCTCTTTTTTTAGTGTGAGGTACTTTAATTCAAGAAGTTACATATCTCCTTTCCTTACTTCTGTTCAGTTTTACCATCATTTGTTTTGGGGGAAAACAAGACTTAAAGTATTATTTATTATATCAACACATGCATCAATTAAAACAACAACTTCAGTACACATTTAAACAAAAAATAGACATGTGCAATTTACACTATATAAACTACAAATGGCCCAGAATGAACATGAATGTTGGAAGAATCAATCCAGTTGAGTGCCTCATGTAGACTTTAGTTTTCCAAATACCACCATAGTCACAAATACTGTCACTACTAAAGACCCACTTGTGCATGTTGTGCTTGCACATACCTTCTCCCATCTGGTATCCATTAAACTGTAAACAGACCTCCCTAGGATGATGAACTTTAACAGCTGCTGATTCTGGTTTTTTATGGCTTGCCAGTCATATTTCCACTCACTTTCCCAGTTGAATCCAGCAGAGAGCATTTGGACTTCTTGTTCATATGTTGGCCTTGTGGATTTGAAGCATTTCTTAGGCAACGAGAGTAAACATTCATGAAAAGAGATTGATTCATTTTTATAAATTTGTGGGCAAAGGTTGTAGAAAGCCACCTTTTGATGAAGATGAACTGGACAGGCGTTTGATAATGTTGGCAGTAAGCACATAGATGTAGATCTTCCACTGCTGCTAGGGGTTATCATAGCTGCATTCAAATGAAAGTCAACTTTCTTCACATGAGTGCTGTGGAGCAAAACTGCTGTGCAAATGAAGCAATGCTCCATGGAGAACAGATGTATTAGCTCTCCATGTACTACCGGCCACATTCCTCATTATGTTCACTCATATTTGTACCTTCTTAGATGTGTTCGAAAAGTGTTTATGATATGCTAGGATTGTTTCTAATGTGACTCCAAGGCACTTTGGTTTATTGTTGCATTTGTCTATGCTAAGGGGGCAAACAATGGACAGACATACTTCTGTTTTAGAAACTTTAGGTCTTAACATATTCATAGAGTTTAGTGAAGCTGCTTGTTAGGTGTTCTTCACATTCAGGAAGTTCTTTATTCTGATAAGAAATTTCAAGTTCATCTGCATATTGTAATTTCTGGAAGGTCAGTCTCAGCAGTTCTGCTGTGTAGAGGTTGTATAACACCAGAGATGGAACAGAGTCTTGAACCAAGCCATCACTGGGCATATACCATCTGCCCATCTTTCAATTTGGTATACTTTAAACTGCCAATTGCTCAACATGTTATTTAAGAGGTTGTCTAGAGTTTTACATGGTACAGCTTTTAAAAAAATTCAACCTTATACCCTCAAGATGACAATGGTCAAGGAGAACATTTGCTCACAGTAGCTTCTATAAGGTCTAAATACAGCTTGTTCAGATGGTACCCCAGAATTACTTATGTCTACATTTGGCTTAATATCATTCTTTCCAACAGTTTTTAAGCACAGTTAAGTGGAGGTAGCAATAATTTTAGCTCTTTTAAAATTTACTGATGATGTTCCTGTGCAAAGAATTTCATTAAAAAGCCAAACTAACTACTTTTATGTTGCAGGTCTACTGTGTTCCAAAAATTTAGGGTGGATCCCATCTCAATCTGCAGATATTCTTCGTTTTATGTGCCGTGATTGTAAATGGAGAAGAGAATTCTGGATTAGATTGTAGATATGTCTTGATTTCAACTAGGTCTTTGTTTACTTGTCAAACATTTGCTTTATCTGCTATAATCCTGGAAACTCTTGCTTTGTGACTGGCAATTGTGTCATATGACATTTGATTACCCTCGATTCGGAAAGTGGATGCACTCAGCAACTGTATGTGACTTACAAATTATAGAGAACTGTTATTGATGCCCAAACAAGAGGGCCTTACATGCACTGAGAATAAAAAATAGCACATTGAGAATGGTTAGTTACTAGCCAAAATCTGGATTTGCATAATAAAATCTAAAAAGGACAACTGATTGCTGCACTCTATAATTTATAAGTCATATGACATTTTCGACTTCATTGTGTTGTGGGACCAAACTTTTCTACTGGAAAGTGTGAGGTAAAGGTGCCTGGTTTCTATCTGACATTTTTCTCTCCTCTGTTCATTCAAGGAAAGGTGCCTAGTTGCTGTGTGACGTTTTTCTCTCCTCTGTTCATTCAAGGAAATTATCAAATTTATAGTTGTTTCTTGGTCCCCAGTTTCCTTGAATTTATTAAATAAACAGCTGATCTCTTGTTTCCATATAGAAATGTATTCTTTACGGCACCCTCTGGGTATCCTTTTTGGCAATAAATAAGTCAGCTCTTGGAAAATTTGAGTATGAGTTTGGTAGGGCAGGAATCTCTTCTACTGGTCCATTCAACCCTTTTGAGATTCTATACCAATCTACTTCTTGAAAGTTCCACTAGAGGAATATGTAGGCTGTAGGGAATGAGAATGGGGCAATGCTGACTTCTGGGGAAGTTGTGAAAGGCCATTCTGATGATAGATCTTGTACTCGTCCCATAAGTGTTCACTGTTGACAGCCAGAGGCCTATTGTGCTCTGTGTGCCCTATCTTCTGGACCAGAATGTGCTCTTTCCTTTTGCATCATAATGGAGCATTTAGTTGTTGGCCTCCATCCATTCTGCAAGACATCTTTCACTTTTGACATGTTCACCACTACCATCACGTTCCCTTCACCTGCTTTCTCTTTGGTAACAACTGAGACATACCTTAGGTCACTGCAAACAAGAGTGGAAATCCTGTGTTGAGGGTGGTTAATGCTGGACACAAATTTATAGCCAGAGATATGACCTCAGTTGCACAGAGTGTTCTCATCTTTGGAGTGAATCACTTGCAGAGCTATGGCATCTCCCGTATACTGACATAAGATTTTTGATAGTAGTTTAGTGTTACTCCTGGAAAGTCCCTCAACATTCAATTGATAAATTCTGAGCACACTTTCAGGTTGCCTCTGAAAAGTACCATTTGTGAAGGAGGTCATATTGGTGTGTATTTTGTTTTCAGTGGCCTTCTGTGTCAGCCCAATTGGATTACTAGCAGTAATCAACAAAAAAGAAGATGCATTTGAAGGCAAACATATTGACTGCACACATGGAGGTCTTGCACTTGCTCCTCACTCAAAGTGCTGTACTCATTTCTATTCTTGTAATTTCTCTGTAAATATTGAGACTGAGTCCTTGTTTATGATTTGGTGATACAATAATTTTCTGCTATGATCTAAAACCAGTTGGTCAAGAACATTTTATGAAATTTACATGTATTAAAAACTGTGAGCCAGGCTTACACTTGAATGTAGAATGTCACCTTTCACAGGATATGGTATTATGTACTGAACTATCCAGACATGCTCACACGTCTTTGTCTGCTACTAGCACTCTACTCTCCAAACTTACAGAAGATCTCCTGCATACTGGTACCTTAAGGATTACCACTCCTGGATGAAAGATACAGTGGAGAAATGGTGAAGCTATTACTCAGGGGTTTGTTACCAGACTGAATATTTCACTCTGCACCTCTCTGATCTGAAACTTGGAAACTAGTGCTTGGACTTGAAACAAGCAAATTGCAAATCAGCCATGCATATAGCCTCTTGCCATGTATTCTCAAGAATGTGCCAGAATCATTCCCAGCTGTGTAATTGAAGATGTTGTCAAAATTGTTGCCTACATTTTGTTCTGTTATTGTAAGATCTTCTTTTCCCAGATCCTCACCCTACAACTTTAAATTACATGTTACATTGTTGATCCTTTCTATTGGCTTAAAAATAAACGTTACTTGTAAAACATCAGCCAAATAATTCTGTGTTAGTTCTGAGATTCCCCTTGTATGATTACTACTAGTGATATCACCATCTTGGTGTTCTTAGTATTTTTCTGCACGGCCTTAGTTTTTGCATATGCCCTCTTCTGTTAGACTGCTTCCAAACTTGTTGTGTTGTCTATATTCTTTTGTTCACAGTTTTCATAACACTGCAGTAATTGGAGGTAGGTAGACTTATGCTTTTAGAACTGTAGACTCTCCTTTATCTCTTCAATGCAGCGTCATTTATAGGGACTGACTGTAATTTCATCTTCTCATCTAACTTTAGCATTAATATAGTAAACTAAAACTCACAACTGTGCTAACTTCTTCTTGTGCTGCTGCCAGTTCCCCTTTAATTTTCAAGATTAACTGCTTTTTTTTGGTGATCATGTAGTGGGAATGATAAATACTTCATTTCTAGAATTGGTTAGCAACATTCTAGTCATAAGCTATATGCAACACACCAAATAAAAATAAACTGAAATACTTAACACCGATTTCCATTCCTGGGTATTCTGTGGCAGCTTGCACACTTGCCCATTTTTACAGCTGCATTTTTCTTGAGCATTTAGTTTAAAGATCTACGTCCAATGAAAGATAATGAATAAAGGATTTGTAAATCTGATTTTTGCCAGACTTCAAATGAAGGAACATTTTTAATAAAACATTTATCCCAAGAAGATTTCATTAACATTATCATCAGGTCCAAAATTCAATAACAAATATCAAGAAAAATAACATTTCTTGTTATAAATATGTATTAACTTGTAGATAAAACTACACAAATATTGTTATAGCTGCAAATGCATTAAAATTAAACTTTTGTGGTAATGAATTTGTAAACAGCAGTATTTAAAGCATTAATTTACCTAAACTGAATAGCTCTTGAATAACAAGACATACCACATAGCACAGCAGTGCAAATTCCATGTTCCCTAGACTAATTAGTAAAATCATTGAATTGAATTGAGTTGTCATCTTACCTATGAAACAGGTAACAAAGAATAGTAATTGAAGAAAATGGTAAGTGATTCTTCTCAAGTTGGAAAAAACAGAACAAGGTGTACCATAAGGATCTTTCCTTGGGCCAATATTGTTCCTGTATTATATAAATGACCTTTCACCTAACATAAATTCAGACACTATTCTGTAAGTGGATGACTCTACAGCAATAGTCTGTTGCAAGAAAAGTGAAATTTTAATCAGTCATCTTCAGCAGTCTCTAGCTGAAATTGAGGCCTGGATGAGAAATAATGGTCTGAAATTAAATCTAACGAAGACACAAATCATTCACTTTACCACAAAACAAGCTGTACAGGATATATTAGAAATACCATATGAGGACAATCACCTTGCCACAACAAACTGTTCCAAATTTTTAGGTGTAATGCTGAACAAGAATTTATCATGGACACACCATGTAGATGTCATATGTCACTGTCTAAATAGTCTAATATTTGTAATGAATATTATAAGCAGTATAATAGAAACACCAGTCAAAAAAGTTGTATGTCATGCATATTTTGTATCTGTGATTAGATGTGGTATAATTTTTTGGGGATCAGAGGAAACAAACTTACAGTCTTTAGGCTACAGAAAAAAAAATCATTAGATCCGTGACAGGTGCAGTAAAAAGACAACTGTGCAGACCTCTGTTCAAGGCCCTTGATCTTATGACTGTTCCCGGCCTCTATGTCTACGAGACAATTAAGTTTTCTAAACAAAACCCACAACTTTTTGAGGATAGCCTGTTTAAGCATGATTATGATACAAGTAACAAATATCAGTATAAGTTACCAATTCATAGGCTAAAACTGCTGGAGAAGACACCTTACTATATGGGTATGAGGCTGGGAAATAAAGTCTGTGAAAAATTTAAAAATTATGAACCAAAAGAATTTGAACATCATTCAATAACATACCTAGCAAGTAAATATTATCACAGTGTAGAAGCATTTATGACTGGCTGTCACAAATAACTGTGCCTCATGTTACATTTTATATTGTCATGCTAAAAAATTACTTTAAGTAAATACTTATTCTTAATTTTACTTTATTTTCAACATGATTATTTTGTGGCACTTAAAATTACAAAATACCTGTAATTATTCTGTATACTTCCAATTAGAAAGTAGTCTTAAACTGTCGAGTGACCTATGTCCCAATCATCTGATTGTATATGACATGTTATGTGACAATTAAGTTTCTGTTCTATTCTACAAGGAACTAACTACCAATTCAACACATGATTTCAGTACTTTGGCTGAAACTCACTGTAGCTAAAAGAGCTACAATTTCTAGTGACTTTATGATTTTTATGTACTTTCCAACAGCTGTGTTGACAGAAACAAACAGTTACCAATACCAGTTTTGCACCAACAATTCATCATCAGACAGCTGTTCAAATTAGATTACAGTTGTTGCTGTTTACATTAATTATCAGCTACATTTTCCTTGCAGCAAAAGTTCATTTGGGTGGTGATCTGGAACAAGTAGTGACAATTTCTGTGTAAATGAACAGTCTTATTAACAGTGGCTGGTTGTTGTTTTCTTCTCTGAAAGAATCAGCCACAGTCTCAAATTGTTAGTTTTCTAGAAAATAGCACTGAGTTGACAAAGCTGATGTCTGCCAGTGGAGACTGCAATGTCTGCCGAAGTAAATCGACTGGATCTGATTTCAATCATCCATTATTTGTTTCAATGTATTTGTCTGCTATTATGAAAAAATCAATGACTTCAGTGACTATGGTTCTAAACAAACATTATCTGTTTTGCAACTGTGGTCTGGCACTTGAATATCTATTTACTTGAAACTTCCTGGCAGATTAAAACTGTGTGCCCGACCGAGATTCGAACTCGGGACCTTTGCCTTTCGCGGGCAAGTGCTCTACCAACTGAGCTACCGAAGCACGACTCACGCCCAGTACTCACAGCTTTACTTCTGCCAGTACCTTGTCCCGAGTTCGAGTCTCGGTCGGGCACACAGTTTTAATCTGCCAGGAAGTTTCATATCAGCGCACACTCCGCTGCAGAGTGAAAATCTCATTCTGGATCTATTTACTTTACTGAGTTTTTTGTTTTAATCCTTAAAGCTCCAAACTGACTCTGCTTTTTTCTTGAAATTTTTAATTTTTTGAGAATAGTGCAATGGTTTTTCTTTTTGATAACACAATGAAGAATTTTGCTATACCTTTATGTCTTGATTGGAAATGACCTTCTGCATCAAATAAAATCAAATTAAACAAAGCCCTCTCCTCCTTTAGGTTCAGCTACTTACGGTATTAGGGTTAATACAAATTTTGATGATAAACGTACCTGTAAATTAGCCTGCTATGTCTATCTACATTCACTACTTTCATATGGCATCATATTTTGGGTAATTCATCATTAAGAGAAAAAGTATTCATTGCGCAAAAGTGTGTAATCAGAATAATACCAGAAGCCCACCCAAGACCACCTTGGTTTTTATTCAAAGAATTCAGGATATTCACAATACCTTCACTTAAAAATCTGCAACACTAGAAGTAATGATGAGCTTCACTGTTCTGAGTTAAATCTGACTTTGGCACAGAAAGGGGTAAATTATGCTGCCACAAAAATCTTTGGTCATTTGCCAAATAGCATTAAAAATCTGACAGACAGCCAACCAGCACTAAAAAAATTAAAAGAATTTCTAAATGACAACTCCTTTTAACCAGCAGATGAACTTTTAGATTTGAAAAATGCAATTCACAAACTTGACTGCTGTCTCAGGCAACTGAAACCACACTGAGAGCAGCAGTACCAGTGCATGATGGAAGCGGAGACTGGGTGGGGTAAGGAGGGGCTGCGGCAAGAGAGGGAGGGATAGTATGGTGGGGGTGGTGGACAGTGAAGTGCTGTAGGCTAGACGAAGGGCATGGGAGAGGTGGAAAGGGGGGGGAGGGGGGGGGGGGGGAAGTAACGCAAAAAGAGAGAAATAAAAGAATTGGGTGTGGTGGTGAAATGACGGCTGTGTAGTGCTGTAATGGGAACAGGGAAGGGGCTGGATGGATGAGAACAGTGACTAAGAAAGGTTGAGGCCAGGAGGGCTGTGGGAACATAGGATGTATTGCAGAGAAAGTTCCCACCTGCATAATTCAGAAAAGCTGGTGTTGGTGGGAAGGATCCATACAGCACAGGCTGTGAAGCAGTCATTGAAATGAAGGATGTTGTGTTTGTGGGCAGGACATTTCTCATTTCAGGGCATGATGAGAGGTAATCAAAACACTGACGGAGTGGTACTGAGTTACGAGGGGAATGCTCCTCTGTGGCTGGACGCTGGGATTTTGGGAGTGGTGGTAGACTGTAAAGATAAGGCATGGGAGATTTGTTATTGTACAATGTTGTTGTTGTTTACATTAATTATCAGCTACATTTTCCTTGTGGCAAAAGTTGCTTTGGGTGGTAATCTGGAACCAGTTGTGACACTGTCTGTGTAAATGAGCAGCCTTATTAACAGTGGCTGGTTGTTGTTTTCTTCTCTGAAAGAATCAGCTTGTATTTTGTACAAAGCCACAGTCTCAAATTGTCAGTGAAGGCTTCAGTGGGACCCTCGACATATTTTGAGAGGGACTACTCATCACTGCAAATGCAAATGTTAAAAAACACCCAGAGGTTTGTGTGTATAGACATTTAAACAGGCTGGAAAGGAACAACTCCACTACCAAAAAGGAGATGTCAGCAGTTACTTACAGAATAACCTATTCTTGATATTTTTACGATCAGAAATTTAAAGTGGTAACAGACCATGCATCATTGTAATGGTTGTTGGAACTCAAAAATCCTTCTAGTAGATTGATGATATTGGCACTCAAACTGAGTGAATTCGACTATGAAGCTGTTCATAAACCTGGTAAGAAACATAAAAATAAAGATACTTTAAGCAGAAAGATCACAGTGCTATAGGTACTAGACAAAAGTGTGATTGACTGGCAGAAGGCGCAAGCATCTGACATCATGGCAAAAGGCAAAAGCACCTGGTATCAGCTGATAGATATTCAGGTCACAGTCACAGTTCATGATGCTTGATGGCTTACTATGCAGGCTGCTGAACTGTGGACCACATGTGGCGGTTTCAGCAACATTTAGAGAAGATGTTTTGTAATATGTGCTTGACCACATGTTAGCAGGTCATAGCACTTGCAGAACGATTGTGGAGTTTTTGTGGCCGAGTGGTTCTAGGCGCTACAGTCTGGAACCATGCGACCGCTACGGTCACAGGTTTTAATCCTGCCTCGGGCATGGGTGTGTGTGATGTCCCTAGGTTAGTTAGGTTTAAGTAGTTCTAAGTTCTAGGGGACTGATGACCTCAGAAGTTAAGTCCCATAGAGCTCAGAGCCATTTTTTTGACCAAACTTGTTGTTTTTCATAAAGTTACACAAATCTATTGCGCAAATCATTATTTTTTCAACCATCTAGTGTTTTAGGCAGTTGGGCTACCTCGTGCAGTAAGAGTTAACTTTTCAAGTAACCTCCATCCCGCTGGTTGGACATCAATTATGTCGTCTTCTTTTACCAGCCCTTCTTTTCAAATCATCCCAGAGAAATTCTGGAGTGGGTCAAACTGGTAGGACATTATCAGCATCTTTTCCAGTAAAATGAAGTTAATTTTAGTCCTGATTATTTATTACAATTGTTTTTATTTTCATTAAAAAATTTTCTTGTTCAATTATAAATATTTGTGAGTGTTCTTTTCTGTTTTAAACTTTCGAATATTTAATGACATGTTCCACGATTCTTGATCACATAAGCAGAGGTCCTACAAAATACGAATAAAGAAGTACACAAAATAAAATCATACTGCACTTTCTTTTGGAAACAAACTGTTTTGCAGTACTGGATGCGGCCAATTGCGAGCAGAAAAAAAGAACAGTGTGTCTGTGTCAATTGGTCTTCTGCTTCTGTGGATGCTTCTGTGCAATTAAGAGCCAGTGGACCACTTCGTAGAGCAGAAATACGGCGACAAACGTGGAAGCCAGTATGAAGGCTATGACATCGAGCAGCAGCAGCTGCCACCATCTCAGGTTCCGGGTTGCGCTGCGCAGGTGAGGGGCCCCCTGGTGGCGGATCACGTACTCCACCCACCACACAGCACGATCCACGGACGTCTCCTGGTGCTCACGGAATACTGCTGAGAACTGCTTCATGTTCTCTTGGTAGCTGTGAACAACACAGGGAAATCATAACGTACTCAATGCAGAATTAGATTTGCAGTCTGTCCGGGTTTCACGAGTCACCATGTGGTCAGCCTACATCTGTTTATTCAGTGTTTCCATAGGATGCTACTGCTTCACTCAGTCCTTCTCCTGTCATCATCTGTACGTGTTGTAGCAAGAGTGACTAATTTGCTAAGACCTGCTGGTTTTGCATTTAGTTGTTCGCTTAAGTCGAAATGGCTCTAAGCACTATGGGACTTAACATCTGAGGTCATCAGTCCCCTAGACTTAGAACTACGTAAACCTGACTAACCTAAAGACATCACATACATCCATGCCCGAGGCAGGATTCGAATCTCCGACCGCCGCAGCAGCGCGGTTCCGGACTGAAGCGCCTCGAACCGCTCGGCCACACCGGCTGGCTCGCTTAAGTCATCATGTAATGTTGCTGTCCTTTTTTGAAAGTCCTTAGAAACTTCATTTCCATTTGCTGAATTTTGGTGTAGTCAGCTCTGTAGATGGTCCCAGTTGCAGAACCAAGAGGTCACTGTCTGCTTCTGGCTGTAAAACCTCTGTGAATGTGTCACTGGCCAATCTCTACTAACGTAGCATTTCCAAATGAGCGTTTTGTAACATGTTAACACAATTATGGAATTTTCTTTCCTGTCATTACATGTCGCACCCTGGCAAGAACAATGACACAACTCAAAAGTGCAATACCTCAGAAAAATCGACTTAAAAAATTTGATACAATTTAACTGACATAGTATAAGCTTGGTCTTAATGTCAAGTAAGTATTAGTGGTGCCCGCCCGGAAAGCCGTAAGTTAGACTGCATGGCCAACTGGGCAGGAAGGAGCGCCGGTCCCCGTCACGAATCCGCCTGGCAGATTTGTGTCGAGGTCCGGTGAGCCAGTCAGTCTGTGGATGGTTTTTAAGCGGTTTTCCATCTGCATCGGCGAATGCAGGCTGGCTCCACTTATTCCGCCTCAGCTACACTATGTCGGCGGTTGATGTGCAAACAAGTTCTCCACGTACGCGTACACCACCATTACTCTACCACGCAAACATAGGGGTTACACTCGTCTGGTGTGAGACGATCCCTAGGGGGTCCACTGTGGGCCGAACCGCACAATAACTCTGGGTTCGGTGTGGGACGGCGGAGGGGTGAAGTGGACTGCGGTAGTCGATTGCGGCTGCGGCAGGGACAGAGCCTCTCCGTCGTTTCTAGGTCCCCGGATAACATAACATAACATAACATAAGTATTCGTGATAAAAAAATTCCATTATATTCTATACAACAGTAATATTTACATATAGTCCTGTTCTCGTAGTCGACTTTTCTCAAGTATTACATTTTTCAGTCTACCGCTGTCTTTCTGGGGAGCGGTACGTATCAGATATGTGTATTATAACGTTTTCATGGGCATGGGATACCGTTTAGTTGGGTATCGATCTTTTAATTCGCCATTGAAATGCGTCATCTGATAGTTCATTTTATTATTTTCGTGGTATGACACTCAGTTCGATAATTTTATCCTTCTTCCCAAACAATATTTCTGTATCCAGAATGAAATTTTCACTCTGCAGCGGAGTGTGCGCTGATATGAAACTTCCTGGAAGATAAAAACTGTGTGCCGGACCGAGACTCGAGCGCGGGACCTTTGTCTTTTGCAGGAGAGTTTCTGTGAAGTTTGGAAGGTAGCAGATGAGGTACTGATGGAATTAAGGCTGTGAGAATTGGTCGTGAGTTGTGCATCAGTAGCTCATTGCCGGCACGGTAGCCCAGCTCGTTCGGTCAGAGGGATAGCTGCCCTCTGTAACAAAAAACCTGAGTGAATGGATGAATGGCGAACAAGAACAAGTGTCATGGGACATCCACCTCGAACAAATATAACGACCTACAGTGAACAAAATGAGATTAATATTTTTTAATAAAGAAAAAAGTGGGTACAGCACTTCCTCATGAAAGGCAAAGGTCCCAAGTTCGAGTCTCGGTCCGGCACACAGTTTTAATACGCCCGAAAGTTTTAATATTTCTGTAAATAACGCTTGTACGTGCATTTGTCATATTCAAACCAACAATGTTGTTGTTGTTGTGGTCTTCAGTCCTGAGACTGGTTTGATGCATCTCTCCATGCTACTCTATCCTGTGCAAGCTTCTTCATCTCCCAGTACCTACTGCAACCTGCATCCTTCTGAATCTGCTTAGTGTATTGATCTCTTGGTCTCCCTCTACGATTTTTACCCTCCACGCTGCCCTCCAATGCTAAATTGGTGATCCCTTGATGCCTCAGAACACGTTCTACCAACCAGTCCCTTCTTCTAGCCAAGTTGTCCCACAAACTCCTCTTCTCCCCAATCCTATTCAATACCTCCTCATTAGTTACATGATCTAATCAAATAATCTTGAGCATTCTTCTGTAGCATCACATTTCGAAAGCTTCTGTTCTCTTTTTGTCTGAATTATTTATCGTCCATGTTTCACTTTCATACATGGCTACACTCCATACAATACTTTCAGAAACAACTTCCTGACACTTAAATCTATACTCGATGTTAACAAATTCCTCTTCTTCAGAAACGCTTTCCTTGCCATTGCCAGTCTACATTTTATATCCTCTCTACTTCGACCATCATCAGTTATTTTGCTCCCCAAATAGCAAAACTCCTTTACTACTTTAAGTGTCTCATTTCCTAATCTAATTCCCTCAGCATCACCCGACTTAATTCGACTACATTCCATTACCCTCGTTTTCCTTTTGTTGGTGTTTATCTTACATCCTCCTTTCAAGACACTGTCAATTCCAAGTCCTTTGCTGTCTCTGACAGAATTACAATGTCATTGGCGAGCCTCAAAGTTTTTATTTCTTCTCCATGGATTTTAATACCTATTACAAATTTTTCTTTTGTTTCCTTTACTACTTGCTCAATATACAGATTGAATAACATCGGGGAGTGGCTACAACCCTGTCTCACACCCTTCACAACCACTACTTCCCTTTCATGTCCCTCGACTCTTATAACTGCCATCTGGTTTCTGTACAAATTGTAAATAGCCTTTCATTCCCTGTATTTTACCCCTGCCACCTTTAGAATTTGAAAGAGAGTATTCCAGTCAACATTGTCAAAAGCTTTCTCTAAGTCTACAAATGCTAGAAACATAGGTTTGCCTTTCCTTATTCTTTTTTCTAAGATAAGTCGTAGGGTCAGTATTGCCTCACGTGTTCCAACATTTCTACGGAATCGAAACTGATCTTCCCCGAGGTTGGCTTCTACCAGTTTTTCCACTCAACTGTAAAGAATACGTGTTAGTATTTTGCAGCTGTGACTTGTTAAACTGATTGTTCGGTAATTTTCACATCTGTCAACACCTGCTTTCTTAGGGACTGGAATTATTATATTCTTCTTGAAGTCTGAGAGTATTTCGCCTGTCTCATACATCTTGCTCACCAGATGGTAGAGTTTTGTCAGGACTGGCTCTCCCAAGGCCGTTAGTAGTTCTAATGGAATGTTGTCTACTCCCAGGGCCTTGTTTCGACTTAGGTCTTTCAGTGCTCTGTCAAACTCTTCACGCAGTATCGTATCTCCCATTTCATCTTCATCTACATCCTCTTCCTTTTCCATAATATTGTCCTCAAGTACATTGCCATTGTATAGACCCTCTATATACTCATTCCACCTTTCTGCTTTCCCTTCTTTGCTTAGAACTGGGTTTCCATCTGAGCTTTTGATACTCATGTAAGTGGTTCTCTTTTCTCCAAAGGTCTCTTTAATATTCCTGTAGGGAGTATCTATTTTACCCCTAGCGATACATGCCTCTACATCCTTACATTTGTCCTCTAGCCATCTCTGCTTAGCCATTTTGCACTTCCTGTTGATCTCAGTTTTGAGACGTTTGTATTCCTTTTTGCCTGCTTCATTTACTGCGTTTTTATATTTTCTCCTTTCATCAATTAAATTCAGTATTTCTTCTGTTACCCAAGGATTTCTACTAGCCTTCGTTTTTTTACCTACTTGATCCTCTGCTGCCTTCACTACTTCATCCCTCAGAGCTACCCATTCGTCTTCTACTGTATTTCTTTCCCCCATTCCTGTCAATTGTTCCCTTATGCGCTCCCTGAAACTCTGTACAACCTCTGGTTTAGTCAGTTCATCCAGGTCCCATCTCCTTAAATTCCCACCTTTTTGCAGTTTCTTCAGTTTTAATCTACAGTTAATAACCAATAGATTGTGGTCAGAGTCCACATCTGCCCCTGGAAATGTCTTACAATTTAAAATCTGGTTCCTAAATCTCTGTCTCACCATTATATAATCTGTCTGATACCTTTCAGTATCTCTAGGCTTCTTCCATGTATACAACCTTTTTTATGATTCTTGAACCAAGTGTTAGCTATGATTAAGTTGTGCTCTGTGCAAAATTCTACCAGGCGGCTTCCTCTTTCATTTCTTAGCCCCAATCCATATTCACCTACTATGTTTCCTTCTCTCCCTTTTCCTACTCTCGAATTCCAGTCACCCATGAATATTAAATTTTCGTCTCCCCTCACTACCTGAATAATTTCTTTTATCTCATCATACATTTCATCAATTTCTTCGTCATCTGCAGAGCTAGTTGGCATATAAACTTGTACTACTGTAGTAGGCGTGGACTTCGTGTCTATCTTGGTCACAATAATGCGTTCACTATGCTGTTTGTAGTAGCTTACCCTCACTCCTATTTTTTTATTCATTATTAAACCTACTCCTGCATTACCCCTATTTGATTTTGTATTTATAACCCCGTATTCACCTGGCCAAAAGGCTTGTTCCTCCTGCCACCGAACTTCACCAATTCCCATGATATCTAACTTTAACCTATCCATTTCCCTCTTTAAATTTTCTAACCTACCTGCCAGATTAAGGGATCTGACATTCCATGCTCCGATCCATAGAACGCCAGTTTTCTTTCTCCTGATAACAACGTCCTCCTGAGTAGTCCCCGCCCGGAGATCCGAATGGGGGACTATTTTACTTCTGGAATATTTTACCCAAGAGGACGCCATCATCATTTAACCATACTGTAAAGCTGCATGCCCTCGGGAAAAATTACGGCTGTAGTTTCCCCTTGCTTTCAGCCGTTCGCAGTACCAGCACAGCAAGGCCGTTTTGGTTAGTGTTACAAGGCCAGATCAGTCAATCATCCAGACTGTTGCCCCTGCAACTACTGAAAATGATGCTGCCCCTCTTCAGGAACCACACGTTTGTCTCGCCTCTCAACAGATACCCCCCCATTGTGGTTGCACCTACAGTACGGCCATCTGTATCGCTGAGGCACACAAGCCTCCCTACCAACGGCAAGGTCCATGGTTCTTGGGGGGGGGGGGGGGGGGGGGGGGGGGCGGACAAACCAGCAAATAGCACTTATTTTTATTTTTATGCTCACATTATAAAATTATAATGTCCCAAATGTCAATTCAGTCATCTGGAACTGAATGTATGTGGACGTGCTGAAAAGCAATGCACCCGAATTTTTTATGTGAAGACTCCTAAAGCTTTTTGAATAAAGCAAACGCTATTAACATTCTGCATCTTTGTTCTTCATGTCCACACATTTATCTCTCAACATAGCTCCCTTACGACGAACACATTTCTCGCAAAGAGTGTCCAGTTTGTTGATACTGTCACTGCAGAATGTTTGAATTGGTTGATGGAGCCACAACGTCACCTCCGCTTGCACTGCTTCATTACTATCAAAGCGAAGTCCTTGTAGGTGTTCGTTAAGATTTTGAAAAAATCTGAGCTCTGTCACACACGTTTCCTTCACGATGAGCACAAACAACCCATTGTCGCACATTACTGATGTCGATACAAACATCGCCTTACAGAAGTTTCATTCTTCTATGGATTTCAATGGGAGCACGTTTCCTGCAGACAGAAACTCGATTACAGCACACTGTTTCTCCCGCACCAATAGTTAAGTTGCGCACCGCCATGTTAAACGCTACAATTCGGAGCCCTCTAACGGCAGAGGTTTGCAACATGCCTCAGCGAAGCGGGAACATCGGCCATGAAAAATACATGACATGTAATACCTGAGCCAACAGCCTTGCCGAAGCGGTAACACCGGATCGCGTCAGTTAAGCGCTGCCGGGCTGGGCTAGCACTTGGATCTGTGACCATCGGTGTACCGAGCGCTGTTGGCAAGCGGGGTGCACTCACTCCTTGCAAGGCAAACTGAGGAGGGCCGGGAGAGCGATGTGCTGACCACATCCCCCTCGATATCTCCATGACGCCTATGGTCTGAGGATGACACGGCGGCCAGTCAGTACCATTGGGCATTCACGGCCTGTTCGGACAGAGTTTAGTTTTTACTTTTTATATATTGCCTGAAACGACATTGAAAACAGATAAAACATCCGGAGGTGTTACTATTCAGCACACCCACGTATGTTGTAAACAAAGAAAAAGTTAAAACTACAGATCTTTTATTTTAAAAAAATTAAATTTTCCAAACACTAGGTGTAAACATTTGAATTATATAAATATCTCTGTATTTACTAATCTTTTTTGGACACCTGTATTATAAGTTAATGAGAGTTCAGATCAGGTGTTAACCTAAGTAGGTTGTGACAGGTGGGTATGAACCATACTGGTTAAAATAAACATAAAACTCGATGAGAAATAAAAAAAGTTTAAATTATTTCTGAAACTACTGAACGAACTAAGAGCTCACGATATTTAATACCGAGTGCGAAAGTAACCAAGGCGGTGGTTTGAAAATGATATGCAAAGTAATTAGAGGTTAAGATTAACTGAATTTTCCATTGGCGCTTGGCAGAACATGATAATATTAAGTAGGACACACCTCCTAAGGTTCTACAAAATTATATCTGTTTGGTCCAGCTTCATAAGTAATTTTGCAGAACATTAAAAAAGTGTTTCCTGGGAACAAATCGCCAAATTAGGTTGGGCATCATTGCCTCATCCACACTATGTGCGACTGGATTCGTGATTTCCTGTCAGAAAGGTCACAGTTCGTAGTAATGGACGGAAAGTCATTGAGTAAAACAGAAACAATATCCGGCGTTCCCCAGGGAAGTGTTATAGGCCCACTATTGTTCCTAATCTATGTTAACGACATAGCCGTCTTAGATTGTTTGCAGATGATGCTGTCATTTACCGTCTTGTCAAGTCATCAGGTGACCAAAACGAATTTCAAAATGATTTAGATAAGATATCTGTATGGTGCGAAAAGTTGCAGTTGACCCTGAATAAAGAGAAGTGTGAAGTTATTCACATGAGTACTAAAAGAAATCCGCTAAATTTCGATTACGCGATAAGTCACACAAATCTGAAGGCTGTATATTCAAATAAATACTTAGGGATTACAATTACAAATAACCTAAATTGGAACGATCACATAGATAATGTGTGTAGAGGCAACCAAAGACTGCCATTCATCGGCAGAACACTTAGAAGGTGCGATAGGTCTACTAAAGAGACTGCTTACACCACGCTTGTCCGCCCTATTCTAGAGTATTGCTGTGTGGTGTGGGATCCGCATCAGATGGGACTGACGGGATGAGATCGAAAAAGCACAAAGAAAGGCAGCTCGTTTTGTATTATCGCGAAGTAGGACAGATAGTGCCACAGACATGATACGTGAATTGGAGTGGCAATCATTAAAACAAAGACGGGATCTTCTCATGAAATTTCAATCACCAGTTTTCTCCTCCGATTGCGAAAACATCCTGTTGGCACTAACTTACATAGGGAGAAATGATCATCAGGATAAAATAAGCGAAATCAGGATAAAATTTAAGTGCTCGTATTTCCTGCGCGCCGTTCGAGAGTGGAATGGTAGAGAGACAGCTTGAAGGCGGTTCATTGAACACTCTGCCAGGCACTTTATTGTGAATAGCAGAGTAATCATGTAGATGTAGATAGTCCATTTCTGGTGCCCACAATCTCACATCAGTTTAAGCCACTTAAGTATTCTCTACCTGGGACAAACTTTGAAAACGACGAGAGCGTAATTCATGGAGTGAAAAGTTAGCTAAGAGCCCAGGACAAGAGATTTCACCAACAGGGGATACACGCCCTTACACAGTGTTACCATAAGATCACAGAATGCGGTGGAGTATACGTAAGAGAAATGTTAACTGAAATTGTCGCTAAATTCTCACCCTTAAGTACAAATGTATTCCGATAAAAAAATTCTTGGACATTATTTACTGAACGGCTCTCGTAACAAGGCGTAACAACAGTGGTGCCAGCCGATACGGACCAGAGACGAGCGCGACACCTTGGCAACTGGTTTCAAACCCGACAGGAAGTGCTATTGTCAGTGACTGCTGGTGCATCTCAACCAGTTTTCCAGTGAACTTCGCGAAGGGAACTTCGATGACGTACTGAAATATTAATGCCTCTGAATCTTTAAATAAAACCAACGTTTTTAACATTCTGCGTCCTTATTTTTCTTTTCAACATATTTATTTCTCATCGTAGTGACTCTGACGATAAAAGCATTCCTGCCAACAAGACGCCAGTTTCTTTATATCGTCTCTGTAGAATGTTTGACTTCATTGACGGAGCCATATCTGCTAGCACCACTTCATTACTTTCAAAGTGAAGTCCTCGAAGGAAATTTTGGAAACCGATGAAACAGGGTGGGGCCAATATGGTACTGTATGGAGGATGATCGATGACAGTGAACCCAAGGGGTAGAAGTGCTGCAGATGTCTCATTGCTCATGTGTGGCATGGCATTATCGTGCTGAAGGAGAATGTACTCCATGTGTGGACGAACTCTTTGAATTGAAAACTCGATTACAGCACATAACATACTGCCATGTTACACACTACAATCCAGAGTACTCTGATAGCAGAGGGCTGCAAATATATAGACATGAAGAATAAAGATGAAAATGTTAATAAGTATTATGTAAAGTGAAGGTGAAGGGAGGAGAAAAGCAAAGAAAGGGAGGGAACTAACGATATCAGCTGCATCTGGACTTTATCCGGAATCAGTGGCGACGAGTGAAAATGTTTGCTGGACTGGGACTCGAACCTGGGATCTGCTGCTCACTAGGCAGCTGCATTAACCACTGACCCCCCCCCCCCCCCCCCCCCCCCCTCTCAACACAATCGCAAATGAGCGGACTATCTCGGTACGCTCCCGGGTCGACTCATATTCCCACCTAGCCATCTGCATTAAGGTTGTGGAGTCATTGCGAATCGTTTATATGAAACTCGACCAAAAAGCGCAGAATCCACGCTTTCATATAAAATGTTAAAAACGTTTTTTTTACTTAAAAAACTGGAAGGCGTTACCTTTCAGCACGCCCTCATACATGCAATAACCATTTGGAGTCGCAAAAGGCCATATAAAGCAGCATATAAAGCTATACGTCGTCAACGAGCCTAATAAATGATGCGAGGTGTCAAGTGAACTGATAGGCAGATGAAGCTTTTAACGTGCAGTATGTGGAGGGTTTAGTTCAGTTCAGAGAGCGATTCTGTGATGTTTTGGCTGTTTTTTAGCATCATCACTCGGAACCATCCATTCAGGGTACTGCGAACGTGAACCAGATTGTTTATTTAAACATTATTGGTCACCAGGTGTTCCTCTTTCTTTTGTGTCTCCACGGCGGGTTTGCTACGGAAACTACCATCTTCCATAAGGAGAACAGCTGCGTTCACAGGGCTGCGCACATGCGTTCCTATTGGAACTGGACTAATCCACTATCGCCACATACGAATTCTGTAGAAAATGTCTGAAACTATATGTTACAGCGCGTGAATCGAAGCAATCAATATCCCTGCAGTCTGATAATTCTATGGGATCTAGTAATCGATGGATAGCTTTAGCTGGATATGGCATGCCTGAAGAGACTTTTTGAGGCATGCTTATGTCCACGAATCAGTATGGTTTTACAAACCGTCGCTTGTGTGAAACTCAGCTTGCACTTTTCTTACATGTTACACTGGGAACTGTGAATGAAGGGCAACAAGCGGGTTCCGTATTTCTAGATTTCCGGGAAACATTTGACACGCTGCCCCAGTGCAGGCTGTTAACCAAGGTACGAACATATGGAATAAGTTCACAGATATGTGAGTGGCTCGAAGACTTCTTTAGTAATAGAACCCAGTAGGTTGTCCTTGACGGCGAGTGTTCATCAGAGACAAGGGTATCATCAGGAGTGCCCCAGGGAAGTGTGACAGGACCGCAGCTATTTTCTATATACATAAATTATCTGGCGGATAGGGTGGATTGCAATGTGCTGTTGTTTGTTGATGATGCTGTGGTGTACGGTAAGTTGTCGAAGTTGAGTGACTGTAGGAAGATACAAGACGTGTTCGACAAAATTTCTAGTCGGCGTGATGAATGACAGCAAGCTCTTAATCTGGAAAAATGTAAATTAATGCGGATGAGTAGGAAGAACATATCTGTAATGATTGGTCACAGTATTACTAGTGTCCTGCTTGACACGGTGAAGTCGTTTAAATATCTGGGCGTAACATTGCAAAGGGATACGAGGTGGAACGAGTATATGAGAACTGTTATAGGGAAGGAGAATGGTCGACTTCGGCTTATTCGGAGAATTTTGGGAAAGAGCGGTTCACCTGTAAAGGAGTCCGCATATAGGACGCTGATGCGACTTATTCTTGAGTACTGCTCGAATGTTTGGGATCCATACCAGGTCGGACTGAAGGAAGACATAGAAGCAGTTCAGACGTGGACTGCTAGATTTGTTACTGCTAGGTAAGAACAACACGTAAGTGTTACGGAGATGCTTCAGGAATTCAAATGGGAATCCCTGGATGGAAGGCGACGTTCGTTTCGAGAAACACAGTTCAGAAAATTTAGAGAATCGACATTTCAAGGTGACTGCCGAACGATTCTACTGCCGCCAACATACATTGCGCACAAGGACCATGAAGATAAGATTCGTGAAATTAGGGCTCATACGAAGGTATATAGACAATCGTTTTCCCTCGCTCTATTTGAGAATGGAACAGGAAAGGAAAGGACTAGTAATGGTACAGGGTACCTCCACCACGCACCGTACAGTGGCTTGCGGAGTATCTATGTAGATATAGATGTAGATATCATCGCCGAATTGAGGTCGTTATCAAGGCCAGGGGCGGTGATGAGCTTGATGTGTCCTTGAGACGACTAATTTCCACAGAGCATAATTCAGGCTGTGGTCATTGCATATGAAGAGACTTGGGGAAAAATCTTGGGATTAAAAACCTTGAGATCAGCGACAACACCAATAATACTAAACATGTATGTTGTGCCTCATCTTTATATCTGGTTGGTGCATAAGCTCATAACGTTTATCCGTAAGTTTAACAAAAACGACAAACAACATAACAGAGACTTTAGACATCAACAATGCACTCTTCTTCGCTATTTACATCTGCCAACTCTGGGGTAACTTTTCCATTCCACGACTGTAGAAATCACGTGAGTTTGTGGCGAAGAACTCTCCGAGACAAGTTCGGAGCGCAGTTTCATCCTGAAAGGATGTTACTTGGAGATTGTTCGACAAATAGCAGAAAAGGTGAAAAACTGAGGGAGCAAGATCAGGGGAATAAGATGCGTGCAGAATGGTTTGCCAACCCATCTCCTGTAGCTATAATGTTTTTCGACAGTCTTGCAGACCGCGGGCGGGCGTTGTCGTCGAGTAGCGCCACTTCACGGTGTCTTCCTGGTCGTTGGACTGCGTCTTCAAGAGGTCTCAGTTGTTGACAATAAATGTCAGTCGCGATGGTTACACCTCGGGGAAGCAATTCGCAGTACACCGCAACATCGCTGGTACCTTTGAGAGGTGGCTACACTGAGTCACAGCGACAGAGATTGCGCTTTAGATTATTATTCCGGCGCCTCCACTGGTGCAGTTGTAGTTCAGAGGTTGCCGGGGGCAGTACTTGTCGAGAGGATGTCGAAAGCAGTAGAGGCAAAGGTGGAAAAATGGGCCCCTGCTGGTATTATGGCCCCCCTACATATTTGAAAGTACAGGCCACGAACTCTAGCGGAGAGCATATGAACTACTAAGAGTAGCTTCACATATCTGTAAAAATGAAATACTAACAAAATGTCAGTTTGGTTTCCAGAAAGGTTTTTCAACAGAAAATGCCATATATGCTTTCACCAGTCAAATTTTGAATGACCTGAATAACCGAACACCACCCATTGGGATTTTTTGTGATCTCTCAAAGGCTTTTGATTGTGTAAATCATGAAATTCTGCTAGACAAGCTCAAGTATTGTGGCATGAGTGGGACAGTGCACAAATGGTTTAATTCATACCTAACTGGAAGAGTGCAGAAAGTTGAAATAAGTAGTTCTCGTAACATGCAAACATCAGCACATTCCTCAAACTGGGGAACTATCAAGAATGGGGTTCCACAAGGGTCAGTCTTGGGTCCTTTGTTGTTCTTACTATATATTAATGACTTGCCATTCTATATTCATGAAGAGGCAAAGTTAGTTCTCTTTGCTGATGATACAAGTATAGTAATCACACCTGACAAACAAGAATTAACTGATGAAATTGTCAATACTGTCTTTCAGAAAATTACTAAGTGGTTCCTTGTAAACGGACTCTCACTGAATTTTGATAAGACACAGTACGTACAGTTCCGTACAGGGAATGGTATGACGCCATTAATAAATATAGACCTTAATCAGAAGCATATAGCTAAGGTAAAATATTCCAAATTTTTAGATGTGTCCAATGATGAGAGATTAAATTGGAAGAAACACATTGATGATCTGCTGAAACGTTTGAGTTCAGCTACTTATGCAATAAGGGTCATTGCAAATTTTGGTGATAAACATCTTAGTAAATTAGCTTACTACGCCTATTTTCACTCATTGCTTTCATTTGGCATCATATTTTGGGGGAATTCATCACTGAGGAATAAAGTATTTATTGCACAAAAGCGTGTAATCAGAATAATAGCTGGAGTCCACCCAAGATCATCCTGCAGACATTTATTTAAGGATCTAGGGATATTCACAGTGGCTTCTCAGTATATATACTCTCTTATGAAATTTGTTATTAACAACCAAACCCAATTCAAAAGTAATAGCAGTGTGCATAACTACAATACTAGGAGAAAGGATGATCTTCACTATTCAAGATTAAATCTAACTTTGGCACAGAAAGGGGTGAATTATACTGGCACTAAAGTCTTTGGTCACTTACCAAATAGTATCAAAAGTCTGACAGATAACCAACAAGTATTTAAGAAGAAATGAAAAGAATTTCTGAATGACAACTCCTTCTACTCCATAGAGGAATTTTTAGATATAAATTAAGAAAAAAAAGAAAAAAATATTTAAAAAATAAAAAAAATTAAAAAATAAAGAAAAACAAAGTTGTTATATTAACTTAAGTATGTTGTTAAATTAACCTAATTATGTCATGTATTAGAAAATTCGACTCGGTCCACATCATTACGAAATATCGTATTCATGATCCATGGAACTAGTATTAATCTAATCTAAATATAATCTAATCTAATCTAAAACTAGTTGCCAAACTTCACTGTAGAGTGCGCAGACGTAGTAGCTGTCATGGTTTGTGAGTAGTTGTACTGTCAATTTTTTCGCTGTCCTCAAAAGTTTGAAAGGTTAGTGTTTACTTGAATAAAACTCAAATTTCTAACATGTTATTCGTAGAACTAAGGTAAGGTACGTATTTGGCTTGCTGTTGGGATATCGTTGTACGTTAATTAACGTCGGTTGCGAACCAAACTAATCGTAGGAAAGATCGTTTTTCCCAAGATGGCGAGGGTGGATATATGGGCCCCTTTTGCTGATAGTATTATGGGACCCGTAAAATCGTTAGATATTGCTACTCTTTATGTTTTAGATGGCTCGAACACATCTTGTACCCCCAAAAAAATCGAAACGGCAATCGTGGGACAAAGCAAATATGGCAAATGCTATTGTAGCTATTAAAGAGAAAAAAATGGGGTTGAAAAGAGCGGTTAAAGTGTACTCTGTCCCTCGTTCTACGCTCCAAAGGCTTTCCACCGGTTTTACCACAGGGACTTGAGGACGAACTGGTTAAATATCTTCTCATTATGGGATCCAAATTCTACGGCCTTACCAGAAATGACGTCAGGCGCATGGCCTATCAGCTTTGCACAAGAAATAAAAAGTTGGTGTTTCCGTCCCTGATGTTGATGACGCTGTATGTCTATTTTGTGAAGGGATTTTTTTCAAAGGACACAAAAGGTGAACTTTGGGTCCAGTATATAGCCTGTGAGATGTGCTGGATGCGAATAAAATGCTTATGTGTGTAACTATTGTAAATAGGCTAGGCGTAGGCTGTGAAAATCATCCCACCTGTAGACTAATTAACAATGTTCAGTGTGAATCTTTCTTTCATTATACAGAAAAATTAAATAAAATTATATTTTTCAAATTTTTGTTTCTTTTTATTTCAAACTACCTTGGGGCCCATATTACCAGCACAAATTCTTGACGCAACAAAATGCAGAGTATCAGGAAAAAAATAAAATTTTGTTTTAAATATTAAAAAGTCGAACTATGTCGTAACTATGTCGTAACTGTTGCAGGACATACTAGAGAAATGTTTTATGTTAATTTTAGGTGATTATACTAAAAATAAAAGGTGTTACATAAAAAAACAGAGTGGGGGCCCATTTATCCACCTTTACCTCTACTAGTTCAGAGGATGTCGAGTGCAGTTGATCTGTTGAGCGAGAGGGTAGATCGTTTGGTGTAATGTATAGATGGAAGATGTTGCAATGATCACAGTGTATTTTTCGTCAATATATATTGAGGTAAAAAAAAAAAATTTCACATTTCTTTAATGACAATGCCTCTTGGTCACAGGTTCAGTCAACAAAGCATTTGGCTCGTGTTCATGTATTAGACTTGTAATTCTGGTTTCTATGTGCAATTATAGTATTTGTGGTTTTTCAATTAGTTCATTGTAAATGGTGTTTAAAATATTTGTCGTATTGAGGAAGAACCGAGCCAGATACATGTACGTTGAGTCACACAACCACACACAGAACATTTACACTAGAGCTTTGTTGTTTCGTAGCTTTTATAGTTGCAGGGGACTTAATTAATCAATTGTGTTAACGGAAATTTCTTGACATTCTTTATTTTTATTTTATGCAGTCAGATTGCGTGCTGATACTACTCAGGGCCAACCGGTTACGAGATTTCGTAACCGGACACACAGCTACTAATGTTATTGCATTTATTCATTATTCTTTTTAATTAAGCCCCGATGCACCTTTTGTGGATTCCCACAGGTCTTTGTGCGGGCAGTAGCTGCCTTTTTTTTTTTTTTTTTTTTTTTTTTTTTTTTTTTTGGGCCCAGCCATCCCTTTTCTTTCCTTATTCCTTTCCTTTCCTACTCCTCGTCACCAGTAACGTTACCGAAAACGAACCAATTGATGACGAGCAAGAAGAGGTGCACATCTGGCCACCAGCTGATTTTTGTGATTGTGGCTTAGAGCATGCGTTTCCTGTATTCCCGCTTTTTGAACCTTCGCTACGGCAGGGAAAATGTAGCACAGTCCATCACATATAACAGCTCTCGAGTATACTAACGTGGGCCATTGTGGATCAGGGCTATTACAAATGATTGAAGCGATTTCATAAATTCACTGTAGCTCCATTCATTGACCTATGGTCACGACACACTACAGATACGTAGAAAAACTCGTAAAGTTTTGTTCGGCTGAAGCCGGACTTCAGGTTTCTGCCGCCAGAGCGTTCGAGAGCGCAGTGAGAGAAAACGGCGACAGGAGCCGAGAAAGCGTATGTCGTGCTTGAAATGCACTGACATCAGTCAGTCATCACAGTGCAACGACACTTCAGGACGAAGTTCAACAAAGATCCACCAACTGCTAACTCCATTCGGCGATTATATGCGCAGTTTAAAGCTTCTGGATGCCTCTGTAAGGGGAAATCAACGATTCGGCCTGCAGTGAGCGAAGAAACGGTTGAACGCGTGCGGGCAAGTTTCACGCGTAGCCCGCGGAAGTCGACGAACAAAGCAAGCAGGGAGCTAAACGTACCACAGCCAACGGTTTGGAAAATCTTACGGAAAAGGCTAAAGCAGAAGCCTTACCGTTTACAATTGCTACAAGCCCTGACACCCGATGACAAAGTCAAACGCTTTGAATTTTCGGCGCGGTTGCAACAGCTCATGGAAGAGGATGCGTTCAGTGCGAAACTTGTTTTCAGTGATGAAGCTACATTTTTTCTTAATGGTGAAGTGAACAGACACAATGTGCGAATCTGGGCGGTAGAGAATCCTCACGCATTCGTGCAGCAAATTCGCAATTCACCAAAAGTTAACGTGTTTTGTGCAATCTCACGGTTTAAAGTTTACGGCCCCTTTTTCTTCTGTGAAAAAAAACGTTACATGACACGTGTATCTGGACATACTGGAAAATTGGCTCATGCCACAACTGGAGACCGACAGCGCCGACTTCATCTTTCAACAGGATGGTGCTCCACCGCACTTCCATCATGATGTTCGGCATTTCTTAAACAGGAGATTGGAAAACCGATGGATCGGTCGTGGTGGAGATCACGATCAGCAATTCACGTCATGGCCTCCACGCTCTCCCGACTTAACCCCATGCAATTTCTTTCTGTGGGGTTATGTGAAAGATTCAGTGTTTAAACCTCCTCTACCAAGAACCGTGCCAGAACTGCGAGCTCGCATCAACGATGCTTTCGAACTCATTGATGGGGACATGCTGCTCCGAGTGTGGGAGGAACTTGATTATCGGCTTGATGTCTGCCGAATCACTAAAGGGGCACATATCGAACATTTGTGAATGCCTAAAAAAACTTGTTGGGTTTTTGTATGTGTGTGCAAAGCATTGTGAAAATATCTCAAATAATAAAGTTGTTGTAGAGCTGTGAAATCGCTTCAATCATTTGTAATAACCCTGTATATTGAGGTAAAAAAAAATATTTCACATTTCTTTAATGACAATGCCTCTTGGTCACAGGTTCAGTCAACAAAGCATCTGGCTTGTGTTCATGTATTAGCCTTGTAATTCTGGTTTCTATGTGCAATTATAGTATTTGTGGTTTTTCAATTAGTTCATTGTAAATGGTGTTTAAAATATCTTGTCGTATTTAGGAAGAACCGAGCCAGATACATGTACATTGAGTCACAATACCACACACAGAACAGTTACACTAGTGCTTTGTTGTTTCGTAGCTTTTATAGTTGCAGGGGACTTAATTAATCAATTGTGTTAACGGAAATTTCTTGTCATTCTTTATTTTTATTTTATGCAGTCAGATTGCGTGCCGATACTACTCAGGGCCAACTGTTCACGAGATTTCGTAACCGGACACACAGCTACTAATGTTATTGCATTTATTCATTATTCTTTTTAATTAAGCCCCGATGCACCTTTTGTGGATTCCCACAGGTCTTTGTGCGGGCAGTTGCTGCTTCTTCCTTTTTTTTTTTTTTTTTTTTTTTTTTTTTTGGGGCCCAGCCATCCCTTTTCTTTCCTTATTCCTTTCCTTTCCTACTCCTCGTCACCAGTAACGTTACCGGAAACGAACCAATTGATGACGAGCAAGAAGAGGTGCACATCTGGCCACCAGCTGATTTTTGTGATTGTGGCTTAGAGCATGCGGTTCCTGTATTCCCGCTTTTTGAACCTTCGCTACAGCAGGGAAAATGTAGCACAGTCCATCACATATAACAGCTCTAGAGTATATAAACGTGGGCCATTGTGGATCAATGCGTTTAAACGATCTCCATCAAACCCCGGAGGTCTTCCTGAACCTGGAGAGTCACTAACGTCGAAACGATCCTCCTTAGAACGAGAAAACCATTTTCTTGATGGGCTCTGTGTCATGGCATCATCCCCATACACGGCGCATATGTTTGTGGCTGCCTCCGCTGCTGTCACCCCCCTTATGAAGTGAAACACAAGAATATGTCGGAAATATTCCGATTTCTCCACTTGCCACTAAATTTTCTAGCATCCGTGGCTCCACTCACCGTCTCCAAATGACAAAATGACAATATGTAAATTCAAATAGCAACAGTGAAGTATAAATAAAAAATGACAATCGATAAATAAGCCCGTAGCAGCCGGAATACCAAGACGCAAAACAAGGACGCTACGATCTTATGCACCAACCTAACAGTGGCAACTATTTATTTACAGCTCGTACAAAATAGATACGTGTTTCAAAATTTACTGACCTTCATAATAGTCACCTGCATTGTGTATAATCCGTAGCCAGCGATGTGGAGGTCGTGGGATACTCTTAGCAGTGCCAGTTGTGTTGACAGTTCGACCGGCGCGGTCTATTGCCCGACGAATAAACAGCAGTTCTGAAGCGAATGCCGTGAAGTGTTTCCTTCCGTTTAGAAATCGAGTTGAACTCACGAGGGCTTAAGTCAGGGGAGAGCAGTAGGTCGTATAGAACTTTAGCAGCCCCATCAGTCAAACAAATCAGTAACAGCTTGCACTGTATGTGCTTGAGCATTGTCCTGCAAAATGATGGTCAGGTCCTGCAGGAAGTGCCATCACTTCTGTCTCTACACTGTTCATTTTTGGAACACAACCTACGACCAGCTTATAGACAGAAGTGATGGCACTTCCTGCAGGAACTGACCATCATTTTGCAGGACAATGCTCAAGCACGCACAGTGCAAGCTGTTACTGATTTGTTTGACTGATGGGGCTGCTAAGTGCTATACGACCTACTGCTCTCCCCTGACTTAAGCCCTCGTGAGTTCAACTCCATTTCTAAACTGAAGGAAACACTTCACGGCATTCACTTCAGAACTACACTACTGGCCATTAAAATTGCTACACCAAGAAGAAACGCAGATCATAAACGGGTATTCATTGGAGAAATATATTATACCAGAAATGACATGTGATTTCATTTTCACGCAATTTGGGTGCATAGATCCTGAGAAGTCAGTACCCAGAAAAACCAACTCTGACCGTAATAACGGCCTTGATACGCCTGGGCATTGAGTCAAACAGAGCTTGGATGGCGTTTACAGGTACAGCTGCCCATGCAGCTTCAACACGATACCACAGTTCATCAAGAGTAGTGACGAGCCAGTAGCTCGGCCACCATTGAACATACGTTTCCAGTTGGTGAGAGATCTGGAGAATGTGCTGGCCTTGGCAGCAGTCGAACATTTTCTGTATCCAGAAAGGCCCGTACAGGACCAGCAACATGCGGTCGTGCATTATCCTGCTGAAATGTAGGGTTTCGCATGGATCGAATGAAGGGTAGAGCCACGGGTCGTAACACATCTGAAATGTAACGTCCACTGTTCAAAGTGCCGTCAATGCGAACAAGAGGTGACCGAGACCTGGCACCCCATACCATCACGACGGCTGATACGCCAGTATGGCAATGACGAATACACGCTTCCAATGTGCGTTCACCGCGATGACGCCAAACACGAATGCGACCATCATGATGCTGTGAACAGAACCTGGATTCATCGGAAAAAATGACGTTTTGCCATTCGTGCACCCAGGTTCGTCGTTGAGTACACCATCGCAGGCGCTCCTGTCTGTGATGCGGCGTCAAGGGTAACCACAGCCACGGTCTCCGAGCTGATAGTCCATGCTGCTGCAAACGTCGTCGAACTGTTCGTGCAGATGGTTGTTGTCTTGTAAACGTCCCCATCTGTTGACTCAGGGATCGAGACGGTTGCACGATCCGTTACAGCCATGCGGATAAGATGCCTGTCATCTCGACTGCTAGTGATACGAGACCGTTGGGATCCAGCACGGCGTTCCGTATTACCCTCCTGAGCCCACTGATTTCATATTCTGCTAACAGTCATTGGATCTCGACCAACGCGAGCAGCAATGTCGCGATAGGCTACAATCCCACGTTTATCGAAGTCGGAAACGTGATGGTACGCATTTCTCCTCCTTACCCGAGGCATGATAACAACGTTCCACCAGGCAACGCCGGTCAACTGCTGTTTGTGTATGAGTAATCGGTTGGAAACTTTCCTCATGTCAGCGCGTTGTAGGTGTCGTCACCGGCGCTAACCTTGTGTGAATGCTATGAAAAGCTAATCATTTGCATATCACAGCATGTTCTTCCTGTCGGTTAAATTTCGCGTCTGTAGCACGTCATCTTCGTGGTGTAGCAATTTTAATGGCCAGCAGTGTGCTACAAAATCGTCGGGCAATAGACCGCGCCGCTTGAACTGTCAACAAAACTGGCATTGTTAAAAGCATCCTACGACTTACACATCGCTGCAACGGGTTATACACAATACTGGTGACTACTTTGAAGGTCAGTAAAAGTTTGAAACACTTATATATTTTGTACGAGCTGTAAATAAATAGTTGCCACTATTAAACTTCCAACCGTCGTAGTTGTTACTATGCTACTTCTAAAGTTGAGAGATCACCTTGGAGTTTCCAAAACGCGTCGAATTGTTCGGTGTGCTGATTCGTTGGTAATTTCATCCAGTTCCAGCTTCTCACCTATTCCTGCGCTAACCATCTTTGCAACGTTATAGGGCTGATCTCCGAAGCAGGGTATTCCTAGAAGAGGAACTCCGAAATACGATGCCTCGTTGAAGCTCTGCAGACCGCCCTGTGTGATAAACAGGCGGATGTTCGGATGAGCTGAAACAAGAGAAGACTCGTGTTTACAAACTTGTCAAAGTCATCACTGGTAGTCTGACGAGTCTGTGTAGCGATTCATACCTAATACTTCATGCTGTGGTAGCCATTTTGCGATCTTCACGTTCTCCGGCCTTCCGGGCATATTATCGTCCTCAAACTTCCACAGTACTCTTTGCGGTAGCTCGGAGAAAGTTTCCAGCATTGCCCTTATGACTGTTTCAGGGAAGAAAATACTTCTCATGTTCGACCCCAAGCTGAAGTTGATGACTCCGTGTTCACCTCCGTCCAGAAACTGCTGGATATCCTGCCATGAACAGAATCCTTATAAAACATCGTATCGTGTTTCACCAAGAGGACCTATATACTGAAACGATTATCAGTGACTCATAGGCCTATAATTTTATTAATTCAAGAATCCTAAAGTTTGGAAATTTGTGGTAAGTTCCTATGGGACCGAACTGCTGAAGTCATCGGTCCCTAGGCTTACATATTACTTAATCTAACTTAAACTAACTTACGTTAAGGACAGCACACACACCCATGCCCGAGGGAGGACTCGAACGTCCGACGGGGGTAGCCGCGCGAACTGTGGCAAAACGCCAGAGACTGCGTGGCCACCCCGCGTGGCAGTCAAGAGTCCTAAATAAGTGCTTGTAATGTTCAACGCGCAGGGTAGTAACTACCAAATCAAGAGCGTGATTTACATCCAGCTCCAATCCCCACGGCGACCAATGATCGTTGACATGGTATACCGGCCAGGCTGAATGTGGCTTTTAGGAAATTTTCCACGCTCGTTTTGGCAAATAATGGAATGGTCCCCAAGTCTACATGATTTACAGACAGATGGCTCGTACGACTTCCGTCCCTTGGATTAAGTGATGACTATGGCGACACGCAAGGCATCCAGCCACAAAGCTAAAATAAAAGTCGATTAGACACATAATGAAAATGAAAACAGTGAACCATTACGAAGGGATACGCTATAGGAGAGATTATTTCAATAGTCCCTTATGGAAATAATGAAGCATAAGAAAATTAACCTCATTTTTCTCAGTTTAGTCCTTTTCTTATTAAGCTTTTGTATGTCCATCCTTTTAGCAGGACGTCTCTGGAATGACGGCCGTTTACTATCGTGACAAAAAATAAAAACACCTACAGCCGTCCTTATGATTTTATTTTATTTTGTCGCTACCAGTTTCAACGCTTCATTGCGTCATCTTCAGGCTGTTTTGGTGCGGTACAGGTTGATACGATCCCCATGCATAGCCCATCAGCTGCCAGCGTTACTGGATTCGCAGACAATGTGTCAGCACTCCAACCATCAACTGCCCAAGCAGCTGATGAGTTATGCATGGGGATCGTATCAACCTGTACCGCACCAAAACAGCCTGAAGATGACGCAATGAAGCGTTGAAACTGGTAGCGACAAAATAAAATAAAATCATAAGGGCGGCTGTAGGTGTTTTTATTTTTTTAACTTTTCCTGTTAGGTCTCCAGCTCTTTTTGTTGCCACTCAGTTTCTGTAGAAATTATTTCGTAAGTCCCCTTGCTTCATTCTTGTTATCTACAGTGCTTTGAACAACTTGCTTCATATAATGTTGTTATGGATTACTCATACACATGCATGTCTAGACAGTGTCTCAGATTTTCTTTCATTTGTCTTTCCTCGACTGACAGTTTAATGTTTTAGCTTGACCTAAGCTACTGCCGCGACCGACGTAGCATGTGGAAACTAAGATGGATGCTAAGTCCGTAGCCGAAAACGCACTGGTAAGTAACGTGAGCGGCATCAGTGCCTATGGATGAAACTCATATTCGTCTTGGCCGGCCGGTGTGGCCGTACGGTTCTAGGCGCTTCAGTCTGGAACCGCGTGACCGCTACGGTCGCAGGTTCGAATCCTGCCTCGGGCATGGATGTGTGTGATGTCCTTAGGTTAGTCAGGTTTAAGTAGTTCTAAGTCCAGGGGACTGATGACCTCAGATGTAAAGTCCCATAGTGCTTAGAGCCATTTGAACCATTTGAGGGATTATCGACTGTGAGCTGCAGAATAATAAGTGGGAGAAATGGCTATTGTGGTAGAAGGTGGACCATTAGCTGTCTTTTGAAATTTGAAAGACTTTTAATTACTCTGTTGTTCTGAGGAACACTGTTCCAAATTCGAGTTCCTGATTCAGAAAATGATTTAGAGAAAAGGACAGTGTTATGTAATGGTACAGAAAGGATTTTACTTTGTTGCGAACGATTATTTCTGCTGTGCTGTTCAGATAGTAGTGTAAGAGTTGAAGATAAATAAGGGGGAGTGCAATGATTGAAAAGACGATAGAGCAAAAATAGAGTGTGATAATCTCTACGCTTATAGGAATGCAGGCATGATAAATGCTCATAGACAGGATTGACATGGTAGAAATAGTGTATGTCACAAATGTTCCGTACACAAGTATTCACTGCCATTTCCAGCCGGCACGCGCTTTCATGTGAAAAGTCCTTGGAGAGTAACATCAGCATAGGAAGTATTACTGATTCTACGAGCTTCTTTTTAAGTTCGAAAGGAAATACTGTTCCATATTTCTGTAGTGTATGGAATGAAGCTTACACCTTCGTACTGACTGCAGCTGTGTGTTCAGTCCACTCTAAGTGGTGGTCCAAAATTATCCCCAGGTTCTTTGTGGAAGAAGAAAAGGTTATGTTTCTGTCATTTTCGATTAAGAGTGGAAGAGATTCTCTGAGCTGCACAGTAATAAGTCTTTTGTGAAAAAAATGAGATTGAATGCGTTTTAGATGGTCTAAGTTTCAAACCAATATTCTGCATCCGCAGTGTCAAGGCAAGAAAATCAGCAGTGTAGCAAGTAGAATGTCGAAGTTGTTGAAATCCAAAAAGCACATAATAGTAGCCTGTTTTCTGTCCAGAGCTTCTTTCAGTTCATAAGTCACGTTTATAGGAACTACTAGAAACTAGACCGGTATTCATCTAAAAGGTTATTTCATGTAAAATAATTGGAAATCTGTTCGTGAAGTATGTAATTTCAAGCCTTGGATGATTCTGGTAGAATGCAAATGAGCTTGTAGTCGAAAGACTGTTTAGCAGATTCCTTCTTGGGTATTGATTTTATGTGTCTATGCTTCCACGCTGTTGAGGTATGCTGCAGGTCGCAGAATGGTTTAAAATGTTCTTTATTTGAGGCAGTAGTGGATCGCCGAGAAAGTTGATCATCTGCACTGCAATATTATCGTGTCCAGCAGCTGCCGAACGGTTTCGCGCAGTTGACTTCCTTACCAGCTGTAGAAAAAACTGTTTTTATACCACGCACTGATACTTTAAGGGGAGTACAGAAGGTGGTGTGGGTACAATGCGTCCATTTTTATTTTCTTGCGGAAAACTGTTGTTTGGAGTTTTCACTTTAATTTGATGTATGTTCAGTGCACAAGTAAATTCCACAGGTTCCATGAGTGCCTGTTCAGTTACGACAAGATATCTCGGGAACTGTTTGCTCTAGAAGGTGGGAGTTTATGTTTATTTATATAAATACCCTGCTGCATAGGTTGGCTGCACAGGACGCTGTGATATTACTTTGTGTTTTTGGTCTAATGAATCATATCATCCACATTTTATCAGATGCAGTACACCTTTCGTTGTGTGTACCAGGGCTCGTTTCTCACTGAGTTGTGTTTCTCTTTTTAATATGACTCCACCCAAGGGAATATTTAAGAAGTGAGGAAATAAGGAAAGTAGGTTCTACAGAAGATATCCCATTGGAAATTAACATCCAGAGAATGATGTTAGGACAAGCAACACTGAACAAAGTTCTTCACCACCAAGTGTTTTCAAGAAGTGTCTTGTGAACAGTAATGATGTGTACAGTGAAACTAGTGCCACTGATATCATTTTACTATTAGGCTTAAGTGTACTAAAAACAATATTTAGTCAAACTGTGTGCTGTAATTTGTGTGGCGGAGAGATGAAGATTTATGAAAATTTCTTCAAAAGAAATGGTTTAGTTCTTAGTTTGGAAGTCTCTAGTTTGAATTGTGAGGGCAAGAAAGAATTTTGGACATATAAAAACGTGGAAACAATAAGCTTTTTGAGACGAGCGTCAGATATTTCTGTGGTTTGAGATGCATCGGTAAAGGCCTTCTGGAGAAACTTTCTGTGCTCTTGTGAATCTGCCATGCCCTCTATTAATCTTTCAAGATACACTGGTGCTTTAGGGGAAACAATAAAGTAATCGAAGAAGACACAATGAAATCTACAACATTGGAAGCAGTTGAAGAAAATGATGGCAACAACAAAATTTGCACAGAATTTGACGGATCATGACAGAAAAGGGGCCATGAATCTAAAAATTCTTGTGCGTCTTCCACAAATATCGATACCAGGAAGATGCCTGATGTTGAAGTACTGCAAAACATTGCCATGGATGGACCAAAGTGGGTACCAATAATGAGAAGTAACAATTCCATGAACGCAACTGTCAGGAAGCATATGAGGGATCCAGAGGAGGAATGGAAATTATCCCAGCTGTGAAGATCTTTCAGCCTCCAAAGGAGGAATGGAAATTATCCCAGCTGTGAAGATCTTTCAGCGCCCTCAAGAACAAATTGAAGTTCTCTGTTCGAAAATCTTTGGTAATGGCGATTCCAGTTCATTCAGATCCGTAATTGACAGCAGGCCCTATGATGACCCAACACCACAGAAGTTAGAATGTGTCTGTCATGTGCAGAAACGAATGGGTGTCCAACTACGTATAATCAGGCAGAACTTTTCTAGCAAAATGCTTGAAGATCGAAAGACTATTAGAGGACGTATGACCGACAAAACAATCAAACAGCTAAGTGAATACCTTGACCAGTCCATTAGAAAGAATACGAACAACCTGGAAGGAATGAAAAAAGCATTATGGCCAACGATATTCCACAAGACGTCAAGTGGTGATGAGCCACTACACAGTTTGTTCAATTGACTGGTGTAAATACAGCAAAGCTGAGGCAGCATGAACCGATAGAAACACCGTCCCTGAAGCTTTCTGGAGCAGTAATAAATCCAGTATACAGAGATCTAGCACATCCAGATCTTCTGAAGAAATGTCTCACAGGAAAACTCAAAATGTAAATGACTCTTTCAACAACGTCCTATGGACCAGAGTGCTTAAAGACGTATCTGTGGGCTAGAAAACACTGAATAATGGCATCAGTGATGCTGTGATCACCTTCAGTGATGAAAACGCAGGCAGAATAAATGTTCTGAAGCAATTTGTTATTAATTCTGGCCATAATACGAAACTAGATAGACAGGGAGCCTCCAGGACAGAAATTATGGTAAAAGACACAACAGAAGGAGCAAGACCCCTCAGCAGGAGCAGGAAACTGCATCTGGTTGATCCTCAAGTAGATAATGATTAAAAATCTTTACTTCAACTTTCAAGTGCACTTCTGAAAATTTACTTTTTTTTTTGTAAATGTTTCCTATTATCTCAGAAACTACATAAGCTATGGCTCTGAAATTTTTACCTCTTATTCACAGCAGAATTATGTTCATGCAGATCTACAGCGGTACAGATAGATCTTATAGTTTGATCATAAAACATTTTTTTTTAATTACATAAATTTTAAGACCTCCATTGAAAATGCATACCTTGATACCTAAGAAAATTAGATTCTTGGAAACAGATCAATGAATGTATAAGATTGGACTCTGTATCTGGCACAGTTTTTTTCATTGTCTTTGACAGTTCCTTAGCAAAATAGATATGAATATGTTACATTTATCTTTATCAAGATAGGGCTTTGAAACGCTCCTTAAGGGAATTGATGGTTCCGTCTTTATGCACTGGTCAAATAGAGATGTCGGCAGGATGAAATGCTCATTTAGATCCTTAATAGGAACTCATTATAGTCAATACTCGTTGCCGAAATGGAACATGTACCACAGCCCTCCCATTTACAAGACAGGAGCACTATCCTGGAACTGCCAAGATCAGCAGTGACAGAGCTGTACTATTTACACTCAGTAAAACATCACAGTTTGTGAAGTACAGATTTTTAGAACATAGTTTCTTTTCTGTACAATAAGATTTGTGTAGTTATTTACAAAGCTTCTTACAGTGTGTTTATTAATTTACTTTTACAGTTCTATGGAGAACTGGACTGCTTACCTTCGGTAAGGGGGTTCGCTTCTTTTCGATGTGCAGACCAGTCATTTCTACTACACCTGAGAGACGTGGCTGAGGGTAACTGGCACTGAAGTGGTTATTCGTAAGTATAAGACTGATGTTTAAAAACATCTCGCCTAGAAGAGGAACGTCTGATCCAAAGTACTTGCGTATCAACCTGTCGTTTTCAGGGTAGATAACAGTATAACTGGAATACAATTGCCTGAGGAAGGAAAGCGTGTTCTGCAGCCTCTGCCAGAATGTCATATGGTCACTGTAGGACGTCATGACATCCGCCATGTATGCTGGGTTCACGTAGTCTCCCATGGCGTAACTCAGAGTGCCAGGGACACCAGACGAGAGGAAGCCGACAACCGGTGGCGAGCCCAGTTGGTGAACAAATCCAAAATAGCAGAACACAGTCACAGTCTCCATGATGACCAAATCGAGCTTCTGCTCCTGCCTGTAGTAGCATAATAAGCATAGTGTGCAGACACAATAAAAACATATTTTAATTATTTTATTACGATACACAGGATTCACTAATGTGTAATGTGATTTCTCAGATTTTTTTTTTTTTTTTTTTTTTTTTTTTTTTTTTTTTTTTTTTTTTTTTTTTTTTTTTTGCGTGTCTTTAGGTTTCCAGGCAAGCCGGCGGTTCTATTTTGCACACTAATATTTCTATGAGTGATCGAGTCATCTTGTTTGTAGGGATATGAAACAGAATGAACATATAGGTTCAGTCGTAGGTGTATCTGATGGCAGACTTCAGTTCATTCGGACACTGGGAAAACGCAGCTGGGTGGCATAAGAGATTTATTACAAAACACTGTGGTGAGATCCATCCTAGAATAATGCTCCAGTGTATGGGAAAAATACGAGATAGAACCAATAAAGGGTATAGGACGTACACAAAGAAGTATAGCGCGAATTGTCACACATCTGTTTGATCGATACGAGAGCACCATGGTAATACAGAGAAACACTGACTGGCAGGCACTCGAACATCGACACCAACTATTCTGCGCAATCTTACTTATAAAATGTCAGAAACAGCACTGAGTGAGGAAACTAGAAGTATGCTACAAATTCTACGTACTGTTCACCTTCACCTTTGGCCCTTATGCAAGCAGTTATTACGCTTGATGTTGATTGATAGAGTTGCTGGATGTCCTCCTGAGAGATATCATGCCGAATTATGTCTAATTGGCGCGTTAGAGCGTCAAAATCCCGAGCTGGTTGGAGAGCCCTGCCCATAATGCTCAATTGGGGAGAGATCCGTCGACCTCCCTGTAGAAGGTAAGATTTGGCAAGCATGATGACAAGCAGTATAACCTCTCACCGTGCGTGTATGTTTGTGGGGGGGGGGGGGGGGATTATCTTGCTGAAATGTGAACCCAGGATGGCTTGCCATAAAGGGTAACAAAACGGAGTGTACAGTATCGTCGGCTGGCGCTGTGTTCTAAGAGTGTCACGGATGCCAACCAAAGGGTTCTTGCTATGGAATAAAATGGCAACCCAGACCATCATTCCTGGTTGTCGGCCATATGGGGGGCGACAGTCAGCTTGATATCCCACCTCTGTCTGGTGCGTCTGCAGATGCGTCTTTGGCCTGGAATCTCACTCACTGGAGTAGAATTGTCCACTTCGAACAGAGCTCCAATGACCAGCGAAGAGATGTCTGGAGACGCCCCAACAGCAGTGGGGTACGAACCTGACTGCCGCCTCCCACACGGCCGAAAACCAGGAGTGCCATTTTACTTCATAGCAGGACCTCTGCTGTTGTCATCCGGTGCACCTTTATAGAACAGTGGTACATCGATTATATTCTACGCCTCGTTATGTTGCCCTTCATGGCAAGCCATCTTGGGCTTGCATTTTCGCAAGGCAGTGCCTGCCTGCACAAGGTGAGAGTTTCTACTGCTTGTCTTCATGCTTGCTGAAACCTGCCTTGGACAGCAATGTCGCCGGATCTCTACCTGTCTTGGTCAGCAAGGTCGCCAGATTTCTCCCCAGTTGAGACCATTTGGAGAATCATGGCAAAGGTCCTGCAATCAGCTAGGGATTTTGACGATTTAACATTCTAATTGTACAGAATTTCGCATGGTATCCCTCAAGAGGACATCCAACAACTCTGTCAATCAATACCAAGCCGAATAACCACTTGCATAAGGGCCAGAGATGGACATCTACCAATTTCCGTCCCATTTGGATAGTTGGCTGATTCCTTCATGATCGCGCGTACTCCAACCATACTACAGAAGCTGACAAACAGCGAGGAAAGTCAATATAACGCCTGTTGAGGAGGAGTCTAATAACAGCAGGAAATCGCCGAAACTAAGCACTGTCCCAGCAGCTACAATGACGTTGATGATGGTATGAATCATTCTCTGATCGTCTTTTGGACATAACGTCTTCGCGATACACCACTTGTAGTTGTAGCTGAAGATGGAGCTACATCATCTGACACTAGCGTTGTGAGCAGTTAGCTAGTTTTCTGTCGGAAAATTAAACTGGTGGGGACGTTAAAATAGTATCGAAGTTTTTTGTTTTATTTTAAGCCTCCATTTTTTGCATTTCCAGTTATACAAGCAACATGAATCATATTCCGGATTTCGCGACTGTAATTAAGTCTTAGTTAGGTCATATGCGTTTCACTCTATTTCAAAGCGTCCTCAGTGGTCACTGTAACATTTTCATTTGTCTTACAAACCCATTTGTCAAGATCATAAACAGTACTCATGTCTTACGTTACTGCTATTAAACAATGTTAAATTACTGTGGTGACTCACGACTTTTTCATCCTGCTACATTTCACACACAGATCCTCGGTTTTTAGAACATTGCACTTCACTGACGGTTGAGTACATGCGACAGAAACTAAAACCAAGAAACAATCGTAAACTGTAGTCTGCTAGTTTTGGGGCATAAAACTTGGCCGAAAGGGAATAAATCGAGGTGACTTTCGAGACAGATAGTTAATAAGTGGTGAAGTTAGCGCGGTGCAAGTGTGAGTAGTTTTGCTTTCTGAGCCTCTTCTGTAATTTTCTTTGTTTTTTTTAGCCCTAGTTTACTAAATCCTCGCAAAATTTAGATTTCATTTGGTACCAATTCGCTGTTCTCAGCAATCTTGTATTGTCATATCGGGTATAAAACAGGATGTTTGTATTTATTTTGTATGTGGCGTACCATTGGAGATCTTATAACTGTAATTAACTAGTGCATAAACTATAAATTACGACTATACTTTGAATAAAATATGGAGTAATAGAAACTATGATGGTTTCAGTGTAAGGCAGCGAAGTTACACCACCTAAAATATATTCAGAACAAGTAAATACATCAACGAGCGATTTTCAGGAAGTTACACCGGACACTGGACCAATTTTGGTGATGCACGCAAGTAATTTTTAACATTTGTAGCATCAGAATTATGACTTCGACTATGTTTTTATTTAATGGAGCTATCTACTTTCACCGAAGATTTGGAAAGAGCCTTAGAAGAAGACTTCAATGGCACAAAATTTGTGAAAATTGACAAAATAGCAGCAGCATAATAACGCCGCAAACCGCTGTTCAGCTGTCGGGAGAAGATATCCCTACGGCATCAAATATTAACAAACACTTGAGTCAGGTACGATCTGTGAAATTATTCTAATGACTGCCACATCTCCAAAATATTGACCTTCAGCGTTGACACTTGTTATAAAGGTAGTCCAGATAGACAATACTGCACTTTAAATTTCATCTGGAGTTATTGCAGTACAGTCCCACGGTACACGCAATTCGTGAATTCGGTATTCGTCCGAGATACTCTGTGGACCTCTCGCTTTAATTTTCTTCACAGATAATAGTCCACAGATGGTAAACCTAGTGAGTGTTCAGGTTAATTTGTATTTGCCAAATGACTGATCTAGCGATCTCCAAATGTAATCAACCACACTAATGGTTGGGAGGTAGTAGTGCAACACCGGCATCAGGACAATTTGGTAGTGTGGGTTCGCTACATTCAGGGACAAGCTTACATTCAGGGGCAAACCTATTGTTGTCTTTTGATGGTTCAAATGGTTCAAATGGCTCTGAGCACTATGGGACTTAACATCTGAGGTCATCAGTCCCCTAAAACTTAGAACTACTTAAACCTAACTAACCTAAGGACATCACACACATCCATGCCCGAGGCAGGATTCGAACCTGTGACCGTAGCAGTCACGCGGTTCCGGACTGAGCGCCTAGAACCGCTAGACCACCGTGGCCGGCTGTCTTTTGATTAACAGGTCCCCCTTGGGGATAATCCTTCCTTCTGATTGACTTGTCCTTAACCTATTGTTCCCCCACCTATTGCTCTCCCACTCCTCCTCCCCCTCTCCCACCTCCTCCCCCTGCCTTCCGGCAAATCCGCTCGCCGATACAACCACACCTCTGATATGAATTTCATTGACTAATTAATTAAATTGATCAATTAATTAAACACCACTCCCTCCCTCTGGGAAAACAGCCATTCACTTCCCTCCCCATCCCCCAAGGAATTAGTAGGAAAAAGACTCTGCTGATTGCCCATTTGAGGGAAATCTATTGCAGTGTATGGAATATTGTTTAAATAATTCAGAGAATGTGTGGATCATTCTTTATTTAAACAACTATGGAATACAAAACTGTGTACGAAATATAGTTTATTTATTTAAAGAATTTGGTGGGGAACGATTGCATAGTATGGAATATTGTTTAAACAATTTAGACAATGTATGGAACATTGTTTATTTAAACAAAGGATAGAAGGTGACATGTGGAATATTTAAACAATTGCGATGCTTCTGCATTCTGATCACATAAGGAAACGTATTTACACTGTCACAGACTGCTTAAACATATTTGAAAACTTTCTCACATCTCACCACACGTGCAGACTGCCCAGAGTCAGGATGCATCGAAGGGATTTTGGAAATGCCAGCGAGCTTGCTGCACTGTTTTCAGCTGTCGACTGCCATCTCAAGAGGTCTGTATGCGTGAACCAACCTACTGGATACCAGTTCACATGGGAGACGTCTTCCTTCCAAAGCAAATACCTGATTGGGAAATGATCCTGAAATACTGCTGAAAGTAATAAATGGTTAATTTCCAGTCACATGATCCCGATGTAGGGAAATGAAATGAGCATATGGCATTGTTGGCCAGGAAGCGCCATCCAGTGCAGTTCAGCTGCTGAGCGCAAGTCTTATTTCAGTCGACGCCACATTGGGCGAGTTGCGTGCCAGTGATGAGGATGAAATGAGGACGATAACAGCCCAAACCCAGTCCACGAGCGGAGAAAATCTCCAACCTGGCTGGGAATCGAACCTAGTCCCGCTGCATAAGAGGCAAGCAAGTTAACACTCAGATAAGCAGGCGGACGTGAGCCCATGGCGGAATTAAATATCTAATGCTAATTCATACATCACCTGCAAAGCAAACTACAGCTCCTCTCTCTCTCTCTCTCTCTCTCTCTCTCTCTCTCTCTCTCTGTCTCTCTCACTGTGTGTGTGTGTGTATGGAACGATCTTTTTTGTACAGTATATTTTGAGTCATCCTGCTACTACTTTTGTGACATAATCAATTTGTATGTGTGTGAAATAGCTACCATGTCCGCCTTATTTCCCTACATCACGATCATATGATCAGAAATTAATTATTTAATTTGTATGTGTGTGAAATAGCTACCATGTCCGCCTTATTTCCCTACATCACGATCATATGATCAGAAATTAATTATTTATTAACTTCAATAGTGTTTCAGGGTTGATTTCCAATCAGGTTTTTGCTTTGGAAGGAAGGCATCTCTCATTTGCGCTTGTATTCGACAGGTTGGTTCACGCACACACGCCACTTGAGATGGCAGCCAACAGCTGATAGTGGTGTGGCGAGCTTGCTGACGTTTCCAAAATCCATCCAGTGCGTCCTGACTCCAGGCATCCTGCGTGTGCGGCGAGACGCAAGAAAGTTTTTCAGATATGTTTAAGGGGTCTGTGACAATGTAAATACGTGTTTCCTTACGCGATCCGAATGCAAAAGCTTCACAATTGTTTAAATATTCCATATGTCACCTTCTATCCTGTAAATTGCTTAAATAAACGATATTATACAGTTGTATACGTTGTTTAAACAATATTCCATATACTGCAATCGATTTTACACCAAATTCTTTGTACAAATAAATAATCTATATTCGATACTTGGCCTCATATCTCATAAATTGTTTATATAAACACTATTCCACACATTGTCTAAATTTTCTTAAACAATATTCCGTACAATACAATCGATTTCCCACCAAATTCTTTAAATAAATAAATAAACTATATTTCATTCACATTGTTGCATTCCATAGATTGTTTAAATGAACAATATTTTGCACATTTTCTAAATTATTTAAAGAAAATTCCATACAATATAATCGATTTCCCTCAAAGTGGCCAATCAACAGAGTTTTTTCCTGCCAATTTCCAGGTGGGGTTTTCCTCAGAAGCAGGATTGGTGTTTAATTAACTGATCGATTTCATCAATTAGTCAATCAAATTGATATCAAAAGTGTGGTTGTATCGGCGATAGGTGTTCCTAGAGGGATGGGAGAGGAGGAGGGGAATGGTTAGGGGAGGAGGAGGGGGAGGGGAATAGGTGGGGGAAGGAACTGAAAATTAAAAGAAAGGATTATCCCCAGGGGTCACAGTCCTCTTAGCAGAGCAATAGGTTTAGGACCTGTCAATCAAAAGAGAACAATAGTTTTGCCCCTGAATGCATGCTTATCCCTGAATGTAGCCAACCCACACTAACAATTTGTCCTGATACTGGTGGTGTCCTACTACTGTGGGACATTTGCAACATTAGTTCCACATGGATAGGTTCATGTTCACTGGGATATCTTGCAACAACTGCTGGAGCATATCTGTCAGGAACTGAATACAGGATGTCCCAGGAGGAATTGTGAATAGTTATGGATATGACAGGAACGATCATTCGAAGCAAAAAGGACTCTAAAATGCATACCTCAAGAGCCAGGGGCACTTTTTCAACTTCACTTCTGTGAAACACATCTCTGCTACTGATCACGATGATTAGGGGGGGGGGGGGGGGTTGTTCTGGGGAAGGAGTCCAGACAGTGAGGTCATCGGTCTCATCAGTTTAGGAAAGGTCGGGGAAGGAAGCCGGCTGTGCCCTTTCAAAGGAACCATCCCGGCATTTGCCTGGAGCGATTTAGGGAAACCATGGAAAACCTAAATCAGGATGGCCGGACGCATGATTGAACCGTCGTCCTCCCGAATGCGAGTCCAGTGCCTAACCACTGCGCCACCTCGCTCAGTACTTGAACAAGAGATCAGAGCTTTAAGGTAAGCACTTTGGAATCGATTATTTCTTGTTCGGTCCATACTAACTCCTCCAAAGATATGGAAATGAGATTCGTTTCTTAGAATCGAATATGAAGAAGTGACCATAGCTCATAAGGTAAGCATTTTAGAGCTCACATTCATTAGACTTCTTTTTGCTCTGAATGATCGTTCCTGTCATATTCTTGAATACTGATCATTTCTCCTGGGACACATTGTGTACTTGTGGCTATTTTAGAGTTCCATTAATAATAATGGAAACTGATTTGATTCCTGAAAAGTTGCACCATCTACTGACAGACCAAAGTCATCGTTTATCCACTTCTCTCAGCCAGAAACAATATTCAACTAACCACTAGTGCATATTGCGGTTACTGATTCGCCTATTGTTTTTAAACCATGCTTCATCTGCAAATAAAATCTTTCATAAAAATATCGCAGTACTTTGCAGTCTTCAGAGACACCATCAGGAGAACTGTATCTGAGGCTGAAAGTCTTTGCCATGAGCTTCTTGATGGAATGAAATGAGAAAGGTTGGAATTCGTTGGAATGTATCATTCTCAGAACACTCGATTGGCTGATCGCACTCGCACAGTCAAGCTGACACGTAGTAAGACATGGACTGTGCCTTTACGCTGCTAAAATTTTGGTTGCAATTGTTTCACCATTTGCTGTTCTTTCTCGTTGGCGTATTTTATTCTTCGCACTTTCAGTTCCTTGAAATTTCTTGTAATGTTTGCAAAGACAGCTCATGAGGGCTTGTCGCGATCAGGATACCTTCTCAAATATTGCCGCAGTTTTGCTCTAACAGTTTGGCGACATTCACCACATACGAAAACCATGTCCTCTTTGTCGCCTGTCGTAGCCGTCTACCTTGTGAAAGTATGAATACCTACACGAGAATGTTGTCCGATCTGTACGACATCAGAGTGCAAACTGATGTTCTTCAATGGCACAGTTAACCACATGAGCTACACATTATTGCATATAAGTTCTTAGCCATGGATACTGATGAAAACTTAAACTCGAAAAGAGATGTAACAGATGTTCTACAATGTTTAGGTTCGACTGCTTCTGCCATAAGAATAACTGCCAATTTTGGGGATATGCAAGGTGTTTCACGAACCATGTTACACACTTCTAGAGGTTGTAGAGGGGACTTCTCATTCCAAATTTTACATAGGAAGCCATGTCCGGGAACGTCATCCAACGACGCTTCAGGGCGTCAAAGTTACAGACACCGGCGTCTGTACGGGGTGGTTCCTGATGTTACTAATTTTCAGGGATGACTGAGAGGAACAAATGTATCAGCTGAGGCAATGCTCCCTGGTTCGGAAAGAACGAGTCGAAAATTACAACCGAAAATCATTCTGATACTTCATACTGTGGAATATGTGTAGCTGGACTGTCGTTGCTAGTTAATCTTCGCTAATGTGAAACGCATCTCCTCTGTTGAATAAGTGCTCATAGCTCTTCATGTATACATTTTAGAGTGCATGTTTACCCTCGACATTTTTTCTTGTCTTGGTCCATACTACCACCTCTGAATGCTACATACCTTATATTCTTAGCAACGACAGTACCGCTACATGTATTCCACCGTCAGAGATATAAGAACAGTTTTCACCCATAACTTTCGACTCGTTAGTTTCCGGTACAGGGAATCTTACCTCAAATCGATACGTTTGTCCTTCCCCATCATCTACGAAAGTTTGTAACATTATAGGAGGCCCATGACTAAGGGATTTATTGCTAGTGCACTCGGGCAGATGTAATTTCGATGGATTGCTCACGCGCTGCCTGGGGATATGTAAGCTACAATAGAATCGCAGACCAGAGAGCAGTAGTAGTTGTAGCTCCAGCAGTAGGATTAAGTAGTAGCCAGCAGTTGAGTGTATGGAGTTGGTGGGGCCGTTCGTGGGGAGCGATGGCGGTATAAATGGAAATGTCGTGTGGCTAGGGCCTCCCGTCGGGCCGCGCGCATATGTAGTTTGTTACAACTAAATTTGTACTATTGTTATATCAAGTCCCAAGTAAATGTTTTTAAAAATGTTTTAATAATAATCTTTCTTATAAAATTAACTTTTGACAGTCATTCATCTGAATTTAGAGATTTTACTAATTTCTCCTATCCATGGTTATCCCGATTATCGTAAAAAAAATCAGTTGTTTCTTTTTATACATGACGAATCTAGTGGCCAGCATTGCACTGGGCTGTCCCAAAAAAATTTCTTACAGGAGCAGATAATACACTTTATCCGGCGACTTCATCGAGGTAAGAATTTTCAGTTTATTCAGAATGATCTTTCAGGGCCATGACGCAGCACTGCTGACGTCCAAAATTTACCAATATAAATTTTCAGTCAATTATTGAAAGGTTATAAGTGAACCACAATTTTATTGATAGGTTAGTCACATTTTTATTGCGAGATTACGGAAGTAAACTGTTGGGAGGTTACACTGAACGTGAATGGTATAAGTATTTTTTCTGCAGGGAGGCAGTGCGTGAGCAATCCATCGAAATTACATCTGCTCGAGTGCGCTAGCAATAAATTCCTTAGGCATGGACCTCTTACAACATCATCACAGAATCACCCTGTACACACATACATTTACAGGCACCGCTCTGTACGTCGTTGGATGACGTTCTCGGACATGGTTTCATATGTGAAACTTGGTTTAATAAGTACCCTCTGCACCCTGTATAAGTGTGTAACATGAGTTGTGAAACACCCTGTAGACGCCATATTTAGCGTATTTCATTTATTGATGCTTTACTTGATAAATTCTGGGTTAACTACTAACTTAGACAAAAAGTATTCATTGCAGAAAAGTAAGTAATTTAAACTGTGTGTGTGGAGTTCACAAACGTTCGTCTTGCAGGTATCTGTTTAAGCAGCTGGGAATATTGACCACAGCCTCATAGTACATTTTTCACTTATAAAATTTGCTTTCCACGATCCATGTAAGTTTGAGAGTAATAGAGGTACTCACAAGTATAACACTTGAAGGAAAACCGAGCATGGTGGCGCAATGAATGGTTAGCACACTGGACTCGAATTCGGGAGGAAGACGGTTCAATCCCGCGTCCGGCCACCCTGATTTACGTTTTCCGTGATTTCGCTAAATTGCTCCAGGCAAATGCCGGGATGGTTACTTTGAAAGGGTACGGCCCACCTCCTTCTCCGCCCTTTCCGAATCCGATGAGACTGATGACCTCGCTGTTTGGTCTCCTCCCCCAAACAACACAACCCCAACTAGAAAGAAAAATGATCTGCATTACGCTCTAATACACCTAACTTTAGCGCAGAGAGACGTGAAATATGCAACTATTAAAGCATTTGACAATGTAACCACCCCAGTCGCCGCAGTAGTGTAGGTTGAATATGTTTCTCCTTAACACCTCCTATCATACAGGATTTCTCGAATGGAGATAATTATTTGAGGAGATAAACAGTCTTGGCTGCAAAACAGGCTTTATTATTTTATTTTTTGCCAATAACGCGTTTCGCCTTGTTTAAGGCATTTTCAGATTGACTGGCATAAAAGATGTTAAACACATGTGTTGCCGTTAATGCAAATGTCTTGGCAGACAAACACCGTTGTCAACATTTTAAGAACATTGCGTAGTACCCTGATATAAAATAGTGTTGAGTACACGGAAAGTCACATTTAAAATACGTAGGTGCTCTTGTCGAGTTTTGAGAGACTTCACGCAGTGGCCTTGTAGAGTATAAGGCGCGGAGTCTCTCAAGACTCGACAAGGGCACCTATCCACTTTTGTGTTTCTTTGCTAAGACGATTGCATGGGCAGCAACTGTTATGCCAGCCAATGAACAACTGTTATGTCAGCCAATCTGAAAATGCCTTAATCAAGGTGAAAGACGTTATTGGCAAAATATAAAATAAAAAAGCCTGTTTTGCTGCCGAGACTGTTTATCTCTTCAAAACATTTGTCACTGGTTGCTGTACCATACTGCCATGAAACTAAAATAGTTCTAGAGATAATTAGTTATTTTTAACGAAAATCTCAGTAAACAGCCAGCATTTAGCCATGCTGTTGTTGTTAAGGTCTTCAGTCCTGAGACGGGTTTGATGCAGCTCTCCATGCTACCCTATTCTGTGCAAGCTTCTTCATCTCCCAGTGCATACTGCATCCTACATCCTTCTGTATCTGCTTAGTGTATTCATCTCTTGGTCTCCCTCTACGATTTTTACCCTCCACGCTGCCCTCCAATGCTAAGTTTGTGATTCCTTGATGCCTCAGAACATGTCCTACCAGCCGGTCCCTTCTTCTTGTCAAGTTGTGCCACAAACTACTCTTCTCCCCAATTCTGTTCAATACCTCCTCATTAGTTACGTGATCTACACAACTAATCTTCAGCATTCTTCTGTAGCACCACATTTCGAAAGCTTCTATTCTCTTCTTGTCCAAACTATTTATCGTCCACGTTTCACTTCCATACATGGGTACACTCCATACAAATACTTTCAGAAACGACTTCCTGACACTTAAATCTATACTGGATGTTAACAAATTTCACTTCTTCAGAAACGCTTTCCTTGAATTTGCCAGTCTACACGTTATATCTTCTCTACTTCGACCATCATCAGTTATTTTGCTCCCCAAATAGCAAAACTCCTTTACTACTTTAAGTGTCTCATTTCCTAATCTAATTCCCTCAGCATCACCCGACTTAATTCGACTACATTCTATTATCCTCGTTTTGCTTTTGTTGATGTTCATCTTATATCCTTCTTTCAAGACACTGTCCATTCCGTTCAACTCCTCTTCCAAGTCCTTTGCTGTCTATGACAGAATTACAATGTCATCGGCGAACCTCAAAGTTTTTATTTCTTCTCCATGGATTTTAATACCTACACCAAACTTTTCTTTTGTTTCATTTACTGCTTGCTCAATATACAGATTGAATAACATCGGGGATAGGCTACATCCCTGTCTCACTCCCTTCCCAACCGCTGCTTCCCTTTGATGTCCCTCGACTCTTATAACTGCCATCTGGTTTCTGCACAAATTGTAAATAGCCTTTCGCTCCCTGTATTTACCCCTGCCACGTTCAGAATTTGAAAGAGAGTATACTAGTCAATATTTTCAAAAGCCTTGTCTAAGTCTACGAATGTTAGAAACGTAGGTGCCTTTCCTTAACCTATTTTCTAAGATAAGTCGTAGGGTCAGTATTGCCTCATGTCTTCGAACATTTCTACGGAATCCAAACTGATCTTCCCCGAGGTCAGCTTCTACCAGTTTTTCCATTCGTCTGTAAGGAATTCGTGTTAGTATTTTGCAGCCGTGGCTTAATAAACTGACAGTTCGGTAATTTTCACATCTGTCAACACCTACTTTCTTTGTTATTGGAATTATTATATTCTTCTTGAAGTCTGAGGGTATTTCGCCTGTCTTGTACATGTTGCTCACTAGATGGTAGAGTTTTGTTAGGCATGGCTCTTCCAAGGCCGTCAGTAGTTCTAATGGAATGTTGTCTACTCCCGGGGCCTTGTTTCGACGCACGTCTTTCAGTGCTCTGTCAAACTATTCACGCAGTATCATATCTCCTATTTCATCTTTATATACATTCTCATCCATTTCTATGATATTGTCCTCAAGAACGTCGCCTTGTATAGACCCTCTATATACTCATTCCACCTTTCTGCTTTCCCTTCTTTGCTTAGAACTGGGTTTCCATCTGAGCTCTTGATATTCATGTAAGTGGTTCTCTTTTCTCCATTGGTCTCTTTAATTTTCCTGTAGGCAGTATCTATCTTACCCCTAGTGATATGCGCCTCTACATCCTTACATTTGTCCACAAGCCATCCCCGCTTAGCCATTTTGCACTTCCTGTCGATCTTGTTTTTGAGACGTTTGTATCCCTTTTTGCCTGCTTCATTTACCGCATTTTTATATTTTCTCCTTTCATCAATTAAATTCAATATTTCTTCTGTTGCCCAAGGATTTCTAGTAGCCCTCGTCTTTTTACCTACTTTATCCTCTGCTGCCTTCACTACTTCATCCCTCAGAGCTACCCATTCTTCTTCTACTGTATTTTTTTCCCCCATTCCTGTCAATTGTTCCCTTATGCTCTCCCCGAAACTCTGTACAACCTCTTGTTTAGTCAGTTTATCCAGGTCCCATCTCCTTAAATTCCCACATTTTTGCAGTTTCTTCAGTTTTAATCTACAGTTCATAACCAATAGATTGTGGTCAGAGTCCACATCTGCCCCTGGAAATGTCTTACAATTTAAAACCTGGTTCCTAAATCTCTGTCTTGCCATTATATAATCTATCTGATACCTTCTAGTATCTCCAGGATTCTTCCATGTATACAACCTTCTTTCATGATTCTTGAACCAAGTGTTAGCTATGATTAAGTTATGCTCTGTGCAAAACTCTACCAGACAGCTTCCTCTTTCATTTCTTACCCCTAATCCGTATTCACCTACTATGTTTCCTTCTCTCCCTTTTCCTACCCTCGAATTCCAGTCACCCATGTCTATTAAATTTTCGTCTCCCTTCACTATCTGAATAATTTCTTTTATCTCATCATGCATTTCATCAATTTCTTCATCATCTGCAGAGCTAGTTGGCATATAAACTTGTACTACTGTAGTAGGTGTGGGCTTCGTGTATATCTTAGCCACAATAATACGTTCACTATGCTGTTTGTAGTAGCTTACCCGCACCCCTATTTTTTTTATTCATTATTAAACCTACTCCTGCATTACCCCTATTTGATTTTGTATTTATAACCCTGTAATCACCTGACCAAAAGTCTTGTTCCTCCTGCCACCGGACTTCACTAATTCCCACTATATCTAACTTTAACATATCCATTTCCCTTTTTAAGTTTTCTAACCTACCTGCCCGATTAAGGGATCTGATATTCCACGCTCCGGTCCGCAGAATGCCAGTTTTCTTTCTCCTGATAACGACGTCCTCTTGAGTAGTCCCCGCCTGGAGATCCGAATGGGGGACTATTTTACCTCCGGAATATTTTACCCAAGAGGACGCCATCATCATTTAACCATAGAGTAAAGCTGCATGCCCTCGGGAAACAATATGGCTGTAGTTTCCCCTTGGTTTCAGCCGTTCGCAGCACCAGCACAGCAAGGCCGTTTTGGTTAGTGTTACAAGGCCAGATCAGTCAATCATCCAGACTGTTGCCCCTGAAACTACTGAAAAGGCTGCTGCCCCTCTTTAGGAACCATACGTTTGTCTGGCCTCTCCCCAACAGATACCCCTCCGTTGTGGTTGCACCTACGGTACGGAAATATGTATGGCTGAGGCACGCAAGCCTCCCCAACAACGGCGAGGTCCATGGTTCATGGGGAAGTATTTAGCCATACAAACATAAAAAATTTGTACATAGGTGTTCTGTGATAGCTCTGTTGACACGTTCCACATCATAACATTTATCGTGAATTTGATCTATGGAACAGTTAACTAACTGACTAACTGAGTTACTGAATACGTTTGGTACAGCAGGACATATGTTTGTAAAATCTTTTCTCCTGAAGACGGGATATTGGTTTGCGGGACTGTTACCTCTTACTATTTGATGAAGTTCTATGTATTTAATACTGCAAAAGCGCTCTTCGAAGGCTCCTTCAAATGCACAGAAAAATTATATTGTGCCATTAAAAAATCGACGTTGATGTCATAATTCAGGAGCTATAAACGCCAAAAATTATTTGGGTACATCAGAAAATTTGGGTACACTCCCATGTAGCTTAGCGTCAGCCGTTCATCTACATATTTACTCCTGACCCTAACTGGGATGGCCTGTTAGCTGTCTCACCTTATGGAAGTAATTACTTTAATTAGTTTAGGTCATGGTTTCTACCTTTTGGTTAAAATTCCTGTCCGTACTATTTTACCTTAAAACAGAAGTATTATTTGCATTATTGGTAACAGTAATAGCTTAATTTTGAAATTACTGCTTTTTTTAATGTCACTAAGATTTAGGGATAGAAACAAGAAATAAAATCAAAAACGAGCTGTTACAAAAACTAACATTAACAGTATCTTACATTGAAGAAGATGAAAGTATCAGAGGACAATTAACTGCATGTAAATGATGGTAAACTTACCTCAGTAGCTCATTTAATTCAGAATGGTTGAAATGGGCATCTCACAACATTTCGTTGTAAGGAAGCAGCATCTCAGCTAGTTTTTCTGGAGGAGATTTTAATACATTCAGCATCATTTCCTTAACGTCCATCAATTGGCCTTCTCTCGGATATGTAAATGGCATATCAATTTGAGTCAAATTTTTTGGCGGATCCTGCAAAGAAACAGGTAATTTCACACTTGGAGGCAGTGGTTAGACGCAGTTCTGGCAGCTCAGTTCTCATCGAATACCGAGTGATGTATTGAAGCGACCACTTTATTTCTTTTTAGTCGTGTTTGGAGGGAGCTGATGTCAAACCCTTTTTGGGCATTCTGATTGAGCTTGCCTGCAATTTCTTCGCATACCCAAGTGGGCCCTCCGACAGCACAGACTCCCAAGAACATCGCCGTCCCATAACATCCCTAAAGGCGCCATAAAAGCGTGGTTGTTGATGCACCAAGCGTTCGGGTTGCTATTCATAGAAATCACTTTAAAAAATGGTTCAAATGGCTCTGAGCACTATGGGACTTAGCATCTGTGGTCATCAGTCCCCTAGAACTTAGAACTACTTAAACCTAAATAACCTAAGGACATCACACACATCCATGCCCGAGGCAGGATTCGAACCTGCGACCGTAGCGGTCACGCGGTTCCAGACTGAAGCGCCTAGAACCGCACGGCCACACCGGCCGGCAATCATTTAAAAGATCTCACATGAGTGTACACTTTTCAAGTTTACTCAGGCACCCAAATAGCTTTTTCCATAAACTGTTTCCCCGATTCCTCTTGTGGCTGGTCATGTAAACATTTCGCTATCGCCTATGGTACTGCAAGTCTGGCTGGCAGATGTCCGTTTCCACAATTGCTTTTCGGCGCCTTAAGGACGCTCTACTGCATATGAGTCGTGATTCGGTTGACAGGTTGTGAATTACTTGCTAAAATGTTGGTTGATATGGAAGAAGAGATTTGGATTTAAGGAAAAGAAATAGTAGAGTGAATAGGAGGAAGATGGTAAATACACTGACGGAAAATATCCCAACACCAAGAAGGAATCGCGCGAGACGAACGGAAGTTGGTAGGCGTGTTCTTAAATCTAAACTATACGTCTATTCAGATTTCGCCACAGTTGCTTAAGAGCGGCGTTAGTAGCTCGAGAAGCTGGATGTTCCTTCAGCGATATTGCAGAAATACTTGGCAGGATTGTAGCCGCTGTACATGATTGCTGGCTGCGGTGGTCACAGGAAGGTACGGAAGCAAGAAGACCGGGCACCGGACAGCCACGCGGCGCTACCGAGAGGCAAGACCATCGTGTTCGGTGTGTGGCTGTGGCGCATCGTACTTCGTCTGCAGCAGAAATTCGAGCAGCAGTTGACACCACAGTGACACAACGAATTGTTACAAATCGCGTACTTCAAAAACAGCTCCGAATCAGACGCCCTGTTGGTGTATTCCACCGCCCCCAAACCACCAACATACGCGACTACAGTGGTGTCAAGCGACAGCTCGTTGGAGGGCAGAGTGGAGGTCTGTTGTGCTTTCTGATGAAACCTGGTTCTGCCTCGATGCCAGTGATGGCCGTGTGTTGATTAGGAGGAGGCCAGGTGAGCGCCTGCATCTGACTTGTCATCTTGCTAGACACATTGGACCTGCGATTGGAGATACGGTCTGGGGTGCGAATTCTTATGACATCAGAAGCACTCTCGTGGTTACCCCAGGAACCTCCACCCCAGTTTTCTACGTCAGTCTG